>NC_044038.1:200802406-202195780 GCF_901765095.1 Microcaecilia unicolor | reverse complement strand
TCAAGAACCTGGGTTTAAGATATTCTTCCACCCTAGCAGAAAAGCAAAGCTGTAGAAATGAAAACTGGAGAAACAGAAGTTAAGCAGCATGTGAAATGGACTAGATCAAGTCTCAAGTTACGAAATGCACAAACTCAGGGGCTCTTTTACAAAGCAGTGGCAAGCCCACCGCAGGCTTAGCACGTGCCAATCTGGAGCTACTGCCGGCCCAACGCGGGGATCGGCTGTAGGTTCCACCCCAGTGCGCGGCATTTCCGTTGCTAGCAGAAATATTCAAAAAATATTTTCGCATGTGCTAACCCAGCAGTAATCGGGCAGCGCCACGCTACCTGGTCACTGCCGGGTTAGCGTGGGAGTCCTTACCGCCACCTCAATGGGTGACAGTAAGTGCTCCCCCAACCCCCCACATGGCCATGCGGTAAGTAAAATCTTACCACGTGGCAATTTATTTTTGGGGGGGCCTTTTTACCTGCTGCGGTAAAAAGGGTCTCAGCACGCAGCAAAAATGGCATCCGTCACTAGCGCAGGGCCCCTTTTACAGCAGCTTGGTAAAAGGACCCTACATTTGCATTTTACTGTGGCTGGGCCAGCAGGAAATCTGCATTTGGGCTTCTGCTCATCAGTCTGGCTGCAGGGGAGGAGGGGCACATCATAAGCATAAGTACATAAGCACTGCCATACTGGGAAAAGACCAAGGGTCCATCAAGCCCAGCATCCTGTCTCCGACAGCAGCCAATCCAGGCTTCAAGAACCCGGTAAACCCCCCCCCCCCAAAAAAAAAAAAAAATTAATAATGTTCAATGGACTTTTCCCTCAGGAATCTGTCCAAACCCCCTTTAAATTCCGTAAGGCCAGCTGCTGTCACTACATTCTCCGGCAACGAGTTCCAGAGTCTAACTACACGCTGAGTAAAGAAAAACTTTCTCCTATTTGTTTTAAATCTACCATATTCTAGCTTCATCTTGTGTCCCCTGGTTTTGTTGTTGTTTGAAAGTGTAAACAAACGCTTCACATCTGTCCCCTCTAATTCGCTCATTATCTTGTAGACTTCTATCATATCACCCGCTCAGCGCCTTTTCTTCAAGCTGAAGAGCCCTAACCTTCTCAGCCTTTCCTCACAGGGAAGTCGTTCCATTCCGTTTATCATTTTCGTCACCCTTCTCACACCTTTTCTAATTCCTTTATATCTTTTTGAGATGCGGCGACCAGAATTGGACACATCCTAGCTCTTGTAAATAGTGACACCCTCTTAGAAAAGGAAGCCACAGCTGGGGTACAGGAAAGAGGATGGAGTCCAACTGAGCAAATCCTCTGTGGTTGCTGAATTAAGATCTTATACCTCTCACTATGAAACCTGTTACAAAGGGTAGTGAGCAGGGAAGGGACTGAAGTTCAGATGTGAAATATGAGGTAGGTGAAAAACAAAAATTATAACAATACATCCCACAAATCTCTCTTTTCTCAAGATGACATCCAAAGAGACAGGTGAGAAGGGAAAACCTGGCTCATCTGAGCACCCAGCATTTATTTACATTTCTTGTAAAGATAAAAAGAGAAAGCATGAAATTGCTCGATGAGGACAGGACACAACTAAGCCCACAGCCTGGGGACAATCATTAAAAGGAACCCAAAGGAATGCAAAAGGGTGGAACCAGGATTGTTTGAGGTCCTTTGAAACTAGCCCCCCCCCCCCAAAAAAAAAGAGGGAAGTTATACACATTAACCCCCACCCAACCCCCAGGTACAAATCTAATGAGAATACAGCCAAGAAACAAACATACACTCAAGACAGGTCAAGCCAAAGGCGACCGTGTTTGCCTGGTACATTAATCAGTCTCGCTGATGCTGCTCAGAATGGGTCAAGGGTGGCAGAATGACAGGTCTTGCCTCCCAGCTATTAATTACAGATCAGACCTTTTGAATTCTTCTGCCACTGGCACCTCTGACCTTTCCCCAGCCAAGGCTCCCTCTCCCTACAATGCTTGCCGCTCCAGGCTCATTGCACTGCCATCTACAAGAAGCACCGGCAGAACTGGCCCTTCCTGGCAAGCCAGGGCTGGAGGAAAAGAACACGTTGGAGATTTATGCCTGATAAAATGCATTAAAACTACACCATCCCAGCGAGGGACAACCTTTGGCTACGAGTCAAAAGTTAGCATTCAGAGCAGCAAATCCTCTGCTCCACAGGGCTCAGAAATCTACCAGCTTTGGGACTTCAGAATGCCAGGGAGACTTGTCAACAGCTTCTTCTGAACAATCACATATACTTTCCACCTCTAAAAGCAGAACATTTTCTTCACTCCACTCCTTTCCCGCCCCTTCAATAAAAGGAAGAAAGCATTGTATGCAAGGACCCAAGGGATAAGGGAACAGTTTTAAAAGGCCAGAGAGTTCTCTTCTGGGCAGAACAGATCGTGAAGCATCTTTTATCTGAGAAGCAGTCCTGATAAACATCATTAATATCCCTCTGCATCTACGTCATTATTGTCCTGTTTGTTTAATGTATTGTGTTATTTATTACTTATTCTAGTACTTCATATCCCAAATAGATGCCAAAGAGGGAGAATAGGCAGGATGCACCTCATACCTCCTCCATAATGAAGGGTTGCTTTATCCAGCCTCTAAAAGAGCAGTTGCCTCTGTAGTACTAGTAGTAGTGGTATTAACACCATGTATCACTTCACAGCCCTGGTCTAGCAAGTTTTAAGAATCCTGTCAGCCAAGATTTGCACCTTTGAAGCTCAAACACCCACCATTTCCATAGGTAAAATGAAATGCATATATATATATATTTTTTTTAGCCACTGCTTCACCTCCTCCAATTCACTGGAAATAAACTGAAGACCTCTCCCCCTGGGCCCTCCTCTGTGGGTATTCCTGGGGACCTGCCTTCGCAAGTCAGGTGGAAGTTTCTGGAAGTTTCCACTACTCAGCAAACCATGAGCATTCCCTCTGTGAAAGGTATAATACAATCCAACATATATGCCTAATGCAAGCATACATGGAGAGGCAGTTTGTGTGTGATCCCCATATTAAAACTGCACATTTAAGCCCTTACACATTTTGTGATTTTAGAAAGTTGGATGTGGGGGGGGGGGGGGGGAGGGGAATTAAACCCCCTCCAACAGAGACATAGGAGCAGCTTTCCAAAAATTACTACTCCCCAATCCCAGCATCATCAATGGTCTCCCCTCACGACATCCCCATCCTGATGCCAACTTCCCCAACCTCCAGACATGAAACCTGAGATAGCCATATCACCTGCCCCCCCCACCTTGAAACCACAGACACCCAAATCCCTAACCCCCACCCACATATGAAACCCCAGGGAGGTCTGGGGATCTCAGGATTCATGTAGAGGAAGTGCAGGAAGCTAGAATCAGGGTGGGGCTGTGATTGGTGGGGGGGGGGGGGAGGGGGAAGAGCTGGGCATAATCAGAAACCAGGCATGTCAAGATTTACATGTGACCCTATAGCAGTATTCAATTGTGCCTCAAAATAGGTGTAAATTCTAATGTGGATGTTTCCTAGGGAATGCACATCTGTACTGTATCCCCACCCAGAGCATACCTCCTCCCTGCCCTCCCTTACGATCTAGATGTACTTAGGTTCCCCACACCTGAATGGCCCCTGTTCTAAAATGGCATTTAGAGATGTTTAAATGCTGCCACTTAGATGGGGACATTTTTAAATAATCTTTCTGTAAACAGTCAAGTAAGACCCCCTTCTTTATATGGACCAGCAAATATACAAACTACATCTGCCAAACTAGTCCCTCTATCAGCTAAACTGATCTGCAACTGGAACCAAAGAGCTCCAAAAACTCAATACCTTCTGCTCCTGTGCAGATTTTCCACTGTTTTAACACTTATGTGTTGGATACACTAGACAGGTGTATTTTCTTTCATTTCCAGCAGGATAACAACGTAGTAAAGTAATGTCTATTTATTTACACTTCTGTACCACATCTCTAAAATCCACCCCAGCCAGTGACCAACAAAACAGAATACAAACACATCAAAAAACACAAATTAAAACTTCTCATGTATCAGTTACGGAACAATTCCAACAACCTCCTCCGTAAGTAAGCAGAAAACCTCTGAGGATTGTAATAAAGCCTTTAAAAGATGGCAAGTGAAAGCCTCAAGGCCAAGGACACCCCTTCAGAGTTTCAACATTTAAAAGCAAGCAGCCTTCTGCATGTGCTTTGGCCAAACTTCCACAGACATCCATGCAAGCAATTCACACAGACCCCAAACTGTCTAGCAAAAGATTAACCAAGGACGCAGGGAGCACCAAAGTCCCACAATCTATCCATCTTTGCATTAGAATTTCAGTCCAAATTACCAGTCTCAAGCTGTCTCCCCAGGCTGGCTCCAAGGCAGCAGTAACAGCTGGGCTGGACACTGTGTAAACCACGAGAATCAATCTAAGAACAGTGCAAAACCCAATGAATATTTACTTCCAACATATTTCAACAGGGAAAACTGCCTTGTCAAAGTAAACGAGTCTCTCTAGAACAAGGTTTCCCAGATCTGTCCTGGTGATTCTGCAACCACCAAGATTTCAGAATACCTACAATGAAATACGCATGTTACATTTATATATACTGGAGATCAAGTACGTGCGTATCCTGAAAGCAACTGGCTGCAGGGTCACCAGAATAGCGTTGGGAAGTGCTAATCTCGAAGGGGAGGCAATCTTTAGGTAAAGCACAACAGTCAGCAGGTTGATATCAAATACTACCACATCAGGTGGGCAGAGTCCCCCGGTATGAGGTGGGCAGGAAGTACCCATCTACTTAAAGAATATTTTAGGAAACATCTTCAGCCTTCATTATGTAGAAGTAATGCTTTATCACATGGCGGGATCCTACCTGTCCAAGATCTAGAGTAACATTGATCTCGTTGTACTCCAATGCACGGGAGAGAGGAGGGCTCTGCCACCAGCGTTCTGCGCCATCAATGGCGTTGGTGATCGGGTGTGCCTTGTCAATGTTTGCTGATGTGCAAATTCACAGTATTGTCCCTGTTCAGAGAAAAACATGGACACACAATCAATGCAACGCCACAAACAGATGTGATGCTAATACCTTACAGCAAATGGAAATACAATTTAAGAAAATAAAACATATTAAATATTCAATGCTTACATACGCATACAAATCAAAAAGCAAGCCATTCATAAAGAATGTTCAGCTTCATAAATGAAAATGAAGGCAAAATCGAGAGAGGCAGACAGTGCTGTACACTGCCTTGGGTGAATCTCTTCATAAAGGTGGTTAATAAATCCAAATAAATAATTCTAACCCCCTCCATGAAAATGTCAAACCCAGAAGAATGGGGAAACAAAGAAACAATTTAGAATATTTAAACTGCAAGATACCTTTCCTGCTAATAATGAGCCCAAGAGCTTTACAATGGTAAATAAACCACATTTAGGCTGGATTCAGTACTTCTGGTGGCAGGATACTGCATGGTATGGAGGGAGGGGGCTCATTATCCAACCAGAGTCAGGTAAGCAACAACAGAGAATGGTAAAGTTGCTCCAGCATCAGTTGGGCAGGAAGGGGATACAGAGTTTGGACCTGCAAGGCACAGTTTAATTTTGCCGCCTCCATTCGTGCTAGACAGAATCTACTCTCTTTAGGACAGACACCTGCAGCTTTTGCTGTTTTTCTGCTTCACTGATCTTCGTTGGTAACCATCAGCTCTCTGCAAGACGGAAGTTACAAGGTACAAGGGCACAACATTCATTGGAAAACCCCAGGATTTCCCAGGAAGATTTCCAGGTTCATTAGAGCCTCCAACTCGGACTTCAAATCAGCAGGTCTCATCACCTCCTGTGCTTCCTTTGTTCCCAGTAGTGGATGTGACTGGGAGGACTGGGAACTCTGACCTTAACTGCATCTGCCTCTATGTTTCTATCTCCATCAGTGAACGCTCAGTTCCCCAGGACCAAAGTCCACCACCCTAACCACTAGGCCACCTCCTCCACTTATGTTTTTCATAAGCATAGATTATAAGACAGTTCTTCATATCAAACCTAAAGGCCTGCATTGACTGTTGCCAGGTCACGCTGCACCAGGTTGCTGAACTGGAAGCGTTTTCAACTGTGGCTAATTGCTTCCTTTTCTCCACTGCAGGTGGAATTAAGGTGGGGAACACCACTGGCCTCAACCCAGCACTGTTTTAGATGTGGACAATGGGGAGCCGGTTGATATTGTATATCTGGATTTCAGAAGGCGTTGACAAGTGCCGCACGAAAGACTCCTGAAGAAATTGCAGAGCCATGGAATCGGAGGTAGGGTATTATTATGGATTAAGAACTGGTTGAAAGATAGGAAGCAGAGAGTAGGATTGCGTGGCCAGTATTCTCAGTGGAGGAGGGTAGTTAGTGGGGTCCCGCAGGGGTCTGTGCTGGGTCCGTTGCTTTTTAATGTATTTATAAATGACCTAGAGATGGGAATAACTAGTGAGGTAATTAAATTCGCCGATGACACAAAATTATTCAGGGTCGTCAAGTCGCAGGAGGAATGTGAACGATTACAGGAGGACCTTGCGAGACTGGGAGAATGGGCGTGCAAGTGGCAGATGAAGTTCAATGTTGACAAGTGCAAAGTGATGCATGTGGGTAAGAGGAACCCGAATTATAGCTACGTCTTGCAAGGTTCCGCGTTAGGAGTTACGGATCAAGAAAGGGATCTGGGTGTCGCGTCGATGATACGCTGAAACCTTCTGCTCAGTGTGCTGCTGCGGCTAGGAAAGCGAATAGAATGTTGGGTGTTATTAGGAAGGGTATGGAGTCCAGGTGTGCGGATGTTATAATGCCGTTGTATCGCTCCATGGTGCGACCGCACCTGGAGTATTGTGTTCAGTACTGGTCTCCGTATCTCAAAAAAGATATAGTAGATTGGAAAAGGTACAGCGAAGGGCGACGAAAATGATAGTGGGGATGGGACGACTTTCCTATGAAGAGAGGCTGAGAAGGCTAGGGCTTTTCAGCTTGGAGAAGAGACGGCTGAGGGGAGATATGATAGAAGTGTATAAAATAATGAGTGGAATGGATCGGGTGGATGTGAAGCGACTGTTCACGCTATCCAAAATACTAGGACTAGAGGGCATGAGTTGAAGCTACAGTGTGGGTAAATTTAAAACGAATCGGAGAAAAGTTTTCTTCACCCAACGTGTAATTAGCCTTGAACACATGTGAAGCCTATTATATGTATTCATTAGAACTAGAACAAATAAATACCATACCACTTTTCTAGAGCAGTGTTTCCCAAGTCCCAGTCCTGGAGTACCCCTTGCCAGTCAGGTTTTTAGGATATCCACAATGAATATGCATGAAAAAAATTTGCATATAATGGATGGAAGTATGCAAACCAAGTTCATGCATATTTATTGTGGATATCCTGACTGGCAAGGGGTACTCCAGGACTGGATTTGGGAAACACTGGTGTAGAGCATGTCCTAATCAAGGATCAATCAGGTTACATATCAATTTCATCCATTATTAGAGTATTGGGGGTCTTACTGGCTCAGGTAAATACCCTCATTCAAAAGGCATTTTTTATTATGTACAATCTCCAGAGGGTGCATAAATACTTTGTGCAAGACTACTTTCATCTTATGGTTCAATTTCTGTTATTAAGTTTGTTAGGCTATTGTAACGTCATCTATTTTGGGGGTCTTCCAAACAACTACTGAAAAAGTTGCAGTCCATTCAGAATACTGTGCTCCATCTGATATACTCATTGACGAGATACGATAGTACGTCCTTATATTATAGAAAAAAGCCTCTGGATTCCAGAGTATGCCAGAGTTATGTTTAAGGGTTTTTTTTTTTTTGCCTTATCCAGTGGTTCCCAAACCTGGTCCTGGAGGCACCCCCAGCCAGTCAGGTTTTCAGGAAATCTACAATGAATATTCATGAGAAAGATTTATATGTGCTGCCTTCACTGCATGCAAATACACCTCATGAATATTCATTGTGGATATCCTTGCTGGAGTGCCCCCACCCTCCGGGACCAGGTTTGGGAACCACTGGCCTTATCTATAAGGCTCTTTACGGATTAGTCTCACAATATTTTATTGATTTTTATTTTTTAGAAACATTTAGGAATACTAGAACCAGGACTTCATTTAGCTACCCTTCTTTGAAGGTTTGACAAGACTAAGGACCCTGTTTACTAGCCGCACTGCCGGCACGTGCTAAGCATTAGCGTACACTAGCCCATAATATTCCTATGGGCATCTACACAGTTAGCACGCACTAAACATGGGTAGCGCACCTTAGTAAACAGGGCTTTAAGATTATTAGATTATCTGTTTCTCATTTGAAGCTGCTCATCTCGCTAATGAGATTCAATCTTTTCTACTTTCCGTTACAAGTTACTTATCTTTTCGAAAACAAGTTAAAACCTATTTATTCAGGAAGTATGTTTTGAATTCTTTTGATTCAGATAGTAGTTTATATATCTGTTAGTTTAGACAGAAAATGTATAGGTGTATGCAACTAAATGCTATATTTCCCGGAACAGTCCAGTTTCATTACATTGTGAAACACATTGAACTGCAAGGTAGTATCGCGGAATACAGTAGCGTTGTTTATGTTAAAGGATTGACTGGACCAGAATTTGGGATGTACGTTCTACCTGAGCAGCCCTCTGTAGTTACTGCCCTATCTTTAGGTTAAAATAGGCATTTATATTCTGCTTATTCCAAAAGGATCCAAGGTGGACAGCAATAATTCAAATACATCTAATAAAATCTAATACAACAAAATTAAGATTTAGAAAACGGTTATATAAAAAAATCATATACGCAAACCAAGAACCGATGAAATCTCAATAATAACATTTTCTAAATAGATGAGTTTTGACAAGTTTCCTAAAACTCAAATAGCTGACAACAGTTTTCATCTCCAGTAGCAGGAGTCCCAGACTTTTTCCAAAATAGTCCTATTTCTGTTTGTTTCGTTGTTTTTTTATAAACAACAGGCAATTGCGATCTAACCACCCCCCCCCCCTGTTTTCTAAGCTGCGCTAGCGGGTGCCATACACTAAAGCCAACACAGCCCATTCACTTTGAATGGGTTGTATCGGTATTGCCATGCAGCTTAGTAAACAGGGGGGGGGGTTCGTTTTTGAACAGATCTTCTAGCAGGACAGGATAAAGTCACATGAATCACTCAAGTAGACGGGATTAAACCATTAAAAAAACAGTAACAATCTGAACTCAGTTCTTGCTCTACAAGGAAGTCAATGAAGTTGTCTAGAAAAGGGGATTCATGCTCAAACCATTTGCCCACTAAAATCAGTTTTGCAGCCACATTCTGAAGTTGATAACCTTAATATTCCCTTATCTCTTGTTTGTCTGTCCTAATTAAATTGTAAGCTCTGTCGAGCAGGGACTGTCTCTTCATGTTCAGGTGTACAGCGCTGCGTACGTCTAGTAGTGCTATAGAAATTATTATTATTAGTAGTAGTAGTTTTTAATTATTTGTCAGACAGACAAACCCCCTTCTCTGGTGGCCCTTTTCAATATTTTGCCCATGGGACTTCATTTCAAGTTCTGCCATGTGTACAAGTATTAATTTTTCTACACCTGAGCTCAAACAAATGGGGGGGAGGGGGGTTATGAAAATCTCTGAAAACATTCTTCTTCAACAAGGCCTACAATGAGAACCTATAACCTCACTAACCCACGCAATTTTGAATGCCCACCTTCTGTAATTACCCTAAGAAATCTCTTCCTTCTTCCCTCCTCCCTCCTTAAATCGCTACGCAATACTAACTGTATCTGATATTCTGATATGACAATGTTAACAAATCTATGTAAGCCACATTGAGCCTGCAAATAGGTGGGGGAATGTGGGATACAAATGCAATAAATAATAATAATAATATGGCTACTGCCAGTGTGGTTGAACTGAGTTTGGAGGAGATTTAAAACATTGGGTGGGGGGGGGGGGGGGGGAACCCTTGGATGCTTATGAGTAAAGGTTCATGGCGCCATAGCCCAGTACAGGCTGGTTCTGATTAAGCTACAAACCCAAAGAAAGCGCAGAAAATTACAGGGATAAAAAAAAAAGTGATGGACCAAACATTCCCCACAATGATTACATTACAAAGGAAAGGATTTAGAAGTGGTTGTCTGTCTTAGTTGACTTGGAGTGGGGGGGGGGGGGGGGGGGGGGGAGTCTGTGCATTCTCTCCTCTCTTAAATGTTCCTTCCCACCACCCTTCCTGAACCCATCCACCACCAGGCCAGCAGTATCACATCTCACAGAGACACAGGAAGTCAGCAGAAACTGAGAAACATCTTATCAGGAACTGTGCCTGCCTGTTTATGGTGTTTCAATTTACAAGCTTTTCATGTATGTCCATCACCAGAACAATAAAATGTTGTAGTAGAGATTACTACTAAATCAGATGGCGGGATTCTACAGGCCATGAATTTTTGCTTCTGCTGCAGGATGTAAATGCTCAGCAAATGATAGAGCCCTGCAGGAGTTGCTGAGAAGAGAAAGGTAATTCTCACTTTACAAAGGGAACGATGCTTGATTATTCAACCTTCAGGGCTAATTCAAGAGTATGGGGCAGCCCTTACACCCACCTCAATTAACTTTCAGGTCCTTAATCTGCCCCTCCCCAAGATATCATGCTTTTAAATAAATGAGCTATTTTAAAATCGCCCATTCTTCCTGCTGGATAAAATAGATACGGATGGTTGTTTGAGATCGTGTGAATCTACTGTTTTGCTTAGACTGCAGCTGCTGCCCTAGGTGGCCGCCTAGTCTGGCTCTGTCAACCTTACAGTGAATGGCTAAAAACAGAGACAGAATTGTGCCCTGTGTGACATGCCCCCAGCACCCTCACCCTGCCCAATAAAGTGACCAATAATTGAAGGGTGGGAAGCAATTTTGCCACCCTCACCTCGCTTGCACGTGCCCTCACAGCTCTTGGTACAAAACTCTGGCAAAAATCAAATGGTGGTCCCTCAGATTTACAGTCACAGCTCTCTAGAACACAGCCGAGGTATTTCTGACTTGTTCTAGTGTCCCAAATAATCATGTGTCTGTGACCCTAAGTCCTGGGCACCTCCATTTTAGGGTCTGATGGCTTTAAGACACTGCAGACCCCCAGTACCTTCTTATAATGACCTTTGCTTTAATTAACACATAACCGTTTCTCTTACATGACTCAACAGCTTGTCATGAGAGGAGGGATAGTGAATGTGTCACTGAATAACATTCTCACAGGCCCTGACCCTTCCAGAAAGCACGTCTTTCCGTTTTCCAAGTTTCCAGGAGATCCCAGTGAATCTGCCACTGAGGAAATCATTTTCTGATACAAGGTCTTTTCTCCCGAGTTTGACTTCTGCTCTTTGTGAGTCTCTTCCTGTGAAAGGGTGACAACCCAGAGAGCACTCCCACTTTTTGCTGTGTTTTTTCTTCTAATATCTGCGAGCAGGCATCTGTACAGAACAAGCTTTAACATCTGTAAGAGCCCCAGTGTTCGGCTGATTTATTAGCAGCACTGAGAGTCAGTGAAATTTAGTAAATACGGACACTAGAGAAGATGAACAGGGGGGGGGGGGGGGGGACGAGAATCTCAGGAATGCCGAAGGGAGTCAGGATGTACCTGGAGAATTTTTGGCAAAGTCCAGAATCCTAGACCGGGAGCGGCTGGTGGACACAAACACGTGGTGCCTCATCCGCAAACTTTCAAAGCAGCCGCCAGGGAAAATCCAGAGAGGGGAATGAGCCACTCGAGCGTAAATTATTACCCCCCAACCCCCAACACACACACACACAAAAAACCCTAAGAGAGAGTGAATGCTATGAGAACATACAGATGCGATATATTTTCCAAGCACTATGTCATGATTCCTCTAATATGCAACATTGGGGGGGGGGGGGGGGAGGCTTTCTTGCTGCTTCCAAGGGGATCTGAGGGGGAGGGGGACGTGCATGCACCTGCACCTACCTGGATGGTCTGGCTGGGCTCTCCCGCCGCCGGCCCCCCTACCAGCTTGCAGTAAAGGTCTTCTACGGCTCGGCCACCCTCCTCTTCCCCGCACGTGGCTGTGGCCGAGATTCTGGTTCCTTCCGCCAGGTTGAAGTAAGGTGGGTGCAGGCTGTGTCCGTTCACCCCGTTCGTGGGCAGCTCCTGGGCCGCCACTGCCCCGAGGAGAACCAGCGCCAAGGCACAACCGCAGACCAGCAAACACATCCCGAGCTCCTGCTACCAGCTAGATACAGCCAGTGCTCGGGGACTGCAGCACGCGCTGGGTGCAAAGGGGGGGGTGGGTCGAGGATTGGAGGTCGTGCGGGGGGGCAGGGAGGGATCGGGGATTGGGACTCACGCCGGGTGCTGGGGATTGGAGCTCGAGTTGGGATGTAGGGGAAGAAATCGGGGACTGGAGATCGCGCTGGGTGCAAAGGGGGGGGGGGGAGATCGAGGATTGGAGGTCGGGCGGGGGGGGCAGGGAGGGATTGGGACTCACGCCGGGTGCTGGGGGATTGGAGCTCGAGTTGGGATGTAGGGGAAGAGATCGGGGACTGGAGATCGCGCTGGGTGTACGGAGGGGGGATCGGTGTTTGCGGTGCTGCTGGGAACCGGCCCAGGAGACCGGCAAAGTTTCGCTGCCTAGAAAGAGACCTGGTCGGGCTTGAAGCAGGTTCCTGTTAGCCACGAGCTGCTGCTGCCGCCCCCCTCCTCTCTCTCTTCCCACAATGGATTTAGGAAGAGGGGGGCGGGGCGATGCAGGCCGGGGAAATTAACCCGTTCGCTCCCCTTCTTTCCTTCTGCTGTCATCACTGGGATCCGGCAGCCTGCCTCGGAGGAGAAACAGCTTCAAAGAGACGTGTCAAAAGCGCAGAGCTAGACATTAAAAATAATAATAATACAAAGTGATACCTCTCCATTTTTCAAACAATATAACAATAGTTGGCAATTAGTTTGCGTATTCATCGTTTGCTGTATCTCAAGTTCAAAGCAGTTAACAACCCGATGCTGTTGTTTTTACTTAGATTGTAAACGGCTTTGATGGGCTTTTTAGTTCAAAGAAAATACATTTAACTGTACGAGCTCTGGAGAGCACATGGGCCCGTCCCTACAGGTGCTGCTCATATTGGTCTCAAAAACCCTAAGGTGTGCAGAGAAACGGGCTGCGCTAGTGTAGGCTCCTGTTTTGGGAGCAAACAGATCCATTTTTCAGTACACCTGTAAAAAAAAAAGGCCTTTTTTATTTTTTGCAAAAATTTACGTGCAGCAAAATAAAAAAAAATTGGCGCATGTCCATTTTGGGTTTGAGTCCTTACCGCCAGCCATTGACTTAGAGGTAAAGTCTCAACGCGTTAACCATGCGGTAATCATCTAAGTGCGTAGAATGACAATTACCACCCAGTTTCTGCCGCGCACCAAAAAATAAAAATTATTTTCCTGCGCCCATAGTGGATGCATGTCAAAACAGAAATTACCGCAAAGGCCATGAGGTAGCCGGGCAGTAAATCAAAACTGAGCATGTTGGGCACGAGCAGGTGCCTACAAGGCTTAGTAAAACAGCCCCTCATGTAGTTGGTTCTCAGTAATTTTGTCTTTGCTGGGTCTTGAGGTCAACAACCCTAAAAGAAGGTGTGACATGATTTAAAGTAAGTGACTCCCACAGGCAGGGCAAGTGTCCATGGGCACTGGACTACTCTGAGACTGAGTATTAGTAAATACTGCTTGAGGTATCCTGTTCCACAGCATGGATACTAACAAAGGTTTGTCTCCTTGTGAATGATACCAAACTCTGCAACAGGGCGGACAACCCGGAAGGGGTGGATGACATGAAAAAAGACCTAGAGAAACTTGAGGAATGGTCCAATATTTGGCAACATACCTAAATCTTCACTACCACAGCTGCAAGGGACTCAAGTACAAGTCAATTTACGGATCCAGCTTCTCCTATATAAGCACACAACCATGGAACGCATTACCGAAAGCAGGATCACCTCAATTTCCGGAAATCACTAAAGACCGATCTGTTCGAAAAGGCATACACTACTGATCCAACTTAAGTAACTGAACTCAGCAACAAAACGAAGCCATAACCTGCGATGAACAATAAATCACTCTTCTTCTCTTGATTCTCTTATGTTCCGTAACAACATCACTCTGTATTTGTTTCATCACCGGAGGTGGCTAACACCTCACGGTACTATGTAAGCCACATTGAGCCTGCAAAGAGGTGGGAAAATGTGGGGTACAAATGCAACAAATAAATAAAATAAACTGAGATGTAATGCTAAAAAATGCAGGGTCATACACTTGGGTCACAAGAATCCAAGGGAAGGGTACAATATAGGGGGTGAAGAGCTTCTGTGTACGAAAGAAGGGCGGGGCTTGGGAGTGATTGTATCTGATGACCTTAAAATTTCCAAACAGGTGGAGGAGTGTGGTAGCCGTGTTGGTCCACTCTTAAGGTTATCAATAGAAATCAAACAAAATAAAACATGGAAAAGAAAATAAGATGATACCTTTTTTATTGGACATAACTTAATACATTAAAACAGGTGGAAAAAGCGATGTTCATAGCCAGAAGGATGCTTGGGTGCATAAGGAGAGGGATGACCAGCAAGAACAAAGAGGTGATAGGGTTGGCAGGTGGAAAATTTTTTTCCCACCCAATCCAGCCTAAAAACAGCCCAAAACCCGCCCAAACTCGAACCCCGCCCCTGACACCCCCACCCCCGAGTCATCACCCCGCCCCCGCCATCATCAACCCCGCCCCCGCCGTCATCGGCCCCGCCTCCCCCGTCACCGACCCCGCCCAGAACGTCACTAACCCCGCCCAAAACGTCACTAACCCCGCCCCCGCGGCCGAAAAAACCGCCCGAAAACCGCGGAAAAGAAAAAAAAGAAGCCCAAAAAACCGCAACCCGCCACGGGCAAAAATTTCACGTGCCGGGTCGCGGAAAGCCGCCCAATTGGGCGGTAAAACCGCCCACCTGGCAACACTGGTGATAGTGCCCTTGTATAAGTCTCTGGTGAGGCCCCATTTAGAGTACTGTGTGCAATTCTTGAGACCGCACCTAGGGATGGATATAAACAGGATGGAGTCAGTCCAGAGGACGGCTATAAAACTGGTAAGCAGTCTTGGACATCAAAGATATAGGGACAGGCTCAGGAACCTCAACATGTACAGTGGGGGAAATAAGTATTTGATCCCTTGCTGATTTTGTAAGTTTGCCCACTGACAAAGACATGAGCAGCCCATAATTGAAGGGTAGGTTATTGGTAACAGTGAGAGATAGCACATCACAAATTAAATCCGGAAAATCACATTGTGGAAAGTATATGAATTTATTTGCATTCTGCAGAGGGAAATAAGTATTTAATCCCTCTGGCAAACAAGACCTAATACTTGGTGGCAAAACCCTTGTTGGCAAGCACAGCGGTCAGACGTCTTCTGTAGTTGATGATGAGGTTTGCACACATGTCAGGAGGAATTTTGGTCCACTCCTCTTTGCAGATCATCTCTAAATCATTAAGAGTTCTGGGCTGTCGCTTGGCAACTCGCAGCTTCAGCTCCCTCCATAAGTTTTCAATGGGATTAAGGTCTGGTGACTGGCTAGGCCACTCCATGACCCTAATGTGCTTCTTCCTGAGCCACTCCTTTGTTGCCTTGGCTGTATGTTTTGGGTCATTGTCGTGCTGGAAGACCCAGCCACGACCCATTTTTAAGGCCCTGGCGGAGGGAAGGAGGTTGTCACTCAGAATTGTACGGTACATGGCCCCATCCATTCTCCCATTGATGCGGTGAAGTAGTCCTGTGCCCTTAGCAGAGAAACACCCCCAAAACATAACATTTCCACCTCCATGCTTGACAGTGGGAACGGTGTTCTTTGGGTCATAGGCAGCATTTCTCTTCCTCCAAACACGGCGAGTTGAGTTCATGCCAAAGAGCTCAATTTTTGTCTCATCTGACCACAGCACCTTCTCCCAATCACTCTCGGCATCATCCAAGTGTTCACTGGCAAACTTCAAACGGGCTGTCACATGTGCCTTCCGGAGCAGGGGGACCTTGCGGGCACTGCAGGATTGCAATCCGTTATGTCGTAATGTGTTACCAATGGTTTTCATGGTGACAGTGGTCCCAGCTGCCTTGAGATCATTGACAAGTTCCCCCCTTGTAGTTGTAGGCTGATTTCTAACCTTCCTCATGATCAAGGATACCCCACGAGGTGAGATTTTGCGTGGAGCCCCAGATCTTTGTCGATTGACAGTCATTTTGTACTTCTTCCATTTTCTTACTATGGCACCAACAGTTGTCTCCTTCTCGCCCAGCGTCTTACTGATGGTTTTGTAGCCCATTCCAGCCTTGTGCAGGTGTATGATCTTGTCCCTGACATCCTTAGACAGCTCCTTGCTCTTGGCCATTTTGTAGAGGTTAGAATCTGACTGATTCACTGAGTCTGTGGACAGGTGTCTTTCATACAGGCGACCATTGCCGACAGCTGTCTGTCATGCAGGTAACGAGTTGATTTGGAGCATCTACCTGGTCTGTAGGGGCCAGATCTCTTACTGGTTGGTGGGGGATCAAATACTTATTTCCCTCTGCAGAATGCAAATAAATTCATATACTTTCCACAATGTGATTTTCCGGATTTAATTTGTGATGTGCTATCTCTCACTGTTACCAATAACCTACCCTTCAATTATGGGCTGCTCATGTCTTTGTCAGTGGGCAAACTTACAAAATCAGCAAGGGATCAAATACTTATTTCCCCCACTGTATACCCTGGAAGAGAGGAGGGAGCAGGAGATAAGATAGAGATGTTTAAGCAGGGGCATTAATGTACAGAAAGTGAGCCTTTTTCAAATGAAGGAAAACCCTGGAATGAGGGGGCATATGATGAAGTTAAGAGGAAATAAGCCTAGGAGGAATCTAAGAAAGTATTCGTTCATGGAAAGGGTGGTGGAAGCGTGGAATGGCCTCCCGGTAGAGGTCGTGGAGACGAGGGCTGTGTCAGAATGTAAGAAAGCATGGGGCAAGCACCTGGGATCCCTTAGGAAAAGGTAGAGTTAGTGGTTACAGAGGGTGGGCAGACTGGACGGGCCATTTAGTCTTTATCTGCCATCATGTTTGTATGTTTCTAAAGAACAGGGGCTCTGAGAAGTTTAAACAGTGGGTGCAGAGTCAAACACACTTGGGGAGGGTCATATGGAGAATTCTTGGAGTACAGCTGATTTAAAGTGAACTTTATACACATTATCCCAGTATAAATCGTGTAGTATTGCTCATCTAAACAGAGTTCCAGAGTGCTTAGTAAACATCCAGACTGAAAAATAATGTTGCAGCCTTTTCCAGGGTACTTGGCTTCTCCCAATTTGACATTTTATACATTGGATGTCAACCTCTGACAATGAAAGGAAAAATCTATCTATTTACAGTTGTGGTGAATATAGGATTAGGGACAAAACAGAATATCAACTGTACCTGAACATAACTTGCCTTCTGCTACAAATGGGGGGGGGGGGGGGGGGGGGGGAAGGTATGATCAAAAATATATAAATACATTTGTAAAAAATAACTGACTAACATAATCTACCTAAGATTCCAGGACATTTCCTGGCTCCCAGTTCCATCCTGTAACCACTAGATAACAGATTCTCCAGCTACTAAGCTATAAGGTCCCAGCACTGGTTGAGAACCGGGGGGGGGGGGGGGGGGGGTGCTGGATCAAATCCCACTGCTGTTCCTTGTTACACTGTAGAGAGATGAGTGGTAGCCATGTTAGTACACTTTTAAAGGTAATCAATAGAAATAAAATAGAACATAGAAAAGAAAATAAGATGATACCTTTTTTATTGGACTAACTTAATACATTTTTTGATTAGCGTTAGAAGGTGGCCCTTCGAGAGCTAATTTGATTTCTATTGTGACCCTGTACAAATCACTTAACCCTCCATCGCCTCAGGTAGAAACTTAGAATTGAGGACAGAAATTTAAATGGTTTGTAGGCAGTATATAAGAAATTAAAATAAAAAGATATTCTTCCTGCCAAGGATGCAGGCCTGGCAAAAGAGGTAAGCTGCATTTGCAGCTCTAACAAAATTGAGAGGAGGAGGAGGAGGGGGTAGCAATATAATTAGCTACTTCTGCCATGACACTCCCTCTCTCTTTCTTACATTGCTCCCATTTGCTTAGGCAGAAGAAGAAGTTAAGACCTGTGGCATGTGTGCATAGTGCCCCAGCCTGAAGAAATGCTTTATCTGTCCAATGGGGGGGGGGGGAGGTAGGGAAGGGAGGAATAAAGAGTGTTTCCTTGACCCTGCCACTCCTTTCTTGATACCCTTCCTGTGCACTCACCTTAGGCAGACAAGACCCTCTCCACAATACTCTCATTGTGCACCTTCTCCTTGGTTCCTAATACACAGCCTCACCCTCCACTACACTAGTAGAGGAGTGGCCTAGTGGTTAGAACACCCGTCTTGCAATCCAGAGGTGGCCACTTCAAATCCCACTGCTGCTCCTTGTGATCTTGGGCAAGTCACTTAACCCTCCATTGCCTCATCTACAAATTTAGATTGTGAGCCCTCCTGGGACAGAGAAATATCCAGAGTAGCTGAATGTAACTCACCTTGAGCTACTACTGAAAAAGGTGTGAGCAAAATCTAAATAAATTATGCACATCACTGCTGCAGACACCCCCACATACAACTGACACACCATACCCTCAATACACCACAGCATACAGAAGCCCCTACTCACCCACAGCAAACATCCCCACCATACACCCCTACTGTCCCACACTTCCTATGTGTACCACCTGCACTAGACTTCTTACCTCACCTCACACACCCCTGCCCCAGGCACCCCTCATTTTCCACACACACCTCCTTATAACCTCGTAAATGTAATTGAATCAATGTAAACTCTAACAACAGATAAATGTAAGCCACATTGAACCAAAACTCATTTATGGATAATTGTGGGATACAAGTATGAATAAATAAAATAAAATAAATCCCTACCCACTCCCCAGGGGGTAACCTCCTATAGCCCCCACCTACCATAGGAACATCATGTTACATGGGCTCATCTTAATATCTGTACCAGGCACTTATTCATTCTTATCCACATCACAAGAAAGCAGGGCTGTACTGAATATTTATATTTAATTGGATTCAGTCCCAAATATATTATTATTACTCAGATGAATAGTGATTTAAATTTGAATACAAATAATCTGGGGCTCTGCTGTGCTAAATCCTCCTGAAATAAACACTTGATCTCTGATTTCACATTGCTTTATTTTATTATTTGTTATGTTAAAACTCAAAGCCCATTACTCATATTCAGTATTCGTATTCGGCCAAATAGTAAAATATGCAATTTGGTACAGTTCTACTAGAAACACATGGTGGGTGCTGGGTTGAGATTCTGTCCACATTTGCCTTAGCCCTCACAGACAGAGGTCGATACGAGCAGAAAAACGATCACAGTACATAAACCCTGGAATTCAAGGCTCGGAGAAGTCATTTTCATAAATGGAAGAACTGGAAGCATGGCAAAAGCATAGTGTTTTCTAAAGGCAGAATACTGAGCAATGGACTCTTGATGTCAACCTTCACTGTGGCAGTGAGGTTAATTAGTATCTTCGGAAAAGAGCTCTAACCTGCCAGCTGTCTGCCAGCTGCCCTTCCTTGGCAGGTATAGTGCAACAGGGATGATATTAACATGGCATTATATCTTGTGAGATTACGTGGATTAGAACACTTTAGACTGCAGATTCCCGGTGTGTTTAATGATGAGTTCAACGATGCTGCTCCTTGACACGGAGCACGAATCTGAATCCAGAACCCAAGCTCAAGAAGTGGAATGCCCTTGCCTAAAATGATGTAAGCATTTAAAATGTAAAGGAGGCTCTCTGTTGAATTGCTCATTCATAGAGGACTGTAGAGAGAATGTGCTGGGAAAGGTCCCTATCTGAGACCCTAGACAGATGTAGTGTCAAGTGCAATGTGATTTCGTTAGTGCACATTCGGTTTGTTAAGGAGCCTTAAAAGAAAGTGGCACAAAATTAATTTAAAGCATGTTAACCTATGACTTAAGCTTTGTGCAGTTGACTTACATATGTTTAAAAAAGTTCTACTATGTTATTACATTTTATTAGTAGAAAAACAGGAAACAAACTGAAAATACAAAATCAGACGACAAAGCCGCAAATAAACAGAAAGCCAAATAAAGTTTCTTTCCATGATGAACATAGTTTTTTTTGGTACATTTTAGAAGCTCTTTTCTGTAATATTAATCTTATCCCATAAATCCAAAGATTGGTGCTTAAAAGACAAATGGAGACCGATTCAAGCAGGCATGAAGCACAAGGCTAGGTGCAGAACATACATGAACTCCAACGGGTAGTAAGACTGATTTAGGTTCAACTTGCTACTTTTGGTCTCTTGGTTAAAGTTTGTTCAATACATCTGATACCAAGAAAAACAGCTGAAAAATTGCATGGTTTTACATAAGTACATAAGTAATGCCACACTGGGAAAAGACCAAGGGTCCATCGAGCCCAGCATCCTGTCCACGACAGCGGCCAATCCAGGCCAAGGGCACCTGGTGAGCTTCCCAAACGTACAAACATTTTATACATGTTATTTCTGGAATTGTGGATTTTCCCCAAGTCCATTTAGTAGTGGTTTATGGACTTGTCCTTTAGGAAACCGTCTAACCCCTTTTTAAACTCTGCCAAGCTAACCGCCTTCACCACGTTCTCTGGCAACGAATTCCAGAGTTTAATTATGCGTTGCGTGAAGAAACATTTTCTCCGATTTGTTTTAAATTTACTACACTGTAGTTTCATCGCATGCCCCCTAGTCCTAGTATTTTTGGAAAGCGTGAACAGACGCTTCACATCCACCTGTTCCATTCCATTCCACTCATTATTTTATATACCTCTATCAGTCTCCCCTTAGCCATCTCTTCTCCAAGCTGGAATAGCCCTAGCCTCCTTAGTCTTCTTCATAGGGGAAGTCGTCCCATCCCCCGCTATCATTTTTAGTCGCCCTTCGCTGCACCTTTTTCCAACTCTACCTATATCTTTCTTGAGATGCGGCGACCAGAATTGAACCACAATACTCAAGGTGCGGTCACACCATGAGCGATACAAGGCATTACAACATCCTCACGCCTGTTTCCATACCTTTCCTAATAATACCCACATATTCTATTCGCTTTCCTAGCCGCAGCAGCACACTGAGCAGAAGGTTTCAGTGTATTATCGACGATGACACCCAGATCCCTTTCTTGGTCCGTAACTCCTAATGTGGAACTTTGCATGACGTAGCTATAATTCGGGTTCTTTTTTCCCAACATGCATCACCTTGCACTTCCTCACATTAAACGTCCATCTGCCATTTAGCCACCCCAGTCTCCCAGTCTCGTAAGGTCCTTCGGTAATTTTTCACAATCCTGTTGAGATAGTTAACGACTTTGAATAACTTTGTGTCATCAGCAAATTTAATTACCCTCGCTAGTTACTCCCATCTCTAAATCATTTATAAAATATATTAAAAGCAGCGGTCCTAGCACAGACCCCTAAGGAACCCCACTAACTACCCTTCTCCATTGTGAATACTGCCCATTTAACCCCACTCTCTGTTTCCTGTCCTTCAACCAGTTTTTAATCCACAATAGGACATTTCCTCCTATCCCATGACCCTCCAATTTCCTCTGTAGTCTTTCATGAGGTACCTTGTCAAACGCCTTTTGAAAATCCAGATACACAATATCAACCGGCTCCCCTTTGTCCACATGTTTGTTCACTCCTTCAAAGAATTGAAGTAAATTGGTCAGGCAAGATTTCCCCACACAAAAGCCATGCTGACTTGGTCTCAGTAATCCATGTCCTCGGATGTGCTCTGTAATTTTGTTTTTGATAATAGCCTCTACCATTTTCCCCGGCACCGACGTCAGACTCATCTGTCTATAATTTGCCAGATCTCCCCTGGAACCTTTTGCAGTTTAATGTTTTTATAGTCATTTTATTATTTGTGATTTTATGATTATGTGTGTAAGTTGTTATCTCCCCAATATGGTGGATGGTGCAACTGATTTTTATAAAATAAATGAATAACTACGTATTTTACTACTGGCTGTATTCTGTAATGTTAAACTTTAGTAGAAAACGTTGCCCTTATTTCAAGCATATGGGATAACAATCCTTGGAGGCCAAGTCAGACATTGTCCATAGGCAAGTATAAGCCACAGAAAAGTGGTACAGGTTAAAATGACTAATCTGACCAATCAGGTTATCCCAGTTCAGTTTTCTCTGGCGTATATGTCCCTCCCAGTATATAAGTACCCATGGGCAGTACTTGGAAGCATGTCCTTAGTGAGAAGGATCCAAAGTATTTTTGTTATGAGCAGACAATAGGAGAAGACCTTTAATACATATCCAGGGAGATTCTATATTTGGCGCCTAAAAAATCAGCATGGTAAACATTTCCTCCTAAGCATATTCTAAAAGTGGTGCCTAGATTTAGGCACGGTATAAAGAATACACTTAGTTGACATCCCAGCGCCTAAAACTACATGCGTCCATTTATACCATCGAAGCAGTAGGAACATCCATGAAATGCCTATAACCACACCCCTTTCTGCCTGCGCACATTAAAATTTAGGTGCTCTGCATTACAGAATACACTTAGTGATTTGTGCACATAAATTCTAATTATTGTCAATTAGTACTCATTATTGCTTATTAAGTGCTGTTAACAACACTAATTGGCTTGTTAAGCCAATTAAGTTATGTGCGCTGTTACAGAATCTGCTTGGATTTTGGTGCAGAACACTAGGCACGGTATATAGAATCCAGGAGATTATCCAAGCAGCTGGTAAAACGTTGTTAATAAGAGTTGCAAGCTAAAGTCCTGATGCCCCAGTAGGTCCTAGTACATGATTCTTAACCAGAACTGGGGTGGGTGGAAGACTTAGAGAAAGACTGCCTTCTATTGAGGCTGAAACTGTGAATCCACAACAAAGAAAATGTTCCATTCAATGTGGAAACTCAAACACTTGAAACAACTCCCCCCCCCCCCCGAGGGAAGCATTTCGCAACCTGATACAATCAATGGTACTAAGCCACGTAGATTACTGCAATGGAATTTATGCGGGATGCAAAGAACAAACCTTAAAGAAACTTCAGACTGCACAAAACACGGCAGCTAGGCTTATATTTGGAAAAACGCACACCCCTCCGTGAAAAGCTACACTGGCTCCCAATCAAAGAACGCATTGCTTTCAAAATCTGCACCCTGGTTCACAAAATCATCTACGGCGAAGCCCCAGGATACATGACAGACTTGATCGACCTACCAACTAGAAACCCATCCGAATCAACACGTACATTTCTAAATCTGCACTACCCAAGCTGCAAAGGACTTAAATACAAATCAACCTACGCATCCAGTTTCTCCTACATAAGCACGCAACTGTGGAATGCACTACCAAAAGCCTTGATAATGACGTATGACCACCTAAACTTCCGGAAATCACTAAAAACCAACCTGTTTAAAAAAGCATACCCTACCGATCCAACTTAAATACCTGATCTCTGCAACACAACAAAACTAAAGTACGTATGGACATAACTCAACTCTTATTATTATTATTTGTTGCATTTGTATTCCACATTTTCCCACTTTTTTGCAGGCTCAATGTGGCTTACATGGTACCGTAATCGGCGTTAACTGATTTCGGTATGAACAAATACAAGTTGCGATTAATATCAAGGTGATATTATGGTAGAGTGAGATACATGTATGGTAAAGACAATTGGGGAGAACTTAGAGAGGGAAAGGAAGAGTTAGGATATGTCCATTATGATCTTTGGTTAAGTTGTGTCGCAGATATCCATGGTTTTTAGTTGGGTCGGTGGGGTATGCCCTTCTGAACAGTTCTGTTTCTAGTGCTTTTGAGAAATTCATGTGGTCGAGTGTGGTTTTTACTACTTTTGATAGTGCGTTCCACAATTGTGTGCTTCGGTAGGAAAAGCTGGAAGTATAGGTGGATTTGCATTTGAGTCCTTTGCTGCTTGGGTAATGGAGGTTTAGGTATGATCGTGCTGATTTTATGGTGTTTCTGAGTGGTAGGTCGATGAGGTCTGTCTTGTATCCCGGTTGCCTCGCGTAGATGATTTTGTAAACTGTCGTGCAGATTTTGAATGCGATACGTTCCTTAATTGGAAGCCAGTGCAGTGTTTTCTCGGAGTGGGTTTGGCGCTGTCAAAATGTTTTTTTTCTCCATTATAGA
The DNA here is from genome assembly GCF_901765095.1 of Microcaecilia unicolor. Classification (NCBI taxonomy): domain Eukaryota; kingdom Metazoa; phylum Chordata; class Amphibia; order Gymnophiona; family Siphonopidae; genus Microcaecilia; species Microcaecilia unicolor. The sequence continues at coordinate 202,171,466 of NC_044038.1, read as the reverse complement.
AGCCGTGCTGCTGTGTTTTGGGCGGTTTGAAGTTTCTTTATGATTGTTCTTTGCATCCCGCATAGATTCCATAGCAATAGTCTGCGAGGCTTAGTACCATCATTGTACACGGTTGTGAAATATTTTCCTCGGGAAGAATGGTTTTCACACGTTTTAGTTTCCACCGTTGCACAATTCCTTAATATGGCAATGCTACATGAACTTTATCTTACCACAACATCACGTTGTATTTGTTCACACCGGAGTCTGCAAATGCCTCTCCGGTATTATGTAAGCCACATTGAGCCTGCAAATAGGTGGAAAATGTAACAAAAAAACAAAAAAAAAATAATAATACTGTGCAACAGAATACATTACAATTTATAATGTATCGTCCAGTGCACCTGAAGTGGAGGGCACCATCAATGGCACACACTGTCTCTCTTCACTTTATGTTTTCCATTCTTGCCCCCCCCCCCCCCCCTCATTACTTCCTTTGAACTACAGGTATGTGTCAATAGAAATCAAACAAAATAAAACATGGAAAAGAAAATAAGATGATACCTTTTTTATTGGACATAACTTAATACATTTCTTGATTAGCTTTTGAAGGTTGCCCTTCTTCCTCAGATCGGAAATAAGCAAATGTGCTAGCTGACAGTGTATATAAGTGAAAACATTCAAGCATTACTATGACAGTAAAATAGATACCATTGGAGATTCTACATGGAATGTTGCTACTATTGGAGATTCTACATGGAATGTTGCTATTCCACTAGCAACATTCCATGTAGAAGGCTGCGCAGGCTTCTGTTTCTGTGAGTCTGACGTCCTGCACGTACGTGCAGGACGTCAGACTCACAGAAGCAGAAGCCTGCGCGGCCACGTTGGTGATCTACAAGGGCCGACTTCTACATGGAATGTTGCTAGTGGAATAGCAACATTCCATGTAGAATCTATAGAAATCAAACAAAATAAAACATGGAAAAGAAAATAAGATGATACCTTTTTTATTGGACATAACTTAATACATTTCTTGATTAGCTTTCGAAGGTTGCCCTTCCTCAGATCGGAAATAAGCAAATGTGCTAGCTGACAGTGTATATAAGTGAAAACATTCAAGCATTACTATGACAGTCTGACAGGGTGGGAGGAGGGGGTGGGTAGGAAGTATGCATGGGGACATCAAAGCATATCATTGATATTCTAACAGGGTGGGTGTGGATAGGTGAGGGGAGGGTGATCAACAGAGACATACAGTTTTATTTTGTTTGATTTCTATTGATAACCTTAAGAGTGGACTAACACGGCTACCACACTCCTCTACTTAGGTATGTGTCAGAAAGCACTCTAGGAAAACACTGCAGGTACACAGTTGCTGCTCTCCCGGTGGGCTCACACTGTAATGGGCCAAACTGTGCTTCATGATTAATAACCAGCTTGGCTCTTTTCTTGCTTGCTGGATTGTGTATTAAGATGTAGCACAAAACCCTGAAAACTGGAAAATATGTATCTTTTAAGAGGGAAGGAAGACTCAAAGACAGGAACAGGATAGTAGCCTCTCTCTGGCACTGGGAAAGAGGATATAAGAAGACCAGTTTTCCCTGGGCACAGGACACCATGAAAGCAACCCCCCCCCCCCCAAAAAAAAAAAACCAGGATCCAGGTTCCTGGTTCTGCTTGAACAAGCCACTACAATCTAAAGTACAGCGCAGTGCCAGTACAGAGCTCCCCAGCCTGATGCAGCTAACCTTGGAGAAGGTCCAAGATTGTGGATTACTCTTATTAAAGGCCAGAAAACAATCTTATATGGATTTACCTGTATACTTTCAAGAATCTCTATAATGTAGCCTGGGGTGGGAGATGTTTGAAGTTCTCCATAAAATTTGTTGGAAAAACACTAGGTGGAATGTTCTTTCAAAATAGCCCATTGTTCACTTTCCTTTGAAGTGCTGAACAGAGTACTTTAATGACTGCCAGTCTCTAAGATGGGGTTGATGTAGGGAGGGTTGGGTGACTCCACTGATAAAGGAACTTAACTCTTTGAGATTCTGATTTCAAGTTAGCTGAGCTGGTATTATGATTGTGAAGGACTCAGCTCTTTCCTTTTGGCATAGCAGAATTGTATAGTTTTCAAGAGACAAAGCAGGCCTCTCTGCAGGAGTTCCCCAGGTTCACTTTGCTGGGAATGCTTTGTGTCTTTTATAATCTGTTCAGTTTTCATAGAAGATGGTAGTACAGCAGCATAACCCATTCTGCTTTTGACACAAAGCTAAATCCCCTCCTTCCCCCCCATACTCTAGATATCAAGAATAAAATCAGATAGTGAAGTAAAGCATTTTGATATTACAGTGAGAGTGGCAGTACCAGATGGTTTTATTGATATATAGTCGTCAGACAGGATTCTCATTCCCTTTCATATATCTTGGAGAATGGCAGGGCTGGTGCAACATGGTAAGCAAGAAAAGGGTGGCAAGGAGGCATCAGCCATGAGCAGAGCCCCTGCCATGCCAGTCAGATTCATTCCCTCTCAGAGGAAGTAATTAGAGGTGGCCTTGTGCTATGCTAATTTCTTTAGGCCTAGGAGGAGGCAGAATAATGGGAAGGAGGCAGCAGGCCAGACCCCAGTGGGGGAGGGGGGAGGGAGGAGTAATGACATGATGCTGGACATGGAGGGGAGAGGGCACCAATTTCAAAGTTGCAGGGTGGAATCAGAAATTCTAGCTGTGTGCCTGGTGAATGATCAGATTTACTCCACTGGGGCAGAGGCAATAATCAGTCCCCCAGGTTCTCTCAGGGCAGGGTCATGTTGCTCGTTTTGCACTGATCCCAATTCTTCCCAGCTATGGACAATTGACCAGAGGAGTCACTTGGCAGCCATGTCTGCTTCTTTTGGATGATTCTTTTCTCCTTGTAAGATAAATGTGCCATTCCTTCCACTCTCCTTTTGAATCATCTCTGCCATAAACCTCAACAGGTTCCTGTAATCCTCATATCATTTATCATGTATTCATTTTATATACCGTTTCTTATTGCTGCTGCAAAACAGAACGGTTTACATTTTTAAAATACAACTCATACATACAAACAAATACATAAGAACTCCAATCATTGATAGAAAAGCACAGCAACCCAAAATGACAAAGAAAGACATTAATTAAATACAGTTAAGCCTAAACTTCTACACCTTCTCTGCTATCATAAGAGACAAAGCTGAGAGCTGCACTGAGGGTAGACAGGAGCAAAAGAGGGTTTCAGGAGACCACAACAGCTCCTCCAGAAGCAGGGAAAGACTTTGATTAATTGCCATTGAGGGCCACCAATGGGTCAGAGTGCCTAAATGTTAGATGCGCCAATACCAGCTTCAGTTTGTATTCTATAATGGAATCTGAGCACCCAGATGGAGTCATAGAATACACTCTCTCTGTTTAGCATCAGGACGTCTACGTATTAAATTGCCACCATTGTTTTTTGTCAGCCTATAGCTGGAATTTTTCAGGCTGTTTAGTGTGGAATGTGGGCTTACATTTTTTTCATGTGCTGTGCATCTGTTTGGTCTGAATGGTTTTGGCAAACTTCGCATAGGTCTTTACTGCTGGGTTAGTTTGTTTGCTGTTCTCCTGGTACATTCTACCAATAAAAACAGTTGTTTGTAATCTTAAGGAACAGGGCACGTTATTCTATACCTGACAGGTCAATTAATGTTTAAGATCAAACCATACCTTCCCTGTAATCAAATGGCTCCAACCCCATCACAAAGCCGGGACAGGTGCTTCATTCATGTGCTATGTACCTGGCAGAAGCCCAACATTCTTCCCTCATACAGCCTAAACTGCAAATTCCTTTCCTGTACCACTTAAGACTTGAAGGATTCTGGTGTCTCCTAGACACGTCTAAAGCAAGGTCCTTGTTATCTTGATTTCACCTTGCTTGCACATACCAAGGCATAAACTCATGTTGTTCAATTAACCACAAGTCACTTCTCCTAGCTCTACTTGGTGCTCACATTTGGCACTGGTTTCTCATCAGAAACGGCACCGCACCTCTGATGTTACACATTCAGGTATGAGCCTGCTCCGACATGGCACATTTAATTTAACCATAAACTTTGTTAAAATGAACTTGGACACGACTTGACATTTGGCGAAGAAATGTAATGAAGTAGTTTCTAAACAGCAGGCATTGTGGTTGCATCAGATTTATTTATTTATTTATTTACAATATTTATAGACTACACAATCCTATAGTATGTGGCCACATGATGCACACAGACAGCCTTACACTGGCAAGAAAGCATAAGCAAAAATATCTGAAGCAGTCAATAGGGCTGGTCTAAGGGTATCTAATATCTGAGGTGAACCTTCAGCCATGTGCCCCCCCCCATAGACCAGCATCTCCCCTTCCATATCCCTTCACAACTGTGTCCAGCATCTTCCCTTTCATATCCCTTTAGACCTTGTCCAGCATCTCCCCTTCCACATCCCTTTACAACTATATCTAGGATATCTCTTTCCCTCCAACTGCCTTTTCCAGCATCTCCCCACCATCTCTTCCCCCTGCCGTCACTGCCATCACCACCCTACATCCAGTCTTCATCTGAGCAACAGATGAGGTATAGAGCCTTTAAGTACTTGCATGTTCCAGGCCTGAAGTATCCTGCTCCTTCCAACACAAACTTCCTGTCAGAGGGGACCAGCCTTGAGCATGTGTGAGTACTACTACTACTACTTAACATTTCTAAAGCGCTACTAGGGTTACGCAGCGCTGTACAATTTAACATAGAAGGACAGTCCCTGCTCCAAGAGCTTGTGTGGGTACTCAGGTCAGCCAATGCGCTGGTGCTGTCCTGCTAGTGCCATGCTGCCAATGCTGAATTCTGCTGCCCTATGTGGACACTTAATCTGCATAGTGGCAGGGTCAGCTCTTCAGTCATGCTGGAGCAAAGGGGTTAAAATTTCATTATCATCTGGCACAGGTAAGACTGTGGTGCCTATTTCAGTTTCATAAGAGATTACTGTCAGTCCTTCTTTTCTAGTTCTGTCTGGCTCAGTCTTTCCTGTAGTTGGACACTGATGCCTTTTCCAGGCTGAAATCCAATAGGTTCTTCTGGTTTATAAATAAGTTAATATTTATGTGAACAGGTTACTCATCTGTAGCACAAAACCCCAGCTTGGTGGACCTGTATCTACCCTTTATCTAACTCTTCCCTTGCTTGAGACCTGTTCAACAAAAGTGCTCGCTTGGCGGAAATAATTCCCAGGATCATTAAAGAGAGTGCAAACTGTTTCAGCAGCATCAAGGCGATGGGTCCAAGAAACATAGGCACCAACATTTCAAAATCACCTGGAGTGCCAAATCCTATATAATAATTCTCACCTCCAACGTTCCATGCTTGGGACCGTGGGTCCCCTGGCTGCAAGTGGTCTGCGAGGCAGACACGCAGGACGTCACTGACATCAACACAGCTGATTGCAAGGCAAGGGGAGCAGTGCGCGTGTATCCCTACTCTCCTACTGCCTCGGAATCAGCTGTCACCCCCCCCCCCCGCGCTATGGCCCCCTCGAAACCCACCCCCTCCCGCGAACCTGTCGATCCCCCCCCCCCGCCGGAAAAGCCAAAAACTGCCACCTGCCGTGTTGTGCTACCTTCCCTTCCCTTCCCGTAGGTTGTTCCATCATCTTCTTAGAAAGTTTACTCCGTGCGTCTGAAACTGACGCACGGAGTTAAACTTTCTAAGATGATTGAACAACATACGGGAAGGGAAGGGAAGTAGCACAACAACGGCGGCGACGGTGGCGGCAGTTTTTGGCATTCTGGGGTGGGGGGGATCGACAGGTTCGCGGGAGGGGGTGGGTTCGAGGGGGCCGTAGCACGGGGGGGGGGGGGATTGCCTGCCTAAGGCCCGTTTCCTTGCCTACAGAAACGGGCCTTTTTTTACTAGTAGAATATAATTCACCCCTCTCTGGTCACAGAGAAGGAACTTGCTCAAACCTGAGGCTGCTTAGCACCCACTGGCACTCACAGAGCTGGCTCTTAGGCCAAAAAGAGGGATTTAAAACTGAAAAGTTTAAAACGATATAGGGAAGGGTTTTCATGTTTCTAAATGTTTTAAAAGTACAACTGGGATGGGGTGGGGAGAGGACGCAGTCAACCCGCTGTTAAGAGTGGCTGCATGGAACATACCTCTGCCACTGACAGCAGTGGTGTGCTGGCTCCTCAGGCAAGCACCCAACTAGCCCTCCCCTTGTAATGGCCCTGTATCAGGTGTATATTAAATTACAGTAAAGCCTATTTCCTGTGCTGCTGGCACTTGGCCTTTAACCTCATGCCTTACACAAGGCATTTAAGCCATTACACACGCTGTCAGATGTTATCACCTACATAGCATCAAGCTAGAGTGTGAATGCTCAACAAAATAATCCTGACATCTGAACATTTGGTATCATAATGCCTGTTGCAAAGCAGCAAAGTCAGTTCTTGTTATAAGAACACTAGAGGAGCCAGAAGCATAACACCAAAGGCTTTAAGATCAAACTATTCCACAAGTGTTACAGGTTATCAATAGAAATCAATTTTTATTGGACATAACTTAATACATTTCTTGATTAGCTTTCGAAGGTTGCCCTTCTTCATCAGATTGGAAATAAGCAAATGTGGTAGCAGATAGTATATATAAGAGAAACATCAAAGCATTACTTTGACAGTCTGACAGAGTGGGAGGGTGGGGGTATGCATGGGGACATCAAAGCATTTCATTGATATTCTAACAGAATGGGTGTTGGTAGGTGAGAGCAGGGTAATAAACAGAGAAATAAACAGAGAAATTACAGCTTATGGTTTATAATGGGTTAGAAAACCCAGATCCTTATTAAGTCCTGTTTGTTGTGTATCAAAATATTCAATCATTCTTATTTCAAAGGTCTTACGTTCCTGTATTGTTTTAAAATGACCTTTCAGTATTCTTACTGTGAAATCACTGGTGCAGTGTTCTGGTCTTGTGAAGTGTTGGCCCACAGGGATGGGGGCTTGACTGGCACCGGCTGTTTTCATGTGATGTCTGTGCAGATTGAATCTTGTCTTAAGCATCTGGCCTGTTTCTCCAATATAGCATCCTTCGTTACATTTTTTACACTGAATGATATATACCACATTGGAAGATGAGCATGTAAAATAGTCCTTTATGTTGAATATTTGTCCTTTGTGAATGACTGTGGGGTCTTGTGAAATGTTTTGGGCATAGTTTGCAGCTGGCTGTGTTACAGGGAAACATGCCCTTTTCTTTTTCCGTCTGTGTTGGAAGTTTACTTCTGATTAGGGTTACCATACGTCCGGATTTCCCCGAACATGTCCTCTTTTTGAGGGCATGTCCGGGGCGTCCGGCGGATTTTGCCCCCGCCCACGTTTGTCCGGATTTCTGGACAAACGTGGGCGCGGGTGCGGGCAGGCGCGTGCGTGCGGTGGGCGTGTGGGCGGGCGATCGGCGCGTGGTCTCCCGTCCCCTCCCCTCCCCTTCCTTACCATGTTCCCTGGTGGTCTAGTGACGTCTTCGGGGCAGGAAGAGCCCCCTCTTTCCTGCCCGGAGCGCTGCCTCCCCTGTCTATCATCCTTCTCGGTCTGGCTGGGGATTCAAAATGGCCGCCGAGAGTTGAACTCTCGCGAGGCCGCTTCAACTCTCGGTGGCCATTTTGAATCCCCAGCCATACCGAGGAGGATGCAGCAGGCAAGGGCAGGCAGCGCTCCGGGCAGGAAAGAGGGGGCTCTTTCCTGCCCCGAAGAGAAGACGCTACTAGACCACCAGGGCTAGACAGTAAGTGAGGGGGGGGTATGTGATGGGGGGGAGGGGACTATGTGACGGGGGGGGGGGGAATAGGGGCGGAACCCGGACCTGAAGGGGGCGTGGCAGGGGCGGGGCATGAGGCGGGCGGGGGCGGGGTAGGGGGGGCGTGACATGTGTCCTCTTTTTCAGAGGACACAAATGGTAACCCTACTTCTGATCAGCTTGTGTTTTAAATTTTGTGGCTGTCGGAAGGCCAGCACTGGTGGGGATGGGAATATCTCTTTCAGTAATTCATCTTCCTGGAGTAGTGGCTGTAGTTCTCTTATGATTTTCCTGAGTTTTTCCAGCTCTGGGTTGTATGTCACTACAAGGGGAATTCTGTCTGTGGCTTTTTGTTCTTTGTACTGTAGCAGATTTTCCCTGGGTATTTTGAGGGAGGAGGTAATATTCTTGGAGATTATTTTGGGGTTGTAGCCTTTCTGTTTGAAGGATGCAGTCAGGGTTTCAAGGTGTCTGTCTCTATCCTCTGGGTCCGAGCAGATATGGTGGTATCTTGTGGCTTGGCTGTAAATAATGGATCAACAAACAGGACTTAATAAGGATCTGGGTTTTCTAACCCATTATAAACCATAAGCTGTATTTCTCTGTTTATTTATCTGTTTATCACCCTCCTCTCACCTACCCACACCCATCCTGTTAGAATATCAATGAAATGCTTTGATGCCCCCATGCATACCTCCTACCCACCCCCACCCTGTCAGACTGTCATAGTAATGCTTGAATGTTTTCACTTATATATACTATCTGCTACCACATTTGCTTATTTCCGATCTGATGAAGAAGGGCAACCTTCGAAAGCTAATCAAGAAATGTATTAAGTTATGTCCAATAAAAAAGGTATCATCTTATTTTCTTTCCATGTTTATTTTGTTTGATTTCTATTGATAACCTTTAAGAGTGGACTAACACGGCTACCACACCTCTCTACAAGTGTTACAGCAACCAGAAGGACACAGCCTTTAAGTTTTTACTTTCTTGAATTTTATGTTTCAACGTTTTTTATTGATGACAAATCATACATCACAATTTTACTTTTGCACAACAATTACAAAACAATCTTAATATTTCAAAACTGGAGCTTAGCAAAAATAAACAGTTCTATAATATTGCTGACAGTCCGCAAACTTTTTAGTTTTAACCCCCCCCCCTTCCCCCCTGTTTTATTCCCTTTTGTGGTTGAGTCTATACAATAAACTGGTCAATATATAAAGTGGGTGCAACGACAGTCCAGATGATGGCCTATTACAGGAGTCATTCTACAATTCAACATAAAACATCGCTAACGACTTTCTTGAATTTTAAAGGTTGGTATTTATAGTCTACCAGTGGTTTTACCTGTGCAGGAAATCCTGGGTACCACAACTAAAAAAAAAAGTTAATCAGGCTGCAGTTTAGGGCATTTTATTAAAGGCTTTCTGAGGGTCATGGGATAGTATGCAACGCCCTTCTGTGGATTAGGAATTGATTATTGGACAGAAAACAGAGGGTAAGGTTAAATGGTTATTTTTCTCAATGGAGGAGGGTGAATAGTGGAGGGCTGCAGGGATCAGTACTGGGGACTGGTGCTATTCAACATATATATACATGATTTGGAAAATGAAACAATGAGTGAGGTGATTAAATTTGCAGATGACACAAAACTATTCAAAGCTGTCAAAACACATGCAGATTATGAAAAATTGTAGGAAGGAAGCTGGAGGATTGGGCATCCAAATGGCAGATGAAATTTAACGTAGACAAATGCAAAGTGATGCACATTTTGAAGAATAATCCAAATCATAGCTACCTGATGCTAGGATCCCAGGGCCACCAAGAGACTCCGCCGGGCCTGGGGCAGAATCGTCATCGCCGCTGCCGCCCCCCCCCCCAAATCGTCATCGCCACCGCAGCTCCTCCCTCCTTCCCGCCCGCCCAAGTACCTTGGCTGGCCCCACCAGCTGCAGGCAGCATGGCTCCTTCCTCTGCCCAGCATTGCCTGCCCTTGCGGTTGCTTTTCTTAGGTCGCACATGCTCAGTCTCAAAACTGTCTACTTTCACCCACGATATGCTTACTTAACTCCAACAATTCATCGTCTCATATTTCAGTAAATTTGTTCTTTTTAAAAGACCTCAGCATGAACCAGTGAGGAACACCACGCCTCCAGTTGAAGCCGCCGAAAATTGAAAGTAAGCGGTAGGGCGTTTTGAGGTCTTTTCCTCGTCTTTTTAAGACGAATAATATATATGAAAGAATTATATAAATTACAAGAGTACCGGACTCTTCACAACAGCTTTTGATAAATTGCATGTTTAGAGTTTCAGATTGCTTCCTCTTTTTTTGCTATTTAACTTATCCTGGCAATTTCTAGGACTCTCTCCCTCTCTCTCTCTCTCACAATCAGAAATATGCCTTCAAGGGATTAATACTTGTATCCTTTTTCTCCTAAATGGGTGTTCTGACCTCAGAGACTGTCTTGAGTTTCCTTGGATGGGGTTTTCTGGAGTACCTGGGAGTAGGGTTACCATATTTTGTCCCCCAAAACGGAGGACACATGCCCCGCCCCCAACACATCCGCCCTGCCCCCTTTCACACCCCACCCCGTCCCCTTTCATGCCCTTGCTCCGCCCCCTGTCACATTTTCCCCTCCCCCCTGTCACACACCCCATCACCCCCCTCCCCTTACCTTACTACTGCCCTGGTGGTCTAGTGACCTCTTCAGGGAAGGGAAAAGCCCCCTCTTTCCTGCCCAGAGCGCTGCCCTGCATGCATCCTTCCTGTTGCTGATCTCGGTGCCGATTCAAAATGGCCGCCGAGAGTTGAAGTCTTACGAGGTAACTTCAACTCTCGGCGGCCATTTTGAATCGGCACCGAGATCAGCAACAGGAAGGATGCATGCAGGGCAGCGCTCCGGGCAGGAAAGAGGGGGCTCTTTCCTGCCCCAAAGGCGGAAGAGGTCACTAGACCACCAGGGCAGTAGTAAGTAAGGGGAGGGGAGCCTAGCAATCTGCCCATTTGTCCACCCACCAGCCTACCCGTTTGTCCAGAAATCCGGGCAAATGGGCAGATTGGCAAAAAGAGGACATGTCTGGGTAAATCCGGACATATGGTAACCCTATCTGGGGCTCCCCTTGAAATTCCCTTCCCCCTCTAACCAATCAGGACAGCAAAACACCTAGCTGTTCTTTTAGCCAGGTCTTTCTCCTTTCTGTGCTAGCTATCTAGGTATCCCTTTCCTCTGATGTTAAAAGCCACACCTTTCTGCCCAACCAGGCAGGAAGTATTAATTAGCTCCTGCTGTGGCTTTGAGTGAGCTTCCCAACAGTTCTCTTGGCTTCAGAGCACATGCTTATTATGGGAATTGTAGTCCCGACTCCTTAAGAAGACACACTCTAAGCATGTCTGAATTTGTGCAAATAATATTCCTCCCTGCTTTTCCCATTTTCCCCTCCTACCTGCACATCCCACCCCTCCTCATCCCTCACCACCACACCCCATGTTGCACACCACAAAATACAAGATGGGGATAGGTGTCACACTTTGTTTAAAAGCAGTACACCTAGAAAATAAAATAGGGTCATTTGCCAAATGAACATAGAGGTGTATTTTCAAAGCACTTTGACCTACAAAGTTTCATAGGTTACTATGGAGCTCGTTTTCAAAAGAGAAAAACATCCAAAAAGTGGCATGTCTGCATTTGGACGTTTTTCTCACAGATAAGGCACAAAAGGGTGCCCTAAGTGACCAGATGACCACTGGAGTGAATCAGGGGTGACCTCCCAGTGGTCACTGATCCCCCCACACACACGGAGATTGGGTGGCAGAGCCGGTGGGGGGAGGCGGGGCTAGTGGTTGGGAGATGGGGCTAATGCTGGGCAGACTTCTACAGTCTGTGCCCTGAAAATGGCAGATACAAATCAAAGTCAGGTATACACATAAAGTAGTACATATGAGTTTATCTTGTTGAGCAGACTGGATGTACCATACAGGTCTTTCTCTGCCGTCATCTACTATGTTACAAACGTGACTACAAATATGATTTAGCAACCTCTATGACAGCTTTAGATGTTAGAGCCAGGTCTAATAGAGCAGCATGCGGGTCCCTCCCTGGAGTAGTGTAACGGTCAGTGCACTGCACCATGGAGTGGGTGACTCTGGTCCCTATCTCCTACCCCATCCTTCCTGTCTTACGCTTCCATGAGAAGGGCTAAGTGAGAGAGTGAGTGAGTGAGCTCCACAGCCCTGACTATTAAGCGCAATCCCACGGGCCCGCATCAGTCCGACTATTAAGCCCCCCCCCCCCCACCGCTACAACTCCCTCTGAGTTTAGCCAGCTCAGCCCTGCGGGGTCTTTGGCCATCTAGTCCCCTGGGCCTCTGAAGGGCCATCTGGTTCCCCCGGGCCTCGGAAGGGCCATCTGGTGCTCCTTTGGCCACCTGGGCTCTTTGCCCCGTTTCCAGTTACCACCCGGGCCATCTGGTGCCTCCCCGAGAGGCTGGGCTCCCGGCTCCCCCGTTTCCACCCAGGCCATCTGGTTCTCCGGGCCGCAGGTGGGAAGGGAGAAGGAGCCTGGCGACGTAAGCCGCTCACTCGGCGGAGGGCCCACCCGCTCCCTCCCTCCCTCCCTCCAGGGAGAGAGAGGGACGCGCGGGCGGGTGGGAGATAGACAAAAGCTTGGCTCAAGGGATGACTTTCAATAGATTGCAGCGAGGTACGTACGAAACCCTGACCCAGAATCAGGTAGTCTACGAATGATTTAGCACCGGGTTCCCCATGAATCTGCGGTGCGCTACGGGAGAGAGGCGGCCCCCTTCTGTCTGCGCTCTGGTCCCGAGGCATGCAGTTCTCCTTGCTCATCTGGCTATCCCTGGCCAACCGAGGCTCCTCGGCGCTGCAGTATCATTCCGTTTAGGAGGGATTCTGACTTCGAGGCATTCAGTCATAATCCCACAGATGGTAGCTTTGCCCCATTGGCTCCTCAGCCAAGCACATACATCAAATGTCTGAACCTGCGGTTCCTCTCGTACTGAGCAGGATTACTATCGTAATGACGCATCATCAGTAGGTTAAAACTAACCTTTCTCATGACGGTCTAAACCCAACTCACGTTCCCTATTAGTGGGTGAACAATCCAATGCTTGGTGAATTCTGCTTCACAATGATAGGAAGAGCCGACATCGAAGGATCAAAAAGCGACGTCACTACGAACGCTTGGCCACCACAAGCCAGTTATCCCTGTGGTAACTTTTCTGACACCCGCTTAAAACCCAAAAAGTCAGAAGGATCGTGAGATCCCGCTTTTACGGTCTGTATTCATACTGAAAATCAAGATCAAGCGAGCTTTTGCCCTTCTGCTCCACAGGAGGTTTCTGTCCTCCCTGTGCTCGCCTTAGGACACCTGCATTACGGTTTGACAGGTGTACCGCCCCAAACTCCCCACCTGCCACTGTCCCCGGAACGGGTTGCGCCCGGCAGGCGCCGTGCGCTTGGAGCCAGAAGTAAGAGCCCCTCGGGGCTCGCTTTACCGGGTAAGTGAAAAAATGATAAGAGTAGTGGTATTGCACTGGACCCCACCCCCTGGGGAGGGGGGCCTCCCACTTATCCTACACCTCTCATGTCTCTTCACAGTGCCAGACTAGAGTCAAGCTCAACAGGGTCTTCTTTCCCCGCTGATTCCGCCAAGCCCGTTCCCTTGGCTGTGGTTTCGCAAGATAGTAGGTAGGTAATTAGATGACGAGGCATTTGGCTACCTTAAGAGAGTCATAGTTACTCCCGCCATTTACCCGCGCTTCATTGAATTTCTTCACTTTGACATTCAGAGCACTGGGCAGAAATCACATTGTGTCAACACCAGCCGGGGCCCACCCACTTAGGGCTCAGGCCCACCCAACAGTAGTACACGTTTAGTGGTAGCTGGTGGGGATCCCAAGCTTCACCAGCTGAAGACTTCCCCCTGATGGTAATGAAAACGCTACTCTCCACAATAACGGCACCTGCGCATGCTCAGTTTTCAGTGCATGCCTGCTGCAGACTGCCAAGATGGAAAGAAGCGTTTTCTCACCAGCTGAGATATTTTTTGGGTGGTGGTTGAGGGGAGGGGGAGAGAACACTTGGTGCCCACCCACTTCTTGCCTAGGCCCACCCAAAATCTGTTGTCTGGCTACGCCCCTGCACTGGGGACTTGTTATCCCAGGACTACAAGTCCCAGAATTCCATAACATGAAAGTTAAAACATAGAATTGGCTCTGACTCCCTCTGGGGACCTGGTGTTGGTTAGGAAGTCTGTGGGTGTCTGGTTGACTTTGAGAAGCATTTTCGATACAACATCTAAGTCCAGATTTTGGATGTTTTGCTGAAAACATCCAAAAATCAGGTGATAACATAGAGATTTTCAAACTAAAAAAATAATCTTTTTTGTTTCAAAAATGAAAAATGGCCATTTCCTAGATGTTCTGTGCTCATTATGTTTTTCTTTTGTGACCATTTTGTAAAAGAAGTAAATAAAATAAAAAGGCCAAGGAGAAAATGCATAGGTACAAGCCATTGGGATGTATGGGAGGGGGGGGGAGCAGTAGACTGGTCATCCAGACTTCCCAGCACAGTGGTGGGGCATTCTAGGGGGCGCTACAGTGGATTTCACATAAAAGGTCCCAGGTGCACATCTCACCATTACCTCCTTATATTATACTAGTAAAAAAGGGCCCGTTTCTGGAACGAATGAAACGGGCGCTAGCAAGGTTTTCCTGGGAGTGTGTATGTTTGAGAGAGAGAGCCAGAGTGAATGTGCGGGTGTGTGACAGAGTGAGACTGTCTGTGTGACAGTGTGTGTGTGTGAGAATGAGAGTGTGTGACAGGGCCCCCTCCCCTGTTCCTAATGCCCGTCACCCCGTTCTCTCCCCTCCTTTTCCTCCTCCTTCCCACACTTTGGGTTCCTTAAGGCTTTCAAAAGTCTATGTACCCCCGTGGCCCTAACGCCCAGTATCCGGATACCCCACCGCTTTCCTCCTCACCCCTCCCCCAAGATGTAATTACTACTACTACTACTTAACATTTCTAGAGCACTACTAGGGTTACGCAGCGCTGTACAATTTATGTAATACTTTCACGTACTTCATTTTTAAAAAAAAGTGTCCTATCTACCCTGTGTACAAATGCCCGGCATTCAGATTGTGTTCCTCTCGTAATTTTCATTTCTTTCATTCATTCAGAACTTGCCCCCCCCCCCCCCCCCCCCCCGAACACTTTGGTTCCTTCAGTCTTTTAAAACTGTCCTATGTACCCTGTGTGCTAATGGCCAGCATTGAGATTGTTTTCCTGTCCCAAATTTGCATGTCTTTCAGTCATTCACAACTCCCCCCCCCCCTTCTCCACTTTAACACTTTCGTTTCCTTCAGTCTTTTAAAACTCTCCTATCTACCCTGTGTCCTAATGGCCAGCACTCAGATTGTTCCCAAATGTTCATGTCTTTCAGTGGTTCAGAACTCCCCCCTCCCCCCATTTAACACTTTCGGTTCCTTCAGTCTTTTAAAACTCTCCTATCAACCCTGTGTCCTAATGGCCAGCACTCAGATTGTTTTGCTTTGCCAAATTGTCTGTCACTGATGTCACTGAGGTCAGAGCATGCCTGCCTAGCAGACCACTTCCAGCAGGCACGGTCCCAAGCACATCCTGTTGGAGGTGAGAATTATTATATAGGATGGTGAGCCCTCCCAAGCCCACCAAGAACCTACAGTATCCAACTATAAACCATTACAATAGCCCTTATGGCCACAGGTGTCACCTATATGTGGGTACAGTAGGTTTTTGGTGGATTTTAGAGGGGTCACACTTTCCACCACAATTGTAACAGTAGTGGGATATGGGCCTGAGTCCCCTTCTCTACAGTGCACCCTACCAGCCACTAGGCTACTCCAGGGACCTGCCTGCTGCTCTAATAGCACACAATTCTGGAACGAGCTGCCACGCAGCTTGAAAACGATCTACGAATTAACTAACTTCCGCAAACTACTGAAGACTCATCTCTTTAACAAGGCATACCACAAAGATCAACAAATGTGAATCCCTACACATATATCCAGAATTGTCTTACAACATTTGCTTGTTACTCTACTATCATGTTTCATCACTATCATAGTACCCAAGATCCTTATGTTATACTAAATGTATATTCTCCTATACATTTCCATCATTCATGATGTATTGTAAGCCACATTGAGCCTGCAAAGAGGTGGGAAAATGTGGGATACAAATGCAATAAATAAATAAATAAATAGGCCTGGCCATAACATCAAACTTTTCATAGAGGCTAGGCTAGTATGTACTATTTCTTTCACATCTTTGGGGGATGGGAGGAGGTCAGTGACTACTGGGGGAGTAAGGGAAGGTCATGCCTTAATCCTCCTAATGGTCATCTGATCATTTAGGGCATCTTTTTGTGACTTGATTGAACCAGGTCTAGATCTAAATGTCTGGATGTTTTTGCTTAGTTCCATTATGGCAGAAAAAAAAACATCTAAGTTATGGGAATGCCCAAATCCTACCCCCATCAAGCCCCCTTGTGATTTGGATGCACTGCAAATGAACTGCATAGAATCATCTTAACGAGTTTCTAAAATAGCAGTTTAGATGTTTTGTCAAAAAAACATCCATCTGCCGCTTTTTGCAACTTTTTATATATTTTTCTGTTTCGAAAATGAGAACCCTTTATGAACTTGACATCTCTCACTGATTAACACAGTGCATCACCTGCCTTATCTGTCAGTAAAATATTTACTTTGGAATTTGCTTGTTCCTCCTCTGCTAATCTGAATTTTATTTTTTTCTTGTCAGTAGTTCAAATTGAAGAGAAATGAGCAAAAAGCTGCAATAAATAGGGAAAGTTCAAAAATTAACCTCTGTCTTCCAAAGCTTCCATTTTTAGCTCCCTTGTATGTCCCATGAGCAGAGGGGAATGAGGCAGTTCCTGGTAAATCTAAATGCAATTATATTCAAACAATGTTAGAAATGTTGGCGTTTTCTGTAATGCGGCTTTCTGGTGCCTGACAGTCAGTCTCTGGAAAGTATGTGATGAATACTGAGCAGCTGTCAGTTGTGCTAAACCCTTGGTCCCGTTCCCGAAACTTTTCAGTTTTTCTTAGAGAGGGGAAAAATCCTCAGATAAACGTGGCTGTTATTGTTGATGGAAAACTGATCTGAATCTCACATTGCAATATACGTTATGGACTACATTCTATAAATGGCATCCAAAAAATTGGCAGCAAAAAAATTCTATAAATGGCACTTAAAGTTAGGCACCATTTATAGAATAGCGCTTAGCGCTGGGAACCACAATTACTTTTAGACGCCACCCTTTACACCAACAAAACCTTGGTGTAAATACTCGCGTCTAAATTAGGCACAGATCTCCTGAATTCTATAAAAAACACATGTAAATTAAATGAATGCCTCTGATCTATCCATGACCCTTTCATAACCAAACCCCCCTTTTGGACCTGCGTGTAAATTGATCCCGTGCCTACATTTATGCGTGTAAATTTTAATTAAAGCCAATTAGCACCAACAGTTGCTTGTTAAAATTCCATTGATTGGCACTAATTGACTCATTATTCAATTAAATTGCATGCACAAATTGGGCACCCATCCAAGTTTGCGGGCGCAATTTCAAGCACCATTTATAGAATTTGGAGGTATGAGGGTAATATTATAACAGTGGAGGAGTGGCCTAGTGGTTAGAGCACTAGTCTTGCAATCCAGAGGTGCCTGGTTCAAATCCCACTGATGCTCCTTGTGATCTTGGGCAAGTCACTTAACTCTCCATTGCCTCAGGTACAAAACTTAGATTATGAGCCCTCCTGGGACAGAGAAATATCCACAGTACCTGCATGTAACTCACCTTGAACTACTACTGAAAAAGTTGTGAGCAAAATCCAAATAAATTATTTGAGATTCTGCTGTTACTATCTGAGATTTTACATGGAATGTTGCTACTATTTGAGATTCTAGATGGAATGTTGCTACTATTTGAGATTCTGTTGCTACTATTTGAGGTTCTACATGGAATTTTGCTATTCCACTAGCAACATTCTATGTAAAAGCCTGCCCTTGCAGATCAGCAACGCGGCTGCGCAGGCTTCTGTTTCTGTGAGTCTGACATCCTGCACGTTCGTGCAGGATGTCAGACTTACAGAAAGAGAAGCCTGCGCGGCCACATTGCTGATTTGTAAGGGCAGGCTTCTACATGGAATGTTGCTAGTGGAGGAGTAGCCTAGTGGTTAGTGCAGTGGAACATTGAACGTTGCTACTATTTGAGATTCTACATGGAATGTTGCTATTATTGGTGATTCTACATGGAATATTATTGAGTGAAGGCAGGGCCGGTCTTAGGCAGAGGCGACAGAGGCGGCCGCATAGGGCCCCGCGCTTAGGGGGGCCCCGCACTGTGCACCTCAACTCTGCCTCACTCCGACCGACCCCCGCTCGGACAACCGCATCATGATCCCGCTCGGCCGCTGCCGCTCCGCTCCCGCCACGTTGCGGCACGGTGCCCACCCCCCGCTGAGCCCGCCGTCAGCAGCCTCCGCGGACCCTGACAGTTGCACCAACGGCCCCCGACAGACGGTTGCAGCGCCAGCCCCGGCTCCCAACAGAGAGTTACAGCGATGGCTCACCCCAGCGTTTCACTTCCCGCTCAATGTCCTGCCTTCTGATGAGGTATTTCCTGTTTGGCGGGTGGGAGTCACTGAGCGGGGAAAGCTGCCTGGAGCCTGGTCGGAGGTGAGCCGGTGTGCGAGTGACTGCGACTTAAAAATAAATAAAGACAGTCAAGTGGAGCTCGAGCTGGAGCAAATTTGTGCCACTGCCATTCAAAGGCAAGCCAGGTATGATGATAGCTTTTCTTATAAGGAAGAAGGAAGTTTCAAACCCCTTTTGTACCATTTTAAAGGTAAATACTATTGCAGTAGTCTATTATTCTCCCATCAGTGATTAAGTCAAAATTCAGTGTTTTATGAAGGGCAGTGACAGGAAAAGATCAAGAGGTTAGCTAAAGTGGTGCGTGTATGTGGGGGGTGGGGACAGGGGCAAGTGGAGAGGGCTAGTGGTGTCAGACTTTACTGTTAATTTGCCCAAAGTTATTGAAAACCTAAAGAATCCCAAGTGGGCAGACTAAAAATTGTCCATCTAAAGGTACTTATCTTGCTAAGCTGGCCAGATCATGTGTATTTAGGAGAATTTGAGTTTCCAAAGCAAATAGCATTGTAGCCTAAAGAAAGAGGGGCATTTCTCTAAGCATGTTCAGCTTAGGAGAGGAAAAGAGCACATATAAAATCCATTTCCAAGGAACCTTTTTAAATTAAAAAATAGGGGAATTTGAAAGTACTGGATCTTTCTTAGTATTTTTCCTTTATTCTCCTTTGTTATGAGAATTGTAGTGGACTTGAACTGAATTTCTGGGGAGGGGGTGGGGGGGTTCATGATAGCATTGTGCTTATTATTTCAATCAGTTTTTTGTACAAGTTGTACAAGTTTAGCTTCATTTGTCTTTATTTGAAATTTCATAAACAAAAAATTTTCTAAAAATGTTATAATCTTATCAATGGGGTGGAGCTATGGTGGGGGTGGGGCTAGGGTGGGGCCCCACCAAATTGGTCTGCACAGGGCCCCGCACTTGCTAAGACTGGCGAGGAGTGGCCTAGTGGTTAGAGCACCAGTCTTGCAATCCACAGGTGGCCAGTTCAAATCCCACTGCTACTCCTTGTGATCTTGGGCAAGTCATTTAACCCTCCATTACCTCAGCTACAAACATAGATTGTGAGCCCTCCTGGGACAGAGAACTATCCGGTGTACCTACATGTAACTCACCTTGAGCTACTACTGAAAAAAGGAGTGAGCAAAATCTAAATAAATAAACAGGTTTGCCTATTTTATAGGGACACATCAGGCAATGTGGCAGAAATTGTAGATAGATTGAAGCTGTGGATATTCACACCTGCTTGGCAACAGGCATAAGTGCTAGCGCACAAAGGGGTCCTTTTACCAAGCGGTGGTAATAGGACCCCATGTGGTGACGTCGACGCTTGGTGGTAAGAGCTCCCGCGCTAACCTAGCACTAAACAAAGTAAACATATTTTTTGGCACCGGCAATGCCACATGGTGGGAGTCTCTCAAAATGAATCCCTCAGTCTATGGTATCATGAAGAACTCAAAAACAAAAAACCAAGACTCCTAAACCGCTCAAAATCCTGGCTAATGCAATACAGATCCAGATGTCTCCTATGGTATACAACACCAATGTTAGTACTTTTTTTACTCACTTCTCTTAGTGTAAATGTAATAAAGAGATCCCTCAGCAAGAACCACTTTTTTTTTTAGAGGCAATATGTTTCTTTGCCAAGTGGTATAGCACTTCTTTCATCGGGCCTCTCTGAGCTTTCTGTATGTGCTATTGCCTCACACCTTAGTGCTCTATTCAAAATGAAATCAAAATGTGAACGTATCTGAATCAAAATATGTTGCCTCGTTGTTTCACAACAGATTTTGGCCTCCTCTTGAAACGCCCGACTCCGCGGGTTTCATAGAGTCTTTCTTCAGGGACTCGGGTTAAAGCCGTCTCAAAGCTCACTGTGAAGTCATCCTTTCTCGACTGATAAATGTTTGGCTCCCACAGTAACCTGGCAGTAGGGCCGAATCACCGTGTCGCCAAGTCCACAGTAGCCCTATCATGGCTTGGTAAAAGGGCCCCAAAGTGCACACGTATCCTTGTTATTTTATAAAGAACATGCATAAATTGCACCCGAACTCTGCCTCTGAGCATGCTTACACGTGGGGTCATGTAAAAGACTCAGGGAAGTAAAAAGTGACCACGCGGACGGGACGGGAGAGATGGGCAGAAGAGGACTCGGGATGGAGGGAGCAGAAAAAAAAATATTTATTGCCACGAGGCGCATAGGCGCCATTTTTTCAAAACAGCTGTTTAGGGGAGCGACCGCTCCCCCTGCGCCCCACCTAGCTACGCCACGGGTAAAAGTATGCATCTTCTTGGCACCACACATACTTTTTTTGTGCATAACCCCTGGGGCAATTTTATCCAACCCTTTACATGTGAGAAATTCTGTAAAATTACTTCCTGTGAGACCAGTGCAAGATCCATACCATCTCAAACCTGGAATTCAAGCTCATCAGAGGATCACTTCAAACCAGACATTGGCTGGAGTTTTCAGAACATCACTTTATTTCTTAGTACTCTACTGTCCTCTTTTTTTTTTTTTTGGGGGGGGGGGGTGTATTGTTGTTTAATACAAACAAAAGAAATAAATTTAGATTTCTCCTTGTGTGGACATTGTGCAACATTAGTTATGACTGTGTAAGCTCCCTTTTCAGGTTTTCATGCTGCAGTTGTGGTTTATCTCAGGGAGGGGAGGGGAGGGGAGTATCTTCTGGTCTTGGATAGCCACAAACTGTTTAGATTTTCAGAATATTCCTAGGATGAGGTAGTGTGGTTAGTAGGGTATTCTTAATAAGTATGCATGAGATCAATTTGCATACAAGTGAGGCATTGTGCATACACTCATGCTCGTTAGAGAAATCTGCCTTGTTTACATCCTGCAGAACCTTTGTGTGATATGCACCTGATAATTCCAACTCTGGTGATCAGAACAGTGACAGCTTTGTGTTCTAAGCTGGAAAATAAAGCTTTCAAGAGTTCTAATATCTCATCTGAATTATCTATTTTCTGTTCAATACTGCAGGTGAGCCAAGAATAGTGCAGTGAAGACCCGCCCAGCGCATCCCAGGATGCACTGGGCAGGGCTGGGCACCGCCATTTTGCAGGCGGCACTAATGGAAGAGGAGGGTGGCCATCTCCTTCCTCCAACTGCAGGTAGGGGGGTGGGGAAGGGCTGCTAGACCACCAGGTGTGGGGGGGGGGGGGATTTACCCACGGCCAACTGGGCCACCAGGGAAATTGGTGGGATGCTGGGAGGGGGGTTAGGGGGGCCTGGAGACCCATTGGATCTCCAGTCCCCCCTGAACCTGTCCGCTGGACCTCCAGGCCCCTGTTTCTGGGGGAGGGGGGTTTGGGTCAGGGTTCCTCACTTTCCCGCAGCCCACTGGGCCACCAGGAACATCAGAAGGATGCTGGAGGGTGGTTAGGTGGGCTGGAGACCCACCGGATCTCCAGCCCCCGTTTCTCTTGGCTCTGGCAAGGGTAGTTGGGGTCTGGTGGTCCCATGGACCTCGAGCCCCTGTGTTTGACAGGTCTGGCCTTTTGACAGCCCAGACCTGTCAAACAAGTGCGGGAAGATTGTCAAGTGTGGGAGAAAGCGCTCAGGCACAATCCTCCCACACTTCTATGCCATGATCAGAGAGAATTGCGTACTTAAATTTGCATGCAATTATCTCTGATCATGGGGCGGTAAAGCCCCGCGCTGTTCCAGCGCTATTTTTGTCAGCGTTTAATGCTAGCTGATTTTTAACACAAGCTAAAAACACTAGCACACCTTAGTAAAAGACCCACTTAACCCTCCAATGCCTACTGTACCTTCAGCTACAACTCATAGAAGTGTGGAAAAAATCCCATTCCCTTCCCTATTTGCAGCTACTCAGAACCCAGTCAGCTTCTTCCAATACTGAGAAAGCAAAGTAGAAGCTTTGCTTCCTCCCTCTGCCCCCTTTTCCCCAGATGCTGATTCTAGCCCCACGCCTGGCGAGTGTGACTTATTGTTCCTTTCAGCACGTCCAACTGACCAGCTCTCTTATAAGAACAGAGTGCTGTTTGCATTTCTGTATCAGCTGCAGTTCATCTGGGTGCACTTGACAGCAGGTGAAAGTTTTGTTGGGCAACCCTAGGAGAGCGTTACCCAGGAGACAGCTCATAGGAGAAGCCCTTCTCATTTTCAGTGAGGTTCTCTCAGCATGACAAAATACCTCTGGGCTATAGTGCACTCCTCCAAAAGCCCTGCACGCATGAACAAGCTAGCACAACAATTACAATCAAACTCCCATTGTACAGTGCAGGCTTAATTTAATTATTAGAGCTGTACCAAATAGCACATATTTTACTATTCGACCAAATACGAATAATGGACATCCAGCTTTAACATAACTAATAATAAAAGAATCAACGTAAAATCAGAGATCAAGTGTTTATTTCAGTAGCATTTAGCAAACTAGAGCCCCGGATTATTCGTATTTGAATTTAAACCATTATTTAGCTGAACACAAATAATCTATTCAGGGCACTATTCAGGGCCAAATCAAATCGAATACAAATATTTGGTACAGCCCTATTAATTATGTCACAAATGTTATCAATAGAAATCAAACAAAATAAAACATGGAAACGAAAATAAGATACCTTTTTTATTGGACATAACTTAATACATTTCTTGATTAGCTTTCGAAGGTTGCCCTTCTTCCTCAGATCGGAAATAAGCAAATGAGGTAGCAGATAGTATATATGAGAGAAACATCAAAGCATTACTTTGACTGTCTGACAGAGTGGGAGGGTGGGGGTACGCATGGGGACATCAAAGCATTTCATTAATAAGGATCTGGGTTTTCTAACCCATTATAAACCATAAAGCTGTATTTCTCTGTTTATTACCCTCCTCTCACCTACCTACACCCATCCTGTTAGAATATCAATGAAATGCTTTGATGTCCCCATGCATACCCCCACCCTCCCACTCTGTCAGACTGTCAAAGTAATGCTTTGATGTTTCTCTTATATATACTATTTGCTACCACATTTGCTTATTTCCGATCTGAGGAAGAAGGGCAACCTTCGAAAGCTAATCAAGAAATGTATTAAGTTATGTCCAATAAAAAAGGTATCATCTTATTTTCTTTTCCATGTTTTATTTTGTTTGATTTCTATTGATAACCTTTAAGAGTGGACTAACACGGCTACCACACCTCTCTTTTTGGACAAGACTAGGACAGCAGGTCTCACAAATGTGGAAAGTGCAATGGCAGCCAACACCAGAACAGCTCTTTGATGTTTACAAGGTCCGTGGCAAATCGCCGGAAGGACTTAAAAGCTTTTTTTGAAAAAAGCAGTATTGATGGGTAAAAAGATCATACTACCGGGGGGGGGGGGGGGGGGGGAAGAGGGGTTGGTGGTTGAGAGGCTAGGATAGGGGAGGGCAGACTTATACGGGGTCTGTGCCAGAGCCGGTGATGGGAGGCGGGACTGGTGGTTGGGAGGTGGGAAATACTGCTGGACAGACTTATACGGTCTTTGCCCTGAAAAAGACAGGTACAAATCAAGGTAAGGTATACACATATGAGTTTATCGTGGGCAGACTAGATGGACTGTGCAGGTCTTTTTCTGCCGTCATCTACTATGTATGTTACTATGTTACTATGTTACTTATGTCACAAACAAACTAATAGCAGACAGACCCACATCATTTTTCCTGGTACAGTTGCTAGGCTATTGAGTTTCACTGTTCATTCTTGATTAATTCCTTCTAATGTCCAACACAAAAGGGATTTGCTGACTTTTCAAAGTGAAACTAGACATATATTTCCTATACTTCTGGGTGCACAACGTTTCTGGTTTAATATAGTCACATATGCTTGAATTTCCAAAAATGTGTATGTAAAGTGCAAACCCCTCTCTAATTCCACCCTCAGTATTGCATCCTCAAACAATAGGCAAAATTATCCCCTACACACATGTAAGTTTACCCACATATCACACGGCAATACGTGCACCATAAAAAAATGTACTACTTTGAAAAGCAAAAGGCCCTTTCACAAATCAATAATTAATGCATGTGGATGAATTTTATTTCAATTCATGTTTTTAGCAATAAAAAAAGCAACAGATGTGTTACATGAAATCTTTTATCGATCTGGTATAATAAAAGTTTTATCACCCTAGCCATGAGATCTTTTATGCAGAGAACTGTTGGAAAACATTAATTCCTTGTCAAGTTTTAGTTCTTTACTTAGAAGTACCACCCTCTGATTGTGCTGGTAATGTATAGGAAGGCCTGGTATCAGGGAAAACAGTGACTGTCTCAGTGGCTCAGTTAGGCAGAGAAATCATTGACATGAAAAGTTCAGGAATGGGTTCCAAGATGAATCCACAATAAGCAAAACACCTCCAGTGTATAAGGGAGAAAGGAAGATGTGGTTGCGGCCTAGCTTGGCACATTATTTCAAAATCAAAACATGCAAAGCATAAAACTGACAAAAACAAATCCCTTCAAAATGTCATCTTGCTTGCTTTTTATTTATCTTTAGATTGTACAGTAATTTGGAAACTTTGGGGAGTAGTATGGACCTGTGTATATATATAGATGTGGATTAGAGAGCCAGGAGGAGGTGCCTGCTAGGCTTACTTTCCACTGAAATAGAACACAAAAATTAGCACTCTCTGTCTGAAATGTCCCACAGAGAGGGGTTAGCTATCTATTTGTATGGAACTCCAAACAGTTGAGAAAACAACATGTGCATTTTGGACCCAAAGGAAGAAATTTAATGTCAAATGGGTGCCCCTTCCAGGGTGCAAACCCTAACCTCTGCTGATCAGAATGTTGGTATATCCTTTACTTTTGCTTAGTGGTATTGTCTCCTTTGGACATAAGATATCTTAGGGGCCCTTTTACTAAGCCGCGTAAGTGTCTACGTGCACCCAACGCACACCAGATTTGGAGTTACCGCCTAGCTACTGTGTGGCCGTTGTGGTAATTTCATTTTTGGCATGCGTCCGATACACGCGTCCAGACAATAATTTTTATTTTGGATGCGCATATTGGGCGCGTGCCAAGTGGCATTTGACATGCATAGGTCATTACCGCCCGGTTACCGTGTGAGATTTTACCGCTAGGTCAATGGCTGGTGGTAAGGTCTCGGACCCAAAATGGACACAAGGCAATTTTAATTTTGCTGCAAGTCCATTTTCGGAAAAAAATTTTAAAAAGGCATTTTTTACAGGTGCACTAAAAAATGATTCTGCGCGCGCCCAAAACATTCATCTACAGTACCGCAGGCCATTTTTCAGCGCGCCTTTGTAAAAGGACCCCTTCGTGAATCTTATGTGCAATCAGAGAAGGGGGGGGGGGGGCAGAATTTAGTTCTATCTGTCACATCTTCTGGAAATTACATAAGAGATTTTGGCTTAAAATCCTGATGTTGACATTCATGATTGTATTTCTTGACTTGCACTGTTTTGTTTGATGTAATAATAAAGATTATAGTAAAAAAAAAAAAAAAGAGTCTGATCCTAAGGTGACCCTGTAGGGCCATTAAACAGATTTTCTGAGCATGCTCTGAGCTGGAGCAACACACAGAACACAGTGTAATAGGCCTCTCCAGACCTTGAATTAGAGAAACTAGAAGGGCTTGTACTGTTAGTGTCTGATGGGAGGGACAGAGGCAGGTCAGCCTATGAGATGCAGCCCTTTGAACCATCTCAGTTCATGACTCTTCTAACAAGGAAGGAAGAAAACTCCCAGTGCTTGTACAGTCAAGTGCTTTCAACTTCCATCTAGTGGCGTAGCCACAGGTGGGCCTGGGTGGGCCAGGGCCCACCCACTTAGGGCTCAGGCCCATTCAACAGTAGCACATGGCAATGAAAAAACTGCTGTCCACAATACTGGCACCTTCGCATGCTCAGTTTTCAGCGCATGCCTGCTGCAGACTACCAAGGTGGAGACTAGAGAGAAGCATTTTCCCACCAGCTGAGATATTTTTTGATGTTGAGGTGGGGGAGAGAACATTTAGTGCCCACCCACTTCTTGCCTAGGCCCACCCAAAATCTGCTGTCTGGCTACGCCCCTGCTTCCATCCTTTTACAAATAATTTCACCTTTGTCCATCACAGTTGTTTTCAGTAGTTAGGCATCAATCTCATGATCCCTCTTCTTCCTAAATTTGGACCTCATCAGTGGATTTTCACAGAGGTGCTTCAGGTTAGATGAATTGATTAAGCCTGCCTGTAAGCACTTTTGTTCTTTTTACACAAGTCAAAACATACTAATGAAAATGCAGATTCTTGATACATTTTGTTTACACAGTTTATTACCCACCTTTCAACAAAATGCACAAAGTTGTGTACAATAAAACAAAAAGAAAACAACATATTAAAAAAAACGATAATAAAACACAGAAAGGACTTCTGGTGGAGCGGTTAGCCAACATGGCCACAATTAGAGGAGCTCCCTGGGCCCTCCTCCTTAAAATACCTAGGGGATAATTTAATGTGCCCACTGTGGGGATTGATGCCTTTTGGTTTATCTACAGAACTGCAGAGAAGAGATCAGGACTGTGCATCAGGCTGGTATCATGTCTGCAATGTAGACCAGTATCTAGGCTCCTTTACCCTATTTTGGTAAGAATCTATGTCATGCTTATCCTTTAACTACATAAAAAATGGGAAACATTTTTAGTTACTTGTGCACAGTTTGAGTAATCATAAAAAGCTAGTAATCATAATTTTTTTTTTTTACTCATTCTCATAAAGGTCCTGTCTCCAAAGATATTTAACTACATCTGCATTGACTTGGGAACCTAAATGTGCCAGACATGTTGAGAAGTCCTTGTTAAAATGGCTCTCCCAGTTGTCAGCCTGTGCTTGCAGTTCCTGGGACTGGAGGGTGATAATCTTCTGTGGGTTTAGCAGAGGGCTGCTTTACCCTTCATTATCAATTAAAATGTTATTTTACGTATTGTGTTGACATGGTCAGTAGCATACCATGAGAAACTACTACATACTGTATGTTTGCTCTAAAGAATTGGTATTGCTTGTACATATAGTAAAGATCACTTATTGTGTGTTTCTAAATATAGGCCTCATAAGTAGTATACCATGCCATACTTGGTATTGTTATTTGAATATTTTTACTGCTGTAATTGCCTATTGCTCATGTTTGATCTATTCTTACTGTACACTGCCTTTGTAACAAGAATTAGTTTATCTTGGGGGAAGAGCTCTGGTACCATTACACCTTGAGTGAATTCCTTAAAAAAGGCGGTAAATAAATCCTAATAAATAAATAATAAATACAAGCTCTGACAATCTCCAGTGGGCCTCATTGGTTCATACAACCAAACTTTAGTTTTTGGTTTCAGCTTTGGCCGAAACCAGGTGATAAGTTTCGGATGCAGTTTTGGCCGAAAGTGGGTAGACAATTTCGGTAGCTGTTTCAGTCAGCCTCTAGCTCTGAAGTGTCCAGAGTGGTGAGTGCAGACTCGAGGGAGAAAGAAGGAGCGATGGAACATGTGGTGCATATGGAGGCTGCTGCGAGTCTGCAATGTGCTTTCATAAACTATCTACAAGAATAATTTGCAGGTTGCATATGGATGAGGCCTAAGGAAATAGCAGGGCCTTGCCTGATACCTTCTGGGCTTTTATCCCTTATCTATGAGTCTGCAGGGAGTCTCATTTAAATATCTATGAACGTATCATTTTGACTGTTCCATCTGAGGTGGTTCTGTTTAGCCCTCTGAATTTATATACTGGCCTAATAATGGATCGGGGGTCTCTAGTGGAAAAGAGCTTTTCTTTCAGAACTACTTCAGAACATTTGCTTGCTGTAGTGATCTGATCTTGTTGGAGCTCCATGTACAGGACACTGTAGTTCTGGTGTGAGTCTATGTCATTAGGACAAAGTTGCAACAGAAAGCAGCCAGCAGATATGCCTAAACAAGTGAAATCAAAGATTGCTGCTCTGGCTTCCTCATTAATTAAGGATCATTGTCCAGCTTATTTTTGAAGGAGATCACTGGCCATCTTCCGACACAAATCGGGAGATGGCCGGCGATCTCCTCAACCCAGCCAAATCGGTATAATGGAAAGCCGATTTTGGCCAGTGCCAACTGCTTTCCGTCGCGGAGCTGGCCAAACTTCAAGGGGGCATGTCCGTAGGGTAACGAAGGCCGGATGAGGTGGGACGGGGGCGTGGTATGAGATGGCCAGTTTCGCCCAATAATGGAAAAAAGAAAGCTGGCCTTGACGAGCATTTCGCTGACTTCACTTGTTCCTTTTTGTTTTCAGCACCAAGCTTCAAAAAGGTGCCCCAACTAACCAAATGACCACCGGAGGGATTCGGGGATGACCTCCCTTACTCCCCCAGTGGTCACCAATCCCCTCCCACCCAAAAAAAAAAAGAAAAATATTTTTTTGCCAGCCTCTATGCCAGCTTCAAATGTCATACCCAGCTCCCTGACAGCAGTATGCAGGTCCCTGGTGCACTGCACTTCAGGCAAGCGGATCCAGGCCCATCCCTCCCCCCCCCCCCCCCCACCTAGAGGAGGAACAAGGAAAGGAAAAACACAGCAGAGGCAGAATACAAGTGCAAATAGAGGCCTTACAAGAGAAGCTGGAAGATCAGGAGAACAGACGTAGAAGAGCAAATCTAAGAATTATAGGGATACCTGAAGGTAGAGAGGGAGCAGTCATTTCCCCTTTTGAGATCGATAGGGTACACCGGGAATTGAGACCAAAGTTGGATCCTAATTTTCTACCAAGGGTGCTTGTAGTCAAGCTGCTTAGATATCAAGAAACAGAAATGGTGCTAAAGAAAATATTATAATCTGCTCTTATGGGCTCTGTCATAAAACGTTTTCCTGATCTCAGTGTCGAAACTTTATAGAGATAAAAGGAATTACTGCAATTTAGGAAAGAACTACAGGATAAAGGGATGAAAGTTGTACTGTGGCTTCTGGCAAAATTAGTTCTGACAGTTGAAGGGTGATGCAGGTTTCTATCAGCTTCCAAAGAGGCCAAAACCTTTATCAAGGAATTGTCTCATAAACTGGAATCTCAAAAGCCCCATGTCTCAAGTGCTAAATTGCCCATAAAGTATCCTTACAACAACTCTCTGGACTGTGGTAGGCAACTTATGAGGAATGGGAGGCATCACTTTCTTCTCAATTTAAACTCAGCTTCTCCAAAGCATTCCATGTCAAATGCTGACACATCAGAAAAATCTGAGTTTGAACACTTGGCAGATTTAGAGGAGGGGAAAAGCCAGGATATGGAGGACAGTCTTTCCAGGTCTTCCCAGTCAGGAGAAGAGAATCTCACCGTCATAGAAACATGACAGCAGGTAAGAACCAAATGGCCCATCCAGTCTACCCATCCACAGCAACCACCATCTCCTCCTTTCCCTAACAGATCCCACAGTCAAATTTGGAGATTGGAAAAGCCATAGAACACCTGGATGATCAGGAACTGGTGGTATAGACTTGATACCTAGGTCTGGAGCCAATCTAGTTAATAGTCCATGAAAGGGCTGGTTTGGGAGTTAAAGTTATTTTTTATCCATTTATTTCTTCATCTGTATGTTTACAAGATGAGAGAAGGCTGATTATATATACTCTCTTGTTATTGTGTTTAGCTTTTTGCTTGGACTTCATAGGTCTTCCTTCATGTTACTGCTGTTGATCACCTAATACTGTGATTGAATTATACCCTGGCAACACTCTTAATTTACTTGAGAAAAGTTCCCTGAGTGGGGGGCAGGGTAGTGGAGGAGGCGTATAATGGAAGTACTTGCTATGGGGGAAGTGGGTGAACGGGGAATGTGTTATTTATTTATTTTCTTTTTCTTTTCTTTTATTTGACTTTTGTTTTCTTTTGAGGTTTAGGTAATATAAACTTTTGGAAGTGTTTACATGCAAATAGGTGGGAAAATGTGGGATACAAATGTAACAAATAAATAAAGAAGGGAGGATCTTTAAAATATTTTTTATATAGATTTATGTTGTGGGGGTTTACATGCAATATAAGAACATAAGAGTAGCCATACTGGGTCAGACCAATGGTCCATCTAGCCCAGTATCCTGTTTCCAACAGTAGCTATGCCAGGTCACAAGTACCTTGCAGAAACCCAAATCATGGCAACATTCCATGCTACAAATCCCAGGGCAAGCAGTTGCTTCCCCATGTATGTCTCAATAAAAGACTATGGACCTTTCCTCCAGGAACCTGTCCAAACCTTTTTCAAAACCGAGATATGCTAACTGCTGTTACTATATCCTCCGGTAAAGAGTTCCAGAGCTTAAATATTTGTTGAGTGAAAAAATATTTCCTCCTATTTGTTTTAAAAGTTTTTCCATGTAACTTCCTTGAGTGTCCCTTAGTCTTTATACTTTTGGAATGAGTAAAAAATTGATTTACTTCTACTCGTTCTACACCACTCAGGATTTTGTACACCACAATCATATCTCCCTTCATTTGTTTCTTTTCCAAGCTGAAGAGACCTAACCTCTTTAACTTTTCCTCATAGGAAAGGAGTTCATTTCCCTTTATCATTCTGGTTACTCTTCTTTGAACCTTTTCTAAGTCTGTTATATCTTTTTTGAGATACGGCGACCAGAACTGAATGCATACTCCAGGTGTGGTTGCACCATGGAGCAATACAGAGGCATTATTGCATTTTGGTCTTATTTGCCATCCCTTTCCTAATAATTCCTAGGGATCCTTTTAATACACGTTGAAGAGATGTATTGCTTCATGGAACTTTTCATAATTTCACAAGATGTTACTTGGGTTTATCTAGGAGGGCATTATTTTCTAGCTTCTAAAACTAACAAGTTCATATATGACGGTTGGGCCCAGCTCAAAGGGTTGGAACAGACAACAGAATTAAATAAAATATATTTCTTAAACTATCCCTGATGGCTTCTTATAAATTTACCACATGGAACATAGGAGGCCTAAATCACCCCATTAAGAAGAGAGTGTTCAAGTGCCTCTGGGATACCCATGTTAACATAGTACTGTTGCAAGTGACGAAATGACTTCCCAAAGAATGCTATAAACTAAAAGACAATGGAGAGAAATGTTTTACTCTTCATACTACTACTACTACTTATCATTTCTAAAGCACTACTAGACGTAGGGATCTAAGTGTTGAGGAGTTGGTATATTAATTAATAAATAGATTCCATTTGTGATACATGATACAGGTAAAGACTCCGAAGGATGGTAGGTATGGGTGAGGGGATGGGATGATGCCATGGAACTGTTTATATTACATATATATGTCCATGTGGGATGTATGGGCTCCTTTTTTCAAGAGGCCTTTCAAACTCTGATGCTAACAACTCAGGAGGTGGTAATTGGGGGGGGGGGGGGGGGATATGAATTGTGGATTGGGGTCCTTACACTGACATAAATGGAGGTCCAATGAGCAAACTGAGAAAGTGAAGAGTTACAACAGGAGATAGATAAATGGGGGTTGACAGATATTTGGAGGGTGCATAATCCATTCTGTAAAGACATTACCTTTTATTTGGATCACCATCAATCTTATTTGTTCAGATCCATTTGCAGTTGGACAGATGGGAACAGTTGAACATACAACCCATTCATCTATCTTACCATGCAATGGTCTTGGGGATGTTGATTGGACTGGCACTAGTCTTAAGACCATGTCATAGAGAGCAAATGTGTCTCTCCTAAAGAGAGCAGATATACAACTATAGCTGCCTTCAGAAGGAGCGGGTGGAGTTTTTGAAAAATAACAATACAGGAGATTATTTGGGATGTGGGGAAGGCATATATTAGAGCTTTATTAATATAAAAGGGGGCACAAGAAAAAAGAAGGAGATGGGAGCAAAGAGAAGGATTATTAAATTCTATAACATCTTTACAATTCCTTCATAAAACATTCAGAGATACTAAACCCTTGCCTTACTGCAAGAAAAATGGAGAGCTGTCAATCCTTTAGATACCCAAAATATAGAATTCTACCCTGCATGTTTATAGAGAGACTATATGGAACATGGTAACAGGGCTAGTAGGCTGTTGGCCTGGCAATTAAAAAAGCAGAAAAATGCCGGATGGGTGAAATCCTTACTAGATGAGAGATGAGAAAGGTAATAAGGTGATTACTAGCACAGCCATTGCAGAAGAATTCAAGACATTTTATGAATCTCTTTACAGGTCAGAGTGTGCTGCATCCACTGTTGACATTGATAGATACTTGGCTGCCTCCTCCCTTCCCAGCTTGTGTGAGGGTGATCGGCAGAGGATTAGTAGACATATATAAGAAGCAGAGGTTGTAGATGTAATAAAACTCTTTTGGCAGGTAATCTGAGGGAGAAGATGGCTTTCCCGCAGAATTTTACAAATATTTTGTAAAATATTTTGTGGAGGAGTGGCCTAGTGGTTAGGGTGGTGGACTTTGGTCCTGAGGAACTGAGTTAAATTCCCACTTCAGGCACAGGCAGCTCCTTGTGACTCTGGGCAAGTCACTTAACCCTCCATTGCCCCATGTAAGCCGCATTGAGCCTGCCATGAGTGGGAAAGCGCGGGGTACAAATGTAACCTCCCTTTCTGGTGACTTTGTTCAATAAAGTCCTGGAGGATGTTCCTCTCTCTGCCTCTTTTTATAAAGCTCACGTACTACTGTTGCATAAAGCTGGAAAAATAGAAACAGCATGTGCCAGCTACGGACCAATAGTGTTATTGAACATCGATATGAAAATCTTTGCTAAAGAGTTAGCACAAAGACTTGAAACATTGTTGCCTCGTCTAGTACAGTGGGACCAGATGGGCTTTTTTAAGGGCAGGTTATTAGGTGACAATGTGAGGAGGGCAGTGGGGCTGTTTGAACATAATAAATGGGAGAAAATTAAGACAATGTGCATTGTGGTAGATGCTGAAAATGCCTTTAACAGGGTTGAGTGGGATATTTTGTTTCGTGTTCTGGAAAGGGTTAGTCTGGGAGGAAAGTTTGGTGTATAGGATACCTTGTTATATATCTCCCCAAACAGTTAGACTGGGGTTAATGGAACCTTGTTGAAGGCTTTCACTCTGGAAAGAGGAGTCCAACAACGGTGCCCAATGGCCCCACTTCTTTTTGCATTAGCCATTGAGCCCCTGACCTGTCACATTCTCATTTTGACAAAGATGCAGCCTGTAAGAGCTGGTGGTGAAGACCATAAAGTTTTATTTTACGTGGATGATACTTTGCTTTTTATTAAAAATTCCAAAGATTCTCTGCCATATTTACTGGAGTAAATTGACAGCTTTGCCAAACTATCTGGGTACAAAATGAACAAAGATAAAACTGAAGCCATCTTATGTAAGTTGACTGGAAAGCTCATGCCCTAGTGACTTCTCTTTTAAGGCCACAATGCAGGGATTTCGCTACCGAGTAAAGCTCTCTAAGAACCCAGCTGAGCTTCTCAACAAAATTATGTACTTCTGGTTGAGTCTCTTAGATAGCAATTGGATGGGTGGCATCACTTGATGTTAGCTTGGTGGGGAAGAGTAGCAGTAATAAAAATGATGATCCAATATAAATTTATTTTCTTTTCATACAATTGCCTATTACAGTACCTCAAAAATATTTTAAATCCAGGGAAAAAATGTTGCATTTCTTTATATGGCAGGGAAGAAGACCTAAATTCTCATTACAGCGCCTGAAATTATCCTTGGTGCAAGAAAGTATAGGTTTTCAAAATTTACTTCATTATTACAGGGCTGCAGTTCTTAAAGCTGTAAAAGATCACTAGAAGAATATAGAACATAAGAGTAGCCATACTGGGTCAGGCCAATAGTCCATCTAGTCCAGTATCCTGTTTCCAACAGTGGCCAATCCAGGTCACAAGTACCTGGCAGAAACCCAAATTGTGGAAACATTCCATGCTACCAATCCCAGGGCAAGCAGTTGTTTCCCCTTGTCTGTCTCAATAGCAGACTATGGACTTTTCCTCCAGGAACTTGTCCAAATCTTTTTAAAACTCAAATACAGTAACCGCTGTTACCACATCCTCTGGCAAAGAGTTCCAGAGCTTAACTATTCATTGAGTAAAAAAATATGTCCTCCTATTCATTTTAAAGGTATTTCCATGTAACTTTCTTATTGTTCCCTGGTCTTTGTACTTTTTAAAAAAGTGAGAAAAATCGATTCGCTTTTACCCATTCTACACCACTCAGGATTTTATAGACCTCAATCATATCTCCCCTCTCATCTGTCTCTTTTCCAAGCTAAAGAGCCCTAACCTCTTTTGCCTTTCCTCATACAAAAGGAGTTCCATCCCCTTTATCATTTTGGTCTCTCTTCTTTGAATCTTTTCTAATTCGACCACATCTTTTTTGAGATACGATGACAGGTGTTTGGAAAAGCACTGGGTATGCCTTGAACAGTTGATTATCTATCCTCACTCTGTTTTTGCCTGTTTCCAGCTTAATACTGAAGATAAAATGAAACAGTGGGCTGTGGTAAGGCAACATCTTTCTCTAGACCCGCTGTGCAATATTTGGAACACAACAAAGAAAGTTCAGGGAATTTCTGGATTGTTCCACCCTGCAAATAGACTGAGGGACTGTGTCCCTTTTTCTACAAAATATATGAACGCATTGTTGGGAAAATGGAAGTTTTAAACTTGGGATATTGTGGGGATTTGATAGCCTCTGATACAATACTGTCTCACCAAACACTCCAGTATATCACAGCCATAAAGATCCCTTTTTTTCAATTGCGTGATTTTCTGCGGCAACAGGATACTAAATTTAATTTACACAGAAAACCCACAGATATTGAAAAAACTCTGTTTAAAACCCTTTTGGAAAAAAAAAAAAGATATTTAGTAGACTATATAGAGGTTTGGGTTCCCTGAAGAAGGTTGCTTCTTCTTTAAACCAAAGAGTGTGGGAAGTTGGGAACAATGGCCAGTCGGTACATTTGAGGACTCCTTTTGGGAAAGAGTCTACTGGTATAATCGCAATTGTTCTAGAGTCACTAATTATAAGTAATTGCAGTACATGTTGGTCTTTGTGTTTTATACTGGATGCCTAATTGGGAAATTAAAGCATAAACCTCTAACAACAGAGAGGGACTACGTTGGAGAGGGTGTGGGCAAGTGGGTACTTATGAACATTAATGGTGGGGGTGCCATAAGACTACAAAATTCTGGGATCAAATCTGGGAGGCTATTCATAGGTGGATGGGTTTTATGTTTTTTGTGAACATCACTTGATATCTGTCTATTAGGAAATTTTCCTGAGGTTTTTGAGAAGCAGGGACTTGGATCTTTTGTTATGACCTTGTTTGTGGCAGCAAAAATGAGTATCGTGTGTGCCTTGAAGGAGACCAATGGGCCTACATTTCAGGCTTAGAAGGGAATTTGTGAGGAACTCCGTAAGTATGATAAAATTACAGTTGCACTGAAAGGTCATAGCAATCAGTCTAAGAGTAAATGTCGTCCGGTGTTTTGGTAATTAGCAGAGTGCCCTTTCTCACCTATCTCTTTCAGAGGAAGTGCACTTTTAATCATTGATCTGCCTTACTTCCAAATTGTCCTCGCTGTAGTTATGTCTTTTTCCCCCCTCCCAAAAAAGCTATATTTGCAGATTTGTCAGTGCAGAATATCTATCTTTAGGATGCTATGTAAGGCCCCTTTTCTTTAGCTTGAAAGGATCGTGAGAGGGGTGGGAGTTGGAGGGGTTGCTGATTCTGATTTCTTACTTGAGTAAGATTTCATGATAGTTTCTTAGGTTTATTTTCCTTTTAATGGGTATATGATTTTGGATTTAGCCTGCCAAATGCATTCTGTTTTTTGTGTTTTCTTTTTCTTTCTTTTCTTTTTCCTGTTATTATTACATCTAGGGCCCTGTGTACTAAGCCACGCTACATGGTTAGCACAACCTAATTGTTAGCATGCACTAAAAATGCTAGCACACCTTAGTAAACAGGGCCCTTATTGTTTATATACAAAAAGAAAAGTTCATGCTGGATATTTTCCAGATTGTTCAACCATGGTTGTTTTGGAAATATTACCAACTATCCAGAATGTTTAATAAAGATGGAAACCCCTCCCCCCCATAGAAACAAAAATAAAAGCATGGAAATAAACAGCAAGAGGTCAATTTTATCCAGAGATTCCTGCATGTAAAACAGGTATTACCTGCAGAAAGGGTTATTATACTTGCATTTAAACAATCTGGGGTGAATTCTATAAATTGCACCTATAAAATCAGTGCTGAAAGAAAAATGCTTAAGCGCTATTCTATAAGCCATGCCTAAAGTTAGGCATGGACTATAGCACTTAAGTTCCTGGGGTCTGGTGTAAATTTAGGCACGTCCATTTGCAGCAATTAAAACGTGGTGCAGATGCCCCTCCCCTAAATTTATGTGCAGAATCCCCTTACTCTATAATTGTGAGTGTGACCCCCAAACCTTTCCCACAATCTGCCCTGAACCGCTCATGACCTTCCCATTTCCGCACCCCTTTTTTTGGGACATGTGTAAAATTTAGGTGCAAATCATGCACCTAAATTTACGCACATACATCTGAATTGAATCCAATTAGCAACAATAATTGCGGGTTAAAAAGCCAATTATTGGCACTAATTGACTCATTCAATTACATTGCACGTGCAAATTGGGCATGCACCCAAATTTGCACATGCTATTTTGGTGACTTTTATAGCATTAGAGGGGTGTGTGCATAGGTGTTCCAAGAGATGTTGTTTGAGCAGAACAGGGATGGAGTTGTGACGTATGCACATATTTTATAAAATACGCATATATATTGTACATGCACCATTTACATCTTTTTCAGGAGTAGGAATAAATTTGTGCAAGAATATTTGTGCACCACTGGGGGTTATTGTAAAGCCTATTTCATAGTCACTTCTGTTGCCTTTATAAAATAGGTAAAAAAAACACATTTGGCCTTAATACATTCACTCAAGACATAAGTACATAAGTAATGCCACACTGGGAAAAGACCAAGGGTCCATCGAGCCCAGCATCCTGTCCACAACAGAGGCCATTCCAGGCCAAGGGCACCTGGCAAGCTTCCTGGAATTGTGGATTTTTCCCAAGTCCATTTAGTAGTGGTTTATGGACTTGTCCTTTAGGAAACCGTGTAACCCCTTTTTAAACTCTGCCAAGCTAACCGCCTTCACCATGTTCTCCGGCAACGAATTCCAGAGTTTAATCACGTGCTTGGTGAAGAAAAATCTTCTCTGATCTGCTCCAAATCCACTACACCTTAGCTCCATCGCATGCCCCCCAGTCCTAGTACCCCTGGAAACCGTGAACAGACGCTTCACATCCACCCATTCCACTCCACTCACTATTCCACACACCTCCATCATGTCTTCCTCAGCCGCCCCCCTCCAAGCTGAAAAGCCCTAGCCTCCTTATTCTTTCTTCATAGGGAAGTCATCCCATCTCTGCCACCACCCCAGTCACCCCCCGCTGCACCCCCTCCAACTCCACCACACCTTTCCCAAGATGCGGCGACCAGAACCGAACACAATACTCAAGGCGCAGTCGCACCACGGAGCGACATAATGGCACCACAACATCCCCACACCCGCCTTCCATACCCTTCCCAACAATACCCAACACTCCATTCACCTTCCCAGCCGCAGCAGCACACTGAGCAGAAGGTTCCAGTGCACCATCAACGATGACACCCAGATCCCCCTCCTGGTCCGCAACTCCCAACGTGGAACCCTGCATGACGAAGCCACTATTCGGGTTCCCCTTTCCCGCACGCACCACCCCGCACCCGCCCACACCAAATGCCATCTGCCATCTGCCATTTAGCCGCCTAGTCTCCCAGTCTCGCAAGGTCCTTCCGCAAAGGAAATAACTGAATACGTTGGGTTCTGTAAATTGGAAGATCAGAGGTCCAGAAAGGCAGTCAGATGTGTACTAGCTCAGCCCAATCAATGCTTTTGTAGCAAGAAACTTTCCAAGCTGTGGGAAGCAGGCCCTGTCCAATGTTTCCTCTAAGGAGTGGCCTGGCGCGTGCAAATTTTTTTTTTTCATGTAAGCAATAAGTTCTAAAAACCAACTATTTTTGAGCGCCAATATTAGCAGTGCATTTCACGAAAGTGACAAAGAAACAACAGCATGGACCGTTCCATATAGGGCAATTTTGTTTGAAACTCGTTTAAATCGGGTCAGTAATTGATTTAGTTTAATTAATTTTTATAGAGCAATTTTGTTTTGAAAATCAGGTCGGTATTTTTGTGAGCGACCATGTAAAATCTGTGAGCGATGCTCCTAAAATGTATGAGCAAATGCTTGCATGCTCCGCTTAGAGGGAACATTGTCCCAGTCCCATTCAGGTCTGCACTTGAATATTTTAGAGATGTACTTGCTTTGCTAGATGTGGCAATAACTGTGAAATAACCTCATCCTTCCAGCTTCCATTAAAATTCTCTGATGTTACTATCATCTTTTCTTCAGTTGAACAGTTAATGTTTCCATGCCTCAGCAGCTCTGCTTCATGCTGGTTTCATCTGCTTCTGTCATGGAGCAAGTGGCATGATTATAATATCTTTCTGTGCACTGCAGAGCACATTACATGCTAAATGAACACCTACAAGAGCCTTTGAAATGTACACACGCAAACACAGTAAAAGGAGATCATTTACTCAAGGCCAGGGTGCCCAGAAGAGGTCGGATTGGATCCTGGGTCGCCACAGATCTGTGCTCCATGCACTCAGCTATTCAGGCAGCCCATGTGCTTGTGACAGGGGTTATTTCTGATGCCTGGTTGTCATGGTTTCCTATTCAAGCCATGACTTTGGGTAACCAGGCAACCTGGTCTGCCATTCTTCAAAGAGCATGTCATAGTGCACTGGCCAGCAAGCCATCATTGCCCTCACCCCAGCTCAGCCAGCATCTTCTTGGCCCCAAGTGCATAGCCAGTTCAGCCTGTAGTCTGTCATTAGCTCTCCCTGCACACATGATCTCACCCATGAAACACAAAGATCACTTAATCTGCCTCAGAGACTCAAAGTAAACAAGACATCACTTCTCTGCTTTGCAATTCCCCCGTTTTATTTATACTTTATTAATATTTATTTGCGGTTGCCACCCAAGTGTTTATTACTGATCTGCACGCAGCCCAAGAAGTTAACTCAGACTCGTGGGCTGTCTAGAAAAAAGTGCACTTGGATTAGTAGACTAAACTGTGAGTAATGTGCTTAAATGCTGCAGTAGTTTTGCTTTCTGCCATGCAGAAAAGTAGGGTTACTTACCTGTAACAAGGGTTCTACGTGGACAGCAGGATAAGCCAGCCAGTTTGCTAGATCCTTGACTCTGGCTTCAGCCACTTCCCCTCAGCTTTTATTAAACACTAGTAAAAAAGGCCCGTTTCTTAACGCAATGAAACGGGCGCTAGCAATGTAATGAGTTCCTGCCATTAATGTTTCCATGGTTGTATTCTGAATATAATTGTTGTTTATATGTGTAAGATTTCCTTATACACAATAGTTTTTGTTTAAACTGTGTTACAATGTGGTAAAAGTTTTCCTTGTTCAGGCCCTTCAATCAGTTTAACAATCACATCAGAAGAGCTCCTTACTCCTCAGAATGCAACATACAGTTGCCCATGTGAGAGACTGAGAGTGACAATGTGTTTTACAGACAGTGTAAGAGAGAGATAGAGTGATTGAGTGTGTGTGTGTGTGTGTTTGTATGTGATGTCTGTGTGTGTGTATGATGTGTGTGAGTGACAAAGTGATTAAATGTTTGTCTTCCCTTCCGTTCTGTGCACTTGCCTCCACTGATGTTCCTACCTCCCTGTATATGATTGTTTGTTAGAGATTCAATCTACTCCACTTCCCTCCTCCAAGTTCCGTTCTGTCTGATTGGTTCTTCGTTGA
The DNA here is from genome assembly GCF_901765095.1 of Microcaecilia unicolor. Classification (NCBI taxonomy): domain Eukaryota; kingdom Metazoa; phylum Chordata; class Amphibia; order Gymnophiona; family Siphonopidae; genus Microcaecilia; species Microcaecilia unicolor. The sequence goes on along the minus strand of NC_044038.1, from coordinate 202,131,075 downwards.
CAGTGAGAGCCAATGAAACGCTGAACTACAGACTTACGAACCCTACACTGCCACAGTGCCACGGAGTCAGCTTCAGAATGTTGGAGGTGCTTTTTATTATATAGGACTAGTTAAAAAAAAAAAAGCCCATTTCTCATTGAAATGAAACGGGCGCTAGCAAGGTAATGACCTTCTGCCATTAATGTTCTCCCCCCTCATCTACCCCTTCCCCTCTTCGTCTCAGGACCCCCCCTGTCATCTCTGGACCCCTCCCCCTCTCTCTCTCTCGTCTAAGGACCCCCCTCCTCCGATGTCCGCGCACCCCGTCCTCCCATTTCCGACGACCAGCGCTTCCCTCCCTCTGTCTCTGAGGCCTCCGACAGCAAGGAGGATGTGTGTGGGTGCCCCAGCCCTTCGTACGTGGCAGCTGCTGTTTAAAAAGTTTTACCTCCTGCTCGTCTGGCAACACTGAAGTGCAGCAAGTACAGACGCGGCTTGTTTCAGCTGTTCCTCTGGTCCTGCCCTCATTTCCTGTTTGCAGAAGGGCGGGACCACAGGAACTGCAGAAACAGAAATGAAACCACAGAGTTCCCTCGAGGGTGGGGCAGTGATCGGGAGTGCGATTACGAATCCTATGGACACTACACGGCTTCACTGCCACGGAGTCAGCTTCAGAACATTGGAGATGTGAATTATTATATTAGATGGTGCCGAAAATATCCCTGGCATCAGATCCCACCATTAGTTCCAGCTAAGGGGGGGAAGTTATCAGCGTGGGCTACAGTTAAGATGCATTATTTTACTGTTAACTCCAGTTATTAGTAACTAGGTCTCATTGGATAAAACGGAACCTGTGCTAAAATTGCATGAATTAGTGGTAAAGTAACACATCTTAACTGTAGCTCATTTTGAGAACTTCCCCACGTAGTGTGAAGAGTTTCAGTATCTGGTAAATGTCATAATGCCTCATTCCACCAATGACTTGATTACCCTATACTTGTGTCATTTTTTATTACATAGGGTAGTGATTTCGATTTCTAGAGATATTTATTTTTTCTTTAATTAAAGGGGACGTTATCAACGTGAGCTACCATTATCATGAAGAAGTAAAACTTTTGCACAGAGCAAGAATCTACTCTGGCCACCTCCTTGGGCAGAATGAATGGACTATGCAGGTCTTTGTCTGTTAACATTTACTATGTTAAAGCGGATTATTTTACTGTTAATCCCAATTATTAGTAACTAGGTCTCATTCCATAAAATGGGACCAGTGCTAAAATAACAGGAATCCAGGTTGATAACGTTGCCTTTAAGATGGAATTACAAAGAAGCAGAAGGAAAGTGCCAGCTGAAAGAAAAAAAAAAAAAAAAAAAAGAAGAAACTGGACTGCTACCAAAAACTGCTTCACTGTGGAAAGTAGTAAAAGGCAGTGGGATCCTTCTCTTCTCTCAAGCTCAGACTTAATCTAGCTCTAGTTTTAAGCATCTAAAATCCCTTTTGTTGGGCTGTGCAATAATGGCTGGCTTCAAAGTGCAGGAGAGCTGGAGGTAATTGCAGTTTGCTTCATATCCATCAGCAAGTTGAAACAAAGATTCTTCTTTATGCAAGCCTGGAACTTCTTTAAAATGGTCATGCTAATTTTGATTCTACGGCATTACATTAGATTGGAAGGGATTTTGGATTTAGCTCACAAGATGAATTACAGTAGGCATTTCCTGTTCCCAGAGGGTTTACAATCTGTTTGCACCTGAGGCAATGGAGGGTTAAATGACTTGCCCAAGATCACAGGAGCTGCAGTGGGATTTGAACCTGGGCTGTCCTAGATCTGAGCCCCCTGATCTAACCATTAGGTTCCTCACAGGAAGTGAGCTCAAGCATCTTCCTGTGCTTTATACTGTCACTAGTCTCAGGCTGATAATCTAGCGTACCCTGAATGGTCCCCGAAAAATGACTTAGCTCTGATTGGTTCCTGTACTATGCATTGCTGCTGGTTGGCTTCCTGCACCTATGTAACCCTGGAATTAGCAGTTCACCCTGTCCTCAGATAGGTCTCCTGTGCGTCAGTGTCATGCTCTTTGTTGCTTCTTGGTATTTGACCTTTACTAATCTCCTGGTAAGGGAGTGGCTCTGGGCAGATCTGGGTAGACCTTTGTCTGCCGGTTTAGATATATGGCTCTTTCAATTTTACTGCTTCTGCCTTCTCCCTCTCAGATGTCTGGTGTCTGCTTCTCCCTGCTGAAACACCTAGGGCTTGTGCTTAAAGTCCTGGCAGCTTCTAAGTATTAGGGGCAAAGAGGTCTATTAAAGGTGAAGAAGCACATAGCTACTCCCTGGAATTCTTGAGAGTGGAACGAACTGTGACTATTGAGGCATCACTAGGGTTACCATTTTTGCCTAAAGAAAAAAGAGAACACGTGCCTCGCCCCCTGTCGCACCCCTGCCCCACCCCCATCATACCCCACCCTGCCCCCTATCACTTTGACTCCCCCCCAAGAAGCCAGATTTCATCTCTACCTCCATATATACCCCCTCCCAATTTTTCCAGCCTCCCTCCACCCACATGACTCCATTCACTACCCCTCCCCTCCTGTACCTTACTGTAGTGCCCTGATGGTCTAGTCAGTGGCTTCTTTGGGGCAGGAAAGAGCCCCCTCTTTTTTGTCGGTATTGCTGTAGACCTCTCTTGCTCCCAGTGCCGATTCAAAATGGCTGCTGAGAGTTCAAGCAGTGACCTTGCAAGATTGCTGCGGAAGTCTCGCGAGGCCGCCGCTTGAATTCTCGGCAGCTGTTTTGAAGTGGCACTGGGAGCAAGACAATCTGTAGATGCACCGGCCAGGAAAGGGAAGCTCTTTCCTGCCCCAAAGAGGTCACTAGACCACCAGGGCACCACACTAAGGTAAAGGAGGGGAGGAGAGGACAGGACACCCGCCTGCCCACCATCCGCCTGACAACCTGCCCGTTCGTCCACAAATCTGGACAAACAGGCAGGCTGACAAAACCTGCCCAAAGAGGACATGTCCAGGTAAAACCGGGGGTATGGTAACCCTAAACATAAATACAATGAATGAGGTAAAAGTGAAAACTCAAATTGAAACCTAATAATAGGACTACCATGAAACAGGATCAAAAATATACACATTTAACAGCACTGGAATTCAAATAACAGAGCTATAATATGATGTCAGCATAATGCTAGTGAACTATCTAATAAGCACACAATTAGAACATTCAAATAACATTGCTATGATATTAATGCTTTTCTACAATACAGTTGACCAAATTAAGTGAGATGGGAATTACAGGCAGGGTCTTTAATTGGCTTTTCAGGATTTTTGCATAGACTTACAAAGTTACGTAGAGGAGCATTTTTGATATGATATCTAAATCCAACTTTGGACGTTTTGTAGTGAAAATGACCATTTTCAAACCAGAAAATGTCTTTTTTTTCTTTGAAATTGACCATTTCCTAGATGTTTTGCTTAATATGCCTATCTTTTGGACCATTAAAAAAAAACTGTCCAAGTGAAAAATGCACAAAACCAAGCCATTGGGACGTAGGAGGAACCAGCTTTCCTAGTAGACTGACCATACAGGCATCCCAAGAGAACAGTGGGGCACCCTAGGGGGCACTGCAGTGGACTTCACATACAAGGTCCTAGATACACATCTCACTATTACCTCCTTATATTGTATGGTGAGCCCTTCAAAACCCATGGAAAAACCTACTGTACCCAACTGTACACCACTGCAATAGTCCTTGTGGCTGCAGTGTCATCTATATATGGGTACAGTAGACTTTTTTTTTGGGGGGGGGGGGGGGGAGATGGGGGCTGTCACGTTTCACCACAAGTGTAATAGTTAGACTGGATTATGGGTCTGGGTCACCTTCTCCACAGTGCACTGCACTGACCAATAGGCTATTCCAGGAACCTGCTTGCTGCTCTAATAGGACTGGTCATAACATCTGAAGCTTCATAGGGGCTGGTATATACTGTTTCAATTACATCTTTGTGGGGTGGGAGGGGGATCAGTAACCACTGAAGAAATAAAGGGGTGTCATTCCTTTATTCCTGCAGTGGTCATTTGGTCATTTATGGCACTTTTTTGTGGATTATTCGTTAATAAAACAGGTCTAGACCAAAACATCCAACTTATAGCCCTGGATGTTTTTGTTTTGTTCAATTATAGCAGAACCCAGATCCTCCCCTTGGCATTCCCCCTTGTGGTTTTAACACACTTCTAATGGATTTCATAGAAAAATGTCTAAAAAGTAGTTTTCAAAATACAAATTTGGATGTTTTTGTGAGAAAAACATCCAAATGCAAATTTATGACACTTTTTGGACATTTTTCTCTTTTGAAAATGAGCCTCAGAGGGGCAGAATCGAACGGCGCTGGCCATCTATATGGCCGGTGCCACAAACAGTGGTCCTGAACCGTATTATCGAAAAAGATGGCTGGCCATCTTTCGTTTTGATAATACGGTTGGGCCGGCCAAATGTCAGAGATGGCCGGGTTTGAGATGGCCGGCATCGGTTTTCGCCCATAATGGATCTGATGCCGGCCATCTCAAACCCAGCCAAATCCAAGGTATTTGGTCGTGGGAGGGGCCAGCATTTGTAGTGCACTGGTCCCCCTGACATGCCAGGACACCAACCGGGCACCCTAGGGGGCACTGCAATGTACTTCAAAAATTGCTCCTAGGTGCATACCTCCCTTACCTTGTGTGCTGAGCCCCCCAAATCCCCCCCAAAACCACTCCCCACAACTCTACACCATTACCATAGCCATTATGGGTGAAGGAGGGCACCTACATGTGGGTACAGTGGGTTTTGGGGAGGGGGTTGGAGGGTTCCCATTTACCACCACAAGTGTAACAGGTAGGGGGGGGCCAGGGCCTGGGTCCACCTGCCTGAAGTGCACTGCACCCACTAAATACTAAATACTGAAATGACATTTCAGGCTGGCATTTGAGAATGGAGTGGATATAGCACTGTTCACGGAAGAGAGTGTGTATCAACAACTAGAAAAACTTAAGGTGGACAAAGCCATGGGACCGGATGGGATCCACCCCAGGATATTGAGGGAGCTCAGAGAGGTTCTGGCGGGTCCTCTTAAAGATTTGTTTAATAAATCCTTAGAAATGGGAAAGGTTCCGAGGGATTGGAGAACAGCGGAGGTGGTCCCTCTTCACAAAAGTGGTGATAGGGAAGAAGCTGGAAACTACAGGCCGGTAAGCCTCACTTCGATTATTGGAAAAGTAATGGAAGCGATGCTGAAGGAAAGGATAGTGAATTTCCTGGAAGAAAATGAGTTGCAAGATCCAAGACAACATGGTTTTACCAAAGGGAAATCGTGCCAAATAAATCTCATTGAATTCTTTGATTGGGTGACTGGAGAATTGAACCGTGGATGTGCTACGGACGTAATCTACTTAGATTTCAGCAAGGCTTTTGACACGGTTCCCCACAGGAGGCTCTTAAATAAACTAGATGGGCTGAAGATAGGACCCAAAGTGGTGAACTGGATTAGGAACTGGTTGACGGACAGGCGCCAGAGGGTGGTGGTGAATGGAGTTCGCTCGGAGGAGGGAAAGGTGAGTAGCGGAGTGCCTCAGGGATCGGTGCTGGGGCCGATTCTGTTCAATATATTTGTGAGTGACATTGCCGAAGGGTTAGAAGGTAAAGTTTGCCTATTTGCAGATGATACTAAGATTTGTAACACAGTGGACACCCCGGAGGGAGTGGAAAACATGAAAAAGGATCTGAAAAAGCTAGAAGAATGGTCTAAGGTTTGGCAATTAAAATTCAATGCGAAGAAATGCAAAGTGATGCACTTAGGGAGTAGAAATCCAAGAGAGGCATATGTGTTAGGCGGTGAGAGTCTGCTAGGTACGGATGGGGAGAGGGATCTTGCGGTGATAATATCTGAGGATCTGAAGGCGATGAAACAGTGTGACAAGGCGGTGGCCGTAGCTAGAAGGTTACTAGGCTGTATAGAGAGAGGTGTGACCAGCAGAAGAAAAGAGGTGTTGATGCCCCTGTACAAGTCATTGGTGAGGCCCCACCTGGAGTATTGTGTTCAGTTTTGGAGGCCGTATCTTGCTAAGGATGTAAAAAGAATTGAAGCGGTGCAAAGAAAAGCTATGAGGATGGTATGGGATTTGCGTTATAAGACGTATGAAGACAGACTTGCGGACCTGAACATGTATACCCTGGAGGAAAGGAGGAACAGGGTTGATATGATACAGATGTTCAAATATTTGAAAGGTATTAATCTGCAAACAAACCTTTTCCGGAGATGGGAAGGCGGTAGGACAAGAGGGCATGAAATGAGATTGAAGGGGGGCAGACTCAAGAAGAATGTCAGGAAGTATTTTTTCACGGAGAGGGTGGTGGATGCTTGGAATGCCCTCCCGCGGGAGGTGGTGGAGATGAAAACGGTAACGGAATTCAAACATACGTGGGATAAACATAAAGGAATCCTGTGCAGAAGGAAGGGATCCTCAGGAGCTTAGCCTAGAATGGGTGGCAGAGCTGGTGGTTGAGAGGCGGGGCTTGTGCTGGGCAGACTTATACGGTCTGTGCTGGGGCTGGTGGTTGGGAGGCGGGACTAGTGCTGGGCAGACTTATACGGTCTGTGCCGGGGCTGGTGGTTGGGCGGCAGGGATAGTGCTGGGCAGACTTATACAGTCTGTGCCAGAGCTGGTGGTGGGAGGCGGGGATAGGGCTGGCCAGACTTATACGGTCTGTGTCCTGAAGAGGACAGTACAAATAAAAAAGTAGCAAATATGAATTTATCTTCTTGGGCAGACTGGATGGATTGTGCAGGTCTTTTTCTGCCGTCATCTACTATGTTACTATGTTACATAGAGGCTGGCAAAAAAGTTTTTTCTTTTTGTTTTGGTTGGGAGGGGGTTGGTGACCACTGGGGGAGTAAGTAACACTCAGGGATAAATGCACCCATATATATTTACATCTGCTCAGGAGCTGTGTAAATTTAAGAGTGTCAAATATGCATATAGTTCGCAACTCAGCCCGTGCTCTGCCCAAACTATGCCCCCGAGTGTGCCTACACATAGGTTGTCTAAAAGTACATACCTTTTTGTCTCTGTGCATACTTTTCCACATGTATGCCATGGTTATTTTATAAACAAACAAAGAAGTGGAGTCCACAATCATATATAGGAACCAGGAAGATTCTTTATTACCAGCATCCAAATCTGAACCTGACACAGCTGTGTTTCAGCATAAAAATATACCTGCATCAGGGGTCTAAAGTAAAAACATAAATATATAAATACCAGAGAAAATACCCAAAATTAATTTATTAAAAGTATTTTCTGTATGCAAATCAGGGTTTATGTATAAAAACCTTTAAAAAAAATTACCCTGTTAATGTTTCCTTTTTCTAGATCTATAGGGATCCTGGAGCAGTCATAGATGAATGTGATGGAGGAGGGCTCCAAGAACCACAGTACCCAGCCCACCCACTTCCATAAAATCCACTTTCTTGTCCCCCTCCTAGTTTTAGCTTGGACTGCAGTGGTCAGATCTATTGTACTCCACTCACCCCAGGTATAAGCTGACATCAGTTTTGCAAGCCCTGATTTGGAAAGCATATTTTGTGGCACACTTTCACTCTACCATTTGCTTTAAGTAGATTTAAAAATACACAGGAAGCCCTAAGCTGGAATGCAGCTGGGAATTAAATTAAAAGTTCCCTCCCTGTATATTTTGGGTGCATTCTAGGATTCCTTCCTTGCTTGTTTTGAAGTCTCTTTGTAGGCTTTATGAAGGGACAACGAAAACACCATCCATTCATGGACATCTTATCAGACTTTCTTCTGCCTAAGAGGCAGAGTTCAAATGCATTTTAGAAATAACTTCTTTCCGTTCTGAGTTGTCTTTTCTAATGTGTAAGAGACATTAAGCCAAGATGGCTGGATGAGAAAGTCCTGATACTAACCTGATGAACCTGCAAGATGGAAGGAACATACAACATATATAAAAGCACTTCTTTTCTGAAGGATGAGTATGTTTCAAGTTATAAGGCCAGTCTGTGAAGTCAGAGGTACCATTGTGCAGGGGTAGAGTGAAAGAGGTGCAGCAGTTGCTCAGAAGTACAGGTATCTTTGAAAGATACTAACAAAATAGGGAAGCCTTTCTTGTCCGCCCTGGGTAGCTTTCTTTCTTTCAGTTTGTCTTGGCAAGTTATCTGCCGCTGTCCTGGTGCTATCTTTTGGAAAGTCTCTTTTGCTCCCCTTTTTGGAGGCTATACTGCCATCCATACCCCCCATGTGCCACAAGGGTGAGCAGGTAACGTGCTTCCCTATCAATGTACTCCTCCTCCTGAACAGAGGCGTAGCCAGATCTGAACATATGGGAGATCTGGAACCCAAAGTGTGTGTGGAGGGAACACGGTTTGGCCCGCCTCCCCGCTGCAACCCCCGCCCCACCCCACCCTCATAGCCTGACATTTCCTGTCCCTTCTCCAAAGAGCTTGACCGTGAGTGCCTTAACGAAGCAATTGTGTTCAAGATCTGCACGATTGTACACAAAATCATTCATGCAGATGCCCCAATCTACATGCTAAACCTCGTGGACCTACCTCCCAGAAACGCCACAAGATCATCCCGCAAATTTCTCAACCTGCACTACCCCAGCTGCAAAGGACTTAAATACAAGCTGATGCACGCCACTACCTTCTCTTACAAGAGCACACAGATATGGAATGCATTACCTACAGACCTGAAAGCAATCAAAGAAACTATCTTTCGAAAATCTCTGAAAACATTCTTCTTCAACAAGGCCTACAATGAGAACCTATAACCTCACTAAGTCCACTCAACTATGAATGCACACCTTCTATAACTACCCTAACAACTCTCTTCCTTCTTCCCTCTCCCCTTCGTCAATCGCTACACATTACTAACTGTATCCAATATCCTGTTATGACAATGTTATCAAATCTATGTAAGCCACATTGAGCCTGCAAATAGGTGGGGGAATGTGGGATACAAATGCAATAAATAAAATAAATAAATAAGTTCTAATTGGCCAGTAACAATCAATTATCGACACTAATTGGCAAAAATTGGAATTTACGCATGCATCTTTATAGTCGCTATTCTATAAATATATGCGTATAAATTTTTCCATGGAGCCCGAAATGTGACTTGGCCATGAGAGAGGCATGGGTGGGTTAAGGGTGTTTCTAGGATCTGCATGCAGTGTTATGGAATTTGGGAGATCCATACCTTATTTAGGCATGGGATTTACACCAGGGTTCAGTTGGTGTAAATCCTTGCGCCAAAAATTGGACACGGATCCCAGCGCTAAGCACTATTCTATAAACAGTGCCCACCTTGGAGCATCATTTATAGAATAGCACTTAGTGCACATTTTTTTTTTTTTTTACAGAATTGAGTCCCAAATGTTCATCATAAGTTGTAGCATAACATCTACAGCAGCTCCATCCATAGCCTTGGAAAACACTCACTTCAAGGATACAGGTCAGTCTTTAAAAAGCAACAAAAAATGTAAACCTCAAACAGGAGTTAATCACAGACCCTCAAATTCTATATATGGAGCCTTAAGTTATATTCGCTAATTTGGCCGCATGGTCAAACTGCACGCACAACTTAATTGATTAACAAGCCAATCAGCATTGATAATTGGTACTTAATAACCAATTAGTGGCATTAATTGGCTTTAATGAGAATTTATGCACATAACATTCTAGCCATATTCTATAATGCAGTGCGCATAAATTCTAATGCATGCAGTCAAAAAGGGGGCATGGCCATTGGCGTGGAATGGCCAGGTTGTGGGCGTTTCAAAAAACTATGAGCACTATTATGGAATATACCCAATTGATATTTAGGCCTGGTTTTAGGTAGCCTAAATGGGTGCACCTACATTTTAGTTGCAAGAATGGCATGTGCACATCCTATATAATAAAACGCACCTCCAACATTCTGAAGCTGACTGCATGGCTGAGGCATTCCTGCTCTCTGTATCCATCTCCTGAATTGACATCACGTACTTCCGGGTTCGTCACAAGCAGAAGTGACCAACCACACGAGGTTTCTCGGCTTCAGAATGTTGGAGGTGCATTCTATTAAATAGGATTGGTCAGTTCCTTGAAGCACAGCCAGAGCTCAGTGTCCTGCACAGTAACGCTCAGACACCAGAGAGAGAGGGGGGGTGCCTGACACCAGAGAGGGGGAGAGGTATCTCTGTCACACACACTCTCTCTCTCTCTCACACACTCTCTCTCACACACAGTCAATGTCTTTCTCTCTCTCACTCTCACACACTGTCTCTCACACAGTCTATGTCTCACACTGTATCACATTCACTCTCTATGTGTCACACAGTCACTCACACACTCTCTTGGTCTCATACACTCAGTCTCACAGAGAGTCTGTGTCTCACACACACTCTCTCTCTCTCGCACACACTGTATCTGTGTGAAACACACTCTCTCTCACACTGTCTCACATACGCACTTGCACACACTCTCATTCTCACACACACAATCTCTCTCACAGACACACTCGCACCCAGACTCACTCTTTCTCTCTCACACACACACACTCGCACATTCACTCTCTCTCTCTCACACACAGTCACTCTCACATACACTCTTTCAAACATACATACTCCGAGGAAAACCTTGCTAGCACCCGTTTCATTTGTGTCAGAAACGGGCCTTTTTTACTAGTATTCTATAAACTACACCTAACTTTAGATGTAGGTTATAGAATCACACTAACTGCATGGTTTTTTGGTGCCAATTTTAAGGTGCCATTTATAGAATTTGGCCCAGAGTCTACATTCTTCAAAGGATGTCACACCTTTGAAGGCTGAAGGCTCAACCATGTTTATATGACCTCTTGGGTTTTGAAGGTACTGTGGAAGCCAGTAAAGTGCATGGTGTCTAGGCTGAGCATATTAATCATTCCTGCAAAATGACCATTATTTTGAGAATGTGTCAGGGTAGAAATACAAAAGGGAATGAAACAGATGATTGAAAAGCTGGGAAATCTGCTCCCTTTGCATAGTCTCTGGAAGCCTGAAGGGTACAGCTTCTAGTTCCAGGTCTGCAACTGGAGAAATAGGTTGATGGCCCATGAAATGAGACATGGACTCTCAGAGACAGTAGAAAGGACAGACTCATTCCACCTCCAGCTCAAACAAATGCAAAGTGATGCACACTGGGAAGAATAATCTAGGGGACACTCAAGGAAGTTACATGGAAATACTTTTAAAACAAATAGGAGGAAATATTTTTTCACTCAACGAATAGTTAAGTTCTGGAACTCTTTGCCGGAGGAGGTGGTAACAGTGGTTAGTATATCTGGGTTTAAAAAAGGTTTGGACACATTTCTGGAGGAAAAGTCCATAGTCTGCTATTGAGACAGATATGAGAAGCAACTGCTTGCCCTGGGATTTGTAGTATGGAGTGTTGCCACAATTTGGGTTTCTGCCATGTACTTATGACCTAGCTTGGCCACTGTTTGGAAAACAGGATACTGGGCTAGATGGACCATTGGTCTGACCCAGCATGGCTACTCTTATGTTCTTATAGTTACCTGATGCTAGTGTTCACCTTAGGAGTCAGCACTCTAGAAGAACATCTAGGTGTCACTATAGACAATACACTGAAATCTTATGCCAAATGTGTGCGGCGGCCAAAAAAGCAAACATGATGCTAGGAATTATTAGGAAAGGGATGATAAATAAGACCAAGATGTTACACCCCTACCTTGTACTCCTGGCGGTGGCCATCTTGGGAAGATCATCTGAGATGCAACCATCTTGGGAGGATCATCTGAGAGACAACCATCTTGGGAGGATCGTCTGAGAAGCAGCCATCTTAGAAGGCTCATCAGGGAGGCAGCCATATTGAATAGCTTCCTCATGGGCGTGCCCAATGAGATCCCTCGCTTCGCAGCTGGGACCGGGATCTTCTGATGGGAGGCCTACTTAAGAGCAGGACTGTGCCATCATCTTTGCTTCAGCTTCTTTCTGTTTAGAAGTCTGGTGCGTTGGATTGTGTTTCTCTCTACCTGATTGTTGGACCTGATCTTGGACTGGACCTGACCTTGCTTTGCCTTGCCGCCTGCCCTGATCTTGGATTGGACCTGACCTTGCTTTGCCTTGCTGCCTGCCCTGATCTTGGATTGGACCTGTCCTCGCTTTGCCTAGCCACCTGCCCTGACCTTGGACGGGACCTGACCCTGCCCTACTTTGCTGACTGCCTGGTCTCGTGTAGCGGTCGCTGCTTGTCTGTTCCTGTCTCCTCTGCCTGCCACAGCCGGTGGCCGTCTGACCCCGTTCGGAATCGGAAGTCCTGGTGGCCACCTGCACCTGAGGGTTCAACTCCTGTGGAATGGTGGTCGCTCCCAGGGAAGCAGGGGTTGTTCGGCTGCCCGACCCAATGCGGCGTAACTCTTTTGTACCATGCTCAGTCGGGGCACAAGGGCTCACTACCAAGGATCGCAACACAAGAATACTATAATGCCTCTATATTGCTCTATGATGCAACCTCACCTTGAGTATCGCGTTCAGTTCTGGTCGCCATATCTCAAAAAAATATAGCGGAATTAGAAGAGGTTCAAAGAAAAGCGACCAAAATGTCACATACGTTCGTGTGCACCTTTGTGGGCAACTTTGGGACTATTGGGGGTACTTCAAAGGCCATTCCACAGGTAGGACAATACACCATAACAGCAGCAGACTGTCAAGGCTCCTTGTAAATGATGCAACTAGCTCAACTGGAGACCTAAATCCAAACCCAGGTGGATGGCTGACCGAGACCCATATCATGCTATTATGGCCCCCACGTCCAAATGCTGAAGCCAAGGTAAGAAGCCCATCCAACACATGACACCTAAGGGAAAATTGGACTACTCCACACTGCAATAAAAATAAAATACTATCCAGCTACAACCAAGCAACAAGAGGATATCCACCCCGTTCTGGAACCAAGATTCCACCCTAAGACCCAAACACACCTACTAATCGAGTAGTACCCCTCTACATGATGAGACAAGACCAGAGAAGTACATTGATAGTGGCCCAAAGGTACGTAAACAAAACAAATCAAGATGGATTGGATGAAGCACATCGCAATATTGTTGATAATACTTGGGATCCTGATCTCATGCCTGTTGACAGGCCTGACCAGTGGCATAGCTATGTAGGGCCACGGGGGGCCTGAGCCCCCTCAAATTTCTTCTGGGCCCCTGGTTTTGCTGGTGGTGGTCCCCAACTCCCACCTGCTGAAGCCTTGTCCAGCGCCGGTCTTCATCGCCGCCCCGTTGCCTGCCCTGCATGCTCCTTTGAGTAAAATTGAGCATGCTCTGGCCCCCTCCCACCATGAGGTCTGGCTACGCCAGGGGCCTGACACTCCACCACCACCCCTATACTCCCTCACACATGCTGTGCACACACACGCAGCCTAACCACCAAATTACAAGGCTCCTACCTGATCACCCAGAGTCTATGCAACACAACATCACAACACTAACAAACACTAGAAAATGCAAACAGAGAAAAACAATACCACCAACCTACCAAAATATAAAAAAGATCCCTTATAAGACTGAGCCTGGAGAATAAACCTCCCTCTACAACCATCCCAGTTCTTGCCCATTACCTAAATGCAAGGTCGCTTGGAAACAAATCACTACAATCAAAGACTGGATAGAACTTCACAAACCAGGCCTGACAGCAACCCACTCTTAAATGAAATCTCTTCTTCGGGCTACAATTTCTTATCTGTCCTGAGAAAACTGAAGAAAGGAGGAGGTCTAGGCCTTATGTACAATGGGATGTTTAAAATCACTCTGACTCACTTCACTTATCAGACCTAGAAATAATGGCATGTAAAATAGAGGATACTACCCTATTAAAGCCATTGACATGCATACTATTCTATTGCCCACCAGGGAAATGGCACACAGCTAGTACAGACTTTGATTTCCTTGCCAAGAATATAAACTTGACAACCTGCACCCTACTACTAAGAGATACAAATGACCCTAAGGTCAAGGGCCTAACTACTTTCCTTGAATCCCTAGATTTCCACAGCCCAACAGGCCAGGTGACTCACAAAATGGTAACCAACTAAACCTAGTTGCATTCACCAAAAGAGCAACATCCGGCCCGTACATAGAAATGGGAAAATGGTCTCCCTTGGTCTGGTCAGGTCACTTCCTCTAGACTTCAATATCATCTGGACACAACAGAATGCAAATACCTGAAAAAAAAAAAGCTACAGTACCCCAGACAATGCTAAAATACAATATTATGCCAGAAGGAAGATCGACGGCACAAAATTCTGGGATAAGGTAGATTAATTTTACCCAAGGAGTGAGAAAGCAACACTAAAAGATAGGAATGAGGTCTGTGGGACCATACTAGATAGCATGCCCTCTATGAAAATAAAAGAAAAATCTAAAGCTAGTAAGAACAAATGGCTTAACGTAGATCTCTTGCTACTAAAGAAAACATGTAGATGCCTAGAGAGAATCTGGAAGAAAGAGAGAACTGAAATAAATAGACTAACTTGGAGAAAAGCAGAATCCAGGTATAAAATCCAATTAATTGATGCCAAAAAGCTCTATTACTCCAAACCGATTGACAATGACATCAACACCACCAAACATCTCTTTTCAATAGTTGCCAACCTAACAAACATCGAAGGAATCACCATCCCGATTCAGGAATCTGCCCCAACAACAGAACAACTAGCCCTCCGTTTCATAGAGAAAATCACCAAAATTAGAGCACAATTCAACAATACCACCAACAAGGACATGAAATAACCAAGCACTCCAACATGGCAATACCCATGGATATGACATGGGATAACTTCCACATCATCAAATGGTCTGAATTAGATAGAATAATTGGGAAAGTCTCCAAATCCTACCCCTGACTAGCCATATGCCTAACAAGCCTCTCCAAAGTTCAAATCCATTATCTACAACTGGCTAACTGACTCCATGTCCAGAGGTTCCTTTCCACCAAAATGGGAAATATTATCCTCACTCCCATACTGAAAAACAAACAAGAATCAAGGGCCAATGTGAACTACCGACCTGTAGCATCCATACCATTCCTGATAAAGCTAATGGAAGGAATAGTCACCAAAAAACTAACTGAATACCTGGAGAGATTCAATATACCACACAGCTCACAATCAGATTTCTGAGCAAATTTCAGCACTGAGACAACTCTGTGTGTTCTGATGCATGAGATAAACATCCTTTGGGCCAAGGGGAAGAAAGAACTCATCATGCAGTTCAACCTCTCAAGTGCCTTCGATGTGGTAGATCACAAATTACTCCTAATGATCCTAAACAACATTGACATAACAGGTCATATACTAAATTGATTCTGTGGCTTCATAACAAGCAGATACCTAGTTAGGGTGATAGGAGCATACTCAGAAAGATGGTCCACAGATAGAGGCATCCTCCAGGGCTCGCCACTCTCTCCCATTCTATTCAATGTATTTTTGGCCTCCCTGGGATAAGCCCTTGAAGCAGCAGGTTTCAGAGCATTTATATACGCAGATGACATCACCATACTAATTCCAACAAATAATGACATTCACTCAATAAAACAACACATAGAAGACCACATCACCCTAATCACAAGCTGGATGGCAATGAACCAATTAAAACTACATAAGTACATAAGTATTGCCATACTGGGAAAGACCAAAGGACCATCGAGCCCAGCATCCTGTTTCCAACAGTGGCCAATCCAGGTCACAAGTACCCGGCAAGATCCCAAAAATGTACAAAACATTGCAGGCCATAATACAACCATAGAACAAAACAATTCCTTCATAGTGAATGGTTTACCATACAAACTAGAACCCTCCCTCAAAATCCTAGGCATTATAATAGACCAAAACTTATCCTGGGAAACACAGGTGAATAGGACAATCAAGTCTTGCTTCTTCCAACTGCATTACCTCAGATGAATACAGAAATATTTTACACAAGAACACTTCAGACTCATGGTACAGGCTCTAATTCTAAGATAGACTACTACAGTATAATCTACTTAACTGCCCTAAAAACTTAATACACAAACTACAGACAACACAATACTTAGCCATAAGACTAATCTACGGTCTATATGCCCAGCTACACTGGCTACAGAAAGAGGCCAGAATTATCTTTAAATTCTGTTGTTTTGTCTTTAAAATCTTTTAGGGCTGTGCTCCCCAATACATGTTCTCTCTAATCACAACTCTGCACTCAAACTATGGGACAAGAAACTCTCTAAAATGATCCTTCCCATCCTTCAAGGAATTTCGACTCAAGAGACTTTTCTCAAGCCTATTCTTTTACCAAGCCGCCAAATTCTGATACGCCCTACTGACACCAATGCTCAACATCAACTGCTACACTCAATTCCATAAAGCCTTAAAATCTGTTCTATTCAAGAAATATGTCTTACCAAACTCCTCAAAAATCTAGTTCCCCAACATGACTTTTTCAATACATCTAATGTCAAACTGAAGTCCTTTTCACTGCATCTATGTATTAGACTGACTTATCTACCTGCTAACCCGTTCTGTAATCTACTATGATACTTCTATTCCCAATGCAATCTTGTTGAATTCTCTTTTCTCTGTAATCTACTCCGAACCGCTCGAGGTGTGAGCGGAATATAAGCACCTGGTAAAGTAAAATAAAGGGGATGAATTCCTCTCATATGAGGAAAGGCTAAAGAGGTTAGGACTCCATCTTGGAAAAGAGATTGGTGAAGGGAGCTAGGATTGAGGTTGACAAAATCCTGAGTTGTGTAGAACGAGTAGAAGTGAATTGATTTTTAACTCTTTCCAAAAGTACAAAGACTAGGGGACACTCAGAGGCTCATTTTCAAAGCACTTAGCCTCCCAAAGTTCCATAGAAACCTATGGAACTTAGCCTCCCAAAGTGCTTTGAAAATATGCCTCTCAGTGATGTTAACGTGGAAATACTTGTAAAACAAATAGGAGGAAATATTTTTTCACACAACGAATAGTTAAGCTCTGGAACTTGTTGCCAGAAGATATGGTAACAGTGGTTAACGTATCTGGGATTAAAAAGGGTTTGGACAAGTTCCTGGAGGAAAAGTCCATAGTCTGCTATTGAGATGGACATGGGGGAAGCCACCGCTTGCCCTAGGATTGGTAGCATGGAATGTAGCTACTAGTTGGATTTATGCCAGATACTTGTGATCTGGATTGGCAACTGCTGGAAACAGGATACTGGGCTAGATGGAGCATTGGTCTGACCCAGTATGGCTATTCTTATGTTCTTAAAACAACAACTTGTTTATTATAGTTAGGTCGTATTCATATAACAGCAAAGTTGCTCCTAACTCCTTCTTCTAGAGAAAATTTGTGGGGGAACCTTCACTGAAACAATATTGCTTTACCAAGCTGGGAACCGCTCGGACGCTCCTTCTCATCAACCTCCTAGCTGAATAATGACCGAGAACTCAACTGTCAGGAAATGAGAAAGAGCAAAGCATTCAATTCAAAAGTCAGCAAATTCCTTCCCTTAAGGAATGGTCTTCCTCTGAATACAGAGAAGGCATTAATTATATTCAGTGGCATGTTCAGAGGTAACACAGTCTAGTAGACTTTAGACTTTGACATCTCTCATATGACAATTTGTTTTTCTTAAGAAGCAAATATTTTCTGTCTAATTGTTCATTGATAAATGTTCTCTCTCTGTCGCCCAAAGTTGTCTCCTTACCACAGTTCAAGATGTGGGACAGGATTAGATTGGCTTTACCTTTCTAGGTCTGATGGAAAGCGATGTTTTGTGTTATAAATGACTGCAGAAAGCTATGAAGGATTCATAAACACAGCAGCCCTCCTCCCTCTGCCCAGTTTGGTCTATTTAGAGGAGAGAGACTTGAGAGATAGGCAGCCTTAAATTCAAACATGTCAGATTGAGAGCTGAAGAAAAAAATAGATATCCTGAGGCTTTTTTTGGTCTCAACATGTCAACTGCTTTATGAAAAACAAAATGTTTTTCATGGACCCCACTTAATAAGGACTCCTGTCTTGAGAATATTTAGTCTGCAAATCTCCTCCCTGTGTTCTGAACTTTCAGCCTGTAGAAGTATTTTTATCTGGCCCCAAGGGGCTCCTTCTTTGGGACATTTCTGCTTCTGCTTTCCGTGTTCTGAGAGATTCTGCACTCACTGTTAGATACACTATATTATGTGTATATAACAAACTTGGTTGAAATCTATATTTAGATTTAGCTCATGGCTTTTCATTGACACAGTGAGGATTTCTTTGCTGGTTTCCACCTGCCTTTTTTTTTTGCTGCTGGTTACAGGTAGTATCTCTGGTTTCCCCCAGGGAGACCAACCTTCATTTTTTAAAGAGAGGACTTGGTTGGTTGTGATCAGACAGGGAACAGTATGGTACCCTTCCCAAATAATGCAACAACAAAGCTATGAGGCTTCTGAATTCTATACCACCTAGCAAAGGAAGAAAAAACAGGATGGGGGAGGAATTATGTATTTACTCACTTCTCCCTTTAGGAAACACTCCCCCCCCCAGATTGCCCAAGGTTCCTGGATGATAATAAGATGAGGGCATTAGGCAAGGTGAAGTGGTTGCCTCAGGTTTGGGGGCATAGCACAGATGAAGAGAGTGCAAATGAAAAAAAAAAGTGAATTACCCCTGAATGGGCAAAGAAGAAACAAGTGGTACCCCAGTGCAGCCAGAAGGGGGAGCTAGCTGCTGAACCCTAAGGGGGGCATGTAGCCCACCCTGCAGGTATAGCAAGTGAAACCAGCAACAGTGGCACGAGGGGGAATAGTGAGTGGGGCAGATACTAAGCTTACTTCAAGTAATGCTGCCTGCTGCCTCCTGAGTTTCCTTTTAAAATGCCCAGGTTGCACCAGCAGCAAGAAGTACTTAAATGCACTTCACCTCAAGTTGAGCAATTTTACCCATATTGTAAGACTGGTCTTGTGGCAGTGGGAAGTGATGCATGCTTAAGCTTGCTTAATATTTGCCACTCATGCCCTCCTACTGCCACCTGCCCCATCTGAACAGAGGTTTTAAGTGTGTGCATGGGGGGGGGGGGGGGGGGGGGGGAGGGTAAGAAAGGGAGGGAGGGGGATAGGGTGGATGGGGTTAGGCCAATATGTTTCCCTGAATTCTCCCATATCCCCCAGGTCCCCAACACACATGTACCCTGCCTCTGACACCCTACTTGTTCTACACCACTGCACACCACTGTCCAAGAAACCCCATCTACACATTACCCCCTAGACACCCCACGCTGATTCAGATAACTTTATTGGCATGACAGTTTTTACATTTGTGCCAAATGTATACATTTAAGGTAGAAAAACAGGCAGAAACTCTGTTCCCCCACCCTAGACATGTTGTCCAGAGCAGATATTCTCCACACACCCTCTGCAGTCCCAGACACCCCCTATGCACCCTGTCTCCATCCTCCCACATGCACATTCCTGTCCCTGACATCTATTCATGTCCTTGGATCCCCCCACCCAAGACACTCCTCAATCCTACATATACCTCACAGTGACAGCTCCTTGACTGTAATAAAAATATTCATCCTTTTCCAGTCTCTCATCCTGCTAAGCACTTGCACATTGCCTTTGTAGCCATGCTTCAGCTAGCTGCATGGGTGTTTCTAATGCATTCTGATGATAAACTACACTATATTTGAATACAATGTTTTATGCAGATACAAATTATTATCCCATCAGAGAGTCATTTTAAAACAGGTTGCCAAGGTTGGGCCAAGTAGGCTCCTATTTTGAGCTTATTTTGTGAAGACACATAGGCGCTTATGTGTCTTTATAAAATAGCATCACAAAAGAAATTGGCTGACTATAATGAATCATGTACAGCTAAACCAGCTCTAGGGTTGCTCTAAACATATGCCACTCAAGTACTGATTTAGA
The DNA here is from genome assembly GCF_901765095.1 of Microcaecilia unicolor. Lineage (NCBI taxonomy): Eukaryota > Metazoa > Chordata > Amphibia > Gymnophiona > Siphonopidae > Microcaecilia > Microcaecilia unicolor. Next base: position 202,111,114 of record NC_044038.1, on the reverse strand, counting down.
AAAGTGGTTTATAACCTATTGGGGGAATTATATAAATTGGCACCTCAGTTTAGGTGTCCTAAAGCCATGTGCTTAGCACCAATTCTATAATGGCACCTTAGCACCAAGAGTGGAGGAGTGGCCTAGTGGTTAGAGCAGCAGTCTTGCAATCCACAGGTGGCCGGTTCAAATCCTGCTGCTGCTCCTCCTTGTGATCTTGGGCAAGTCACTTAACCCTCCATTGCCTCAGGTACAAACTTAGATTGTGAGCCCTCCTGGGACAGAGAAATATCCAGTGTACCTGAATGTAACTCACCTTGAGCTACTACTGAAAAAGGTGTGAGCAAAATCTAAATAAATGAAAAAGATTCTGTTATAGAATAGCATGTGTTGGTATTGGTGCAAACACATATAGGTGCACCCTCTTATGCATGACAATGATAAGTGTGCCTAATGTAATGTATAGTATTCTATAAACTATTCCCCTAATTCTATAAAAGTTGTCAAAAACTGCATGTGGGTGTGCACCCAATGCATAATTGAACAACAAGCTAATTGTCCTCTCAAGGACTATTTCTAAAACCACACCCTCTCCAAAAAGACATTACACAATGTGATACCCGCAAGGAGCCTTCTCCGGAGTAGTTCCTACACTCTGGAATGCACTTCCTAAAAGGCTCCACTTAACACAAGACTATCTCTACTTCAGGAAGCAGGTGAAAGCTTGGCCTATCAACCAGGCCTTTAGTTTAATGGAAGAAGTAACTAACTTGTTAGTCTCGCTCACACACAAGGAGTGACATGGGCTACACATACTGCAGCAGGACATGTTTATCCACTCTTACCCCAGCTGAGATAATATTAAATCATCTCTCTGACCTCCTGCACACCTTTCTTTAAATTAAGTCACTTTATTCTCTAACTCCTCTTACTCTCTTACCTTATATGTTCCATATTTGCTTATAGCCTACACTGTCAGTTAAAATGTTCTATTACCTATCGTGTTGACATTGTAAGTAGTATACTATGCTATACTTTGTATTGTTATTTGAATATTTTTACTGCTGTAATTGTCTATTGCTCATGTTTGATTTATTCTTACTGTACACCACCTTGAGTGAATTCCTTCAAAAAGGCGGTAAATAAATTCTAATAAATAAATAAATTAGTGCTAATAATTGGCTAATAAGCAATCACATTTAATTGGAATCTACATGCATAAATTTAGGCATGGGTTCTGCGCCTAAATTCTACAAGCAAGTAAAAAAAGGTGGTGCTGAAATGTGAGGAGTTATGGGCTGAACAGGGGTGTTATGCGTGTATTTATAGAATAAGGAGGGGTATGTGCCTACTTTAGGTGTTTACATTTGCACCACATTTCAGTTGGTGTTAATGGCTGCATCTAAAGTTAAGCACTATTCTATAAATAGCACCTAACAGTGTGTGGCTTATAGAATAATGCTTTTTTTGGTACCATACGTAGAATTCACTGCTTTCCTTAGTGTAGCAGTAGATGAATCCAGAAACTGATGGGTTGTGTCCATCTACCAGCAGGTGGAGATAGAGATCACTGAGCTGATCTCAGTCTTATAGGACAGCCAGCTCCTCCTTTTGCCAGAATATCTCTATCTCCAGCAGCTCCTGAATTCTTCTGCATGGGGAGCTCGTATCCTAGCTTGGTTAGCTCAGTTGAGCTTGGGGGTGATTGGCTGTGCAGTGCCATTTTTGGGGGGCAAACCTGGTGGTCCCATGTCCCTACCCCACACCCCCCCCCAGTGTCCTTTGCCTATTTTTTGCCTGGCTCTTCCTTGCAGATTTTAAAAAAACAAACAAACCATTATTTCAGGCATTTAAGAAGAAAAGCAGGGCTTTGGAGCTGTTTGATCCCTGGTTGGGGACAACTGCGCCTGGGACAAGTACTACAAGGTCAGCCCAGTGGGGCAACCCCCTATCTGGTGCAGAGATCTGGAGTGGTGGAGACTTCTCCTTTTTTGGTGTGAGTGACCCTTTAAAGTTTCTAGTGTTATTGTATTGTGGCTGCAGGAAGCTTTGCTTCATGGCTGTAGAGACAGTGAAGAGGTGCTCCCCAATGTAGCATATGCCCTATCTTGTGAGGAGGCTGCCCTTCCCGTCACTCTGATGTTTTTCCTCGCTGGACTGCATGGCATGTTGGCATGGCTTGATCTTCCCGCCAGTGCAGCTTCACAGCTGGAAACTACAGTTTGCATGCAACTGGCTCCTTCGGGTCCAATTTCCTTCTTGGGCACACAGTCACTGCAGAACTTATCAGGGGGACCTATTTCTATGCAGGCCCCATTAGTGGATGAGGTTCCTGGGCCTTCAGGGGTCCGTGATCTCTTCTCCCTGGAGTGGAGGAGTAGCCTAGTGGTTAGTGCAGTGGACTTTGATCCTGGGGAACTGAGTTGGATTCCCACTGCAGCTCCTTGTGACTGTGGGCAAGTCACTTAACCCTCCATTGCCCCTTGTACAAAATAAATACCTGAATATATGTAAACCGCTTTGAATGTAGTTGCAAAAACCTCAGAAAGGTGTCCCTTAATGCATCAGGCCTTCTTGTTGAAGCACTCTTTCCCTCAAACAGCTTTTGTCGCAGCCCTTTCCATGACCCCTGGTGGCTGGGAGGGCCGCAGGGGGTCTGGAGCCTTTGGGTCCTCCTCCTTCTGCAGACCCTGTGCAGAAGTGGCTTTGGGTGGCAGCTGCATCTGAAGTGAGGTCGTTGGGACCCCCATCCCCCACTCACTCGGAGAGTCTATCAGTGCATCCCTGCATCCCTCTTGGCTGGACGAGCTGGAAGAGGGGGAACTGGTTCTGGTCTGTGATCCACATTTTTCACTGGGAGGAGTTATCCTCCCTGATTCCTATGTCTCGCCTGTATCCCATGCCAGCGGACTCTCTGGAGAAGTTTGCCTTGCCCAGGGTGGATGCCTTGGTGGCAGCTGTCACCAAGAAAACCATTCTTCCTGTTGAGGGTGACGTGGCCCTTAGGACGTGCAGGATAGGAACTTGGAGGCTTCACTGAAACACTCCTTTAAGGTCTCCACTCTTGCCTTCCAGGCCTCAATTTGTAGTTCCTACGTGGCTCAGGTGTGCCTTAGCTGGGTGCAGGAGGCGGTGAAAAAGGATCCAGAGATGCATCTGGCCTTGTCCTCTCTTCTGCAGATGGAATCTGCTCTTGCATATTTGGCAGATTCACTTTATGATTTGGCTCCCGGAAGACAAATCTAAACCTTCTCCCTCGTCAGGGTCAGCGAGGTCACACCTCCGGGATGCTCGGCAGTACCGACCAGATAGGTCCTTGGCTGCCTTTCAGTGGTCCAGATTCCAGCAGTGCTCCTCCTTTTAAGAATGAAAAGCAGGCTGCTGGGGCCTCTCCCTGTCCAGGCCAGGCAGCCCGTTCTTCCAAATGATGGGGCACCAGTCCACTCTTTCGTACTCAGGATAGGATTCTGGCTGGCTGTCTCTTATGAAGAGTGGACCAACATCACCATCAAAGACAGTTACAAGTTAGAGTTCTCTCCTGTTGGAGATTCTTTCTTGGAGTCTCCATGCCACACTTCTTCAAAGCGCTTGGCGGTTGTCCACCCTCCCATGAGAGGGGCTGGTATTCCATCTATTTCATGGTGCCCATGAAGGACATCTATTTTCAGCCGGTACTGAACCTGAAAGGGGTGAATCAGTTCCTGAAGGTCTGGCATTTCCACACGGAGATGCTGATGTCTGCACTGGTGACAGTGCAGCTGGGGGAGTTTCTTACAGATCTGGATTTCATGAAGACCTACCTCCATATCCCCATCTGGCCACAGCACCAGCGGTTTCTTTGGTTTGCTGTCTTGTGTCACCACTTTCAATTTCAAGCCCTTCCATTTGGCTTTGCCAAAGTTCCCTGGACCTTCTTGAAGGTCATGGTGGCGGCAGTGTCTCTGTGGAAGGAGGTGATCAGGGTGCATCTCTACCTTGATGGCTGGCTGATACAGGTGGCGTCAGAGCAGGACAGTCGGGCAGCCACCTCCAGGACAATTGCCCTCCTGCAGTCTCTGGGGTGGATGATTAACTTCACCAAGAGTCATCTGACCCCCTCTCAGATCTTGGAGTATCTGAGAGTCCATTTTGACACATCATTCAGGAAGGATATCCTCGTGCATATGTTTTTGTTCAGGTTCTAGGGTCCATGTCAGTGATGCTGGAAGTTGTGCCCTGGGCATGGGCACACATGTGTTCATTATAGCAGACTCTGTTCAGCTGCAGGTTGCCAGTGTCGCAGGACTACCAGGTTTGTTTCCTTTGGTTGCCATTGGTGAAGCACAGCATGTCCTGGTGGCTACATCCCCTCAACTTGAGCCGGGGGATGCACTTGGCATCCCGTCAGTGGGTGGTAGTGGTGACAGATGCCAGCCTTATGGGCTGGAGGTCTCATTATATTCACCAGTATGTGCAGGGCCTTTGGTCTGTGGAGGAGGTGCAGTGGCCAATCAACCGGCTGAAGCTGCGTGCAATAGCTTGTGCGCTGAGGTTCTTCCAGTCCTTGCTGGACAGCAAACTGGTTCAGGTCATGTTGGACAACATAACAATGGTAGCCTACATCAAACAGCAGGGTGGCACATGGAGTGTGTCCTTGGTGGTAGAGGCTCAGCCACTCTTGCAGTGAGCGGAGCTCCACCTGTCATGCCTCTCAATGGTGCACATTGCGGGCCATCTCAATATGAGGGTGGAATTCCTCAGCTGGCATGTTCTGGACCAGGTGGAGTGGGAACTGTCGTCATAGGCCTTCTGACTGATCAAATGGCAGTGGGGCACTCTAGCAACGGATCTCATGATGACCAGGACTAATGCGAAGGTGGACCGGTTTTTCAGCCACAGGAGAGAGTTCAGGTTGGAGGGCCTGGATGTGCTGCTTCACCCTTAGCCATCGGAAGGGGTGCTCTACATCTTTCCCCTTGGCCGTTGATAGGGTCCTTCACAGGATCGGGCATCATCGGGGCCTGGTCATGCTGGTGGCTCCGGACTGGCCTCATTGTCCATGGTATGCAGACTTAATTCGTCTTCTGGCGGGTGCTCAGTTGTGTCTGCCCGATCTCCCGATCTGCTCTGCCAAGGGCTGTAAGGATGGAGGACGTCAGCGTGCACAGGAGGAGCAAGAAGAAAGCAGGGGGCAGGCTGTGGGGGGTGGGGGGGGGGCGGCGGGGCAGCACTCAAAATGTGCCCCCAACCTCAGGCTCTGATCCCTTCCCACCATGAGGTCTGGCTACGCCCCTGGTACTTAGGCACTACCTTATAGAATAATGCCTAGTGTACATAGGCACCTGCTAATCAGTGGCACTTTTGAAGTGCCTAAGGCCCAGATGCACTAAACTTTAATGACCCTTTAACAACCCTTTAACAAAGAATTTTTGAACTGTGGCATGCATTAAAGGCCATTTTCCGACCACGGTAGCAGAAAATGAAAACAGAATGCAGATGAGCAAATTGTGTAGAAACCCCATTGAAACGAGATGCATCAAAGTTTTCCGACTACCCTAACGCAGGAAAACTGCTGGAAAGCTAACGACAGGTCTGTACCTGTTGTTAGGGCTATCCGACTAAAAACTTTAATGTAAAAAAAAAAAAAAAAAGCGAGGGGGTGAAAACGCGCATCAGGGGCGTCTTTTATTGACGCCCGAGGACGCTGCTGCTCCCCGCTCCTCCTGCATCACTATAAAAGTGAAAAAGAAAAAAAAAAAGGTTCGGGAGGGGGCAAAGGCGCTCGTCAGGAGCGTCCTTTATGGACGGCCTTGCCCCCCCCCCTGCCCGTGGTCACCGCTGCTGCTCCCCGCTTCCTCCGCCAGCATTAAATAAAGAAAACAAAAATCAAAGCTTTAAGAGCCCCGGACCCCCCTCCCTTCCTGTCTCTCAACTCTTTCTTTCTGCACACAGCTCCGCCTCCCGCCAGCGGGGAGCAGCAGTGGCGACCACGGGTGGGGGGGAGGGGCAAGGCCGTCCATACAGGACGCTCCTGATGAGCGCCTTTGCCCCCTCCCGATCCACATGTTTGTGTTTTGGTTTTGTTTTTTTGACGTTTGTGGCATGCGCAGAGCAGCCAGCATAACGCTTGGCTGCTCTGCGCATGCTTTAGGGACCGATTACCGACGGGGATTCCACCAGATTGATGCATTGTACTTTACAATACCGCACTGAACATGTGCAACTTGTTTTTTTGCTGCATTGTTCATTTTTTAAAATTCGGTAACAGCTTTTACGTTTTTGCTTTTTTTACGTTTGGTTGATTCATCTGGGCCTAAGTGTCGTGTACCTCTAGGCACCAGCTTATATAATTGCTCCATAGGATGCACTTCACCTAAACTCCTTCCCCAAACAAGCCTCCCCTCAGGTCATGTAAAGTACACTCCTTATCACCCAAGCTTCCTTTCACATGTGCAGTAATATTATAAGAGGCCTTTTGTGTACATTTTATGTGAAAGAAAATCCTCTATAAAATTACCCCTTAGACTATAGATAATGGGTAGGGAATTTATACGCAAGTGATATGGATGAATATATTTTTTTTTAAACAGCTGTTCCTGTCAGCTGAAAGCAGTTTTTCTGCCAATGTGACCCTTGTAAGGAACAATGCACCCATTATTATGTATAGGGTAGGACAAAAATACAAGGAAATGTGACTTGGCCAAGGTTACACAAACAGAGGAGAGGGAGACTTGAGCACAGGCGTGTTGATACCCAGTTTCCAGGCTTCACAATAGGTCATGTCTCCTTTCTATTCAAGGGTGTTAGGAGGGGAGACCTCACATCTCTTCTGTGTCACTGACTGTCAGTCCATCACAGCAACATTGTATGTTATCAGGGAACATTGTCTCCAAGTAACAAAGTTGTGTGTTCTGTACCTTCCATAATGATTCAGGGACTGTGTGAGAGTCAAATGTTTCTATGACACTTGCACCTCAATACATCGATGACTAAATAAGGGCAGGGTATTGTAGAATCTCTTTGTTTTTGGATAAACAGCACCAGCATCAGGGCCTAGAAGATATATCTTAAAAGAGTCACCCAGCAAAAATGCACAGTGATGCGGGAGAAGTGGGCTCCAACAGTGTACATGAAAAGAAAAATGTACAGACTGTTTTAGCAGTCATCTTCGATAATAGAGTGTGCTTGTTTCTTAGCTTTCTGAACTTAGGATCAGAATTCTAAAAGGAAACTTCAGAATTATGCAAGAATATAACAAATGAAGTTAAAGTGATCCAATACTTCAAAAACAAAAACATCAAAGGACTTACCAGGGACATGAATATTCTCCCCCTTTACCAGACATAGTCCTGTTGTCTCTATCTGCAAGCACATCACCTCCCTTCCCCTTCATGCCCCCATTACAGCGTCACTGGTGCATCTGTAATATCATTCTTTGCCTAGCCCCACTCACTGTAGCTTGACCTCATGGAGTGTCAGCTCCCTAAAGTTAGTCAAAGAAAGTGCTACATAAGTCTAATAAAAGGCATCATCATCTGATATATTTTGTTGACTTATTTCCATTGTTGTCATTCATTGTGGGGATATAGGGCTATAAGGGGAGGAGGAGGAACAGTGTCCTGTCAAAATGCAATAGAAGGTACTGAGGGATGGAGTAGAGGACTGAAAAGATGGCGCAGCAGATGTGACATCCATTAACTGTACCTAGATCAGTTGCAGTCAAAGTTCCAACTACCCCCAATGGGTACAAGCATACTCTCCAGTAAGTTCACACAGGATAGCAGAATCCTTTTTGGTTGGGTGGAGGGGCAAACAAACCAACCTCTGCATCTGCCTGCCCTCTGCTCAAACACCCTAATTGCTGATGTGGATAATGGTAACCCGGTTGATGTAGGGTATCTAGGTTTTCAGAAAACATAGGGTAGTGTTAAATAGCTATTTTTCTCCAAGGAGGAGGGTGTGAATAGTGACGTGCTGCAGGGATCTGTACTGGGACTGGTGCTATTTAGCATATTTATAAATGATCTGGAAAATGGGAAGACGAGTGAGGTGATTAAATTTGCAGATGACACAAAACTACTCAAAGTTGTCAAAACACACGCAGATTGTGAAAAATTGAGGGAAGACTTTAGGAAACTGGAAGGCTGGGCATCCAAATGGCAGATGAAATTTAACGTGGACAAATGCAAAGTGATGCACATTGGGAATAATAATCTGAATCATAGCAACCTGATGCGAGGGTGCACCTTAGGAGTCAGCATTCAAGAAAAAGAACTAGGTGTCATTATAGACAATATGTTGAAATCTTCTGCTCAGTGTGTGGCAGTGGCCAAAAAAGCAAACAGGATGCTAGGAATTATTAGGAAAGGGATGCAAAATAAGACCAAGAATATTATAATGCCTCTGTATTGCTTCCTGGCTCGACCTCACCGTGACTTTTGTGTTCAACTCTGGTCGTTGTATCTCAAAAAAGATATAGCGAAATTAGAAAAGGTTCAAAGAAGAGCGACGAAAATGATAAAGGGGATGTAACTTTACTCATATGAGGACAGACTAAAGAGGTTAGGGTTCTTCAAGTTGGAAAAGGGATGGCTGAGGGGAGATAAGATTGAGGTCTATAAAATCCTGAGTGGTGTAGAATGGGTAAAAGAGAATCGATTTTTCACTCTTTCAAAAAGTACAAAGACTAGGGGAAACTCAAGGAAGTTACACGGAAATACTTTTAAAACAAACACGAGGAAATATTTTTTTACTCAACGAATAGTTAAGCTCTGAAACTCTTTGCTGGAGGATGTGGTAACAGCGTATCTGGGTTTAAAAAAGGTTTAAACAAGTTCCTGGAGGAAAAGTCATAAGTACATAAGTAATGCCACACTGGGAAAAGACCAAGGGTCCATCGAGCCCAGCATCCTGTCCACGACAGCGGCCAATCCAGGCCAAGGGCACCTGGCAAGCTACCTAAATGTACAAACATTCTATACATGTTATTCCTGGAATTGTGGATTTTTCCCAAGTCCATTTAGTAGTGGTTTATGGACTTGTCTTTTAGGAAACCGTCTAACCCGTTTTTTAAACTCTGCCAAGCTAACCGCCTTCACCACGTTCTCCGGCAACGAATTCCAGAGTTTAATTATGCGTTGGGTGAAGAAAATGTTTCTCCGATTTGTTTTAAATTTACTACACTGTAGTTTCATCGTATGCCCCCTAGTCCTAGTATTTTTGGAAAGCGTGAACAGACGCTTCACATCGACCTGTTCCACTCCACTCATTATTTTATATGCCTCTATCATGTCTCCCCTCAGCCGTCTTTTCTCCAAGCTGAAAAGCCCTAGCCTCTTTAGTCTTTCTTCATAGGGAAGTCGTCTCATCCCTGCTATCATTTTAGTCGCCCTTCGCTGCACCTTTTCCAATTCTACTATATCTTTCTTGAGATGCGGCGACCAGAATTGAACACAATACTCAAGGTGCGGTCGCACCATGGAGCAATACAACGACATTATAACATCCTCACACCTGTTTTCCATACCTTTCCTAATAATACCCAACATTCTATTAGCTTTCCTAGCCGCAGCAGCACTCTGAGCAGAAGGTTTCAGTGTATTATCGACGACGACACCCAGATCCCTTTCTTGGTCCGTAACTCCTAATGTGGAACCTTGCATGACGTAGCTATAATTAGGGTTATTTTTTCCCACATGCATCACCTTGCACTTGCTCACATTAAACATAGTCCATAGGCTGTTTTTGAGATGGACAAGGGGGAAGCCACTTCTTACCTCAGGATTGGTAGCATGGAATATGGCCACTAAATGGGTTTCTGCAAGATACTTGTGACTTGGATTGGTCACTGTTGGAAGCAGGATACTGGGCTAGATTGACCATTGGTCTGACCCAGTATGATTATTCTTATGTTCTGATGCAGTATGGGCAGGGCTTTTTTTGAGGGGGTACTGAGTACCGGCACCTTTTCCATTGTCTACTAAAATTGACCCATGGTCCCCCAAGTTTTAATGAAAGAGCCCAGGCTCTACACACCAATTCTGCCTTGTCATAGATTCTGTGACTGGTTGCAGGGGGCCTGGCTATTATGGGGCGGATCCTTCAGTGATCACCCCACCTCTGAAGGTTGGTCTGGCATTTGAGTACCGGCACCTTTTTTGCTAGAGAAAACACACTGAGTATGGGCAAAAATTTGTTCAGGCTGTGGCACCTGTGGTTCACTCTATTCCACTGCTTAAGAGTTAACTTCCAACAACCCCTCATGAGATACAGGCTTAGCTAAAACCCCTTTAATAGATGCAAATTTCCAACAATTTCCGCACAGGAACTAAATTCCAATCCCTCACCAATAGGTAGAAAATTAAGGTAGAAACAAGGACAGCACAGTATCAATCTACTCAAATTCATGTTAACGGAATGGCCACACCATGATCAGAGAGAGGCTTTGAATCCAGACTGAGCAGGAATTTTCTCTTTCTCTGTTGACTGGCCCTGGCCTGTGACTGACTTTGATCAGTTGAATTGAAACCTAGCATATTTCTAGGCTGTGATTGTGCTTCAGATTACCTTGCAGATGTACTTTTCAGAGGCAATACCATTTCTAGGAGGGTGTAACTCAGGGGCGTAGCCAGACAACAGATTTTGGGTGGGCCTAGGCAAGAAATGGGTGGGCACCAAGTGCTCTTCCCAATCCCCACCAGAAAAATATCTGGGCTGGTGGGAAAACGCTTCTTTCCACCTTGGCAGTCTGCAGCAGGCATACACTGAACACTGAGCATGTGCAGGTGCCGGTATCATGGAGAGTAGTGTTTTCGTTACCAGCAGGGGGAAGTCTTCAGCTGGCGGAGCTTGGGATCCCCACCAGTTACCGCTAAACGTGTGCTACTGTTGGGTGGGCCTGAGTCCTAAGTGGGAGGGCCCTGGCCCACCCAGGCCCACCTGTGGCTACGCCACTGGTGTAACTGTTTAAGAAGGGGCAGTAGCCTCTGTACGTTGACCTTACATTGTTTCCTGAACAAAATTAACTTATGAATACAATATTTCCCCAGTTTATGGACCTTTTTCCTAAAGTCCTTTGTTTTAGGCTTAATACATTTTAACATAGGATTTTAATGTGTGGCAAGTCCAAAACCAACTCTGCATCAAGAAAGGGCATTGCCAGTATTTTTATTCATATTCCAGGTCTTGTGTTAATATGCGCATTAGCATGTGACATCTGCTGAGAGTTAATGCAGGACCACGTCTTGCCTCCTACTTATGAGGTATTAAGTTTTGGTCCTGGACATTTTTGTTTTGTTCCATTATGGCAGAAAAATTTCCAAGTGTTAGGAACGCTCAAATGCCGCCCTTAATACGCTGCCGACATGCACTGCAGATGAACAGCATAGAAAAAATGCTTAGAAAATGGGTTTTGAAAATAGCAATTTGAATGTTTTGGCAAACAAAATGCCCAAATGCTGTTTTATACCACTTTTTTTAAAAACATTTTTCTCTTTTGAAAATGAGCTTCAGAGTCATCTAGGTTGGAGGATGACAAATGGCTCACTGAGTTTGACCTTCTTCCAAAGGCCTAATAAATATGTTTTGATAATCCAGAGAAATACAAAAGATCAACTCTGTATTCATGTTTGGTTTTGCAGCTCAGTAAACACAAATCCATTCTTGCTTCAAGAAACAATATTAGTTTAAATATCTAGCATTAAAAATTTAAAAAAACAAAAAACATCTAGCCATTCATCCCTGTTTCCTCAGGAGGCTGCATATTTATACTTTATTTTGGCGCATTTCTGCTTGTAAATGTCAAAGCTTTTACAAAATGTGCTGTGTTATCTTTCCCAGTAGTTTAATCTTTTTATTGCATTGCCTGTTTTCCATCCAAATACTGAGATAAAATGACTTTTAATGAGTTCTTTCAGTTTATGACATGAGATGGAAAAAAAAATTAAAAGATGCAGCTGGAGCAACATTTGAATGCCATGAATGCTGCAGAAAAAAAACCAACTTATGTTTTTAGGATTTACAGGAAGAGCTTGCCTAGAACTCCATCAAATTTAAAATTGTGGTATTAATTCACTTTCCACTCGAAGACCGGCAACAAAGTTCCTCAATACACTTTACATGATGAGCTGCTGGGAGTACCAAGGTCTCTTGCTTCGAACATTATATGAGGAAAGGTCCAAGTTCATTCTTCATGATCCCTAAAATGTTTCCTCTTTTGCTACTGTAGTGAATGGTGTCATTTTTGCCCATCTACTCTCGATTTGTTTTCATTTTTAGCAAACTATTTTCCCGGCGTTTCTCTCTTTCACCAACCTACCCTTCCCCTGATTTGAGTTACATGCGTTTCTAAAAGAAATGCACCTATGTACATTAGCAAAGAAATGTTGATGGGTATCTTGTTTGCAGAAATAAATAAGAGAAATTTAAATTCTCATTTTTGCATAAAATTAGAGGCACCTCTAGAGATCAGGGACTTGGGCCAACAACATCCACCCCCTCCAAATTTGGTACAGCATGATACAAGAATCAAACATTAAACAGTCTATTCTGATGATAGATAAAGACTCTCTATCTCTGTCTAGTACTCCCACATTATTCCCATCAAATTCTACGAGAACAAGTCATAATTCTGTAAAACTTACAAAGACAATGTACAATACCAAGTGTGAAGCACATGAGGCATTTTACACACATTTTGAAAGGTGTCCTGCTCTACTTTAAACATTCCAAGAATAATGAAATACTGATTAGAGAACGACACGGGGACTGGGAACCGCACTAACCACGGGGATGGGGACATAGCTCACGGGGTCAGATCCCACGGGGATGGGGACAGGGGACAAACTTTGTCCCCATATAATTTTCTACTTTGAAGCCTGTTAATGAACTGGACTGTTATTTATGTTTAAATGATGCCTACAAAGATATTTTGATTTTTTGGGAAAACAAGCAAACATACTGGCCATAACTAGCAAAATTTGCATGGGAGATCCTGTACATCCTGCTACCAGCACATCTTCTAAGAAGACAACTTCTATTCCAGGAAGGACTGTGGAAGACAGGAGAGCTAGATTGAATCCTGAGATTGTTGATGATTTTTATTTATCCACAGATTAAAAAAACATAACAGTGCTTTAAAGTGCATATTTTTCCCCTCTAGGGCATATAGAATGGGTTGTATTTTATACTGCTGGACATTTTAACTGTGAATTAGGATTCCTTGGTGTAGTACAAATCACCTATTGTTGGGGTTGGAAGGGTAGAGGGTGGTGGTGGGAAGGAGGGTTATTATAGCTGCCCATTGTTATTATTGTTCTCTATTTGTAATTTATACACAACAGTTGCACAGCATATTGTTCCTTTTTATATTTTAATAAAAAGATTTAAATATAAAATCGTAAGTGTTCGAGGCTTCTGCAGATGAGGACAGAGCCCATGGGGATGGGGCGGGGATGGGGACAGAACCTGCGGGGCGGGGATGGAGACAGGGCCTGCGGGGACGGAGACAAACTTTGTCCCCGTGTCATTCTCTAATACTGATGTGGTGATAGAAGTTCCTTTTTTTCTATCCTATGATTGTAACCATCCTTTTCCAGGGCCACCGAGAGACTGAACTGGGCCCGGGGCAGGGCTGCTGCCGCCCCCCTCCCGAAACATCATCTGCTGCCGCCCCCTCCAATTGCTGCTGCCTCCGATCAGTGCCCCCCCCGGTCACTGTCGCAACACAGGATTTAAGTACCTTGCAGTGGCGTTCCCAGCCTGGATGGCACCCAGGGCGGATCTCCGATGCGTCCCCCCCCGGGTGCAGCGCACCCCCCCCACCTGCGAAATGACAACTTCCCCCCCCCCTCTGGTGAAATGACACCCCCCGGGTGCACGCCGCTGGGGGTGTGTGCCGCTGCGCGCGCCTGTGGGCTCCGACTTCGCTAACTTCGCTCATTCGCTGCAGCTCCCTCTGCCCCGGAACAGGAAGTAACCTGTTCCAGGGCAGAGGGAGCTGCAGCGAACGAGCGAAGTTAGCGAAGTCAGAGCCCACAGGTGCACGCCGCGGCACCCCCCAGCAGCGTGCACCCGAGGCGGACCGCCCCCACCCCCTTGGTACGCCACTGTTACCTTGGCTGGTGGGGATCCCAGGCCCTGCCAGCAGAGGAAGTCTTCTTCCTGCAGTGCTGACTGCCTGCCCCTGTATGTTTCAAAACCGAGCAAGCATGCCTGAGAGGAAAAGCAGCCGCTCAGCAATGGGCAGAAAAGCAGGGGGCACCAGAGTTTTTTCTCTCCTGCTCCTGTTGGGACATGATCACTCGGGTCTCATCAGGAGCAGGAGAGAGAGAGAGAGAGAGACCCCGGCGCCGGGCCCCCCTGGAGGCCTGGGCCCAGGGAATTTTGCCCCCCCTGTGCCCCCTCTCGGCGGCCCTGTCCCTTTCCTTTGCTTATTCTTTCCCATATGCATCACTTTCAACTTGTCCACATTAAATTTCATCTCTCATTTGGTGCCCAGCCACCCCAGGTCCTCCTTTTCAATATCTGCACATGATTTTAAAACTTTGAATAATTTTTTGTCACTTCACTTATTGTTCTCGTTTCCACATCATTTATAAATATGTTGAACTGCAGCAGTGAGCGAGCTGGCCAGTTAAACCTACTCTCTGTTTTCTATCTTTAAATCAGTTCCCAGTCCAGAATAGGACATTGTCTAGTTTCTCCTTTATCCACATGTTTCAAAAAAATGAGTTATGCTAAACAAGCAGACATGAGAAGGACAATGTTAAAAGTCATTTTTGTAGGTAGTCAGATATCTATTGAGGTGAAATAGTCTGGCTGAAAAATTCCCTCTTCTTTCTGGCTAAATTCATCACTTGTGTTATTTTAGCTTGCCTGAAGAGGGGGACCTGGGGTGGATGTATGGCCTACTTGCTGCATATCCCACTTTTTGGGTTCCCATAGTTCATCCTGTTGGTCTTTCTGTTCTTGTGTTTTGTCTTAAATGATTTTTCTAGTATTTGATATTCTACACCATCTTCCTGCTGGAATGTCAAAGTCACCTATCAAATCAAACATTAAAATGTACATACACTGCTTTTTTGCCCCGATTGGCCACCTGCAGAACCATGATTGATTGTTAGTTGTTTTATAATGTCATATTTATGTGACGATACAATGTAAACTCCTAAATAATTAAATAAAACATTTCATACTGAACTCTATCACCAAATTTGCACCAAAGACGTTCTAGTATACTCAACTCATCAGCTCTTTGGATGAAGTAAATAGGTTACAGTCCAATAAACTTTAATCCCCTTCTTACTAGTTATTTAGTCAAACTTACAAAAACTGTGTCAATTGAATCTTTTGAAGAACCATTGTATCTTTACATAAATATCGTATATAATAAAACTCACCCTCAACGTTCTGAGGACACTGATGTCACAGTCAGTTCCTCGACGTCACAGTTGGTTCTTCCGGGCACTTCCTTCCGGTTCGAAGGGTTCGTGGTGGTGAAGCCACCGAAATCACTGTGTTGGGGCCCCGACCTCACGTCAAACGTGATGACGTCGAGGGCGGAGCAATGGCGTCAGTGGCTTCACAACCAACGACTCAGCACATTGAAGGTGGCGTTGGCGTGCGTTGACGAGGTCCGCAACAATGGCGGTCAGTGCCTTCACAACGCCGAAGGGGTGAGCAGGGGGGGGGGGGGGGTTGGGCAGGGGGGGGGGGTTCGGGAAGAAAACCTTGCTAGTGCCTGTTTCATTTGCGCCTGAAACGGGCATGTTTTACTAGTGACATTATAAAACAACTAACAATCAATCATGTGACAGAAATGAAAAATCCAAACAAGAGCCTAGCTGGTACTTCTTCACAGACAGCTTGGAGGGCAGAGATTAGACAGCATCCTTCTGGGTGGGGGTGGGGGGTTGGGGGAGAGAGAGATGGTAAAAGAGATTTCTGGAGTTGGGGGGGGGGTGCAAGGCTGTATCTGGTATTGCAGTGGGCAGACCAGGTGGGCCAGGCAGACGTTATGGGACCTCGATTCTTTTATTCCTGTCTGTGGTTTTGAAAATAGCAGATGTTTTGAACAAACGTTATATTATCAGACTAATTATCAGACTAACACAAATGCTTAAAATAGGCTGCAGGCTCTTTGGCAAATGAAAGGATGCAGCAGCCTATGAAAGGGAGTCTTACTGCTGAGGTACCACTCCTCTTTGTGTTTTTAACAGTAATTAAAACAAAGAAATAATCGCCCAAAGGTGTGAATCTCACAGCTGCCCAACTGTTCTGCTTCTCTTGACTTTTCATGATAAATAGATCCCACTATAGCACTGTTTCCCAACATTTACAGCCCAAGGCAAACCTATCTTTTCAACAATTTTGTGTGGTACCCAACCTCCACCTAGCAGGCAATGTGGACAAGAGCAGAGGTGTAGCTAGGTGGGTCGTCAGGGGAGGAGCTGCTCCCCCAAATGGATTTTTGATGCGATCTGTTGCATTTAAAATATGTGCCAGTGCAGTGGGCAGTCCAATCTCCGCCCTCCCCCCACACCTTCAACCTGGCTACTCTTCTGAAAGAGAAGACTCATATGGCCAAAAGTAAAGCTAAGGAAGCGCTGAAAGCCCCAGGAGGACCTGGAGGAGGTGTCTCAGGGAAGAAGTGTTTCAATGTATCTTTAAATCAGGGCTTTTTTTGAGGGGGTACTCGGGGGTACTGAGTACCGGCACCTTTTCCATTGTCTGCTAAAATTGACCCATGGACCCCAAGTTTTAATGAAGAGCGCTCAGGCTCTACACACCAATTCTGCCTTGTCATAGGTTCTGTGACTGGTTGCAGGGGGCCTGGCTATTGTGGGGAGGGTCCCTCAGTGATTACCCCCACCCCTGAAAGGTGGCCTAGCATTTGAGTACCGGCACCTTTTTCATTAGAAAAATTACACTGATTTAAATGAACTAGCAGCTGCAAATCCCAGCATTGATCTCAGGACATAAATGTGCATTCGTCTTCTGAAATTAATAATGCATGTATATATTTTAACCCTACTCTAGTACCCACCAAAAACATTCCAAGACTGTACCCTCTTGCCATATGTGCTAATCTTAGCTTTCTAAAAATCAGGATTTAGATGTCTATGCAATATACACATCTAAATGTCAATCCATACATGCCCCAATCATGAATAGGGCTTCTAAAGTAACCAACTACATTTGGCCTGGTATCAGACGAGTTTCCACCTGGACAGTTCCCACCTACCAATTCCCCCTCCCCCCCCCCCGACAATTCCCACCTAGGACAATTCCCCCAGGGACAATTACCACTTAACTTTTTTTTTTAAATCGATAGTAGCCTCTTTCTTGTATCGGGTCCCATAAGTCCTGGCGGTGCATCGCGTTTTAGACGCTGACAGCATACAGAACAAGGAGGTTAGATCGAGAACAGGAACAGCCTGTTCACCTCCTGCAGTTCCCGTCACGTCCTCTCGCTCAGCCATGTTGGCAGCTCTTCAAGTTAGGGACTGGACTCATCAGTCCCAGGCTCCCAGTTGCACAAGCCCAGCAGGTGGATCTTGCTGAAGAAGATGCCGTTCATGAATGGCTTGGAGGAGAGCTCATCTAGCTCTAAGTCCATGTGGAACTTTAACTTCTTTTTATTCATCATCATGAAAGCCATGAACCAGGGGCTCTGGCAGAAGAGATAGAGGGAGACTGCGCAGGGCCGCCGAGAGGGGCCTGGCACCGTGGTCTATCTCCTTCTCCTGCTCCCAGGCCGCTGGCACTGCAGTCCCTGGTCTCACCTGCCTGCCCTCGGCGGCCCCCTTCTGTCTGCCACCAGGGCCTCTGCATTTGGAAAAGGGAGAGTCTCTAGTTGGCAGCGCAGAAACTCACGTCTGTTTGAGAGAAGTGAATCGCCTCAGGCCTTCCCTCACTGTGTCCCACCCTCGTCTGATGTAACTTCCTGTTTTCCCGAGGGTGGGGCACAGTGAGGGAGGGCCTGAAGGGAGGTGATCTGTCGCTTTCACACAGAAGTGAGGCACTTCTGATTTGAATGCAGGGGGCCCGGTGGCAGACAGAGGGGGGCTGTCCACAGGGCTGGGGGTGGGTGTGTGGAGACTGGGGACTGCGGTGCTGGCGGCCTGAGAGCAGGAGAGGGAGGCAACAGTGATAGCGATTGGGGCGGCAGCGGTGGGGGCCCGGCTCAGTCTCTTGGCGGCCCTGAGACCCCGCTGGCATGGGAGTAGTCAGCATCAGCCGCCTCTGTTACAACACTCGCCCCTCTGTGCCACTTTCCAGTATTCAGCCTCCCATACAGGCAGGAAAGATATGATAAAGGTCTATAAAATAATGAGTGGAGTGGAGTGCAGTGGAACGGGTAGGTGAATCGCTTGTTTATTCTTTCCAAGAATACTAGGACTAAGGGGCACACAATGAAGCTACAACGTAGTAAATTTAAAACAAATCAGAGAAAACATTTCTTCACTCCATGTGTAATTAAACTCTGGAATTTGTTGCCAGAGAATGTAGTAAAAGCAGTTAGCTTAGCAGGGTTTAAAAAAAAGGTTTGGATGGCTTCCTAAAGAAAAAGTCCATAGACCATTATTAAAATGGACTTGGGGAAAATCCACTGCTTATTTCTAGAATAAGCAGCATAAAAAGTATTGTACTGTTTTGGGATATTGCCAGGTACTTGTGATCTGGATTGGCCACTGTTGGAAACAGGATGCTGGGCTTGATGGACCTTCAGTCTTTCCCAGTATATGGCAATACTTATGTAAAAGTAACCCTGGCAGCACTACAACAGCTCCTGACCTCCCGTACAAAGCAGCCCTAATTTAACAAGGAAATTTTACAGCTGCTCTGGAGCTGTCGGAGAGGAGAGAAGCACAAGCAGGAAGCTATAAAGGCTGCTTGCTTGTGCTTCCTATCTCTCACCTCCCCGTGTGCCCCCCCTGAATTTTTAAAATTTTTTTCCCTGGTGGTCCAATGGACCACAACACTTCCCCCCCCCCCCCCCCACATGACCTCGTAACCTTTTTTTTTAAATTTCCCTAGTGGTCCGGTGGACCAAACCCTTTCCCCCTGCTCAGGCACACATCCCCTCCCTATCTCCCTCCCTCCTACACCTGACCCACACCCCCGCCTCTCCCTGTACATCTTGATGTTGTCCTGTGGAAGCTGTTTATTTGATGGCAGATAATAAACATTACTCATTGGAGGGATAACCTCTGATGGTAATTTAAGAATATCAACCAATTACTTTTTCAATAAGTCTCTAGGTGTCATAACGAACATCTTAGGGAAGTTTAAGAATCTCAAATTAAACGTTCTCATGTTATTTTCCAATTGTTCATTTTTCCGAAGTAACATTAAGCAATCTTGAACAATTCTACTTTGTACCAATTGAATTTCCTTCAAATTCTCCTCCAATTTATCTACTTTAGATATTCTGGACTTAGCATTCTGTTCTAATATGGACACCTTACCAGCCAAGGTTGTCAAATCAGTCTCAACTTGTTTCAAATTTTTACTCACATTTCAGTCCAAACTAACAATAGCTCTCCAGATCAATTTCAAAGTCACTTGACCTGATAGCAAGTCTTGCACCGAACTACTGCCAAGTAAACTGGAAGACGCATTTCCTCCTGTATCGTCCAGGCCAGCGAACGCCAGCATTCCTCTTGTGTCTGGAACCTTCTGCAGCATCTGACCAATGTCTTTCCCTGGTGATCTTTGATGACCTTCGGTCATGGCAGTTGCAGCCAGATCACTCGCTCCCGACAACTGGGGCAAAACACCCCCTTGCACTGGTGAGCTTGACGCTGTTGGTTGCGGTGGAGTTTGGGCAGGTGGGATGAGCGAAAACGCTTCCTCAAGGATGGGGAGACCTCCTTCTTCTGATCCAGCAAGAACGCCTCCTCCCTCACCTCAAAAAGGCAAAGCAACAGCAAACTGGGTTATCAGAACCTGGGAAGCCTGAGGGGGAACCAGCAAACTTCCATTCACCTTTCCCTGCCACTTTCCCATCGCAAATATCCCAGACAAGCAAAAGGTAATAAGAGAAATCCATGCAGCCCCTTTCAACTTCACAAATGCTGCTGTTTACTGAGCTCTTCAGAGCCAGAGAGCTGCTACAGTTCAGCATCATTCATTCAGCTGCACTGCTGCTCTTTACTATTGGCAGAGATGAGCTCTGTAAACATCTTTGTTTGCTTTGGGTCTTTTTTCCTAATCAGTTCTAAACAGAGACACCATAAATCAGAGAGCAGGGGACCGAGTGGCACAAGTCTCAGGGAGAATTCATGGTAAACTGCAGTGAGAGAGACATACCATGAACATCAAAGTCAGAAAGTCAACCTCATGGGCCAGAGTATCTAAAATATAAGCTAGCCCTCTATCCACCTTCTCAAGAAACATCCTTCATTGTACCCTCATAGAAAGAAATCATGCAATCTGGCACCCACAGTGAGCCTTCTCAAGAGTGGACCCCACACTCAGACTCATTCCCAGAGGAAGTAAGTCTACTTCTACTTCTGGAAGCAGATGAAAGCCTGGCTCTTCTCTCAAGCCTTTAATACATGTGGCAACTGGCTAACCACTCACTCCACATCTGGACTAGCTTGCTGCACACTAGACTGGTGTTAGACATTCAGGGGCTCAGGGCAGAAACTGGGGAGGGGGCCCAAAATCTGGCCTTCAACCTATGCCTCCTCCTTTAGCTTGAGGCAGGTTTGGGGCACCCTATGGTATAGGGACCCATGGCAATTGCCTCGTTTGCCACTGCCTAATGCCGGCCCTGCTGCACACCCTTCAGCTTAGAACAGTTTCTCATACCTTATTGAACTGTACCTATACTTTGGCCTAAGTTTAACCACCCATTTATTTATCCCAATGCCTTTGTCTTACCCATCTTGTCTGTCTGTATGTCCCAACTGCACTTGTCCCCTCTGCTGCCTATTAAGATGTTTAATTGTATTATATTGACATTGTGAGTATCGTATCTATGCTATTTGAATGTTCTAGTGCGTGTTTTCCATGGTGTATCATTTGAGATAAATACAGAGGATCTCCATCTGGTAAGAGGATTGGATCAAAGGAAAGAAAATGATGGGGGGGGGGGGGGGGGTGTAACCTGCATGGAGCTGCAAGTACAATCCTAAACAAAGGCACAGAGGAGGTAACCTACATGTTCTGCACAGAGCTGCAGGTATGACTCTAGCTACTTTGCTAGGCAGACTATATGGACCATGCTGGTATCTACCATTTGTTATTATACAATGTTTTGCTGACATTTATAATTTCTATTACATGAATGCTCTATTGTAAATCGCCTAGACCCAATTCTTTTGCAATTTTGGTGGGTTATCAAATCTCTAATAAACATAAACATATTGTGTTGTTTTAATGTGTTAAATAAGCATCTGACATGCAAGTGTGGATGTTTCATTTTGTCTTTGTTTTACGTTTCGTAATTGACTATTTATAGAAACTTTAAATTATTTTTAATTGATGTTTGTTTTAATGAGGCCATTTTATTTTTTCTTTTTGGTGCTTTTGATTATGTGTTATTTTTCTAATAGCATATTGATTATGCATGCTACTTTTGTAATCTGCCTTGGACAATTCAAAATATAAATAAACCATTAAACAGAGTATCATATTATTGCCATTGCTAAGATTTAATTTCCTTATCTGCAAGTTTTACCTCTTTGTTCTCATTTGGTCGTTGTGCTATTGTTATGCTGTTAATACAATGTAAGTTGTTTATGCCAAGCTAAACTTGTAGTACACTGTCTTGAGTTAGCCACTTGATAAAAGCAGTTAATAAATCCTAAAAAAATAAATATCAGCATGAACCAAAGAAGCAGCATGACTAAGGTACCAAAATCAATCAATCTTCTGCAGACATCAGCTCAGCTGGACCTGCTTTCACAGGAACTTGGGTATTATAGGCAGGGGTGTGCTGGTAAATTTTTAACAACAGCCTCTCTCTCCGGGCATAGTCGGCCCTGAAATTATTTTTTGGGGGGGATGGAATACATGCCTCTCTCTCCCCTCCCTTGTGCGGGCACGCTAGGCATACCTTTGCTGAGCCCCACCAGCCAATAAATGGACTGCCACCATTCTCTGCTGCTTGTTTCTGGCTCTGAGCAGCATGATGGAACCTTCTTGCGGTTGTATGAAAAGTCCCAGCCTGATGCTCTGAGTCAGAAACAAGGAGCAGGGAGCAGCAGCAG
This sequence comes from Microcaecilia unicolor, assembly GCF_901765095.1. Lineage (NCBI taxonomy): Eukaryota > Metazoa > Chordata > Amphibia > Gymnophiona > Siphonopidae > Microcaecilia > Microcaecilia unicolor. The sequence goes on along the minus strand of NC_044038.1, from coordinate 202,088,936 downwards.
TCTATTTACTTGACTGGTGGGGCCAGCATCACTGCCAGCAAAGTAAAAGAGAATTCAGGAGGGGGCCCAAGCCCACATTTTGGGTGTCAGTTGTTAAAGTAGCCATGGGGAGGGGCCTACTATAACAACCGGCTCCCAAAATTCTTAAAAACTTAACAAACGGCTCTCGCGAGCCTGTGAGAGCCCGCTCCAGCACACCACTGATTATAGGGGTCCTTTTTACTAAGATTCACTACAAAATGGGATTAGTGCAACTAACGCACAACTTTCCTCCATGCTAAGTCCATTTCTAGCCTGTCTCTAAAAAAGGGCTTTTTCTATTTTTTTTTCAGGTCGTACGCTAATGATGTGATTAGCCCGCAGCCACTGAAAATAATGAACATGGGAGCACTTACCAACTCCTATTAGGAGGCACTAAGGGGTCATTTTATTAAGGTGCGCTAACAGATTTAGTGCACATTATATGATAAGATACACACATAGGAATATAATGGGTGTCTTATCTCTAGCATACTTTAGTAAAAGGACCCCAAAGAGATCCCGCATTAACCAGTTAGCATGCAGTAACGTGAGTACGCTAGCTGGATAATGCTTCCGCATCCATTCCCTGGCCACTTTCTGACCCGACACGTCCCCTCACAAAAATAAATAGTGCAAGATTATCGTGCATAAACATGAAAAACACTCAAGACACTTTAGCGCATCCTGCAGTAAGCCTTTTTCAGCATGGTAAGCTTTTATTGGGGCTTAGCACACCTTAGTAAAAAGGCCCCGTACTGAGCTGATAGGGAGAGAAATTCGTGAATGCTCTTCATAGCCAAGGCATTGTGCAGCAGTCCGGCATTTGCTTCCTAGCAGAGCCAAAATATGTCCCAGCCTGAAATTTCGTCTCAGGATTCCACACATCTGGGATATGAAAGACAGAATCAAGCACAGACTGGTACAAGAAAATCTAATCTTCCTGGCATGCAATTCTGTAAAGCGTCTGGAGGAGGAATGAAACTGTCTCCACAGGCATATCCCACCTGGTAAATACTCACTTCATATAGAGCTAAAGAAGTCCCACCCAGACTGAAATACTCCTTCAGAATACCAAGCCCTCCAAAAATGTTTTTCCTTTGTGGAAATCCCTCTAGTTACAAAGGTAACAGGAGACACTTGTACAGGGCTCAGTTTCCATTGTACGCTTTATGGCTCCTGCTTTGGGCTGCACAAAATGCAAGCTTATTACTTTGAAAATTGATTCATCATACCAGGCTCTGAAAAGCCATCAAAGATGGTAGATTATTGTGATTATTTAGCATGGATGGCAAAAATGCTACATATGATGGATCACATAGAAGTTTTCTGCTTCACACAAAGCAGACACCTTAAGGATCCAGTTCATTTTTATTCTGGGGCAAAACTGTAGATCCATTTCAGCTCGTTCTCACAGCTTTGTCTCAAACTTCCGACCATTAAAAGCAATCACTTCAGTCAGCGGCCAAATCAAAGTCCCAACAGGCAAGGGACAAAAAGTTTTCCCTGGATCCTGGCTGAATTGTATCTAAGGGCTGTCAGAACTATGGGGACATTTTCAGCAATACTGCTGGTCCTTCTAGAGTTGTGGAATAGCTGTACTGAATAAAAACTTCATTTTCAAACAGAGGTTATTAAAGCAGCAATTCTAGGCCCTAAAACACACTTGACATTTGGCAATTAACAAACAACCCCAGGGCTGCGGGCGGGGGGGGGGGGGGGGGGGGGGGAGGTGGGCAAAATTGCCCAGGCTCGGGACTCCAAGGGGGGCCCCCTGCTCAGGGGTCTCTCTCTCTCTCTCTCTTTCCTGGGTGAACAAGTCCCAACAGGAGCAGAAGAGAGAAAACTCCGGTGCCGGGTCTCCCCTTGGAGGCTGGGGAGGACCCGGAGGAAAAGACACAGCAGGACCTCTGGTTTGGTCCCTCCAGGGCCTGCTAGCAGAAGAGGTCTTCCTCCAGCGCTGATCTTTTCTCTGTTGCATTGCCTGCCAAGTGGCTGCTTTTCCCCTCAAGCCACACATCCTTGGTTTTGAAACCGAGCATGTGCGACGTGAGAGAAAAAGCAGCCGCAGAGGTTGGCAATGTAGCAGAGGAAAGAGCAGCACTGGAAGAAGACCTCTTCTGTTGGCAGGGCCTTTGGATCCCCGCCAGCCAAGGTATTTGCAGTTCGGGCAGGTGGCGATCCAGGGGGGGAGGGGCGGCAGTCCTACCCTGGTCCTGGCAGCGGCAGCCCTGCCCTGGGACAGCTCAGTTTCTCCACGGCCCTGAACATCCCTAAGGTCTTTCTTTTTCATCCTGATTCAATCTCAGTCTGAAATTGATCTTCACCAAAGCCCCATGCTTGCACCACACTGATATACATTAAATCCCCAGTACTCAAAGCTTACCATGCTGCTTGCAACGTTTGATTTAGACTGGTTGTAGCCAGTCTACCGCACATGTTATTCAGGGTCTAATGCACAAAGGGGTTCTGTGTCACTTTTACTGTTCGTGGTAGCAGCTACAGATAATCCTATGCAAATGTATTACAACAAACTCATTAGTATTAAAATGAGCATTCCATGTGATACACAGAAAGTTGCGCCTACCTTTGATATTCAAAATTTTCCAGCAGGTCTGAGCTGCTGTTGCATGAAGGTGACTTCTTGGCGGAGCAGTCTGCATTTTTTTTTAATAGTACCTGCATGTGAGTGGGAAATGTGCCATGTGCGTGTATTATACGTGTTTGTGTCCTGCCTGTAACAGTAGTGTTAAAAAGTTGTTATAGAAAAAAAAAAAAAGGGGACACTCCATGAGATGTCACTGGATGCACGCCTCACTTTTTTTTTCCTGGATGTGCGTAGAACATCGAGACTTCCTACAAAACTGTTCTGCGCATGTGCTTGGCATTTTCCTTACAGAGCAGCTTGCAGAATTTCTGCACATTTCATTTGCATTCGATTTCCTTTCAGCATTGATCACTGTTTCATAATCGGTCATTTCAACCGCAGATATAGATGCGCTCAGTACAGGGCCGTGCCAAGGGTCTCTGGTGCCCCCCTGCAGACTATCAGTTGGCGCCCCCCCCCCCCCCACACCAGTTTGGCACAAGATGCAAAGGAAATAGGAGCTGAAAGATGGAGTGCAGATCTTTTCAAGAAGGCATACCGTAATCATCCATCTTAAACACTAAATAATAACACTACACAGGATCTATCCCTCCCCATCTTCAAATCCTTGCTTAAAGCCCACCTCTTCAATGTCGCTTTCGGCACCTAACCATTGGACTAACCAGGAAACCCAGATTGCCCCAATTTGATTGACTGCATTCTTGTCCCTTAAGATAGTAAGCTCCTTTGAGCAGGGACTGTCCTTCTTTGTTAACTTGTACAGCGCTGCATAACCATAGTAGCGCTTTAGAAATGTTAAATAGTAGTAGTACTATACAAAACCGAAAGCCTATCACATGATTGATTACCCTCCTTGCTACCTATATTTAAGCACTACCACTTCAAACCTCATGTCGAATAGAATCTCTCTATAGCAGATGACTACTGCTTATCATTTACAATCCATTTTGTTACTCATCAGCTTATCTTCCTTGTTCCTTTCCTCCTGCCTTGGTCTCCCCTCCTCCCCCCCCCCCCCCCCCCAGAAATTTCCTCCTTGTTTTTCCAATCTTTCTCTTTGCCTTTCTGTTCCATCAGTTCTTATTTTCCTTTCCTGCCCTTACTCTCCCCTCCTTCATTCCTCCCTGATTCTAGCTTGTTCTCCCCCCCCCCCCCCCCAGAAATTTCCTTGCCTGCCTTGTCTTTCTTTTCTTCTTCCCCAGCTGGCCTGGTGGTTCCAGTTCCCCCACCCAACCTGCAGCCTCAAATGTACTTAAAGTAGGCCCACCACGCCACGCCAGCCAGCAGCCATTATAATGAAAAGTACAACAACAAGGGCAGGCAAAACCTTACCAATGATGTCCAGTCCACGCCACTGCCACAGAACAGCAGCGGATCCGAGCAGCGCGGTGCCGGCTCGTCTATCCTCTCTCCTGTAGGGCAGCACTAACGTGGCGTCGGCACTCGGCTCGGCAACACCCCCCCCCCCCATAGGCGGTCGGTGGCCCAACTGTTTGGGGAGGCTAAAGGGGCGGGGTTAGGGGTGGGGCCGGGGTGGAGCTTAAATCCATAATTGTCTGATCACACACAGAAAAAAATAAATGTCACAATTAATACCTTTTATTAAATTTAGATATTAGTTATGTATCATATGTCAAAGAATAAAGTGGTTGCTCAAAGCATATACTAACCACAATCGCTCAACTGCAAAACACTATGCACAACTTTGTGCAAAAACACACTCTGAACCTTACTGTACCATAAATATTACACTGGGCAGAAACTAATACACCAATATACCACCCATACGGAAAATGCAGACCGTCAACAATATTGAAACAAGGGATCATAATATCACAATTCTCATGTAGAGCCACAAAACATCCTAATTCATGTTTAATGTGAGATAAAATGTCATAAATAAGTAAATAAACTTTTAATGTTGAACACCTAATTCTCAAAGTGGACATATTCCAAACACTATAATGAAAATAAAATGATCTTTTCTACCTTTGTTGTCTGGTGACTTTGTTTTTCTGATTGTGCTGGCCCAGTATCCGATTCTGCTGCTATCTGTCCTCTTAACTCCGTTTCCAGGGCTTCCTTTCCATTTATTTGGTTACTTTCCGCCTTTCTTCTTCATTTCTTGTCCTACATCCGTAAGTAAAAGCTGGGTCCTCCGCAAACTTGACTGTCCAGTGGATCCAGCTTTTGCCTATTTTCTTCATCCATGTGCAGTTTTTCTACTCTCTTCCTTTTCCATCATCTCATCTCCTTCCTCACTCCACCCTCCCCTCCATCCACCCATGTCCAGCAACTCTCTTCTCCCCTGCCCTCTCCTCTCCCCTTCATCCACCATGTGCAGCAACCCTCCTCTCCCCTCCATCCACCCATGTCCAGCAACCCTCCTCTCCCCTGCCCTCTCCTCTCCCCTTCATCCACCATGTGCAGCAACCCTCCTCTCCCCATGTCCAGCAACCCTCCTCTCCCCTGCCCTCTCCTCTCCCCTTCTTCCACCATGTGCAGCAACCCTCCTCTCCCCTTACCTCCATCTACCCATGTCCAGCAACCCTCCTCTCCCCTGCCCTCTCCTTTCCCCTTCATCCACCATGTGCAGCAACCCTCCTCTCCCCTCCCCTCCATCCACCCATGTCCAGCAACCCTCCTCTCCCCTGCCCTCTCCTTTCCCCTTCATCCACCATGTGCAGCAACCCTCCTCTCCCCTTCCCTCCATCTACCCATGTCCAGCAACCCTCCTCTCCCCTGCCCTCTCCTTTCCCCTTCATCCACCATGTGCAGCAACCCTCCTCTCCCATGTCCAGCAACCCTCCTCTCCCCTGCCCTCTCCTTTCCCCTTCATCCACCATGTGCAGCAACCCTCCTCTCCCCATGTCCAGCAACCCTCCTCTCCCATGTCCAGCAACCCTCCTCTCCTCTCCCCTGCCCTCTCCTTTCCCCTTCATCCACCATGTGCAGCAACCCTCCTCTCCCCATGTCCAGCAACCCTCCTCTCCCCTTTCCCCTTCATCCACCATGTGCAGCAACCCTCCTCTCCCCTGCCCTCTCCTTTCCCCTTCATCCACCATGTGCAGCAACCCTCCTCTCCCCTTCCCTCCATCTACCCATGTCCAGCAACCCTCCTTTCCCCTGCCCTCTCCTCTCCCCTCCCCTTCTTCCACCATGTGCAGCAACCCTCCTCTCCTCTCTCGTCTGCCCTCGTTTCCTTCCTGCCCCCCCCCCGCCGCACCTTTAAATATTATATTTTTGCTGGAGTTGCAGGCAGCACTGGCATTGAAGATATCAGCAGGCTCATCGCGCTTCCAGCAGCCTTCCCTCGCAAGTCGGATGATGGCTCCGCCCTCTTCTGACGTATTTCCTGTTTCTATGAGGGCGGAGCCATCATCCGACTTGCGAGGGAAGGCTGCTGGAAGCGCGATGAGCCTGCTGATGCCTTCAATGCCGGTGCTGCCCGCGACTTCAGCAAAAATATAATATTTAAAGGTACGGAGGGCGGCGGGGCAGTGGCGGGCTAGCCTCCCCAAGCCTCTTATATGGGGAGCCTATGCCCCCCCCCCCAAAGTCCTCCAGAGTTGGACTGCCTGCGAGGCTCCAGGCGCAAGCGTTGAAGAGCTGGGGGGGGGGGGTGCTAACAGTCACCAATGGAACGAGGCAGCGCTGCGCACGGGAAGGCAGCAACCAGAGCCAGCAGCGGCGCATGCGCATATAGGCGACTACGCGAGAGAGGTGAGGTTTAAATTTATATTTTTTAATTGACTCGGCCGGCGGCGGCACCCCTGAAAGGCAGGCGCCCCCCTGCCATGCTTACCCTGCTGAGTGTGTTAGCACGGCCCTGGCTCAGTACTTAATGGCGACTTTTGAGCATCAGGGCCTAAGCATAAATACAACATGGATGATTGCTGTATGAGTTCAAAGTACATCTGGCCACAGGTCAAGTCATTTAGGACTCAATTCACAAATCTTGTTTCTCAGACACAGAATGGAAGAAAAGCCTCAGTAAATCAGATCCTGGAAGCTGCAAAACCTGGCCAGATTCTACAAAGTGTAGTTCATGCCGTTCTCTTCTTCTGGTTTTAGTCCGCAGTCTCTTTTCTTTTATATTTTAATCTGTTTCATTTTAGTTGTAAGCTTTTAGAATTAAAAGTTGTGCATGTTTTATTATGACCAAGCCCCCTGTTTTAAGGACACTTTGAATTCATACAGCAAAAGAGTCCTTAAAACAGGGGGCTTCTTGGTCATAATAAAACATGCACAACTTTTAATTCTAAAAGTTTACAACTAAAATGAAACAGATTAAGATGTAAGAGAAAAGAGACTGCGGACTAAAACCAGAAGAGAGAGAACCGGATGAATTACACTTTGCAGGATCTGGCCAGGTTTGCAGCTCCCAGGATCTGATTTACTGAGGCTTTTCTTCCATTCTGTGTCTGAGAAACAAGATTTGTGAATTGAGTCCTAAATTACTTGGCCTGTGGCCAGATGTACTTTGTTTTTCCCATAGCAGAGTACTAGTGAGTGCTGATTAAATGAAGAGTCTATAGCGCCATCCTGTGGTTGACAGGAGACGTACAGTAAAGGGACCACTACCAATCATCTGAAATCATCAGCCATACATTTCATTTCTCCTTCTTAATTTCAGTGTATGGTTTCTCTATAGGTGTTAGAAAATTTCAAGGCCATTTACACAGATACACAAGATGCAAGAACATAAACATTGCCCTACTGAGACAGACCAAAGATCCATCAAGCCCAGTATCCTGTTTCCAACAGTGGCCAATCCAGGTCACAAGTACCTGGCAAGATTCCAAAAGAGTAAAAAGGTTTTAGACTGTTTCAGGAATAAGCAGTGGATTTCCCAAGTCCATCTTAATAATGGTTTATGGATGTTTCTTTTAGGAGCTTATCCAAACCTTTTTTAAACCCTGTAAAACAAACTGCTTTTACTACATTCTCTAGCAAAAAATTTCAGAGTTTAATTGCACCTTGAGTGAAGAAATATGTCTCCAATTTGTTTTTAATTTACTACTTAGTAGCTTCATTGTGTGCCCTCTAGTTGTTCTACTTTTTGAAAGAGTAAACAAGTGATTCACGTCTACCTGTTGCATTCCACTGATTCTTGTGTAGACCTCAATCATATCCTCCCTCAGCCATCTGTTCTCCAAGCTGAAGTGTCTTAACCTCTTTAGCTTTCTCATTTTCTTCCCCGTTCTCTGTAACTTTTCTAATTCTGCCATCAAAACACTGGAAGGCGATACATTTTCATTCGGCTAACTCAGTGGTTGGCAAACTCATTAGTCAACAGAGCCAAATATCAACAGTACAACAATTGAAATTTCTTTTGAGAGATACATTTTTTAAACTTAAACTATATAGGTAGGTACATTGTTATTAACTTAATTAGGGTACTCCTAAGCTGGCCTTTGCTAAAAACGTCCTCAATCTGATTGAGGTACGTTCACTGAGGTCGACCCCTTCCAACTCTCCCATCCACACTCGTCTTGTATACTTGTTTCGTCTATCTCATTTTGTTCATCCTCTCTATATGTCCAAACCATTTCAACATACCTTTCTCAATCCTCGACACTACATCTTCTTTCACTCCACAACACTCCCTAAAATTAACTTAATAAACTTTACTTATAATAATAAAGTCACCAACACAAAATAATTACAATTCTTAAATTGATGACAAAAATACCTGTAGGATTTGCAGCTGGTTGGAAAAATACAGGTAACTTTATGCTTCGAGTAGCTACTTTTGTCACCTGCGCGCAATTTGCGGACGTGACTAGCACTAACCACCGCACAATGATACTGCTGACTGACTGGCTCACTCAACCCGTGCATGAATCGTGTGCGCCTCCCCCGCACGTACAGGCTGATTGAAACTTCGTGGCCCCTAAATGTGCAGAACGGCAGCGAGTGGACAGGAAAATGCTGCTGGTGTGGGAACCTTGAAGGGGAGGCAAAGTGCTTCAGACAGAGGCAGGTGGAATTGCCAACCGCAAGGGTGCGGATTTTAACTACAATTCTAGTCTTTCCTGCGGGGACACGCGCCCGGAAGTAATACATTGTAGAACACAATGCAAAGATATGACTTGACGATACGCATTGACATTTTATCTTTCTGGAAATGTTTTCTCAATAAGTCGCTTCAGAGCACTCGCCTAAGGATAAAAACACATAAACACCAACTAAGTATGTAAAAATAGAAATAAGAAAACAAGTCATATCTACAAGTATTTTTATTACACAAGCTTATATTTCTTTGTCACTATCATCGTCTGTTTCACTTATTTCCGACTCAGAACTCAGAGTTATTATTAAATCGCTTTCCAAATGATCCCTTGTTAGTTCATTATTAACATAATTATCATCTTTTTTCGCCCGATCGCATGCTTTTTTCCACACTTCACGAGAAACAGTTCCACACTCTTCAATGGAATAGATATTCCTTCCACTGCTTCATTTTGCATTAACTTCAGCATGTTAAAAATTATCTCAAGCGCCTGACTTCGAAGCATTATCCACCCCCCACTTTCGAAGACATTGTCACAAGAAGCAAAAGCGGTGCGGGTGGCAGCGAGTGCACGTGGTCTGAGTCCTGAGAGAGAATGGCAATTTCACCTACTACACCTCCATCTAATGCCACTTCTTCAAAATAGACTCGCCCAGGCTGAAAACCGACTTCTGCGCATGGGCCACGAAGTTTCAATCGCATTGTACGCGCGCGCCCGCATGTCATATTTTGTGGAAGAGCCACACTCAAGAGGCCAAAGAGCCACATGTGGCTCGTGAGCCGCGGTTTGCCGACCACTGGGCTAACTCAATACATTTCTTGACTAGCCTTTTGGGCGTTGCATTCCCTTTTTCAGTCAGATCAAAAAGGTGATGTTTTCCGAAAATACAAGTGAATCATAGATTACACTGCAGTGAAGGTTTAGGAGCCGGCTCTGTGGATGCTTGAGCACCCCCAATATTAAGAGAATTCCTTGTATGTGTCCAGGGAGGGGATATTTCCATTCAGATTAGCAACCTCAATAATTAGGACAAGTTGGCTCCTATGGTTTTCAGAAATCTTCCTAATTATGGGGTATCTTAGTTCTTGTCTGGGTCCCAATTATCTTCAGCTTGATTAAGAATGCTCAGTGAAGCCTCAAAATGGAGTTCCAGTATCTTGCAAAAAATGATCTTTAATAACCTAACTGAAACTCCAGAAAGAAGCAACAACCACTAAGGCTGCGAGGAAAATCTATACAGTGATATAGCCCCTACCCCCAACTAGACAATGGAGTCGCTGCCTAATGGTTAGAGCAGGGGCTGAGAACCAGGCTCCTTGTGATCTTGAGCAAGTCACTTAACCTTCCATTAACCTCAGGTACAAATAGATTGTGAGCCCTCCAAGGACAGGAAAATACCTATTGCACCTGAATGTATGCCGCTTGCAGGATATGCAAGAAATTAACATTTGATGTAGACAATGCTCAATGCTATTCTATAATGGACACTCAAAGATCAGCGCTCATTATAGAATTAGCACTAAGAGCTAGGACTTATGCCTGCTGAAAGCAGATGTAATTTCCGGCACCCAATGTGGGGGACATCCCCAGTATTCTATAACACTGTGTGCAAATTTTAAGGAAAGCCCCCTTACCCACTCATGCACTACCCATGGCCACATGCCCTTTTGGTTGTGCGCTATGGGATTTGGGAGCACATTGTTATAGAATAGTGTATAGCGAGATATGCATGCAAATTCAAATTGGTGCCTATCAGTGCCAATTAGCATCTAATTGACACTAATTGACTCATTAGCCAATTTAGTTGGTTATATCTTGGATCAGTACCCAAATATTGGCAGCCAATTTTGGGTGGCATATATAGAATCTGAGCGAAAATGTGATTTTTGCAGTAGCATAATACTTGATATGGTACATTGAAATGGTATATCATTGTGCAAAGAAAAAGTGAGTGTAAAATAAGACCCTTATTTTCCAGGTTTGCCCAATGGAGTGGAGGAGTAGCCTAGTGCATCAGACTTTGATCCTGGGGAACTGGGTTTGATTCCCACTGTAGTTCTTTGTGACTCTGGGCAAGTCACTTAACCCTCCATTGCCCCAGGTACAAAGTAAGTACCTATATATAATATGTAAACCGCAGAAAGGTGGTATATCAAAGTTCCATCCCCTTCCCCTTTTTCTGGCTAGAAAAAGTTCACTGAGTTGTGATTAGTTGTGGACAGGTTAGAACAGGTTCTGCACAGGCTGTTGTTAATGGAAATTGATTGACTATGAGAAGGATATTACTGCAGAGGGGTGCCCTGTAGGCAGGGCCGGTGTACCCCTAGAGCAATAGACTTCTCACACGCTTGAGTAGGTGCAGGATGGGGCCACCTTGCTTCATGGCTGTTGCTACCCCCCCTCCTCCCCCCACCGTGCAAATGTAACAGAGGGTCTTGCTGGATAGAAAGGTGGGCCTACATGATGTTTAGGATCAAAAGTACCAGATGACTCAGGTACTGAGTTGTTTGAAATGGCATGTTGATGCATTTAATAAAAGCTGCAACCTAATATTTACCATCAATAGTGTGGCTAATCATTTCTCCTGGGAACCTGTTGAGGCGGACGAGATAGGTAGGAAGCAGAAATTGCAGGGCTAAGGGAAGGTCATGGCTGCCCATGTTATTCTACACTTCTTTCTTTCATACAAAGCCACACATAAGTGAATTTGAGCCAGTGCATACTTTAATCTCCTGCCCTCCTTTCATGGACTGAGCAGCAATCAGTGCATGCTCCTCTGTAGCTCAGACAGCTGAATTCTGGCCTATTGTATTGGGAGTAACATCTCTAAAGTTTCAATGACTTTTGAATGCCACTGCTAAACCCTCCCTACAGCAAAGAATTTGGCAACTTGCTGCAATGAGACCATTTAAGGGCAAGTCTTGCTCTGCAAAGCCTTGCTCTTTCCCTTTCATGGCTTGACAGGATCTGGGCTCTTTTTATCCCAGGAGAGCACAAAGAATTTAACTCTAGACTGGGTGCAGATCTGCAGATGGATGACTGTCATATACACCCATTTGCTATTTATCTGTGAATTACTAGGTTTCAAAATATTACATAGTCAACTAACTATACAATGTACAAAACAGTAATTGTGTTAAAAGTCAGTTGTGAAACATATACAGTGCGGCAATCACAAAGAGAGATGTTTAGGAAAGACTTAAACCCAACTTGACCCAGGAGAATTCCAGCTTGGTTCGAATCTAACAGAATTTCCAAATCTTTCCCACATTTGCTAGAGAAATATATTAGAATTTCCGGAGTATATTAGGGGAATATCCAGCCCGAGCTGACACTGATGTGTAGGAATTATTCTAATCTGAGAAGCTGCCAGTTTCAGGAATCAACATAGACGTTTTTGACATCTGTGAACCAGTTTTAAAAGTTTGCTCAGCTTCACTCTACTTTTAAAGTGACTGTATGTTTAAGGAATCAATGCAATTACAGACCATTATTAGAATTCAGGGCAGGATGCACAAAACTTACTGGGCTGGCAACGATCATTTTCAACCAGTTCCAGCGGTTTAGCGTTCACAGTATTGAGTGATGAATGTGCAAAAGCCTACAGCGACCTGTTTACCGCACTCGCAAGCACACAACAAAAACACAATACAAATGTATGCCAATTAGTTGGTTCTCATTCAAATGATGGCAACGGATGATGCACAGCCATTTACGGGCAATGCACACAAAGGACCAGACACCATTAACATGGTAAATTTTACCGGTGCTCAGGAACTGCTGGTAACTTTAGGAGCTGCCATCTGCCATCAACATAAGCACGTCCATAAAGTGCATGCAAAAGCGCTGTCATCGTATTTATTATCTATGTTGGAGAAGGCATGGCTGAGCAGCTTGGTTCCCTCTGGGTCCCTAACACAAGTGGATACATACCTGACATCAAAATCCCTTTTGGGAAGTACAAACTCCCTCTCAAATCACAAGTCAGGAACCTTGGAATACAGTTAGATTCAACACTTACTCTGATTCCCAAACCCAAGCAACCGTCAAGAGCTGCTTCTACTATTTGCGACAGCTATATTGCCTCTTTCCTTACATCGAGAAGATAAATCTTATCGCAGTTGTGCATGCCATGATAACATCAAGACTGGATTACTGCAATGCACTATACAATTGTCTGACTACAAAGGGCCTGCACCAGCTCCAGTTGATTCAGAATGCAGCAGCAAGACTCATAGAAGGTTGCAAGCGACGTGACTACATCACACCATTTTTGCAAAAACTTTGTTGGCTACCAGTACAAGACAGGGCTACATTTAAAACTCTATGTCTGATCTTCAAGGTCCTCAAAGGGAAAGGCCCCAAGTACCTGAAGAATAGGATGATCCTCCACACACCACCAAGGACACTAAGGTCCTCCCAAGAACTATTACTAACACACCCTCTACAAAAGACATTACACGATGTGATGCCCGCAAGCGAGCCTTCTCCGGAGTAGAATCGTAAGAAAGTAATGCCAATACAATCAATAAGAAACATTCACTTTCATAAGGTAAGGAATATAGGAAGGGGAAGTGACAAAGGAAAGGGAAGAAAAAGGGGAAAGTAAGGTAAGGGGATAATAACAAAAGGGAAAAAAATCACTCTTAAATCCATCAGTCATTTTGACAAGGATAGTTCCACTCTGTTATAAGTGGGTAGATCATTCTATATTTTGGAGCCAAATAAAAAAAAACCCCCCACTGATATTCTCATGCTTTCATAGTGCGCCCTTCTTGGTGCAGAGAGAGTGAGATGGCGATCATCAAGAAAACAAAGAACCAGTGGGGGTGTATATAATGACCATGGCTGACAAACAGGAAGGATTGCCCAGATAGCAGGTCTTAAAGGCCAAGCACAAAACCACGCAACCTAAGAATGACCAACGAACAAGCCTCCTTCCGTAAACTACTGAAGACACACCTGTTCGAACAAACTTATGGAAAGAGCCAAAACACATAGAGACCACTCACTGTCCACAATGCAATACACATCCACATCTGACCCATCATCCCTTTATCCAGTCAACCATACATTCGTCCACGGAACTATGTACACTATATGTCTAGGCGCCTAATAATGCCCTTTTTTCCCATTGTCTCTTTCTAATGTTTCTATGTTGTTGTCCCATTGTTATACTACCAATGATATTCGAATGCCTCGCACAACTCTGTTCAATGTAATCCATAACTTAGTTGTAACAAATGTATTTCTATTATTCAAGTCTTATTGTAAGCCACACTGAGCCCGCAAATAGGTGGGAAAATGTGGGATACAAATGCAACAAATAAATAAATAAATAAAATCTTATATTGTATGTGAAAATGAATCAGTAACCAGTGTAAAGAACGCAGTAGGGGAGTAACATGATTGTTCTTCTTGGGTTACAGCATTATGTAAAGTTTGTAGACATTGCAATTGTTGTTTGGTGATACCTGCATGTACTGAATTGCAATAATCCAGTCACAAAATCAAGAATGCCTGGATATCTTCAAAAGTAAGATGCGAGTTGACTACCACCTCTAAGTAACGAAATGACTGTACAGGTGAGATATACATGTCACAAATACAGAATCAAAGTCAACTGTGGATAATAACGGTCTTTTCTGGATTCAGAGCTAATTTGTGAGCATGCAGCCAGTAGGATAAGGTTATGAGGCAATCTTGCAGTGGCTGAGGGGCAAGATCAGGTAAATTAGAAGGATATCACCAGCATGATAAAAAGCTCTGACATTATGATCCTGGACTACTGTTGCCAGTGGACTGAGGAACATATTAAAAAGGAGAAAGAATTGAAACTTGGGGAACACCATGAGTTGATAAGAGCTAGATACCTATGTAGAAGTGATACCAGAAATAGAGCGGTTAGATAGATGCAAACCAGTCCAAAACAATACCCTCAAACCAATATTAGAAAGCTGCGATAGTAGGAAAGTGTGATCCATGAGGTCAAATGTGGTGGACCATTTAAGTGACAAAACAAGGACCATACCCAAATGAAGAACAGAATGAATCTTGCTCAGAAAGGCAGTGATAATAGTTTCTGTGCTGTGATTTGAACGAAATCCGGATTGATGAGGATATGGGACAGAATAGTGTTCAACAAGCACAGGGAGTTGATTGAAAATAATTTTCTCTAGTAGTTTAACAAGAAAACAAAGATTGGAGACAGGACAGTAAAGTGCAGGAATCGAGGGTTCAAGTGTAATTTTTTTTCAAAATCAGATGCATCACCACCTTCTTCGAAGAGGATGGTACAAGGCTAGTGGTTAGGCTCTATCTCACCATCTACAGGATCAAGTGAAGAAGACCATGATCAGTAGATTTTAGCTAGGTAGAAAGTTTAGGGTCCAATGATGAAGTAGTAGGTCTCATCAAAGCAAGGACAGAGGATATAGATTGAAGATTTTGGATATTAGGCATTCCATTTTGTAGATGAAAAAATGTTGAGTGGGATTAAATTAACTGTAGGCAATGTAGATGAGATGGGAATTTGTGAGATGGCAACTACTGTTAAAAGGTTTTCTAAGTTGTTCAATTTTAGATTAAAAATAATTGGCAAGAGAATCTGCCTAAGATTGAATAGATGACAAAACTTCCAACCTTTGAGAAGTGAGGCGGGTGACAATGCTATATAGCATATTCATGCAATTTGGTGAGGATGCAATTTCTCATAATTTTATTTAGCCAACTTTACCTGGGAATTGTAAATGTTGTGGTGAAGTTTACAGGCTTGTAGTATAGCAGGCATTTGATGTTTACGCTATGATCTCTCTGCTCTACAAGCCTGACTCTTTAATAATTGCAGTCTTTGATGATATCAGGGATTTTTTTGTTGAGAACTCGAATGAGAGGTAGACCCTGGAGTGCTTGATATGCAACAGAACGCCAATGATTTGTCCCAGATACGAACTTGATCCCCCAAAGGGCATTCTGAAAAATTGTCTAGGAAGAGGGTAAATAGAAGAGGAATAGATGTGATACTAAAGAAGGCTATTTGTTGTTGGGGCTTGGGGCATCTCTTGTGGGGTTGGGGTAAGGTGTATGAAAATGGAAGAATAGAAAGTGATCGGTCTAGGAAAGGGCTTTAGTGGAATAATTAAAAGGTTGGAAAGAAGAAAGAGGAATCCGAACTATAGCTACATGATACAAGGTTCCACATTAGAAGTCATCGACCAGGAAAAGGATCTAGGTGTCATTGTTGATGATACGTTGAAACCCTTTGCTTAGTGTGTAGCAGCGGCTAAGCAAATAAAATGTTAGGTATTATTAGGAAAGGAATGGAAAACAAAACTGAGGATGTTATAATACTACTACTACTATTTAGCATTTCTATAGCGCTACAAGGCGTACGTTATAATGTCATTGTACTGCTCCATGGTGCAACCACACCTCGAATACTGTGTGCAATTCTGGTCACAGCGTCTCAAAAAAATATATATATTGGAATTTGAAAAGGTACAGAAAAGGGCGATGAAAATGATAAAGCAGATAGGACGACTACTCTATGAGGAACAGCTAAAGCAGCTAGCACTCTTCAGCTTGGAGAAAAGATGGCTGAAGGGAGATATGATAGGTCTATAAAAGTGGAGTGGAACAGGTAGAGGTGAATTACTTGTTTGCTCTTTCCAAAAATACTAGGACTAGGGGGCACGCAATGAAGCTACAAAATAGTAAATTTAAAACAAATTGGAGAAAATATTTCTTCACTCAATGTGTAATTAAACTCTGGAATTCATTGCCAGATAATGTGGTAAAATCAGTTAGTTTAGCGGTGTTTAAAAAAAAGGTTTGGATAACTTCCTAAAAGAAAAGTCCATAAGCCATTATTAAGATGGACTTGGGGAAAATCCACTGCTCATTTCTAGGATAAGCAGCATAAAATGTATTGTATTGTTCTGGGATCTTGCCACGTACTTGGAACCTGGATTGACCACTGACTTAATGGACCTTTGGTCTGTCCCAGTATGGCAAACGCTGTTGTCCTTATGAAAGGAAATTAAATGTACACGTAGATGTTCCAGATAATCCTCGGTCAAGGTCTTACTCAAGCTGTCAGTAGCCCTACACATGTAGCTGCGCACATGCTTGATTTAGTGATTATGTCAAAGTCTCCAACCACAAGATGATCTAAGAATTATACAAAGAGTTCAACCAGGGATAGTTGAAGATAATTAAATGTGACCCATCTTGAATTCTATAGGGTTACATGGACTTTAAATGCCAAAATAAATCAAATTATGCATGCATTTTATATAGCATACATGCACAAGTACATACCCTAGTCCAAGGAATGAATCCATTCAGGTCAGTGAAATTTATAACAATATAGGATGTATGTAGGATGTAATTGCATAAATTTACACACAATTGTATAAATGCCTGTTTCTACATGTAAAATGCTACTTTACCTACAGAAGTGGCTTATAAAATTATTTCCTTAATGCATAATTTAGACTTTTTCTTTTACACCATAAACTTTTGTTTATAAGAGATGACCAACAGAAGAAAGTGTGGAAAGTAATTTCATGTTGATCAGTCCTTGGAATGAGGAAAATCTCTGTGCAGTCCTTTTGCTGTAAAACTCATCATCCAAATGGTACTTCAACTGTCTGTAAACACTGAGAAAAAGACGACATACCTAGATTAAAAGATTACTGTTAAAATGGAGCGATCCAAACGTAAAATGCATCTTATCTCCTTGCTCCAATGTATAATTTGTTCACAAAGACTCGAGGTGGTCCAAGAGGGCTTCCTGAGAGTGATTCCTGAAATGTACCCACTGAGGTATCTACAAAAAGATAGTTACTGACGCAAACCGTTTACAATGATTTCCAGGCTCAGTCAGTGTGCTCACCCAGGTCACCATTTAAATCATACTCAAAAACCAAAATGACTTTGTAAAGATAAGACTGCTTTTGAGGATAATGGTAGACAGCTGTTGCCCAAGGATTTCAAGTCTGAAGTGATATAGTTCCCAAAGCCATTAACAGAAGGATGGGCAAAGTGGATTTAGAGCTTAGGTAACCTCATGTTCAGAATTCACACTTCCCAAGCATAGCAGGGAAAAAAAAAAGAATCACAAAACCAAGGCAGCTCTGAGCAATGATACTTCTGCTAAGAATTAGCTTGCTGGTAATAATTAGAACTCCAATTGCCCAAATCTAGCACCAAGAGAGTATTCCTTGGACAGGGCAAATGTCGGAAGTCATTTACCAGTGTGATGTATTTAAAATGTTTATATCCTGCCAATCTCAATGGTCCTGGCTGATTTATTGAAAGATATGTTTAATAGATCCCTGGAGACAGGAGAGGATCCGTGAGAGTGGAAAAGGACAGATGTGGTCCCTAATCATAAAAGTGTTTAACATAGAGCTACAGGTCGGTAACTTAATCTCTGTGGTGGAAAAAGTAAGAGTGATGCTACTGAAAGAAAGGGTAGTTCATTACCAAAGTCTAGTGGGTTACACTATTTCAGGCAATATGGTTTGACTAGGAGCAGATCATGCCAAATGAAATCAAATGATTTCTTCTATTAGGCAACTAGAGATCTAGATAAAGGTACACATAGGAGTCAACTTTTCAAAATTGTTAGGGGTGCTAAGCCCAGTGGAACTAACCCTTCCTTGGACACATACAAGGAACTTTCTCAATTCTGGGGGTGCTCAAGCACCCACAGAGTCGGATCCTATGAAGGTACATGCTCGATGTGGTCTATTGGAATTTTAGCAAAGCCTTTGATATAGTTCCTTCTAGAAGGCCTTTGAATAAACTCAGTGACCTGGGGGTGGGTCCCAAAGGGGTGAACTGGATTAAAAATTGGTTGGCTAATGGAAGGCAGAGATTAATGGGTAAGTGGAATTCATTCATAAAAGAGGGTGAGTAGTGGATCACCTCAAGTCAGTCCTGGGACAGATTCTGTTCAATAGCTGTGAGAGAAATATTGCTGAAGGGCTAGAAGGTTTGCTTTTCTGCAAATGCCATTAAGATTTACAACAGAGTGGACTTCCTGGAGGGAGTGGACAAAATTAGAAGTGATCTACAGAAACTGCAAGACTGTTTGAATGTTTGACTGTTAAGCGTCAATGTGAAGAAGTGCAGAGTGATGCATTCAGTTATAAGTCCAATATATAAATGAATAGCCTTGGCGCAGCCTCCTTCTGGTGCTGGTGCCCAGCTTTGAGGAAACTTAGCATCCTGGCATGTTGGATTCTTAATAGCCCTGCGAAGCCCCCCCCCCCCCGAAATTTCTTTTTTATAACTGATGTTAAATCTTAAATCCTAGCTTTCCTTAATTACTGCCTTGTAGACTTTAACTATGACTCTTATTTAGCTTGTCTATATCTTGATATGATTGTAAACTCCATGGAGCAGGGATGGATATATATCTGTACAGTGCTGCATGTGTCCAATACCACTGTAGAAACTTTTAGTAGTATTAATAGTCCTTTTCTTGCCTGCTGTTTTGTACATTCACGTACCTGACTGCACACGTTACTTATATACACCTTTCTGCATCCTGCCTCTGTGCTTTTGTATATTTATTTATTTAATTTATTTATTTGGCTTTACTTACCGCCTTTTTGTAGAAATTCACTCGGCAGTGTACAGCAAGAATAAGTCAAAGATAAGCAATAGGCAATTAGGGGTCATTTTACAAAGGTGCGCCAGCACTCCTAGCGCATGTGTTAAACATGCATGCGCTGAACGCTACAGATGCCCATATATTCCTTTAGGCATCTTAAGCAATCGGCACGTGCCAAAAACGCTAGCACACCTTTGCAAAAGGACCCCTTACAACAGTAAAAATATTCATGTAAATGCTGGAAAAGAGGTGGGAGAGAGGGGATATGATAGAGACGTTTAAATACCTCAGTAGCGTTAATGTACAGGAGGTGAGCCTTTTCAAATGAAGGAAACCTCTGGAATTAGAGGGCATAGGCTTAGGAAG
Organism: Microcaecilia unicolor; assembly: GCF_901765095.1. NCBI lineage: Eukaryota > Metazoa > Chordata > Amphibia > Gymnophiona > Siphonopidae > Microcaecilia > Microcaecilia unicolor. The sequence goes on along the minus strand of NC_044038.1, from coordinate 202,069,303 downwards.
ACTCTGAGAAAACACTCTTTCAGGGGGTGGTGGATACGTGGAATGGCCTCCTGGTGGAGGTTGTGGAGATGAAGACTGTCAGAATTTAAGATAGCGTGATACAGGCACGTGGGATGTCTTAGGTAAAGGAGTTAGTGGGTACTGGGGATGGGCAGACTGGATGGGCCATTCGGCCCTTATCTGCTGTCATGTTTCTATTCTATTCAGAGTGCAGAAATCCAAAGGAGCTGAATGAGATATGGGTGAGAGGCTGTTGTGCATGGACCAGGAGACCTTGGGATGATAGTGTTTGAAGACCTCAAAGTGGTGAAACAAGGTGGTGGCTAAAGCCAGAGAGACACTGAGCTATAGCTATATAGAAAGAGACACAAACCAGCCCTGCAGAAGTGCAGGTTATTGGTGAGGCCTCATTTGGAGTACTGCATTTAGTTTATGAAGCTGTCTCTCAGTAAAGATGTAAAAAGACTGGAGGTGGTCCAGAGAAGAGTGGCCAAGATGGTTAAAGATCTGCATCCATCTTATCTATGTATTTCTCTTTTCCGAAATTGGTGATCACCAATATGGAACAATGTAAGCTACATTGAGCCTGCAAATAGGTGGGAAAATGTGGGATACAAATGCTACAAATAAATAAATCAGAAGCAATATGAGAAGAGCCCTGATGTAACCTCTTATTGTCTTTTATCTTTGTTTAATCCTTATTGTATTTTGCTTTAAAAGTTTGATGTAAGCCACACTGAACCTGAACTTGTTTGGGATAATGTGAGGTATAAATAAATACATACATACATACATACATACCCTAGAGGAGATACGATACAAACCTTTACACAAATGAATCTTTTCCAGAGGAAGGAATGCTCTAGGACATGAAATGATGCTACAAGGAGGTAGAGTCACTAGAAATGTCAGGAAATATTTTTTTTCACAGAATGGATGGTGGATGTGTGGAAAGCCTTCTAGAGAAAAGGTGGAGAAGGCAAATACTGACATGGAATTCAAAAAGGAGTGGGATGTACATATTGGATCCCTAAATGGCAAAAGGATGGAAGTGAGCATAGAGAACTTCACCAGTAGTGAGAAAATGACTTTTGAACTTAAAAGAAGTCACGGGGGAGGTAATTTGTATAGAGCATCAGTTACAACATTGAAAACAAAGGCATAGAGGAGAGTAACCTGCATGGAATATCAGTTACAATCCCAAGATAAAAGCATAGAACAAGCTCCCTTTCTCAATTCATAGCAACCTGTTAGGAGTTTCAAATCGGATTTAAAAACCTGCCTGTCTAATCAAACCTATAACACTTCTATTGAACCCCTGGGATCATTTGACGTGAGTACACTATGCCCCTACACTTCTCTACTTTTTCCCTATCTACTTCTGTGTGGTTGAGTTCCTGTCCTGTTTTAACTGGAATTCCTTTCCTACTTTCATGTTTAGACTGACACCACTTTGCTCTGCATTGTCAGTTTTAGCAGTATAGAAAGTTTTAATAAACTATAACGGAGGTAACCTGTACAGAGCATCAGTTACAACCCTAAAAACAAAGGCATAGGGGAGGTGACCTGCATGGAATGGGATTTACACCCCCCCCCCTCAAAAGAAAAAGGCATGGGGAGGTAACTCACATGGAGTGGCAGTTTCAGCCTCTTACTGGGCAGATTGAATGGTCTTTCTCTTCCATCATTTACTATGCTACTGTTACAGACTAAAATGATGGCAGTCCTCTATGTGGTCATACTCACGTCATCACAGATGAGAGAAATGGAAATAAGTGCATCTAGAGACTTCAGAAAGCCCCTGCGTCTTGTCTCCACACCACCTTCCCTTTCTGGGCCCCTAAATGATTTGCAGTACTTTATATAAAGTGCATGTTTGGAAGCCAATGTAACCTTATGCTACAGCTCTTAGAACAGGGTGCTCAATCTTCAGCTACAAGGCAAGCTTATTACTTCACTCAGATGCATACCTTTGTGCTAAAACAAATTCCTTTTCAACTGAAATATATGCACTTAAGATAATTATGTATCAAAAAGTGCTTGGGAAGAAAGCGACCTGCCCACAGCTCAAGAGAAATATGTAAATTATCTCAAGTGTTGGCAAAGCTGAGTGTACAAAGAATCTGACAGGACCTACACCATTAGGAAAATGTTATTCACTTCTCCTCCCTTTATCTCCAGTATTTCACAACATGTTTGTGCTTTGACCACACACAGGCCAGCTTAGCCCAGTTATGGCTTGCCCTACACAGAAATAAGCCTTCTGGTTAAACTAGCACAGGTTTAAAATACTGGCATCTCTTTTGTCCACTTAGCTTGCATTTACTGGGGTCCTCAAGAAGAGGCATAACCAACAGAAAAAAAATGAGATGATAATATTCCTGTAAGATCTCTGGTTCAGAGGCCATATCTCAAAAGACAGTAACAGGCCAGAAGTGGTCCAGAGAAGAACAACCAAGATCATTTAAGAAGCCTACGAGATAAGACTTAAAGAGCTAGCGCAGAAGAGAGACATTTAAATGGGTGAAAGATATTAAAACATAAATAACAATCGCTTTCCAGTAGAAAGTATGCTATAGAACTGGAATGAAGAATGAACCTCCACGAGAGGAGAAAGAGTAACATCAAAAATTTTCACCAATATGGTGTTAGGTATCTGAAATGCCTTCAAGAGATATAGTAACCCATCACTAAGAAATCTTCCCTCCACCATAAATGTAGAAAGAGTTCTTCAGACACAGAGCATTGGCTGAATCTCTGCCAATGTTGACTCACACTCCTGTCAATCGGAAGACCATGCTTAGAAATTCTGCAAAATCACCACTTACATTGAATAACTATAAAAGAATTTTGGCTGAATCTCTGCCAATGTTGACTCACACTCCTGTCAATCGGAAGACCATGCTTAGAAATTCTGCAAAATCACCATTTACATTGAATAACTATAAAAGAATTTTGACATGTTGTCTGTTATAAACAAAAATTATAATACAGAAACATGGAAAATGATGGCAGATAAAGACCATATGGCCTATCCAGTCTGCCCATCTACACCATCCACTATATATTTCTCGCCCTTAGTGATCTTATGTATTGTCCCATTCTTTCTTTAAGTCAGATACAGTCTTAGTCTCCACAAACCCCTATGGGAGGCCATTCCATGCATTCATCACCCCTTTCCATAAAGAAGTATTGCCTTAGATTACTTCTAAGTCTATCCCCTTTTCACCTTCCTCCTATGCTTCCTCAATATTGAGATTCCTTTCAATTGAAAGATACTTGCTTCCTGTGCATTTAAGCCGCAGAGGTATTTAAATGTTTCTATCATATCTCCCCCTCTGACACCCTTCTTCCAAAGTATACATATTGAGATCACTTTGTTCCCATATGCTTTATGAAGACCACTGACAATTTCAGTAGCTGCTTTCTGGACTGACTTCATATAGTATTCTAAATGAGATAGGAGACTGGGAAAGGAGTGGAATGAGAAATGGGAGAGCTAGAGACTGAGAAGAGATAGAAAATTGTAGCTGAAATTGAAAAAGGAGAAGAGAGAGAGAGAGAGAGAGAGAGAGAGAGAGAGAGAGAGAGAGAGAGAGAGAGAGAGAGTGAATGAGTGGTTAGAGGCAGAAAAGGAAAAAAAGGGAGGAAGTAACAAAGGGGAAATCAATACATAGTGAGAGAATGGAAAAAAAGAGAGAAGAAAAGATAAATGGACTAGCCATACTGGGTCAGACCACTAGTCCAGTTAGCCCAGTATCCTGTTTCCAACAGTGGCCAATCCAGGTCATAAGTACCTGGCAGAAACCCAATTAGTGGCAACATTCCATGTAACTAATCCCGGGGCAAGCAGTGGCTTCCCCTATGTCCACCTCAATAACAGACTATAGAATTTTTCTCCAGGAACTTGTCCAAACCTTTTTAAAACCCAGATACACTAACCACAGTTACCACATTTTCCGCAAACGAGTTCCAGACCTTAACTATTCTTCAAGTGAAAAAAATATTTCTTACGGTTTGTCATCTATTCATTTTACTATAATGTCACTTATTGCAAGGCAAATCAGAACAATTTACAAAGCAAATCCTATACTAAAATAACCATAAAATTAATTAAGAACTCCATTAAAAGATGGGAAAGGACAGACAAAACTTTCATACTAAAACAACAAAAACAAATCAACTTTTATAACAAGTCAAGCCTAAACACAAAACAAAAAACATCTCACCTGTGCAGTCATTGTATATCCCCTGGTCTTTGTACTTTTTGAAAAAATGAAAAATCGATTCACTTTTACCCATTCTACACCACTCAGGATTTTGTAGACCTCAATCATATCCCCCATAGCCGTAACCTCTTTAGCCTTTCCTCATATGGGAGGAGTTCCATTCCTTTTATCATTTTGGTCACTCTTCTTTGAACTTTTTCTAATTCTGCTATCTTTTTTGAGATATGGCAAACAGAATTGAACACAATATTCAAGGTAGGAGCTGAAGACGAACATACACTCAAAGACTGGGAACAGCTACAAAGAAAATACAAATACAGTATCAGACAAACAAAGAACGTACTACAAAACCAAAATAGGACCAAACTACAAGGATACACACAAACTCTTCCTAAATACTACACCGGTTACCTCTAACAACATAGACACCCCATCCGCAACTAATCTTGCGAAATACTTCAATAAAAAAAATCATAAAGCTCCGACTCATGATACCCACCAACACAACTGAGTACACAAGCATCCTTGAATGTCTAGATCCAAAACCCGATGAAATCCCAGCAGATCGATCATGGACCAAATTTGACACGATATCGCCAGATGAAATCTCACAATGGCTTGGAAAATACGCCAAGTCACAATGCAAATTAGACATTTGCCCCAATAACCTAATAAGATCTGCCCCCAAACAATTCAAAAATGACCTCATGAATCATGTAAACCACAGGCTTCAAAATGGTCTCTTTCCCACGGAGAAAGGAAACATCTTACTCCGCTGCCAAAAGATGCCAAGAAAAGCACAATGGACATAACCAATTATCGTCCAGTAGCATCTATCCCATTATTAACCAAACTCATGGAGGGCATAGTGACGAAACAACTCGCTGAATACCTAAATAAACACTCAATTTTACATGAATCTCAATCAGGATTTCGATCAAACCACAGCACCGAAACTGTACTAGTATCCGCAATGAACTCATTCAAACAAGCAATTGCAACGGGTAGCAACATACTTCTCCTACAATTCGACATGTCTAGCGCCTTCAACACGGTTAATCATGGAATACTACTAAATATACTAGAATACTTCGGAGTAGGAGGCACAGTTCTCCAATGGTTCAAAGGATTCCTGACCACAAGATCATACCAAGTAACAATGAACGCGGATATATCACCCCCATGGATACCTGAATGTGGAGTTCCCCAAGGATCCCCACTATCACCAACCCTCTTCAACCTAATAATTGGCTAGCCAAACTTCTAGCCAATCAAAACCTTAATCCCTACATATACGCAGACGATGTCACGATTTACATCCTGTTCAAACACGATCTAAATGAAATCACCAACGAGATCAACCAAAGCCTCCAAATCATGCACTCCTGGGCAGATGCATTCCAGCTAAAACTCAACGCAGAAAAAACACGTCTCGTACTCACCTCACAACACAACAAAAACAACTACTTCACCATAACCACACCATACTGCTCTCTCTCCGTTGCACAAAATCTGAAAATTCTTGGAGTTACCATTGACTGAAACCTCACACTCGATGCTCATGTGAAGAACACAACAAAAAAGATGTTCCACGCCATGTGGAAACTCAAAAGAGTAAAACCTTTCTTCCCGAGATACATATTCCGTACCCTAGTACAGTCAATGGTAATAAGTCATCTGGACTACTGCAACGCACTGTACGCTGGCTGCAAAGAACAGACTTTCAAAAAACTCCAAACAGCCCAGAATACCGCCGCCAGACTCATATTTGGAAAAACCAAATACGAAAGTGCAAAACCCCTAAGAGAGAAACTTCATTGGCTCCCACTCAAGGAATGCATTGCGTTCAAGATCTGCACGATTGTACACAAAATCATTCACGCAGACTCCCCAATCTACATGCTAAACCTCGTGGACTTGCCTCCCAGGAACGCCATAAGATCATCCCGCAAATTTCTCAATCTGCACTTCCCCAGCTGTAAAGGACTAAAATACAAGCTGATACACGACACCACCTTCTCTTACATGAGCACGCAGCTGTGGAATGCACTACTTACAGCCCTGAAAGCTATTGACGAAACAACCAACTTCCGCATATCCTTGAAGACACATCTCTTCCACAAGGCCTACAAAGAGAACCCATAACCTCACAAAACTACCTCACCAATCCTTCCAATTATCAAAGTCCACCTTCCATACTAACCTGCCTAACACCTTCCTACTCTCTTCCCTTACTTAATCTTTATTCAATACTATGTATATCTGATATCATGTAATGACTATGTCATAACAAATTCTGTAAGCCTCATTGAGCCTGCAAATAGGTGGGAAAATGTGGGATACAAATGCAATAAATAAAGTAGGATTTGATCCCGAGTCCTTTGGTTTATATAGTCTACCACACTAACCACTAGGCTACTCTTCAGACCAATTTCAGATTTCAGCATAGGGCTTACAAACATTCCTGTGCTGTGAGGGTCCCGCAATGTGCTACCCCCTCTTCTCACACAGGGTTCCTGTTATCATAGAAACCTATAGGAGTGGAGGGGGCAGGACACTGCAACACCAGCTAGCATGGAAGGGCTTGCAGGTCTGGTATTGGAGTTTATTTGCTGCTGCTCAAAACCTGCCACTGCATGCTAAGCCCCAAATCAAAAAGCACCAGGAGCCTTCAAGATGAGAGCATGTCCTTTAATTGATAGAAGTAAAAATGATGCTGTACATCAGTGACCCGACACGGGCCCTGTTTCAGCACACAGTGCCTGCACCAGGGGACATGAGACAATACCTTAAAAAATGAGGAAAAGCTATCCCACCACCGGGGAGCCAAATAGTTGACCTTCAAAGCAGTCAAAACTCAAGGCTTGGGGTGTCTGTAAAACAAACAGAATTAAAGCATGGAAGTGACACTCCAGCCACCTTCTTCCCCAAACACTGGATTCAGATCAGGCACATCTGCAGTTGTCTTGCTGCTGCCTTTTTTCAGGTCAAAAGTACAAGTTTGTGGATATTCACTAGACAGCAAACAGACAGGCATGCTGTCAGTCTGTCTGCCACACAGTCCAGTTCTGTCTTAGTTATACTCCCCAAGGAGGGAGGATCTTCCTGGGAGTCAGCTAGAAATAACATGACAGCAGGTAAAAAGTTTAATAGACCATTAAGGAGCTGTAGAATGACTGTGAAACTATTAAATACTGTTTGGATAATCCACATCATCATTATTTAAACAGGCAGCACAATTAAGGAGCCCGCCAATGCAAGAGATTAAGCTCTCCTGAAGGTTTCATTTTAACCAACATAATGTGTCTTCTGATTGCTGCAACCCTGCCAAGGAAATGCTATCAGCATTTCATAAAGAAAGGGAAATGATAACTCTTATAAAAACACTCATGTACAAAAGGAGTTTATAAGCTAAAGCCACAGCAAAATCAATGTAAAATAAACTCTAATAGCTGCAGACAAAGCAATTCAACTAACTGAAATCCTACCTGGTATATTCTCTGGTTTTCCTCAAGGGTGAGTTAATACTCCAGAAATGGCTTATTTATTTGGCAGACTTGAGCCTCAATCTGCATTCACAATATTGATTTTAGGTGGGGTTTCTTGTCTCACACTTTTGGTACCTTCAGTTGATTGACTCTGGCAGATGTAGAAATATAAAAAGAGAGACAAATGAAGGCAGATAAAGAGCATATGGTCTGCCCATCCATGCCATTTACTATCTTTTCCTCTCGCTTACAGATCCTATGTACTTGTTCAAAGCTTTCTCGAATTCAGATACAGTCTGTCTTCCCCATCTCCACTTGGCGCAGGATAGTCCTCACCCCTGACTCTCCTCTTGCAGGTGATTTCACAACGAGTGGATGAGTGGCCTAGTGGTTAGGGTGGTGGACTTTGGTCCTGGGGAACTGAGGAACTGAGTTCAATTCCCACTTCAGGCACAGGCAGCTCCTTGTGACTGTGGGCAAGTCACTTAACCCTGCATTGCCCCATGTAAGCTGCATTGAGCCTGCCATGAGTGGGAAAGCGCGGGGTACAAATGTAACAAAAAAAAAAAAAAAAGCAGATACCTCTACTCTGGAAATAACCAATCACAAAAGGGATTCCAAAACTAAATCCATGATTTCAGAATGCATTTCTCTGGTTATAAAGCAATTTATTTATTCATCCGGCATTTAATACGCTATCATTCAAAATCTAAGATATCAACATGGCAGTGTACAAATTCTAGATACGATACTGCACATTTACAGACATTCAAAAAGCACAATCACAAAATAAACAATAGACCATTAGAGCTAGCCAAGACTGTACCTAACTTATGTATAAGCAAATATTGTCAATGAATAGGCATGTGTTGAGCAAAAAGGCAGAACAAGGTGCAATCATTTCAAGGTGAGCTTGACTGTTAACCCTTGAAGTGATTGGAGCTTGTTCTGCCTTTTTGCTGAACACATGCTGATTCATGGACAATATTTGCCTATACACAAGTCAGACACAGTTTTGGCTAGATCTTGTGACTCCAGAGGCAGTCATTTTCACCGAAACACAGATACGTGTTGAGTCTGGCAACATTTTTCTGTGTATCGCAAAGCTCTTTCTGTATGTAATTGAAGCAGGCAATGTTTTTGTATTTTATTGGTTTTAGACTATTATTTATCTTTATCATTATTGTTTTACAGTCTGTTAAATACCACTTTATGTTTATTCACCTCTGTAGTTTATTGGAATTTAATTGGTCCTCCTCTACTCCCTTACCCTGAGACTTGTACACATTCATAGGGGGGTTTCTCCTTTTTCCTTGTTTTGCTGGAGGAAAAATGAGAAACCAGCAACAACGTTAATATTAAATGGAATGCCAAAAAGGTGGGGGGGGGGGGGGGGGGGGGGGAAGCTCAGTTGACTGCAAATCCTGGATATGAATTAGGAAGTGCAAAAAGAACAGTCAAATACCCCCAATTTTTACTTCAGTGTTGAATTTTCAGTAAGAGCTCTCCAGATGTAATGCTGAAGGCAGGTGGTTCCATAGAACATCTTCATTTATATCATCAAGCTGTTTACTGTATATGTATATATTTTTCATATATGTTTTTTTTCACAGACCACTGCTGAAACACTGCCCATATCTGGTCTTTCATTAAAGTTTGGATGCCACACCCAGCTTAGTGGCCACCCGTACTTTTTCTGCTGTGCTTGCTTCTTGGTGCTTTGGCTTCCTTCCCTCTTGTTCTAAAAGCCATTGGGATACGTAACGGGATATCCTTGCAGGTTCATTGCTAGCATGACTCACAGGTTTTCTGATAACTAGTATGTCCAGGGATCAGGAGTTTTCTGCCCCTTGGAATACTAGTTGTGGGGTCTGTCAGGATTCAACAAACACCAGAAAGTACAGGTAAAGACTTCCAGGAGCCAGTTGTGGCTATAGAGATCTTTATTAACCAAAGTATTGCCCAGGGTAGGACCCAACCCAGGACCGTGTTTCGGCAGGGCAACCGCCTGCTTCAGGGGTCACAAACACTAAGACCCAATGGTGGTGTGTATAGGGAACAGATGCTATGTGCATAGCAGTTTAATGTGTCAAATCTTCACCAAAATAAACTTTGTGAAGACTCCGAATCACGCACTTGCCCAGACAGCATGGGGAAATATCAAAGACTGTCAGGATTTCCCATTACCTCAGATACCGTTTTAACATTTCTTAGCTCCTTTGACTCAGGTATTGACAAAGTACTGTTGCATCTACTTATGATTTACTAGATATGTGGGTTGGCTGAAATATGCTTGGATATTCAGCGTTGGCAGTTATACAGGTATCAGCATTAAATATCCAAGTCAGTTATCAATGTACCGGGAATTACCCAGGTACCACTGCTGTTCAACAGTGATACCTGGAGAACTCCGCAGTTATCTTCAGACAACAAAAAGTTAACCAGAATGCCGCTGAATATTGGCAGTGCCCAAGCTGCTCCTGGCTCTACCCTGACTCCACCCGCAGAGCACCTCGGCCTTAAGATAGTGCTGCAGTGCTCTCCCCAGATTCTCAGCAGCACTATCTGGTTATGTGCTGCTAAAAAAACCCTGATCTGTCAGTGGGAAATAACCACGTGGAAGAGGATCCTACTTGATTAACTCCTGCTGAATATCAGTCTCTTGTTTTTTTTTTTAATAGCTGATAATTTTAAAGTGATTTCAGTGCTAATTAACCTGACAAGACAAATTCGCTATGGAGAGACGGAGCCGAGACAGAAATCACCCTCATGAACACACAATTTTGATACAATTACCATATTAGTTAGAACATTTTGGGAGTTACATTGGTTTTGGTTTTGACCTTGGAACTGCACAGAGATGGTTACCAAAAAAGGACTTTCCATATGATAGATCAAATCAAACTTACCTACTGAAGATCTACAAGCTACAGGCATTAATTCTGTCAACATTAGATTTAAATATTACAAATATTTATGAGACAGGTTGCTATAAAGACTGCAAATTCTGCAGAATACTGTAGCCAAACTAGTACTGGATGGTAAGAGCTGGGATATATCCATCCCATTTCTGATTGAGGCTCACATTGTTTAAGATTCCTATTTTTGTGATTAAAATATTATATGGTGTGGCACTGGCCTATATGGTGACTGTTATTCTACAGATGTCTTCCAGATCTATTCATGCTAAGAAACACAGCTTCTGGCCTCTCAGTTTTCAATCTAAGAATATATTTATTGTCCATTTGTGCACCTATAATAAAATTATTAAAACTTGATTTAAGTTGATACTGGGGTTCATTTTTGAAACAGAAAAACGTCCAAAAAGCAATACAAAGCGGAAAATGGATTTTTTTTGCCAAAATGTTCAAATCGCTACTTTTGAAACCCATTTTAAGACTTTTTTTGTATGCAGTTCACCTGCAGTGCATCCACATCACAAGGGGCAATGTCAGGGGTGGAGTTTGGGTGTTCCCAGAACTTGGACATTTTTTCAGCCATAATGAACAAAGCAAAAATGTCCAGGGCTAAGTTAGACATTTTGGTCTAGACCTGTTTCAATCAAGACTAAGTCACAAAAAGGTGCCCTAAATGACCAGATAACCACTGGAGGGATTAAGGCATGATACTTCCTTACTCCCTCAGTGGTCACTTAACCCCTTAAGATGTGAAAGAAACAATTCACACCAGCCTCTATGACAGTTTCAGATGTTATGGTCAGTCCTATTAGACCAGAAAAGTCAATGCAATGCACTGTAGAGAAGGGGACCTAGGCCCATAGCCCACTTTGCTAAAGTTGTGGTGGAAAGTGTGAGCCCTCCAAAATGCACCAAAAACCTACTATACCCACATATAGGTGACATCTGCAGATGTAAGGGCTATTGTAGTGGTGTACATAAGTTTTTTTTTTGTGGGTTTTGGAGGGCTCACCATACAATATAAGGGGGTATGGTGAGATGTGTACCTGGGACCTTTCATGTGAAGTCCACTGCAGTGCTACCTAAGGTGCCCTACTGCTCTGATGGGATGTCTGTGGTGCAGTCTACTAAGAACGCTGGCCTCCCAGTGGCTTGTTTTTGTGTATTTTTCCATTGGACTTTTTTTTTTTTTTTGAAAATGGTCACAAAATGTCTAGGAATTAGCCTAGATAGATGTTTTTCTGGTTCGAAAATGGTCATGTTCGTCATTTGATTTTTGGATGTTTTCAGCAAAACATCCAAAATTGGATTTAGACATATTGAAAATGCTCTCTCCCTCCTTATTAATAAATCCCTTACAGAGGCAATCATCCTAGAGGGCCTGAAATAATGCATCTGTACGTCCTTTACTTTAAAATGCAGCTTTAGAATAGAATAATCTTGAAAACTATCACCTACTCATCATTAGGGTTTCTCTCTAAAATCCTTAAACACATGGTTTTATTGCAACTACAGGATTTTCTTGAGACAATCTGTTAGATTCGTCTCAATTTGGCTTCAGACCTAAACACTCCACATAAAATCTTTTAAATATCAGTATTTAATTCTATTCCAGCAAATTTGACAGAGGCACAGAATATTTTAAAGTGACACTTGATATTTCTGCAGCATTTGGCACCGTTCACCATGGTATTCTCACCGAAAGCTTTGGGAATTAGAGAAAAGTTCTTGATTGGTTTAAACCATTTCTTTCCCAAAGAAAGTTTTGAGTTCAAATTGGAAATCACTCAGAATTGATGTGTTTATGAACAGGATTCCCCTGAGGGTCAGCCCTGTTATTTTATTTATCATCTATATAAGCCCAACCTGTCGAGTTCTTAGCTGTTTAGATGTTAAGTACAGTCTATGCTCCTCTTAGGTGGTCACACTTACACTAGCTGTACAGCTGTGTAAACGCGAGTGCCTAAATGTTGCTAAAATTCTATACAGGGGAAAGTAGATGCCTATATTCCTTTATAGAATATTACTCTTGGTCTGCCCCGTTACAGAATTGTTTTCCATCCCCCTCATTCTGTAACATTGGTGTCTAAATATAAGCACAATTTGTGCACTAAAACTGTAGAATACTTTCACTTCCATGGAGTTTAAATGCTGTGTGTGCTCTCATTAGGCACACAATTTTCTTAACACATCAATGCAACTCAGGGGCGGGGTTCCCACTTACACACAGAACTTACAGAATACTGTTCAGTTACACATTAAGGTGCTGCATTTATGCCTGCCATTGACATGGCATTAGTGGAGTGCCTCACTGTAGGCATATAGATGCCAATTTACACTAGCATTCCATAGTGGAATCTGGTGCCCAGATGCCATTATAGAGTTTGCACTCATTGCGCTACATCTAGGCATCTAATTTTGCAACTCAGCTATAGAATTCCCCTATACGATCACCTGTTTCTTAATGTTTCTGACTCTTAAACCCCAAAGTTCACCACAATACGTTTCTAAAGCAGAGTCAAGATTCAACCTTTACTTATAAAACATTTATCAAAAACAATTTTATTCACAGCTGCTTCAGAATTTTACAAATTCATGAATCATAGGAAGAACACCATCAATCTGAGTTATAAACAAAGATACTTCACACAACTGATTTTTCACAATACAAAGATACAGGCCTTTTTCATGTGCCGAGGCTAAACTGGATTACATAATTCAAAGGAAACCAGGACTCCACAACAAAGGGAAACACAGTTAAGACAGCAGTAAGATCTGAAATAAATTATTTCTCAAAGGACTAGATACGGACTATCACCGTGGCAGTTTGTGCATCTTCTGTCACTAGTTAACAGTGGCAGATAGAAGGCTACAAACTCCACGGTGCATCAGACAAAGGGCAAATAAAAATATCCACATCTTAACATGCCCAAACTATGTGACTGTGGATCAGACCCTCAGAACTGGAAATATCAGCACCTGATGATTCTCTGGAATACTATTTTAAAACAGAACTGGGCCCAAGTATTTGGGCGACAGCTGATCCTCTGTCAGCTAAACCAGACCAAGAAGTGCATGATACTGAATGTCACAGCTTGCGTGGACATGAGGTAGAGGAAGCCAGGAATGGAAATCAGGCTCTGGACAGAGTCTGTCCAAAGAAAAAAAGTCTGTACCACAAAAGGATGATTTCAATGCAATAATGTGCCTATGGCAATGAAGTTGAGCTGAATAAATACAATTGAAAATCACTGGATGAAAATGCAGGATTTTCTTTTGTTTCAGCAACAAACATTTAACCACAAAATGAATTTTAACAATAGTATGAAACAAAAATAGCCACTACATGTCCTCACCAGATCTCCATGGCCTGTTTTGTTTTTGGTTTCAACGACAAACATTTAACCACAAAATGAATTTTAACAATAGTATGAAACAAATATAGCCAGTACGTCTTCACCAGACTTCCAGGCCTGTTTTAGAACGTAATCAAAATGTGCAAAGTCATTTGTATTATTACATGTCTTAGACTATCACATCTAAGCGCAGATCACAGGGGGCCATTTACTCACAATAGCTGTGTGCTAGCATTGTTAAGGTGCTATTTGCAGAAGAGCTCATTGCATTAAAATGGATCCTATGGCCACTAACACATATTAATGGCATTAGCACGTTACCTGTTAGTAAAAGACCTCTGCCATGTTCATGGTTTTTGAATGAAAAATTCCCTTGCGACTATGCATCTGTTCAACTTGGATCTCTCTGCTGACTCCCATTACTGTGAACAAAGGTCAGCCACTGCAGTTTGGCACCCTGGCCCTAAAGTGTCAAAGTTTAATTGCAAAGAATAAGACAGTTATAAAAGAAAACAAGGGAAGAACTCTGACATTAAACACTAGTATATGAAAGATTTTTACTTCAACCATCACAACCATCTCCTACAATTATTGCTAGCTTTATATTAAATTGAAGGCTTGGCCCAAGTTCACATCTACAGTGAAAGTGAGGGGAAAAAAGCCGAACAATTTATAACTGTATATTTAACAAAAAGGTTGTTCTGTGGCCCTCCTGAAAATGCTGCAGTTTTTTTTAAGTCTGATGTATGTCAGGCTCTTTGATGAGCTGTAATTAATTTATGTTTAGTATTGGAAATACTAGAAACTGAAGGCAATCTGGAAACTTCCTTCCCTGGAAGCGCCTGCCAAAGGTATTAGGACTGTAGCAAGCTATAGTTGCACCCTGTGCGATTTGCCCACTGCTCCCCCCCCCCCCCTTGTTTCACTGCCATCAACAACAAGAGACTGTAGGCTGCAGCAATCTTTCTGTCTCTCCATATTTGTGCTCTGTGCAGGGCCCAGTCTTCTGTTGGTGGTGAAAGGTGGGGCAGTGAGCAAGTCGCACAGAGCGCAATATGGAGAGATGCAAAGACTCCTACCAGCCCCTGGTCTCCTCTCATTGGCGATGGTGAAATAAGGATGGGGGCCAGTGGGTGAGAGACACAGTGTGCAAATATGGCGAGTTCTTGGTATGGTGCTAGGTGTTAGAATAAGGAATCGAGCAATAGATTCTATACATGTCTCTTTCATGCCTATGGTGCTGAGATTTATAGAAAAGAACACTTCTGCTATGTGGTCTGTCCTGCCCACAGAGCTGGGTACAAGTGTCTCATTAAGTAAACATCGAAGGACAAAGGGAGGGAAAGAGGTGGTGGTCACTAGGTAAGAAACACTTGGCAAAACTCTTCATTCAGATACTGATCAGGAGGAAAACACCAGAAATACACTAACATTCTGAGTGCAAGTTTTGCAGAAACCTCTGGGGTGAAGTCACGTGCTCCTCATTGCTGGATGGAAAGGGCAAACAGTTTCAAAGAACTCTTGGATACACTGTAAGGTGAATTCTGGCAAAGTTATTTCAACTGCAAGAAATGAAGTTTCAATGCACCAGTGAAACAAGCATTGAAGTGTGATATTCTAGCAAAATACTGCAAGAAAAAACCCTTGGCACTGTGGCTTGGAAATTAACACACATATGGCAGCACCAAGTATAGCACAGTATAATGGATCACACGTGGATTCCACTCCTGGAAGCTGAGTATGTGCTTGATTTTGCTTTCCATCACATATTGTTACTTATAAAGCCAGTCTAGTCTCAAATGTCTGAACTGCAGCAAACATTCAAAACCTATGTATGGGCGGGTGGGAGAGGAGAATAAGGGTGTATGTATTGCAATAGTCACATAAACTTAAAAAAAGTACAGCACGAGCAATGTGCTGGATTATGAAACCTCTAACATAGAGAGCTGCTCTAGCATGCATGAAACACTGTTTCATGTGAACTGTCTCAGTGGTGACAGCTCGGAAGAACAGAGAGGACAATTCCAATATCACAGGCAAAGAAAGAACATTTCACAGGCTCCTTCTGGTAATGGCAACTGCACTCACTGAAAAGCACAGAAAACGAGAAAATATGTACACATACATTTGTCTATAATCGCACCACATTTCAAAAGAATCTCTGTCAGAGCACAGAAAACCATGACAAACACTGAAATTAGTGCAAAATCAGAAGAGAGAGAGAAAAACAAATGAACTCAGTCACTATTTGCTGCAGCTGCTCCAGCAGCCAAGGAGTCAGGATCTATTTCAAATCAGAGTTAAATATTCTTGCATAAAAACCTTTTATTTGGGCACTCTTGTTTCACCCCCCCCCCCCCCCCCCCCCGAAAAAAAAAGAAATGATAGTGCTTAGAAAAAGGCAGACTTCGTGGATAGTTAATGCATGTATCAGGAAGTTTGATTTGATGCAAAACAGATAGAAAAGCTGAAAGAGAAATTGCTATTTAACTCCAGAATTTACTTCCAGACAATAACTTAACTTAAATATACTGGAAACCAGACCAGCCAGTTTTAGGCACATGTTTAAAAACCAAAACAAAAAAAACCTGCATCTTGATGCATGTAAAACTAAGAAAATATTTTGTACTTTCATCAGATATTCTGGAATGGAAGTCACTGGAAGAAATTTCTTTTCTCAGTAGAAGAGGAAGAAAACTCAGTGCTAAAAACATTTAAAGGCAATGCAGCTTAATGCCAGTACTCGTCTTCCCACCTCCAAAAACTCAAGGGATAACCCAGTACAGTAGCAACTGCATAAATCGATTCCTTGTGCTTTACTACCCACAATAAAAAGGAAGAAAAATAAATGCTAATTTGACAACTTCTGTGCCTGCATTTAAGTCAGCTACTGCAAAACACCATGGGAATCGGGCAATCTGATTGGCAGACTGCAGAAGACACTCACTTGAACTACATGGTGATTTGTGCAATAGGACAGCTCCATTACAGGACTGTCCTAAGGGAACCATTATGGAGCGGTACAGTTTATTTTCAAACACAGGATTAAATATCCTTGGAGAGCTTTATGGTGCTTTTCTAAGGCTTCTGAGGTTTCCCATCCCTGAATTGTCAATCTTAATTCACCATTTCAGTGTGTACAGCCAGTCTCTGAGCATCTTACAATCCAAACATAAGCAAGCCAGGGACCCATACAGAAGCATCTTTGCAGCCCCTTCATGAACCCTGCCTGTTACGTTATCTCACTGGATCCACTTTGAAATGGAAGTTTCTTTGTATTAAATTCTTCCCGATACGAAGAGTTCATGACCAGTTCTGCATATCTTGTTTGGCTGTGATTTCTGGAGTCACTGAGGAGCTACTGAAATCTTGCTGTGGCTAGGTCTGCTGTGCGAGGCGCCTGTAATGAGGTAAAACTTGGTTTTCAGGAAGATAAAGGGCCAGTTCCAAAGCTACAAGCACTTTAAGTTCAAACCCAATCAGATCTCGCCGGTTGAATCGGAACCTTTCTTCTAGCTTCTGTGTTTTAAAAGAAAGGAAATAGGGAGATGGGGGGGAGAAGAAACATTAGCAATAAGATAGGACATGTAAACACAAGGAGGACAGACCATCACACCGGCTTCCAAGAAAGGTCCTATTCCTCTGGCACCACATCCTCAGACACTTACGTCAATAAGATGTTTAACATCATGTTTCCTGAGGTCACTGCTGATCTTAGCTGCCAGCAGCACACAGGCACCGGCACACAGCTTTCGGTTCTGTTTGTTGAGTTTGCCTTGCAACACGAGCTTCTCAAAGTAAACGTAAGCCATGGCCACGGTGACGGGTTCCAGACTGCAATCTGCTGCCAGGTTCCGAATCTCCCTCTTCAAGCTATTGGAAGCCACAGAGAGAATGAGTGCTTCAAGTCTGCTTGTTCAGATACCCTAAAGACTTCAGGAGAACTTTCTAACCAAACGTTTTTTGTGTAAGTAGCTAAGACATGTCAGAATGTAAAGCATTAAAATGATCTAAAATCCACAATCAAAAAAGCTCAGCATATTATATTTTTTCCTAATGTAAAATGAATTTATTAACCGGCAAAACAAAATCAAGATAAATGCCAGAAGTACATATGGAAAAAGTGACTTGCCCATAACTTCTCCCATCAGTCCAAATGTTCCAACCACCAGATTATTCCTTCCAAAATGATCTTCCTTGACAGGGAATCAAATCTGTGACAGCCCAAAACCCCAACCGGTATCCTATCAGGGAAGCTATCTGACTCGAATTACTTTGTAAAGTCACTGCTGCCCAAAATCACATACCTCCCACAACCCTCTGTAGTAAAGCTTCCTAGTGAACGCCCCATTACCTTCTGATCTTGCTAAGTGTCAACTTGATATGAGGAAACTTCTCTTTAAATGTTTCATTCATGTCCTTCTTGAGGTCAGACGGCTTGACATATTCTATTACTGTGGTCTAAAGAAAGAGGTTTTACATTACTTTACCAAATGATGCACTGAAGGCACTCTCACTAGGTACTTAAAATATCCTAGCAGAATGCAGTATTGACCATCTAACCTTACGTGCACAAAAGACATCACACTGCAATAGTGAACAAAATCCTTACAGAAACATTGAGATGAAAACATATGGGACAATATTTAAAATGTATTTGGCATTTGATTTAAATGCTGGCTCTGGTGTCTAATCTATTCACAGATATTCTGTGCTGCTATCACTGAGTAGATGGGTGGCACCGAATACTTGTGCTGAGCAGGAAGTGAGGCTGCTCTCTGAAAAATGGCCATATTCAAACCACTATCTGGACTTGTCCTATCTATCCAGAAGACAATTTCAATATTGCCATTTTTTGCTACTCTGCCCTTGCATCACTATCCGAACAGTGCTGAGGCAGTTTCGGCATATTCAGCAGCACTATCTGGACAGGGCCACTGAATAACCACCACAATAAGACTTCTTCACTGCTTGCCCATTTTACAAAGAGTGAAATTGAAAAGCTTTAATGATTTTAAATTATTAAATCATTCTGGGCTGCATCTGAATATTTGTGAAAATTAAGAAGTCATTTATCTGCTGGTACACTGCCTACATTCTTAAAGTGTAACTCAGCTGATGAGCACCTCACAGCCCCTACCTGGGGAATGGCATTTTCTATTCCAGGTCAAGGATTCTGGAATCTTCCTGTCTGAGGCTCTGTGCTCTCAGAGTGGCTTGCTGCAGTTTACAAATTGGCTTAACATTTTTCTTTAATTTACTGAAGCCTTTATGAGTTTATATTTATCTCATTTTCTCTGATGTGTACGATTGGCAAACCAAATTTGCCTTGATTGTATTTAGTAAAATGACCAAACATAAGCATAATGTTACGCTGCTAACAAAACTAAGCTTTACCTCAAACTGTTCATCGCCTTGAGTGAATATCTGCAAAATGGTGGGTAATAAATCCCAAAAAATAACTAAGGGGCTCTTTACCAAGTTGCAGTTATGTGCTAGCACGTGCTTACCACAGGTTAAAATGGCTTACCATGGGACGTGCTTGGGTGTTCCTGTAAATTTCAAATTTGCAAGTGCTAAAATTATTTTTATTTTTTTGGTTGATGGGGTGCGTGTGTGTCAAATCAACACATCTACATTACTGTTAGCGGATTAGTGCAGGACTACCGCTTGAGACCTTACCGCCTATAAAATGGGTGGCTGTAAGCGTTCATGCGGTAACTGCTTTTAACAGCCACATGCTATATTAGCCCATGGCCATTAATACAAAATATATAAAAATTGGCCATTTTACTGCTGTGGTAAAAATGGCCTTAACGTGCAGGAAAAAACACACGTAAAGGCGCGCTAAGGCCATTTGCTACTGCAGCTTAGTAAAAGGACCCCTCAGTAAATAAATCTTGCCTGTGTATGTTTTGAATAACAACTGTGTACAAATTTATATACCCTGCAGAATGGTCATCCATCAGTTTTGCAGTTTGTAGTTGTGTTTTAAATAAATAATATCCAGATATTGGCAGCAGGTGCCCATGTATTTCCCCCTGATTATTGACCAGATTGTTTCTCAAATCCCAAGTTTTGGTTCTGCCATTTTAACCCTGTCAGATGCACAAATACCGGATCTGTCTTTCTTCAAATGTCAGAGGGTGCCCCATCAATCTACAACTGCACATGCTGACGGTCTGCAATACTAAGGGTCATAGAGGGTCTTACCATATATGAAGCAAAGATCAGGACACGTTTATGCTTGCCACAGGGCCACTGCGGATCGTCTAAGAGATTTGGATTATACTCTGTGGTCTCCCCAGTTTCGTTTCCTAGCGGTGGGAAAGAGGGGTGATAAACATTTGAATACCACTAGTGCTGACATGACTAGAAGGCATCCAGAATCAGGCTGCAGTACTGATACTAGAAAATCTCCCACCAAGATTGCCAATTCAATACATTTTTTAAAATAGGGTTATGACAATCCCTCTCTAGGGGTATCGGTCATTACTGGAGCCATGTTTTTGCATTTTTCTATAAGCAAAAGACTTAACATAGATCAGTATATGAATGGTTTCATTACAAGAAAAATGATCACATAAGAAATATAGCCATTGTACAAGGCTTTGTTTTGGGAGTGACAGGCTTTGGATAAGAAACGGCTGCTACTCCACCTCAACCAACTGGAGAGTGATTAGACATGGGATGCCAATGTTTCTCAGAGCACCTTGCTGACCAAAGATTTGGTTGGGGGGGGGGGGGGGGGTAAAACAAGGGGGAAAAATGATGATCCTGTGTTATGTTGGAACATGTTTACTGTTGTATTACTATTTGTTATCTTGGAAATCCTACAAAACATCAATGAATTGAAGTATCTTCTTGTTTGCTGGATCATTAATAAGGACCTTTCTAAAAAAAAAAAGAAAAAAGAAATGGCTACTACTTTACCTAGCTCTGTTCCTGATGGCATGGCAGCTAATCTTGAGGCTCTGTAACTCCATTTTGACTCCATCAATCGATTGTGATGGGCAGAAACGTTATCACTTCTGTGGTTCATCAGAGCGTTAGTTGGATATAAGAAACGGGAGTAGGAAACCACCTTGGAAAGAAGAAAAAAAACCAAAGTGATAAAGCAAACACATCTACATTTAAATTAAGACTGCTGGGAGTCAAGCACTTGGACTGCTCTTTCCTCTAAAAACCTTATCATGGGCAAACAACGTGGGAAGACACAGGCTTGCCCCTCTGAGCCCAGTGACTGACTCCTTTGTGCAGCATACAAATGTATCGAAGACCAGAGCGACTGGCCTGCAAGAGCAGCGTACGGAAGCAGGAGCTACAGCTGCTTCTCTTCAGCTAAATGCAACTTTGAGCCCGCAGTTAAGGGACCACCTTGCTGCAAACACACTATCAGGCTCATTTTCAAAAGAGATGGACGTCCATCTCTCAGAGACGTCCAAATCGGTATAATCGAAACCCCATTTTGGACGTCTCTAACTGAAGTCCATCACAAGGACGTCCAAATTTCAAGGGGGCATATCGGAGGCGTGGTGAAGGCGGGACTTCCTAACACTTGGACGTCTTTGACCCATAATTGAAAAAAAAGCAGAGACATCCATGACAACTTGGATGTTTTCACCTGGACCTGATTTTATTACGAATAAAGCACAAGAAGGTGCCCGAAATGACCAGATGACCACCGAAGGGAATCGTGGATGACCTCCCCTTACTCCCCCAGTGGCCACTAACCCCCTCCCACCCTCAAAAAACATCATTAAAAATATTACGTGGACGGGGGGCGTTTCCAAGATGGCGGATTTGTGACCGCGTCTGGGAAGAGAGCTCCTTGCTGCACGAGTGAAATAGATTTTTCCTACCGCAAAATGCCGCATACAAAGCGGAAAGGAGCAGTGAGGATTCCTCCGCGACCCGCAGCTGCTTCCTCTCCACTTCAAGGCAGCATCGAGCCCTTCCTTTCGCGTTCGTCTCATAGATTAGAGACGGAGACGCCTGCTTTAGGGGCAGCCGGTGGAGCGGTTCCCCTATTGGGCCTTGAAACATCGTTATCTCCGCCTCCAGAATCAAGCTGTCCTCCGTGTCCGGCGTCTGTGATGGTCGAGGGAGCAAGCACCCGAGACCCCATGGAGGTGATCAAGGTGGCTGCAAGCGGAGACCCTTTACCACAAGAAAGTAGCCGAGAAAGAGGAGTCCCTGTGTTTGAGGGACCCGGAACAACCCCGGAGGTGAATCTGGAGAGGATATGGCTGATGCTGGGAAAAATCGACTCTACTCTTCAAAATACCTCTGAAAAGGTAAATACTTTATCCCTGAAATTTGAAGACATGGTGAAAAATTTAGAAATGGTGAAAGAAGAGCTGACTATACAAGTTAAAGATTTAAAAAAAGATGTTGTTCAATTGCAAGAATTTAAAATCACGGTAATGAAAAATCAGTTGGCAATGCATAAAAAAATTGAACAAATTGAGAACTTCAATAGAAGACTAAACCTCCGAGTACTGAATTTTCCTAAAATTCCCGGTAAAACACCTATTGACTTATTCAAAAAATACTTGTTGGAAAATTTGAAAATACCGCAAGAACTTATTCCCCCTATAAGTAAAATATATTACTTGCCAACAAGACTTGCTGGAAAAGAAGGAAACAAAGATGGCCTCGGAGTAGAAGGAGTAGATTTCAACAACTTATCAGCAATTTTAGAACAATCTATTGAAATTGTACCGGAGAGGGCTACCCTCTTGGTTTCCCTGGTATTTGAACAGGACTTCAACACAATATTTAAATTGTACTTTAAATATTCAAAAGAACTGTTCTTTGGAAACAAATTGTGGATATTTCCTGATGTTACTAAGGTAACTCAGGAACGGAGAAAATTATTTTTACTAATGAAACAGGAAGTCATTAAGTTAGGTGGCTCATTTTTGTTAGCATATCCTTGCAAATGCTTGGTCAAGCTCAGTGGGATAAAGTATGTATTTTATGACCCAGAACAGCTGAAATCCTTTCTGGACATGAAACAACTGCATGCAAATATAGTAAAATGATGAGAGACGAATTAGTGCACATAAACCGCGTTATGTATAATTTGGCAATAATACCTTTAAATCTCCACTGATTATGTAACTCCCCCCCCCTTAATTGAGGTCTAAGAAAGCTGTTAAACTTATTCTTGTTTAAATTTTTTTTTTTTTACTTTAAAAATTTAAAATTGGCTGTTTTTCTGTAACAAGTTTTGTACTTGTAAGAAATTAAAAATTTATAAATAAAAAAAAAAAAAAAAAAAAAAAAATATTACGTGCCAGCCTCAGATGTCATACTCAGGTCCATGACAGCGCATGTAGGTCCCTGGAGCACTTTTAGTGGGTGCAGTGCACTTCAGAAAGGCAGACCCAGGCCCATATCCCCCTACCTATTACATTTGTGGAGGAAACAGTGAGCCCTCCAAAACCTACCAGAAACCTTCTGTACCCACATCTAGGTGTCCCCCTTCACCCATAAGGGCTATGGTAGTGGTGTACAGTTGGGGGTAGTGGGTTTTGGGGGGGCTCAGCACACAAGGGAGCTATGTACCATGGAGCATTTTATGAAGTCCACTGCAGTGCCCTCTATGGTGCCCAACTGCTGTCCTAGCATGACAGGGGGACCAGTGCACTAGAAATGCTGGCTCCTCTCACGTCCAAATGGCTTGCATTTGGACATTTTTGGTTTCGAAAATCGCCGAAAAGTCAAAGATGTCCAATCTAAGGACATCCTTGGTATTTTCGAAACAAAAGATGGATGTCCATGTTTTTTTGAAAATACACTTTTCCCTGCCTCCAGATTTCGACATTTTACAAAGACGTCCAAATCCAAATTTAGACGTTTCTTTCGAAAATGCCCCTCTATACCAGTTATCTGGATGCAATTACTCTAGGAACTGGTTCACCTACTGTTCAGGTTGGGGCCTGTATTCCTGGAAATATTTTGACTAGAGCAGTTCTAAGTTTTGAGTCTCTGCATGAGGCAACTGTCTGAGGTGTGGAAAGTTTGCCTGCTCTCATGAGCTTCAATGGAGGGAGACATGGTGGCAGCTGGTGAAGGACTCGCAGGAGCTTCACAAATGATTTTCTGGCATACTACAGGTGTGTCCTTGCCACAATCATTTCTTCAGCATCATGCTAACATTACTTTGGTCAACTGGGAATTCATCCGTTCCTCATATTAACCATCTTACTTTGAAATTAAGGGGGTCGAGACTAAACTATATAAATGTGTTTCAGACTTGACACACAGGGTTACTAGAGTGGAACAATTAGAGAAGGGAATGAATCGTGTTAATACAGTACAAAATGTGTTAAAGATTCAATGAATATGAGGCTTAAAATAGAAATTTTGGAAAATAAGTCACACCTGCTAACTTGCATCTCCTAAATTTTCCAAAATAACCTCAAATATCACCACAAGAATTGTTTAAGAGATATGCAATATAGATTTTACAGATTTAATCAGGGTTGTTACCATCTATTGTCACTGAAAGAAGCAAAGTCAGCAAGTGCAAGCTGTTGGGATGTAGACGTCTAACATTTTGGAATGTTCTGAATCTGAGCTGGTCAGCCTGGCAACTATATTGCTCACTTTTGAATTAATAAGAGATAAAGAATGGTTTCTTAGATTATTTTTAAACATCATGACAAGTACCTTCCTAAGATATTTATTTATTGCATTTGTATCCCACATTTTCCCACCTTTTTGCGGGCTCAGTGTGGCTTACACTTTTTTGCCGATGTGTCAAGAGATATCCAAAGGAAGAGGAAAGCGTTTCTCCTCTTAAAACCTGGGCTACTAAAGTTGAGCACTTTTTTTTAGTTTCCATGCAAATATGTCATCAAATACCATTCTGTACAGTATATTTTCTTTGAACTGACCCATCCGAATATTTTTTTGTCAACTAGAACACTGAATAGCACTGCTCCTCCTTCTACCATGGAAACTCAAGAGACTATTCAGTCTTAAATTAGAAGCGATATTCTTTAACCCAGGTTAGATTGTCTAAATCCATGGTTACTTACTACTCATGTATTAAATTTGCATCTTGAAATTATTGTAATTTGTGCTACATTCTGTACATTATTACGTTTTACTCACTTTGTTTGTTTGTAAGCCACATTGAACTTGAGCCTATTTTGGGCTAATGTGGGGTATAAGTGTCATGAATAAATAAATATTCTTTAATTTAGTTTTCCATTCTTCATTCTCCATATTGTAGACTTAAATGAAAAGCATTGAAAATATTTTTCCATATTGTTCTCTAATTTGAGATTTCCTTTACATTTTTCTGAAATGTTTTCTTTTGCTGTACAAGACATTCTTGAAACGGTATTGTTTAAATTATCTATAAATAAAATAAATAAATAAATAAATAAATTTAGGACTGCTAAAATGTTAGCTCTTTGTTAAGAAACAAAACAAGTCTGTTTTAAATAGGCAATAAAGCCAAGAAGAGAAGGAATCGAAAGGTGTCGCACAAGTGGCGATGCTTTCCATTACTGTGTGGGATTATTTCAATTAAACTCCCGAGGCAGATGTCTGCTCCCTGGTTTGGCAAGGTATAGAGGTGGTGGTCTTAGCAACTGGGAGGTTGGGGAGCTCTCAATGGTGACAGGTACCAGACTGAGGGTTTGTATTAGCCGAGTTTCAGCCGGAATTGCTGGCTGTAGGCAAAGATAGGATTACATTTCTAGTGGGCCCTAGGAAAACAAGCGCAGAGGGCCTACCATGGTAATATAAATACACTTTAAAACTCTGACTGAAGGACGATGCTTAAGTGGCAGCGACCCGAGGGGGGGGGGGGGGGGTGTTAAAAAGTTTATTCCAAAAATTTGTCACGACAATCTGATATGATTTTATTTTGAGTCACTGAAATTCCTAGAGTATGCTCCAATATCTTTATGTACCCTGCATTGAATATGTGGATTAGAATGTAATGTAATATTGTAATATAATAGAGAGAGGGGAGTGGGGGGTATAAACAGTCTTCTTTGAGCAGCAATGGCTATGGTTCTCCATGCCCCTACCCTTTCTTTCCACCAGCTGCTGAATGTGGCAAAACTCTACCTTGGGGGGGGGGGGGGGGGGGGGGGTCACTGAATTAGCATGTATGAGGGGTTCCTCCTAAACATTTGGGCACTATGTATATAGATTCACAGCTGCCAATGTTTTAAAATGATTGAACAACTGGAGGTACCAAACACAATACAAATTACCCCTCCCTAGGCAAAACATAGGCGCTTGTGGTTGGGAAGGGGGTAGGAAGAGGAAACTCCCCCAGGGATACTTTCAAATGAAGACTCATAGCAACAGAAGTTTGCTCTTATTGTTCTGGATGCCAAAAGCAGCACGAAGGAATTACCAACCTTAAGAATTCAAAAGGAATTTTACTTCTGGCTTGCTCAGACAGTCAAGTGTTACTACTACTACTTATTTCTATAGCGCTACAAGTAATAAGCAGTTTAGCAAATGGTACAAATTGCGGTAAACATACTCACTTCTCCATCCACTCCAGGCTCCACTCCCTCCAGTCCAAGTGCCATCTCTGCCACGGCTGAAACGCCACCAGAAGGATGGCGCTGCTTCTGTCCCTCCACCTTTAAGTCACTGTCAATGTAAGCAGGAGAAAACATAGCTACTACAATTTTATCTGAAACAAATTGAACTACTTCAACATTTTCAACAAATATTTAGCACGGAAACAGAGAATGGTGTAAAACGTAAATGTTTCCAGAACTAAAAAGTAATTTGTGTGTTGTTTCTGGTTTTCCAGCTGCAGCTCTCCATCAAAACACACTAATACTGCCTGATATCCACTGTGACTGAGAATTATTCTGTGTTAGCATTTGTTGTTTCAATAAAGAACATACATTTTTGGAACAAAAACAAATTCTCCCACGTCCTATAAATAGGTACAAGAGACTGAAATCCTGAAAAGTGTTCTAGAAATAGGAAGGTTATACACAGAAGAGAAACAAGATATTAAAAATGGTTTTGCTTACAGACTGACAAAGCATCCCACATCTCAAACCAGCACTCAAGGAGCACTTAAAACAAGAATTTGTTTCCTCTTGCTTAGGACTGCGCTTTGCTGATCTGTCAGTGCATGCTCAAGCACACTCACAGCTGACGTGACCTTGAATCTTAACATTACTACACTACAGTTTGCTTCTCAAGCCCAATCACCCCACTCACCTTAACCTGAGCAGGTATTTAGCAGTTCCTCAATCATTTTCAGCAGTAGATTTAAACAAGTTAAAGAAGCAAGACACTTCCAGCTAATTTGCGATTCTGCAGCAGTCTCTCTCCCTCCCCCTCCTCTCGAATCCTTTTTCCTTTCCCACGGTCTGAGAACTGGATGCTTCTCTCTCACAATTTTTTTTTTAATAAATAAAATACAATTTCCACCAGTAAGCATCCTGCTCTTGCCCATTCTTCCAAGAATTATACTCAGACACGTGACACTTCTACACAATTAAAAAATTACATCTATTTGTAGTTCAGAACTATTTCAGAAACTTTTACACTTAGTCAGTCCATGTTTGTTATTTTACCTTACTCTATAATGTTAAATGTGGTTTGATATTTTCTGTTCAAAGAGGGACCTTACAAGTGTGATTCACAAATTAATAAGTTGTGCCTGGAAAGTTAGATTACATTTTATAAAGTACAGTACTTTCAGCACAGTTTTAAAAATTAATATGCAAAACAAAGTACATTTTCTGCACTTTATTTTTATCAAGTAAGTTTTACCAGTTGCACTGCGTGACATATACTCACAAATATCCAGGGGAATTAAGACAATTCCACATTTTAATTTTTTTAAATGAAAGAGCTGCGTTGAATGCATCATTATAAATATTCAGAAAACTGCTACTTACTTGATCTGCAGATTCTCTCCGTATGGCAGGATAGAAAAGGCAGTACAGAGCGATCTCTTGGCGCATATTAACACAATTCTGGAGGGAAAGACCATTAGTACAAACTTTTTAATTTGTTTTGATTTTATTATGTATTTTCCTTTTATTGTGTACATTGTCACAATTATGAGGTGCCCTGGTGTCTGTTCCCAGGTTCACTCCACTGCCCAAGCAACGACTGATTCCCTGTACTGGAGCCATCATCAGCCAGGGAGGCGCTGTCCTGAAGAGGGAGTACTCTGTCTACACTGCACCCTGCTCCCCTCTAGTGGCAGGCCCCCTTTTTTCATCTCCAGCTGCTATCCCTCCAGAAGTTTCCCTAGTGCTCAATAAAAGATCATGCTCTCAAATTCGAAGTGTCCCTTTTTTATTCCGCTTAATTCAAAAGTGTGAACTTCCCTCTTTTCACTCAGAAGGGTAAACACAAACTCCTCTTAGAAAACGTCTTAGTTTCTTCTAGACAATTAAGAGTATTTAAACAAACACAGCCAAATATTCTTCAGGGGAGCTTCCAACACTGGAAGGCTAACCTTAGAAATCTACTTTTATTCATCTAAACAAAACATGTACACAAATAGCACTAAATACTTAGCCAATTGCTATAACATGAATGTGATATCCAGAAAGCAAAGATACATACCTGTATTTTGCGTTCTCTGAGGACAGCAGGCCTCTTATTCACACATGCTGGTGGACTTCATCCGACGGAGCCCAGGTATGGACGTTGATTCGCTAGCACTGGAGAAAGTTCTAGCAGCATCCCACTGCGCATGCATTGGTGTTTTTTTGCCCTTTCGGACAAGCGTCTCCCTCAGTCAGGTGAAAAGCATAAAAAGTACAGCTATAAACAACTCCTAGGGGAGGTGGGTGGGTATGTGTGAATATGAGGCCTGCTGTCCTCTGAGAACAACAGTTACGAGTAAGAATTTTTGCTTTCTCCAAGGACAAGCAGGCCGTTATTCCCACATGCGGGAATCCCTAGCTACCAGGCTCACTGAAAACAAGAAAGCTAGGATAATGAAGTCTTGAAACGTGGAGACTGTAATGCCAATCAATCTGAAACTATATACATAGTAGCTATAGGTACAGCCTGGAACAGAACAAAACAGGGCCTAGGAGGGTGGAGTTGGATTCTAGACACTGTACAAATTCTGCAGAACTGCTTGTCCGAACTGACTGTTGTGTCGGTGTCCTGATCTAAACATTAGCAGGATGTGAATGTATGGACTGAAGACCACACTACAGCCTTGCAAATGTCCTCTACGGAGGCTAATCTCAAGTGGCCAACCAACATTATGAGCCGCTGTGACATGACACTAAAGAGTCAGCCCAGCCTGGTAATATGAAAATGAGATGCGTCTGCTATCCAATTTGACAAGTGTATTTGCCGATGGCCACCTCCAATCTGTTGGGGTCAAAAGAAACAAAAATCTGGTGGACTGTATGGGGCTGTAGTCTGCTCCAGATAGAAGGATAAGGCTCACTTGCAGTCTAAAGTATGTAGTAACTTTTGCCAGGATGGGCATGAGATCTGCGGAAAAATGTTGCAAGAACAATTGACTGGTTAAGATGGAACTCCGAAACGACCTTAGGAAGGAACCTGGGGTGCGTGTGGAAGACTACTCTGTTGTGATGGAACTTAATGTATGGTGGGTGAGCTACTAGGGTTTGGAGCTCACTAACTGTGAGCTGAAGCGGGTGCCACCAGAAACGCAACCTTCCAGGTCAAAAACTTCAGATGGCAGGTATCCAGAGGCTCAAAAGGATCTTTCATCAGCTGGTGAAGCCTATGTTGCAATCCTATGACACAAACGGAGGTTTGGTAAGGGGTTTTGCCAACAACAAACCTCTCATGAAGTGAACAATTAAGGGTTGCACAGAGATGGACTCACCCCCTAAATGCCAACTGCACTAAGTTGAACCCTTACAGAATTGGTTTTCAAGCCAGACTCAGAGAGCAGGAGGTATTCAAACAGTTTTTGTGTAGGACAAGAGCTGGCAGGACTGGATGATGGCAACGAGCATAGAGTCCCGAAAGGTTTTCCTCCCAAATGAGTCCAAGGTTTTGGCCTCTCGCCCCGGGGAAGCCAAGGCATGGGACAGAGAGCTTTTGGCTCATTTGAGAGCAGATTAGATGACCAAAGAGTGGTGAGGCAGCTGGGCCCTCTCAAATTCGGGAGCCTTCCGGATATGGTGCTACCACTGGGGGGGGGGGGGGGGGGGGGGGGGGGGGGGGGGGTGGGGGTCTTTTGGACATTTAAAAAAGAATCTCAGCTAAATTAAACTCCTCAAACTTGAACAAAAAAGAGGTCAGAGATCTAACTGAGGTTGGTGCTGCGGCCTAATAGCGCAGGCACCAGCGAAAAATAAAGGAAAAAAAAGGCTGAATAAAAACTAAGAACTACAAGGGAAAAAGAAATATACACTTTAAAAGAAAAAGAAAAGAATTACCTGCAGGGGAACGCATCCTCTCAGCTTTACAAGAAAAAAACCTCCCAAAAAACCTGATGGACCCGCGCTCGACCATTGGGCGGGAAGGCATAATGCATGCGCGGTAGGATGCTGCTAGAACTTTCTCTAGTGCTAGTGAATCAGTGTCTACATCAAGGCTCCGTTGGATGACATCACCCATATGTAGAAATGATGCAGCTTGCTTGCCTTTGGAGAATTCAAGCCTCCTCTCCCCAGTAACTTTGCTTCACCCTTCTTTCTGCAGATCAGCTAACTACTAATGCAGTGGTTCCCAAACCTGGTCCTGGAGGCACCCCAGCCAGTTAGATTTTCAGGATACCCATAATGAATATTCATGAGATATTTGCATGCACTGCACCGGACCTCCAGCCCCCACCCCCCCTCGTCGATGGATCACAGTGGGAGATCCTTTGACCGGAGGCAGCCAATCAACGATTTCTGGGGGTTTCGGGGGCTGGAGACCCACCGATCCTCCAACCCCCCCCCCCCCCCCCCGTCGGTGGGTGGGAGAGGGTTTGGCCGGCGGCGGCCACGACGTTTTCTGGGGGTTTGGGGGGGGGGGCCTCGGAGCAGGCTGTTTGACAGGTTTGGGCTTTTGACAGCCCAGACCTGTCAAACAAGTGCGGGAGGATTGCGCTGAGCGCATGCTCGGCACAATTCTCCTGCACTTTAAACATGATAATCAAAGATAATAGCGCTGCTTAGATTTGCATGCATTATCTTTGATCATCGATGCAGAAAAGCCCTGCGCTGTCCCGGCGCTATTTTTAGGGCGCTCTTCGGAACAGCGCAGGGCTTTTGATCATGAGGGCCTGAATATCCAGGAATAATCCAGGCAGCGGTTAAAACAAGACAAAAAAAAAACCAAAACACGCTCACCACCACAGCTGAATATCGACCCCAACAATTTTAAGGTAAAATTATGTCTTACCTGATAATTTTCTTTCCTTTAACGCAGCAGATGAATCCAGGAACTAGTGGGTTAAGTCTACCCACCAGCAGGTGGCGATAGAGATAAACTAAAGGCAGTGATGCCAGACGGCCAACTCCTTCCTCAGTTAGTATGTCATTCGTAAGCATTTGCCAAGGCCAAAAATATGAAACCAATATCAACCAGAAACCACCCTCACTATGAAAAACAGAGAACCAAATAAGAACTTCGAAATAACTGCAACTTGATCAAGAAATCGGAATCCTTTCTGTGTTCTCATATCTGTCTGAACTTTGCAAAAGAGAACCCGGAAGAAAAAATAGCCACACTAAGCGGAAAATGAAAAAAACGTCAGCTGAACAAGGGAGGGATCCTGGATTCATCTGCTGCGTTAAAGGAAAGAAAATTATCAGGTAAGACATAATTTTACCTTCCTTGTCACTTGCAGATGAATCCAGGAACTAGTGGGATGTACCCAGTGGTGTGCTGGAGCGGGCTCTCACGGGCTCGCAAGAGCCGTTTGTTAAGTTTTTAAGAATTTTGGGAGCCGGTTGTTAAAGTAGGCCTCCCCATGGCTACTTTAACAAGTGACTCCCAAAATGTGGGCTTGGGCCCCCTCCTGAATTCTCTTTTACTTTGCTGGCAGTGATGCTGGCCCCACCAACCAAGTAAATAGACTGCTGCTGCTCCCTGCTTCTGACTCTAAGCATCAGGCTGGGACTTTTCATGCAAGCGCAAGAAGGTTCCATCATGCTGCTCAGAGCCAGAAGCAAGCAGCAGAGAATGGTGGCAGTCCATTTATTGGCTGGTGGGGCTCGGCAAAGGTATGCCTAGCGTGCCTGCACAAGGGAGGGGAGAGAGAGGCATGTATTCCCCCCCCCCCCCCCAAAAAAAAAAAAATTTCAGGGCCGGTTATGCCCGGAGAGAGAGCCCGTTGTTAAAAGTTTACCAGCACACCCCTGGATGTACCAAAGCATTCCTTAAGTAGGGTGGGAAGCCAACGCTCCCTGCGCCAACACTCTCGCCCCAAAACTTGCATCCTCCCAAGCAGAAACGTCTAGCCTGTAATGCTTTGCAAAAGTATTTTTTATCTTAGTTACAGTTGTACCCTGCGCTTTCCCACTCATGGCAGGCTCAATGCAGCTTACATGGGGCAATGGAGGGTTAAGTGACTTGCCCAGAGTCACAAGGAGCTGCCTGTGCCTGAAGTGGGAATCGAACTCAGTTCCTCAGTTCCCCAGGACCAAAGTCCACCACCCTAACCACTAGGCCACTCCTCCACTCCACGGGATGCCCAAGTAGCTGCCCGACAAAATCTCTTCCAGAGATAAGGCCTCCGCCTCCGCCCAAGAAGCCGCCTGTGACCGAGTAGAATGCGCCTTCAGGGCCACTGGAGACGCCCGCCCTTGTAGCAGACACGCCGCTCCAATGACTTCTCTAATCCAGTGAGCAATGGAAGTCTTAGAAGCCGCCTCACCTCTTTTCGATCCCGACAAGAGCACAAAGAGATGATCCGAGCGTTGAAACTCGTTAGAGATCTGCAAGTAACGAAACAAGGCTCTCCGCACGTCCAGGAAACGTAGTGAGGCAAACTCCCACGGATAATCCTCTAGTCAAAAAGACGGAAGATAAACCAACTGATTGACATGGGTAGAAATGACTGCACCATTCGGATCGACACCCCTGCTTCAGAAAACTGCAAATAAGGATCTCTGTAAGAAAGCCTGAATTTCAGAAATCCTCCTAGCTGAAGCAATGACCACCAAAAACACTGTCGTAAGTGTTAGATCCTTCTCAGAAACCTTATTCAACGGCTCAAATGGTGGGGCCTGGAGGGCTCGCAGTACCACATTCAAATGCCATGCTGGGCACGGCTGCCAAAGAGGAGGCCAAAGCCAAAGAGCCCTGCGTAGGAAACGGACCACATCAGAGTGAGCTGCTAAAGAGGAACCGTCCAGTTGCCCCTAAAACAAGCTAGCGCAGCCACCTGCAATCGAAAGGAATTATATGACAATCCCTTTTGAAGATCATGCTGAAGGAACTCCAGAATAACTGGAATGTCCGCCCGAAAAGGCGCACGCAAAGCACACCACGCCGAGAAAGCTTTCCACACTCGCACGTACGTTGCTGAAGTAGACTGCTTCTGGCCCCCAAAACAGTGCAATGACTGGTCCTGAAAATCCCTTCTTCCTCAGCTGCTGCCTCTCAATAGCCAGGCCCTAAGACCAAAACGGATGGATTTTCCATCTGAACTGGCCCTTGATGCAGCAGATCGGGAGTCACAGGAAGTCGCAATGGTGGCTCAGAGTGCTCGAACGAGATCCGGCATACCACGGCCATCGGAGCACTAAGAATGACTGGCCCCCGATGCCGCCCTATGCAAGCAAAGAACTCTCCCTATCAGAGGCCACGGAGGAAAAACATACAGTAGCTGTTGTTCCGGTCATGGCTGGAGAAGAGCGTCCAATCCTGCGGATCCTGGCTGCCGTTTGCGGCTGAAGAACTGGGGAACTTTGGCATTGCATGCCATGGCCATGAGATCCATTACTGGTCTTCCCCAATGTTTACAGATCAGCCGAAAAGCCGAGTCTGACAGCGTCCATTCCGCTGCGACCAAAAGAGTCCGGCTGAGAAAATCCGCTTTAACATTGTCTTGACCCGCTATGTGCGCTGCCGACAGACTCTGAACATGCGCTTCCGCCCATACTAGAAGACGAGATGCTTCCACTGCCAAGGGAAGACTGCGAGTGCCCCTCTGCCGATAGATGTAGGCCACCGTCGTGGTTTTGTCTGAGAATACATGAACCGCCTGCCCCTGCAGAAGGTCCTGAAAACTCTGCAGCACATTCACGACTGCTTGCAACTCCAGACGATTTATTGGCCAAGTCGCTTCAAGAGGGGTCCACGATCCCTGGGCTACTCGATGAAGACAATGGGCTCCCCAGCCCGCATGGCTGACATCCGTCACGACTACCACTCAATTGGGAGACGCCAGAGAAACACTTCTGTAAATTGGCTGACCGGAGCCACCACGCGAGACTGTCCCTGGCCTGGCTCGACCAAGGAAGATGTCGTTGATAATCCAGCGACGTCGGCAACCATCTGCTCAAAAGGAAATTCTGAAGAGGCCGCATGTGAGCCCTTGCCCATGGAATGACCTCCAAGGTCGCCGTCATGGAACCGAGGAGCTGAACACAGTCCCACACTCAGGGAGCACGACGACTCAATAAGGTCCGTACCTGAGAAAGCAATTTGATCCTTCGCCCCTCGGGGAGAAACACCTTCCCCCGCTTCGTATCGAATTGCACTCCAAGACACTCCAGACTGAGTAGGAACCAGATGACTTGTCCATACTGCCCACCCAACCTAAGGTTTACAACACTGCAATCACTCGGTTGGTGACCACTCGACTCTCCTCTGCTGTTGTCGCCCGAATCAGCCAGTCGTCGAGATATGGATGCACTCGAATCCCCTCCTTTCGCAGGAACGCTGTCACCACCACCATGACCTTGGAAAAAGTGCGTGGGCAGTGGCATCCCAAAAGGAAGGGACCGAAACTGGAAGTGCTGACCCGCACCGCAAATCTGAGAAATCTCTGATGGGGCTGCAAATGGGAATGTGCAGGAAAGCTTCCCTCAAATTGAGAGCTGTCAAAAACTCGCCTGGTTGAGCAGCAGCAATAACTGCCCTTAATGTCTCCATGCGGAAGTGACAAACCCGCAAAAACTGGTTTGCTTTTCTGAGATTAATAGGCGAAAATCCCCTCCCTTCTTTGGAACCACAAAGAACGATGGAGTACCGGACCTGTGCGCCTTTCGACGAGAACAGGCACGATAGACGTATGAAGAGAGGCTTGCTGACCTGAACATGTACACCCTGGAGGAAAGGAGGAACAGGGGTGATTGATACAGACGTTCAAATATTGAAAGGTATTAATCCGCCAAACGAATCTTTTCCGGAGATGGGAAGCGTTGTAGAACGAGGAGGACATGAAATGAGATTGAAGGGGGGCAGACTCAGGAAAGATATCAGGAAGTATTTTTTCACGGAGAGGGTGGTGGACGCTTGGAATGCCCTCCCGCGGGAGGTGGTGGAGATGAAAACGTAACGGAGTTCAAACATGAATGGGATATGCATAGAGGAATCCTGTGCAGAAGGAATGGATCCTCAGAAGCTTAGCTGAAATTGGGTGGCGGAGCAGTTGGGGGGAAGAGGGGGTGGTGGTTGGAGGCGAGGATAGGGGAGGGCATACATATACGGTCTGTACCAGAGCCGGTGATGGGAGGCGGGACTGGTGGTTGGGAGGCGGGAAATACTGCTGGGCAGACTTATATGGTCTGTGCCCTGAAAAGGACAGGTACAAATTCAAGGTAAGGTATACACATATGAGTTTGTCTTGGGCAGACTGGATGGACCATGCAGGTCTTTTTCTGCCGTCATCTACTATGTTACTATGCTATGTTACTATGTTACTATGACCCTATCCTTAGCAGGTCTCGCAAACACTGCAGAACCACTGTCCTCTTGGCACGGGATACACAGCGGGACTCCAGAAAAAAGTCTGCGACGGGAGAGAAAAATTCTAGCTTGTAACCTTCTCGCACCACATCGAGGACCCACTGGTCCGAAGTAATTCTGGCCCACTCTGGAAGAAAGAGAAAGCTGACCACCGATCTGCTCTCCTCCTGAGTGGACCTGCGCTTCTTGTTGCGAAAAGGAAGAACGCTGCCCAAAACGAGGACGCTGAAAGGCTGCATTGGACTGCCCCGGGCGATACTGTCGCGTCTCTCTGAAACATGAACTCAAGGCTCCCTGCCTGGAAGTAGACTTGGGTCTATCCTCTGGAAGACGCTGAGATTTGGAATCCCCTAAATCTTTAAACAATCTTTTCTAGGTCTTCCCCAAAAAGCAATTTCCCTCGGAAAGGCAAATTAATGAGCCGTTGCTTAGAGGCCATATCTGCGGCCCAATTATGGAGCCACAGAAGACGCTGAGAGGAAACGGTCAATGCCATGAGTTTGGCCGAAGCACAGACCAAATGATACAAGGCATCCGCCAAGTTCGCCAGCCCAATATCCATCAGCGACATCTGAGGAGTTCCTGGCATATCAGACTCCGAAATCGAATCCATGACAGAATGTTGCCAACTGAGACAAGCTCTAGCCGCATAATAATTAGATAAAGACCTGATCGCAGATATTCAAAGGTTGGGAAACAAGAGAGAGGTGCTCTTGCTGGGAGATTTCAATCTGCTGGATGTAGATTGGAAGGTTCCGTCTATGGAATCGGAAAGAAGTGGAGAGATCGTGGATGCTTTCCAAAGTGTTTTGCTCAGACAAATGGTGACAGAACCCACGAGGGAGGGAGCGACGCTGGATCTGGTGCTCACACATGGGGATAGCGTGTCAAATATCCGAGTGGGAGCCCACCTGGGCCGATTCTGTTCAATATATTTGTGAGTGACATTGCCGAAGGGTTAGAAGGTAAAATTTGCCTATTTGCAGAGGATACTAAGATCTGTAACAGAGTGGACACCCCAGAGGGAGTGGAAAACATGAAAAAGGACCTACGGAAGCTAGAAGAATGGTCTAAGGTTTGGCAATTAAAATTCAATGCGAAGAAATGCAAAGTGATGCACTTAGGGAATAGAAATCCACGGGAGACATATGTGTTAGGCGGGGAGAGTCTGATAAGTACGGACGGGGAGAGGGATCTTGGGGTGATAGTATCTGAGGATTTGAAGGCGACGAAACAGTGTGACAAGGCGGTGGCAGTAGCTAGAAAGTTGTTAGGCTGTATAGAGAGAGATGTGACCAGCAGAAGAAAGGGGGTGTTGATGCCCCTGTATAAATCGTTGGTGAGGCCCCACCTGGAGTATTGTGTTCAGTTTTGGAGGCCGTATCTTGCTAAGAATGTAAAAAGAATTGAAGTGGTGCAAAGAAAAGCTACGAGAATGGTATGGGATTTGCGTTACAAGACGTATGAGGAGAGACTTGCTGACCTGAACATGTATACTCTGGAGGAAAGGAGAAACAGGGGTGATATGATACAGACGTTCAAATATTTGAAAGGTATTAATCCGCAAATGAACCTTTTCCGGAGATGCGAAGGCGGTAGAATGAGAGGACATGAAATGAGATTGAAGGGGGGCAGACTCAAGAAAAATGTCAGGAAGTATTTTTTCACAGAGAGAGAGTAGTGGATTGCTTGGAATGCCCTCCCGCGGAAGGTGGTGGAAATGAAAACGGTAACGGAATTCAAACATGCGAGGGATAAACATAAAGGAATCCTGTTCAGAAGGAATGGATCCTAAGGAGCTTAGCCGAGATTGGGTGGCAGAGCCAGTGGCGGGAGGGGGGGACGGTGCTGGGCAGACTTATACGGTCTGTGCCCTGAAAAGGACAGGTACAATAAAGGTAAGGTATACACAAAAAGTAGCACATATGAGTTTATCTTGTTGGGCAGACTGGATGGACCGTGCAGGTCTTTTTCTGCCGTCATCTACTATGTAAGAACTACAAACAGAAGCTTGAAGTGTCAAAGCGGCCATCTCAAAGGCACGTTTTAATGAGGCCTCTAGCCATCTGTCTTGCATATCCGTAAGTGCCACACAACCTTCCACTGGAAGAGCAGTCTTCTTAGTGACCACCGTCACCAGGGCATCCACCCTAGGTAGAGCAAACTGCTCTAAACGGTCCACTGACACTGGATACAGCCTGGCCATAGCCCTGGCTACTTCCAGCCCATCCAGATCCGCTCACTGGGCTGAAATCAACTCTTCAATAGCTTCATGTACTGGAAAGGCCTTAGAAGGTCGTCTGGTACTAGCCATCTTGGGGTTGACAGCCTGAGAAGCCGCAACCTAGGGGTACTCTATATTCAGGGCTTCCAGCGCCTGAGAGATAAAGGAGGACAACTCCTCCTTATGGAAAATCTTCACGGCGGAAGAGTCCTCCAGTTGGTCAGTGAGAACACCGTCCTCCACGTCCTCTACCCCCGTCTGCTCCGAGAGAGTCACCACGGAGGAAGCTGCAGGCGACAGTATGCAGGACCCCTCCTCAGACCACAAAGAAAGCCTAGGCTTTTTAAGGGAGGAAAACCACCAAATCTCTTGGTTACCCCCTGAGAGAATCAAGGCCGAAGCTGTCGCAGCCGCGTGGGGGGGGGGGGGGGGGGGGGGGGCAAGGCCCTTTTCAACAAAAACGCCTGATGGAGTAGCAAAATAAACTCTGGCGAAAACCCTTCCCTCGCAATGGAGGTCGCAGCCATGGCACCTGCACCACCGCCCACAGTGCCTGACGGCTCCCCCGACTCCCCTACCAGTGGAGAAGAAGCTTTGCCCAAAACCGCTACCGGAGCCGGCTCCACGACCGATTGCAAAATGGCGCGAGAATCGCCAGGCACTGGAGCGGGAAAGCACGCTCGGGGGGGGGGGGGCGCCACAGCTCCGTCGAGTCCCGCCAAATCAGCGCACCCCGCGTTGCAAAGGCCTGCTGCCAAACGCCGTTTCCCGCATCGGAAACAGCGTTTTACCACCTCCACTGCCAACGTCCGTCCCTGAACAGGACCCCAGCAGGACTTACCCCAGACCAGGAAAGCTCGGGAACTGACAGCTGAGCTGAAGAAAAACAACCCTCCGACTCCACTTCGAGGCAGGCTCAGACAAGCAGGCAACAGAAAACAGGACTCAGACAGCAGTAACACAAACCTGCTCTCAGCAAAGCGAATGCTACATACCTGTAGAAGGTATTCTCCGAGGACAGCAGGCTGATTGTTCTCACTGATGGGTGACGTCCACGGCAGCCCCTCCAATCGGAATCTTTACTAGCAAAAACATTTGCTAGCCCTCGCGCGCCGAAGCGCACCACGCATGCACGGCCGTCTTCCCGCCCGAAACCGGCTCGTGCCGGCCAGTCTCATATGTAGCAAGACAAAGAGAAGGGAAGACACAACTCCAAAAGGGGAGGTGGGCGGGTTTGTAAGAACAATCAGCCTGCTGTCCTCGGAGAATACCTTCTACAGGTATGTAGCATTCGCTTTCTCCGAGGACAAGCAGGCTGCTTGTTCTCACTGATGGGGTATCCCTAGCCCCCAGGCTCACTCAAAACAACAACCATGGTCAATTGGGCCTCGCAACGGCGAGGACATAACTGAGATTGACCTAACAATTTATCCAACTAACAGAGTGCACCCTGGAACAGAATAAACATGGGCCTATGGGGGTGGAGTTGGATTCTAAACCCCGAACAGATTCTGAAGCACTGACTGCCCGAACCGACTGTCGCGTCGGGTATCCTGCTGCAGGCAGTAATGAGATGTGAATGTGTGGACAGGTGACCACGTCGCAGCTTTGCAAATCTCTTCAATAGTGGCTGACTTCAAGTGGGCTACCGACGCTGCCATGGCTCTAACATTATGAGCCGTGACATGACCCTCAAGAGCCAGCCCAGCCTGGGCGTAAGTGAAGGAAATGCAAT
This sequence comes from Microcaecilia unicolor, assembly GCF_901765095.1. Lineage (NCBI taxonomy): Eukaryota > Metazoa > Chordata > Amphibia > Gymnophiona > Siphonopidae > Microcaecilia > Microcaecilia unicolor. The sequence continues at coordinate 202,029,483 of NC_044038.1, read as the reverse complement.
CTGCTAGCCAATTGGAGATGGTGCGTTTCCCCACAGCCACTCCCCTCCTGTTGGGATCAAAAGAAACAAACAATTGGGCGGACTGTCTGTTGGGCTGTGTCCGCTCCAGATAGAAGGCCAATGCTCTTTTGCAGTCCAATGTGTGCAGCTGACGTTCAGCAGGGCAGGAATGAGGACGGGGAAAGAATGTTGGCAAGACAATTGACTGGTTCAGATGGAACTCCGACACAACCTTTGGCAAGAACTTAGGGTGAGTGCGGAGGACTACTCTGTTATGATGAAATTTGGTGTAAGGGGCCTGGGCTACCAGGGCCTGAAGCTCACTGACTCTACGAGCTGAAGTAACTGCCACCAAGAAAATGACCTTCCAGGTCAAGTACTTCAGATGGCAGGAGTCCAGTGGCTCAAAAGGAGGTTTCATCAGCTGGGTGAGAACGACATTGAGATCCCATGACACTGTAGGAGGTTTGACGGGGAGGTTTGACAACACCAAACCTCTCATGAAGCGAACAACTAAAGGCTGTCCTGAGATCGGCTTACCTTCCACACGGTAATGGTATGCACTGATTGCACTAAGGTGAACCCTTACAGAGTTGGTCTTGAGACCAGACTCAGACAAGTGCAGAAGGTATTCAAGCAGGGTCTGTGTAGGACAGGAGCGAGGATCTAAGGCCTTGCTGTCACACCAGACGGCAAACCTCCTCCATAAAAAGAAGTAACTCCTCTTAGTGGAATCTTTTCTGGAAGCAAGACACGGGAGACACCCTCTGACAGATCCAAAGAGGCAAAGTCTACGCTCTCAACATCCAGGCCGTGAGAGCCAGGGACCGGAGGCTGGGACGCAGAAGCGCCCCTTTGTTCTGTGTGATGAGGGTCGGAAAACACTCCAATCTCCACGGTTCTTCGGAGGATAACTCCAGAAGAAGAGGGAACCAGATCTGACGCGGCCAAAAGGGAGCAATCAGAATCATGGTGCCTCGGTCTTGCTTGAGTTTCAACGAAGTCTTCCCGACCAGAGGTATGGGAGGATAAGCATACAGTAGACCTTCCCCCCAGTCCAGGAGGAAGGCATCCGATGCCAGTCTGCCGTGGGCCTGAAGCCTGGAACAGAACTGAGGGACCTTGTGGTTGGCTCGAGATGCGAAGAGATCTACCAAGGGGGTGCCCCACGCTTGGAAGATCTGTCGCACCACTCGGGAGTTCAGCGACCACTCGTGAGGTTGCATGATCCTGCTCAACCTGTCGGCCAGACTGTTGTTTACGCCTGCCAGGTATGTGGCTTGGAGCACCATGCCGTGACGGCGAGCCCAGAGCCACATGCTGACGGCTTCCTGACACAGGGGGCGAGATCCGGTGCCCCCCTGCTTGTTGATGTAATACATGGCAACCTGGTTGTCTGTCTGAATTTGGATAATTTGGTGGGACAGCCGATCTCTGAAAGCCTTCAGAGCATTCCAGACCGCTCGCAACTCCAGAAGATTGATCTGCAGATCGTGTTCCTGGAGGGACCAGCTTCCTTGGGTGTGAAGCCCATCGACATGAGCTCCCCACCCCAGGAGAGACGCATCCGTAGTCAGCACTTTTTGTGGCTGAGGAACTTGGAAAGGACGTCCCAGAGTCAAATTGGACCAAATCGTCCACCAATACAGGGATTTGAGAAAACTCGTGGACAGGTGGATCACATCTTCTAGATCCCCAGCAGCCTGAAACCACTGGGAAGCTAGGGTCCACTGAGCAGATCTCATGTGAAGGCGGGCCATGGGAGTCACATGAACTGTGGAGGCCATGTGGCCCAGCAATCTCAACATCTGCCGAGCTGTGATCTGCTGGGACGCTCGCACCCGCGAGACGAGGGACAACAAGTTGTTGGCTCTCGCCTCTGGGAGATAGGCACGAGCCATCCGAGAATCCAGCAGAGCTCCTATGAATTCGAGTCTCTGCACTGGGAGAAGATGGGACTTTGGATAATTTATCACAAACCCCAATAGCTCCAGGAGACGAATAGTCATCTGCATGGACTGTAGAGCTCTTGCCTCTGATGTGTTCTTCACCAGCCAATCGTCGAGATAAGGGAACACATGCACTCCCAGTCTGCGAAGTGCCGCTGCTACCACAGCCAAGCACTTCGTGAACACTCTGGGCGCAGAGGCGAGCCCAAAGGGTAGCACACAGTACTGGAAGTGACGTGTGCCCAGCTGAAATCGCAGATACTGTCTGTGAGCTGGCAGTATCGGGATGTGCGTGTAGGCGTCCTTCAAGTCCAGAGAGCATAGCCAATCGTTTTCCTGAATCATGGGGAGAAGGGTGCCCAGGGAAAGCATCCTGAACTTTTCTTTGACCAGATATTTGTTCATGGCCCTTAGGTCTAGGATGGGACGCATCCCCCGTTTTCTTTTCCACAAGGAAGTACCTGGAATAGAATCCCAGCCCTTCCTGCCCGGATGGCACAGGCTCGACCGCATTGGCGCTGAGAAGGGCGGAGAGTTCCTCTGCAAGTACCTGCTTGTGTTGGAAGCTGTAAGACTGAGCTCCCGGTGGACAATTTGGAGGTTTTGAGGCCAAATTGAGGGTGTATCCTTGCCGGACTATTTGGAGAACCCACTGATCGGAGGTTATGAGAGGCCACCTTTGGTGAAAAACTTTCAACCTCCCTCCGACCGGCAGGTCGCCCGGCACTGACACTTGGATGTCGGCTATGCTCTGCTGGAGCCAGTCAAAAGCTCGTCCCTTGCTTTTGCTGGGGAGCCCAGGGGCCTTGCTGAGGCGCACGCTGCGGACGAGAGCGAGCGCGCTGGGGCTTAGCCTGGGCCGCAGGCTGTCGAGAAGGAGGATTGTACCTAAGCTTACCAGAAGAGTAGGGAGCAGTCTTCCTTCCCCCAAAAAATCGTCTACCTGTAGAGGTAGAAGCTGAAGGCTGCCGGCGGGAGAACTTGTCGAAAGTGGTGTCCCGCTGGTGGAGCTGCTCTACCACCTGTTCGACTTTCTCTCCAAAATATTATCCGCACGGCAAGGCGAGTCCGCAATCCGCTGCTGGATCCTATTCTCCAGGTCGGAGGCACGCAGCCATGAAAGTCTGCGCATCACCACACCTTGAGCAGCGGTCCTGGACGCAACATCAAAGGTGTCATATACCCCTCTGGCCAGGAATTTTCTGCACGCCTTCAGCTGCCTGACCACCTCCTGAAATGGCTTGGCTTGCTCAGGGGGGAGCTTGTCCACCAAGCCCGCCAACTGCCGCACATTGTTCCGCATGTGTATGCTCGTGTAGAACTGGTAAGACTGTATTTTGGCCACGAGCATAGAAGAATGGTAGGCCTTCCTCCCAAAGGAGTCTAAGGTTCTAGAGTCCTTGCCCAGGGGCGCCGAAGCATGCTCCCTAGAACTCTTAGCCTTCTTTAGGGCCAAATCCACAACTCCAGAGTCGTGAGGCAACTGAGTGCGCATCAGCTCTGGGTCCCCATGGATCCGGTACTGGGACTCGATCTTCTTGGGAATGTGGGGATTACTTAATGGCTTGGTCCAGTTCGCCAGCAATGTCTTTTTGAGGACATGATGTATGGGTACTGTGGACGCTTCCTTAGGTGGAGAAGGATAGTCCAGGAGCTCAAACATCTCAGCCCTGGGCTCGTCCTCCACAACCACCGGGAAGGGGATGGCCGTAGACATCTCCCGGACAAAGGCCGCAAAAGACAGACTCTCGGGAGGAGAAAGCTGCCTTTCAGGGGAGGGAGTGGGATCAGAAGGTAGGCCATCAGACTCCTCGTCAGAGAAATATCTGATGTCCTCCTCCTCCTCCCACGAGGCCTCACCATCGGTATCAGACACAAGTTCACGGACCTGTGTCTGAAGCCGTGCCCGGCTCGACTCCGTGGAACCACGGCCATGGTGGGAGCGTCGAGAGGTAGACTCCCTCGCCCGCACCGGCGAAGCTCCTTCCGCCGACGTCGTCGGGGAGCCTTCCTGGGAGGCGACCGCAGTCGGTACCGCAAGCGGCACCGATGTCGGAGACCTCACCCCGGGCAAGGGGCCAGCCGGCACCTCACTCGACGGTACCGGTGGCGCAAGCACCCCCGGTACCGGAGGGGAAGGGTGCAACAGCTCTCCCAGGATCTCTGGGAGGACGGCCCGGAGACTCTCGTGCAGAGCGGCTGTGGAGAAAGACGTGGAAGCTGATGCAGGTGTCGATGTCAGAGTCTGTTCCGGGCGTGGAGGCTGTTCCGGGCTGTCCATAGTGGAGCGCATCGACACCTCTTGAACAGAGGGTGAGCGGTCCTCTCGGTGCCGATGCCTACTGGGTGCCGACTCCCTCGGCGACCCAGAGCTCTCGGTGCCGATACGGGAAGGGGACCGGTGTCGATGCTTCTTCGACTTCTTGGAACGAAGCATGTCACCGGAGCTTCCCGGCACCGACGAGGACGACGTAGAATCCAGCCGTTGCTTCCTCGGGGCCGAGGCCGAAGAAGGTCGGTCTGGGGGGGGGGGGCTGTACCGCAGGAGCCCTCAAGGTAGGGGGAGACCCGCCCGAAGGCTCACCGCCACCAGCAGGGGAATGGACAGCCCTCACCTGCACTCCAGTCGAAGCACCACCGTCCGACATCAGAAGTGGAGATCTCGGTACCGCCGACGCAGCCTTCCAATGTCTCAGCCCCGATGCAGAGGGTCGATGCCTTGATGCACTCGATGCAGTCGCGGCCGAGGACGGAGGTCTAGACGCTGTCGACGTCGATGCACTCGATACTCCCGGTGCCGATGCCGACAAAGAGCCCAAGAACAAAACGTTCTACTGGGCCAATCTCGCTACCTGAGTCCGCTTTTGTAAAAGGGCCCACAGACTACAGGCCTGCGGGCGGTGCCCAGCCCCCAGACACTGAAGACACGACGCGTGCCTGTCAGTGAGCGAGATTACCCGGGCGCACTGGGTGCACTTCTTGAAGCCGCTGGGAGACTTCGATGACATGGGCGGAAAAATCACGCCGGCGAGATCAAAACTCGTGATTGCGTAAGGCACCAAAAAGAGGGGGAGAAAAAAATTTGACCAGAGGCCTCAAAAGGGCCTACCCCGAAGACGAAAAGAAACTTACCGGGGCAAAAACTAGAACTAGAGGAAAGGGAAAAAGACCGAAAAGGTCTTCCGAAATCCTTTTTTTTTTTTTTTTTGCGAAAAGTCAAAAGAGACGCGCGAGGTCAACTTAAGGGGCGCGAACTGCGTAACACGACCGTACCGAGCGCGGACAAAAGAAGACTGGCCGACACGAGCCGGTTTCGGGCGGGAAGACGGCCGCGCATGCGCGGTGCGCATCGGCGCACGAGGGCTAGCAAATGTTTTTGCTAGTGAAGATTCCGATTGGAGGGGCTGCCGTGGATGTCACCCATCAGTGAGAACAAGCAGCCTGCTTGTCCTCGGAGAAAAACACACTTCCCTGTGCTTCTCTGTTTCTCTTTTAAATAAATTCTATGGTTCTCTCTTTTTTTTTTTTTTCAGTGAGGAGGCAGAAACAAACAGGGAAAGAAAGGAACAGCAAAAGCCTGTTCAGAGGGAATTTGAGGTGCAGCAGGGACCCAGCAACTGTGTATGCTGCCAAAGGGGACACCACCAGTCCGCCACCCCCGGCTCAAACTGATCACCGGTCCAGGAGCACCCTCAGAGGCCTTGGGCTCAGGAGCTGGAGAAAAAGCCATCCACCACCTGCTGAGATAGTGGCTGTCTGGCATCACTGTCTTTAGTTTATCTCTATCTCCACCTGCTGGTAGGCGGACTTAACCCACTAGTTCCTGGTTTCATCTGCTGCAAGTGACAAGGAATTCAAGATCCTCAACTATCCTTCTAATAAAATCCAAACTATAAATATCATTTATGGCTGAAACCTGACTTAGGACTCCATTACCTGCTATTCCTTGTGTCATACTGCCTCATGCTTTTAATGAAATGAATTTTCTTCAAAGTTTTGGGTCTTGGAGATCCAGACAAGTGCCTTGTTCTGAAATTGCAAAATATTTTATATAGAATCATGTAAACTCGTTAATGTAAACAATGAATAAATCCTATTGCTTATTTTAAAAGCAGCAATTGATTGAAAAATATACAACTATGCATGCTGTTTCAATTCCTACCTGCATGAAATACCGCCACATAGCAGATTAAGTGTGCACTTTTACCATCAGAAAGGGTGAGCCATTTTCAGCCAGGCTACTTATCCGTGCAAATGGCTTTTGAAAATTGTTCTCTCCCCTTTGCTAGCCTAAGCAGGGCTACACGAAAGGTCTGTACAGGTATTAGAGCTCTTCATTTACTAGCATCTGTATTACAAAGACCACATCTCTTGTTATTTCTTCTGTTGAAAGATGTATACCACGTTTCATGGTATACAACCACAAAGAACATTTCAGTCTAGTCCATTTTCAGGACTGGCTGAAATGTTACTGTGTACTATGACCTGGAATTGGAACAAAGGAATATAAGCGCCTCTGGGATCATTAAGGGTACACACCATCAATAAAGCTAGCAGCCTTAGTGAGACTAATGGATGGCATGCGTACCACCATTAAACCAAAAGTTCCTGCAGCAGCCACAGAACCAGACTGACTACTGTCAAGATGATAAGTCAGGATTCATAGACCCTAACTTATGTACTAACATAGTAAGTGTTTACAGCTAAAGACCTGTACTGAATCTGACACAACTGCATTGGTTCTACTTACTACTACTAGTCCTAATTATTTCTATAGCGTTACTAGAGGTATGCGGAAGTCTGTCCCTAGAGGACTGACAATCTAAGTTTTTGTACCTGGGGCAATAGAAGGTTAAGTGACTTGCCCAAGGTCACAAGGAGCTACAGTGGGAATCGAACCCAGGTAGCCAGGATAAAAGTCCACTGTACTAACCATTAGGCCACTCCACTCTACTTCTTCATGATTAGTCACTGGCATACTTTGTTTCTGCGTTTCCCTGCCAAATTTGGGGCACAGACCGCAGAAGTCTGCCTGGCACTGGTCCTACTTTCAAACTACTGGAGTTGCCATCAAAGTCTATTCCAGCCTTGATCCTGATCTGTTTTTGCCATTTACGCAGGCTCTGAATTTGCTTAACTTCATTTATTATATTCTTAAATGAAGCACCACCTAGGTAGGTAAGACAATGTCTGTATCTCGAATGTAAGCTTATTCTCTGTCACTTGTGCAGATCACTGCCACTCACAAGTGGCAAACGCAAAACATATCCGACAGCAAACAAGCCATTGAAAAACTTCATACTGAAAACTAGAAAATATGCAAACAGGTGTCCAGTGTGGTACAAGTAGCATGGGGAGGGGGAGATAAAGAATACTGCATCCAGGGAATTAACACAGATGCTGCTCAGAAGGTACCTCTGAAGACTGGTGCAATACAGAATGCAGACAGAAGACTCATGAATAAGCTGAAAGGGTTGAACTCAGGACTGAAAGTGGAGAACTGGATAAGAAACTGGTTGACAGCTGCGTAACCCTGGCAGCGCTATAGAAATGCTAAGTAGTAGTAGTAGTTGACCTACAGGTGGTAGAGGGTGGTGGTAAATGGAATCCGCTCGGAGCAAAGGAAGGTGAGCAGTGGAGTTCCTCAGGGGTCGGTGCTGGGGCCTATGCTATTTAATATATTTGTGGGAGATATTGCTGAAGGGTTAGAAGGAAAAGTATGCCTTTTTGCAGATGACACGAAAATAGCCAATAGAGTGGATACCCTGGAGGGAGTAGAAATGATGAGAAGGGATCTCTGAACGTTAGAAGAATGGTCGAGGGTCTGGCAGTTAAAATTTAATCTATAAACACAGAGGGATAATGTTTTATCTCAGAGTACTAAGTTATTCCAACCTTATACAGTAAATGTACTCCGATTATGAATATACAAAACTTTTAATACTCAATACATGCACATACATACATCATACAATCCACCATTAGTGTTGCAAAGTCCACCTGTACCTATATGCCTACCCTCTTGAGTTCCCTTGATAATTAATAGTCATTTCATCTCAACAGTGTTGCCCATATTTTCAGCTGCAACTGAGCCACAATCAGGTCACTGAATTAACCAATGTGGTCAACACAAATGTGTGGTCTGAAACCACTGTTATTATCCTCAATAAAACATCCTGATGGAAATTTCCACATGTAAAGTGGATAAACTTTACATGTGGAAATTTCCATCAGGATGTTTTATTGAACTTGAGGATAATAACAGCAGTTTCAGACCACACTGGTTAATTCGGTGACCTGATTGTGTTTTAACAACCTTGAATAGTTTTGTGTCATCTGCATCAATGGGCTAACTTATGTGAGACCAGCAACCCTCCGTTTTCATATCTTTGTTAACATATGGCATGTTTAAATTCTAAATGCATTTGCTGTGGTTTATATTTAGGTCTGTCTCCTAAAGCTTTCTGAATCCTATACCATAATATCGAGCCATAGGAAACAATGCAGGACAAGACACCATTTCTCATGCCTGCAGTGTTAAAAAAAAACAAAAAAACATGTCCAATTTTGGCCATGCAATTATGCTGGCCAAAATGTTCAAACACCTCTTTAAATAAGACCAAAATAACTAACCAAAATGTATTGCATTTGACTCTCCATTTAGATAGAAATTTAAGGTCTGTAAATCCAATAAATTTCATTGAAAAAAACAATATACGGAGTGCGACCTATATTGTGGAGCTGAGTGGTTCTTTCAGCTCCACAAGACAAGCATTCAGGTCCAAAATGCGATCAAGAAACATGCATCCTGACTGGTCACTCATGTCCTGAATCTCAGACATCACCAAAACAGAAGTAAGCTATCATTTATGTGGAGATAACACTGCTAGGGGCTAATAAAACTGTTATTTCTGTAGATCTATGCAATGCTGTAGAGACACAAAATTAACAGAGTGCCTAAAAAAAAAAATCTTCAAAAAAAGAACCCATTTTATAAAGAAATAGACGCCCATGTACCTTTATAGAAGAGGCTTATACAATGCTTCCTAGTAGGGTACAAATGCTTGTGCACACAAGCAGGTTTTTGTGTATTGTAACTGTGCCCAAATTATACCTTCGGGAATGCAGACTGTACCTGAATGGAACTCACTTTGAGCTACTACTAAAAAAAAGAAGAGAGCCAAATCCAAAATCCCTTTCAAAAAGCTTTTTGGGCGCCTACATTTTGCACACATATATCCCTGACATTTTATAACAGCCATGCTCTATATGTAAGAGATACTTTACCTCTCTAATATACAGTCAGCCCCCTTTCTTTGGAGCTTGCCCTCAAGTCAAAATGTGCTGTATATGGTTTCAACACGACAGTTTTTCATAAAATCACAGATAAAAATACATTTCTCAATTATGAAAGCTGTCAATCAACGGTTCTTAAAAACAGCTTACCACTTTCTCAATTTCTGAGACACCGACAGATCTGTTCTAGTGATCAAGAATTTAAACATCAAGCAATGATCCCTGTCTTGGAAGTTGGCAACCCGGGGATATCCTAAAGCGGCAATCCGGAAGGCGTATCGTAGAGCACGATACAATCACCGAGATCTTTTATTAAATACATCACGTACAGCATCAACAGATGAAGACACAATATTCACCTATGTTATGAGATACAATTCGGCCTCACCCCTGGTAGCAGCGATTGCCAGGAAACACTGGACTTTAATTCAAACCCACCCACTGTTCAAAGATGCGCAATTGAGGATTGCTTACAGTAGACAAAGAAATCTCAAGGAATTATTATGTCTGGCTGCATTATCCTGCCCTAATGATCCTGCTACGAGAACGGAGGCCCCGACAGGTCATAGACAATGCGGAGAATGTTCTTTTTGATGGATCATGTCAGAGTCCTCCGTGTTTGTAAATCCAAGTAATCAGAAAAAGTATTTTCTTCGCACTAACACTACGTGTAGATCTAGTTCTGTTGTGTACTGTTTGAAATGCCCATGCGATAAAATCTACGTGGGTCAAACTTCGAGATCTCTATCCATCTGCCTGACTGAACACAGAAGTGCGATCAACATTCAGAAAATAGGTTCACCCTTGGTTTCACAGTGCAAAGCCTACTCACATGCCTTCAATGATTTTACTTGCACGATCTTACAAGAAATCTTAAAATCCCCATGAGGTGGAGACCACCGCAGATATTTATTACAAGCAGAACAGAAATGGATCTACAGACTTCATTCCCTAGAACCGAGAGGTCTAAACAAGTCGCATAGAATGGTGTCACTTTTTTTAGAATGGTGATTGGTTTTCATTCAGTCGGCTGATTGGTTGTTATTTTTTCAGCTGATCGGTTGTCATTTTTTCCACACTGCCGATTGGCCAAAATCATCTCAGCGTCTGACGTCACAAGGACTATAACTACAACACATCATGGCGTCTATTTAATACCAACACGTTGCCGAAGGAAGCTGTGCGAGCATTCCATGTACTGTGTGATTTTTTGGGGGGGGGGTTTACTAAATATTTTGATAGAGTATATATTTGTTTGCTACTTTAACCTAGTATCCTGACGATTTAACTTTGTATAGTTGCAGCCTGAGACCCTGAAGAAGCAGCGAAACGCTGGCCACCGTCGGCTCAGGGCAGTGTTTGAGGGACCGCACAGCGGGAGCAACCGTGGATTGAACACGCTTAATAGAGATAAGTGAACCAGTGATTAGTAAAAATTTGTCTGTGTTCCTATTGTAGCGTTCAATATATTGAAAATGTATCTATCGTTGAAAACTTTTTAAAATAATTGGCTACCGCAAATATTTCTTTTATAGCCGTAGCCGCAGGGGTTTTTGCTGATGATGGAGAGGACTTTTTGTCCGTTCAGCTTGTTGAGAGTGAGAATTACTATACAGTCCCCAAGCTCTTTGAGGCTTTTTCCCTGTACGTTATTTCACATCCTGTGGATTTATTATTTTGTATATAAAACAGACAAGAAACGTGCCCAGCATTCTCTTCTAGAGACATATTGAGGCGTACTTTCAAAGCACTCAGCCTTACAAAGTTCCATAGATTACTATGGAACTTTGTAAGGCTAAGTGCTTTGAAAATGAGCCCCATTGTTAACTAAATAAACCACTGTGTGCATAGAGTGTGTTTAGTAGACGTGTCCTAATTTTGTGATACTAGTGCAGTTTGGATGCTTTTCCTGTACAACACCTCTCACTATGTATTTGTCAAGTCCATGAAGTACACTTAGTTTGACCATTTGCTCACTTCGGTTTCTGTTTCCCTAGCTGCTAGTTTTCAGTGTTTCATTGACACCTAGGCCCAGATGCATCAACCAAACGTAAAAAAATGTAAAACGTAAAAGTCCTTAACGAATTTTAAAAAACGAAGAATGCACCAAAAAAACGGTACGGTATTGTAAAGTACAATGCATTAAAGATTTGTTAAATTGGTGTAATCCCCATCGGTAATCGGCCCCTAAAGCATGCGCAGAGCAGCCAAGCGTTATGCTGGCTGCTCTGCGCATGCCGCAAACGTCAAAACAAACAAACAAAAAAAACCAACACAAACACATGGCTCCCCGCTTTCCCCTGCATAAAATATAAAACCTAAGCAAACATCAAAAAAGGATCGGGAGGGGGCAAAGGCGCTCATCAGGAGCGTCCTGTATGGATGGCCTTGCCCCCTGCCCCCCCGCCCGAGGTCGCTGCTGCTCCCCGCTTCTCCCTGTATTAAATAAAAACTTAAAATAAAAACTCAAAACTTTTGCAGCGCCGGGCCCCCCTCCCTTCCTGTCTCTCTCTTTCTCCTTCTCCCACCACTGCTCCGCCTCCTGCCATCCTCTGGCCCCGTGCCCCACCCCATGAGGTCGTCGCCGCCGCTCCCCCCTCCACCGGGCCCCCCCTCTGCCTTACCGGGCCCACGCAGCGCCTCTCACCTCTGTGTGAAGGCGCTGTACGGGCAAGAAGAACAGCAGCTGATCGACGCAAGTCTTCAGGACGTCTCTCCTTCCCTGACCTGGGCACGCCCCCGTCTAACGTAGTAACGTTGCTTACGTCAGACGGGGGCGTGCCCAGGTCAGGGAAGGAGAGACGTCCTGAAGACTCGCGTCGATCAGCTGTTGTACTTCTTGCCCGTACAGCGCCTTCACATAGAGGTGAGAGGCGCTGCGCGGGCCCGGTAAGGCGGAGGAGGGGCCCGGTGGAGGGGCAGTGGTGGGAGAAGGAGAGAGAGACAGGAAGGGAGGGGGGCCCAGCGCTGCAAAAGTTTTGATTTTTATTTTGAGTTTTTATTTAATACAGGGAAAAGCGGGGAGCAGCGGCAACCTTGGGCGGGAGGGGGGGGCGGGGGGCAAGGCCGTCCATACAGGTCGCTCCTGATGAGCGCCTTTGCCCCCTCCCGATCCTTTTTTGATGTTTGTTTTGATTTTCAATTTTATGCAGGGGAAAGCGTGTTTGTGTTGTTTATCTCACTTTTGTTTTTAAACATGCCAGCTTGGATTTTTATGCTGCAGGGGGAAGCGGGGAGATGACAGCTCAGGCCTTAACGACAGGTCTGACCTCACGTTAAATTTATCACGGTAAATGATTCGTTGCAATCGTCGGTATGGTTAGTGCATCCCGAATTGTCCACATTTCAATGGTAGTTACTCGTTTGCATTCCGTTTTCGTTAGCTGCTAGCATCGTTGGAAAATGGCCTTTAATGCATGCTACGGCTGAAAATGTCTTCGTTAAAGGGTCGTTAAGGTTTAGTGCATCTGGGCCCTAAAGCTTTTTTAAAGGGACATCTTTTTCAGTAATGTTTTCCCTGTTGGAGGTCTCTCCTGATGTCTCCTTTTAGCTACTACTGTTTAACTTGTCACACATTAGAAGCTTTTGCCTTTCTAGCTGTAGGCATGCATGATGGCAGTGCGTATGCCATGTATTATATAGGTATACTGAGAAGCTTCCACTTTAGTTTTTTTTTTAACATTTTTCTTTCACTTTATTGTGTAATAATAATGTGTGCCAGCATGTGATGTTATTTCATGCCAGTATGTGTTTCATGATGTTATATGCTAAAAGTAATAGAATAATTTACCCCCTAATATTTTCTAATAACCTCCACACCTATATTTTTATTAATCATCTTTATGCAAGGATATACCTTCTGTGGTTACAATCAAAGCGGTTTACATATTATATACAGGTACTTATTTTTGTACCTGGGGCAATGGAAGATTAAGTGACTTGCCCAGAGTCAAAAGGAGCTGCAATGGGAATCAAACCCAGTTCACCAGGATCAAAGTCTGCTGCACTAATTACTAGGCTATACCTAAACTCTGAAGAGATTCACTCAAGTAGTGTGTATTTAGTAATTTAGATTTTGTCACATCATTCTCAGTAGTAGCTCAAGGTGAGTTAACATCCAAGTACATTAGGTATTTCCCTGTCCCTGGAGTGCTCAATCTAATTGTTATATTTGAGGTTAAGGTTAAGTGACTTGCCTAAGATCACAAGGAGCTGCAGTGGAATTTGAATCGAGCACCCCACCCCTGGATGTCTGATCCCAAACTAGAGAACTGCACGGGAATGGGGATACTGAGAGACAAATCAGAGCAATGAACAACCCAAAAGTCATAAAAAAAAAAAAAGCAAGAAAAGAACTCCATTAAAATAAACAAACAAAAAAGTTTGGATAGAAGTTAACATTCACAATCAACACAATCATTCAAGAGCATTAGAAAGTCCAACTGTCAACCATGCTAGCCAACTGCCAGACACTATAGGGATAAAAAAAAAAAGCATTCAAAGGCTAAAGCGAACAGATGCAATTTCAAGGCTTTTTTAAAATTACTACAGGATGGCTCAGATCTTAACGAAAGAGGGGAGATTATTCCATAAGTAAGGGGCCAAGAATGGATTGCCAGGGTGTTTATAGAGGATTAGGAAGAGTAAGGTGGTGATTGTTAAGGGAACGGAGTCTAGCCAGATAATCCGGGAGGCCAGTAAGTCAAAGTCAGGATCATGAACTGAATTCTCTGGTTGACTGGCAGCCAGTGAAGCTTTGGAACAAGGGAGTAACGTGGTCTCAACGTTGGGTTTTGGATAGAACACAGGAAGCAGTGTTTCGAATTGTTTGCAGTCTTTTGAGTTCAGTTTTAGCAATTCCTGCATAGACCACATTACAGTAGTCTAGACGAAAGCTAATGAAGTTGCTGTGGGGTTCCGGTGGGGATAGAAGAAATTGTCATGAAGTGCAGTCAAAATCTCTGCCGACTCCATAATGAGACAGATGCAACTGGAGCAACAGAACGAGGCTTGGAACACTCATTGGTTATACCATGGGGGGGGGGCCTTGCCACTTCCTCTTCCCTCTAATCACTGTGAAAAATTACAATAGGACCTTATGAGACTGGGAGACTGGATGTCTAAATGGCAGATGACGCTTAATGTGAGCAAGTGCAAAGTGATGCATGTGGGAAAGAGGAGCCCGAATTATAGCTACGTAATGCAAGGTTCCACGTTAAGAGTCACCGACCAAGAAATGGATCTCGCTGTCGTCGTTGATGATACGTTGAAACCTTCTGCTCAGTGAGCTGCGGTGGCTAAGAAAGCAAATAGAATGTTAGATATTATTAGGAAAGGAATGAAAAACAAAAATGTTATAATGCTTTTGTATCAGTCCATGGTGCGACCACACCTCGAATAGCGTGTTCAATTCTGGTCACCGCATCTCAAAAAGACGTAGTGGAATTAGAAAAGGTACAGTGAAGGGAGATTAAAATGATAAAGGGGATGGGACGACTTCTCTATGAGGAAAGGCTGAAGCGGCTAGGGCTCTTCAGTTTGCAGAAAAAATGGCTGAGGGGAGATATGATAGAGGACAGCGCTGCATACATCTAGTAGCGCTATAGAAATTTTAAGTAGTAGTAAAATAATGAGTGGAGTGGAATCGTTTGTTTACTATTTCCAAAAATATTAGGTCTAGGGGGCATGCGATGAAGCTACAAAGTAGTAAATTTAAAACGAATCAGAAAATTTTCTTCACTCGTGTAATTAAACTCTGGAATTTGTTGCCAGAGAACAAGGTAAAGGTGGTTAGCTTAGCGGGGTTTAAAAAAGGTTTGGATGGCTTCCTAAAGGCACAGGTCCAGAAACCATTAATAAAATGACTTGGGGAAAATCCACTGCTTATTTCTGGGATAAGCAGCACAAAATGCATTGAGCTTTTTTGGGGGATCTTGCCAGGTATTTGTGACCTGGATTGGCCACTGTTGGAAACAAGATGCTGGGCTTGATGGACCTTTGGTCTGTCCCAGTGTGGCAATACTTAAGTATGTAAGCTTCCTGACAGCGTTCCTCACTCACCTCTGCTTCTGGAGGTCCAGCGTGAAACTGCTGTTGTTGTGCGGCGCCAGGAACCCCGGCCCTTGCGCGCAGGCGGGGGAGAGCGGGGGGCACAGGCCGCTTAACCAAGCCGCATCCACGTTCCCTTCGCTTTTGAGTGGCCCGGTCCCGCCGGGTTCTTTGGGCAGAAGTGCCGCAGGCCCATTGGGGGGCCCCGGATACGGGCCCTGCCTGTCAACCAGCGGGGGTGTTGAGCTCCCGTTCAGCGGCCGCCCATCCAGGGAGATATTGCTGAGGAAGGTGAGGGCAGCCTGCCTGCGCCGGGAGTCTCCGCGCTTCCTCTGCTGTTGCGCCCGGCCGCCATTGCTCGCCGAGGCCCGAGGCCCGCAAGCAGCGGCGGCCATTCTCCGACTGAGCTCTCAGTGCCTCATCCCACCCCCCATCGCGCTCTCATTGGCTCACTGGGCCACGCTCTGACTACCTCATGTACTCATTGGCTCAAACGGTCACGCCCGCCCAAACTTCCCATTCATTAGACCACACTGTTGCGCCTCTGCCTATCCTGCACAGTCACACGTACCGACCCAACCGGCTGTCGCACTCCTGCCATCGCATGCACCCATTTACTCAAGGGCTTCGCTTCGCCCCGCCCAACCTTCGCATTTATTGGACCATACGTCTAGCCAAGCACATTGGTCCATCAGTGTACGTCCCGCGCTGTCTTTGGCTCACACTGTTCTAGCGAGCTCTGATTGGACACTGGCTTGACAGTTTTGACTGCAAAATAAATTATACCCCGCCGTCGCTGAGCAAGCAGCAATGTTTATGGTTAGCAGTCATACTGAACAGTACCACAACTTGGGAATTATGGTTGTTGTCGTCCTGTCTGTACACGGCAGTATTATTTTACCGATATTGTTTAAAAAATTATATATATATAAATGTATGAATATTACAAGATTTCTGTTGACCCAGCAATACAGATTAATAATAACACTATAGGCAGATTTAGTCAGGAATATATAGTAATCTTCCTTAGACCACAATAATGAGGAGAGAGAACTCTCGAAGAAATATAGCAGTGAAAGTAACAAATCAGAAAGCAAGGTGTAACAGAAAATACCTCGATTATAAATCAAACCAAGCAAAACTGGATCTTTTTGAAGCCCAGGAAGTAACGCAGCTGTTCAGGGGCAAAGAAAACATACTTCAATTGACCATATACTATTCTACATTTGTATGGAAGTGCTAAAAAAAAAAAAGATGCACTCAAATCTTTCACTTCTTGACGCATTGTAAGAAAAGCCTGTCTCCTTTCTTGGGTAAACTTTGCACTGTTCGGAAATATTTTACACCCACCAAAAAGTTCTTGAAAGTGCCTAAAATATTGTTTCAAATAGAGTTCACATGTTCAAACACCATGAACATTATTAATGTAGCTCTTTCCGCAACTTCTGTCATAGATTCTTCTAGTATAGCTGATATATTATTTAAGTCCAATGATGGATCTGGCAGCCGGCCTACTGCTTCACTCTGGACAATCCTTACAGGAAGATAAACAGCTGGAGAATCTGAAGGTGGACAAAGCTATGGGGAGTGGAGACCAAGGTCTTTGGAAAATTCAAAATAGGTGAATTCAACCTTCTATTGTAATTTCCTAATAGTTCAATCCACATATGAACAACTCATTTGTCCACAATTGTAGCATTCTTAAAGTCTTGCAAACCCTTCACATCTAACTGGACCTGGTCCAGTTGAATTGTATAATCCATTTTAAGTGTCTCAGTTGTTTTTTTCATAGTTTCTAACTTGGTCACCAAAGCAGTTACCTAACCTCCACCCAGGGTGACCTTTGTACTGGCCCATCCTGGCCTCGGCGTGGGCATTCCCAGGCTCCTATCCCACACTCCCAGGCTTGGTCCCTCCACTGCCCACCCAGAGCTCTCCTTTACAGTTATTTCTTAGCAAGTTTTTTTTTTTCCGCCAATGGATTCACTTCTTTTACATGGGATCCCCCTTCACCTTCTTCGGGTTACTTGACAGGTCCAGCAACAAACAGAAAACCAAAAATCCCAAAAGAAAAAAAAAACCCTACAGGGCAAACACTTGATCTCCTCCTAGTTTCCCTCCCTCCCCCCCCCCCCCCCCCCATCACTCATCAGTGTACTTTCTTTCTGCATTTTATTCCAAAACTACTTCCCTTGAGCTGGGCTTCCTCCCACCCAGGGACCTCCCAGTTACTCCCCCTAGTGTCTTTGCACAGGGACTTACTCTTTTTAGTAATCTCAAACTAACAGGGGATTACACTCTCCCCCCAGCCACCAATCCCTTATTACTTTGGGTTCTGTTCTCCCTTTCTCCTGGAGCGACAGCAACCCTAAACAACACTTTTTCAACTTTATTCAACACATAATATCATGTATTTTCTCCTCTCCCCATGGTTATTTTCCACTTTACATAACTCCTGTTATACAAACATTTTCTTCACACCAACTTGTCTTCCATTACTTCACATTTTGTAAGGAAATACTCTTTCCGTTTTTTTTTCTTTTTCCAGGAGAGACTACAATTTCCTCTCTCCTTCCCCACCTATTGGACACGTTATCAATGTGGGTTTTACTTTTATTTTTTCCCCACACTAGTCTCATAAAGGGAAACTTCTTTTAAATAGGGGTCAGGTAGACTCCAACCCTTTCATGATATAGCAATATACGACAACATTTTTTTCCATATCCCAACAGTTTCCCAAACTGTGGAGAACACTTTATTGCAAAACCAAAACAACTTTTTATGTCAACACATCATTTTCTTTTTCTCAACTGACATCCCCAACAGTTCCCATAAACAGTGAGGACCCCTTAATTGCAATAATAAACCAAACGTTTTTCTTTATTACATATATCTTTTAACACTTAGTTTGCCATAAACATATTATTTTCATATGTTCAATTTCCCTCCCAACCATTTTTTCCCAAACATTTATTTTCAAATTCATTTTTTGACACAGCCTGATCCTTCTGCTCTGTTGAATGCCATGACTCTTCACTGGCAAATTACTGAGGATTTTGCACCTGTTTCATATTCCCTCTCTCAGCTTTAGTCCATTCACCCCAGACACAATTCTGGACTAGGCCACAAACAAGCCAAAACTACAGGAAGTAAAACGTCGAAGGACCGACTGACGATCCTCCTTTGCTGCAATATGAATGTGAGTGAGAAATTGGAACCACTCGTCATTGGAAAGAGCAAACAGCCCCGTTGCTTCAAGAATGTTAAGCGACTTCCTGTGTCATTCGAGGCTAAGGCAAATTCACGGATGACTGGGGAAATTTGGAAGCAGTGGCTAAAGAAGTTAGACACTAGAATGCGGGCGCAAAAGCATCAGATTTTGTTGCTTTGTGATAATTGTGCTGCACACAGTGATGATGTCAGGCTGTCTAACGTCAAGGTGGTCTTCCTGCCACCAAACACTACCTCTCTGATCCAACCTATGGATCAGGGCATAATAGCCAATTTCAAAAAACATTATCGGGCTATTGTTCTACGTCGTCTGATGAGCGTTATGGATGACCAGACTGGCAAGGATAAATGTGTTGTTGAAGTGGCTCGTAATCTATCACTGTTGGATTCCCTACATATGCAGAAAGAAGCCTGGAATCATGTTACACAGGCAACCATTGTGAACTGCTACAAGCGGGCAAGCTTTGTTAGGGATGTGGAGCGGGATGAAACAGATGCAGCTGTTGCAAACGCGTCAGATGAACAGGCTACTGACATCCCAGCCGGTGTTACTGAAGAGGAGTTTCATCACTACGTAGCTGTTGATTACGATCTACAAACAGCTGATGACAGCACTGATGTCGAGATATGTGCCTACACGCAGGCAACGGCTGATGATGAAACATGATGAAATGAGCAGCAAGGCACATGCTGACAAAATTCAAGAACCTCCTGTCACTTTTGCAAGAGCGCTGGAGAGTCTCAACACCGTGCGGGCCTATCTGGAGGCCACTGGATGTCAGTGCTATGACAGTTTTTACTGTCTGACAGACATAGTCTATGGAACTCACAGACAAGAGTGTACAGAGGACTATGACTGATTACTTCAAGTAAGCCTAACATCAGTTAACGGAGACTGTATACTATACATATAATAAACAGTACTGTACATATGTTTATTAGATGTCAAGCTTCTTTGGGTCACAACAGTTAAGTGCACGCTCCGGTTAACTGCATGTATTTTTTTGGTCCCAGACCCTTGCACTTAAGCGGATTGCACTGTATTACATATTAAGGGCATTTGCTTTAAACTTTGCTTTAATTCGTTTATCCAGTCCTTACATGCACATGGTTTTGCTTTTTAAACCCAAAGGTGAATCCTAAGGGCGGTTGAACAATTTAATATAAACTGTGTTGTTTCTGACTTTACTTGTTTTGGACTGCTTTGGGTCCTGCTAATCTGAACCTCTGCAGTCTTAGCAGAGGTACAGAAGAAAATGATTTATGTTACTTTTACTAGAATTATTTATTGCTTGTAGAATCTGGCTTTCTTAGGGTGGGGGGGGGGGGGGCAAGGTGACTGCCGCACAGCAAAGACTAGGCGGGCCGGGAGCTGGGATGGAGGAAATTACTTGCGGTGGGGACGGGTTATATTCTCACAGGGATGGGCGTGGACGGGTTTGATTTCTGTCCCCGTGCAACTCTCTAGTAAGGTTATCTTATAATTTTTCACAATCCTCTTGCGATTTAACAACTTTGAATAGGCTTTGTGTCATCAGCAAATTTAATTACCTCACTAGTTACTCCCATCTCTAGATCATTTATAAATATGTTAAAAAGCAACGGTCCCAGTACAGACTCCTGGGGAACCCCACTATCTACTCTTCTCCATTGAGAATACTGCCCATTTAACCCTACTCTCTGTTTTCTATCTTTTAACCAGTTTTTAATCCACAATAGTACACTACCTCCTATCCCATGACTCTCCAGTTTTCTCTGGAGGCTTTCATGAGGTACTTTGTCAAATGCCTTTTGAAAATCCAGATACACAATATTGACCAGCTCACCTTTATCCAAATGTTTGTTCACCCCTTCAAAGAAATACAATAGATTGATGAGGCAAGATTTCCCTTCGCTAAATCCATGTTGGATTTGTCTCAGTAATCCATGCTTTTGAATATGCTCTGTAATTTTGTTTTTTATAATAGTCTCTACCATTTTGCCTGGCACCGACATCAGGCTCACCGGTCTATAATTTCCCGAATCTCCTCTGGAACTTTTTTTAGAACAGGTCTAGACCAAAACATCTTAGTTTTAGTCCTTGATGTTTTTGTTTTGTTCTATTATGACTGAAATGTCTTAGGAACGCCCAAGTCCAGCCCTTAACATGCCCCCAACATGCCTCCTTAAGATTTGCATGCACTTCAGACAAATGGCATAGAAAATCGTCTGGAAAATGGACTTTCCATTCGGCATCTGTTCCTCCTTCCCAGTCCATTCTCCATCCATCATCTGTCCTTCCCCATCACCCATCATCTGTCCTTCCCCATCACCCAGTCACCCTGTACCTGGGGTCCTCTTTATTCCTGCTCAATTTATATGTCCCTACTATCACCCCACCTAATCCCCATATCCCCACTCTTCCACCCTACCCTCAATCACACCCTCCCCCTTCCATCCAGTTTTACAATCTTTTTTTCAGCCCTACCCAACATCCAAACCTTCTCTCCACCCCCCCCCCCCACCAGACACCCCCACTACCACTAGTACACCAGGACCAGGCACAGACCTATTGCTCTGCAACACAGAGGTAAATCAGAACAGGTTTGCAGGTGTCACCGTTCCTAGTCTAAATGGTGTTACTCCAAGCCCAAGAACAGGTTTCAGCCTTGTAAAAGTCTATCCTTTTCAGTCTGTTTGCAAAATAAAGGCTGCAGAGCTACCAGCTTCCTGAAACCACTTTAACCTTGGCATAGGTAGAAGGATGAACTCTGAAATATGTTAATCACCTGGTTGGACTTTTAGAAATAGAAACCAACCACCAAACAGTCAGACAAAAGACTCCTTTCTTTGGCATTGCTTTTCTTCAATGGATGATTTCTTCCTGGTGCTAAAACCAAATTAGAGTCTTTGTCAGCAGCAAGGAGCCTCAGGTTTAGTGTACAATGAGGGGAAAATGAGTTAGACCTATTGTTTCTTCACTGTTTCACTCTGATAAATGTTGATATTTTGTTATTCAAAACATTTTATTTTTAATGAGTTGAGAGGGTTCTTCTGATGTGCATTTGCAACTGCGGTCTTCAGTACATTTGGTTTCATCAAATCTACCATATTTTGACAGTAGAGGATCATTGTGTAGCCCCTGAAGCAGCCCTGCTGGGCGAAACATGGCCTGTGTTGGGCTGTACTGTATATAATCTATATAAATAAAAATGTAAATGTTCGTTTGTTCAAAATCTTAAATCTCCGAAAGTTCTTCACCGATTGCTTTCAAATTTGGACACAACGTTGCATTCGAATACACGCATGTTTTTATGTATCTACTATTATATAGATGTCACAGCTGTCGTACCCGCGGAGCGAAAGCAGTGCGACGAGTAATTGCAAATCAAACTGAGGAACAACGGCCATCACCGAATGAGCGAAACAGACAAAGAATGGCTCAAATATGTGCCGAGGAAGCAGCAGAGCGATGTGCAGCCAGACCTGATGATGCACGGTTGCGAGCACGGCGATTGCGTTCTGCAGCTTCAGATCTGCTTCATTCTCAACAGAATCAACGCGACAGGCTGAGAGTGGCTTAAATCTCCGAAAGTTCTTCACCGATTGCTTTGAAATTACGCACATGTTTTTATATACTTACTATTATATAGATGTCACAGCTGTCGTACTCGCGGAGCAGAAGCAGTGCGAGTAGTAATTGCAAATCAAAATGAGGAAGAATGGCCATCAGCGAACGAGCGAAACACACAAAGAATGGCTCAAATACGTGCCGAGGAAGCAGCAGAACGATGTGCAGCCAGACTTGACGGTGCATGGTTGCGAGCATGGCGATTGCGTTCTGCAGCTTCAGATCTGCTTCATTCTCAACAGAATCAACGCGACAGGCTGAGAGTGGCTTAAATCTCCGAAAGTTCTTCACCGATTGCTTTGAAATTTCGACACAATGTTGCATTCCAATACGCACGTGTTTTTATATACATACAATTGCAAATCAAACTGAGGAAGAACGGGCATCAGCGAATGAGCGAAACAGACAAAGAATGGTTCAAATACGTGCCGAGGAAACAGCACAGCGAAAAACATCACTCGAGGCTCTTGATCTATCATTGCAAGATTTGCGTGGAAACATCAGACCATTTGGGAACACATTAATATTGCTTGCAGGAGATTTCAGGTAAACATTACCCGTAGTTCCTCGATCGACACCAGCGGACGAAATAAATGCTTGCCTAAAATACTCTACTTTGTGGCAACACGTAAAGACGTTAAACTTAACTACAAATATGCGTGTGCAGCTGCAAAACGATCAATCAGCTCAGATATTCTCACATCAATTGCTGAAAATTGAGAACGGAAAGGTGCCGGTTGATCTGACCTGAGGACGAATTTCATTGCCTCATAACTTCTGCAATTTAGTGACCTCAAAAGAACAATTGGTTGAAAAAGTATTTCCCAATATTCAAACCAATTATAAGAATCATGATTCGCTGAGTGAACGAGCTATTCTTGCGGCTAAGAACAAAGACGTCTACAAACTGAACAATATTATTCAGTCTAACATTCAAAGCGAGCCACTCACAAACAAGTCCGTCAACACTGTTCTGGAAGCAGATGAAGCGCTTAATTATCCAACAGACTTTTTCAATTCACTCGATCTGCCAGGCATGCCACCGCACGTACTGCAATTGAAAATCGATGTGCCAATTATCAGGTTGCGAAATATCAACCAGCCAAAGCTTTGCAACGGCACGCGGCTTGCAGTAAAAAAATTAATGAGCAATGTTGTACAAGCAGCAATCTTGACAGGACCTTTCAAAGGTGAACATGTCCTCATTCCTCGCATTCCTATGATTCAAACAGATATGCCATTTCAATTTAACAGATTGCAATTCCCAATTCGATTGGCGTTTGCAATCACCATCAACAAAGCTCAG
This sequence comes from Microcaecilia unicolor, assembly GCF_901765095.1. NCBI lineage: Eukaryota > Metazoa > Chordata > Amphibia > Gymnophiona > Siphonopidae > Microcaecilia > Microcaecilia unicolor. Next base: position 202,006,043 of record NC_044038.1, on the reverse strand, counting down.
GGCCAATCTTTAGAATTCACCCGTTTACATCTACACACGGATTGCTTCTCACATGGACAATTATATGTTGCATGTTCTACAGTCGGCAAACCAGACAATCTCTATCTCTGCACACACAATGGAACAACAAAAAAATATTGTATACCCACAAGCATTGTGAAATTAAACATATTAGAAATGTGCGCTTCCTCTTTTCTTTCTTTTCCATTTAACCAGACTGAGCCACAGCATCGCGTGGCCGGGTAGAGCTAGTTTTTAATATATCTATTAATAAATTAAATTTTTTCATCACGATCTGCTTTGTTAATTTTCCGTCTTGGAGTTTGCAGACCGTCTGCCCCTTTGCTTTCTTGGACCCTTACTAGAGCAGTGCAGCCAATCAGGAATCTCCATTTGAGAACAGATTTCCATACTGACATTCTATTTTGCATTTTTAGTTAAAAACAGTATATAAAACTTTCGTTTTTGGATTTTAATTACATAGCACAGGTCAGAGCAATACCCTAACGTTTATTCTATAAAACATTCCATTAAAATTGACCCCCAAATAGCCAAACTGGAACATCATAGAATCGGACTAATTTGCATAAAATCTAAACATAACTAACCCCATAGCAAGCAAGTATAGGCTCCCAGAACCTGAATTCCACCATTAAAACTCATGCAAACACTTTAAAAATGTATTTTAATTCTTTTAAAATTTCCAGGTGTCAGTGCAGGTCTCCTTTTACTGTACTGCGCCGAAATTCGTGCCATTTTGGATCACCATGGCAACCAAGGACACTTCCAAACACCCCCTGCACTTCCTAGCAGTCTCCAGGGCAAAATTAATTAAAAATGCACCACAAGCACGTGCCTCATGCATGCGCAATTGCATGTAACCCTCAATTTCAGCGATATTAATATTTTTATAATTAGACCCTTCTATGGGTCACAACAAACCCCCCTTATTTTCAATATTTAATTGGTGGCACAGTGGTCCCCAATGGTCCGTTTTAACACCGGAGCCATCGGACAGAAACGGGGCATTGCGCATGCGCTGCTGACATCACTGATGACAGTGCACACCACAACGCGATGGACCCATTTTCAGTATTCCCCAGCATCCAGCATGCCTCAGGGAGCCTGGGGCTCTTCCATTCTCCATCCCCGGCTTCCCTCTTCATCAGGGGCGGTCTGGAAATGTGCGTTTCGCGCCAGATACATGATCCCACGACAGACCCGCCCAGACATGCCCACAACCTCCTGGAGCCCCCCCCCCCCCCAAGGGCCAGGTAATAAAAAAATAATTTTTTTCTTATACTGGTTACAATAGGCAGAGGTAAATAAGGTTGATTAGGGTATGACTACAGAGGGTAAAAACGGGGAACTGGAAGGTGGCTGAAAAATGGGAATGAGAGACACTGGGAAATGGGAGAACCAGAGAAGTAAGCATATGATGTAGAGACACAGGGCTGGAAAGGAGAAAGGAGGAATAAAATCTAGCTAAAACATAAAAAGGCAGATCAGAGAAATAGAGAAAAAAGCTTAAACAGAAGGATCAGTGTCAGAGATGAAGTGAAAAAGATGGGAGGAGCGAAGAAACAGAAAATGGTTGTGAGATCCTAGAACAGGACTTAAACAAAAAGAAGAGGAAGTGCTAAAGATAGACCAGGACCAACCCAACTGGAAAAACAAAATGATCAGACAAAGGAACAAATTATTCCCCCCCCCCCCCACACTATTTATAAAGCTGCGCTAGTGGCTGCTGGTATGGTAATTATTCACTTTGAATGGACCTTGTTGGCATTGCTATGTGGCTTTGTATTTTGTTCTTCACAGGAGGAAAATGCTTTTCTGTTTTTCTTTTTTCAGTATTTCACTGGGGTTTCCATTTAATTTTATGTCTACATATTTGTTTCTAATTTGCAGTGTGTTGTTTTTACTATGTGATGGTCTGGGTTTCTTTGTGTAACTGAGGTGAGGGATTCTGTTAACATGTAGGTTGTGTGTAGGAATCTGCAGCAGCCTGGCGTATCCTTTTTCCCCAAACTTGAGGTGCACTGCTGATTTATCATAGGTGGGACTGGTGCATTTGGAGATCTTGGATTTAGTTCTGGTATAGTATGATCTTTAGTGTCCATTTGGAGGCTTTTGTGTTACTTATGCAGGTGGGGAGAGAAGAAAAGTGTGCTGGGAGAAAGGAAGGGGTGGAGAGCATTGGCAGCAGAATGGGGTGGGCCACAGAGATCATGGCCCTACCAATCTTTTTGTCCCATACAGCATCCGCACCGGGGGGGGGGGGGGGGGGAGCAAGGGGGCAGAGACAGTTTGGTTTGTTTGGCCCTTCCAAGTAAAAAGATGTTATGCTGCCCGAGAGAGAGAGAGAGAGAGAGAGAGAGAGAGAGAGAGAGAGGAGGGTGTACTGGAGAGGAGGAAGGTGAGAGAGTTTGCCAGAAGGAGGAAGAGAAAGAAGAGAGATAGGAGTGTATACTAGGGAGGGGAAAGGTGAGATACAGGAGAGATATGAGGGGAGAGCATGAGGAATGTGAAGGAAAGAGAAAAAGAAGGGATAGGAAGTGGAGGGAAGAGATGGAAAAAAGCAAGAGGAAAGGCAGGGCGAAGAAGGGGGAAGGAAGGAGATGAGGGAGGACAGAATTGTTGAGAAGGGTGGGGTGGAACAATATGGGAAGGGCCAGAAGAAGAAACAAAGAAAGGAAGAGGATAGAAACAGAGACATAGAAACATGACGGCAGATAAAGGCCATATGACCCATCCAGTCTGCCCATCCTCTGTAACCCCTAATTCTTCCTGTTCCTAAGTGATCCCACATGCTTATCTCATGCCTTTTTTAATTCTGGAACAGTCCTCGACTCCACAACCTCCACCGGGAGGCCATTCCATGCCTCCACCACCCTTTCTGTGAAATAGTACTACCTTAGATTACTCCTAAGCCTATTCCCTCTTAACTTTGTCATATGCCCCCTCATTCCAGAGCTCTCCTTCATTTGAAAAAGGCTCTCTTCCTGTACATAAATGCCCTTGAGATATTTAAACGTCTCTATCATGTCTCCTCTCTCCCTCCTCTCTTCCATCGTATACATGTTGAGGTTCATAAGCCTGTCCCTATAATTTTTACGTTCAAGACCGCTTACTAATTTTGTAGCCGCCCTCTGGACTGACTCCATTCTGTTTATATCTTTCCGTAGGTGCGGTCTCCAGAACTTCACGCAGTACTCCAAATGGGGCCTCACCAGAGACTTATACAACTGCACTATCACCTCCTTTTTCCTGCTGGTCATGCCTCTTTTTATGCACCTGAGGAGAGAAGCAAGGAGGGAGGCTGGAGGAAGAGATGAGGGGAAGAGGTGAATGGAATTATGGAGAGGAGGGGAGGAAGATTATATGTGGAAAAATGAGAAAGGGAGAGACTAATGGAAGAGTATAGGGGAATAAAGAGAAACACACGAAAAAGATGAAAATAAAAGAAATGGAAGGGAGAGAATAGGCTAATCAATGCCTATTTGAGGGGGAGGGGGAGAAAATTCTCTTCCTACCACCAATCTTAACTATCTGTCCCTTACCCCTCCCCCCCCCAAAAAATGAAATAGTCAAACTACGCCTATGCATTTAGCAAGTACAATTCAATACAAATAAATGAATAAATGGAGGGAGTGACTTGACCAGAGACTGGCTTCCTCCTATCATGATGCCTTTGGTGTTTCAACAATGCATATGTGAAAAATCTGTTACCATTAATCTAGCTATTAGATATTACCACTGGTGCTGTACTGAATAGCAGAGTAAGAATAATGAAAAATATTATTCAGCTGAATACAAATACTGAATATAAATAATGGGCAATGAGCTTTAACATAAAAAAAAGGTACACCGCCTTGAGTGAATTCCTTCAAAAAGGCGGTAAATAAATCCTAATAAATAAATAAATAATAAAAGAAGCAACATGAAATCAGAGATCCAGTGTTTATTTCAGTAGGATTTAGCACAGTAGAGCTCTGGATTATTTGTATTTTATTTTAAATCACTATTCAGTTGAATACAAATAATGTATTTGGGGCCAAATTGAACTGAATAGGAATATTTGGTACAGCCTTAATTACCGCTCACCTTTTCCCCTAATACATACCTTTCTGAATGACATTTTTTTCCCATTTCTTTTATTTTACTAAGAAACTATACATTATTCTTCTAGATTTATTTATTTTATACAAACACATATACATTTTATCATATTTAACCACTTCTTATAAGATTAAAACCATATTATGATCATCTCCTCTACAAAGACAAATATGGACACATATGAACCTCACTCATTTGGGGTTATTATCGCCAAGGCTTCCCTAACTTGTCCTGGGAATCCCAGAGCCAGTTGGGCTTTCAGGTCTTTTACAAAGAATATGCATGACATAAATGTATGCAATGCATACAGAATTATTTCACATGCATTTGTTGAGGATATCCTGATATCTCCACAGGCTTGGGGTGGGGGTGGGGGGTGCTCAAGACAGGTCTGGAAGCCTTGCATGAATTTATTTTGTACATCTGCTTTTCTCCACAAGGTGGCAGAAAGAGCCTAGAGTTGAAAACATCTAAGACAATCAATTCAAGCGTTTTATCACAATCTGGTTATGAATTTGCAAGTGTAATTTTCTTTGAAAAGGTAACTGATTTTAAGACAAAATAAAAACTGGCAGTGCTAGAGTATTGTTTTAAATATAGTCCTCAGCATTCTCAGTCTCTAGCACAGAGTACATCTTGAGTACGTTCCATGCAGCCTTCCACAGACTGAAATGCAATGACAGAAATGATTCTTTTATTATGATTATTATAAAATTAATCTCTTTCCTAAAATTAGCTACTCAGTTTTGTATGGAAATGTAACTTCAGGTGCCGGTGCTGCATTCGGATCTGACCATTTTGGTCCAGAATTTTCAGAATCTCCATTCTGCATTTTGCCAGGACTCTTAAGATTTTTAGCAATTAAGAGTCATTAAATCTTCTGAATTCAGAAGCTAAGGCCTGTAAACATAAACACAGGTAGACACTGCATGTGCTGATTTACACATATTGGAACATTTTTCTTTTGGAGACTGATGGACTCAGTTTATAGAAGTGAAGGAGTACCCTGGCATTTTATGTGGTTGTCTGAGAACTAGAGAAGCCAGGGCTCAGGTTCTCTCCTTGTGACCTTGCGAGTCACTTCACCCTCCATTGCCTCAGGTGAAAACTTAGACTGTAAGCTGTCCAGGGACAGGGAAGTACCTACTATACCAGAATATAATTCACATTAGCACAGGCTTAGAAGGTGACTCATCAAATGTATATCCATCATTTCCTTGTCACAGGTCTTCCCCTGTTTAAGATATGACTAGGCCATAGGGGTGGAGCATAGTCCTCACTTTCTCTTATGTCTCGCCAAGGGTATCTTCACTGCAGGGTTCACTGTTATTTGCTTCTTTCTCATTTCCCACAGTGCCTTCTATTGGAGTCTGTATGGCTTTCACTTTCTTATTTCCTCTTCCTATAAAAAGGAAAGAGTTTGTAACAACCAAACTCATACTGGGTGAGTCAAACAAACTTCAAGTTAAGCTCTGACTTGATGATCTTAGGAGATCTGGGTTACATTATTTATTTATGGAATGGTGGAGCCACCTGTGTGTAATAAGAAAGTGTGAAGCTGCTCTGGCTCTCAAGCAACATACGCTTCAATCTTCATTAAAAACTTGGGCACCATTAGACTCCTATTGTGCTAATATCAGCACCTGGACTCAGGCTACTATAACTTTACAATGATCACCTTTATTGATACCTTTATTATTGTCTTTTAGATCTTCTGGACTTTAAATAAGCAGAAAGTGTATTTTCACACCAGCTATAATGGATGCTTTTTCTTTTTGTTCTGTTATATGGTTAAATTAGTAACATAGTAACATAGTAAATGACAGCAGAAAAAGACCTGCATGGTCCATCCAGTCTGCCCTACAAGATAAACTCATAAGTGCTACTTTTTGTGTATACCTTACCTTGATTTGTACCTGTCCTTTTCAGGGCACAGACCGTGTAAGTCTGCCCAGCACTATCCCCGCTTCCCAACCACCAGCCCCGCCTCCCACCACCGGCTCTGGCACAGACCGTATAAGTCTGCCCAGCACTATCCCCGCCTCCCGCCACCAGCTCTGCCACCCAATCTCGGCTAAGCTCCTTAGGATCCATTATAAACTTTTATGAAAAAATATTTTCAATAAAAAGATTTTAAAAAATTTATATTCCACACTATCCTACAACTCTGGGTGTATCACAGTATCACACACATAATTAAAACAAAAACAACGGACAGATCGACTCCAAACAGATCGCAATGCAATGATAAAACAGCTAACATCGGCAGCATGTAGCTAGACACATCTCTAAGCAGTACTGACTCTTGATTCATGACCTATGGCAGTGGTAGCACTCATGGCACCCTGACAAAAGACTAAGGTGAATGCTTGCTCTTGCATTGACACCTAGTAGTTAGTTATGGAGCAGTGTTGGGAAGACCTCTGTGTGGAAGCTGCATTCTGCTATATACAGAAGGTTTGTTGTGATGCTTTTTGGGGAGGAAATGGAAGAAAAAAAAGAGAAAATTGTATGTAAACTTAATCTCTGATGAGAACTGGCTGAGACAGTGTGCTAGAGGGTAAAGCCTCTTCATACTCATTAAAAATGCATTTATGATTGGTTGATATAGGTCATAGAATTCACCCAGTACAGCAGAGTATTTCTGTCTGAATCGGATCCATAAAAGCTTTGACTGAACTGAGTCTTATATGATCAAAAACCTTCAGTATGAAACTTCCCCTTCAGCTATAACTAGGATAAAACTGGGAACAATGGATGCATTTCAGTTTTATTTTTCAGGAAAAGACTAATTTATTACATCAGGCATCAAAGTTTGGCAAACAGTTGATAATACAAGTGGGAGAAACTTCTACTTGTGAAATAATTCACTTCCTTAAAGCCTGAAATGACCGTTTCAACCAGCTATAATTAGTCACCTGAGTTCTTCAGTGAAATGTTTTTTATTATGTGCAAAATTAGGACAAAAGAGGGGGACAGAGCTCACCTCATTGCTTTGTCTATCTGGCCTTATCAACCAGGAGTCTCAACTTTTTCACCTGTAGGAAATACCTGTGCAACCCAGCCCATTGCTACTCCGTGATCAAACACAATTTACATGAGAACAGTCTTCTAATCTCAAGCAGCCTTTGAGTATTGAGCACCTCCTGCCAATCTGTACCTGTGAGCATTGCCTAAACAAACATTCAAATACTCACTTATCAGCTTAGCTGTTAAAAATCTCTGTTTAAGCCCTATGCTTTCCAAGTTCATCCAGCAAACCATTAGCCAAAACCACCAGGCAGTGGAGTGTGACTTATCACAGGCAACCAAAACTCAAGTGTATCAGCTTCAACAAATATTTATTGAACATGAAATTCCTATGCTAGTTGTAAACACCCTGATTCTGGGTACATGGCGGTTCCTATCTCTTTTCAATATTATTGTCTTTTCAACCTGAACATAACCAATGATGCCCACATTACAGCAACGAGAAAGGTAGAGAGATTTTAGATACATAAGGAAAGGCCTGTGTACCACAAGAATATTTGCATGGCTTTGATTTTTTTAAAAAATTCCATCACAAAAGCATTCTGTAATTTCTAGTTCTGTTTTTAATCAACTGAAAAATGGCCGCAAACCAGGGGCGGACTTACCATTCGGGCAACTGGGCAGTGCCCGAGGACCAGAGGCTCTTGGGGGCCAGGCAGAATACCAGTAGTGGGCAGGAAAGAGTGGGGTTCTTTCCTGTCCCTGAAGACGCCACTAGACTACCAGGGCCCTTCAAGGTAGGACTGGGAAGGGCCCACTGAGGCTCTGGGGACTGTGGTGTGTGGGAGGGGGTGATGGCAGCGTGGCGGTAGGGGGGGCTGTAGTGTGTGGGAGGGGGCGAGTGCAGTGCAGCAGTGGGGAGGCCGGTGAGCAACAGCCGGGGGGGGGGGGGCATCGACATTTACTGCCCCGGGGGCCCAAATCACTGTCAGTCCGTCCCTGCCCCAGACTGCTTTGTGCTAAGAGAGAAATAAATCTATAGATCCAGGAGGAATTGCACTTGTCTACATTTTCCTGTTAGAATTTCATATGGACATCGAGAGGGTGGATGCAGATCAGAGAAGAGTTACTAAAATGGCACAAGGCCTGCAACACCAGCCCTACGAAGAAAGGCTTTAGACATTGACAATGTCCTTGTTAGAGGAAGCAAGGGAAAGGGAATATGAAAGAAAGTAGAAACTTTCAAATATTTGACAGGCTTCTTCACTGAGAAGGCGGTAGATACCTTTGAAGAACTGCCAGCAGAGATAATTTAATTAAATTCAATTCAAATTTTTATATACCTAAGGGGCAATATCTCCAAATGAGTTAGTTGGTTTTGTACATACCTTGACTGTAAAGAACCTTACTCCTCAGTCAGTGTATGTGGATATGATCTCAGTCTTTCAAATTTACTGCTAACACTCATCGTGGAACTTGCATCATGCCAAAGAGAACTTCCCTTTGGAGTTTGTAGGCTGTAATGTGCATAATGCTTGGAAATGCCTTGCAGTCAAGCCTGTGGTACCCAAAATGATGGGAAATATTTCTATTCCCTTCTAAAGGTAGCAGTACATTCTATGCTCTTTATCTGCAGAAATCCACTTAACTGTAGTTGATCCTTTTAAACTCTTTTATTCACTTATGTGGTTTATCAGTTGGTCTATGAAGAAGTCCAAAAGAACCTTTATCTGCAGTGTCTGTACTATGCTACCACCATCTCTAGCCCTAGTGTATAAACTACAGATGGGCACCTTTTTATCCTGGGCGATGTGCGGCCAGTGTTTATTCTTCCATTTCTTCCCAAGCATACTTCAATTGTAGTGTTGCCTTGCTGAGATTCAGTATAGATATTACACAATGGGGTCACTACGGGAAGGTACTTGAAAGACTTGAGAAGAAAAGTTTATTCTCTTCTCCTCGGGGATGCCCAACAATCTACTTGCTGCAACTGCTGAATTTTATGCAGTATCTCCATTTTGACCACTGCTGCAATCCTTGTTGACCCCAGCAGTACAGCATCCAAAACCATGATCAGGTTTAAACATGCTTAAGGCAGACATGGAGTGATGGTGGAGTAACAGATTACTTTTTGAGAAGTGATTTACCTTTTTTTTTTTGGGAGGAAGGGAGTTAGCAATTTTGTCCATAGTACCTGAAGATTGGAGGGTGGCCAATGTGACGCCGATTTTTAAAAAGGGATCTAGGGGTGATCCAGGAAATTACAGACCGGTAAGCCTGACATCAGTGCCGGGCAAAATAGTGGAAACTATTATAAAGAATAAAATTCCAGAACACGTGGAGGGGCATAATTGAACACGAACGCCCATCTCCATGGGCGTCTATATCAGAAAACGGGTATATGTAGAGGCGGGACAGACCGTATTATCGGAAAAGATGGGCGTCCATCTTTCGTTTTGAAAATACGGTTTGGACGGGCCAAATGCCATGGATTTGGTCCCTTCTGAGATGGACATTTTTTTTTTTTTTTTTGCGATAATGGAAACTAAAAACGCCCAGCTCAGAAACGTCTCAATCCAAGCCATTTGGTCGTGGGAGGGACAAATGTACAACACTACCATAGCTCTTAGGGGTGAAGGGGGCAACTACATGTGGGTACAGTGGGTTTTAGAGGCCTCCCATTTACCACCACAAGTGTTACGGGTGGGGGGGGATGGGCCTGGGTCTGCCTGCCTGAAGTGCACTGCAGTACCCACTAAAAGTGCTCCAGGGACAGGACTTGTTGCTGGTGTATAACCTTGGCACAGCAGTTCACACCTGAAGACTAATCTCGCCGAAAACGTCCTTTATTGGAATAAGCACCTTTACTGACAGTTAACTGCAGATCAGAGGTTGTGCCCCACTGGCAACGAGTGTCGCTGGTACTGAGATTAGCAGTAGGTCCGAGCTGGCAGAATGGTGTACAATGCCTTCTTTCAGCAACATTCAAGGTAAGAACTAAGTGCTGTAACGTGGCTAACACATGAAAGGGATCTAAAAGTGTCTTACACAAATGGCCACTACCTCATGGACTACCGGAAACAAAACAGGGTACACTCTGACCCAGTAAGCAGAGGGAAAAGCACCATGGGAGTTGAGCCTACCAACTACCAACATCGTGAGCATTTAACACAAGCTAGTGGAATCACGGAGCCCAATACCCTACACCCACCATAATGCATTGCTGATGTGACTCTGCAGTGCCCTTAACAGAAAAGGTGTCACACTCACCCGAGAACCACATCAGAACCAGGGAAAGGCTGTCAGAGGATAGAACACATTCTGCTGTCATGGAGGTGGGTACGGCATTTGAAGCTGGCATAGAGGCTGGAAAAAAAGTTTTTAAAGTGGGGTTTTTTTGGTGGGAGGGGGTTAGTGACCACTGGGGGAGTCAGGGGAGGTCATCTCCAATTCCCTCCGGTGGTCATCTGGTCAGTTGGGGCACTTTTTCAGGACTTGGACCTGAAAAAAAAAGGGTCCAAATAAAGCGGACCAAATTCTCATCAAAAACGCCCTTCTTGTTTCGATTATCAGCTAAAGACGCCCATCTATCCTCAGCCGATAACCACGCCCCAGTCCCGCCTTCGCCACGCCTCTGACACGCCCCCATGATCTTTGTTCATCTCCGTGACGGACTGCAGTTGAGTATGCCCAAAATTGGGTTTCGATTATACCGATTTGGGCGCCCACGGGAAATGGATGCCCATCTTCCGATTTGGGTCGAAATATGGGCGTCTTTCTCTTTTGAAAATATGCTGGATAGACAAACATAGTTTAATGGGACGTGGTCAGCATGGATCCAGCCAAGGGAAGTCTTGCCTTACCAATTTGCTTCATTTCTTTGAAGGCATGAATAAACACATGGATAAAGGTGAGCCAGTTGATGTATTGTATCTAGATTTTCAGAAAGCTTTTGATAAAGTTCCTTATGAGAGACTCGTGAGAAAATTAAAAAGTCATGGGATATGAGGCAAGGTTCTGGTGTGGATTAGGAATTGGCTATTGGACAGAAAACAGAGGGTAGGGTTAAATGGCCATTTCTCTTAATGGAGGAGGGTGAACAGTGGAGTGCCACAGTCATCAGTACTGGGACTAGTGCTATTTAACATATTTATAAATGATAAGGAAATCGGATCGACGAGTGAGGTGATTAAATTTGCAGATGACACAAAACTATTCAAAGTTGTTAAAACACATGCAGACAGTGAAATATTGCAGGAAGACCTTAAGAAATTGGAAGGCTGGGCATCCAAATGGCAGATGAAATTTAATGTGGACAAATGTAAGGTGATGCACTGTGATGGGGTGTACGTCCCATCACTTGGAAATACATGGTAAACCACAATATACTACTAAGACTCCATCGGAATTGGTGGAAATATACTCAGCTGGATCAAGGGTTTTTTAACCACCAGAACATACCAAGTGAAATCAAATTCAAACATATCACCACCGTGGAAAGCAGACTGCGGAGTACCTCAAGGATCACCACTATCACCAATACTTTTCAACATAATGATGATCCCGCTGGCTAAGTCCTTATCCAATCAAGGTCTCAACCCATTCATCTACGCAGACGATGTCACAATATACATTCCCTTCAGATATGATCTGACAGAAATCACCAATGAAATCAAGCTCGGTCTGAACACTATGGATTCATGGGCAAACTCATTTCAACTGAAACTGAACACTAAGAAAACACACTGTCTCATCCTCTCATCTCAACACAATACGTACAAACCCATGACCTTAAACACCCCAGACCACACCCTCCCTATCTCAGATAGCCTGAAAATACTCGGCGTTACAATTGACTGCAACCTTACACTTGAGAGCCAAGTGAACTCCACAACAAAGAAAATGTTCCACTCAATGTGGAAACTTAAACGCATAAAACCTTTCTTCCCGAGGGAAATATTCCGTAACCTAATACAATCAATGGTACTAAGCCATGCAGACTATTGCAACGGAATCTATGCGGGATGTAAATAACAATTCACAAAGAAACTCCAGACCGCTCAAAACACAGCAGCCAGGCTGATATTTGGTAAAACACGATTCAAAAGTGCCAAACCCCTCTGAGAAAAACTGCATTGGCTCCCAATCAAAGAACGTATTACCTTCAAAATTTGCACCCTGGTCCACAAAATTATCTACGGCGAAGTCCCAGGCTACATGACAGACCTCATAGATCTACCAACCAGAAACACAACCAGATCATCACGAACATACCTAAATCTCCGCTACCCAAACTGCAAAGGACTCAAATACAAAGCAACCTACGCATCCAGCTTCTCCTATAGAAGCACACGACTATGGAACTCACTGCCAAAAGCTGTGAAAACAACCTACGACCATCTAAACTTCAGGAAATCACTAAAAACCAACCTGTTCAAAAAGGCATACCCTACCGACCCAACATAAATGCCTACACTCTGCAACACAGCAAAACTAAAGCTCGTAACGGACACTATGTAACCTCTCCTCTCTTCGATCCCCATTGTGCCTAAACCTTAATTGACCACAACATCACCATGTATTTGTTTCTCTACCGGACTTGGCGAACGCCTTTACGGTACTATGTAAGTCACATTGAGCCTGCAAATAGGTGGGAAAATGTGGGATACAAATGTAACAAATAAATAAATAAAAATACACATTGTTATTTATTTATTTATTTATTACATTTGTACCCCGCGCTTTCCCGCTCATGGCAGGTTCAATGTGGCTTACATAGTAGTTAGGATTTCAGTGTGTTACAGAGAGAAGTACAATCTGTAGCAACGTTGTATTAACGTAGCAAGATAGAAGTAGTTATTTGAAATGTTAAGTAGTAGTAGTAGTTATCACAAGAGAAGGGGTAGTGTAGGTGGGAGAGTTAGGGAAGGGGTGAGTGAGTTGTGTTAGGAGATTTGGTGTAAGAGAATAGGGGGGGAGGAGATGTAGGAGGATTTGGTGGGAGGGTGTGGGAGGGGGAGGGGTCTAGTTCATTGTCATTATCGCTTGGCTGGTTGTTGTGTGTTATAGAATTCAAGGGATCCACATTGATTTACACTTGGGTTTTGTTTGTGTGAATGGCTGCGCCTAAAAGTAGTCATGGTTCCTGGTGCTAAGCACTATTCTATAAACAGCGCCTAACTTTGAGCACCGTTTATAGAACAGCGCTTAACGCTTTTTTCAGTGCCAATTTTTTAGGCATCATTTGTAGAATTTAGTCAATTAGGACTTAAAATCCTTTAGTAAAAGGGCCACTAAGTTAGTCCAGTAAAAAGGTATCACCCACAACTTGGTCGTTGACTCTTAGTTTCACACCTCTTATGAATAGAAACATGGCTGTCTAGCAAATTTCAGTTGAATGTATAGGTTTCTGTGAGAATTTCAACTGAGTCACACTGGTGTGTTATCTCAGCCTTGGTTTATACCTTTTATCCAGTGGTTATGTCCCCCTTTCCTTTTACTATGCTGAGCTTTGGCTGTAATGCACAAATATTCCCGATCCTTCCCCTGCTGGTTCTGCTCTGTTTCAGGACCAGTCTGTGGAGAAAAAAAGAAGAGGTTAGTGGTGTGAATTTGCCCCTCACCTTTCCCTTCCCACTGCTCTGTACTCTGGCCTCAGAGAGACCCTAACATTGCATGTTGGAAGTCCCTGAATCTCTCATCTTTATATACATACATCACGCTAGAAGATGAGAGATTCAGGGACTTCCAACTGGTTAGAACATGCCCACGGCAAAACTAGGGCAGGAAGCTTTAGCATGTCCTGCGTTAGGACATTTTTGCTGCATTAGATATTCATTAGCGCCTAATGCAGCTTAGTAAAAGGGCCCCTATGTTTCTGTATATCCTGAGAATAAAAGTAATTTCAATGTTAATTTCAATGCTGTATTGTTTTATTTCTACATTGCTTGGTGTGAATAAAGATGCAGACTGAAGCAAGATAACCTTATTTTGCCAAGACAGCTCCTAACAAGCTCTCTCTGTTGCTTTAATTTGCATATTTCAGCTGCAGTAGTAGGACTGCAAAGATAGGTCAGCTATTTCCATTTTATCTGTCCTGACAAAATTCTTTTAAGGCCAAACACTATCATGAGAATAAAGAGCCAAGAAAAGCAAACCTCACTGTCGGATGTGTCTGGCTCATCTGCTTCCCCTTTCCTGGAATCCGCCCCATCATTATCTAGTGAAAAATCCAGAAATAGATTTAGTGATTCTCTTGTACTCCTGCAAAGTAACTGATGTCAGCCAAGATATCAGGTGAGTTCCCATCCAGACAGTTCCCACTCACCAATTCCCCCGAGAAAATTCCCACCTAGGACAATTCCCCCCGGGACAATTCCCACTAAGCACTTTCCCTCTCCTTGGACATTTCCCACCATCCCTAGCCTGTAGCTTCTTTCTTGTACTGGGTCCCATAAGTCCTGGCGGTGTTTTTTTTACAAAAGGAGGAGGAAAACCCTCACGTATAACAAAAGCAATGGACAAAAAAGTGAGGACAGCTCAAAGAGGATATCAGGAAGTCTTTAATATCAACAGCTTACAAACGACCCGACACGGCCGTGTTTCGGCACCAAGGCCTGCATCAGAGGTCAATTGGATCTGTTGTAAAAGTTAAGCTTTCTTAAATCGAGGACAAGAAAAGCTCTCAGGAATCAGCTTGGTTTAGTTTATTTGTTTTCTACATGTGGATTTACAAGTGCTGCCTTACAATGACCTCTATTTGCCTCTAAAAATGGACTTGGAAGGCCAGGAGTAAAGGTGTGTGGAATCAGATCTAGTGCCACTGTTGTAGATGGATGTGGCTTCTTCTGCCACACCCCAAAATCTGCTTCTTTGTAGGATGGTTGCTGCACCGGGAGGGCGGATGCACAACCTAAGAAACAGGAATTGACACTAGATAGTTGGCTAGGGCCAGTGGCAACCTTAAAAAAATTAATCTTTGTTGAGTGCTTCTGTCAATCAAAACCCAAAAGCCACTGTCATAATTGATTTGAATAGCTCTTGTATATGCATGGAGAATAGAGGCATGATATGGGAGAGGCTCTTTACTCAGGGAAAAAGGCATTATCATGCCAATCTTTGCTGGATTTAACCCTTCGGCTGCCTCTAGCTATTGGGAGAGCTGGTTGCCACCTCCAGCCAGGAAGGTGAGTGTCCCCTTAAAATTTGCAAGTTGCAGTATATTCAGGGTAATCCCTCTTGTTTTTTTTTTTTTTTGCTTCATATTTTTATTAGAAGTTTTGTGTCAAACATAAAACAGACAATAAAACAAACAATAACAACAATCCATGGCATATACAATAAAAGATCAGAGTATTATCAGCGTTCCAACTCTAGATACCAGCAGAAATATACAAGATTAGGTAGTGACAGGAGAATCTTGACATAATAAATCCAAGCGGGCCCAGGTCTTTAATACTGACTTAACTCTATGATGTTTGCGAGCCAAAATCATTTCACACTTTCTGATCACACATACATAGCTCCACCATTCATTGTAATTTAAATGTACATTATTTTTCCAATTGGAGACAATTAAATGCAAGGCAACAGCTAATAGGATGTTGAACAATTTCTTATCCGATTCCAAAATAGTGAAAGAAGGAGAAGAGGCTCTTAAAATCACTATTTCATAAGAGATTGCTGTGGTCATTGGCAGATGAAAAACAAGACACATTTTTGCCCAAATAAGTCGCCAGTATGCTCTAACATTCTTACAGAAGAAAACCATATGTGCTAGTGACCCATCAGGGCCTTGACACGACCAACATTTATAAGTAACACTTTTAGTGATCCTAGTCACTCTAGCAGGGGTCCAGTAGGCTCTGTGGAATATAAAATAAGAGGATTGGGATATCGCCGCTGATTTAGTAGGCCGCAGGGAATTAACCCAAAAGGTATACCAATCAAAGTCAGTTGTGTCAAAACTCAAATCTGCTTCCCAAGACAGCCGCAAGGGAGCAACAGCATCCACATAAGAATCTTGAAGTTTCTTATACAAAAGAGATGCCTTCCTTTTACCTGTAGCAATGCTACGTCTGAAGGAGACAAAATCAGAAGGAGTAGTCAAAAGAGAGTTAGAGACCTGAAAAGACAAAATACATTGAGCTATGTCCCTCCACCCATGTGGATCTATTAAGGAGAGATCATATAATGTTGATACAGCATCCGGAGATAACAGAGTACCAGTAAGAAATAGGTGAGATAACAACCATATACCCTTTCCCATCCACTCCTCACGTAGAGACCGCAGGAGAACCGTGGGGAAGGCAGAGTTATACCAGAGAGAGACATCCTCCAGTGAACTAACGCTATATCCAAGACCAGTTCTAAAAGTATGGATAGTAGAAGCAGAGGCTTTTAACATTTTTAGAAGACTTTTATTGAGAATTCAGGCACAATATAACCGTTAAGCAAAAAACTCAAATACAAATAACAGTGTCCAAAAGGCTCCAACAAGCTGAAATACAATGATAAGTCTTCAATCTTTTTATGAATATGTATAAATGATAAAAAGAAAGAAACCACAGTAGCAACACTGAACACAATCCCCACCCCTTCCCCCCAAATCCCCGTGGATGAGAATGAGAATTCAGTCAGCCAGTACCAACCAGATAACACATGAACTCCCACAAAATAGAAATGTAAAGACAAATAAGGGTCATCTCTCCCCAACTAAAGGAAATCACCAACAAAATCAACCAAAGCTTCCAAATCATGCATTCCTGGGCGGATGCATTCCAGCTAAAACTCAATGCAGAAAAAACACAATGTCTTATACTCACATCACAACACAATACAAATAAATTCACCACCATAACCACCCCTAACTTCTCCCTCCCTATCTCAAACAATCTGAAAATCCTGGGAGTCACCATTGACCGGAACCTCACACTCGAAAACCACGTGAAGAATACAACGAAGAAGATGTTCCACTCCATGTGGAAACTTAAAAGAGTAAAACCTTTTTTCCCAAGGGCCATCTTTCGAAACCTGATACAATCCCTAGTAATAAGCCACCTAGACTACTGCAACTCACTCTACGCTGGTTGTGAAGAACAGATCATCAAGAAACTCCAAACAGCCCAGAACACTGCAGCCAGACTCATATTCGGAAAAACAAAATATGAAAGTGCAAAACCCCTAATAAAGAACCTACACTGGCTCCCACTGAAAGAACGCATCAGGTTCAAGATATGCACGATTGTTCATAAAATCATTCATGGAGATGCCCCGACCTACATGCTAGATCTCATGGACCTTCCACCCGGAAATGCTAAACGATCCTCTCGTACCTTTCGTAACCTACACTTCCCCAGCTGTAAAGGAGTCAAATACAAACTAACATGTGTCCAGCTTCTCCTACATGAGTACGAAAATGTGGAATGCATTACCAACTCACTTGAAAACGATCAACGATTTAACGAACTTCCGCAAAGCTTTGAAAACCCATCTCTTTAATAAAGCTTACCACGAGAACCAATGACTAAAACACAACCCCTAAACGTCTTTATCCAGAATGTCTCACTGTATAGCTGCATAACCTGATCCTCTTATCTTCTTTTATCCTTTATAACACCAATTGTATTTCTTCTCTGTTACGGCGATGCTATAACAGATATCTGTAAGCCACATTGAGCCCGCAAATAGGTGGGGAAAATGTGGGATACAAGTGCAATAAATAATAATAATAATAACTTTTGATGCAGAACAAGCTCGTACAAATGGTGCCCAAATATCCTCCCACTCCGATTGTGTATGCTGCTTAATCGTGGTCAAGTGCTCCATATCACATACGTACCACAATTTCTTAATCCACTGCAATAGTGGAGGGAACCCACATGTCTCCAGTTCTTGGCCAATTTTAAGCGAGCAGCCTGACAAGCATATCTCACCAGTAAAGACTGGCTTTGAAGAAGGCCTGAGGATTTTTTTTTTGCCAAATAAGAATACTGCAACCAAGCCAACCCTGCAGTTGGGCCTGAACTGCTCTCCAATATGCCTGAGCCTTAGGACAGGACCACCAAAGGTGTGCCCCTCTCAAGACAGATCCACCAACAAGAAGGTGAAGCACCTGGAAACATGTGGTGCAGTCTGACTAGAGTAAGATACCAGCAATAAAAAAACTTTATAGCATTTTCTTTAATTGACACTACAGTGGAGGACATCAATAAGGCCTTTTCCATAACAAACCAATCATCTTCAGATATATCAACCCCCAATTCTCGCTCCCAATTAAGCCTATGGAGAGTATATGAAGAGACCTGTTTACACAGATAAGAATAAAGACATGTAATAAGACCTTTAGTACTCTTAGAATTTTCACACAAGTCCTCCAAATAGGAAATCTCTCTCACTATACAGCACCGAAGAGAAGGTGCAGTCAAAAAGTGTTTCAACTGCAAATAAGCATATTGGTCAGAGGGCGAGAGCTGATAGGTGACCAACAAATCTGCAAAGATAAGACATTTGTCATAGTCAAATAGCTGAACCCAGCGTGCCCATTGAGAAAAAACACCCCCACCCACACCCAGTGGTGGGGGGAGGAAACAGAGTGTTACCTACTATAGGTGTATGATGGGATAACAAGTCCCGTGGGGAAGCAAAAAGAGAATCCCAGTAATAAAAAGTGGTAAAAATGGAGGGACACAAGTCATCCGGCAAAAAGAGGTATTGACAAGGCTGCCAAATAAGATATTTTAATAAACACGGCCCAATCATTTGCTGTTCAAGGTAAATCCACCGTTTAGAAAGAGACGCATGAAGCCATTCAATCGCAGCTCTAACGTGCTACACGGTAGTACCAAATCAAATTAGCAACTGCCAGACCACCCAAACATTTGCCTTTATAGATAAAAACCCGAAGAAGCTGTGGACATTTATTGTACCAGACAAAGCGAATCAGACGATCTTGAAGACCAGACAAAAACGATCTCAAAAGATGCAAGGGCAAGACTTGAAAGAGATACAACAAACAATGGAGAATGTTCATCTTAATAGTCACAATCCGACCAAACCAAGAGAGCTACAATGACGACCACTGATCCACCTCGTGGATGAGTGCAGTATAGTTGGCCTGAAAGAAACCCTCACATCCCGGGATAGCTGAACACTAAGATAATGTATAGCCTTCGTTGTCCATTTAAATGGAAAGGAAGTCCACATAGTCTCTAGGAGAGTGGAAGAAAGACCAATGGCCAGTACCATTTAGTTTATAACCCAAAACTGCTGAAAAAGCTCCAATTTCTTTAACTAAATTAGGCAGCGATATCAAAGGGTGATGGAGATATAAAAGAACGTCATCAGCAAAGAGCAGAATTTTAAATTCTGAATCACCCTGCACCAATCCAACTATATCCAGATTCTCTCGAATAGCCGCCGCAAACGGTTCCATGACAAAAGCAAAGAGTAGCAGGGAGAGGGGACACTCCTGAGGAGTGCCACGAGTAAGGGAGAACAAGGCCAAATTATCCCAATTAATACGAACACAGGCCTGTGGAGACTGATAAAATGAGATCAAAATTGCAAAACCTCAACACTTTAACAAAATAAACGGTGGCAACTTCCTTAATACTAGTAAACGTTTGAATCTGATAAACAGATTACTATCCTCAAAAGAAATAACCACAACCACTGAGTCCCCACCAACAGCAGAGCAATTGGCTACTTTTTTTTTTTTTAACAAAAAGTAGTTAAAAATCAGAGAAGGAGTACTCAAAACTCAATCATCAAGATATTTTCAATAATACAGGTTTCCCCGCCTCTCCACCGGGATGTTTTGCGATGACGTCCTCAGCAAAACTTGGGCATCCTTTTCGATTATGCCCCTCCATGTAACAGACTCGAAACAGGATTCAAAACATTCATATATGCTGACGATGTTACCATATATGTAACCTTCATAGCTATCTTACATAAGGCAAAACTTGGCTTAAATTTGATGGAAACCTGCGCCTCAGAATCCAAACTAAAACTAATAAAGAAAAAAACTAAATTCATGGTCATCACCAATCTATTTGACCAAAATGACTACAAAAGTTTCACAATAGACAACACTCCATTTCCCATTGCCAATAATCGGAAAATTCTAGGAGTAATTATAGAGAAACATTTAACATTTGATTCTCAAATTTCCTCAGTAATCACAAAATCTTTCTGGTCTCTTTGGAAACTGAAAAGGATCAGACCATATTTCTCATCAGAAACATTCAGATTATTGGTACAATCATTAACATTATCCCAATTCAACTATTGTAATGCCATATATGCCGGCTGTAAGGAGTACCTATTGAAAAAACTCCAAACGGCTCAAAACACTGCAACCAGGTTCACACACAAAATCTCTTGTTTTGAAAGTGCCTTCCCTTTATTAATCAAGCTACACTGGCTTCTCATCAAAGCGAGAATTATCTTCAAATTATGTGCCTTTATCTTTCAAATCTTAAATGGCACAGCTCGAGACTATATGGTACCATTAATAAGCTTACCTGAAAGAAATGCTAACTATGAGTAGAGAGACCACCTCAGACTACATCTCCCAAATTGCAGAAAAGTGATCTACAAAACAGTCCGCTCTGCAGACTTCACATGCCTAGGAACTAAATAGTAAGAAGTATACAGGAATATGCCAAATTTCCCCAAATCCTTAAATCATTCCTCATCAAGCAAACGCTTACAAAGAACAACCATATCTCAAACAATTAATTCTTACCTGAATTGGTTATAACTTTATTTACCCATTAACCTTCTCACTGTTTCATGTACTATTTATCATTCATAATAATAGATGTTCCGAATGTTGAATATCCATAGCTATCCCAGTAAGTCTATGATATTGTATTATATATTTAGGTTCTTACAAAAAACTACTTTCTTATGCATTAGTCTCTGTTATGTATCCTATACTACTTATTGTAAGTCACATTGAACTCAAGCTTGTTTGGGATAATGTGGGATATAAATGTCAGAAATAAATAAATAAATAAATAAAAGGCCTGCATCCAATTTAGACAAGAAAAGGCCCAATGTACCCTATCAAAGGCCTTCTCAAGAAGGCACAAAAGTATCCCCTCCCTCCAAGACAAATAAAGAAGATCAGCTGTGTGCCTCATGTTGTCCATGGCTTGGAGAGTAGCCACGAAACCAACCTGGTCTGAATGCACCATTTCAGGTAGGACCACAGTCAAGTGGTTAGCCAATATCTTAGCCAGAATCTTAACATCGAAATTTAAAATGGAAATGGGGCAATAAGAGGCACAATCAGTCTTGTCCTTGTCAGGTTTCAGAATGACAGCCACTCACGTCTCCATCATGGATGGAGGTAAACAGGTCCCTTCAAGATCAAAGCCAAATAAGGAGCAAGATCTCCCACAAAAGCCATATAAAACTCATTGGTAAAACCATCCAGCCCGGGGGACTTGCCAGTGGGGAGATTCTTAATCACAGACAAAACCTCCGAGGCCGTAATAGGAGCCTCCAAGGCTTCCACCTATGCAGGGGATAAAGAAGGAAGCTGCTTTGTGTGTAAATAGTCATCTATTGCAGGAAAACTAATATGAGGATCCACGGTGTATAAGGCTCATAGAAATGCTGAAATCGCTCCCAGATCTGGGACAATTTAGTCAAAAATTGTCCATAAGCATCTTTCACATGCAATATCTGCCTATGAGCCCTCGCCCGCCTCAACTTCATAGCCAATAATCTGCCAGTTTTATTACTAAATTCATAATGAATTTGTTTCATTCTAGCATTTAAGAATTGCAATTGTTCATCATAAATAGCAGCCATCTCTAGTCTAACTGACTGGAGCTCACGGAGGTCTGCAGCAGTGAAGACTTATGACGCTACTGCAACAGCCCCAGCTGGGACAGACATTGGGCCAAACGGGCTTTCTGCTGCCTAGTGCAAGCACTAGCTCTTTGAAGGAAAAAACTCCTAGCCACAACCTTAAAGGTGTCCCAGACCATGCCCAATCAGGGCCCAGAGTCCAGATTAAGATCAAAGTAGTCCTGAAGGACCTTACGAAAACACTCACAGCAACCCCATCCTGTAATAGCAAATTGTTCAATGTCCAACGTCTATCAGAAACTTCTTCAGATAATGAAGGGATAGTCACTCACACAAGGGCATGAACAGAGATAGTAATATGCCCTATAGCTGGAGAACAATCCATGTCCAGCAACATCTTGTCTACAAAGATGTAATGAAGATGAAAATAGGTAGCATGTGGGGAGGAAAAAAAAGTATAGTCCTGGGTATTCGGATGGGCCAATCGCCAAACGTCATACAGCCCAAGAGACTCCACAAATGCACCATTGCTGGGGACAGCTTCATATCTCCCACAGAAGGGGGCCCCATATGGTCCAAGTAGATTGCATAGTTGCATTAAAGTCACCTGCAAGAAGAAAATTACCCTGGGCAAAACCCTGAAGGGCAGAAAAAAGCTGGGAAAAAAAAGAGACCCTGATGCTCATTTGGAACATAAATAGAGGCTTCAGTAACTTCTTCCTGATCTATAAGCAAATACAAGAAAAGGAAATGACCATCAAGATTCCCCCTTAACGTGAAGGAGCTGAACGGAAAGAGACACATGAAATAAAATGGCAACACCGCGATTCTTAGCCCCATGAGTATCTGAGGTGTAATAAATAACAGGATAATGAAGTTGAGACAATAAACCTTCGTGTTGTTTAGGGTAATCTCTTTTAATGTTGTTGGTCAGCCTAAAATAAGGATGGGGCTGCATGGGATCACCACTTCTACTGATTGTAGACTTCTTATAGTGGGGGCTGACCCTAGGCAGTTTCCTAATTTGCCTATTGGGAAATATGTCCCTGATGCCAAGAAAGATTCTTGAATCTCAGAAAGAGTAAGGCAGCAGGTGTGGAGAAGTGAGCTGGGGGGGGGGGGGGGGGGAGCAGGGCTTCTGATTGAAGGTGTTTTGGGGCCTGTTGCAATCAGATTTTCTGTACAACGGCAGTGTACTTTCACATCTAACAGGAACCGGTGGCATATGAAACTCCTCCTTCCCCATCTCTGCCACCATCCAAACACTCCTGAGAGTGAACTTAGGAGAGATGGAGAGTCTAGAAACACTTTGACAACATGTAAGAGGGATATGTGGGTCTTATTTACTAAGGTTTTTTCCTCATTCTATAGTTATGGGGCACAGACCCTTAGGAAGAAATGGTGGAAACCTGTAATATTTTTGGTTATAAAGAAAAAGCCTACAATCCCAAAGAGCATGAGCCAATACCAATATTGCATAAATTCTAGGATGGAAAATTGCCAGGACAGAATTCTCAGGTGCAGCAGCGCTTTGGCACAATTACCAGAAACACAATCTCCTTTCTCTGAAAGGCATTTGACAGCAAAGGCTGTTTATGTGCCCTGTTTAACCTAGTGCTAGTCTCAGGTTGCCTGAAACCTCAGCTCTTTGCAAGCACCATCACTCACCCCTTCCTTCCTGGCAGTCATTCTCTCAGTGTACAGCATTTCACTTCTTTACCTTCCAGATCTTGCCTTTCCTGCTTCTGTCTTTTGATGACCTGGATTCCTGGATCACCAGCAGGGTTATACTTAGGGCTGTCTCCTGGGGGTGACAAACTCACTTCCTAGTAGTAAAGGAGTTAAAGGGTCAACACATTTGATGTACTGAAGTGTGTTAGAGCTCATTCTCATAAAATTTAACTTGTGTCTGTGCAAGATATTGATTATTTTATTTTTATTTTTTCACTAGTTGGCCATTTTTCTTTAATTAAACTACCCTGATGTTCTTCAGTTCAAGGGGCAGTATAGTAAATTATAAATAAATAATGTAATAGAAAGGATAGCTTGCTGCTTTTCTAGTGGCAAAGGTGCCAGATTGATTGGTATATCAAATATCAATAAACATAAACATAAATGTTGCTGCCAAGGTGCTGGTTATCAGAGATGTGTTATTAGTTGACATTCACAATTCAGTTCTAGTTTCGCAACGGACCTACCTCTAGGACAGGGGTTCTCAACCCAGTCCATGAGACAGACCCAGCCAATGAATATATATGTCTTTCTTAGAGAAATTAAAATCACAAATTCACAGATGCAATGAGAAAATCCAGATCTGGCTCTGTGTACCCCTTATGATATGGAGTTTAGTGGCAGGGAGTTTGCTAACTCATCCCAAGTTGACTGAACAGGCTAATTCAATCTGGGTTTTTTGCACACACAGAATTCTACTTCTGATTGTCCCACTGATTTCCTTTAAGTCAGTGATTTTCAACCCAGTCAGAAACCACCTGGCCAGTCAGGCTTTCAGGAGATCCACAATGAATACGCATGAGAGAGATTTGCATACCAAGAAGGCAGTGCATATTTATTGTGGCTATCCTGAAAACTTCCTGGACTTTCTCATTGCATCTGTGAATTTGTGACTTTAATTTCTCTAAGAAAGACAGAATTCAAAGCCCACTGATATAAGTGCTACATAACCAGACCCCAAGCCCCTATTTTCCTAAGACAAGAAGCCTGTGCATGCAGTAGGGGTAAAACCAGGACCAAATCAACCTGTCCTGTAAATATTGAGCCAACTGAAAACCCAGGCGGTCCCAACTTTATCCTGGTGATCCCACATCCAATTGGGTTGTCAGCAGCTCCACAGTGAATGCAGAGCTGTGAAGTTACTCAGTTCCAGGAGGGAGACTTTTTGGCAAGTCTTGTTTTAAAATTATATCAGAAAGAGCTGTGCACAGAGCACTACCAACATTGAAAATATTCCCACAGCGTCAACTTAGATTGTGAGTCCGTTAGGGACAGAGACAGTACTTGCATATAAAATAAATGTAAACCGCTTTGGTTGTATCACAAAAAGGTGGTATATCAAATTCATGACCCCTTATTCTTTGTCAGAAATTTAGGACTGGCCTAATATCTCCCTCCTAGAACTGGGCAGCTTGGATGCACTGTGAATGAGCAGGAGGTAAATGTGTATATACCAGGGGCATAGCTACTATGGGGCCATGGGGGCCTGGGCCCCCGTAGATTTGGCCCTAAACCCCCCTGCCGACGGCCCTCTCAACCCCCCTCCCGCCGCCAAACCGCCGTCAACACACTGTCAACTCGCCGTCAACCCACCGTCGCTGTCTGCTACCTTTGCTGGTGGGGGACCCCAACCCTCGCCAGCCGAAGTCTTCTTCCTTTGTTTGGTTTCTGAGTCTGACGTCCTGCACGTACAACGTGCAGGATGTCAGACTCACAGAAACAGAACAAAGCCCTGCAGATCGCAAGCCCGGCGGGCGGGTGGGCGGGGGGGGGGGGGTCGAGAGGGCGTGTCGGAAGGGGAGGGTCAAAGTTGTTGTTGGTGGTGCTGGCAGCGGGGGGTGTCAGCAATGGCAGGGGGGTGTTGGCAATGGCGCTGGGGGGGGGGGGGCTAAAATGTGCCCCCTCACCTCGGGCTCTGGACCCCCCTCCCGCCGAAGTCTGGCTATGCCCCTGGTATATACTGGGACTTCAGTTCAGGCCTGTAGATCAGATGACTTTCTCTGTTCATTTGTTCCTGTAATAAATATACTGGCCGATATTCAAAGCAAGTTAACTGGCTGGAAAAGGCCGCTGACTGGTTAACTCTCTTGGTTGTGGCTATTTGGTCATTTTCAGTGGCACTTAACCACTCATCATCGCTGAAAATGACTGGTTGGCGCCCAACTTAAAACCAGCTATGTTGGGGGCATTCTGGGGGTGGAGTCTGGTTAGGTCCCGATATTCAGCCCTAACCGGCCAGGTTTAGCACATAAATAAGACCACATAAGTAGTTACCCTATCTGTATGTGCTAACCCATGGCTAGTTAAGTCTGAATATGAACTTAACTGGTCATACGCTAGCCAGCTGAAGCCCACACATGGCCCTGGCACTGAATTTCCATTTTTAGCACTGGTGGTGGACAAAAAACTGTCCACCGACAGCTGAATATCGGCTTTTATCCATGAGACTGATGTGTGATTTTCCAGTGAATGGCTTCATACCAGGTCAGATGTCAGGCTTCCAAAATTTGACCCCTAACGTAAAGGCGAAAGTGCTATACGGTGGATTGCTTTGCTTTCAACTCAAGCCTCACTGGGGTTTTTCCTTCTAATTATAGTTGTCCCCATACAAATCAATGCTCGGAAGTTCTTAAGAGGGGATGTATGAGGGCTGATCACGGGAAGTGTCATTGTTATCCAAAAGAAATGCATTATAATGACTGAATTTTAAGACAGGTGATGGGAGGATGTGTGGAGCAAGCAGAGCTATTGCCTGAGACCTCAGCACCACAAGGTCCCCTTGGTGAAGCACAGTGCTATCAGTGAGACAGAGCGTCAGAACCCTTAGCATTAACAAGGTCCAGGCTTTAATTTCAGCCCTGGGTCCCAGTGTGACTATGCTGGCTCTGCTTCTTGAGGGGAAGTGGAAAAGTGATACATCTTTGAACAGGTGAGGTTCCCTCTCTTAGAGAAAGAGATCTGGTCACCATCTTGCCATGCTGTCCTTACTAGGGGTGGGCATACCAAAACCTTTCCTTTCCCATGTTATGTGCAGCACTGTTCATTTCGTTTTGTTTTGGCTAGACAGACTTCATTTTAATTTGGGGAGCAATGTCATTAAGAGTGCACACTATTTTCTGATAATGGTGCACATGCAGTGATGGTTCGTGCATGTGCACACTAATGGGAAAGAGTGTACACTTTTTACAAATAGGGTGCACCATTTGTAAAAAGTGAAAAATTGTTATCAGTGAACAACAAACTACAAAATTTGTATTTTTTTTCTGTTCATTTTCATTTCATGACAACATGCAACGACATAGGCTATGTTATTGACACTTCCTAGCCCATCCTTAGTCCTTAATACCAATTCTGTTCTCTGCTTTACTTACAAGAACTGGAACAAAGTCTTTAGCATCCTGAGCTCTGAGCTGCTGAGTCTCATTGTCACTGTTGAAGGGACTCCCAGCATGCAGCTGGCTGGACTCCTGAAGTGATGATTCAGGATCTCCTTTCTGCAGTGCATTTGGTCCTGTGACGTTCTGTGGAGAGGCTGGGTTTTCTCTGGAAGGCGGACTGGGCAGAGAGGATTTGTGCTGTCTCATATGACAGCTAGACTCTCTGATCCGTCCATAGTCAGACAGGTCCAAGGGTTTATCCAGTAGAGAGCTGCTACTTGCCTCTTGTTTCTCATTTGACTCAGACTTTTTGGTGCTGGTGAGAACTGAGCATTTCCCTTCCCAGTCATTTTCTGACCACTCTCTCTCATGTTTATTCTGATTAGCCCATAAGGTCTGTGGCAGGCACTGGCCCTTTTCTTCTTGGCCATCATTGTTCACAATTTGACTTCGAAAGGCTTCAGCTCTGGCTCTCTGCTTCTGCTGGTCCTGTTGCCTTGCGAGGAAGTACTGAAGTCTCTCTCTCTGCTCAGCGATGGAGTGTCTTCTCCGCTCGCTCCTGTACAGCACCCCTCCCTGCAGCTCTAGCACTGATGAATGCTCTTCCAGCTCATTCAGTGACCTCCTTCTCACCACCTCAATCTCTCTAGTCTTTGGCACCTGGTTTAGCACCCTCTCTGCAGAAATACCAGCACTCTGTAGGCTGAACCTGCCTTGGGAAAAGTGCTGACTCAGGAGACTAAGCTGTTCCTCTCTGCTTCCCTGCTGACATGTAGTCTCCTGACATGAAGTTATGTCACATGAATCTGGACTATTACCTCTTAATTGTCTAGAAGAAAGGGAGAAAAATATAAGATCGCTCAAAACTGTCACAGTAACAAACTGTAGCACATCACAATTTTTTTTTAGAAAGAAAATAAAAAAGGACTTCCCAAACCTTGCCTGGAGACCCCACAGTCAGTCAGTTTTTCAGGATATTAACATGAATATGCATGAGATAATTTTGCATATACCGTGGGGCCAATATTTAGGTTGCGGTAGGCAGCGTGGTTAAAGCCTGCTGCCGGTGCTGAACCCGTAAATTCATTGCTGTGCCTTATCTGACAATTGGCATTGAATTTCCAGGTTCATTTTTGGCCCGAAACTTAACCGGTTAAGCCGATATTCAGTGCTAACTGGTTAAGTTGCTAGCAGTTACAGATGGACTGCTATTTATGCGGTCCTAATTAAATGCTAAACCCAGCGCTGAATATCAGTACTAATTGGTTATCTCCCGCTGAATATTCATGGTTAACCAGCTAAACGCTATTTAAGCGGTCAGTGGCTGTTGCTGACCAGCTAAATAGCTCCGAGTATCAGGGGGCATGTCTCCAGGGCATGCAGACTTACCTCATGCATATTCATTGTGAATATCATGAAAAACCTGACTGGCTGGGGTCCCCTGAAAAAGAGGTGTAAGAGATCAGGAGGGTAAACTGATTGCAAAAAAACGAACAAACAAACAAACAAACAAACAATAGAATGGGGGAAGACCAATCAGATTGCAGCACAAGGGCAATCATTTATCGAGATATATAATAGACTTGCCTTCCTGTTTACTAAGCCATGCTAGTGGCTGCCCATGCTCTAATGCCAATGCAGCACATTCACTTGGAATGAACTGTGTCAGCACTGGGGTGCAGCAGCAGCTGCTAGCACGGCTTAGTAAACAGGGAGGGTTGATGCAGTCCTGTATTTCAGCACTAAGGGCGCCTGCTTCAGGAGTCAAACAGTTCAGTTCAATGGACAACTCAGAGTAAATGTTCAATTGCCCACAGAATGATTGTCAATGTAACACCATCAAAGAATTCAAATATCTGAACCACACATTGAAATGTCTCAGCATAGATGCCAACAGTCAGCAAAGCAAAACAGAAAGGTGTCTGGTGCAGTAATTGCACCATTAACCCAGGTAATGACAACAGCCAAGCTACGGTCTGGACATCCAGATGTGAAGATGTTGTACAGTTACAAATCTGCAAGGATGAGAACGCACTTATCATGGTTGGAGTGATAGTATATTGCTGAAGGTGATGTTCTGGTCCATGAAGATGTTTCGGACAGGCAGGATTTGCCACCAGGTCTCACCACTGCGATGGTTCCATGGAGCTGGTTGGAGATCCTTTGTGGGTTCTGAAGACAAGATAGAAATATCTTTGCTGATTTTCTTATTATGGAACAATCTCTCATTCTGTTCCATGATCCATCAGGATGGAAGGGAAGAGGTTGGATGATCTCATGTCTTATTTTTATGTCTTATAGCAGTCCTTCTCAGGGAAAACCTTTGTTAGATGGACCCTCATTCCATCAAGTATGATTAGAGGAAGATCACTATCTTTCTCACATACTCTTTCCTCAAAGGCTCTCTCTCAGAAGGGTAGCAGAACACGTTTTTGGTTGGGGAGACCAAACAAACCAATCTCTGTTCTTGCTCCTTCCAAAGTTCCCTACTTGTAATATTTGGGCCATGCTCTGGATGCCCCTCATACTGCTGCCAGTAACCCCTACAGTTTTTTTCCCAAAATACACATGATATTCTAACCCTATCCCAGCCAGTTAAATCTTCACTCTCCATTCCCCACCAGTTAACCTCTGTCATCCTATCTCCACATCTGTCCTCTTTATGTTGGCTATTCTCCCTCCTCCTCAGTTTTTGATCCTCCATATCTTTTCTGGTGGTGCCATTCTGGAATGTTAGGTATTATTAGGAAAGGAATGGAAAACAAAAATGAGGACTTTATAATGCCTTTGTATTGCTCAATGGTGCGACCACACCTCGAATATTGTGTTCAATTCTGGTCACCGCATCTCAAAAAAGATATAGTGGAATTAGAAAAGGTACAAAGAAGGGCGACAAAAATGATAAAGGGGATGGGACGATTTCCCTATGAGGAAAGGCTAAAGCGGTTAGGACTCTTCAGCTTGGAGAAAAGACGGCTGAGGGGAGATATGATAGAGGGTTATAAAATAATGAGTGGAGTTAAACGGGTAGACGTGAAGCGTCTGTTTACGCTTTCCAAAAATACTAGGACTAGGGGACATTCAATGAAGCTACAAAGTAGTAAATTTAAAATGAATCAGAGAAACTATTTCTTTACTCAACGTGTAATTAAACTCTGGAATTCGTTACTAGAGAATGTGGTAAAGGCAGTTAGCTTAGCATGGTTTAAAAAAGGGTTGGATGGCTTCCTAAAGGAAAATTCCATAGACCATTATTAAAATGAACTTGAGGGAAATCCACTGCTTATTTCTGGGATACTCACGACATTAGTAGAGAGCTACCGGGAGTACCAGTATATTGGAGGTTTAAGGGCAAAGTCTCATTTCAACATTGCAGCTACTTTTTGCGTAACTGCTGCAGTTTTATAATCATAGACTTGAACCCACCATCCTTCCGCTGGTCTTCACTAGTAGCTAACCACTTTTCTCAATTTGTATTTTTTTTTTCTTTTTAACTTTTTCTTTTATGCTAGCTACTAGCGCATCAATAGTACAAGTAGAGGGTAGCTGCATTTGTTGGCAGTATTTCTGGGATAAGCAGCATAAAATGTTTTGTACTTTTTTGGGATCTTGCCAGGTATTTGTGACCTGGATTGGCCACTGTTGGAAACAGGATGCTGGGCTTGATGGACCTTTGGTCTGTCCCAGTGTGGCAATACTTATGTACTTATGGAAGAGCTCTATTGTTTTCTTCTAGTATCACATGGCTCTCAGTGAGTCTGAATCACAGGGTACCTGAACTCCCACACTATTCCTTCAGTCTTATGAGAATAAAGTGAGAATTTGGGCAGAGTGTGTCTCAGACTGAGACATGCGTAGTGCAGATAGGAAACATTTTTTTTTTTTATAGAGGTAACACAAGCAGAGAAAGGGGGTGGGGGAAGATGTGTTTTGAGGAAAAAGTCAGTGAGTTGCACTTAGGGGAATAATTACTAATGTGTGTTAAAGGAAGAATGCATGATTTTTGCCTCCTACATTGCAAAATTGTGCGTTACTTTAGTGTAACATATATTCATTTAAGGTAACATGATGGGCTACATAATAATGAGATGCAACACATGCATGCAGAACACCTTGCTATTATTTAAACTGAATAACACAGCTTGTGTTGAACTTCACAAGCTGCATTATTCCTAGAGAAATGTCAGCCATTTTTGTAAACATTTCCATCAGACTGGGAAGTCACACCTTGAAGAAGAGACTCGGTAGCTCATGTACTGGGAGGTACCACAAGAAGGCCAGTATTCTCCAGGGTTACTAGGATTCTACAGGGTGACTATGAGCATCATCTTTATATCCTCTTCCCCCTCCCTAGCTGTGTGCCATGGTGCTCAGCACTTGCGGAAAAATCCAGTCCTTGGAGTTAAATAAGAAATTCCATGCAGAACTAATTGAGCCTACCTGCTAGTGAGAAAGATACTGGGCAAAGAGAAACCAGCTCTTACCATACAAACAATGTCGAATAGACACATGTCCTGCACAGTTCTGGCTGGAGAGTGTGTGGCAGCTGGGGAGTTTCCTGGCCCGAAGGACTTTTCTGAAAGGCATATAAAAACAGTAATGGCTGGTGTTAGAAAGGAGCACTATCCCCTTAATTCTATAAATGGTACCTAAAATTAGTCCAAGCAATAAACAACAATGGAGAACAGATGAAGTGTCCAAACCATGAAGTGTGTGATCAAAATATTTAAAATTATGCTTTATTAAAATGACAAAGGACCCGACACAGGCCGAGTTTTGACCTAATGACCTGCATCAGGGAGCCAAAATATATCTGTGATCATCAATTTATTGTGTGATATCCTTGTACAATCAGAAGGAATAATTTCTATATAGGACCGCTAATGATACTCAAGCAGCACAGCTTTCATTGGTTAATTTGGCACGTCCTTTGTCAATTTAATGAAGCATAATTGTAAATATTTTGCTCACACGCTTCATGATTTGGACATTGCATCTCTTCTCCATTGTGTTTTATTGTTTGGACCATTTCTGTGGAGATGTGGAGGGGCATTTTCGAAAGGGACATCCAAGTTTTGATTTGGATGTCCTCGCAAAATGTCCCGATCCAGGGGCGTGGAAACCCGTATTTTCGAAACAAGATGGACGTCCATCTTTCATTTAGAAAATACCTTCAGGGACATCCAAATCCTTAAATCTGGTCGTCCCTAGACATGGATGATTCTGATTTTTGGCGATAATCGAAACCAAGGATGTCCATCTCAGAAACAACCAAATGCAAGCCATATGGTCATGGGAGGAGCCAGCATTTGTAGGGCACTGGTCCCCTTGACATGCCAGGACACCAACCGGGCACCCTAGGGGGCACTGCAGTGGACTTCATAAATTGCTCCCAGGTACATAGCTCTCTTACCTTGTGTGCTGAGCCCCCCCAAACCCACTACCCACAACTGTACACCAGTACCATAGCCTTTACGGGTGAAGGGGGGCACCCATATATGGATACAGTGGGTTTCTGGTGGGTTTTGGAGGGCTTGCTGTTTCCTCCACAAACGTAACAGGTAGGGGGGGATGGGGATGGGTCCGCCTGTCTGAAGTACACTGCACCCACTAAAACTGCTCCAGGGACCTGCATACTGCTGTCACGGACCTGAGTATCACATCTGAGACTGGTACAAAATATTTTTATAGATGTTTTTTGAGGGTGGGAGGGGGTTAGTGACCACTGGGGGAGTAACGAGAGGTCATCTCTGATTCTCTCCGGTGGCCATCTGGTCATTTCGGGCACCTTTTTGTGCCTTAGTCGTAAGAAAAACCGGTCCAGGTGAAAACGTCCAAGTGCTCGTCAGGGACGTCCTTCTTTTTTTCCATTATGGGTCAAGGACGTCCATCGCTACACCTCCAACACGCCCCTGTGAACTTTGGCTCTCCCTGCGATGGGGTGCAGTTGGAGACGTCCAAAATCGGCGTTTGATTATACCGATTTGGACGTTTCTGTGAGAAGGACGCCCATCTTCTGATTTGTTTCGAAAGATGGGCGTCCTTCTCTTTCGAAAATGAGCCCATTTGTCTTCCTTTTTTGTTTGTGCACCTAAAATTAGACGCCCAATTGTGTAACTCAGTTATAGAATAGGATCAGTTGCACACACAACCTAACTAGTTAATTGGTGCTTAATTGCCACTTAATTGGAGATAAGTACCAATAATTGCCTTTAACAAGCATTAACCAGCACTAATTATCAGTTGAGTGTGTAACTGACTTACGTCCCTTTTCTGTAAACTGAGCACTTAACTTCTCTCCTGTGCAACTGCAAAGGAGGAGTAGCCATGGACAGGGGCATGGGCAGGTTAGGGGCATTCCCAGGATTTAGGTGCAACGTTATAGAATAAAGTAATTTCTCTGCCTAGGTTGGGCGCCAGTATTACACTGGGTTATAGCAGATGTAAATCTAGTGCACAAACGGGTCCTTTTTCCAAACTGCAGTAAAAAGGGCCCTGCGGTAGTGGCAGGGGCCGTTTTTGCCATACTCCAGGGCTCTTTTTCCCACAGTGGGTAAAAAGCCCTTAAAAAAGACATGGCCACGCGGTAAGGTTATTCATACTGCGTGGCCATGTAGGGGGAAGCACTTACCACCACCCATTGAGGTGGCGGTAAGGGCTCCCATGGAAATCTGGCAATAACCGGGCAGCGGGCAGCGCTGCCTGATTACCACTGGGTTAGCGCCGCACTAGAAATTTCAGAATTATTTTCTGTAACACTGGA
Source organism: Microcaecilia unicolor (assembly GCF_901765095.1). NCBI lineage: Eukaryota > Metazoa > Chordata > Amphibia > Gymnophiona > Siphonopidae > Microcaecilia > Microcaecilia unicolor. Next base: position 201,972,254 of record NC_044038.1, on the reverse strand, counting down.
AATGGAGCACACTCAAAGTGGAACTACCGCCGGCGGCCATGTTGGGCCAGTGGTAGTTCCAGGTTGCCACACAGCAACCCTTTAGTAAAAGGGCCCCAAAGTTAGGCATGAGATCAACGCTTACGCTAGTATTCTGCATAGAATGCTCTACGCAGAGCGCCTTTTGCAGAATATTAGTTTAGTGCGGATCTTCCCAGTACCTAACTTTGGGTGCCATTTACTGAATTCCCCTGATTTGTGTAGCCTTGATAATGCACTGCCATGTGTTTCTTGTATTAGCCAAACATCTGGGACAGAATCTTGGAAAGTGAACTTACATCTTGAGTCTCAACTGATACCAATCAGAAACAAGCAAGAGCAGGGACAGAAAGTTTTAACTGATTCCAAAAATACAAATGAGTACAGTTTAAAAGCTTACATTTTTGGAGAAGAGTTTTGTATACTCTAGTGACCCCTCATTAAAATATATATCACAGGACACTGTCTGGCAGGCCCTCGTACCAATTGTTACTGATTGCACACAGGTCGTACATGAAGAAATAACTCCAGCAGAAAGGGAAGAAAGCAACAGACATGGCAGAGATTAAAGAATGAAACCGAGATTCAACATAAAACTTGAATAATTGTTTTGATCATGGAATTGTCAATTTGTTTGCCTGTTCTTCAGGCTTTGCAAAGCTTTTAAAGTTATAAGTAGCCCTTTGTCTTATGCACTTTTGAAAATACCATAGTTCTCTCCCTGTAGAGGTGAAGCAGTCATTAGCCAAAAGTGCATGGGAGAAGACTGAGGGAGTTAGCAGTCTTTGAACCTTTGGTCGCCTCACCTGAGCTTCTCAGGTTCAAGAGGAAAAAGGAAGGGAAGCCATCAGGGGCAAAACAGTACTTTCTTTTTCCAGTTTGCAAAATTAATGTCATGATGTTCAACTACATTCACACCTAGGATGGAAGGAGATGGTTTGCTAAAGTTTTTCCAGTGGTTAGGGTGGTGGACTTTGGTCCTGGGGAACTGAGTTCGATTCCCACTTCAGGCACAGGCAGCTCCTTGTGACTCTGGGCAAGTCACTTAACCCTCCATTGCCCCTTGTAAGCCGCATTGAGCCTGCCATGAGTGGGAAAGTGCGGGGTACAAATGTAACAACAACAACAACCAACCAACCAACCAACCAACCAACCAGAAAGATACTTTCTTATTGCCTTGGTCTCTAGGGGGCACCCTATCTTGAAGACAGTCACCCCCACAGCTGTTCAATCCACTGATATCACCCTCAAGGATATCAGAATTTCCAAATGCCCCAAGAATGATTTGGCAAGTTGCCAGGCTATAAAGTTGTAAAATGTGGTTGGTTTATAGGGTCCATGAATGAATCCAACCTACCTTCTGCCGACTGTGGGAAGGGGAGATCCTCATAGCTTTCCTTTTCTTTGCTAGGTGGTTTCTCAGTGCTATTTGTAGCATTCACTGGAGACACTAGAGGGATGGGCAGGTCAAGGCAGGAGCCCTTGTCAGGCGGTACAGCTCTTTGATTTTCAGTTCTGTCACAAAGTCGAGTGGTGTAATGAGCACCAGATGAAATTAAAGGCAAAGGACAGTACTACAACAAGCTACCAGCTTCCTAATGGCAAACTGTAGTGTCAACAAACCTACCTTGGAGTTTGAGGGTACAGCTTTGATATTATTTTCTAAATTATGATTTTACACTTATGGACAGAATAAATCTAAAGAAAGCTAGTATTCAAGGAAAAATTAATCAGCTGTCTTTAATTACACTCTGTTAGCCTGATAAAACCCCATCTTTAGCCTTCTAAAAGTTGGACTGCCTCCCCTTGACTTTCTTAGGCTCTTTTTCCTCACCCTTTTAATCTCCTTGGAGCCCTAAACATACATTTTGATATCTCCACCAATCCTATAACCCGTTACCGTATAACTCTGCTCACTGAACTGCATCTTTCCCCAACTAGTTCCTTTTCCAACTCATAATGCTGGACACACCTTTGATATCTTGACAATGCCATCCTCTCTCTCTCTTCCCTACTGAATTCTCTGTCTTCCCTTTCTCTACCTTGGTCTGACCATTTTTGTTTGACTTTTCACTGGTCTCCTCCAGCCCTGAGCCATACTATCCCTTCCCCTCAAATAGTACCTTATAGGAATCTAAAAACTATAATACTGGAACATGTCCAGGACAGCACTGAGACCTTCTCTGCTTTACCCCTTGATGAACAGACTGCTCGTGGGAACTCAGCTCTTCATAACATGCTAGAACAGAATGCCCCTTTACAGAAGACCCAAAGGCATAGTTAGGTGGGTCACTAGGGGAGCAGCCACTCCCACAAATGGACTTCCAACAATGCCTATTTTTCATGTGATCTTTCGCATTTAAAATACACGCCATCACCATCGGCAGTCTGCTCTCCTCTCCCCTCACGCCCTCAACCTGGCTATGCTACTGAGAAGACCTCATGACAATCTTCCAGGAAATGTCAACTTTGGTATCATTGTGTGAGACCCCAGGCCAGGGTTATGGGGTGGTCCTGTCAATAAAACAGCCAAACAAGATTGTAAGCATGAAATAAGGGTTTTCTTAACTTAAATCTGAGGCCTGTTCTTTCACAGGCCTAGAACAAAGGTAAAGACTCTTGTCTTCAGTGGGAGAAAAGATTTTACTTGGGCCTGTGGCCGACAGGGCCCCAAAACACAGACTATAGCCTGTGACAGCCACGCCGCAAACACAGTATGTAGTTTCTATCTTTCTCTCTTTGTATTTCCAGCTCTTGCTCCAGCCAGTCCTCAGAACAAGGCTCACAATTCTTCAAATAAAAGATTGGCTTACCTCAGCCAGATCACAGCAGCTAGGAGTGTTCAGTAACGGCCTATGCTGGGGCTTCGGTTCTTCTGTTCCTGGCTTCTTGACCTCAGTTTGGCCCTGTCATTTAAACTCTCAGGCATTGATTCCACCCCTCCTGGCTAACTTCCCCCCAGAGCGGGATCAGTGCTCTGAAGTTGGCCCAGGCTATTTAGAAAAGGACTTTTCTTAAGGGTGAGGGGCAGTGTTCTATAAACCCCATCACAGCTTGGTGTAAGGCAACTGAATCAACAGGTGTGACTTGCCGAAAAGTCACTCACATTCAAACCCATCATCAAATTCTCGAACTGCAAACAAGTAAGCCACACTTCTCAAGCATGATCTTAATGCTTCTCGTCTAAATGGAATTGTAAAAAACCTCATTGTTAAACCTACTGCCTTATCGTCTACGTCTCCATCAGCTGAAGTCTTAATTAAGCGATGAGGCAAGACCTTCCTTGGCTGAATCTGTGCTGACTCTATCCCATTAAATCATGTTTGTCCACGTGTCTATAATTTTATTCTTTATAATAGTTTCCACTATTTTCCCCAGCACTGAAGTCAAGCTTACCAGTCTGTAATTTCCCGGATTGCCTCAGAACCCTTTTTAAAAATTGGTGTCACATTGGCCACTCTCCAGTCTTCAGATACTACAGACGATTTTGACAGGTTACAAATCACTAGTAGCAAATCAGCAATTTCATGTTTGAGTTCCTTCATACCCTGGGATTGGTAGCATGAAATGGTGCTACTAATTGGGTTTCTTCCAGGTACTTGTGACCTAGATTGCTCACTGCTGGAAGCAGGATATTGGCCTAGATGGATCATTGATCTGACCCAGTATGGCTGTTCTTATGTTCTTATGACCTTTCTGCTGTGTTTGATCTGTAAACCACTCTATTCTTCTCTGACTGGCTGACCTAAATGTAACATAGTAGATGACGGCAGAAAAAGACCTGCACGATCCATCCAGTCTGCCCAAGAAATCTGCCACTTTTTTGTGTATACCTTACCTTGATTTGTACCTGTCTTTTTTAGGGCACAGACCGTACAAGTCTGCCCAGCACTATCCCCGCCTCCCACCATCGGCTGTGGCACAGACCGTATAGGTCTGCCCAGCACTATCCCCGCCTCCCAACCACCAGCCCCGCCTCTCACTACCGGCTCTGTTATCCAATCTCGGCTAAGCTCCTGAGGATCCATTTCTTCTGAACAGGATTCCTTTATATTTATCCCACGCATGTTTGAATTCCGTTACCGTTTTCATCTCCACCACCTCCCGCGGGAGGGAATTCCAAGCATCCACCACTCTCTCCGTGAAAAAATACTTCCTGACATTTTTCTTGAGTCTGCCCCCCTTCAATCTCATTTCATGTCCTCTCGTTCTACCGCCTTCGTATCTCCGGAAAAGTTTCGTTTGCGGATTAATACCTTTCAAATATTTGAACATCTGTATCATATCACCCCTGTTTCTCCTTTCCTCCAGGGTATACATGTTCAGGTCAGCAAGTCTCTCCTCGTACGTCTTGTAATGCAAATCCCATACCATTCTCGTAGCTTTTCTTTGCACCGTGTCGATTCTTTTTACATCCTTCGCAAGATACGGCCTCCAAAACTGAACACAATACTCCAGATGGGGCCTCACCAACGACTTATACAGGGGCATCAACACTCCCTTTCTTCTGCTGGTCACACCTCTCTCTATACAGCCCAACAACCTTCTAGATACAGCCACCGCCTTGTCACACTGTTTCGTCGCCTTCAAATCCTCAGATACTATCACCCCAAGATCTCTCTCCCCGTCCGTACCTATCAGACTCTCGCCGCCTAACACATACGTCTCCCGTGGATTTCTATTCCCTAAGTGCATCATTCCCTAAGTGTGTAGCACTGCCTTAAACTAGTTTAAATCTTATATCACTGACCACTCATTTGCTGCCTGTATTAATTCTATAAATACACAAGTTATCAATCCACGGTCTAATCCCTTTTAACATCTTGTTGTCTCCTCTAGCTCTACTTATTCAATCACTCAGTTTTATATTTTTGATTTGTATTAGTAACATTCAGATTTTGGCATCTACTCAAGAGGCTATACAGATCTGTATCAGATCAATGGATAAAGAACAGATTCCAGACGGAAAATCCACAAAAACGGATCTTTATTAAAGATTCTACCCAATGTGCTCCACATTTCACCTGACAAGGGCTGCTTCAGTAGCTACTGGCAATGAGTTGAGCTTTACTGAGCACTTTCACAGTGACCTTGGAGTGTAGGTCTGGTAAATCCCCAAGTGTGCTGTGTACCCCTGAGGCAGCCCTTGGATAAAATGTGGACCACATCAGGTCGGGTCTTCAACAAAGAACTGTTTTTTTTTTCTCTCCAGATTTTCCATCCAGGATCTGTTCTTTTTCCATCATTCAGATTTTGGCTCCATTGGAGTTGTCATCTCCACAATTTATGTCAGAAATCTCCTCTAAACTTGACAAAATTTGCCGACTGCTAACAACGAATATGAAATGAAATCATTCAAAATCTGAAGCCATCATCTTCTCAGTTCAGTCTCTTCCACTTAGTGTCTCTCCTCCTACTATACATGACATCACGGTTCCCTTCACAAACAAAGTGAAGATTCTCGGAGTTGTCTTTGACAATCTGCTATCTTTTCGACATCAAATCTCAACCGTAGTCAGCAAATGCTTTCATACAGTAAGAGAAGTTTGCTGCATTCGCTCCATTGTAGAACCTCCCTAATTTAGGGGATATTTTACTAAGCTGCGGCAAAAATTGGCCTGCCCTAGTGTGGGCGCACAAAATTAGCATGTGCTGGGCCATTTTTTACCGTGGCAAGTAAAAAGGCCTTATATTAAATGGGCCAGTAAATGGCTGTGCGCTAATATTAAAAGTAGTGTGTGGCTATTTACTGCCTGAGCCCTTACCGCCATTCACTTGGCGGTAAGAGTTCACACGCTACTCGTGCGGTAATCAGGCAGCATGCGGCAATGTGGCTACACTGCTGATTACCGCTGTGAATCTCCCCCATGGTCAGAAAACAGAAAAATATTTTCTACCACAGGAAACTGAAGGCGCCAACTTCGAAATTACCACCGGGTGCCCGTGCTATCCCGGCAGTATGGTTGATCTAGCATCCACTACCCATGTGGTAGCCCTACCGCTGCTTAGTAAAAGGACCCCTTAGAACGTTATTACTCACTCTTGTTATTACAAAACTTGATTACTATAACTCTGTCTATCATGGTCTCCCCCTCTCTCAGGCTAGAAAGATGCTTCACAATAAGAAACGTTTCAATCACTTCACTCTTCTTTTTTAATCTGAACACTGGTTACTGGCAGTCTTTTGTATTATCCATAAGTATTCAACTATAATCTATCAGGCACTGCACTGAGGACAACCTTTATTCCTAGTAGACTTGCTCAAATCTTACTCTCCCACATGAACTTTATGCTTTTCTAATTATAAACTTCTAACAGTTCCACCACATTGTCACATTTGGCTTGACACAATTCTAAAATCATGCTTCAATGTGGTAGCTCTTCCATCTGGAATAGTCTTCCTCGTAGCCTCCATTTGGAAACCTTATTCGAAAACTTCATGTAGGCCCCATGACCAGGAACCAGTTTAAGGTATTTTCCTTTTGTTTGTTCCCCCCTTCCACCTGTTTCCTTACACTTTGTTATTATGAAAGAATTGTATATTAGACCTACCCTGTTTTTCTTATTCCTTATGTGCGCAGTCCTGTCATCTCCAATTACTATGTATTGTCTTCCATTTTGTCCTAATTTTATTTTATTTTGACTTAATGTTATCTTTATCTGTAATTTGTAAACTGCCCAGATGTATTATTTTCACCACACACAGTATATCAAGAAGTAAATAAACTGTAACACTGTAAACTGTATAATTTTCACAAATTTTGTTGGTGCTTTTCTAAGAACTGTCAAAAGCATTTCTGGTCTGGTTCAATGAGTTCATCTCTTCAGCTAAACTGGCCCGAATCTGGAGGAGGACTATGAAGCATGAGCGGAATATGACCACTTCAGCGTCATTTTCAAAGGGTTGGAAACTCCCCGTGAAACAGCTGAGGAGAGGGGATCTCCTTTCCACGAAAGTTGCCCTGTTCAGACATACTGTACTGGGGAACCTGGTGGGATTATTTAGGAACTACAACCCACAAAAATTACACTGTAGGGCAAATCACTGTTTACATATTCAGTTGCTTAATGTGATATTCATCAATCAACAGCAAGTCGCCGTAAGTAGGTAATACAGGACACAGAGGTCTGGCAAAACCCGTATTGCAGGGTTATTAAGCACCTCTTGGGTAGTTGCACCCTTGAAAAGCTTAAAAGTTCCTGCTAAAAGAAGCATAAGCTGGAATCTATTTCTAGCACAGAGCTGCACCCTTTCTGTGCCTGCGGCAGCTCTCTATGGGTTAAGAGGCACACCCTCTGGGTACTGCCCGGTTTATTTCAGGCATTATATAGTATAACTGCAGCAACTTACTCTAGGTTTCGAGGCTTTCCCAGTTCTTCCCTAAGGGATGTATTTTCTTCCTTTAGTCCCCTCAGCTCATTAGCTGAAATTACAAAACCAAAAACACAACATCATTCAGAAAAACCTTTTCACAATGCAAACATGAGCGACTCACATTAGCCCTGTGCTTCTAGAATAAAGTCTGTGCACTAGCCCAAATGAGTAAAACCGGTGCAGGGAAACCCCGAGCAAACACTGGTTTGTTTACTCTGTAGACAATGACAAATTACTTCAAAAATATATTAATGCAACATTTCAGAGGAGGAAGAGGAAAGTAAAGACGCTTTTCATATTAAACCCAATTATGATGGTGCATCGATTATTGATATTCACCCTGTCCATCTCAGGTCCCCTAGTTATAACCACAATTTAACCTGCTGAGCTGCTACTTTTGCAGACCTCCTTAGGTTATATGGGGTCTTGGGGGTCTCTAGAGAATATGGAATTAGGGAGTGAAGCAAGAATTGTCAAGGGGATACAATTTTGCCATTTACAGTAATACCTTGAACCGCAGTAGGAGCTCCACTGAAGCTGCACTTTACTATTTCAATAGAGATTTCTTTATATCCTAATAGATTAATAGCTCCGGAACCAGGTAACTAGTCTAGATTTAGACATGAACAAAAAACTTTCCTGTCTGGAACCTAAACTGTTACAGAAATCACAGCTAGGATGGTGCAATTGGAACAGGGTTCAGTCACAATGAAATGCAATCTGGGATGACTGTCCTAATTATCATTTGCCAGCACCTAAAAGAAAAAAAAGCAGCAGAGCCAAGCTAAGCACCTCACTTCACCTTAGAAAAACTGCATCCCTGTGCCAAAACAATGCTTAGAGGTTGAGAAAAAGGAAGAATGAACTCAAAGCCTGCCAGTTCAGGAGCAACTGTTCAGGGGATTCTTGTATGAGGAGGGAGGATGGGAGGGGGGAGGAGGAGAGAGTGTCGGACATCTTTATTCCTTTCATATGAAAATTATGTTTCTTGGCACAAGAGGGCCAAGGGATCAATCAACCTAAAGCCTTTAACAGCTTCCTGGTGAGATGAATTGGATGGAGCTATCAGTCATCTCTGGGCTTTCCTCACCTTGTATTTGGTGAGAATATAGGGCACAAGTGACCAGAATCACCAACCATAGCCAGGTTATGCTGGTTGATTTTGTTCTCCCATCCCTGGAGCTCCACAAGAGCTTCTTCTATAGCAACCAATAGTCTCATATTAACCGGAGAATGTGGTGAAGGTGGTTAGCTTGGCAGAGTTTAAAAAGGGGTTAGACGGTTTCCTAAAGGACAAGTCCATAAGCCACTACTAAATGGACTTAGGATAAATCCACAATTCCAGGAATAACATGTATAGAATGTTTGTACGTTTGGGAAGCTTGCCAGGTGCCCTTGGCCTGGATTGGCCGCTGTCGTGGACAGGATGCTGGGCTTGATGGACCCTTGGTCTTTTCCCAGTGTGGCATTACTTATGTACTTCTTTACATGCCAAAAGAGCCCAGGTTCTTGGATCTGGCATCTAAAGAAGGTGACACGGGACTGTGCAAAAATTGCAGGGCACACTTTAAAGGTGGAGGGAGCAACCCTATTATACCATTCGTCATTGATGTCATTGATCTGCAACAACCACAAAGAAAGAGAGCAGCCCTTAACAGAAACGGGTCCATACAAGGGGGAATTCTATAAATGTGTTTAAAATTCAGTGGCGGAAAAATTGGCACTAAGCACGATTCTATAAAGGATTTCCTGTACTTAACTTTTGGTGTCAGACTTATGCCTGCTGAAACCTGGCAAGTTTGGCACACTGAGGCAGTATTCTGAAACAATGGACCCCTTTTATTAAGCTGTGTAGGCGCCTACGTGCACCCAAAGCACACCAAATTGGACTTACTGCCTGGCCCTTGCGGTAATTTCAATTTTGACGCGCGTCCACTATGCGTGTCTGAAAAATATTTTTTTTATTTTCTGTCGCGCATAGCGGATGCACGCCAAGTGGCATCTGATGTGCATAGGTCATTACCACCCAAATTCTTTACCACTAGGTCTATGGCTGGCGGTATGGTCTCAGATCCAAAATGGATGTGTGGCAATTTTGATTTTGCCACACATCCATTTTCGGCAAAAAAAAGAGAGAGCCATTTTTGCAGGCGCGCTGAAAAATGGGTCTGTGTGCGCCCAAACCCTGTGCCTACAGTACCACAAGCCATTTTCAGCATGCCTTTGTAAAAGGACCCCAATGTGTATAACTTTTCAGAATGCCCCTCCCATAGCAATGCCACCTTTAAAAAATTATTTTTTTTATTTATAGCCATTTAAATTTTTACAAGTGATAAAACAACTTGTTGGAAATACAGAGAAAGTAATATATAGGAATTATTTCAGTCAGGTAATTCTATTTACTTCCTTAGGCCACTAAATAGGGAGAGTGAAACAAGACAAGGAGATCAATTAGACAATAAACAGAAAAAAAACGTGGTATTAACCTGACTATCCCCAGATATTACTCGTCTAATTCATTATTCCACATTGATCATCTGGTTGGCTTCTTCAAGGCCAATACGGTGTAAAGTCAAATCATTTCATTGAAAACATACTTATTATCCAATATTAGTTAGAAATAATACATCTGATTACATTCTTTCTCTTTTAAAAACCAGAAGTTATTTAACAATACATATACTTAAGTCTCTAATTCAAATCCCACTGATTAAAGTAATCCCAGTTTTCACAGGCTTCACTCCTTTTAAAGTAATAATTGAGGAAATATTTCTGAGGAAAACTTTAGGAGTCATACCCGGAACTCTGGGAAAAACAATAATCTCGATATTAATCATCTATAATAATATTCAGCAATGCCCCCTTTTGAGTTACATGCTAGTAGAGTTAGGTGCCATGCCTTATAGAATAGCATGCAGCCAGATGTGTGCAAATTTGAATGGGTGCCAATTAATGTCAATAATTGGTTAACACCCAATTATTGATGTCAATTGACTCATTTGCCAATTAATTTGCATGCGTATTTTGGGAGCGTACACAAGTGTTGGTGCAAATCTAGACACCATATATAGAAGCTGGGGGAAACTGTCTGGCCATCTGGACCTAAGGGGCACTTTTTCTAAGCCTCATGGTCATCTACATGCCCAAAGCGTGCCAAAATGGAATTACCACCCAACTACCACATGGCTGTTGCAGTAATTTCATACCACCCGGATTCTTTACCGCTAGGTCAATGGCTGGCGGTAAGGTCTCAGACCCCAAATGGACGCAAGGCATTTTTGATTTTGCCGCACATCCATTTTTGGTAAGAAAAAAAAGGACTTTTTCACAGGCGTGCTGAAAAATGGATTGGCGTGCGCCCCAAACCCATGCCTACACTACTGTAAGCCATTTTTCAGCGTGCCTTTGTAAAAGGACCCCTAAATGAATACAGGCAGAGAGACTGGTAGATGCTAAAAAAGCAGGGCCGCCGAGAGACTGGGCCAGGCCCAGGACAAGGCCGCCCCCGGGGCCCCCCCCCCACCCGCCACCGGGCCCTCTCTCCACCCCCGGGACCTCTGCACTGACCTTAAGCGCCTCACCTTCAAAAGCGCAGCAAGCAGCGGCAGACTACTCCTTCCTTCCGTGTCCCACCCTTGCGGAAGTTACATCAGGTGAGGGTGGGGCACGGAAGGAAGGAGTGGTCTGCCACTGCTTGCTGCGCTTTCAAAGGTGAGGCTCTTGAGTTGAATACCAGGGAGCGACGGAGGGCGGGCAGGCTGGACTGCGGCAGTGGCGCCGGGCCCCCCCTGGAGGCCCGGGCCCGGAGAATTTTGTCCCCCCCCTCTCGGCGGCCCTGCACAAAAGCATGACATTTCCACTTTGTACAGTCAACCCCCTGATACAGATCACAGGGCAGGGTGGAAACATTGGGCTGTTCTAGCTGCGCTGACTCTAGTACAAGAAAAGGAGTGTGCACATACTGAGGGAGGAGATCAGCTGCAGACTCTGGATGTGAGACCCCTCGTACTCCTGCTGCTTTTTCTTGGCCAGTTCCTGGGTGACTGTACACCTGTCACAGAGACCTGCCCGCAGCCTGCACAAAATAAACCCCAAAACAGAAGTCATGAATAGAATGAAAAAGGTAAACCTGTGGCAGCAACTCAAAATCTCTGAAGTAGCGAGAATGGAGAGTGGGGAGAGAGGCACTGCACCCCTGGCATGAAGCTGTAGCCAAGTGGTTCTCTTGTCCCAAGCACTCTTAAACCAACCCAGCTCCAAAGAGAGGACGGACACTAAATAGAAAATACAAGGTCAGACAGATAGCAATGGAAACTTTCAGCATTGCTTGTGTCCCCAGCACACAGAGGTGAGGTGAAAGGACTCACTCTGATGCAGCCACTGGTCGCCTCTGCCCCAGATCTGGTAGGTATCATTCATTTGGGTGTCAGAAGCTAGATTTTTGACCCTCTGAGATTTAGCAGCATCACTTGATAGGCTAACTGTACAAGCTGCAGTCAAATTCTTCCATTCCTAGAAGTAGGCTGAGAAATGTGTAAGAGCTAGTGTTATGGTTAAGCTCTGTTGATTACAGTAGAAAACCTGCCCTCAGCAATAATTTCCTTATGTTTCTTGCAGAGCAGATTTCTGCTTTTGCTAATATTTTGATAGTTCGTTTGTATGTCAAACAATAACCAGGATTAATCAGGGCGAAACCTGCTCTGGGGAAATGTCTACTAACCCTTGTGTGCAAGTCTGCCTCACTGCTAGTTGCTATGTTTTTATGGCATGCGCTAACCTAAAGATTAATCTTGTTTACCTGGCAGGGCTTCACAAACCTGGCCAGGTGACTCCACAGCCAGTTGGATTTTCAGTATATCTGCAATGACTACCATGCAATACCTGTGCATGCATTGGAGATCAAATCAAATCAATTTTTGTATACCGCTAATATCCCCTTTCCAGTGCGGTTTACATTCAAGGTGAGACAAAAGCCGATAATGTTAGTGTGGGGTATGAGAACATTGGTGTAATGCATGACACCAAACACATTATAGGAAAGGATAATGGATGATACTAGGAGGTAGAACAATGGATTGTTATGAAGCAGTCTTTGGGAAGAGAAAGGTTTTTAGCCTCTTCCTGAAGCTAATGTAGCTGTTTCCTGTTCTGATGGTAATAAGAAGAGAGTTTCATATTTTAACTCCAAGTACAGGGAATAGAGAGCTGAAAATCTTCTGATTTCGAATTGTCTTTTGAAATGGGTAACGCTAGCATCTATTGTTCTTTCAGTCTGTTAGACTGGACAAAATGTAGCAAAGTGGTCTTACAGCCAGATGCACTAACTCCACGGAAAGAGCCCTTCCCTTACCGATCCCTTAGCGAATCGGTAAAAAACGGGCATGCATGAAGGAAATCGTATGCAAATGAGCTGCTCGCTGTTAGCTCATTTGCACACGATTTCCTTCCTAAGGAGGGGAAGCCAGTTGGCCAGCTGAGCATGCGCAGAGCAGCCAATCGTTATGCTGGCTGCTCTGCGCATGCCAAAGACGGTTTCGTACACGTCCTCACTCTCAAAAAAGGACGTCCTGATGAGCACTTGAGCATTTTTTTTCTTCAGATTCTTCAGATTTTGTGATGGGCATCCTTCTCTTGGACGTGTTTTTCTTATGTGCCCGAAATGACCACCGCCGGAGAGAATCTGGGATCCAGACGTGAGAGGACATCCAAATCAAAACTATTTGGGGATGGGACGACTTTCCTATGAAGAGAGGCTGAGAAGGCTAGGGCTTTTCAACTTGGAGAAGAGACGGCTGAGGGGAGATATGATAGAAGTGTATAAAATAATGAGTGGAATGGATCGGGTGGATGTGAAGCGACTGTTCACGCTATCCAAAAATACTAGGACTAGAGGGCATGAGTTGAAGCTACAGTGTGGTAAATTTAAAACGAATCGGAGAAAATTTTTCTTCACCCAACGTGTAATTAGACTCTGGAATTCGTTGCCGGAGAACGTGGTACGGGCGGTTAGCTTCACGGAGTTTAAAAAGGGGTTAGATAGATTCCTAAAGGACAAGTCCATAGACCGCTATTAAATGGACTTGGAAAAATTCAGCATTTTTAGGTATAACTTGTCTGGAATGTTTTTACGTTTGGGGAGCGTGCCAGGTGCCCTTGACCTGGATTGGCCACTGTCTGTGACAGGATGCTGGGCTAGATGGACCTTTGGTCTTTCCCAGTATGGCACTAATTATGTACTTATGTACTTATGTCCCTTTCTATTATGCCCTTCCAGGTCTCTCTCAGCCAATCACAGCCAATCAGGATGACGAGTGAGGTGATTAAATTTGCAGATTGTACAAAACTATTCAAAGTTGTTAAAACACATGTGATGAAATTTAATGTGGACAAATGCAAGGTGATGCACATGGGAAAGAATAATCCGAATCATAGTTACCGGATGCTAGGGTCCACCTTAGGGTCAGTGCTCAAGAAAAAGATCTAGGTGTCGTTGTAGATAATATGCTGAAATCTTCTGCTCAGTGTATGGCAACGGCCAAAACAGCAAAAAGGATGCTAGGAATTATTAGGAAAGGGATGGTGAATAAGACTGAAAATACTATAATGCCTTTGTATTGCTCTATGGTGCAACCACACCTTGAGTATTGCGTTCAGTTCTGGTTGCTGTATCTCAAAAAAGATATAGCGGAATTAGAAAAGGATCAAAGAAGATCAACCAGAATGATAAAGAGGATGGAACTCCTCTCATATGAGGAAAGGCTAAAGAGGTTAGGGCTCTTCAACTTGGAAAAGAGACAGCTGAGGGGAGATATGATTGAAGTCTACAAAATCCTGAGTGGTGTAGAACAAGTAGAAGTAAATCGATTTTTTACTCATTCCAAAAGTACAAAGACTAGGGGACACTCGAGAAAGTTACATGGAAATACTTTAAAATCAAATAGGAGTAAATATTTTTTCACTCAACAAATAATTATGGTCTGGAACTCATTGCTGGAGGATGTGGTAACAGTGCTTAGTGTATCTGGGTTTAAAAAAAGGTTTGGACAAATTCTTGGAGGAAAAGTACATAGTCTGCTATTGGGACTGACATGGGGAAGCAACTGCTTGCCCCAGGATTGGTAGCATGGAATGTTGCTGCTAATTGGGTTTCTGCCAGGTACTTGTGACCTGGCTTGGTCACTGTTTGGAAAACAGGATACTAGGTAAGTTGGACCATTGGTTTTACGTTCTTATTCGCTACAGACTGAGTTGTATCTTTGTTTGATGCTGTCACTAGTAAGAGAAGCAGAATGCCATGTGCATAGGATAATAGTAGTTCATTAAGACCCAGGTGTATTGAGGCAAGGGATGACATAAAGAGATTGAACAGGATAGGTGAGAGGTGAGTTCCCTGAAGAAACCCGTAATTAGGAGACCAGTAGTTGGAAGGTTGGTTGTTTTGCTTGACAGAATAGCTTTGATTTGAAAGGAATTCAATGAACCATATCACAATCCCTGTTATTCCTATCTGGTCCAGGTGTTCGAGTAGCAATGTGTGGTCAAGCGCATCGAACACCACCGATATATTGAATTGGAGAAGAATTACTTGGTCGCCTTTAGTTTGGAGGACTTGTGCCTGGTTAAGCTTTACATACAGATATCAATGGTGAAATCCAGTTGGAATTGGTCAGACCATGGTACTGGCTTCCATTTGAATGAACTGATTAGGATAGGAAATCATGAAGTCTAACGTATGGCCTTTTTCATGAGTTGCACTCTCGGAGAATGTAGTTAGTTCGCAGTCCTTCAGGAATGATTTGAAGTTGTGGATATTGGTGTCTGCATCATTTTTCAAGTGTAGGTTTAAATCTCCCAGGAAGATAATCCTAGAAAACTGGGTCATGACAGAGGAAGTAATCTCTACAAGTCGAGGTTCTGCCTTGGATCAAGCTCCCGGAGGATGGTAAATGAGAAGATCCAGTATATACAAATTTATCTCATGCAATTCAGTGTGGATGCCCTAAATACCCAGACATTGAGGTCAATAGGAAACGTTTGGGAAGCCCTGCTCTACCCTACACAGCTCAGTGCATTGCAAATCCATGACCCTTTATAAATAATAAATAGAACATAACATAATCATAAGAACACGATAAATTGCATGCATGAGAATTACAGGTACAATAATGTATGAGATTAAATAACAAAGTCTCACTGGTCTAGCACCAGAAAGTTGTGGTACCTGTTCTCTAGCACCTTTACATTCTCATTGAGGGCTTTCTGCTGTTCCCGCAGCAGGTGGTTCTTGGCAAACAGTTCCTCGATCCTTCGTGTGTCTCTGGGATTTGGGGGAAAGAGCATCAGAAGAAGCAGAGACCAGATTTTATTAAATGAGTAATCTTCACCAAGGTGTCACAGTTCACAGTTCAAATGTATTTAATAAATCGCAAAATCGTAACAGTTAAGCAGACTACAATCATAAAGATGAAGTAATATATAAAGAAATTACAACCCCTGTTTACAAAGTCACACTAGCGGCTGCCAGTGCGGTAATGCCAACACAGCCCATTCACTTTGAATGGGCTGTGTTGACATTGCTGCGCGGCTTTGTAAACAGAGGGGGTAATAGAGGGAGTGAAAGGGATGGTGGCCTAAGTTATAAGTTGAATCATATAAATATAAATAATAGTATGAACATCAACTAAAAAAAGAATTAATATTTATATAATAATAATAATAACAACAACAACAACAACAACAACAATAAAAATAATAATTATAGTTATAGCTAAGACACATGGGGGAGGGGAGGAAGTGTAAAAAAGACACAGACCCCCAGATTCTATACATGATGCCTTTTGAGTTGCGTGCGTAAATCTGGATGCATGCAGCTTAATTGAATAACAAGCCAATCAGCACCGATAACTGGGCAATAACAAGCAATTATTGGCACTAATTGGCAATAATTAGAATTTACATGTGCATCTTTTTAGGCATATTGTATAAAGAGGTGAACATAAATTCTAGTGCATGGACCCCAAAAGGGGCGTGGCCATGGGAGGAGCATGGGCAGGTTAGGGGTGTTCCTGCAATTTTTGCGCATTGTTATACAATTAGGGGGATCCGCGCATAATTTAAATGCATGGATTTACATTGGTGTAAATGGTCGCACCTAAATGTAGTTACACTTCCCAGCGCTAAGCGCTGTTGTATAAACTGGGCCTATCTTTAAAAGTGGGTTATAGAATAGCACTAAGTGCTATTTTTTTCAGCATTGAATTTTTAGGTGTCATTTATAGAATCTATTCCAGAATATGCAAAATTATTATGGTAGAATTGCTGAAAAGGGTATTTAAAAGAGCGATCAATTCAAAGGTAGGAGGTAGCCAAGAAGGTCTGCTTAAATAAGTGAGTCTTTAACAAGTGATTTAAATTTTAACAGTGAAGCTTCATGTCTAAGATCTGGAGTAGAGACTTGCATGGGAACGGGGTTCGCGGGAATCCCACAGAACCCGCAGGATTCCCGCAGGGACGGAAGCAGTTCTGCGGGGATCCCATGGGGACGGAAGCAGTTCCTGCGCGGTTCCTGTGGAAGTGTGTGTTGCACTTGCGCCAGCCTCTCACCTACCGAGTACCAAGTTTGTTGAGTTCTGTCTCCTCCTCCTTGCTTTAACAGCACAGGTGCGGAAAGACTCAATTAAGGAGGTGGTAGAGATACAAATGGTGATGAAATTCAAAAAGGCATGGGATAAACATAGAGGATCTCTAATTAGGAAATGGAAGTTATAAAAAAAACTAAACCTAAATGGCTGAATGTGTGTGGATGTGTCGAGTGACACTTAAATGGCGACTCTGGCTGTGATGAACTAGGGCCAATACCGGGAGACCTGTATGGTCTGCGCCTCATATATGGCAATCTGGTTTAAGATGGACTGGAAAGGGCTTAGACAGCAACATTAGTGGCTGGAACATGAGGACAGTCCTGGACAGACTTTTACGGTCTGTGTCCTGCAAATGAGAAGATAAATAGGCTGGAGTGGGCTTTGAGGGCAACTCCAGCAGTTGGAACATAAGGTTAGGGTCGGACGGACTTCTATGGTCTATGTCCCAGAAACGCCACAGAAAGACCGTAATCAAGTATATAATATCACATTCATTGTTGATTTAATCATGAATTGATAACGATTATGTCTATTGGGCAGACTGGATGGACAGTTCCGGTTTTTATCTGCTGCCATTTACTACGTTACTATTAATCTTCTCTGTTTCCGGGCTGATGCGCAGACCTCAGCTCTGACATAGGTACGAGCATCAGATGTCACCTGACCTACTGGCGTGTGCATTTGGCAATCTTTTAGCACACAGTGCCAGTGAATCAGAGAAGTCTTACATGTGAGCACCGGAGTGTTCTAACTTCCGTTCCTTCCTTGCCTGCAGTGTTGTGGCTCGAACCCAGAGAGCAGACAGGATTTTTTTTAATGTACCATTAAATTCTTGTGGGGACGGGTGGGGATGGGTTAGATTCCCCATGGGGACGGGTGGGGATGGGTTAAACTCCCCACGGGGACGGACGGGGATGGGTTAGATTCCCTAAGGGGACGGGTTAGATTTCTGTCCCCGTGCAACTCTCTAATCTGGAGTCAGTGCATTCCAGAGGGATGGAGCTACCTTTGAAAAGCACCATGATCAGGCTAGATCAGATTTACTTTGTAAGCATGAGGGAACAGTGAGTAGATTTTGTTTTGAGGAATGCAAGACATGTGCAGGAGAGTAGGGAGCTGGACTGAAATTTGTACTGCTTTTGGTTCCAGTATTCAAAATATTGTCCTGTGCTGAAAGGGAAGTGTAGCATAAAGAGCTAAAAGAAATCAGCTGTGGTGATATTGGATAACCAAGGATTAAGCCAGGGGAGGCAGGCTTCTATATCAAAGAGAACAAAAGTGAATTTTATCTATCTTACAAGGCAAAATAGTGTGAGAGATTCTTTTTCAGTGGTCACACGGGTGATAGAAGAATGTTTTTTGCTTTGTTCTCCTATCCCAGAGCTAATTAACCGCAAAGATGTTTATTTATTTTCCCTACGAAATAGTTATCAGCTCTCTGTCAAAATCAAGTCATGCTAAGGACTTGACAGGGGAAACTCTTAATTTTCACTAGAAAAATACATGTCAGGAAATGAAATGACCAAGTGATTTGTAGCACAGAAAAAGCCCATTTCATGCCACATTGTCCCTGATGTATAGTGTACAAATTTATAACACTGAGCCTGGTACATGTGTGATTATTTGGTGGGAAATCAGAATGAGCGGTGCTGGGAGAATGCTGGCTGGACAGACTCACCGACACCTTTCCATTGTTATTTCTGTCAGATTTGCTTGCAGTCCTGAAATACATGAAAGACTCAGAATTTCAGTTTGAATAGTTAGATAAAGAAGCAGCACCTTGCAGGTATTCAGAACTGTAAAGGGCCGAATACATTTTAAAGCCTAGCGCTTAGTACCCTGCGACAATTGCATATAGGACAATATTTTTCTTTTGACATTCCGCATATGTTGCTTCATACATTTTATTCTCCAACTTGGATTATGGCAAGGTATTCCATATGGATTACGCAGGTATTCCATATGGATTACGCAGGTATTCCATTTTATAAATTAAACCGCTTACAGACAGATTTCTCTGTCAAGCTTGCCATTTCGATCGGACAAGTCCTTTATTAGAACATTTACACTTGGTACCAATAATTTATCGCTTTCAATTAAAAATTTTGTTAATGGCTTTTAGGGGTCTTTTTACTAAGCTGCAGTAAAAGGGAGCCTGCGTGCTGAGGCCCCCTTTTACCGCAGTGGGTAAAAGGCTGTCTTTTTTCTTAAAAAGAAATGGCCATGTGGTAAATGAACCACTTACTGCGCGGCCATTTCAGGGGGAGCACTTACCACCACCTACTGAGGTGGCGGCAAGGGCTCCTGCACTAACCCGGCAGGAACTGGGCAGCTCGCGGCACTGCCCGATTACTGCCAGGTAAACACCAGTGCTACAAAAATAGAAAAGATTTTTGTAGCACTGGAAATGGCGCACACTGGGGGTGGGAACTGCTACTGGGCTCCTGCGGTAGCCCAGCAGTAGTTCTGGATTGCTGCACGGCAAACCTATTGCTACGCACCAACCCTTTAGTAACAGGGCCCCTTAGACATTACATCCTTGTGTTCCAAGCTATGTGTCGTCTTTGATCATCCCATACCAACCATCAGGTACACTGCTCTCTCTTCAGGAACGTCGTCCTGTGCTTCCCGCTCCAGCCCTAGCATGTCTAGACAGTACCAGACAGTCTGTCTTCTTTTTCTTAGTCCCATGGCTGTGGAATCATTTACCTAAGGATCTCCATACTGAAGAATGTATTGCAAGATTCAAGTCTTTACTAGAAGCCCACTTTTTCAGGAGGGCATTTGAGTGATCGGATTGGGGGTTCAGATGGAGTGAAAGGACTGTATATTTAATATATATACTATATACTGTATACCAGGGGGCCTCAACCCAGTCCTCAATACACACCTAGCCAGTCAGATTTTCAGGATACCGACAATGAATATGCATGAGATAGATTTGCATACAGTGGAAGAGGAGCATTCAAATTTATCTCATGCATACTGTATTCACTGTGGATTTCCTGAAAACCTGACTGGCTAGGTGTGTACCGAGGACCGGGTTGAGAACCCCTGCTATATACTATGGTGTTATTGCAAAACTATTTTCAGTCTTTTTCTCTCTGAATGATTGTTGCCTGTCTTAATGGAATATTGTAGTTCTTTTCTTGTTAACAATTATTGTTATTGTAAACCGCTTTGGTCTGTGAGCCAGTGAAAGTCAGTATATTAAAGATAACCTAACCTAACCTAATCTAATGTAAACATAGAAAGTATTGGTAATGTCTCTAAAACAGTTTCACTTTGCATATCCCATGACAAGAATGAACCTCACTCCTATGTCAGGATATGTTGAAGATAGTCTTGAGCTCCCAGGCTCGCTGCTAGTGCTTTTGTCTATGACAGCATGCCTCCTCTATGGACACACCTCTTAAACATTTACTTTATATGTAACTCCCTGAGCCCATTCGCCAGGCCCCCTCCCTGCCCATCTTCGAATCCTTGCTCAAAGCCCACCTCTTCAATGTCGCCTTCAGCACCACCATACCTCTACTCAGGAAATCTAGACTTGACATTTCGTCCTTTAGATTGTAAGCTCCTTTGAGCAGGGACTGTCCTTCTCTGTTAAACTGTACAGCGCTGCGTAACCCTAGTAGTGCTCTAGAAATGTTAAGTAGTAGTAGTAGTAGTAGTACATGTCCTGATTCATTAAGCTTTTCCCCATAGTCACAGAATAGGGAAAAAGCTTTAGTGAATCAGCCCGAAAATGGGCAGAAAGTCCCTTTTAGTACCTGAGGCCCTTGGTATAGTTGGACTCAGCTCTAATTTCCACTGTCTCTTGCCTCCTGCCTGGGAGATATAGGGAATCACACTTTGGGCTGATTTCTGATCTGTGAAAGTGCTTCTGAAATACAGCAAAGTTCCGGGACACATGCAATTGAAGAAAAGAGAGTGAGGCTAAAGGTTTTGTTAAAGTAGGAGACCTACTTATGTCTGTCAGTGTGCCCGGGGCAATGCAAGGGTCAGAAGATTCTCAACAGTAATGCTGGATGCAGTGCAGGTCACTTGTGAGATGTTTAGGAACCTCTCAGGCTGTGATGTTGCAAAATGTCTGTGGAGGGCTGCAGCCTATCTCCTGCAGCCCTCCCTTTGGCATGGGAAGAAATCCTCTGTCTGACACACAAAGAGCAATTCCTCACCCTGAACTTCTTTCTCATGGATTTCCTTGAGTTTATTTAAGACATCACTGAAAGTTTCCATGTTGTTGCTGAGAAGTAAAAGTCTGAGCCAGTTCCTCCTGATGCTTTGAATCTTGTTTTGCATTCATTGGCTTCCTACTCTAGAAGAGAAAACATAAGAAAAATGGAAAATACCCATATGATATTAAAGACTATGGATAATTTAATCAAATCCTGTTAATATTGTTGGGATTCAGTTGTTCAAGGACCCTAACAGCCTCATTTTCGAAAGAGAAGGACGCCCATCTTTCGACACAAATCGGAAGATGGGCGTCCTCACAGGGTCGTTCAAATCGGTATAATCGAAAGCCGATTTTGGACGTCCCCAACTGCTTTCCGTCGCAGGGACAGCCAAAGTTCAAGGGGGCATATCGGAGGCGTAGTGAAGGAGGGACTTGGGCATGCATAACACATGGATGTCCTCGACCCATAATGGAAAAAAAAGGGCGTCCCTGACGAGCACTTGGATGACTTTACCTGGTCCTGTTTTACTTACGACCAAGGCACACAAAGGTGGCCAAAATGACCAGATGACCACCAGAGAGAATCGGGGATAACATCCCTTTACTCTCCCAGTGGTCACTAACCCCCTCCCACCCTCAAAAAACATCTTTCAAAAATGTTTTGCCAGCCTTTATTGCAGCCTCAGATGTCATACTCAGGTCCATCACAGAAGTATGCAGGTCCCTGAAGCAGTTTTAGTGGGTGCAGTGCACTTCAGGCAGGCGGACCCAGGCCCACCCCCCCCCCCCATATCTGTTACACTTGTGGTGGTAAACGTGAGCCCTCCAAAACCCACCACAAACCCACTATACCCATATCTAGGTGCCCCCCTTCACCCGTAAGGGCTATGGTAGTGGTGTACAGTTGTGGGTAGTGGGTTTTGGGGGGAGGGGGGTTGAGGGGCTCAGCACACAAGGTAAGGGAGCTATGTACCTGGGAGCAATTTATGAAGTCCACTGCAGTGCCCCCTAGGGTGCCCGGTTGGTGTCCTGGCATGTCAGGGGGACCAGTGCACTAGAAATGCTGGCTCCTCCCATGACCAAAGGGCTTGCATTTGGTCGTTTCTGAGATGGGCATCCTTGATTTCCATTATCGCTGAAAAACAGAAATTACCAAGTCTAGGGACGACCTAAATTTCAAGATTTGGGCGTCCCCAACCGTATTATCGAAACAAAAGATGGACGTCCATCTTGTTTCAATAATATGGGTTTCCCCGCCCCTCCATCAGGATGCTTTGTGAGGACATCCTTAGCAAAACTTGGGCATCCCTTTCAATTATGCCCCTCCATGTGTGCAAAAATCCTACATGCAGTAACCTGTGTCGTAAGTCGTAGTTTTTTGGCATGCACATGGAGTTACCAAAATACACCAAAACCATGGATGTATCAGCTGGCTGGAGTAATTTCAGAGGTGATGTTTTTCAAAATCTCATCTCATGGCTTTTCCTACCATCTCTATGCTGATGACTCCCAAATCTACCTTTCTACCCCTGATATCTCACCTTGCATCCAAACCAAAGTTTCAGTGTGCTTGTCTGACATTGCTGTCTGGATGTCTCAATGCCACCTGAAATTAAACATGACCAAAACCGAGCTTCTCATTTTCCCCCCCAAACCCACCTCCCCACTCCCCCCGTTTTCTATTTCTGTTGGTGACTCTCTCATTCTCCCTGTCTCCTCAGCTTGAAACCTTGGGGTCATCTTTGACTCTTCTCTCTCCTTCTCTGCTCATATCCAGCAGATCGCCAAGACTTGTCGTTTCTTTCTTTACAACATCCGTAAAATCCGCCCCTTTCTTTCCGAGCACTCTACCAAAACCCTCATCCACACCCTTGTCACCTCTCATTTAGACTACTGCAATCTGCTTCTTGCTGGCCTCCCACTTAGTCACCTCTCCCCTCTCCAATCGGTTCAAAACTCTGCTGCCCGTCTCGTCTTCCGCCAGGGTCGCTTTACTCATACTACCCCTCTCCTCAAGTCGCTTCACTGGCTCCCTATCCGTTTTCGCATCCTGTTCAAACTTCTTCTACTAACCTATAAATGTACTCACTCTGCTGCTTCCCAGTATCTCTCCACACTCGTCCTTCCCTACACCCCTTCCTGTGCACTCCGCTCCATGGATAAATCCTTCTTCTCTGTTCCCTTCTCCACTACTGCCAACTCCAGCCTTCTGTCTCGCTGCACCCTACGCCTAGAATAAACTTCCTGAGCCCCTATGTCTTGCCTCATCCTTGGCCACCTTTAAATCTAGACTGAAAGCCCACCTCTTTAACATTGCTTTTGACTCGTAATCACTTGTAACCACTCGCCTCCACCTACCCTCCTCTCCTCCTTCCTGTACACATTAATTGATTTGATTTGCTTACTTTATTTTTTGTCTATTAGATTGTAAGTTGCTTGAGCAGGGATTGTCTTTCTTCTATGTTTGTGCAGCGCTGCGTATGCCTTGTAGCGCTGTAGAAATGCTAAATAGTAGTAAATAGTAGTAGTAGTAAAATCGAGACTAAATGATACAGCTCCTGGATTTTGGAATCTGTTTACTCCCAATAAATGGTGAGGTAAATAATTCCAGAAATATTCCTTAAAGATGTGACTATTTTATTAACTATTTATCTATCCCAATGACTGGATAAATTAAAGTGTGTTGGGGAGGAGATGCTTTCCTTCCTGGGGTACTGGTGAGTAAATTGGGATGGACAGTTTATAAATACAAAGGGAATAATGTAGTTTATGCCATGGCAAGTGATAGAGTTGCCAATGTATGCAAACCTTAGTGAATCTGGCACCTATAATCATATGTCCACAATCACACAGGAGAGATAGGGAAAGAATCAGCTCATATCACAATCTGTCAGGGATTCGACAGATCTTGCAGCAAGAAAAGTCCAATTAACATAAATGATTGTTATTTTGTTACATTTAAACCTAGAGGGATACAGCCAATTCACCATAGGGCAAGGAAACAGAAGGAACAGCACATTTAGCAAATAGGTGGGAAAATGTGGGATACAAATGCAGCAAATAAATAAATAAATAAATAAATTTATAAGTCAGTAAAGATTCAGAGAGGCAGCGAAGGAGAGGTTGGGACTTTATTCTTGTGGGAAGCCAGCAGAGGGCAGTCAGGCAGTCAGATCACCAAGAGGTGGGTGTACCTCCTCCTTACCTAGTTGGTTTGGAGACTGCAATCAAATTCAGAACTTTGGTGCACAAATACAACCACAGCCCGACGTGGCCATTTTTCGCTTGTACAGTTGTGTCAGAGGCAGCTGTTAGACATAAAAATGAACATCACAAAAACTGCAGTAAATATAATAAAAACAAATCACAATATATGATAAAATCATAATAAAGCACAGTGAATCATAAAAATGAACTTGGAAAGTCAATCATTTAAAAGAAACATGTAGAATGTTGGCAAGCATGTATTTTGACATTTCCATACATGCAGATTTTTGTGCAATGTGCATTTCATACAAGAATACAACTTAAACATCAGCCAGACAAAGAATTCTTCAGAATATACAGCCAAATATATAAATAACAAGAACGTAAAAGTGTATAGCAGTATCATGTGTCAATATGCTTATATAATAGTGAAATTCCTCACAGTGCTATGCTAAAGCAGTGTGCTTATATTCTATGCACTGTGCTATTTCAGTCAAAGAACTAATTCACAGTATTTGATCAAAATACATGATGAGACCTACCTAGAAGGGAATACGATCACCCTTGCTTCCATCAAGTAAAGCAAATTTGCAAAATCTAAAATTTAAAATCACAGTGAGTAAAACATACAGCTAAGAAGAAGGAATCAAAAACAACTGAAAAATGAAAGGATCTTGTTACCTGCAGTCAGCAGGCTGTGCTCCTTGTCTCACCAATCAGACAAAAGAGCTTAACTTGATGTATCAATGAGCTTATAGGAGTTGCTGAAATGAAAAGGTAGCATCTAAAAAACAAAACAAAACAATTATATATTATAAATCCTAAAAAAAATCATTGTTAAACATCCAACGTTATTTTAAAATGAGTTTTATCATCCAAAACATGCTAGATTCTCAAAAGTAAGTCAAAATAATGCCGATTTCAGCCCAAATTATTTTCAAAAGACCTGATTTTTAAAACTTCACCAAAATACACAAACCAGGTGTCATTTGAAAGCTCCTGATGTGCCCTTCTGAAATCACTAAAACATGCTACTGGACATGCTCTAAAAATGCTGAAAATGCTTAAAAAGTGCATGCATTCTAAGGGCCACTTTTATGCATTCCACTGATGTCATAATGATGTCAGCAGAGGCTGAAACAAAGGGGGAAGCTGGTAGTGTGAGTTAAGGAACTTCAAACTCTCCAATACACCAATTAAACCGTAAAAAAAATGTCAAAATAAAAAAAACCAATGTGAAAGCCATTCCAACTATAAATTCATACACATGGGCACCACCTTAAAAAAACATAGCCTATAGTAAAATTTTCATGTCAATAAATGCACCTATAAATAATACATCATATTCAATCACAGTCATGAAAATGGCACACAATTAAAAATTGCATATAAATAAATACACCAATAAATTACATAGATCCAAAATATAAAAACATATGACATCCAACAACATATAAAGCTGGAGAGGCCCATATGTGCTTATCATTAATATGGTAATGCCACCATCAGCAGGTTAATACAAAGATCACAGAAATACTGACATATCAAATTCTGAATTCAGTCCATTGGGTGAAATAGTGTCAAATCTAAAAATAAATTTCTGTTCCTCTTGCAGCAAAAGTTTATTCAAATCTCCTCCTCTCCATGAGAGATTAGGTTTAATTATTACCAGACATCTAAACTGCTCAAACCTATGTCCGTGAGCTAAACAATGTTCTACTATTGTTTAACTATTCTAATGTTATATGCAGGTATCACCACATTTAATCTAAATCGTATACAGACTTCAAAACACCACAGCTAGGGTTTTTTGCTAGGCAAAGCAGCATGATCATGTTACATCTCTTCTCAAGCAGCTACAATGGATTTTAGAATCAAGTTCAAAATACTCACATAAAAAATACTATAGCAAAAAACCTGCTTATTATCATCATTGATTATTCCTTATATTCTACTCTGTTGTCTTTGTTCCTTTATAGATAACAGACTTGTATTGCCCCATCCATCCAAAGCAAGATGGGAGTCAACTAGATCAAGTGCATTCTATTTTTTGGCCTCTGCTTTGTGGAATTCCTTGACATGGCATCTCAGATTTGAAAACTCATACACCTCTTTTAGAGTTGTTTTGAAGACCCTTCTTTTTCAAATGGCAATGGCTCAACCATTAAAATGACTGAGCCCTGCAGTTGGGGATCATTGGTCTGAAGAGCACTGGTTGACAAATTAGTGTGAATGATTTTATTGTTACTTGTTGAATGATCGTTTTTACTATGAATTTTATGGCATACTTTTCTAAATTATCTTATAATTGTTATTTTGTAAACCACTTCAACTTGTGTACAAAAGAGGCAGTATATCAAGTTAATAAACAATAAATGATGAACGATAAACTCAGTCACCTTACGATTGATTGCACTTTGGTGTTCTATAATTCTTGTTCTAAGTTGTCTCTTGGTTTTACCTACATACAGAAGTTGACATGGTCAAATAACTATGTAGATAACTCCATCAGATCAACAGTTGTGAAGTGTTTTAATTCATATTTTGTTCCAGTTTTAGGATACACAAAAACCTTTGTTCTAGCATTTACGTGACAAGCCGAGCAGTACCCACATGGAGAGTGTCCTACTGTGGGATTCCTTCTATCCCTAGTTGCTGGTATTGCTGAAGGATCCAAAAGGTCCTTCACAGTTTTGTGTATATTATAGGCAACCATGATATTTTTATCTGAAAAATGGTCTATGCTTTGAATAATATGCCAATGTTTGCGTAGAATACTCACAACATCCTAGGAGAAACGGTCATAGAATAAAGTGCACATTATCTTATCTTTCTTTTGACATGTTATAATTCTAAGATTCAGTAAACTATTCCTTTGAACCTGTTGTATTCTTTGTAGTACTTTCCTGATATGTTTCAGTGGATATCCTCTTTCCCTAAATTTCTCTGTCATTGTCTTTGATTGATGTCTGAAATCTTCATGGGTAGAACAAATTCATTTGGCTCTTAAATACTGGATGTATGATAATTTCTTTTTAAGTAAATGGCTGTGGCAGCTTGTGTAATAGAACAATTTGTTAACATCTGTGCCTTTACAGTATTGACGTTGTTAACTTATTATCCTCATACATAATCTATATGTCAAGAAATGAGATTTTGTTAGCAAACTCCAATTTGAATCTGAGATTTGGATCTCTGCTGTTAAGCCATTCATGAAAAGAGATTTGCAATCAATGGTGCCATTGCGGCACCCATTGATATGCCTTTTATCTGTTTGTAAAAGGCACCCTGAAAGCAGAAGTAATTCTCACAAAAAGCAATAATAGCAAGTTCTACCAAAAATTCAGTAGGAATTCTCAAATTGCTGTCTCTATTTCTCAAAGTGTCCCTAGTTATTTGAATAGCTTCTTGTGGTATACTGGTGTACAAGGAATCTATGTCCATTGTTACTAATGTGATGTTTCCCTGAACCTCAAAATTTTCCAGGATCTATATGTTATGAGTCAAATCATGAATGTATGATGGGATGAGCAAGACAAAGAGTCTAAGGAATATATCAACAAATTCTGACAAAAGTTCTAGAGGTGACCCATTAGCTGGCATGACAGGTCTATCAGGAGGTGCTGACAATTTTTTATTTTTATTACATTTGTACTCTGCACTTTCCCACTCATGGCAGGCTCAATGTGGCTTACATAGGGTAATGGAGGGTTAAGTGACTTGCCCAGAGCCACAAGGAGCTGCCTGTGCCTGAAGTGGGAATTGAACTCAGTTCCTCAATTCCCCAGGACTAAAGTCCATCACCCTAACCACTAGGCCACTCCTCCACTCAATGATTTGTGGATCTTTGGCACTACACATATACCTGGAATTTGAGGATAAGGTACAATCAAAAAGTCCAATTCTTTATCTGTCAGAAAACCACCTAATCTGACAGTTTCTAGAGTGCTTGAGAGGAAGGGGAGCCAAATTAAAAGCCTCAGACAGCAAAGAGGACAAATATTGGAAGAGATATCCACAAAATTGAGACCTATATTAGGAAGAGTAGTAAATTTATCTAACAGGCAACTAAATAAAGATGAGATAGCAGTATTGGAAAAAGGTTGTCATTTGTTCCCACCCCACACTACAATTCATTCAACACTAGAATTGACCTGTTTAAATTCACTAAGAAACTTAAAATCATGGACTACTTTTTCACCAAAAAAAATCCCCAATACAGAAATATCAATCATGAAGAAAAATAGCATGTGGAGCCCTCTGAGTGCTACCAATCCATTAATTCATACATATGAAGCTTTGATATTCAAAGATATTTGCAAATTGGAAAATTTGGACAAAAACTGTTTTTAAAATCTCTCTAGAAATGAGAAATTGGCATTGGACTCCCTTAGATAGAACTCCAGCATTACTTTAAGCAGGTGCTGTTGTCCTTATGAATATATCTGATCACGTGACTAAGATTAATAGGTTGCTGATAGTAATTTCTATGAGAAATTGAAAAAAAGACTCTACACTAGAATTAAAGAAAAAAATGCTGTACTAGAGGAAAGGGAGATCTTATTCCCTTCTAGGTAGGTGTCATCATCTATTTTGATCAAACACTGTGTTTCAATTAGTTCCTTGGTTGAAATAGTACAGTACATGGAATATAAGCACATTGTTTTAGTATAACACTATGAGGACTTTCACTATTATATAAGCATGTTGACACTTGACACTGCTATGTATTTTTATGTTCTTGTCATTTATATCTTTGGCTGTATGTTCTGAAGAATTCTTTATAAAATGCTTTTGAATATGCTCTGTAATTTTGTTCTTTATAATAGTCTCTTCCATTTTTCCCCGGAACTGATATCAGGCTCACTGGTTTGTAATTTTCCGGATCATCTCTGGAACCCTTTTTAAAAATTGGTGTTACATTGGCCACCCTCCAACCTTCCAGTACCATGCTTGATTTTGAAGATAAATTACATATTACTAACAATAGTTTTGCAAGTTCATTTTTCCATTCTATCAATACTCTGGGATATATACCATCTGGTCCTGGTGATTTGCTACTCATCAAGTTGTCAAATTGTCCAATGACATCTTCCAGATTTACAGAGATTTAATTCAGTGTCTCTGACTCGTCAGCATTCAATACCATTTCTGTCACCAGTATCTCTCCCACATCTCTCCTTGGTGAAGACCAAAGCAAGGAATTCATTTAATCTCTCCGCTATGGCCTTGTCTTCCCTGAGTGCCCTTTTACTACTCGGTCATCTAGCGATCCAACCAATTCTTTTGCCGGCTTCTTGCTTTTAATATACCTAAAAAAGTTTGTACTATGCATTTTTGCCTCC
Source organism: Microcaecilia unicolor (assembly GCF_901765095.1). Classification (NCBI taxonomy): domain Eukaryota; kingdom Metazoa; phylum Chordata; class Amphibia; order Gymnophiona; family Siphonopidae; genus Microcaecilia; species Microcaecilia unicolor. The sequence goes on along the minus strand of NC_044038.1, from coordinate 201,942,485 downwards.
AATGCAATCTTCTTTTCAAAGTCTCTCTTTGCCTTCCTTATCAGCGCTTTCCATTTGACTTGCCATTCTTTATGCAGTTTCCTATTGTTTTCAGTCAGATCCTTCTTCCATGTTCTGAAGGATTTTCTCTTAGCTCTAATAGATTCCTTCACCTCACTTTTTAACCATGCCAGCTATCATTTGGTCTTCCTTCCTACTTTTTTAATACATGGAATATATTTGGCCTGGGCTTCCAGGATGGCATTTTTGAACAGCATCCATGCCTGATGTAAATTTTTGACCTTTTCAGCTGCTCCTCTAAGTTCACTATTCTTCTTATTTTATCATAGTCTCCTTTTTGAAAGTTAAATGCTAATGTATTGGATTTCCTGTGTGTACTTACTCCTGAGTTTATATCAAAACTGATCATGTTATGATCACTGCTATCAAGAGGCCCCAGCACCATTACCTCCTGCACCAGTTCATTCGCTCCACTAAGGACTAGGTCTAGAATTGTTCCTCCTCTTATTGGCTCCTGAACCAGCTGCTCCACAAAGCAGTCCTTAATTCCATGAAGGAATTTTACCTTTCTAGCATGCACAGATGACAGATGTTACATTTTTCCAGTCAATATTGGGGTAATCACTGCATAAGCAAACAACATACCTTTACAGAATTAAAATGTATTGTGGTGGAGCAGATTCAAACCACAGAGCGAAAAGGAGATATTAGAAGGTTGTACGGCAAAAAGAGCAGCAATGGATTTTTACACTTCAATCTGTAATTCCGAGGGGTTTAAATATCTCTATCGAATGGAAAGCCTTTCTATAAGTAAATTTACATATGGAGCTGTGACGTCACACGCCAAGTATTTAAGCTGTAACGGTTGAGGAAACAGCTGGCCGCCATTTCAGTTCAGATGCCTAAAGAAGTGCACAAGGCGAGCTAATAACTTGGAGGTGTTTAGTAAAGACATTCCCCTGACGCAGCCAGTTATCGGCAAAACAGGGCTTCCCTGTCGGGAAACGGAGATAATGCGAGAGTGGATTAAGAAAGTGCATTGATTTGTGGAAGATTTTCATATCGTTTTCACCATCCAAGATAAGTAATGCTTTGTTATTCGCTACATTACATGCAGCATTTGTGTGTTTACCCATGAGTGTTTGATTAGGTGCTATCGCATACATCGCATTGAAAGTTATTGATGTGGAGTTTTTTTCAGACTTATGATTAATGAGGTGCCCTCTCTAACTAAAAGGTGTGTCCTTTAAAAAGAGGTACATAAGTAAGTACAAAAGTAATGCCACACTGAGAAAAGACCAAGGGCCCATCGAGCCCAGCATCCTGTCCACGATAGCGGCCAATCCAGGCCAAGGGCACCTGGCAAGCTTCCCAAATGTACAAACATTCTATACATGTTATTCCTGGAATTGTGGATTTTTCCCAAGTCCATTTAGTAGCGGTTTATGGACTTGTCCTTTAGGAAACCGTCTAACCCCTTTTAAAACTCTGCCAAGCTAACCGCCTTCACCATGTTCTCCGGCAACGAATTCCAGAGTTTAATTTTGCGTTGGGTGAAGAAACATTTTCTCCGATTTGTTTTAAATTTACTACACTGTACTTTCATCGCATGCCCCCTAGTCCTAGTATTTTTGGAAAGCGTGAACAGACGTTTCACATCCACCTGTTCCACTCCACTCATTATTTTATATACCTCTATCATTTCTCCCCTCAGCCATCTCTTCCCCAAGCTGAAAAGCCCTAGCCTCCTTAGTCTTTCTTCATAGGGAAGTCGTCCCATCCCCGCTATCATTTTAGTCGCCCTTCGCTGCACCTTTTCCAATTCCAATTCCACTATATCTTTCTTGAGATGCGGCGACCAGAATTGAACACAATACTCAAGGTGTGGTCGCACCATGGAGCGATATAACGGCATTATAACATCCTCACATCTGTTTTCCATACCTTTCCTAATAATACCCAACATTCTATTTGCTTTCCGAGCCGCAGCAGCACACTGAGCAGAAGGTGTCAGTGTATTATCGATGACGACACCCAGATCCCTTTCTTGGTCCGTAACTCCTAACGTGGGACCTTGCATGATGTAGCTATAATTTGGGTTTTTTTTCCCACATGCATCACCTTGCATTTGCTCACATTAAACGTCATCTGCCATTTAGCCGCCCAGTCTCCCAGCCTCATAAGGTCCTTCTGTAATTTTCACAATCCTGTTGCAAGTTAACGACTTTGAATAACTTTGTGTCATCAGCAAATTTAATTTGAGAAGTTCTGAGAGAAGAGGACATTTCTCTGGTAAGTGAACGCTACTTTGCTTTGTGCTTTGGGAACTTAAAGATTGGGGTTTAAAGGAGGAATTGTAGGTTAGTGTTAGGCAAAAATAAAAATATAAAAAGCAAATTTTAACAACTAATCTCCGGACTTCCGGTGACGTCATGAGCTAAGGAGCAGCACTACCGAAGCTCCGAGACCTCTGAACCCACAAACAGCGATAAACGAGAAGAACCGGGCTCCCACAGACCTACCCCAGTATATGGACAAGTTCCTAAAAAGCCCACCAGCGGGAATGGCGCAGAAAAACGCGAAAAAAGAAAAAACAAATGCGTGTAGTGGAGATGCCAAGATGGCGGAGGAGCCAGCCCAGGTGGGAACTGCCTTCACCGAAGCGCAACTAGCACAACTAACATTGGTGATTGAGAAAGCCTGGATACCAAAGTGGAATGAATTGAATACTAAACTAGAAGCTTACCAAACATCGATGGACGGTCTCGGGATACGAGTGGGAGACTTGGAGACTAGAATGTCGGCAACAGAAGACAAGACCAGAGGATATGGCCCCGATATCGCCAGCCTTCAGCAGCAATTGAAAGACCAATAGAATTTGCTTGATGAATACGAAAATAGAGCCCGCAGAAACAACATTAGAATTGTGGGCTTAGACGAGGCCCTCCCGGAAAGAAACTTGGATACATGGCTTGAAACTTGGTTGTCCAAGGAGCTAGCGATAACAGACACCATGGGCCCCTTTGTGATTGAGCGGGCGCACCACGTAGGTCGGAAAACAGCAGCCCGCAATAGACCGCGAGTGATTGTTGCAAAGATCTTAAATTATAAACATAAGGTGGAGATATTGCAGGGCTTCAAAATTAAAAGAGACACACTCAAATACAATGGAAAAAGCATTCTGATATTTCAGGACTTTTCATTTCTAGTTCAAGAAAAGCGAAAACTCTACCACCATCTGTGTATACAACTAGTGAGCAAGAAAGTAAGATTTGCCTTGCAGTACCCTGCCCAGCTAAAAGTCTATTTCCAAGACAAGTGGCACACATTTGCGACGGTGCAGGATGCCCAGAAGCAACTGTCAGACAATAAGGTAATAGAGGCTGACTAACTTGCAGCCAAGTGCACAGTGGTAGTGTGGTCTGTGGGACAGGAGTTAAATTATGCTAAAAAACAAAGTTAGAATAAAGCACGAAGTTGAATGACTGTGGGGACGGGGGTTTCTGGCTGAATCCGGGGTCATTCTCTTCACACCAAGCTAGTCTAGGTGGATGGGACAGGGCAGAAACCAAGGGAAGGGGAAATGGGAATGGGAGGGAGGAGAGGGGTGGGTTCAAGGAAGGGCCTCTCTGCAGATAACAGGTTACAAAATTACATACCAGACCAGACGACAGAAAATAATTAAGAAAGTTAAAAACAGCTCACAACAGACACATTCTAGTAATGCATTCCCAGACAAGGATATAAATATAAAAGGGGGAGACAGGATAAACACATTCAAAATAAAATCATGCCAGTGCGGGTAATAACCTGGAACGTGGTTATTACCACATTGGCTAGACGTGGGGGGTATAACGTCCCCCATGAAAAGAATCTTTAAAAAGACACAAGGCAGACATAGCGTGTCTGCAAGAAACACGCTTAAATGATTTAGAGCATGAGAAACTAAAAAGGACATGGGTTGGAGAATGCTACGCGGTGGCCTCCAAAGGGCGTAGAGGTGGAATGGCAGTACTATTCCGAAAAGGCTTAGCATACAAAGTGCTCAAGGTGGAGCGGGGGGGACCAGGGCTGCTCTCTCATACTTAAGGTGTGGTTAAATGGGACTGAGTTTTCCCTGGTGGTGGTCTATGGCCCTAATGATTATGACCCAAATTTTTAGGATCCCTTGGGAGTAGATGCCTGCAATGTAAGACCCATAAAATGATGGTAGTGGGGACTTTAACTTGGTCCAGGACCCAAGGGAGGACTCAACTAATCCCATCTCTCCACATTACTCGGGGCAAAGGGCGGGGGAGCTCCAAAGGTTTATGAAGATGTTAATCCTGGCGGATGTTTGGAGAGCATTACATCCCAAAGAGAGGGATTACATGCATAGATCGCAAGCCCATGGCACATTGGCTAGACTAGATTATATATTCATGGAACAATCTATGTTCCCAGTAGTGCGAGAGGCCTCCATTGGGCCAGAGGAGATCTCCGACCATGCCCCGGTTTGGGTGGACTTGGAAACACCAGTGGATACGGTAGGGGGGGGACGGGATGGAGGTACCCAGCATATTTATACACAGACCCCCACTTCCAAAAATATTTAGAAAAAAGATGGGAGGAATATGTGCAAAATAATGGAGAGCACGCTCAGGTAGACCCCATATTGTACTGGTCCGCCTCTAAAGCGGTCCTGAGAGGAGACATTATCGCATACTGTAGTGCTAGGAAAAAGCGCCGGGCAGCCAGCATACTACAATTAGAAAAACAACTCAGGAAAGCAAAGAAGGCATATCTGGGCCACCCCTCACCAAGATCCCTAGAAACATGGAGAACAATACAAACAGCACTGAACTCCTTGATACACGAGAACGAGGCTAGATCTGCAATTTTTTATAAATATAAATTACACCGTTTTGGTAACAAATCAGGTCACCTGTTAGCAAAAGTGATAAGAAATTGGGGAGGATCACGGGCAGTGACGACACTGAGAGACACCTCTGGCAAGCTTACAACAAATCAAAAAGATATTGGGCAGATCCTTACCAATTATTTCTCTTCCCTTTACTCAGCTTCTCCACTAGCAAATAAACACGAAACGCACGACTATGTATCAAAGGTAGGGCTCAAATCTCTGACACGAGAGGACCTAGAACTAATCAATGCCCCCCTAACACTAAAAGAGTTGCAACAGACCATTAAAATACTGAAGTTAAGATCTGCCCCAGGTCCTGATGGGTACACGGGGGAGTACTATAAAAGCCTCACCGTGGAGGCACAAGCGGCCCTCCTGGATTACTATGAAAAGGTAATAAATAAAGGAAATTTCCCGCAATATGCTAATAAAGCTCTCATTACTTTGATACCAAAGCCAGGGAAAAATTTGGATAAAGCGGAGGATTACAGACCGATCTCACTGCTGAACGTAGATATTAAATTACTAGCGGGGATATTAGCTGACAGGCTGGCACAATATCTGCCCAAGTTGGTGGGTCACGACCAGGTCGGATTTGTTAGAGGGAGGCAGGCGACTCATAATGTACGTCGCCTGTTATTAGCAATGGCAACCAGTCAAGGAGAAGGAACACCATCAGTAATTGTCAGCCTAGACGCAGACAAAGCTTTTGACCGGGTTGGATGGGATTATTTATTTAGCACATTGACATCAATGGGAATAACTGGGTGGTTTTTGCAGACAGTACAAACTTTATACAGCAACCCGGGAGCGAATGTGTTGGTGAAAGGTATAAAAGAGTAAGCCTTTGACATTCAGAGAGGTACGAGACAGGGCTGCCCCCTTTCGCCTGCTCTATTTGTACTATCAATGGAACCACTGCTATGTGCACTAAGGAATAACACTGAAATCAAGGGAATACATGTAGCCAGACAGGAAGTGAAAGTACTGGCATTCGCCGATGATTTGCTGCTGACAGTGACAGCCCCCCCAAGGTCGATAAAGGTGCTGATGGAAGAACTGGAACAATTTAGGCGACTGTCGGGTTTCACACTGAATCTAACTAAATCCTCAGCCCTAGAAGCAGTTGCGGGAGATGACAATGGTTGGAAAGCTAAATTTCCGCTTAAATGGGCTGACTCCCATATTAAATATCTTCGGGTACTCATCCCTGCTAACTTAGACCGCTTATATGAAATAAATGTGCAACGAATGTTATCGGACAGTAAACTGAAGTTGCAAGCCTGGGCAGCGCTGCCAATTTCGCTACTTGGGCGGATAGCCCTGTACAACATGATAGTGGCACCAAAATGGATTTATATATTCCAAACCATCCCGATCTGTATGAGAGGGAAGGAAGAGCGAACATATAATAAAATGTTGCAAAGATTTCTCTGGAAAGGGAAAAAGGCTCGCATATCAACATTAAGCATTCCAGTGGAGTACGGAGGACTGGGCCTGTTAAACCTAAGATACTTAAATATTGCCAGCGGCATGAGAACTATTAATGACTGGTAAAGGGGTACCGAGGATTATAATAACACAAGTCTGGAACTGAGTCTCTCTCCGGGGACCCACTTTAGTAACTATCTGCATGGGACTGGGGCACCTATCCCCAAAGTTTTAACACACTCGTGGATTATGAGGACTGCACGTGCCATCTGGAAATGGGTGTGCCGTTTACATAATTTTTCAGCAAGGGTGACCCCATTTCTGCAAATATGTGATAACCACACCTTTATGCCTGGGAAACTATATTCAACGTTTCAAAGATGGCAGAGCAAAGGGATCGTGTATTTGCTCCAAGTGGTGACCAGAGAAGGTCGAATTAAATCATTTCGGGATTTACAGATAGAATATGATATACCAAATAAGGACAACTTTTACTACGTACAACTATATCATTATGTGTCAACTCTACCATGGACATCACTAACGGAAGATGTTCAGGAGGAGCTAGCGTCAGCTTTCTCCCTGGAGTCTCAACAAAGAGTTCCAATGTCATTCCATCATCGACATATACGAGACACCACACCAGAACTACAATACCATAAGTTGGCGCAAGCCTGGACCGTAGACCTACAAGTAACAGTCCAAGTGGCGCAGCTGAAAAGTCACATACTGTCAATCAGAAAAGTGACAGACTGGACTTCACATTGGGAATTACAATATAAAATGGCTTTACGTATATATATACCACCACGTTGGGCTTTTCACATGGGGCTTTCACCTTGGAGGGAATGCCCGAAATGCGGACTGAGCGGAGCTACCCTGGCCACATGTTTTGGACCTGCACAGGCATCCAGAAATTCTGGAAATGGATTACAATATATGTCTCAGCCATGTGGGGACAAATGTGGAGGTGTGACCCGGCCTTCCTATTTGGAGATTTGGGCCTAGGGCCCTCACCCCAGAAGGGATATACAGCGTTTGTGATAAGAGCCATAATTGTTGGGAAACAGGCCATACTAGCACAGTGGTTATCTAACCAATATCCCACATGGCAACAATGGCGTACATATATGATAATGCTAGTGCGCCTGGAGCGTATAGGTATACTAAAACTTGACTCCCCAATAGGTATAAAATTTCAACAATGGTGGAGCCCATTTTGGAACACCATGAGTCCAGCGGCAAGAAGTCATTTGCTAAACATTTGAGCGGGCTGGACTATAAAGCCTGGGCAAGAGTAACATTGTGATGCAGAGGGGCGGGGGGGGGGGGGGGGGGGGGGGGGGGGAAGGGGGGAAAAGGAAAAAGCAATAGAAGAAAGGTTTATGGAACTGGCTGTCTAGTTGACATGTAGAAGTTTGACGGTTATGTTAGCTGCTAAATGTTAATCCCAAGGTAACTCAAGATTACTACATAACTGATACTGTTTGAATAAATACCACAGCTATTAGCGTTGGCACATTGTACATGACAGTTAATAATAGCGATATGGTATGAATGTATTTTAATGTGCACTTTCACAACAATAAAAAATGATTTAAACATAACAACTAATCTCCATAGTCTTTTCCACTTAGTTTTAAAAGCTTTGTACCACAGCATTAACAGATAGAATCTAACAGCCACTGCAGGATCTAATTTAGTATTAAGGGCGAATGAAAGAGAGAGAGAGGGAAAAGCAAGCAGGACCTAGTTTAGTATTAAGGGGGGAATAAAAAGAGAGAGAGAGAGAAAAGCAAGCATCATTAACCAGTTGCCATATTGTACAAACCCTTTCCCCATAGTTTTAAACTGAAATTTTCTCTAGAAATAGGCATTTCCCCCATAGTTTTAAACTGAAACCTTTTCTAGAGGTAGAAACTAAACAGCCCAAAACTCCTTTGTTCTAAAAGGCAGTTATTTTCTGTTCTTTGACTGCTGGAGAGTTAGCTCATCCAGGGACCTCAATTAAGTGATAATTAAGGTGTGGGGAAGTAGAATATTTGCATAGGTTGCTGAATCAGCTTCAAAGAGCCTGTTTAAAAAGGCCCCTTAGATTCAAAACTATATAAAGAGGAAAGGTCCCACTGAACTTTCTTTCTGAGAAGATCTGAGAGAAGAGGACATTTCTCTGGTAAGTGTTGCCGGTTACACTGAGGTCTTTTTTCTCCACGACTTTTCATCTTTGAGAGTCCATATTCACCTTTGAACACTTCAACAACTGTAGCACGACAATGACCCAAAACATACAGCCAAGGCAACAAAGGAGTGGCTCAGGAAGAAGCACATTAGGGTCATGGAGTGGCCTAGCCAGTCACCAGACCTTAATCCCATTGAAAACTTATGGAGGGAGCTGAAGCTGCGAGTTGCCAAGCGACAGCCCAGAACTCTTAATGATTTAGAGATGATCTGCAAAGAGGAGTGGACCAAAATTCCTCCTGACATGTGTGCAAACCTCATCATCAACTACAGAAGACGTCTGACCGCTGTGCTTGCCAACAAGGGTTTTGCCACCAAGTATTAGGTCTTGTTTGCCAGAGGGATTAAATACTTATTTCCCTCTGCAGAATGCAAATAAATTCATATACTTTCCACAATGTGATTTTCCGGATTTAATTTGTGATGTGCTATCTCTCACTGTTACCAATAACCTACCCTTCAATTATGGGCTGCTCATGTCTTTGTCAGTGGGCAAACTTACAAAATCAGCAAGGGATCAAATACTTATTTCCACCACTGTAAGTACAGTTGGGAAGATATTGATGTGTTTTTCATTACTGTTATAATTGTTTTGGTTCTGTATATGTGTCATTGCTGTCTTTTTTCCTCCTGATACTGTGTCGCTACGAGTGGAGATTTTTTCATGACCTTTGATATGTTCAAGCTGTTGGCTAAAGAGCAGTGAAATGATAGCTGAGGTCTGTTTGGAGGTACCAGGTGGAGTGAAGTTGCTTGACCTTGAACTATAAACATTTTTTCATGAGTTTCTATAGTTATATTTCTAGCTTGTGTGCTTTTTTAGTCCTCCTTAATGAAACTCACCATGGGTATTATTAACTGTTTTTGTTTCACTCCTCTTACCGTTGGAATCCTTTAAATACTGTAGTTCAGCTGCCAGAAATGTGCTCTGCACCCTAAATGAGTTGCATATAAATGCAATAACTACTTCAATCCTCTCCAACCTTTCAACTAACTCGGGGGTTCTCAACTCAACACACCCAACCAGTCAGGATTTTTGGATATCTGCAATGAATAAGCATGAGGCACATTTGCGTGCACTACCTTCACTGTATGCTAATCAATCTCATGCATATTCATTACTTGATTTCAGATATCCTGAAAGCTTGACTGAATGGGTGTATCACAAAAACTGGGTTGAGAACCACTGAGCTAATTTGATATGTAAATTTGAAAATATAAAATGCATTTTCTTTAGGGATGTTGACAAAATGGGGCAATCTGTTAATCTTTTTATATAGAATGATGGAAAACAGAATGAAAGAGATGGTAGCAAACAGGTGTGCTTTTTGGGAATTGGACATTTCAATTCCATTTTTAAGCGCTGAAACTCTGAAGTGACAAATGGTCTGATTTGCACATGTTCTCAGTGTGCTGTGAGTGATCGGGTACATTCAGGAACAGTGAGAGTGCAAAACAGGACACCATGACCATGAAAGTTCTACAGCTGGATTTATCTTCCAGCATAGGGTTTTCAAATCCTCTCATGGAGGCCAGCCTGGCCAGTCAGGTTTTCAAGATTGTCACAATGAATATGCATGAGGCAGATTTACATATACTGACCTATTTGTACCCCACACTTTCCCCACTCATGGCAGGCTCAATGCAGCTTACATATTATATACAAGTACTTATTTGTACCTGGGGCAATGGAGGGTTAAGTGACTTGCCCAGCATCACAAGAAGCTGCCTGTGCCTGAAGTGGGAATTGAACTCAGTTCCCCAGGACCAGAGTCCACCACCCTAACCACTAGGCCACTCCTCCACTTATAGATAGCCTGAAACGCAGGCAAATTAGATGGTTCTCCAGGACAGGGTTGAGAACCTGTTCAAGATCAGGGGTGGTCTAGCCATAGATTGGTCTGAATTTTTCAGGATGTTCGCAGTGAGGTAGAGTGCATTCCAATCTATCTCATGCATATTCATTAGTCCCTATAATGAGATCCCTCTATTTCTCTCTAGTTACACTAATTGCATAATATTAGAAATTAAGTAACTATTTATGACTTTAATTGCTTTATTTATATCACAATGTAAATAAAATCCGCTACTACAGTTTTTATAGTTTTATGGTTCTCATGCATTCCATCCATACACTACTTTCACTCCTAATCCTCACTCAATTTCATTCAGCCTTTCTTTGCTGTTTCATCCACTGTACCCTTGGAGACTGTATGATACAAAAATTCCACTTTTCTATCTATTACATAGAATTTCATTGCAACTTATATTCTCTTGTTGCCCATAATTGTACTATACTTCAAGTTCAATATTCTGTGGCAGCACTTTCCATTTTGAGGTGATGTACTTCCTTCAAAGTTGTTGCAAAGACTCTCTAGGCCAAATGTTCCTGCAGTTCTTATAGATTGCCAGGGGGTTTGACGTGGTGTGATGCTGTTCATCAGTTACATCAGAGAATACTAAGATGGTGATTTGAATCGGAGTATGAAATAACTGTACTGAACTCCACTGAAATATCGAGGGAGAAGTACAATAAAGTACGATACAGTGATTGGAGGAACATACCTGGCAATCTATAAGTACAATTATGGGCAACAAGAGAATATAAGTTGCAATGAAATTCTATGTAATAGATAGAAAAGTGGAATTTTTGTATCATACAGTCTCCAAGGGTACAGTGGATGAAACAGAAAAGAAAGGCTGAATGAAATTGAGTGAGGATTAGGAGTGAAAGTAGCGTATGGATGGAATGCATGAGAACCATAAAACTATCAAAATTGAAGTAGTAGCGGATTTTATTTACATTGTGATATGCATATTCATTAGGGATATCCTGAAAGTCAGACCAGTTTATGGCTCCTGAAGACTGAAATTGGCCTTCTTGTGCTGGTGCAACTGAAACCAGTCCTCGGGCAATCTCTAGCCAGTCTGGTTTTCAGGAATAACATCAGTGATTCCCAAACCTGTCCTGGGGGCACCTCAGCCAGTCGAGTTTTCAGGATTTCTCCAATGAATATTCATGAGTTAGATTTGCATGCACTACCTCCATTGCATGCAGATCTAACGCATGAATATTCATAATGGATATCCTGAAAATCTAACTGGCTGGAGTTCCCCCAGGACAGGTTTGGAAATCACTAATCCACCTAATGAATATGCATGAAACATATTTACATGCGCTGCCTCCTTCACTGAATGCATGCATATCTATCTTATATTTATTAGGGGTCTCTTGAAAACCAGAATGGTTGATGTGGGGGTGGGGTCTTGAGGAGCAATTTAAATATTTTAGAGGAGAGGTCTGTGATGTGCAGTTTTTTTTCCAGATGTTTCATGTTCCAGCCCCTCAGGGCCACCAGTAGGTTGAGGTTTGTGACAATGAGATTTGTTTTGAAAACTGGAACCTGACACAGCCAGACACACCAATATCTGGTGGAAGTTCCTGGAAAGGGGGACAATGTCCTGAGGCCCCACCACTAAACCTTCTTTCTGCCGAACAGAGTTCTGATCAGTGACGCAGAGAGAGAGAGAGAGAGAGAGAGAGAGAGAGAGAGAGAGAGAGACTCAGTAGACTGTACTCCTCTGTCTATCAGAGATCAAGCTAGATTTATAAGCCACAGAAAATACAGCAGAAGATGCAAGTGCAACAGAATGAATTTCATAGCAATTAGGTGGCTATACCCCTTGAATTAGCAAGAGGACCTGATCGAGCTGAAACACTGAGGCCCCGATGCTCAAACTCTGGCGCTGTTCTGAACTGCACTGGAGAAATAGCTCTAGAACAGCGCATCTAAACAGCTCCCTAATGCTCAACGCTAATGAGATGCACTCAGTGTTGAGCACTAGAGCAGTGGTTCCCAAACCTGGTCCTGGAGGCACCCCAGCCAGTCAGGTTTTTTGGGATATCCACAATGAATATTTATGATAGAGATTTGCATGCAATGGAGGCAGTGCATGCAAATCTCTCTCATGAATATTCATTGTGGATATCCTGAAAACCTGACTGGCTGGGGTGCCTCCAGGACCAGGTTTGGGAACCATTGCATTAGGAAGTTGTTTAGAAGTTAGCGGGAGCATGGTGCTTAGTGCATGCGCTCAAGAGTTGTGCATTAAGCACAGCTCCTCAGTACATGCCCAGAATGCCAGAAGGAAGGAGGGAAGGAGGAGGAAGAGGTGCCAGTTAGTGAAATACCTTTATCACAGGTGCATGTTCCCTTTTGTTTTGTTAGATGATCTGCCTGCCCAGCTTGGGCTATCCTCCTGTTCCTTCAAGTTTTGTCACTCCATTGGTGTTCTAAACTGCAGTCTCTCTTATAAAAATTTAGACCACAGCACTTTCAATGCAGGCTGTAAAGGAGGAACGCACATCCTCCACAGAACTCCCCCCACAGCCCTCTAAAACAGAGCTGCAGATGTGGACCATGGAAGCACTTCCCCCAGATTCTTTGCCTCTCTGCGCTGGCATAGGGTTTGCCACAGTAAAGGTACCCTTGCCAGGGGAGCGGCCGCTCCCCCAAACAGACTTCTGTCAGCACCAGCGCCTATTTTTTATGCAATCCATCGCATTTAAAACATGCCCTGGCACTGCTGGCAGTCCACTTTCCGCTCCCCCCTCGCCTTCAACCTGGCTATGCTTCTGGGGGGAAGGGAACAGGAAATGACCTTCTTTTTACTACATTTGCATCTAATTTGCATTGATCTGGGGCAAGTGCGTTATTTCCCACGGAAGGCGCCTCTGAGCATTGTGTGCCAGCAAATATGGGCGCTAGTCCGGCACTAATGGCTTCTAGCACCCGTGTTTGCTTCTGAGCATTGGGGCTTGAGATAGGCTGAGGGACCAGAAGCAGATTATGGAACAGTCTTTTGTAAACTTAAGGAAGGCGCAGGTAATGAATCTCCTGCAGGCACAAAGCAGTGATACATTCATCCAAGCCAAACAGGCTTAAATGCAGGACCCTCTTAGCCATACATTCAGGAAATTTGAGCAGTACAACCCTCATTATACACCGAGTTCAGCATTTAACATTGTATCCTTCACGTTAAAGAATCACTAATCACCGGCCTGAGCTCAGCATGTCTTAGCCCAATATCCACTGTCTACAGTAACCCTCTTGGCACAGGCACATTTGGAAGGTAAAAGTTAGAGCAACAGAAAGCAATTACTTACAGGGTTTTCTATCTTCTCTCATGTTATGACTGCGTTTAGTACGAAATAAAGCTTTGCCGGCACACAGGAAGGATAGAAATGAACAGTGTGTGAACCTGCAGAGACAATAAGGCATCTTTTCCCCCTTTGCCAAACCAGCTTAGCAGGTTTAAATTTCTTCAACCCAGAAGCAGAAATGTGGCAAGTTGTATACAAAGCAGTCAAACCAGTTCAACTGTGTTACACCAAAGTGGTAAAACTGGTTGAGTATAGACTTTAGCAGAAATGGAATTGTTCCCTGACAGCCCTGCTCTTGGTTTGAGGTGAGTGGCGCTTTCTGCTCTGCCTCTCCTGATCCATTAGAACAGGCTCTTGTTGGCATCAAAGAGAGACTTGCACTTAAAAAATAATAATTCTGTTTCTCTATAAGTATATTAAGGCTCTGTCCATAGTAGCCTCTGTATTTCTGTTTCCTCACGTTAAACTCTAGGGGCCCAATGCTCAAAACTCCAGCGCTATAGGCACATCCCATAGTGCAAGAACAATGCAGATAACTAGTAGCCCCATAATGCCCAAAGCAAATGGGATGCAAACTTTATGCATACTAGCAAAGTGAAAGCAAGGGGCCAGAATGTGACCGATGCATGTGCACGAGAGCCAGGGCCGTCGAGGGGGGGGGGGGGGCGGCGCCTGGATCAGGCTGCCGGCGCTGCAGTTCCTCGTCTCACCTGCCTGCCTCCTCGGCTCCGGGCCCCCTGCATTCAAAGTGGCAGTCACAGATCGCCTTCCTTCGGGCCTTCCCTCCCTGTGTCCCGCCCTTGCGGAAACCGGAATTTACATCAGACGAGGGTGGGACACAGGGAGGGAAGGCCAGAAGAGAGGTGATCTGAGACTCAAGAGAGGCAATCTGCGACTGCCGCTTTGAATACAGGGGGCCCGGAGCCATGGAGGCAGGCAGGTGAGACCGGGGACTGCAGTGGCGGGGGTGTGACGGGGGCGGCAGCAGCAGGGGAGAGCAACAGGGGGCGGCAGCGGTGGGGGGGGGGGGGGGGGGGCGGAGGCGGGGCGGCCTTGCCCCGGGCCCGGCCTAGTCTCTCTGCGGCCCTGACGAGAGCTGTGTGCTTACTGTGAAACTCCTGCGTGCATGTGCCAGGCAAAACAGGAAGTGCAAGAGCACTTTGGCACCCTTTCCCTATGCCATGAAATATAAGCCCCCCCTCCATTTTTGCAGTTTAAATCCACTAAGTGGGTCACAGCAAAGCACAGGAAATATGCGCCAATTACATAGAAACATGACGGCAGATAAAGGCCATATGACCCATCCAGTCTGCCCATCCTCTGTAACCTCTAATTCTTCCTGTTCCTAAGCGATCCCACATGCTTATCCCATGCCTTTTTAACTCTGGAACAGTCCTCAACTCCACCACCTCCACCGGGAGGCCATTCCACGCCTCCACCACCCTTTCTGTGAAATAATACTTCCTTAGGTTACTCCTAAGCCTATTCCCTCTTATCTTTGTCATATGCCCCCTCATTCTAGAGCTCTCCTTCATTTGAAAAAGGCTCTCTTCCTGTACATAAATGCCCTTGAGATATTTAAATGTTTCTATCATGTCTCCTCTCACCCTCCTCTCTTCCAGCGTATACATGTTGAGGTTCATAAGCCTGTCCCTATAATTTTTGCATTCAGGACCGCTTACTAATTTTGTAGCTGCCCTCTGGACCGATTCCATCCTGTTTATATCTTTCCGTAGGTGCGGTCTCCAGAACTGCACGCAGTACTCCAAATGGGGCCTCGTCAATGTGTTAAAATGAATTGAATTATTTAGGTTTATTTATCCCTTACTAAAGTTGTATGGACCAGCCACCCTCTAATAGGTGGAATAAATAAACCAAGGCTACGTACGTATGAGAAATGCAATTGTTTATTACTTACCAAGCATAGATAACAAATAGTAATTTCTCATGAGAGTACAGAACATACAAAAGTATTGGCTGTATCTGATACTCTGAATCTAGTTTCCTGGTACAATCACTTTTATACAGGTTATTTCAGTAGCATATGATAATATTGTGGTTACAGGTAATTGGCTATATGATAATTGGTTGGTTACATATGATAGGTTATATGGTAATAAATTGATTACAGATAATTGGTTGTATCATAATGAAGTGGCTAACATTTCTTGGAAGCCCTGTCATCTTCCCGAGGAACTACATTGTTCCTTCTTTCTCCCAAACATGTTAACTGTCACATTACTAAACCTTTGTGGTCTATTACTTTGCACCTCCACCCTTCTTCACATGGCTTGTGACAGAGTGTCTCAACAGATCATGAGTTCTCACCCTGGAGTTCAACTGTAAGTCACATAGAATTGGGCCTTGTCAGTTATACTGTCATTTCAGAGCCTGAACCAAAGTGGGTTGTCAGCCCTGCATAATACCCTAGCGCCCTTGTTGGGTTTTGAGCATCTGGATCCAGGGATTAGCAACAGAAGCAGCAAAAAGCCGTGATGACAGCCCACTTGAGGTGCATTTCTAATTGTTTCGGTCAGCCGTGGACCAGCCTGAGCTGGCTTCCCTATGTACTATAACTTAGCCCAGCATTCATTTCCAGGACTGACTCAAATCCCAGCAACTCAATGGAAATTATGTGATCTTCTTGATTGTAATGCCTTTTACAGGGAAACCGGACTGGTCCCACATACTTCTTTCCTCTCACCTTCATCATGACTAGTTGTTCTCTGCCTGAGTGCTACAGTTTATAACTTATTTAAAATGCTGGTCTGTCTATCTTTCTGTTTACAAATCATCTCACATTGGTATGGATATATATGAAAGAGTTTTTCCCATTATGGGCTGGATTCTGTAAAGTTATATGCCCAAATTTCCAACTAGCGGCAAATTTGGGCATGTAAGTTTTAGAACAATGCCAGTTGCATGCTTAACTTGCCCCCCCTGTTTACTAAGCCACGCTAGCAGATGCAGTGCAGCAATGCTGATATGGCCCTGAAGTGGTGTTAATTGGTGCTGATTCACACTAATTTATAATTAAAAATATCCAAAACAGAGAAACTCAGCGACCAAATGATTTACAATACTCATAAAAAATTATTGAGCAAATTCACTATAAAGGTATTAAAGGACCTCAGCAGTGACTCGTTTCACAAGAGCCTTGGCTCGCCTTGCCTCCTCATTGGTCCATAGTGACTTTTAATGTTACTTAAACGTCATATTAGTACAAGTTAACTATTTTTCAAGAAACATTTTTCAATTTATAGATAAAATATAAAGCAACTTAGCTTTCAATGCTCAAATTGTGGGACCGCTAGCTGACATGCAGCATGTTTCACATCCAGCTGCATCAGGGTTCGGTCCTTCGGAGGCAAGGAGAGCTAAGAGTATGCTGGTGCTTGTGAAATGAGTCACTGCAAAGGTCCTTTAATACCTTTATAGTGAATCTGCTCAATAAATCTTTATGAGTATTGTAAGTCCTTGGGGCACTGAGGGGTCCTTTACAAAGGCATGCTAGCGTTTTTAGTGCACGCCAAAAATAAGCATGCACTAAATGCTAGCGATGCCCAAATATTCCTATGGGTGTCTCTAGTGTTTAGCATGCGCTAATCATTAGCATGTACTAAAACGCTAGCCTGCCTTTGTATAAGACCCCCTGAGTGTCTTTGTTTTGGATATTGTTTGCCACTCCCACCTTCAATATAAAGATTCTTTTGGCCAATTAATAAGGACTAATTTATAGTTAGGCATGTAACTGTACTTAGGAGCTACTTTGATAAACTTAGGCACAAATACTCAAAACTCCAGTGCTGTTTCAAACAACGCCATAAAAATACCACTGGAACAGTGCAGAAAAACAACTCCCTAATGTTGAATGCTAATGAGATGCAAATGTAGGCATGCTCATTGCGTTGAGCATTAGGGAGTTCGGTGGGAGGATTATGCTTCATGCATGCACAGAGGAGTTCCACGGTAACATAGTAACATAGTAGATGACGGCAGAAAAAGACCTGCATGGTCCATCCAGTCTGCCCAACAAGATAAACTCATATGTGTATACCTTACCTTGATTTGTTCCTGCCTTTTTCAGGGCACAGACCATACAAGTCTGCCCAGCAGTATTTCCCGCCTCCCAACCACCAGTCCTGCTTCCCATCACCGGCTCTGGCACAGACTGTATGTCTGCCCTGCACTATCCTCGCCTCCCAACCACCAACCTCTCTTCCCCCACCTGCTCCGCCACCCAATTTCGGCTAAGCTTCTGAGGATCCATTCCTTCTGAACAGGATTCCTTTATGCATATCCCACGCATGTTTGAATTCCGTTACCGTTTTCATCTCCACCACCTCCCGCGGGGAGGAGTTCCACGGTAAGCTTGGCTCCTGTGCGCATGCACCTGACAAAAACCCGAACATGAAGCACACATTGGAATCTGTTTTCTGCAGCCTAAATATAAGCATTTACATTTTTTTTTAGCTTGCACACTGTCACTTTTGGGTCTGCTGTGACTCACACACATTCGTTTCTCACAGCTAGCGCTTAAGGGCTTGCATGGGCTTCCTTCTGCTTTCAAAAGCAACCAAAGCCGGCAGATTTCGAACAAAGAATCATGAGAAATCCTCTCTTCCAACACCCTAACGCCTGCTCTGAACTGGTGTTATTTTTTGCAGCGGTAAGGCAGTTTTGGTTTGGGTGCTCTTTTCTGAGCATTGGGGAGGAATACGAAATGATCTCATTTTCATGAGCTTGACTACATTAGCATGCTACTTGCGCTGCTCGTCTGTGCGCTCATTTGTAGTGGCGTATAAAGGGGGGGGTGATGGGGGCGGTCCGCCCTGGGTGCACGCCGCTGGGGGAGGGGGGTGCTGCGCGTCTGTCAGCCCCAGAATGGGTTACTTCCTGTTCCGGGGCAGAGGGAGCAGGGAACGAGCGAAGCTGACAGGCATGCGGCACCCCCCCCCCCCCAGCAGATAAAGATGCACCCGGGGGGATGTCGTTTCGCAGGGGGTGGGGGGTCGCGCTGCACCCCCCACCCCGGGTGTCAGCCACCCTAGGAACGCCACTGCTCATTTGTTCCAATGTTCTAGGTCTTTGAACATTCTGCACAGGTAAATGGAGGTGCTAGTCATAGTAACATAGTAACATAGTAGATGACGGCAGAAAAAAGACCTGCACGGTCCATCCAGTCTGCCCAACAAGACAACTCATATGTGCTACTTTTTGTGTATACCCTATTTTGATTTGTACCTGTGCTCTTCAGGGCACAGACCGTATAAGTCTGCCCAGCACTATCCCCGCCTCCCAACCACCGGCTCTGGCACAGACCGTATAAGTCTGCCCAGCACTATCCCTGCCTCCCAACCACAAGTCCCGCCTCCCACCACCGGCTCTGGCACAGACCGTATAAGTCTGCCCAGCACTTACCTGCTAATTTGCTTTCCTTTAGTCCCTCCGGACCGGCCCAGGGCCGTACCGATGGGCCGTGCACGCCCTCCAGCAGGCGGAGACGAACAGTGCTGCAAAATACAGCAGAAATTCCCAATGTTCAACATTAACAGCATGCAAATTATATGCGTGTTTGCAAGGGAGAGGAACATGCCTGGTGCAAGCGCACCATTCAAAAGTGCAGGCACATATCAGCGCTGTTCTTTTGCTTCTTAAATATGTGTAAGCACAGAAAGCAGGTGCCAATTTTTGCTTCTATCGGTTTGCTCCAATGTTCAATCAGCAAAACACAGTTAGTAATCTTGATGAGAGTGATAGGCCAATCTCGTAAGAGTGGTCCTGATTTTGGCCATCTTTTCCTCAAAAAACTGCGCCAGTGCTGCAGCCGATGGAATCTCCTTATCCTGCTCTAATAACAGGTCATCAACAGTAGTTAAATTGCCCACTAAGATGCGCTGAAAAATGGCCTGCAGTAGTGTAGGCATGTGTTCTGGGCACACGCAGATCCATTTTTCACCGCTCCTGCAAAAATGTCCTTTTAAATTTTTGCCGAAATCAAAATTGGCGCTCATCCATTTTGGGTCTGAGACCTTACTGCCAGCCATTGATCTAGCGGTACAGTCTCACACAGTAATTGGGCGGTAATGACCTATGTGCGTCAAATGCCACTTGATGCATGTCCGATACGCATGTCCAAAAATAAAAATTATTTTTCAGATGTGTGTATCAGATGTGCACAAAAAATGAAATTACCGCAAGAGCTATGCGGTAGCTGGGTGGTAAGTCCATTTTGGCGCGCATTGGGCACGCGTAGACGCTTACACAGCTTAGTAAAATGGCCCCTAAATTATACAATTTGTGGACATTTGTAATGGATTCACCAACTGTCTTGGAATAAAATATATTTTTCTTAAATTTATAGTATTCTTATAAGAAGATATCATTAACTGCCAGTTCTTTCTCGATTTTTCTGAAGATTTACGTCAAATTTTTTCCAACTTCCTACACTCCTGTTTCAAGGCTAATAACTCTGAATCAAACCATTTTTATGATTTCCTAATGATTTTTTGCCTAATTTTTAATGGTGCTATATCATCTAAAATCTTTGAAATATAGGAATTCTAATTTAAAAATAAATTATCAATTGAATACTGAGCTCCCAATTCACTGACCCTCTCCCGGAATCGCAAAGGATCAACCTTTCCTCTGGTTTTGTCTGGAGCTCTCTTTTTAAAAAAAAAAGAACAACTTTTGTTAACACTGGCATCTTGCCACAAAATAGAAAAATCAAATAAACAGTGGTCTAACCAAGGCAACTGTAAACAAGTGTTAAAATTCAAACTGCAGCTCGAAGAATCTACACAAGACATTGCTAAAATATCCAATAGTTGTCCTTTTTCATGAGAACCCTGAATATTTGGCCAAACAAAACCCAATAAATCTAAAAAATCTAAACAATTATTTCCATTATCATCTGACCTATTTTCTAGATGAAGATTTATATACCCTATCAATAATGTAATTTGTTGTTGCACAGTATTTTTAGTAACTAGTTCTTGGAATGCAATTTTTGAAGTGTTCCATTTTCCTGGAGGACAATAAACCACTATCCGCCTTATAATCGAAAAAGAAAAATGCCTATATTTCGACCCAAATCGGGAAATGGGCGTTTTTCTCACAAAGGCGCCCAAATTGGTATAATCGAAAGCCGATTTTGGGCGTTTCCAACTGCACTCCGTCGCGGAAACGAATAAAGTTGATGGGGGCATGTCGGAGGCGGGACTGGGGCGTGATTATCAGCTGAGGAGAGATGGGCATCTTTAGCTGATAATCGAAAAAAGAAAGGCATTTTGACCGCGATTTTGGGTCACTTTTTTTGGACCCTTTTTTCTCACGAACAAGTCCCAAAAAAGTGCCCCAACTGCCCAGATGACCACTGGAGGGAATCGGGGATGACCTCCCCGGACTCCCCCAGTGGTCACTAACCCCCTCCCACCCAAAAAAACCCCACTTTAAAAACTTTTTTTCCAGCCTGTATGCCAGCCTGAAATGCCGTACCCACCTCCATGACAGCAGAATGTGTTCGATCCTGTCACAGCCTTTCCCTGGGTCAGATGTGGCTCTCAGGTGCAGTACAGGGTCACATCAGCATTGCATTGTGGTGGGTGTAGGGTATTGGGCTCCGTGATTTCATTAGCTTGTGTTACAGTCTCACGATATTGGTAGTTGGTAGGCTCTTCTCCCATGGTGCTTTTCCCCCTGCCTACTGGGTCAGAGTGTGCCCTGTTGTGTTTCCTGTCGTAGTCCATGCGGTAGTGGCCATTTTTGTAAGCCAGTTTTAGTTCCCTTTCCTGTGTTAGCCACGTTAGAGAACTTAGTTCTTACCTTGAATGTGGCTGAAAGAGGGCATTGTACAGCATTCTGCCAGCTCTGACCTACTGCTAATCTCAGTACCAGGGAGACTCGTTGCCAGTGGGGCACAACCTCTGATCTGTAGTTAACTGTGAGTAAACACGGTTATTCCAATAAAGGACGTTTTCGGAGAGATTAGTCTTCAGGTGTCAACTGGTGTGCCAATGTTATACAGCAGCAACAAGTCCTAGAGGCCTGCGTGTATGCAGGTCCCTGGAGCACTTTTATTGGGTACCGCAGTGCACTTCAGCCAGGTGGCCCCAGGCCTATCCCTCCCCACCTGTAACACTTGTGCTGGTAAATGGGAGGCCTCCAAAACCCACTGTACCCACATGTAGGTGCACCCTTCACCCCTAAGAGCTATGGTAGTGTTGTACATTTGTGGGTAGTGGGTTTTTGGGGAGGGGGGTTGGGAGCTCAGCACCCGTGGTAAGGGAGCTATGCATGTGGGAGCTTTTTCTGAAGTCCACCACACTGACCTAGGGTGCCCAGTTGGTGTCCTGGCATATCAGGGGGGCCAGTGTACTATCAATCCTGGCCTCTCCCACGACCAAATGGCTTGGATTAGGACGTTTTTGAGCTGGGCGTTTTTAGTTTCCATTATTCCATTACTAAAAAAAACAAACGCCCAGCTCAAAAACGTCCATTTTTTCGAAAATACGGTTGGCCCGCCCCTTTATGGACCCGTTCTCGGAGATAAACGCCCATGGAGCTAGGCGTTTCCGTTCGATTATGCCCCTCCACGCAACCTAGCATACTCAAGAAAATGGAATCCTGAATAGTACAAGATACCAACTCCAATGACGTTGAAGACATTTTATCTACTGAGTGTATTGATAAAATAAAACCTTTTATATAAAATGATCAACCCTCCACCCCTCTTGTCCTGTCTTGGAACATGTAATAACTTGAAACCAACTTGACACAGAATCCTCAATCTGGGATCATCTTGGATAGAAAACCACTTTTCTGTCAAAAAAATATCAGAGCCTGATCGTAAATCATCAATTAAATCCCTAATCATATCCACCTTATTAACTGCTGACCTAGCACTGATGTACAAACAAGGAACTGGATTCTTATAACTGGTCTTAATGGAAGAAGATTGATGTTTACAAGCTTTATCATATCTCCTCCCACGAATCAAGGTGGCAATTTGTTTGGCATAGTCAAAGAATAATCTATTAAATTATACAGATTTGAGGACCCATATGAGACCCCAAGTTGGGTTGGGTTGGTCATGGCCAGAGGAAATAATACAGCCAGACAAAAAGTAGAATGCAAAATAAGCATTTATTTACAAGAACAGAAATTCTTGAGGCATAGAATGGGAAAACCACGGCGGTTTCAGCAAACAACAGTAAGCCGCCTCTGGCGGTAGTCTCAAACACAGTCCGTGACTACGGGGTTGCCACGCCTCAAACACAGCCTTTCAGTTCTATTTTACTTGTCAGGTCTGGCTCTGGCCAGCCCTCCAGTAAACTTGCAAAGTTCAACAGTTAGCAGCAAGGGCTTACCTCAGCCAATCACAGCAGCTAAACATATGTAGAACAGGCATAGACTGGGGCTTCAGCGCTTCCTTCCCTGGGCCCCTCTTGCTTCTGCCTGGCCCTTCCCTTTAAACTCCCTGGTTTCAACTCTGCCCCTGTCACGTCTGTGGTCATGACCCCTCTCAGGCTTACCTTATTTCTGGCGGTCAGCTTCTGAGCTGGCTTCTGTCTGTCCTTCCTGAGTTGGTTCTGTCTCTGTGTGCTGGCTGCTTCCAGCGTGGCTCTGATTACTCTACTATATTGCACCTGTGTGTGTTAGCCTCTCTGTGTTTCAGTATGCTTCTGCCTGTGTTTTGGTTTGTGTTCCTCTTGCCCTCTGGTGGCCAGACCTGGTGGCTGCATTGGATTGTCTGTGTGCTGTTTCCCGTTCCAGACTTTCAGCCCAGTCCAGTCCGGATCTTCTGGCCTGCCAGACTTGCTTGTCTTGTTTGAGCCTGCACACCACCTGTAGCTGCCTGGTGATTACTGCATCTGAATCTCAGCTGCTGCTGGGCTTAGTAGCCATTTGGAAACTCTCTGCTTTGCCTTTGCATCGCATAAGGCCCTGGTTTGTTGGTGCTTGCTGCACTTCTGCCTAGTCCAGTTTATAGTCTGTATTCTTGCCTGATTCTAGTTAGTCTTTGTGTAGCTTCTTGTACTTTATTGCTTGTTTCCCAGTTTTGTTTCTTGTTTGTATGTCTTTGTCTAGTTCTAGGTTGTCTGTGTTTCTTGTTCAGTGGCTGCCTGGCAGCTTTCAGTTCTGTCCCTTGTCTGTCTGAGAGTCCTAGTCTAGTATTCTGCCTAGCCTCCCTGTGTCTTCTGGACCCTGTGTATTGTGATAAACACAGTGCCTGCCCTTACATGAGGAGGCCGCCAGAGGGCGCTCTCCCATGGAAAACCTAAAAATGCCCATTCTGGCCACTAGAGGGAGCCCAAGGGTATAGTCCATGGTAGTGACCAGAAGGAACAGCAAGGGGGTGCTCGTAGCATAGGACCTGTACTTCCCTGGGGAGGCCACCAGGGGGACTCTCTGAGTGGAAGCTGGAAAGGTGGAGAGAGTTCTGGGTGCAGACCTTTCTGGAAGCAGGGGGAGAGGCCTAAAGAGAGGTGGGATGGATTATTGGGCACCCTATAAAAGCCTCCTCTAAGTCTAGGGAGGGGAGAGAAGATGGGGGAACCTGTAACACCCAGAGCCGGAGGAGTACTAGCAGGAAGGCTGAAGAAGGAGGCCTGCTGGAGGAGAGTCAGGAGAGCCTGATGAAGGAGAGGCAGGAGAGGGTTTCCTCCAAGACCCGAGAGGTACTTACCTGATGGGGACCAGCCCCGGGGTACTAGGAAAGGATTGTTATGAACAATGGCTACTGGAGTGTTTGACAAGAAATAACAGCCGTGGGGTGGAGGATAGGACCGTAAGGTTAATGTGAATAAAAGAAGGTCCTATCCGGGGGAGGAGGCTGTTATACCCTGAGACCCAGAGGTCCCCAGTAAATGGTCTCAGGGAAGATGAGAATTGCAGTCAGAGAAGAGTTGGAAGGCCAAGTTCCCAAAAGACTGTAACCTAGCTAATAAACTGAATTTACATACAAACCAGCTAATTTGCATCTTTTGGCAAGCAGGGAAAGCTGTGCTATCTATCCAGAGAAGGGGACCTAGGGGCCCCACCAGAAGAACTGGTAAGGTGGGTCTGTTACTAGGGGATACAGCGGAGAGACCGGGCCAGGACTGCAGGTTAAGGAAGAGGTCACCCTGAGGGAAAGGGGAGGACCAAACCTAGAGGCCTGAATGAATGCAGTCACAGAGGAGTCTTGGTTTCAAGGTGGTTCCCTGAGGCAAAAGGCTGGTGAGGCCAGGCAGGAGCCACTAGAGGGCCAATGCACACCAGAGAGCGTCCCTGTGGGGGTTACAAAGGGCACTATCCCAGATGGGACCTTGTGGTTGAATAACCCCCTGAAGACAAGGACACCAGAGACTCCCTGCTACCCTTGACAGTTGAATAACAGTGACTGAAAGGTGAAACCAAGGGAAGAGCAGAGGGTGGGTGGGACCCAGGCAATAATTGTATCCCCAGGGAAGTGTGCAGAAAGGCCCACTGACTACAGGCTGGATCTGGGGGACTAGAGAACTCAAGGTGAGGCTGAGTGGAAAAGGCATCAGGCTCCAGAGGAGGTCTCTTGTGTGGGTGAAGACAGACAGCACGGAGAGGTGCCGGTCGAGAGCAGACAGCACGGAGAGGTGCTTTCTTACAGTATATGCGGCTGGTTTCCAGTTCCTGCCCTGTTCGGTAAGTCCTGCCGGCCACCTGCACTCAGGGGCTCAACTCCTGAGGAATGGTGGTCAAGTGCAGGTGAAGCCTAGCTGGCCCTGTCAGAGTTCTGCCTTATCCCTGTGTGGGGTGGTTTTGCCTGCCACTGCCGCTCCTCGGCAGTGGCCCAAGGGCTCACAATCCTAGTTCCTGCACTTTTGGAAAAGCGTGACAGCCCCACCTGGCTCACTTCATCCTGCGACGTGACCTGTGCTCTTAAGATGGCCCTGGTTAGTTATAGAGGGACAATCTGTTTTTCTGTTCTTTGCAGATAGATTTATAAAACTCTACCAAAGGATTTAGGTCAGCATTTTGAAGATTGGAGAGTGGAGAAGATAGAAATGTAGGCAAAATTATTGGTTGATTCAAGTGGAAACTAGAGACATCTTTAGGAGGAAATTTAGGATGTGTCCATAAAATGACTCGTGTCTGAGAGGATTTGTAGATATGGAGGATAAAGAACAAGTGCTTGTAGTTTGCTGATTTGTCTCACTGCTGAAATTGCAAGAAGGAACAGAGTCTTCCAGGAGAGGAATTTGATGTTTGGAGAGGGAAGGTCTTTGAAAGGAGGATTTGTTAACGATTGTAACACCAGATTTCAATCCCAAAGAGGAATGTAGGGTTTGAGTGGATGCTTTATATTGAGTAGGCCTTTTAAAAACCTTGAAACAATGGGATGTTGTCAAATAGGTCAAGAAGAGACTTCTTCATGAAAAGATGAGATTGCACTGAGATGATTATGGACTGAGGAGTAATAGAGACAGAGTGTGAAACGTGCAGGAGGTATTGCAACAAAATGTCAATCAGGCATGTGAATGGGTCCTGAGATGTAAAAGAACACTAGTCTGAAAAAGATTTCCACTTAAGGGCATGAGCTTTCCCCATGGATGGTTTTCTGGATTGAATAAGGACAGATTCAACTGCTGAAGATACGTTTAAGGATTTGAGTGTTTGCTGCTCAGTTTCCAGGCGGTGAGAGCTAACAAATGAATGTTCAGGTGAAAAATATTAGCCTATTTGAAGTAGAAGAGAAAAACAATAAGGAGCTATGAGAATTATTTGAGCTGTCTTCAGATGTTTTGAGAATAATCTTTGAAATTAGATAAATTGGTGGATATTTGTATAGAAGACCTGTTAGGTCTTCTATACAAATATCCACCAATTTATCTAACGCTGTTGCCCAAGAAATGGCAAAAGTGTTGTTGGCCAATCTGAGATTGGCTTGATGATGTGAGCAGAACTTCTTGAACTTGGCATTCAGATGTGTTGTAAAAAGATCTATGTCTGGAACACCAAACTTTTCTATTATCTGATGGAAAATAGTGTGATCCAGAGTCCACTAGTGAGGTTGGAAATGAAGGCTAAGAGAGTCTGCTAAGATGTTTTGGTTTCCAGGCAGGTAAACTGCTGTGAGAAAGATGTTGTGAGACTGTGCATATTGCCAAATTTGAGATGCTTCCCAGCAAAGAAGGAAGGAACCCATGCCTTCCTTGTTTATGTAGTACATTGAGACATGGTTGTCTGTCTGGATTTGAACTACTTTGTGAGAGAGGTGTTGTGAAAATGCTTGGAGAGCTTTTAGGACTGCTCTAATCTCTAAACAGTTTATATGAAAAGTCTATTCTATGGGATACCATACTCCTTGTGTTTGAAAATGAGAAGTGTGTGCTCCCCAACCTATTTGAGAAGCATCGGTGGTAAGCGGGGGAATAAAAGAATTTCCCTCTGAGTAGATTCTCTGAATGAGTCCCCCAGTGGAGTGATTGATTAGTAAGATTTGTGATTTGGAGAATCGTTGAGAGGGAATTATGATATTGGTTCCAGTAAGTGCGAAGATCCCACTGCAGAGGTCTCATGTTTAATTATGCAAAGGGTATGATGTGCGTTGCTGCTGCCATGTGACCTAAAATGCGGAGGAAATGTTTGCTGGAGCATGGGAGCTGCAGATGGTTGAATTGACTAGGTCTAAGATTTGCTGAGCTCTGTGTAGAGGGAGGAAGGCTGTGGCAGAGGGCGTGAAGAGATGAGTTCCTATGAATTCTAGAGACTAGGAAGGTTGTAACACTGACTTTCAAAGGTGATCAAAAGCCCCAGAGATTGCTTGAGATGCTTTGTGAAATGTAGAGAACGTTGAGCTTTAAGAGGCAATGGGGCAGATATTAGCCAATTGTCTAGGCAGGGAAATATTGATAGGCCTTGTTTCCATGGATGAGCTGCCATTACTACCATGCACTTTGTAAAAACTCTCGGGGCAGAAGAGAAGCTGAAAGGTAGTACACGATACTGGTAGTGATGAGAGAGACATTTGAAGCAGAGATATTTGTGAAAAGAGAGATGAATTGGTATGTGGGCATAGGCCTCCTTGAGATCCAGAAATACCAACCAGTCATTCTGGTGAAGGAGAGGAA
The DNA here is from genome assembly GCF_901765095.1 of Microcaecilia unicolor. NCBI lineage: Eukaryota > Metazoa > Chordata > Amphibia > Gymnophiona > Siphonopidae > Microcaecilia > Microcaecilia unicolor. The sequence goes on along the minus strand of NC_044038.1, from coordinate 201,914,656 downwards.
GAATGGTTGAGAAGGTGCTTATTTTGAACTTCTCTTTGAAAATGTAATTGTTTAATCATCTGAGATCTAGAATTGGGCACAATCCACCTTTCTTTTTGGGAATTAGAAAGTATTTTGAATAAAATTCTCATCCTTATTCATGAAGTTGAACTTTTTCAATGTACTTTGAATGTATTAGAGATTGAATTTTGTCCTGTAGAGCTGGAAGCTGAGGTGGTGGAGGAGGATGAAAAGCTGGAGGCCAATTCAGAGATTGAGTGGTGACACAAAGTCTGTATCCATTTTGATTATCGATAGAACCCAAGTGTCCTTGGTAATTAACTCCCAAGAATGATAAAAGACAGTTAGTCTCCCTCCTACTGGAGTATTGACAGAAGGTAGCAGTGAAGGAATGTGAGAGTTGAAATCCAGGAGCTTGTTTCTGTTGAGCTTGCTGTGGTGGTTTTGGGGATTTACGCTCTCTTGGATGTTAATGGGAAGGCTGATTTGAATATTGTCTTTGATATCTGGACTTGTAAGAAGGATAATGATATTGATTGTATATCTTATAAGGTTAGTAAAATTTTTTATTTTGTCTGTATGGATATCTCTTTGAAGAGGAAGACTGAGGCTGCTCAATGTTGTCGGTAGATAAAGTTTGAAAAGTAGTATAATTTTTCTTGATTTTTGTGAATAAATCTACTTTTTCTCTGAAGAGATCGTCAGTGCAAGGAGCATTGGCTAATTTGTTGTGAATGTCTTCTCTTATGCTAGAGGCTCTGAGCCAAGCTATTCTGCAAGCCTCAAATGCTACTGCTGCCACTTTTGAGGCAATGTCATAGGAGTCAAAAGATGATCTAATTAGATATTTGGTACAGTCATGAAGATCTTGTATACTAGTTTGAAGTGAATCAGATTATTGAATATTTTCAAGAATTTCATAGAGATACTGAGAGATGAGAAATTGGTATGCTGTGATTCATACTGAAAGCATTGCATTTTGGTAAGACTTTTTCCCTGTTGCATCAAGTAGTTTATGATCCTTTCCAGAAGGAGCATTAGAATAATAATGAGAGCTCTTAGAACGTTTCAAGGCTGATTCAACCACAACTGTCTGATGGTGATAAAGAAGTTTGTTGTGGCCTAAGGATTGTTGAACTCTATATTTGGTCTTGATCACTTTAGAGGTATGAGGAGATGAAAAAGGCTTCTGACAAATAAGAGTGTTCATGAATAGGTAGAGCTACCAGTGACTTTGGAGTTTCTAAATACTTGAGAGCTTTTAAATATTTACTCCTGGGATCAGGTTTGTCTGTAGTAATAAGAGTTAATTGTTTTGCTAATTTTTGTTGAAATGTTGAGTGTGTCACATCCTCTGGAGAAGCCTAGTTTTCAGGAAATGGAGGAGATACCTGGAGATGGATTCTCATGTGGAGATGATGCATTGTTTCTGCACAAGAATGAAAAGAATGTTCCACATGGTCTTTGTAGAAGGAGGATTAGAGTTTGAGGTAGAAGGTGAATTTTTTTCTTGAGTGTTAGGAAGAAGAGATTGAGTCCTATACTATGATTCCAAAAATTGCCTCCATAATTCAGTAAAGACTGGTGTGATAAGCAGAGGGAATGCCTTGCCATAGACAGGTTATTAGAGGGAGCTCTGCCAGGAAATGGCCTGCTTAGATATGGAGGGCCACTAGAGGAAGCTCTGCTTCACATATGACAGCCTAAACCAAGAAGACTGTAGGAAGTGATCTTGCCCTTTTTAGGTTAAGGGTAAGGGGGCTCATCGAAGAGGGGAAGAAGTATTTCCCTTTTAAGGAGAAAGCTCCAGATAGGAAAGTTCTGGACCCATCTTGAATTAGGAGGAAGGGCCCAGAAAGGTTGGGGTTGGGTATTAGAAGACCCATTAGAGGAAGCAGACAGAAGGGAGGGGGGCCCAAAGGAGAAAGATGAAGTCCTACCTCTAGCTTGAAAGGCAGACCAGAGTGGGCTGAAAATCCCAGAATGTGGACCCCAAAGGAGGAGCCAGGAAAGCTGAATGAGAGTCTGGCCAGAGCAGGCTGAGAATCCCAGGGTGAAGACCCCTAAAGAGGAGTCAGGGAAGCTGGACCTGCAACAATTAGAAGGTGATTACCTTATTGTCTTTAATGAAGAGAAGTTTCTCCAAGGAGGAGTTGCAGAGGACTGCATTGTGAATTCATTTCAATTCAGGTCTTATATACTGATAATATCCCCTGTTTAGGGTTTAGTGCGCTTTACATCATCAGTGGAAAGAGTTGGTATAGTAATATAGATAGAGCACTGAATGAATGTAGTCTTGTTTTTAGGTGCGGTTGGAACAGTATTGTAGTTCAGACATTGGGTAAATATAGTCCTGTTGATTAGTTATAATGCTATTTGTTCAGTGTTGTGACACCTTAGGGTGAGAGGTTGGAAGATGTTTCATGTGGAAGTGTGATAGTTCATCAGGGGTTTGAGGAATAAAGTTTATGTTGCCGGTTTGGGGAAAAGGTAAGTTTTTAATTTCTTTCGAATGGTGAGGTAGTTAGATTCTGATCTCAGAGCTAATGGGAGTGAGTTCCATACAGATGAGGAGATGATCAAAAGCCCCACACTGACCCAAACAGCGCTCTAAAAATAGTGCTGGAACAGGACGTGGCTTTACCGCCCCTATGATCAGAGATAATAGCCTGCTGTCAAAAGCTGATTCAACCCTTATGTGGTGTGAAGCCCTGCCAGCGCATCTCAGGATGCACTGGGCAGGGCTGGGCGCTGCCATTTTCGAGGTGGTGCCGATGGAAGAGGGGGAAGGCCACCTCTGTCCTCCAACGAAGGTAGGGGGTGGGTAAGAGGGCAGCTAGACCACCAGGTCAGGGGGGGCTGACTTGTGGCCCACTTGGCCACCAAGGCTCTATATGAGGGGATGCTATGGGGGGTTAGGGGGGCTGGAGACCCACTGGATCTCCAGCCCCCCCCCCGAACATGTTGGGGGGGTCAGGGGAAAATCCTAACTATAGGGTTTGCCGCAGACAGCTCGCCAATGTTTGGTGTGCTGCTCACTGATCATTGGGGAGGAATACATTTAGCATGCATTTGCATGCTACTTGCGCTAAGAGCCCTGTTTTGCATGCACACACTCAGGGCTCTGATCATGGGGCAGTAGCAAATACAGGCGCTACTATGGCGCTAACAGCCTCTAGCACCTGGGTTTGCTTCTGATCATTGGCCCAAGAGATTCCTGATACTGGGAAGAGCAAATTAAAGATCTTTGGCGCTGTCAAAACGTGTTTTTCCAAATATAAGCCTAGCTGCTGTGTTTTGGGTGATCTGAAGTTTCTTTATAATTTGTTCTTTGCATCCCGCATAGATTCCATTACAGTAGTCTGCGTGACTTAGTACCATTGACTGTATCAGGTTGCAAAATATTTCCCTTGGGAAGAATGGTCTCACGCGTTTGAGTTTCCACATTGAGAGAAACATTTTCTTTATGGTGGATTTAGCTTGGGTCTCTAGTGAGAGGTTTCGGTCGATTGTTACTCCAAGAATTTTCAGGCTGTCTGATATAGGGAGGGTGTATTCTGGGGTGTTAATGTTTGTGGATTTGTATGTGTTGTATTGGGATGAGATGATAAGATAGTGTGTCTTTTCTGTGTTGAGTTTTAGTTGGAATGCATTTGCCCATGAGTTCATGATGTCTAGGCTGAGCTTGATTTCGTTGGTGATTTCTGTTAGATCATGTTTGTAGGGGATGTATAATGCAACATCATCAGCGTAGATAAATGGGTTAAGGCCTTGGGTGGACAAGGCCTTGGTTAGTGGGACCATCATGAGGTTGAAAAGGATCAGTGATAGTAGTGATCCTTGCGGTACTCCAGGTACTTGTAACCAGGATAGTCCAGGGCCAAGATGCTTGAGGTCCTGGACTATATGTCTCCTCCTAGGTAGGCTGTAACTGTCCCTCTCCATGATGTACTCCAGGAAGCCCTCATTGAGAATGGGAAATTCCCTCTGTCAGTCCCGGTACTGCCCAAGATCGATTCCATGTACTGAATCCATAGCACACCTGGATTTGATAAGCCTCAATTGCCTCACAATTTCATGGTGGTGGAATCCACTCTCAAAAGAGCCAGGAATTCCAGGGACTATATCTCGGCGCCCCCAGGCAGAAAAGCTACAACTCTGGATTCTTTTGGGAGAAAAATGTTCCAGGCCTCAATACTCATTTCCCGAATACAATCCTACCAGCTCTTCAGGAGTCTCTGGAAGATGGTCCATATTGGATCCCTTGTCTCAATTTCTGGACTTTCATTTCGTGGATTTGGTTTTGTGAACTTGGATTTGTTTTTGGAGTAAGTCTCATTTGGTGCAGGACTATTGCTTGGAATCAGCCCATGTGGAGATTTGTCACAAGAGGGTGGAGTTTTTTCCCTGGAACTTATTTGATGTATATTTACATGAGAGACAGCAAAAGAAAATTTAGGTCGCACAGATAGTGACAACTTTATTATCTTTAAAGATAAGTAAAATAATTATTTTCATTTAAGCATAGGTGCTGGCGCAATGATTGTCATCCAATTTCCATCTTGTTCCAGGGTTGGAATGGTGGGGATGTACCGAGCACTCATGTCATAGTATTAAGTAATATTTGGATATAATGAATATGCATGAGTTAGATCTGAATACATATGATCTCCATTGAAAGCAAGTCTATCTCATGTATATTCATTAATCCAAATATGGGTAACTCAATTCCGCTTTAGTTGTATCATCAAACCTATTAATATTATGACAACTGTAAATACTCACTAAAATACATTTTCTTTATTTAATGTAAGAGGGGGTTAAAAAATAAGGAAAAAATATATCTATTTTTTTTTTACTCACCTCGGGCTCCGGGATCCGCGGGGGCCGGTTGGGGCCGAAAGAAGTAGTGCAGCGCTTTAGGAGCGCTGCAGGGGCGGCGCCGTCAATTTTTTTAGCTCCCGGGGACGTTTGGGCACGTCCCCGGGTCAGATGGGGCCAGCGGGCTTTTCCTTCCTCGGGGACGCCGCTGTTCTTCATGGCCGGGAGCGCCGAAGGACGAGGGAGGCCTGTTCCAAGGCCGAAGATGAAAAGAAAATGGCCGGCGATTCGCGAGTCATCGGCGCAAGTGTGCATGAGGCGGCGCGCCTCATGCACAAATCGCGAACGCGCGTCTTCGCGACTAGGCCGAAGCCGGGGCCTAAATTTTGGGCCGGCTTCGGAGTTTTTTTATTTTTGGCTCCGATTTTGAACACGGACGTCGAGGACCGGAACGGAGGGAAGCGGAAACGTGAGGGGAAAATCAGGAATCAGGTAAGGAGGTTTTTGTTTTAAAATTTTAATTGGTTAATTTTTAAATTGTGAAAATACGGTTTTTTATTTTTAAAAAATCAGGATTTTTTTAAATTTAAATTCTGTTTTCAGTTTTGGGGTCGGGGGATTTTTTGGGATTTTTTGGGTGATTTAGTTTTTGAATTTTTATATTTTTGAGGGGTGTTTTGGGAAGGGGCTGATTTTATGAGGTCAGGAAAGAGTTAATTTAATTTATTCGACGGGGTATGTGAAGGAAGGGTTAATTTAATTTTTGATCGGGTTTTTATGGAATTTGGGATTTTTAAAAGGGGATTTAAGTGGAATAAGGGTAGGCGGATAGTAAAAAGGGGTATTTTTAAATTTTAAAAACATGATTCGATAGGGGACGGGGAGTTTTATTAGTGTGGAAATTTTGGGGTAAATTAATTAAGGTTAAGAGGGGATTTAGATTAATGGAAGAATTTTCCATTAATTCCTATGGGATTTCACTAAACAAAATGGAGATTTAGCACTGCTGGCCAACATTCCGTTGGTCAGCAGTGAGTCTTGGAATCTTGGAAGTGGTGACGGATTGGCTCAGGGTCTTCGGAACTGCCAGTGGAAGTTCCGTAACCTAGGATACGGAGTCGCTGGCAGTTATCAGAAGGAGTTGGGAGTGCGGTGAGTGTGGATGTGTGTAGGAGAGGCTGGTGCTATTGGAGAGAAAGGAGGATAAGTGAGAAAATAGGGGAATAAGGGAGGATTTTTTGGAAAGGAGTATAAAGTAAGGGAATGAAAGAGGGGAAGGAGTGATTGTGTTACTATTTAGGAATAAAGTTTTTTTAAATAGTTAATAGAAATAGGGATTACAATTTCATTAGTAATTAATTGGGTTCAGAAGGGGTGAGAGTAGTGTGAGTGGGTGTTTAGGGGAAGGAAGGGATTATATTATATTATTAAAAGATAAGAAATAGTAATAAGGATAGAAATAAGAGTGTAAGTGTCTTGTGTGGTTGGGTTCCGGTACCGCTGAAGACACTCCTTCAATAGCACAGGGAATGCAAAATAAAAGATTAGGCTTCAAAGAAAGGATGATTGGATTATTTTCTTTTTGAGTTAGTATTGGCCACAGTGTGATAATTAAAATCTCACCAAGAAAAAGGGAAAATTAGACGCAGACAGGCAGCTAGGGTTTTGCTCCCTTTTATGTTTATTAAGAGAGGTGAAGGGAGAAGTTGAACCTGCGAAGAATTTGGACAGCCGTGTGTGGTGAAGGAGTTTAAGGGCCCCGACGCAAGAAAGAATACGAAGAACGATTTGGAAGTGAAGCTTCAGCTAAGTGACAGTTGACATAAATAAAACAAAAGAAAGAACTTATACTTACCTGAACAGGGACAGAGACGCTTGGAAATCCTGAGAGAGATAAAAAGGAAACACAAAGAATCAATTCATTTTTTTAGTAGTAAAATTCTATAAATTGAATCTGGGGTGTACTATAATACATAGATAAAAATCTAATACTTATCTGATATCTTTAGTGAAAGTCGTTGCTGATAAGGAGGTTCTGTAAACAAAGGGAAAGGTAATTACTATATTATAGGTCGTGTTTGTCTAGAATGATAATACATTAACATGTTAACAATTAGAAAAGTTGATTAATACAAATGGTACCATTATAGGACTAAAGAATTTACAAGTTTTATTTGTTCACATTTTGTACTTAAATAAACATTGTTGGGTTTGTTTTAAAAGTCTGGTGTCCTTTCAGTTCAAGATCCAAATTTAGTTTTTATTCCTCTCCTGTTCTTTGAGAACAGGAGACGAGGTTAGTGTATTTGATACCCTTCTCCCTGTGTGGCCAAAGAGTCCTGAGCGTGGTCACGACTACAAATAACTAACACTCAGAGACACTATAGCTGCCATCGCAGGCCTTATCAGGGAGCGCTGGTAACATTAATACTTATAAAAAAAACCTCACACTTCAAATAACCCATCATCTAATTATAATGGTGATAGCACTGTAATCCCTTTACCCTATCCATATCCAAACTCACACACTCTCCTAATAGTATCAAAAGTGACACATCTTCTCCATGTGGCAATAGATGAAGGATTCTCAATGTATCAATATATGCTTATTCAAAACATTTTGATATTACTATTCAATGAATCACACTGAATGGCACTACATAAAGGTCCGGTGCCAATACCCATCAAACAATTATACCCAGTCCAACAACCAGCATGTTATATATAAGTTGGTCTAAAGTCAGTGAAATCCACTCTTCAGATTACAAATATTCCACCAGCAGAAAGGTATCACAATAGTAGACTGACGTTGAAGTCCCATTTAATCCACTCCGATCATGAAGCCAGTGTTCCCAAGAGACAGATTTCTTTCATCAGCTTACACCGCACCCTACACGGTCCGTGTTTCATTCATAAAGTGTCATCAGGGGTCAGATATCTGAATATTTATAACACAGTCACTATCACCCCATGACTTCCATATAATAATACATAATAACATACCCCAATATAAATTTCAAAACGGACCTTGTAATGTTTTACCAGCAACCCGGCAGTAGAAAACACTTCATTGGGCTCTCCAGCTGTAGATGTGCACTCGAAGATGCCCGCACATATGCAGGGAGCCCTCTGGAACTTCAGTAGAAAATACCCAACCACCGTTCACGCCCTACACGCTCAACCAATCCACTTCCTTGTTGAGCCCATGGGGCATGATGGTATCCCACTCAAAAATAAAACACTGTTCTATTCTATATTGAATAAAGAAAATGTATTTTAGTGAGTATTTATAGTTGTCATAATATTAGTATACATATTCATTAGGGATATCCTGAAAGTCTGCCCTATTTGTGGCCCTTGAGGAAATACGTTTTAGTCCTTGGACACATCCTGCTCTTACAGTCTTAACAAGCATTCAGCAAGCAGAATGACCTTTCTGCTGGGCTTCTTCTCCTTCTCCACTTTCTAATTTTGAGATGGATCCAGCAAAGCCCAGTCTGTCAGAGAGCAGCACAGGTCCTTACTGTATTTACTAAAGGATTTCTCTTGTTCTGTTGTTATGGCAAGAACCTTGGACAGAGGCCTAAGTAAGCTGGATACAGGAAATAAATGGAAATAATTGCCTCTCAGGAGTTTGTGAACCTGCTGATGTTTCTCTGGATTATGAAGGGTGGGGCTGCTGGAGGGTAACTCAGGAGCCCAAACAAGGAAGGCAGAAATGAGATGCAGAGCAAAACATATGAAACTGTCATTGAGGGGCTGTTTCACTAAAGGGTTGGCATGCGGCAGCAGGCATGCCATGCTCCAATCCGGAAACAACGTCGGGCTATCGCAGGAGCTTGGCGGTAGTTCCCACCCCCAGCGTGCACCATTTTCGGTGTTACAAAAATTTTTCTATTTTTATAGCGCTGGTGCTTACTCAATGTTAATTGGGCAGTGCCACGCGCTGCCCGGTTATCGCTGGGTTAGAGCGGGATCCCTAACCCCCACCTCAGTGGGTGGCAGTAAATGCTCCCCCAAAATGGCTGCATGGCACTTACAACAAGGCGATTCCCACACACTGCCTGCCGGCTGCCGCTCAACAATCTCCTTGCGCTACTAAGCGCTAACCCGGAAGTCTCTCCTGCAGAGGAGAGACTTCCGGGTTAGCGCTTAGTAGCGCAAGGAGATTGAGCGGCAGCCGGCACTGGTAGGCAGCGTGTGGGAATCGCTGTGAATGCTAGCGGAGCCTGCGACTGGAATCGCAGTCAGGAACTTTGCTGCTGGGCGGGCCTGACCCGAAATTGGGTGGGCCCACCCGTGGCTACGCCCCTGGGCCATTAGCACATGAGTTCCTACTGCCACCTATTTTGTTGGTGGTAGGGGCTCACTTGCGAACCACATGCTAATCCGTTAACACGTGACAATGTAGCTGTCCCGTTCCGGGCCCTTACCTGGCGGTCCGCGGGCCGGAGCGGAAGGCTGGGTCGCCCGTGGGATGCGGGGCGACGGGGGAAGAATGCCACGGGGATCGCCGCAGCCGCAAGTTGCCCCGAGGCCGGCGATCCAGAAGAACTAACGCCGGCCTCGGAGAAGGAGATCCGCCGGCCAAGATGGCGGCGCCGGCGTCGGCGTCCTCCTCGCTGCAGCGAGACCAGCGAGGAGGCTCCGCCCACTCGCACCGGATTGGCGCATCCGTGCAGGAACTCCGCCCATCGGACGGGAGGACCAATCCGGTCCTCCGCTGCCGGCCTGGGCGGAGAGGATTGGTTCCAGCTGTTCTCCAGCCAGGACGAGCGGGGGATTTAAACGGAGACACGGGGGGGATCCAGTGCTTCCGTTTTGTTGTTTGAAGCCGTCCTGCTAGCTGTTTCCAAGACTGTGTTTGTTTCTCAAGACAGCTAGCCGTCCTGCTAGCTATTTCCAAGACTGTGTTTGTTTCTCAAGACAGCTAGCCGTCCTGCTAGCTATTTCCAAGACTGTGTTTGTTTCTCAAGACAGCTAGCCGTCCTGCTAGCTATTTCCAAGACTGTGTTTGTTTCTCAAGACAGCTAGCCGTCCTGCTAGCTATTTCCAAGACTGTGTTTGTTTCTCCAGACAGCTAGCCGCCCTGCTAGCTATTTCCAAGACTGTGTTTGTTCCTCAAGACAGCTAGCCGTCCTGCTAGCTATTTCCAAGACTGTGTTTGTTCCTCAAGACAGCTAGCCGTCCTGCTAGCCATTTCCAAGACTGTGTTTGTTTCTCAAGACAGCTAGCCGTCCTGCTAGCTATTTCCAAGACTGTGTTTGTTCCTCAGGACAGCTAGCCGTCCTGCTAGCTATTTCCAAGACTGTGTTTGTTCCTGTCGGCAGCTAGCCGTCCTGCTAGCTATTTCCAGTGAGGGCGGGGGTTGTTATTCGTACCAGCCTCGCCGTCCTGCTAGCCACTTCCTCCGACTGGGCCCGTGCCCAGTGCTCAGGTAGCCGCCCGGCTCAGCTACGCGCACCAAGGACTCCGTACCCATATCCAGCCAGGCCAGCCACCACCCCGGGGTTCCAGCAGTCCTGCTGGCCGCCCGCAGCTGAGGGCTCAACCCTCGGTGAACGGCGGTCGCCGCGGGTGAAGATTGGGGTGCTCGGCTTCTTCCTGGGCCTAGGGGAGCTCGGGAAAACTCGAGAGCTCACCAACACCAGAGTGACATCAGAGCCGCGACAGTAGCTGTGCTAACCAGTTAGCACAGAACACGTCCACTCTCCACCCTCAGACCCACCCCTTTTTTAGCGTGTACTAATTCCAAAATTACCATGGTGTGCAGCATTTTTAGCTGCGGTAAGCATGCATTAGTGCTTATTGCAGTCTTTTGCTGCCATTTTCCATGTGGTTTCAAATGTATTTATTTATTTATTTGCTGCATTTGTACCCCACATTTTCCCACCTATTTGCAGGCTCAATGTGGCTTACATTATATTGCAAAAGGTATAATTATGAACAGAGTAAGAGGTTTGTTCTAAATTAACATATTACTATGTAAGAAATAAGGGAGATATGTCTGTAGAATGATTTAAATAACACATAATAAAAAGCAGTAAAAATAATGACCAATAATGACAGGGCCGTGCCTAGGGTCTCTGGTGCCCCCCTGCAGACTATCGGTTGGTGCCCCGCCCCCCCCCCCCCCCCCCAGCAGAGCAGGAACAGAAGGGAGCAGGCAAGTAAGCCGGACCTCAGGAAAAAATAGCACTGTATGTATCCCTCATTGATAAGTCTCCGACTCTAAAGTTTAGCAATTTCATTAAAGTAAAATGTATTTTCACATATCACATCCTATCCAAGGAGAATGTTTTATATATGTCACCCGTCTGTGGTAAAACTTCACACAGTATCAAAATACCTCTAATATGTAGTCGTGCCAGCCGAGGAAACTAACTGTGCTCAGCTCACAAGAGACAGAGTGAACATAAAATAAAACTTCATCCTTAAAAGATAATATCGGATTAATGCATGAAGGTGAATATGAATTCCTGTGAATGGAATCAATTTGATTTACAATAAATCCAGATACTACTCCCTCATATATATAACAAAAAATTATTTAAGTGGAATGGAATTATTTGACTGTACTGGTAAACAGAAAGAAATACTCTATTGCATTCTAATCTCCTTTGCACCAAAGGATATAATTCAGATCAAACATTTATCTCTGATCAACTATCTCAGATCAAATATTAAGGTTTCCTTGCTTACAGTCACTTAAATCTACCTAGCCTTTATATAGCTTATAGGATTTACACACTCTTAAACTGAAATTCACCCTTTTCTATTCTTCATAAACTTCAAGTAATCCTGAAATATTCAGATCCTTTTCTCACTAGAGAAACTTCAATCGCCACCAATCTCTTTTCACTTATATTTTCTCATTTACCACAATCAGGCACTCTTTTATAACTTCAGTCAACAAACACAGGAAGTCACAGCCAGATGTCTCTCTTGGCAAAGGACAGCTCTCACTCTGTTCACTTCCCGGGCAGATTTCTTAACAGAAGCTGATCATCCAATCAGAGAGCTCTATTTGAATGCAGATTAACATACAGACACTCATGGGAATGTTTAGTGAAAAACACCGGACTAATTTGCATATGATTTAAACAAATCTGAGCATATGACAACCAAGTACAGACTCCCAGCACCTGAATTCTGCAATTAGATTTAAGGCAAATACTTTTAAAACTTATTTTTAGCACTTTTAAAATTTCAGGTTCTCTTTAATTTGAATGCTGTTTCAAGCTCTGAAACTCACCCTGACTGAGGAGCTAGTCCCAAACCGAAGCATAAATAGCAATCTGGTTGTATTCTCACGTAACGTGCCTGCCTCAATTAATACTGCTCCTTTGCATGAAAAGGGGTGGGCAGTGGAGATAGGAGAATCACAAGTTCAGGTGAAAGATTTTGCAAGTGAGCACGTAATTTCCTGAAGTCTGTCAAGTCACGTGTTATTTTTTATAGTATTCGGTAGTTTATTCCATGCTTTTGTGCAGAGGTATGTGAAGGTAGATGCGTGTAATGATTTGTATTTGAGTCCTCTACAATTAGGGTAGTGGAGGTTTAGGAAGGTACGTGATGAGCTTTTGATGTTTCGTGCCGGTAAGTCAATTAGGTCAAATGAAATGCACATCCCTGTTAATAGGACCAAATTAAGAATTATCCTGAGATCTTGTATACAGGTTTCTGGGACCACACAGAATTCTTCTTTAGTTTCTCATGCTCATAGTATTTCACTAATGAATGATTTACTCAATCTACAATCAGACACATACAGACACATGATTTAAGGTAGGACACGATTGTTGCGTTGATATATCTGAAAACGTTTTTGTCAAAGAGGCTCCTGTTAAATGCATGTAAAGTGGAGGTTTTGTGTATTGATCAGAGCAGTTCATCTGTAGGATCCCGTTGTTTTGTCTTCAGAAGAGAAACAGCTTGGAATTATTACTGACTAGTAAAAAAGGCCCGTTTCTGACACATATGAAATGGGCGCTAGCAAGGTTTTCCTCATAATGTGTATGTTTTGGAGAGTGTATGTGAGAGTGACTGTGTGTGATAGAGAGAGTGAAAGTGTGAGTGTGTGTGTGTGTGTGTGTGTGTGAGAGAGAGAGTGAGTCTGGGTGTGAGCGTGTCTGTGAGAGAGTGTGTGTGTGAGAATGAGTGTGTGTGCAATTGCGTATGGGAGACACAGTGTGATAGAGAGAGAGAGAGTGTGTTTCACACAGATACAGTGTGTGCGTGAATGAGAGTGTGTGTGAGGCACAGATTGTCTGTGAGACTGAGTGTATGAGACCAAGCGAGTATGTAAGTGACTGTGTGACACATAGAGAGTGAATGTGATACAATGTGAGACATAGAGTGTATGAGAGTGAGAGACAGAAACACATTGTCTGTGAGAGAGAGAGTGTGTGTGTGTGTGACAGAGATACCTCCCTCCCTCCCTCCCTCCCTCTCTCTCTATGGTGTCAGGCCCCCCTCTTTCTCTGGTGTCTGAGATTGCTGCCACTGCACCTAAGCAATTGGTGTGCTGGAGGAGAGGAAGAGAGAGAGAGAGAGAGAGAGAGAGAGAGAGAGAGAGTGTGTGTGTGGGGTGGGGGGATGTGTTGGAGGGGTTCAGCTTGGAAGAAGAGGGGTGTGGGGGATTCTGGATGTGCTGCCAGATGAAAGTAAGTGAGTATGTGTGTGTGTGTGTGTGTGTGTGTGGGGGGGGGGGGTTCAGGAAGCAATGGCAGATGACAGAGTGAGGGAGTGTGTGTGGGGGGGGGCAGGGGGTACAGGAAGCGCTGCCAGATGAGAGAGTGAGTGTGTGTGTATGGGGTTTCATGAAGCGCTCCCATCCTTGAACCCCCTCCCCACCTCAGTCCCCTTCTCTCATTCAAGAGTCCCCTCCCCACCCGTCCCCTTCTCCAATCCGAGAACCCCCTCCCCAGTCTCTCCCATCCAAAAACCCCAGTGCCCTTCCCACCCGTCCCCTTCAAGCATCCAAGAACCCTCTCCCCCATCCTTGAACCCCCTCCCCACCTCAGTCTACTTCTCCCATTCAAGAACCCCCTCCCCAGTCTCTCCCATCCAAAAACCCCAGTCCCCTTCCCACTCGTCCTCTTCAAGTATCCAAGAACCCCCTCCCCACCTCAGTCCCCTTCTCCCATTCAAGAATCCCAGTCCTCTCCCCATCCGTCCCCTTCTCCCATCCGAGAACCCCCTCCCCAGTCTCTCCCATCCAAGAACCCCAGTCCCCTCCCCACCCGTCCCCTTCAACTATCCAAGAACCCCCTCCCCACCCCCTTCTGCTTCTCCCATCCATGAACCCCTCCCACTTCAGTCTCCTTCCCATTTGAGAACCCCCTCCCCCCACCCTTCCCCCATCTGAGTCCCTCCCCACCTACCAGCTCCATTCTCCTGCCGCCCAGGCCCACCACCCTCACTGCCTTAAAAAAAACCCCAATTTGAAGCACTGGAGTAACAGGCAGCTGCGCCTCGCGTCTGCCCTTCTACTAAAAATCTCTTCCACGACGTCATTGGGCCTTCCCACATTGAGTCCCACCCGCCCTCGCGGTAATTGGAAGTTACCTGAGAGGAGGGCGGGACTCAATGTGGGAAGGCCCAATGACGTCGTCGAAGAGATTTTTAGTAGAAGGGCAGACGCGAGGCGCTGCTGCCTGTTATTCCAGCGCTTCAAATAGGGTTTTAAAGGCAGGACAGCGCCGGGAGCGGACTCGCAGCACCCCCCACCCGCTGACATCTGGGGCGGAGCGCCCCCACCACGTCGCCGTCGCGCGTTGCTGGGAGAGGACTCGGAGCACCCCCCACCCGCTGACATCTGGGGCGGAGCGCCCCCACCACGTCGCCGTCGCGCGTTGCTGAACTTGGGAGGGAGGGAGAGTGGTGCTCGGGCGGTCGGGGCGGGGCTACCTGAGGCACGCGGCGCGGTTGGTAGCCAGCGTTTTCTTGGCAGGGGGAGGAGTAGGGAAACACGCTCCGCGTGTTTCCCTACTCCTCCCCCTTCCTTGATGCGGTCCCTGCTTTCATTTTTCTGTTGGTTTTCCGCCCTCGACGTCATGACATTTGACGCGAGGGCGGGGCAGCAAGTCGTTCAGTGGCTTCACCACCACGAACTTACGAACCGTTCTGGGAGTCTGAGTGACTTCAGAACGTTGTCCTCAGAACGTTGAGGGTGCCTTTTATTATATTAGATGACTTGTGGGACTTGGTAGTTCAGCTTGCCTATTTTTAAAGCTTAGGTTGATGAGAAGTCATAGACAGTTCGTGGATTTTGCCTCTCTTAGGACTGGTTCAAGATTTGTTTTTGTTATATCTGGGCTACTGCAATAACCCATGCCTGGCCTCCCTGTGAGGCTCACAATAGACTGCACATTGCCAGACTTGCCCTTGTTTTGGGCAAGTCAGAATAATCAGCTGTACTCCTCTGCACTGCTCCTTTTAAGCTGAGTGTCCTCCAATTGCATTGCTACCAGTAGGGGCAGTGTGTTTTCAATCGCAGTGGACAGGCTAGTTCCCTGGAGTGCTGCAGAACTTGCTTGTACCACACTATTGAAAATGTGATAGTGAAACAGCAACCCCCAGTGGTAGGACGGTAGATGGAAGATTCCTGCTCAGCTTAGAGAGAACAATGCTCCTCTGCTGTGCTTACTCCATTGGCTGCCTGTTCAGCAAAGATCTATTAATAAGATCTTGAAGCTTAACTTTAAAGCCTTATGCAGTACTGGTCCTCAGTATTTCAGAGATAAACCGTCATGGTATGCACCTTGTGGTCCCTTCTGGTCCAGTCCAGGGGCGTAGCCAGACAACACATTTTGGGTGGACCTAGGCAAGAAGTAGGTGGGCAACAAGTGTTCTCCCCCCCCACCACCAAAAAAAATATCTCAGCTGGCAGGAAAATGCTTCTTTCCACCTTGGTAGTCTGAAGCAGGCATGCACTGAAAACTGAGCATGCGCAGGTGCCAGTATCATGGAGAGTAGCGTTTTTATTATCATCAGGGGGAAGTCTTCAGCTGGCGGAGCTTGGGATTCCCACCAGCTACCACTAAACGTGTGTCAGGCCCACCTGTGGCTACGCCATTGGTCAGGGTCTGCTCTTTTGGGAATGTAAAGTTAGAATATTATTGGGTGATGACTCCATCTTTGTGGAATGAACTTCCAATGTCATCTGGACAAGACTATGGGACTCTTTTATTAAGCTGCGGTATAAAATGGGCTTAGTACATCCTGATGTGGGACTTTCCCATGAGCTAAGCCCATTGCTACCACAGCTATAAAATAGGCCTTTTTCTTCTTTTACTTTTGCCAGTCCTGTGCTAATTTATTCATCAGTGTTTGTGCGTTAACCTGCATTAACTAGTTAGCATGCACTAATATGAATGTGCAGCTAGTTAGCTCTTCCATGCCCATTCCTGCCATGCCACTCCCTCTCCCAAAAATAAGAAAAAAAATAATTAGTGCATGATTAACGCATACAACAAGGGAAATGACCGCAGGACACTTTAGTGCATCCTGCGGTAAGCTTTTTTTTTTGGTGTGCTAAACCTGTTTTAGAGCTTAGCGCAACTTAGTAAAAGAGCCTCTGAGGGGCATAATTGAACGAAAACGTCTATCTCCATGGGCGTTTATCTCCGAGAACGGGTCCGTGAAGGGGCGGACCGAACCGTATTTTCGAAAAAAATAGACGTCCATGTTTTATTCGACAATTTGTGAGCTGGGCGTTTTTGTTTTTCAGTGATAATTGAAAATGAAAGCGCCCAGCTCAAAAATGAATAAATCCAAGGCATTTGTTCGTGGGAGGGGCCAGGATTCGTAGTGCACTGGTCCCCCTCACATGCCAGGACACCAACCGGGCACCCTAGGGGGCACTTTTACAAAAACAAAAAAAAAGGTAAAAGAGCTCCCAGGTGCATAGCACCCTTCCCTTGTGTGTTGAGACCCCCATATCCCCTCAAAACCCACTGCCCACAAGTCTACACCATTATTATAGCCCTAAGGGGTGAAGGGGGCACCTACATGTGGGTACAGTGGATTTGGGGGGTTGGACGACTAATAAGCATTAAGCAGCACAATTGTAACAGGTAGGGGGGGATGGGCCTGGGTCCACCTGCCTGAAGTCCACTGCACCCCCTAACAACTGCTCCAGGGACCTGCATACTGCTGCCAGGGAGGTGGGTATGACATTTGAGGGTGAAAATAAAAAGTTGTGAAACATCATTTTTTGTGGTGGGAGGGGGTTAGTGACCACTGGGGGAGTCAGGGGAGGTCATCCCCGATTCCCTCTGGGGGTAATCTGGTCATTTAGGGCACTTTTTGGGGCCTTATTCGTGAAAAAACAGGGTCCAGGAAAAGTGCCCTAAATTCTAGCTACAAACGCATACTTTTTTTCCATTATCGGCGAAAGGCGCCCATCTCTCCTCGGCCAATAACCACGCCCCAGTTCCACCTTCGCCACACCTCCGACATGCCCCCGTCAACGTTGTACGCTTCCACGATGGAGTGCAGTCGAAAACGTCCAAAATCGCCTTTCCATTATACCGATTTATTCGTTTTTGTGAGATAAACGTCTATCTCCCGATTTGGGTCGAATTCTAGACGTTTTTCTCTTTCAATTATAAGGTGGTCTATGTTACTTAATATATTTGTAAATTAGTGACAAAGTGCAGTTCCTTTGAGAGGATTTTCTGTGTTTATTCTCAGAGTCCCTTTCTGATATTTTTGATGCTTTTCAATTGGAGACTGTCGGATTTATATATCATGTATCAACCCAGTAAAATCTGGAATTCTATTCCTGAATAGATTTGTACTTTTCCAAAGTATCTGAAAACATACTTTTTTTGATATGCATTTTAATACATGATCTGATCATTTGCCAAACGATTTTTGTATTTCTTATCTTATTGTAACCCGCTTGAATTCCTTGTCGACTTAAGCAGGATATAAATACCAAGCATAGAATAGAATAGAATAGAATACATGTGCTGCTCTGGGCAGCAGTACTGAGGGCTGGGAGGGGGAGTTATACATTTTTTAAAATATATAAATATTTTTACTCCAGGCACTAACGGGCATTTTTTCAACTCTGCTTTTCTTTTCTTGAAAGTCTTGTTTTGCATTTCTAGGGTTAAGGCAGGAAACCTGTTTGAACATCATTGGAAGATGCCTTTGAAATGTGGTCAGACGCGTCCACCTGGTCCTGGAGGCACATCCAGTACAGTGAGTGGCCTCGACACGGGCCTGAAAATCAGGTCATTCAGTTTCTTTATATTGCGCCATGCAGGGGAGTAGCCAGACCTTGAGGTGGGAGGGGGCCAGAGCCTGAGTTGGGGGGGGGGGCACAATTTGGTCTGCCACCTCGCCGCCGCCTTGCCACCCCCTGCCGCCCTGCCGCTTCCAACCCACTGCCACAGGAAATACCTTGGCTGGTGGGGGTCCCCAACCCCTGCCAGCTGAAGTGTTGTCCAGCAACAGTCTCCTGTGCCGCTGCATTATCTGCCTTGCTTTGTCTTCCCCTCACGTCCTGCACGCTCCTTTTAGTGAAATTGAGCATGCTTAGTTTCAGTGAAAGGAGCGTGCCAGACATGGATGGGTGATTAGAGGGTGACAAAGCTGTATAATTTTATGGTTTATAATGTGATAAGAAGCCCCATATCTTAAGTTCTGTCTGGTGCATGTCAAAATATTTCATTATTTTAACTTCAAGGGTCTTATGTTCTATATTTTTAACAATTCCTTTTAGTTTTCTGACCATAAAGTCATTGATGCAGTAAGCTGTCTTGCAAAATGCTCTCCCGCTGAGGTGTCACGCTGGTTTCTTTTGCGGTGCTTGTATAAGTTGATTCTTGACTTTAGCATATGGCCTGTCTCCCCAACATAGCATCCTTCTTCACATCTTCTGCAATGAATGATATATACTACATTTGAAGAAGAGGGCAAGTAATATTCCCTTATGCTGACCTCTTTTCCCATGTCAGTAACTGTGGTTTTGTGTGTTATGTGCTGGCACAGTTCGCAGTTTGGTATATTGCAAGGATGTGTGCCATTCTCTTCTTTTTCAGCTGAGTTGAGAAAAGAAATACACTTAATGAACTGCTTTGACTTGATTTCTTCCTACTTCAGGCCATTCATCCTTGGATGTTTCCATGTCCTCCTGTAATTAAAGCTTTTAGACACCTTGCCTTGTCTTTCTTTGTAATAAATCCTGGGTGGAGGTGGGGGTTGTCTTTAAAAGACCATTTCTCTGTTTTTTTATTCTTGTTTGATGGAACATGCAGTGCTGTAGACGAAACACGATGTGTCATCATGTTTACTTTGCTGTCATGGTAAGAGAGGAGATGAGCAGCACTGGAGAGCATTCAGCTCATTTGATTCAGAGGTTTCTGTGTATAATGGAAAACAAATTAGGCTGGTGGCTTTATAGGTGTTTGCCACACTATAAGTGTTTTTGAATGGAGGAACGTGGAAATGCGCCATTGTGTGACACATCTGTCAATGAGAAAGGGGAAATGTGCGAGTGTGTGACACTGTAAGTATCAATGAATGAAGGAACAGAAAATATGCTTTTGTGTGACACTGTAAGTATCTGTGAATGAATGAAGGAAGGAAGGAAGGAAGGAAGGAAGGGGAAATGCACTGTTTTGTGACACTGTAAGTGAATAAAGGAAGGGGAAATGCGCTGTTCTGTGACACTGTATGTCAGTGCGTTTTTTCTAGCGAAAAAGGTGCCGATACTCAAATGCCAGGCCACCCTTCAGGAATGGGGTGATCACTTAGAGACCCACCCCACAGTAGCCAGGCCCCCTGCAACCAGTCATAGAATCTATGACAGGGCAGAATTGGTGTATAGAGCCTGAGATCTTTCATTAAAACTTGGGGACCATGGGTCAATTTTAGCAGACAATGGAAAAGATGCTGGTACTCAGTACCCCCAAGTACCTCCTCAAAAAGAGCCCTACTATAAGTATCTGTGAATGAAGGAAGGAAGGAAGGGGAAAAGCAGCGTTGTATGACATTGTAAGAGAACGGAGGAAGTGGAAATGTGGCATTGTGTGACACTGTAAGTATATGTGAATGAAGGAAGGGGAAAGGTGCCACTGTGTGACACAATGGGACTCATTTTCAAAGAGAAAAACATACAAAAAGTGTCATAAAAAAGCATTTGGACAAATTTCTTCTCAAAATGTCCAAATCTGTATTTTTGAAACCTATTTTGCAGATGTTTATCTATGTAATTTGTCTGCAGTGTGCCCAAATCAGAATGGGGCGTGTTGGGGCGGGCTTAGGGCGTTCCTAACACTTGGACGTTTTACAGCCGTAATGGAACAAAAAGAAAACATCTAGGGCTGAAACTTCAATGGTGTGGTCTAGACCTATTTTTAAAATGAATAATGCACAAAAAGGTGTCTAAATTACCAGATGACTACTGGAGGGAATCAGGGATGACCCCCCCCCTTACTTCCCCAGTGGTCACTGACCCCCTCCCACCCCCCCAAAGATGTGATTAAACATATTACTTACCAGCCTCTATGACAGCTTCAGATGTTATAGCCAAGTCTATTAGAGCAGCAAGCAGGTCCCTGGAGTGGTGTAGTGGTCACTGGAGTGCACTATGCAGAGGAGGCCCAGGACCACATCCCACGCTACCTGTTACACTTGTGATGGAAAGTGTGAGCCCTCCCACAATCCCCCATAACCTACTGTACCCATATATAGGTGATCCCTTCACCTCTAAGGGCTATTGTAGTAGCGTACAGTTGGGTAGAGTAGGGTTTTGGTGGGTTTTGGAGGAATTGCCATAGAGTATAATGAGGTAAGGGTAAGATGTGTAGCTGAGAGCTTTTATATGAAGTCCACTGCAGTGTCCCCTAGGGTGCCCCATTGCTCTCCTGGGATGTCTGTGTGGCCAGTTCACGAAGAATGCCGGTTTGTTCTATATCCCAGTGGTTTGATTTTCTAAATTTTTCACTTGGAAGGTTTTTTTTTTTTTTCTTTCAGAAATGGCCCAAAAAGATAAATGCACAGAGCCCAAAAACATATTGCCACTGACCATTTTCGAAAAAAAAAAAAAAAAAAAAAAAGATAGACATTTTGCTGTTTCACAAATGGCCATATTTCCTGTTCAGATTTGTGATGTTTAAAGCAAAACACTCAAAGTCCAACTTAGATGTCATGTGGGAAAAGCCCCTCTATAAGTGTCTGTGCCATTGCGTGACACTGTAAGTGTCTGTGGATGAAGAAAGAGGAAATGTGCCACATGGGTAACACTGGAAGTATCTGTGAATAAAGGAAGGGAAAACATGCTGTTGCTTGACACTCTAAGTAAATAAATCGTTTATCGTTTATTTATTTACTATACCGTTACTTATTGCTTTGGTGAAACAGAACGGTTTACATGTTTAAAAAAACATTTAAAAAAACACACAAAATAACATCTAGGAAATCCAGTAGTTGATAGGAAAGCACAGCAAACCAAGCATACAAAATATAATAACAAATAATAATAACAATTACACCAAACCTAAAAATTTATAATAATTCAAGCTGTAAATTAGTATCTCGTTTATTTATTTTTTTTGGGTTCTCTATCCTGCATTATTATCAAATGTATTTTGAAAAAGATATGTTTTTAGGGTTTTAAGAAAGCGGGTATATGTATCCTCTAATCTTAATAATTTTGGGAGACCGTTCCAAAGTGAGGGCGATAGAAAAAAGAAGGCTGATTTTCTTGTAGATTCCCATCTAGCCCTTATTGGTGATGGAATTACCAACCTGTTATCTGTAAGCGATCTAAGAGTGCATATCGGTGCGTATGGTATAGTAAGATTAGCTAAATACGATGGAATTGATAAATATGTCAGGATGTAGATCTTAAATTTTATTCTGGCTTCAATCGGAAGCCAGTGAAGTTGGTATAAAAGTGGTGTAATTCTGTCATATTTCGATACTCGACAAATAACACGTGCTGCAGTATTTTGTATCAGTTGTAAACATCTTAGATTTGCCTTCGTGGTGCCTGCATAAATGACATTACAGTAATCTAGATGTGTAATAATATAAGCATACGTTAACGTATGTAGGGAATCTTTATCCAATGAGTTTCTAATAGAACGTAATCTCCGTAAATGATAAAAATATTTTTTTATTACATCTGATATTTGCTCATCAAAAGATAATGCAGCGTCAATAATAACACCTAAATATTTAAACGATGGTACCATAGGTAATTGCTTGCCACATAAAGCAGGTATTAATGTTGGCATTGATCCATGACCTGTTATCCAAGATGTTATCGTTTTATCTGGATTTAATACTAACTGCTGTTTTTTAAGCCAACTAGCTACTTCAACAAGGCAATTTTGAATAGGTGTTAAATCAATATTTTGCGGTTGCACATAATGAATAAACGAAGAGGAAACACACTGTTGTGTGACACTGTAAGTGAATGAAGGAAGGAGAAATGTGCCGTTGTGTGACACTGTATCTGCGAATGAAGAAAGGGGAAATGCGATGTGTGACATTCAGGCTTATTTTAGAAAGAGAAGGGCGCCCATCTTTCGACACAAATTGCAAGATGGACGTCCTTCTCACAGGGTCGCCCAAATCGGCATAATCGAAAGCCGATTTTGGGCGTCCTCAACTGCTTTCCATCGCGGGGATGACCATAGTTCACGTGGGCGTGTCGGAGGCATAGCGAAGGCAGGACTGGGGCGTGCCTAACACATGGGCGTCCTCGACCGATAATGGAAGAAAGAAGGGCGTCCCTGACGAACACTTGGACAACTTTACCTGGTCCTTTTTTTCTTAAGACCAAGCCACATAAATGTGCCCTAAATGACCAGATGACCACCGGAGGGAATCAGGGATGACCTCCCCTTACTCCCCCAGTGGTCACTAACCCCCTCCCACCCTCAAAAATTTTTAAAAAAAATATTTTTCCAGCCTCTATGCCAGCCTCAGATATCATACCCAGCTCCATGACAGCAGTATGCAGGTCCCTGGAGCAGTTTTAGTGGGTGCAGTGCACTTCAGGCAGGCGGACCCAGGCCCGTCCCCCCCACCTGTTACACTTGTGGTGGTAAATGTGAGCCCTTCAAAACCCACCAGAAACCCACTGTATCCACATCTTGGTGCCCCCTTCACCCATAAGGGCTATGGTAGTGGTGTACAGTTGTGGGTAGTGGGTTCATTTTTCAACTTGTTTTAGCCTGTATTTTCATTCGAGTAATAAGCATGCATATCAGCTGTTGTCCATTAGAGGGAGCCAACTAGCTGCCAAATCACATTGGTTTCAGAAGGCAGTTTGAACACAGCTTGACTTAACTTCTGATTTGCTGGAAGCATTATGATATTAGTGTACCAGAAAAGCTTGAGATCATGACCCTAAGAGAACTGAGGAAAACGAAGACGTTATAATCACCTGGGACATCCCCATCCCAACTGATAAAAAGCTGGATCCCCCCCCCCAAAAACAGATATAGTGGTAAAAGAGAAAAACACCAGAACGGCATTGATTATGGAGGTGTTGGTCCCAAGCAATTGCTTGGTGAATCGCGTGGAGAGAGGGAAGGTCCTCAAGTACCAAGAAATGCAATCTGAGACTAGCAAAATGTGGTAGAAAGATAGCAAAATATTTCCCATCATTTTGGGTGCCACAGGCTTGATCTAAAAGAACTTCCAAGCGCACCTGGCTAAGTTGCCTAGACATATTACATTTTATAAACTCCAGAAAAAAAGCTCTCTTTGGCACAATGCAAGTACTATAGCAAACGTTAGCAGTAAATTTGAGAGACTAATATCATACTCCACATGCTCTGGCTTAGGCGTGAAGTTTATTCTTCTCATGGTATGCACAAAACTAACCCACATGGAGAAATCCCCCCCCCCCCCCCAGTCCCCAAATAGTGCTCTTTGGGACTGACGGGACTGCAGAAATGACCTCTGGTAGAAATTGGATTTTTAAAAAAGTATTTTAACCCTTTTTAATTTCCACGGTACTGTAAAACCATCCTATTCTGTTTACAATGGTCCATACATAAACTTACACCTATTACACCAACAATAAAATCTTACATAAACATTTCCTTCATATTTAGTCTAGAGATACAAAACTCTAACAACCTTTCTCAGTGCATGAAGCTGTCATGTTTCTTTCAATGCAGATAAAATCAATGCTGTGCTTCCCTTTCTCTTTCTGTGTCATCATTCCAGTTCTGCTTTTCTTTTCTGAATATTTTATGATAAAGCTGAAACAGTTTCCCATCCCAGTGATGTAGCCTGAAAATATTCTAAAAGCTTAAAATAGATAATAAACAATTATGTAACATTAATGTATATTGCTGTGCAACAAATAAAACATAACATTATACATACAATGAAATATGAATAAAATACTGTACTATATTCAAAACTAGAAACATAATCTCACCCTACTCTCTTTTTAACATAACATAAGAACATAAGAATAGCCATACTGGGTCAGATCAATGGTTCTTCTAGCCCACTATCCTGCTTCCAAAAGTGGCCAAGCCAGGTCACAAGTACCTGGCAGAAACCCAAATAGTGGCAACATTCCATGCTACCAGTTCAATAACAGACTATGGACTTTTCCTCCAGGAACTTGTCCAGAACATTTTTTACACCCAGATACATTAACCACTGTTACTACAATCTCCAGCAAAGACATCCAGAGCTTAACTATACAGTGAGTGACGAAATATTTCCTCTTAGTTGTTTTGAAAGTATTTCTATGTAACTTCATTCAGTTGCCTAAAATATATCATAAACTTAACAAATAGATTCTAAAAGACTTCCATTCAAGTACAAA
Source organism: Microcaecilia unicolor (assembly GCF_901765095.1). NCBI lineage: Eukaryota > Metazoa > Chordata > Amphibia > Gymnophiona > Siphonopidae > Microcaecilia > Microcaecilia unicolor. The sequence continues at coordinate 201,890,013 of NC_044038.1, read as the reverse complement.
AGTAAAGGGTCTGGAAACATACTCTTTGCCAATAAATAATTACCCTAAACCATCCTAGCCCCTCAGATAGTTCTGATAGCTTCATTTGCCAGTTGTGCCACTCTATTTTTTGGGAATGGGGGAGGGGGCTGAAAATGGTAAAGTAGAACTAAGACTTTAGAAACTACTTGGCTACAAGACTGGTGTTTGGGGGGGGGGGGGGGGGTTGCAAACAGGGCTCCAAGCCTACCTAAAGGTGAACAAGGGATAGCCAGCTTTGGTGAGCTTTGGGACCCTCTGGTCATTGCATTTAAGAATACATATGGTACAGAAAGTCAAAGTAAAATTGTATTTTTCAGCAGATAACGACATTTAAGAACATAAGAATAGCCATACTAGGTCAGATCGATGGTCCATCTAGCCCAGTATCCTGATTCCAACAATGGGCAATCCAGGTCACAAGTACCTGGCAGAATCCAAAATAGTAGCAATTTTCCATGCTACCGATCCAGGGACAGCAGTGGCTTCACCCATGTCAGAATATGGACTTTTTCTCCAAGAACTTGACCAAACCTTTTTTAAACCCAGATATACTAACTGCTGTTACCAAATCCTCTGGTGACGAGTTGCAGAGCTTAACTATTTGACGAGTGAAAAAAACTATTTCTTCCTATTTATTTTAAAACTATTACCATGTAACTTCATTGAATGTCCCCTAGTCTTTGTACTTTTTGAAAGAGTAAAAAAGATAATCAATTCACTTTTACTCGTTCTACACCACTCAGGATTTTGTAGACCTCTATCATATCCACCCTCTTCCCTTAGCCATCTCTTTTCCAAGCTGAGACAAGTTCCATTCCCTTTATCATTTTGGTCATTCTTGTTTGAACCTTTTCTAATTCCGCTATTTCAGATATGGCAACCAGAATTGCAAACAATACTCAAAGTGAGCTCGCACCATGAAGCAATACAGAGGCACTTGATCCATCTAATCTGTCCTATGACTGACCATCTCCCCTCTTCCCTCTGTCCTTTGTATTTGTCAGGAAATGGAGCACAGGATAATGAAGAGATGCATCAGTCATTTATGGGGAGAAGGACAGAGTTCCTGTGCTGCACCCCATGCTGGATGCATTAACAGGGGCCACGGTAATATGTGTAGTGTGACCAGTCTTTTGTCCTGGGGTGAACTGCTCCAGACTTTTCTAGCCTTCCTTCTGTGACAGCCGATTAATATTATTAGAGAGTGAGTTAGAAAACCTGAAGAGGGACTTAACAAGATGACAAGGAAAGAGTGACCCAGGCCTGAGAGGAACATGAGACTGAAATCTCATAATGAGCTTCAGTTGGGTATCACCTGCAGAGCTGTGACTGTCAGTGCCTGCTCTAAGACAACTTATTTCTACCCTAAACTCTTGTCTCCTGCTGTGCTAAAGTGGAAATGATCTATGAGAATGTTCCAGCAAAGAGGCCAAGAGAAACTGGTGGTTCAACATCACTCTAGACTCTTAAATAACATGCATTGTGAGGCTGTTGTGTCTAGCAAGCAGAAGGTGACTTCTGTGTCCCACGCAGGCACCAGTATTTAAAGAAACAATGCACTGGAGGCACCGGGAGCTGGTTCTCAGGTTTTATCACACTTCTATATCAGCAGTGGTAATGAAAAGCACTCTAGGGCTAATTTCTCCCCAGAAGCAAGCTGACATCCTGTATTTGTACAAGACTTCCTGGTAGTGTGCCATAACTGTATTAATTGTAAAGTGCATGCTTGGGGCTGCATTGACTGGCACCAGGTCATGCAGGGTGCGGGCATGAGTGGTGCTCGACTTTTAACCCTTTCATTTGTGTGCTGTCTTTCCCAGGCTTTTTCCTTTGTTGGTGCAAATCTTTTAGGTAGGCTGCTACTTGATTTAATTTAATATAATAATGACATTTATATTCTGCTTTTCTTCTTACAAGGTCCAAGATGAATTGCAATATAATTTATCAAATCCTTGAAGGTTTGCAGGCTACTTTCATCTCAAATGATAATATCTTTGGACTTTTGTTCTGCCAGGCTGCAAAGCAATGGTGCTCCCTCTGGACTGACCAGCGCTGGTTCTGAGGTTCAGGTTCTGCTGTTCTAGTCCTGTGTTTTCCCCCCACTGTATGAGAGGACCTGTAGTTCTGGTTTCATTAATAAAAACAAGATTGCATGGTGTTAGAGGTTAAATCAGGACTGGATGTGCCTGTCCCAAGAAAACATAACAATTTGAGCTGGTCATCCTAAGCTAGGGCTTCCCATACCTGTCTGGGTGACCTCGTAGTCAGTTGATTTTCTGAATATCCACAATAGGAGCAAATATTTTCTCACTTAGCATATAGTTTAGCTCTGGAAGTCATTACTGGAGGAAGTGGTAAAAGCAGTTAATGCAGCTGGGTTCAAAAAGATTTTGAGCAAATTCCTGGAGGAAAAGTTCATAAACTGCTATTAAAGTAGACCTGGGATAAGTCACTGCTTATCCCTGGGGTATGTAGCAGGGAATCTTGCTACTTTTTTGGGACTGTGTCCTGAACTGGCCACTGTTGGAAGCAGGATACTGGGCTAGATAGACCCTTGGTCTGACCCAGTTGGGCAACTCTATATTCTTAGGTTCTAATGATGATGTATAAGAAAGATTTGCATACACCAGAACCCTGGCATATGCAAATTTATCTCCTTCATATTTGTTATGGATATCTTGAAAACCTGACTGGTTTTTGGGCTTTCTGTACTGGTTTGGAAGCCATAAACAGCCAGGACGGACCATTCTCAGAGATGCCAGCTGAGGTCCCTCCACAAAAGGACTTTCTGTAAAGAACCTGATAATGAATAGCCAATCAGGCTGAAATGTTTCCTGATTGAACAAGCAGCATTTCAACAGACCTGCTGTGCATCCTCAAAATCATAGGCAAGATGCCTTTGGGTTGATGGAGAATAAGGTCATAACAGTCCTAAGGGACAAATGTAAAACATTTGTCAGCCTGGCAAAAATATCTTCTCCCTCCAATGTACTGTTTCTTTTCTTTTGGCAGATGATGATCTTGGCAGGTTCACATTATACTCCTAGGAATAGCAGAGAATGGACCATAAAAGGTGCCCCCCCCCCTCCAGTCTTCCCCAGCCCCACTCCCACTCTTCAATCTTCACCTGGGCACTGAAATCTTAACTCCAGCTTGGAATATCTTTAATACTTTTTGTCTTGGTGATTCAGGGTTTTCTTTGAGTACCATATACATGTTTACTCTCTTCTTTCCTCCCTATGAAGTCCCTGTGGTTGATAGACTACAGGAGAGTGGAGTTTGTGAGTACTGTGATACATTATTTGAGAGTCTTATAGGTATGGACGGGGAGAGGGATCTTGGGGTGATAGTATCTAAGGATTTGAAGGCGACGAAACAGTGTGACAAGGCGGTGGCCGTAGCTAGAAGGTTGTTAGGCTGTATAGAGAGAGGTGTGACCAGCAGAAGAAAGGGGGTGTTGATGCCCCTGTATAAGTTGTTGGTGAGGCCCCACCTGGAGTATTGTGTTCAGTTTTGGAGGCCGTATCTTGCTAAGGATGTAAAAAGAACTAAAGCGGTGCAAAGAAAAGCTACGAGAATGGTATGGGATTTGCGTTACAAGATGTATGAGGAGAGACTTGCTGAACTAAACATGTATACTCTGGAGGAAAGGAGAAACAGGGGTGATATGATACAGACGTTCAAATATTTGAAAGGTATTAATCCGCAAATGAACCTTTTCCGGAGATGCGAAGGCTGTAGAACGAGAGGACATGAAATGAGATTGAAGGGGGGCAGACTCATGAAAAATGTCAGGAAATATTTTTTCATGGAGAGAGTAGTGGATGCTTGGAGAATTCCTTTATTAAATAAAACGGAAAAAACCAATATTCAAGACATTACATCATGCCGTTGTAAAACCAGCCCCACTACACTTTTATACAAAAAATACAAACCCGATAAAACCCGTCCCCCCCCCAAATCCCCCCCACACCATACATTCAAATCAACTTCAAGCGTACATGCTTCCACCAAACCCCAAAATTAAGTACCCCCCCCTCCACCTTTTCCCAGCGTGCCAATTCCTGGACGGCTCGGACAACGTCCCAGGAAACCTGCTCAGCCGACCTGCACTCCTGGCGCATAGACACCCCGCATCGGGCCACCCACAGGCAGTACCTGATAATAACTGATATGAGGAAGGCGGTACCTGGCTCCAGCCGCCCCGTCCCCTGCTGCCTCCCGTACACCCAGTCTGCATAGGTGTAGGACGTGAAGCTGGGGATGGCCAACAAGGCGGCCACTCTTCCACAAACTGCTCTGGAGAATGGACACTCCATAAGGAAGTGGTCCATCGTCTCCAGCTGACCAGCACACTCCCCCCTCGGGCAATTTCGGTCCTGCATGCTTCGGTGCATATTTGCCCTAACATATAATTTACCATGAAGGGACAGCCAGGCAATGTCCCTGTACTTGTTCGGGAGTCGTCTAGATGAAATAAAGCCCAGGCCCTGCCTCAGCACGGGCCCTGGAGCATCCCTAAGAGTCAGGGGAGATGAGAAATGCTGGGAGCGAACCCGCTCCACCCAGCTCTCCCTCTGCCCCGCCCTTATTTCCTCCCATGTAATGTCCCACAACCGGACCAGCTTTACTAAGGATTTGTAGTAGCCTACCCCCTCTGGGAAACCCTTCCGCAACCTCCCCACCTTCCCCCCTCCCCACCAAGGGCCCCAAAATCCCTCCCACCACTGCACAACACTTTGTGCCCACCCTGGGGCCTCCGGCCCTCCCCCCCGCCCAAGGTTAAACTGGATGAACAGGGAGGAGAATAGCAAGACAGGGTTTACCATCCCCACCCCCCCTTCCTCCCGCGACCGGTAAGTAATATTGCGTTTTACCGGGTTCATCCTGTTGCCCCACAAAAGTTGAAAAAACACGCTGTACAATAAAGTGAAACAGCATTCCGGCAAAAGGCAGATGTAACTCAAGAAGAGAAACATGGGGACTATCTGGGTCTTCAACAACCGGACCCTGTCTGCCATGGACATCCGCCACCCCTTCCAACGATCCACCTTTTCCCTTGCCTCCGATATCTTTTGCTCCCAACTCTCCCGCCCGTAATCCCCCCCCCCAAAATACACTCCCAACACCCGCATTCTTTCAATCCCTGCAGGAAACCCGCCCCCTAGGTTAAATCGCCGTTCCTCTGGACCCACCCACAAGCTAGTACACTTACCCAGGTTTACCCGTGACCCCGATGCCTTGGAATATTCTTCAAGGGTCTCCCGCAGCATCCTCCCCTCCCTCTGGTCTGCCACCCAAACGGTGACATCGTCTGCATAAGCGATGACTCTCAATACGTTCCCTTTGCCAACCTCTACCCCTCTGAGCCCTCCCTCCCCCCCTCCTCCTAGCCTCCGCACCAGGGGATCTATGGCAAAAGCGTACAGCAGGGGGCTCAATGGGCACCCCTGCCGTACCCCTGCCGTGACCCCCACCTCCGCCCCCCTCCATCCATTCACCAGGGGAAAAAATCGCGCCCCAGCATACAACAGTTGCAGTTGTGCGATCCACTCCCCCGGGAAGCCATAGTGATCCAGGACCTTCCACAAGAACTCCCACTGCACTCGGTCGAAAGCCTTGTCCTGGTCCAAGGCCACGACCAACCTACCATCTCCCACCTGGCTATGTTCCAAGCCCTCCCTCACCCAGGCTACTGCCTCCAGCACCCCCCTTCCTGGGACCCCACACCTCTGCGGGACTGCTAGCACTTCACCGGAGACCTTCCTCATGCGAGCATGAAGCATGTGGGCGAAGATCTTCCGGTCGCTGTTCAATAGTGCTATTGGTCGCCAGTTCGCCACGTCTTGAGGGTCCTTGCCTTTGCTAAGGAGGACCAATGCTGATCCTCCCATAGACTCCGGCAAGGATCCTCCTGTTCGCGCCTCCTCCCAGAGTTAAAGCAAGAGCGGCGCCAGCTGGTCCCTGAACCGTTGGTAAAACTCCGCCGGAAGTCCATCCGGCCCCGGCGCTGTTCTGCGCCGCAAGGCCCCAATGGCCTCCTCCACCTCACCCAGCGTCCACGGCTGCGTTAAGACCTGAAGATGGGGCCCCCCATTACCCACCCCCGGGGTCCCCTCAATATATCTTCCCATGGCCTCTGTCCCCAACTGTAGGTCCGAGAAAACCCGCCCAAAATGCGTCCCCACCACCCGCAAAATACCTTCCCTGGATTCTTGGAGCACCCCCCCCTCATCCCTAAACCCCACCACCACCCTCCTCTCCCTTCGTTCCTTGCAGCAGTCATACGGGTCCGGACCAAGCAGCTTCCCGAAGTCCCGCTCGTAGACGAGGGAAGAGTAGCGGTTGTACTGTACTCTTTCAACCTCCTGCTGCAGTACCTCAATATCCTCCCTCCTCCCCCCCCGGGAAATTAGATTATCCCGTCGCTTTCTCAGGGCGATCCCCAACCGGGTGGCCTCCCTTCCCTCCCGCCTTGCCTGACGGAGAAAAAACCCTCTGGTGCGGTGTTTCAGTACTTCCCACCAGTCCCTGAGGGAAGGGAAGACACCCTGAATGGACACCTGGTCTGCTAGGAATTCCAGGTACTCCTGGTGCAACACCCCCTCCTTCAACCATTTGAGATTCAATCTCCACAACCCTTTCCCTAGCTTGCACGCCCCCCCTCCCCCCAACTCTATCATCACCATCCTGTGGTCAGAGAAATCTACTTCCACCACCCTAGGTGCCTGCCTACATGCCCCTTCCCGAACTATAAACCGGTCAATTCTGCTCCTACAGGTGCCCCGTGAAAAGGTGAAACCCTGATTCCCACCACCAAGTGCAATATGTACATCCACCAGCCCTGCTCCTTTCATAATCCCCGCTAGTCGAACCCCATCATAGCGTACTTGTGGTGCCCGCCCCCCACTATCCTCTTTCCATAAGATAGTGTTGAAGTCTCCTCCCCACACCAACTGCCTTGAAGTGTATAGGTAAGGCTTAATTTTGTTGAACAATGCAGACCTTCCCTGTTTGCTTTGCGGTCCATACACATTAATCACCCGCAAGGCCACCCCCCGCAATATTACGTCCAACACCAAACACCTACCAATACCCAGCTCCACCACCCTCTGAATCTCTACTTTATTGGTTTTAAAGAGGATGCCTATCCCCCCATACCTCTCCCCGGCCAGACCCCAGATAGAGGGTCCCCATCTCCAGGCCCTCTTTGCCCGCCGGATGTCCTCCAGCGTCTGCAACCGGGTCTCCTGGAGGAGGAAACAGTCCGCCTCCACAGCAGAGAGGCCATCAAATGCCAAGCTTCTTGCCCTCTGGGAGGCGACACTAGCCACATTAAGTGTGGCGAACACCAATAGCAGTCCCGCCATCAGTCCTCGCTACCACACCCCCCGCCTTCCTGGCTGCCTTCCCTTCTCTCCACACCATCATCCATGGTCCCTTCCCCTCCACCCTCTTCTTCCTCCTCCGCCCAATCCCGGACCCCTAGCTTAAACATCCCTTCCCCCACCCTTGCTTTCTTCCTCCCTATCTTCTTTTTGTCTTCACCCACCTCCCTCCCTCCCTGGGGATCATCAACCGACCTGCCCCCCTCCTCTCCTCCCTCTTCCACCCCTACTACCTCCTCTTCTTCCACCCTTCCCATCAATCCCGCCTCCGACCCTTCCTCCCTCCCCTCACGGGCCTGCATTACTATCTCCTTTCTTACCTTCCTTTCCTCTCCCGCCCTCCCTGCATCAGCTGTCACCTCCCCCGATCCACCCACCTCCCCCCCTACCCTTCCCCCCTCTTTGTCCCTCAAAACCCTCCCCCCCGTTTCTCTTTCCTCTTACCCGCTGTTCCCCTCACTCCTTCTCCCCTACCTCCCAACCCGTCCTGCCGGCTACCCCCATCCTCTACCTCCTCACCAGCCAGTTCCTCAACCCCTCCCTCCTCTTCCAAACCCCTGAATCTATTCCCTACTTCTATCCCCATTCCCACCCCCCTTCCCCCCTTTCCTCTTCGCTGTTTCTTGGACACCCGCGTCCAGCCCTCATCCTCCCCTTCCTGCCGCTTCCGACCCCCCCCCAAGCCCCCCCCCCTCTACCTGTCCCTGTCCTTCCCTGGACCCTCTCCCCCCCGCCCCCGGGAACCTGATCATGGTCTGCTTCCCCTCCCCCCTCCTCCTGACCTGAACCATCCCTATCTATCTCCTCCTCACCCCCATTATGGGAGGCCCAAGGGCAGGCTCGAAATGCATGCCCCAGACCCCCACACAGGTTGCACCGAATAGACATACAGGACTCCGTGGGATGCTCTTTAGACCCGCACTTTCCACACTGCACAACTGGGCATGACATACTAAAATGTCTAAACGACCCGCACTTGTGACACTGCCGTGGCTGCCCCTTATAAAAGCAGAGAATCCGATCCCTGCCGATGAACGCCGAGGAGGGAATGTGCTGGGTGACATGCCCTGCCTGCCTCAGCCTAACCTGCGCACCCCAACCTCCAGCCCACACCCTACTGGGGTCCGGGAGTTTGGACAAGGGGGTACGCAATTCTGCGTACCGTTGTAGCCAGAAGGCCAGGTCCGCCCCTGATAGAGACTCATTTCGAACCAGAAGGGTTACCTGCACCAGGTCGGGTCTGCTAATCGGTACGGCCCGGTAGTTCTTCCAGTCCCCTCTCCCCCGTACCCCTTCGTATCTCTCCCAGAAGACCTCCATGCCTCGCTGGGTTAGAAAGCTAATATCGTATTCTGGTATATTCACCGGATGAATACAGACATAGAGGTCCTCTGGGAGGAATCCTAGACCAAGGACCAATCTCAGGACTGCATCCCTGCTTGGCATCGCCCCCTTCCCCACCCATTTCAATTGTACCACATTCCTCCTTTTGGGAACCTGGCCTCCCCCCACCCCCCTCCCCATCCTTCCCCGCTGCCCCCTACCCCCCTAGTTCCCCTGCGCCCGCCTCCTCCACCCACCACCGCCGCAAAGGACGGACCCCCCCCCCACCGTCGCCCCCCTTCTCCAGCGCGGGGACCCCCCCGCTCCTGATGCATCATATCCTCCTTCTCTAGCCTTCCCCGTTTCTCAGCCTCCCTCCCTATCCCTCCCCCCAACATGCCTTGTACCCCTTCAACCAGCAAACCTTGGTCCCCTGCACCCCTCACCCCCCGAGCACTCGTATCCCCTGCAGTCACAGTGTCCATCAGTTCAATGCCTCCTGCAACAGAAACCCTGCCTGTCTCCCCATCGATTTGGTCCGTATGAACTTTGAGAGCAGGTTCCCCTATATAACCGGTCCCCTCCCGGTGCCCCTGCCCCCCTCCCGTCAAATCAACCCCTCCCCCCAGAACCAACCACCCCGCTGCCTGGCCGGAATCAGAATCCCTAGTACCACCAGTTACGTTTACTTCTGGTGCGCATGGCAAGGCAAGTACCCCTCCCTCCCGCCCAAAACCTGCTCTCTGGACCGGGTCCCTTTTTCCTCCAACGTTCTGCTCCGTCGGATCCTCCAGCCCCGCTGTTTCGCCAAGCGGATGAGGCTTCCCACACTCCAGAAGTGCCTGCCCTCTCACACATGGGGAATCTTCTGGCGCTGCAGCTATTTCACCTGCCAGCATTTGTAGCTGTTCTGCAGTCTTTCCTGCTCCCACAGACCGATTGGCTGGAGCCTCTGCTGCCAGGCCGGTTTGTTGCAAACACTCCTGATCCTCCTGTGCTTTCTTCATTGAGAACCCCTCCTTTTCACCTGCTGTTTGTCCAGCTGCAGCACTCTCTGTCACCAGGTTTTCCTCTGCTAAAACCTCACCATTCTCAGTCTTTGGCAGTGCTGCAGCCTGCCTGGCTGTGACCTCCAGCCCCTCAGTGCTGTGTGGGTGGGGCCTCCCCAGCTGCAATGGAGTCAGTGTTTGTTTGCTGCTCTCAACTCCTGCTGCAGGCAATGGGCACAAAACCTGTGGCTGCAACTGCCTCTGCTGACCTCTTGCTTCTTGCTCAAGTAAGTTTTTAATTTCTGCTTCCACCATCACTGGTGTAGAAAAGAGTCTCTCTCCTGAACTTCCAGCCCCTGTTTCTACAAGATGAAAAGTCTGGGTTTTAAAACTTTTTTCCTGTTCAGTTTTTCCAACCTCAGGTTCCCTTAACGAGGATGCCTCTCCAGCCCTGCTTGCTCCAGAAGCTGCCAGAGACTGACTAGCAAGGTACTGCATATACTGTAATGTGTTTTGGGTACTGGGCCCAGGAAGCTCCTCTGGCCCCTGGGTGTTCTGGGGTCCAAGGTCTGAGCTCCTACTCTCCTTCTCTGTTTGCTGTTGTGACTGTTTGAAGGTTGTCAGGGCTTTTCCCCCCAAGGCAATTCTTTCTCTGTTGATGTAAACTTCTCTCAGAGGGTTCCCAGGGCCCTTTTTCAATGCCCCCAGCAAATGTTCTTTCTTTTGAAGAAGCTTGAGTAAACGGGTTACCTCCTTTGTATAAGTCTTGCGGTGCTCCACTGGGGCTAGTTTGCACAGGGCTTTTGCCATTTTAACCCGTTTCCCCAACTCTACCACCTCTTTTTCTGTGCTTTTTATCTTTCTCACCATTTGAATCAGGCCACTGGTCGGGTCCTCTGGATCCTGACTATAGTCTGTGAAATCTTCCTCCTCTGAGGAGTCACTGTCCTCCTCCTCTGACACCGGTAGGGCCTCCCGGCAGATCTCCATTACCTCTGCTCTCTCCTCTCTCTCCTCCGATCTGCTGTTCTCTGGGGCCTCCCCCAGCTCTCTCCCCCCCTCACCTGCTAGATGGCGTGCCACTGTGAGGGGGGTACCGGTCTGGGTTCCTCCCGTGGAAGCCTGCACTCTTCGATCCACAGGGCTCCTTTCCCTCCTCTCTGGAGCCCTGCCAGAGAGGGAACTACTTCTCCTGGCCTTCTGGTCCCTGGCCCCAGGAGACCCCCTGGCCTGGGGCTTTCCTGAGGACCGCTCCCCAGGGACCTTCCTCATTTCTGGGGAAGGAGCTAGGCCTCACTCCCTTCCCCCTGGAAGCCTGCAGAGCCTCTGGCAGCACTTCCTCCTCCTTCCAAGTCTCAACAGCAACTAACTTGGAATGCCCTCCCGCGGGAGGTGGTGGACATGAAAACGGTAACGGAATTCAAACATGCGTGGGATAAGCATAAAGGAATCCTGTACAGAAGGAATGGATCCTCAGGAGCTTAGTCGAGATCGGGAGGCGGGGCTGGTGGTCGGGAGGCGGGGATAGTGCTGGGCAGACTTCTACGGTCTGTGCCAGAGCCGGTGGTGGGAGGCGGGATTGGTGGTTGGGAGGCAGGGATAGTGAAACAGGTGGGAAATCAGAAGACGAAAGGCAAATATTTGGTTCCAAACAAGGCAACTTTATTGCTAGCAAGTGAACAGCACCGAGTCGTCTCGGGACACTGTGTGTCATAAATCATCTGACACTTACATTTATACTTCCCTACTGGGCCTGCGCATTAGGCCCCTCACACATCATAACTGGCATGCGCAGTAAACAATTGTAGTTCTTACAGTACAAAATTGTAGTCCCAATACGTACACACGTCATAACACTGAAATGATACTGGCAAGAAAAACGAAACTTAGCAGCTTATTCTTCACACACACAATGCTCCTTTCTAGCACAGGAGATAAGGTTCGTTCGGCTCAGGAATGCAGGGCGGGGTGTCAGCACCCACCAAGGTCGTCTATTCAGATGGCGTTGCTACATGCAAGCTGGTCTTGTATAGGCCTTGCTAACTATTGTTACAAGCTATATGTCTAATAGCCCTGCATTCTTGTCTGTACATTAGTAAACAGCAAACTTCGTTTGTTAGTAAACAGTAGAACTGGATAAGGCACAAATGTCCAGTGCAGCAATAAGGTGTGGCTAAACAGCCAAAAGCAGAGGTAGAGTCCATAAGTATAAGTCCATCAGTAGGAACAAAACATGAGGTTGTTCTGTTGGTCACTGTTAGTCAGTAGTGTTCAGGTAGTACCGGCGTTCCACTCCTTCATTCCCCCCTTTTGATACTTGAACATCCATTCTGGTGGAGAGTATCACCTCCATGAACCCTGAAAAGGAAAGAAAGGACAAGGATAGTCAGCAAGGGAGACAACAAGCGAGCCCTAAGCCCTTGCGCAGCCGTTGGTTGCTTCGCCGGGGTTGAGACGGAGGGCCCCTAGTGGAATCCCCCCCCCTTTGTATCCGGTCTTATGCTGACACAAGGGTAATGGCCCCTTAAGTGACTCAGGAGGTGGTGCACGTCAGCCACAAGGTGCTTCATCGTCAGCTTCATCAGACTGGGGAATGGGGGAGTACATCTGGAGAGCCATGAGCTGGGCAGCAGCCCGGCGGTCAGCGATGCTCTCCATGGTGGAGCGGAAACATCTGAAAACAAAGGGAAGAGATAAAGGAATTAGTAAGCAGGACAACAAAAACAGGCCACCCATGACAAGGAGGCCTTGCAGGCTCCCGGAGGTTGGCAACCAGCTGGTTAGGGAGGAAGTCCAGTCCCACGCGCTGTTCCAGGTCTGGACGGGGACGTGGGCTAGTTTGACCATCCGGTCAGTTATCTCTTTGATGACATGGCTCTGGTCATCAATTTGTAAGCAGCAATTACTGAGGTTAAACTTGCCACACACCCCGCCCTCCTGGGCTAAGAGATAGTCAAGAGCCAAGCGATTTTGGTAAACGGCGGTGATGAGCTTAGTGTTCTGTCGAGCTAGGATATTGAGGGCAAGGGCCGAATCGTTAGTAAGGATTTCGAGTACGGCCTGTAGGCGAATAATGCGATTTAGCATGTAGATAGGGGTACGGTACCCGTATGTGCCATCTTCAGCCCATGTGGCCGGTCCATAGTAATGAATGATGCGTTCAGGCGGCCACTCGTTGTCTTTCCAATCTCCAATCTGGACTTTGGGCTTGATGTTTGGGAAAGACCGTTTACGTCTGGCAGGGTTATCAGGCCCCTTTTCCACGTATAGGGGGATACCCAAAGTTTCGCCAACTCGCAGGGGCAAAAGGAAAAAGCTAGGTCGAACAGTGCCCAAGAGACAGGTACCGTACCAGCGGGCCGGGAGCTGTTCGTAGGCCCTGCGCCCGCAGATATAGTAGTAGCCCGCTGGGGCTACCCACTTAAGGGAAGCGTTGCCTCCGTATGTCCATGTCGTGTTCAAGGTGGGTTCTGTCCAGATAGGCTCCGGGGCGGGCAGGTTATCCGTTTGCCACCAGGTCGTCCGGCTTCCATTATACTGAAGGACCCCCGTGCAAGCAGAATCTCCCACTGGTACAGAGTACCGCTTCGATGGCGCTCGACTAGCGCAGAGGGTACCTATTATATTTGTTCTCAGGGCCCATTCGTACGGCTTCGGCCGTTGGGGAAAGGTAATGTTAGTGGTGTTGAGCGCATCCCATGTTTGCTGTCGGATCTCTCTCGCTTCCCAGGGCCATTGTTCACCCATGTCGGTTCCTCCACAGATGAAACAGTTGGCAATTCCGAGGGAGAGGGCGATGTTTTCAGCCAAGTTGAGGAACATATTCCGGGCTTCTGGGGAAATGGGGAATTTGGTCTCGGTCTGCTCAGCACGAGCAATTTCATCGAATACGTCTTGGTAGCCGACAACAGTAGTTTGGTAGTGCGTAGGAGGCTTCGTTTCGAGACTCTGATATATGGTAATATATGTCAACGGATCCATTCCTCCGCCGTCAATACCGAGGCCCCACGTCCCTCTCCAGGGCATGTCGTGTCCTCGAATGGGCCAGTCTAGGGACACATAGTTACCAGAACCTCGACGAAACTCGCCCAGGCCGGTGCATCCGGCATATCCTCCTCCCGTATAAGCACATACTCGGTCCCAGCCCGAGGCTCGAGTGTCGCCGGCGCATGGGAGCCAAACCCACGGGGAGCAGCATCTCATGTCTGGGCTGAAGGGGCAGACATACTTGTGGTCGTTAACATATGCCGCACGCCAACTTTGGCTGCCACACTTGCGAGACCAAGGGTGTTTGTCCATGGCGGCACAGACATCGAAAGTTAGGGTTGCTACAGTTTGGATGCCACCGACAAGGATACGAGTGGAATTAATGTAATACAGAATGCCATCTCCCTCGACTCCCGGAGGCCCGGCCACATACGCAGGGAGTCCTACGCTGAGGGTGACATTGTAGTATCTTGGTTTGGTAGGGCTGTGGCAGATAGTGAGATTTCCTTGGAGGCATCTGTGGAACTGTTGGAGGCCATTCGGAGTGATGAGGGCACAAGTCGGGAGAAGCTGGCAATCGCCTTCCGGGGGCTGAGTCTGGTGAATGAGGGTAGTGACTAGGTGATATCCTCCCTCTATACGGTGGCGCACGAGGCGCAAACATTCAGTGCAATTCAGGCTCAAAGTGGCAGGATAGCTCGGGACTGCACACAGGAGAAGGAAGATGGTCAGCATCATATATATGGTGGAAGGTATCCAAGCTTTTGCAGCAAGAAGATAATGAGGCCCACGATGAAGGCAGCAATAAACAGAGAGCCGAAAACGCAGTGGGTCCAGAAGCTAAGTTCCTGTTGCTGGGCAGGCATGAATCTGGTGGTTTACGTCTTCCTTAGAGTCAGCCGTAATGGAGCGTCAGGATGTTGGTGCGCAGTCCAACGCTTCAGGGTGCTGCTAGTGGGAGCAGCAGGTTTCAGTCGGGTCCAATGTATCCACACTGGGCTTCCTGCAATTTTAACAGCGGTTGAAGTCGTTAGGAGAACAAGGGAGGGCCCCTTCCATTTGGGCTTTAGGCAGTCAGATTCATCCCACTCTTTTACCCAGACCTCATCTCCTACCCTGAACCGATGTGTGGGATTGGAGAGAACCAAGGGAGCTACTCTTTCAGTGTATTGCTGGATGTCTTGCACTACCTGGTGTAAAGCTCTCATCTGTTTCACTAAGGAACTCTCACCCTGTATCTGCAAGGAGTCGGGAAAGGAGGGTAGTGGTGGTGGCCTAGCATACATCATCTCGTAAGGAGTAAGGCCGGTAGCCTTGGGGGTACACCTAAGATGCAGCAAGGCCAGTGGAAGCAGGTCGGGCCATTTGGCTTTTGCTTCTTGGCATAGCTTGGCTAGCTGGTTCTTCAGGGATCGGTTAGCCCTCTCCACTACTCCACTGCTTTGGGGTCTCCAGGCACAATGCAACTTCCAATCGAGGCCCAGTCTGGTACTGAGCTGTTGTGTTACTTCGCTAGCGAAGGCGGGACCGTTGTCAGAGTTGATTTGCTTGGGGAGACCATATCTGGGTAGGATTTGATGAAGTAGTAGGGAGGTAACTTCTTTAGCCATTTCCGTTCTAGTGGGCTGGGCTTCAATCCATCCGGTGTAGGTACACACGGCGACGAGGATAGCTTTGTAGCCGCGCGCCGGGGGCATGTGTGTGAAGTCAATCTGGCACACGTGGAAAGGGCTGGTGCCTCGGAGAACATGTCCTGGCATAGGGCCGGGCCCCGTTCGAGGGTTGTTCCGGGCACAAGTCGCGCATCGGCTGGAAGCGTTTTTGGTCCACAGGGATAGTTTGTTGATGTAGTAGGTCTTCTCAAGTAAGCGCCCCAGGGCGTCCCTTCCCAGGTGGGTGCGGTCGTGAGCCTCCTTGGCCACCGTCCAAGCCAAGGCTTCGGGTATCCATATGCGCCCATCCTGTAGTATCCACCAGCCATTGCGTGACTGTAGACCCTCTTGTTGGGCCCATTCCGTTTCTTGGGGGGTGTAGATAGGGGTCTCCGTAGGGAGCTGGACGACGAGTACGGGGTCAGAAGGGTGAGAGGAGTAGGGGAGCTGACTTGCCCTTTTTGCAGCGTCGTCTGCCCGCTGATTTCCCCGGGCAATAGGGTCCGTTCTCCCGGTGTGGGCCCTACAGTGCATCACAGCCACCTTCTTCGGTTTCCATACTGACTCAAGTAACTGGCAGATCTCAGCGGCATTTGCAAGTCCTTTCCCCTCAGCTGTCAGAAATCCCCTCTCCTTGTACAAGGCTCCGTGCACCTGGAGGGTGAGGAAAGCGTATTTGGAGTCTGTGTAGATGTTAACAACCTTTCCTTCGGCCCACTGGAGGGCTCTGGTGAGGGCAATCAGTTCCGCCTTCTGGGCTGACGTTCCGGGCGGCAGAGCCATAGCCTCGATCACGTGGTCCTCGGACACAACAGCATAGCCCGCTCTTCGAATTCCCTCTATCACCTGGCTGCTTCCATCGGTAAAAAGGGTGATCCCCCCTTGCCAGGGTTGGTCCTTCAGGTCAGGTCTGCTCGAGTGCACAGTGGCCATTACCTCCTCACAGTCGTGGAGTGGTGATTCAGGGGCCGGAAGGAGGGTGGCAGGATTAAGGTTGGTTGTGTCCAGGATCCGCACCTCCGGATTTTCGCACAGGAGGGCTTGGTATTTAACCAATCGGGAGTTGGTCATCCATCTAGGTCCGTGGCTCTCGAGTAGGCCGCGGATGGCGTGGGGTGTGGTCACAAAAAGTGTTTGGCCAAACGTGAGTTTATTGGCCTCGTGTATCAGCAGACAGGCCGCCGCAATGCTTCGGAGACAGCCCGGCCATCCTCGTGCCACGTTGTCCATGCTCTTGGAGAGGTATGCTACAGGGCGTTGCCAGGTGCCGACCAGTTGGGTGAGGACTCCAAGGGCCAATCCCTTCTTTTCGTCGATGAACAAGTGGAACGGCTTAGTCACATCTGGCAGTCCGAGCGCTGGTGGGGCCGCAAGGGCATCCTTAAGGTCCTGAAGGGCTTTCAGTTCGCTTTTCTCCCACCGGAGATCTTGGCCCTCGAGTTCAGGCCCCTTAAGTTTGGCATACAAACTGTGGGTCAGGATAGCAAAATTGATGATCCAAATGCGGCAATATCCAGCGGCTCCGAGGAGTGCCCGTAGTTCCTTCTTATTTGCAGGAGTGGGTTGGTTGCGGATGGCTTGGGTTCGGGGGGTACCGAGCCTTCGGGTTCCTTCTCGGAGGCGGAAACCCAGGTATTCGACTTCGATCTCGCATATCTGGGCCTTCTTGCGACTGGCCCGGTACCCCTGGGCTTCCAGGGTTTTCAAGAGGTAAAGGGTAGCTTCTGCACAGTCCGTGTATGTTTCACGGGCCACCAACAGGTCATCCACGTATTGGACGACCGGCCCGTACTCGTCTTGGTACGTTTTCAGGTCCTGGGCAAGCTGGTCACCAAAGAGGGTGGGGGAGTTCTTGAATCCCTGGGGGAGCCGGGTCCATGTATATTGCTGCTTGGTTCCCGTCTGTAAGTCTTCCCACGTAAAGGCAAACAACTTTTGACTGTCGGCAGCGAGAGGGATGGAAAAGAAGGCGTCCTTCAAATCAATGACACTGTACCACTTGGTCTGGGATGGCACTTGGGCTAGGATGGAGTAGGGGTTTGGTACGAGGGCAACTATGTCGGCTACCTGGTTGTTGACTTTTCTCAGGTCCTGGACGGGTCTGTATTCTGATGTTCCTGGCTTCTTGACGGGCAACAATGGGGTATTCCACGCGGATCTAGTCGGTTTAAGGACCCCTTGTTGAAGGAGTTTCTGTAGGTGAATTTGCATACTATGCCGGGCCGCATAGGGGATATGGTATTGTCCTTGGGTGACAACTTGAGCGTTCGGTTTGAGCTCAATCCAGATAGGGATAGCGTTAACGGCCAGTCCTCCGGGGTTCACTTCTGCCCATACATCAGGCACTTCATCCATTATGGCTCGTCTCTGCTGGGCAAAAGAGGTATTCTGGTCGTAACGGCAGCTGCCAGGCCCTACAGTTGGGGAAGCGTGTAGTCTCCATTCTTCTCTTACCGGGCAGATGAGTGTCACTGGCCGATCTTCAAAGCGAGCTTCCACCTCACCCGTGGTCTTGAACTTCAAGGTGGCCTGGAGCTTACAGAGTAGGTCTCGACCAATTAAGGGGACTGGGCATCCAGGGATGTGTATGAACTGATGGGACACCATCGTCCCTCCGATCTGGACTTGGCGCTCTTTGAGGAGGGGGGCCGCAAGGGATTTCCCGGAGGCTCCCACAATTGGTATAGTTTCTTTCGTGGCTGGGGCTATGGCGGTGGTGATAACAGATCGCTGGGCCCCCGTGTCTAGTAAGGCCTTCATAGATTCTGTCCCCACCCGAATTTCCACCAGAGGGTCAGTGGGGACTCTGCCCTCCCGGTTTCTTCATGCTGTGCTGTCTCGGGTGGCGTCCACAGCCATCTGCCATTCCCTCCGGTCATCCCGTCCTCTCTCTCTTCGGCCCCTTCCCCGGCCTCGCCTGGGGGCCCCCGCACGGTCGCCTGTCTCCTCCTCTCTCTGCCGGTCCCATGATTCCTCTTCTCTCGGGCTGTCCCGTATCTCCTCTGGACAATCAGCCCACCAGTGTCCTTCTTGTCGGCAATTTGCACACTGGTTACGCCCTATGGGGGACCGCGTTCCTCTTGTTCTCCTGCCCCTCCCTCTTGGTCTAGACCTCATTCGTTCTTCCAGCACCGTGGCCAACACATCTGCCTTCTCCCGCATCCGCCTGGTCGATTCCTTCCGGGCCTCCACCTTCTCCTCCTGGTCGCGATATCCGAATACGCAATCAGCTATAGCTTTCAGTTGGCTGAGGCTCATCCCTTCGAACCCCTCCGTTCTCTGTAGCTTTCTTCGTATATCCGGTGCTGACTGGCTAACAAAACTCATAACCACGGTTGGGAGGTTCTTAGGGTCTTCGGGATTTATCGGGCTGTGCCTCCTGAATGCGTCCATAAGTCGTTCAAGGAAGTCCCCTGGACTCTCGTCCTTTTGTTGGACCACACTGTGGATTTTCCCCATGTTGGTAACCTTCTGCTTCCCCTTCTTTAAGGCGGCCAGGTACGCCTGCTGGTATCGGCGGATAAAGGTTTGGCCTTCAGCGGTTCGGTAGTCCCACGTAGGGGCAGCGATGGGCGCCTCCGTTTCTATTAGGTTCTGTAAGTTGGCATGGGCTGGATTAGCATCCCGGATGGCTTGCTCCATATTTTGTTGTAAAAGGCGGCGTTCTTCAGTGGTCAGGATGTGGGCGCTCAACTGCCTAAGGTCTGCCCAAGTCGGATTATAACTGTATATAATGCCTTCCACCAGCTCTACCAACTGCTCGGGTTTCTGGTCGTAGGACGGCCCATGGAATTTCCAGTTATACAAATCGGCACTTGAGAAGGGAACGTGGCTATAAACTGTTGATTCAATGGGCTGGCCCCCCCCTTCCGCCGGGTTAGGGGTATAGGTGGTAGACTGTCGAACTGGGAATAAGTGGGAGGTTCCCCCTTTTCGGCCGGACGGGAGGGCCTGATGCGGACTCGACTGGGGGAACCGAGTAATGTTCTTCACAACCCGTTTACTCTTCCGTGTGGTTGCGGGGCCAGGTGACTCAGGTGAGGCTGGTTGGGACGTCTCCCCGGCATCTGACTCTGACCCGGAAGTCTCGGCGTCAGCGGGGCCTTCTGCTAGGCCCGTAAGGTCAGGGTATATAGGGGCATATGGCGGCGGCGCAATGTCGTCTTCGTATGCGTCCGCCGTAGCAAGTATCGGGGCTTTTGGAGGCTTCTTCTCGGGCGAACCCTGAACTTTCCCTGCGGTTTTCTTTGGGGGTTTCTTTCTAGAAAGTGTGTTGGTAGTACTGGGCGTGGTTCCTGCCTTGGCTATGGTAGCAGGGGGCGTGGTCTCAGTGGCTTCAGTGCTAGGGGCGGTAGGCCGTATGGGGGCGGTCCCTGCGGCCTTCGGGACGGCAGCGGTTGCCGAGCTTTGGAGAGCGAAGGCATGGGTCGGCAGGGTTCTAAGTTTAGTTTTCCGGCCTTTTCTCTGCTTTACCAACATGAGGGCGGCCTTTTCTACCTTCCGTTGGGCCCAAGCCGGCGGATCCCGGACTACATCCAACCACGCTTCTATGTATGGAATGTCCTCGGGACAGCCTGGGTTTCCCTCAATTATAACAATATTCATGACCGCCGCCACTTTTGCATACTCGAATGACCCTTCTGGGGGCCATCCAGCAATACCTAGCCCCGGCCACATAAATTGACATCTCTGTATCATCCCGGCTCTGCTACATTTATCTAGGTCGAACACTTCGCTAAAGTGTTCCGTCATTAAATCTAACGGTGAAGACCCACCCCCGCCCATCCTAACCTGAGTGCCAAAGGACAGGTGACGGACAAAGGGGGAAAGGGGCGGTGGAGGAGTAAGGGGTCTCGTTCCACCAGACACAGAAGGGTCAACACTCGGCCTGACCAGGACGCGGTCGCCCGGCCTGGAACTGCAAGCCCATTCACACACTTTCATACGCCACAAGAAACCCTCCCGTTCGCCGCTCGGTTTCGTCGTCGGAGCCTAGTGAGTTTCGGGACCTAGTCGGATACCAATAGTCCGTATTAGTCACTGGCTAAAAGAGGGTGATCACGCCTCTTCTTCGGTCCTTACTGGGCCGGTCACTACGTAGAGTATACTCGCCTGTCCGCCGGGGTCGCAGGCCGCGCCGTCGTACGCTTCTCTCTGAAATAGAAAAAGGTGCCTTGTCGGAACCACACAGCCCCCTCCACAGTCAGGCGGAGTTGATCGGCCCTCCTCCGGGAGATGGACGCTGAAATCAGCGGTGGCCACTCACCACCTTCGCGGGTGGGGGTCGATGACCCGGTCCGACCGCAGTGGGGGAGGGGAAGAATATAATCCGATTCCCCTTTCTACTTCCGTCCCATCTGGGTCGCCAATGAAACAGGTGGGAAATCAGAAGACGAAAGGCAAATATTTGGTTCCAAACAAGGCAACTTTATTGCTAGCAAGTGAACAGCACCGAGTCGTCTCGGGACACTGTGTGTCATAAATCATCTGACACTTACATTTATACTTCCCTACTGGGCCTGCGCATTAGGCCCCTCACACATCATAACTGGCATGCGCAGTAAACAATTGTAGTTCTTACAGTACAAAATTGTAGTCCCAATACGTACACACGTCATAACACTGAAATGATACTGGCAAGAAAAACGAAACTTAGCAGCTTATTCTTCACACACACAATGCTCCTTTCTAGCACAGGAGATAAGGTTCGTTCGGCTCAGGAATGCAGGGCGGGGTGTCAGCACCCACCAAGGTCGTCTATTCAGATGGCGTTGCTACATGCAAGCTGGTCTTGTATAGGCCTTGCTAACTATTGTTACAAGCTATATGTCTAATAGCCCTGCATTCTTGTCTGTACATTAGTAAACAGCAAACTTCGTTTGTTAGTAAACAGTAGAACTGGATAAGGCACAAATGTCCAGTGCAGCAATAAGGTGTGGCTAAACAGCCAAAAGCAGAGGTAGAGTCCATAAGTATAAGTCCATCAGTAGGAACAAAACATGAGGTTGTTCTGTTGGTCACTGTTAGTCAGTAGTGTTCAGGTAGTACCGGCGTTCCACTCCTTCAATAGTACTGGGCAGACTTATACGGTCTGTGCCAGAGCTGGTGGTGGGAGGCAGGGATAGTGCTGGGCAGACTTATACGGTCTGTGCCAGAGCCGGTGGTGGGAGGCGGGACTGGTGGTTGGGAGGCAGGGATAGTGCTGGGCAGACTTATACGGTCTGTGGCAGAGCCGGTGGTTGGGAGGCGGGGATAGTGCTGGGCAGACTTATACGGTCTGTGCCCTGAAGAGCACAGGTACAAATCAAAGTAGGGTATACACAAAAAGTAGCACATATGAGTTGTCTTGTTGGGCAGACTGGATGGACCATGCAGTTCTTTTTCTGCCGTCATCTACTATGTTACTAAGTTACTTGGGACACGGTCTGCTAGAGTGTGGGAAAGGGGTGAGACGGTTCTCATAAGGGTTCAACCAGAGCTCCCACTGTGCCCTTAATGCTATTCCATTCCACCTTGAGCGTTCTCCTATACGGAACTAATGCTACACACCAGGGGCGTAGCCAGACCTCACGGTGGGAGAGGGCCAGAGCCCGAGGTTGGGGGCACATATTGAGTGCCACCCTGCTAATCCCCCACCGCCATGCCTCGCCTCCTCACCTCCCACCGCCTCACCTCCTCGTCGCTCCCCCTCATCTCCTTGTCCCTTTCCCTCACCGCCTCATCACTCTCCCCGCAAAAACAAATACCCTTGCTGGCGGGGGTCCCCAACCCCTGCCAGCTGAAGCCTTCTTCAGCACCGGTTTCTGCCACATTCGCTGCCCTGCTCTTTTTTCTTCTTGCTCTTCCTGTGCATGCTGACGCTCCTCAGTTTCACGTAAAGGAGCGTCAGCGTGCACAGGAGGAGCAAGAAGAAAGAAGAACAGGGCAGCAAACGCAGCTGCACCAGAGACTGGCACTGAAAAAGGCTTTGGCTGGCGGGGTTTGGGGACCCCCGCGAGCCAAACCAGGGACCCGGATGAAATTTGCAGGGGCCCAGGCCCCCGTGGCCCCCCGTAGCTACGCCACTGCTACACATCCTCTGCCTACGTTTTATTTTCCTCATATCTTCATACATCAGTTTTCAGGAGTCTATTAATTCCATCCCTTCTGGAGACTTACCCAAGACTTATCTAACACTGTAGCTTTGTCCAAAGCCTTGGAAAGAAAGAAGGGAAGGGTTAAGAGAGAGCCCTGTAATCTCAGGCCATTTGAGTCAGTCTTTCCTTTCTTCTCTATAACTTGACCCTTGTTATTTTGACTTTCACAAACACAAGAAAACTTCCAGATTTGGAAACATGAGTTTATTCCCTAAATACCACCTCCCAGGCAACACCTTTCACTGTGTTTCTGTTGACACTAAAAATTCTTCTGAAAAACACACACACTTTAAAATAATCTACAAAATTTTTTTGTAAAATCAGGTTTGTAAAGTATTCAATTTGGGGTGAGGGGACTGGGTACCTCTAGATAAGTATTCAAAGTAAACTGATGATTGACATATTTAGACAACCTTAATGTTTGATGTCCCTTATTATGAAGAGAAATTCCTTTCTCATCAGTAAATGAAAAATGTATTTTCTAAACTTGTCAGCCCTGTTTCTGAGGGCCTTTTCCTCTTTTGGGTACATGATGATACAAGTTGGTGTTAGTAGTTTGTTTGCACTGGTTTGGGATCTACTGGTTCCCCCCTCCCTTTTTTAAGCAGGATTCATTTCTTATTCTTTTTTTCTCCATGAATATTTTGGCCTCATGTTCGTATATAAACTGGATTTGTTTTATATAATTTCACCTGATGCCTTCTGACGGTGAGACCAGTCATGAACAGGAATTTAGTTCCTCAAAGGGCTTACACTGGGGCATTCCAAACCTGTCCTGGGGACCCCAGTCATAGAAGCCAACTTTTCAAAATTATTAGGGGTGCAAACCCCAACCCAAATTCTCTCTCCCTGGACATAGTCAAGGGGTTTGTTCAATATTAGGGGTGCTCAAGCACCCACAGCACCCACAGAGCCGGCTCCCATGACCCCAGTCAGGTTTTCAGGATCCCCACAAGGAATATAGATGACATACGTTTGCATATTGCACTTTTGTTGGTGGAATCCTCAGGAGAGGTTTGGAAAGACCTGGTTTACAAGAACTGGAGGTACACATCAAAAGTCTGGTATGGATAAGCCTGTTCTCATAAGTACATAAGTATTGCCACATTGGGACAGACCAAAGGTCCATCAAGCCCAGTATCCTGTTTCCAAATACTTGGCAAGATCCCGAAAAAAAGTTCAATACATTTTATACTGCTTATCCCAGAAATAGCAGTCGATTTTCCCTAAGTTAATTTAATGATGGTCTATAGACTTTTCCCCGCTAAGCTAACCGCTTTTACCACATTTTCTGGCAACGAATTCCAGAGTTTAATTACATGTTGAGTGAAGAAACATTTTCTCTGATTCGTATTAAATTTACTACTTTGTAGCTTCATCGCATGCCCCCTAGTCCTAGTATTTTTGGAAAGAGTAAACAAATGATTCACGTCTACCCATTCCATTCCACTCCACTCATTATTTTATAGACCTCTATCATTTCTCCCCTTAGCCGTCTTTTCTCCAAGCTGAAGAGCACTAGATGCTTCAACCTTTCCTTATAGGAAAGTCGTGCTATCCCCTTTATCATTTTTGTCGCCCTGCTCTGTACCTTTTCTAATTCCACCATATCTGGAGCCATCATTCAATCCTCATTGAAAGAAGTGATGGTAACAATCCTAAGTGGCTTATCCAGGGTAAATGATTTCCTATTTTCCATGACGTAGCTTGCTCCCCGGGATGTTAAACCCCAGTAGAGTCCAAAGAAATGTGGCTGAAGGCAGCAGTGATTTTGTCCAGCTCTGTACTTTGAGTTCCTTGCCCAGCACCCTTTGCCCTGGAAGAAGAGGGTAAGCAGGGCAGATGGTTCCCACCTCAGGTCTGCAAAAGGCAACTTACACAGGGACTTTATCAGTCTATAAGCCCTTGCAGAGATAAGACCTTCAAAGACAACACATTTTAAATACACCTTTAAAAGCTTGAAAAATGTACTTTCATAAATGTTTGTCTTGCTTGATTGATAGATAAAGCTAAGAAAAACTGTTAAACTGTATGGTACTTCACTGCTTATTAGTAACCCTGCTGTCCATATCAGATGAATGGTTTACTTATTAATAATAGATTGGGATATTTTCTAATTGTCTTCTAATCTTTCTTCTGTATGCACAAAGCTCCCAGGATCTGGAGTTAGGGTTAGTGTGAACCTGAGGCAGGGACCAGCCTCCTGTAAACTGACATTCCTCACCGTTCAGGTGCAAAGTGTCCAATACCCCCCAGGACAGCCAGAAGACGTGTCATGGTTCTGCCAAGGTGCCGGCCCTAGAGGCTTCTCCCCTCCTCTGGATTTACAGCTTAGGCAGTAAAGTGTTTATAGTCACCTGTAAAACTTTTTTATAATTAACTTTCTAAAAATAACAATCAACTTTGTTACAGGAATAGATTTAAGGTTACTTTTAGCTGAAGTAGTGATGTTCCTTTCCAGGTTGTGCCTTTTTAGGACATGTCTGGTGGATAGCAATCTTCCTAAGCCATCCTTTAGTGTCAAAAATCACTCGGTACAAAGAATTTGGAGACTCTGCCTCACCAGTTAAAATCATTGGGGTAAATATTTAGCTGTGTGCGAGTTCCAGCACTGAATATCTGGGTTTGTGTGGCCAGTTAAGTGTGATATTCAGTATAGTCTTTTTATTATTATTATTGCGGTCATGGATTTGATATACCGCTTTTCTGTGGTTCAGTCAAAGCAATTAACATTTATTGTATGTAGGTGCTTTCTCTGTCTCTAGTGGGCTCACAATTTAAGTTTTGTACCCGGGGAAATGGAGGGTTAAGTAACTTGCCTGGGGTCACAAGGAGCTGAGCACCCTTTATAGAATAGTGCTTAAAGCAGATTACTATGTACAACTTTAGGTGCAAGGGCTTATGCCAACTGAAACCTGGCATAAATCCTGGTGTCACACAAAGTGGAAGAATGATCAATCCCTACGAACGCCAGCAAAGAGAGAAACCAAGGAGTAGAGTAGATAGGCTCTTCCAATGAACCGAGGGAGACGTTAGTTCAAAAAAGGTGATCTTGATTGGAACGACTCAACGGACTCGACACAGCTGCTGTGTTTCGGCGTCAAAACGCCTGCTTTAGGAGTCTACAAAAACATATACCACACTAGTATATACATATATATCATAAATACAAAACCTAAAACACATAAGGTAAAAGATAACCAAAGTTAAAGACTAATAATAAATTAAATAAAAAAATATATTAATTACAAGATGGAGAGACGTGAAATGTAAAATATGTAAAAGACATTATAAAAATATTGCACCTACACATTTGGAATGCCCCTCCCATGGCCATGCCCCCTTTTGGGTTGCTCACAAGACATTTTGGGTGCCATTCCTGGTTGTTAAATAGCTTTGAATATCGGGTCCAGTGTCTTTATTTTTAAATTACTCTGCTTATTTAGCAAAGGCAATTTAAGGAATAGGTTGGGATTTATATAAACAACATGTAACATGTCTAAAAGATAAAAACAGTAAACCTATAAGAATATGAAACCTAACAACAAAAATCGCTGTTTATCATAAGAAATTGTGACATAGAGTTAAGGCATATTCTATAAACTTGCTAGGTGGAAATATTTTCAGCAGTGATTTTTTCAGGCACCATATATAGAATCTAGTCCAGTATGTACATATTTACTCTTGCTCACTAACTCACTCCCAATACACTTTTTCCTGATACACAGACTCACAAATTCATTGCCCCCACCCATTCACACACGTGCACACCTTGATTCGCCTAGTCCCCACCCTTCTCCCATCACACATGCGTACACACACACACACACACCTTGATTCGCCCAGCCCCCACCGTTCTCCTCCCCCCCACACACATGCACACCATTATTCACCCAGCTCCCACATGTCTCCACCCACACATATGTGCGTGTGCACACACACACACACACACACACACAAAATGAGAGCAAATCTATAAGGGGGTGGCTAGAATTAGGCATCTAGAGGATGTTTGAGAGGAGCCTGGAGCCTAAGGAAAGTAGGCACTTTTTTTTCTTTATAGAATACAAACATAATCAGGTATGTACGCATGTTTGCAGTTAGCTGTGATCAGTTACGACAGCCCCTAAATGCTGGAAGTATGCATGTAACCGATAGTTCCACCACGCTCCCCTTATGTGTTTGCTTATCTGTAAAATACATATGCAGATAAATGCTGATATTCTAGTGATTTACATATGTAGTCAAGTAAATGTTAACACTTTCTTTATAGACATACTCTCTGCCTGTCTTCTCCCTCTCTCAATCTCTCTCTCTTCTCTGTCTCCCTCTCCCTCTCTCCCTTTCTTTGAAGCAAGTAGCAAGATTGAAATGTAAAAACATGCAGGTCAATATTCAGACCTGACAGTGAGTGTTTTCTTTTTAAATGTCGGCTGCAGCATTAAAACCCCCCCACCAAAAGCCGTATATTTAATGCCACTATCTGGATAGGCAGTGACACTGAGTATATGCGGAAGATCCTCTCTGCAGGTGGCTCTATATGCACCAGTGATATTCACTAATTATCCATATAGTTAAGCGGTTTAATAAATTAATGACATGTAATAAGTTTTCAGTCCTCATTTAACAGGGAATAGATCTGAACTTTGCCTTGTGATGCATGAAGCATATGAGTAATGATGGCTTTTGATAGGATAATGGCTGGGAGATGGTATGAACATTTTAACACACATAGGCCAAAATCAAAGCTGTCTTCCCAAAGAAGAATCCCTGATAGTACTATTCTGTGAAATTCAGACGTCTGCAAACACTCTTCCACCCTGAGAAATAATTGTTAGCAGGACAGTCCAATCAACTCATAACTTGGCCCAATAGTTTTTTTGTAGCATGAGAGAAATGAGATCTGTTTGAGGAATTATACAGAATGGAATCCTCCGTGAGTAAAGCAGCTCATACTTTCTGAATTAACAGAAAGAGAAAACACGTTTTAGCAGTGCAATTTAGTGAGTCAGGGCATGTGCCTTCTACTTAATTAAGGAGTGAAAGGCCTTTCCTGGGTGCTGGTTTGACTTTGCTAGATGTTGCTGTTCCCCAGCCGCTGTGCTTTGAATTTCTAGGACACTGATTTCTAGTACAAGGAGCAAACATAACGCTGCAGATTGGAAGAATTTTCAAAATCCCATTGCATGTATGTCAGTATTTATAAATAGAGAAAAATGAAGGTAGATTGAGTGAATTCCTTCAAAAAGGCAGTAAATAAATAAATATCATATGACCACATGCTGCTCATTGATGCCATCTACTATCCGTTCCTCACCCTTAAATTCAGATACAGTGTCTTTTTCTCCACCTCCTCTACTGGGAGGCCATTCCACAAATTCACCACTCTTACTCCTGAATCTAGTCCCTTTCACCTTCATCCTATATCCCCTCATTCCAGAGCTACCTTTCAATTAAAAGAGACTCGCCTCTGCCATGGAGGTATTTGAACATTTCTATCATATCTTCCCTCTCCTGCTTTTCTTCCAAAGTATACATATTGAGATCGAGCCTGTCCCCATATACTTTATGATGAAGATCTCTGACTATTGTAGTAGCCGCCTTCTGAATCAACTCTATCCTGTTTCTCTATGGACAAGCAGGATGAGTCAGCCACACGGTGACGTCATCCGACGAGCCGGAAACGGATTCTGCTCTCCCAGAGCTCAAATGAACCTTTTGAGCAGGTCCCTCTGAGCATGTGCAGTGTGCACTATATATGTCCCTGCTTGAGCGTCTTGGCTCAGTTTACCTTATCCGCCCTGCAAACGGTCGGATTTTCTTGCTCTCTCTACAACATGGCTGTCACGGTTGTGCCCATGTTTCGGGCTCTCCTTCTTCTCGCCACCTAGGGGCCAGACTTGGGGGCTGCAATGGACTGTCTGGTTATTATCACCCGTTCCAGATTTCAGCCCAGTCCGGTCCGGATCTTCCGGGCTGCCAGACTTGCTTGTTTTGTTTGAACCTACACAGCACCCATAGTTGCCTGGTGATTGCTGCAGTGAGCCTCAGCTGCTGCTGGGCTTATTAGCCATTTTGAAACTCTCTGCTTTGCCTTTGCATCGCCTAAGGCCCTGGTATGTTGGGGTGCTGGTGCACTTCTGCCTAGTCCAGTTTATTGTCTGTGCTCTTGCCTGATTCTAGTTTAGGTTCTGTATTGCTGGTGTACTGTATTGCTTGTTCCTTGCCTTGTTTCTTGTTTGTATTTCTGCGTTTAGTTTCTGTTTGTCTGTGTTTCTTGTTCAGTGGCTGCCTGGCGGCTTTCAGTTCTGTCTCTTGTTTGTCAGTGTTTGTTCCCTGATTCAGTGGCTGCTTGCAGCTTCCAGTTCCTGCCCTGTCCGGTAAGTCCTGCCGGCCACCTGCACCCAGGGGCTCAACGGTGGTCAAGTGCAGGTGAAGTCTAGCTGGCCCTGTCAGGGTTTTGCCTGCCACTGCTGCTCCTCGGCAGTGGCCCAAGGGCTCACAATCTTAATTCCTGCTTTGGAAAGTGTGACAATGGCAGACCCTGCACAAAAGATATCCAACACCTTGAAACCAGCTTTTAAAAAATGCCCAGGCTGCAAGAAGAAAATGAGCACAGCAGACACACACGAGGTATGCGTCCATTGTTTAGGCACAGCCTGTCCTGTTTATATCTTTTTGAAGGTGAAGGTGTGGTCTTCAGAATTGTACACAGTATATCAGTGGTTCCCAAACTTTTTTTGTTTCATGGCACCCTTCGTGTCAGAGTAATTTTTCTCAGCACCCCCCTGGCCACACCGATCTCCCCCCCCCCCCCCCCCCCCGTCTCCATCTTTTTCTCTGTACAAATATAACAGTGCCAGGGTGTCCCTATAACCAGCCCCTCCAAATGACACACTGATTATGATTTATAATAAATTACCACTCTACCTATGAAAAGTTATTCTGTTATTATATTTCCTCTGTGTACAACTATATGCTGCACAAGCCAGCATGTTTGAAAGTATAAGTGAGATTAAATTAAAAAATGCTACCAACATTAAAGAATGACAACGTGGATGCAGCAGTTCATAGGTTTGCTTGCTAGGTTTGTTGTTTTGTTTGGAATGGGATGGGGAAACAGACTGACCTGGATTCAACTTTTTGACTTCATCTCTTCTGCTGGTTTCTTCCAACCTCCTTGGCAGCAAAAGCAAGTCCCGAAGGCCGTCTGCTCTGCGTCCCCAGTGGCCACGACAAAAAAAAAAAAAAAAAAGGCAAGCGCGGGGCTGCAGCAGCCTTCAGGCATGCGCTGTCAGCTTTGCTGGTCCTCTGCCCCCGCTGATGTCAACTTCCAGTTCCAGGGGCAGAGGACCGGCAGAACAAATAGGAGAAAATTTTTCTTTACTCAGCGTGTAGTTAGACTCTGGAACTTGTTGCCGGAGAATGTAGTGACAGCAATTGGCCTTATAGAGTTTAAGGGGGGTTTGGCCAGATTTCTGAAGGAAAAGTCCATTGAACATTATTAATTTTTTTTTTGGGGGGGGGGGGGGGGGTTGCCGGGTTCTTGAAGCCTGGATTGGCTGCTGTCGGAGACAGGATGCTGGGCTTGATGAACCCTTGGTCTTTCCCCAGTATGGCGGTGCTTATGTGCTAACTGACAGCACATGCCTGAAGGCTGCTGCAGCCCTGCGCTTCCTTTTTTTGGTTTGGCAGGAGGGAGGTTGGGATTTGCCATGGTACCCCAGAGAGTTCGCTGCTGTGCATCAGGATGCTGCAGCGTACAGTTTGGGAACCGCTGCAGTATTCTAAATGAGGTCTCACCAGAGAATTATACAGAGACAATCAGGCTTATTTTTGAAAGTGATCGCTGGCCATCTTCCGACATAAATCGGGAGATGGCCGGCAATCTCTCAAAAGCGGCGAAATCCGTATAATCGAAAGCGGCTTTTTTGACACCATCGCTGCTTTCCCGTCGCCGCGCCACTGAAAGTTCAAGGGGCGTGTCGGTGGCGTAGCGAAGGCGGGAGATGGGCAGGCATGGGTGTGGCTATCAGATGGCCTGCTTTCGCAGATAATGGGAAAAAAAGCGGCGTTAAGCAGTATTTCGCTGGGTTTACTTGGTCCTTCTATTTTCACGACCAAGCCTCAAAAAGGTGCCCCAACTGACCAGATGACCACCGGAGGGAATGGGGGATGATCTCCCCGTACTCCCCCAGTGGTCATCAACCCCCTCCCACACTAAAAAAATAAAAATAAAAACCTTTTTTTACCAGCCTGTATGCCAGTCTCAAATGTCATACCCAGCTCCCTGACAGCAGTATGCAAGTCCCTGGAGCAGTTTTTAATGGGTGCAGTGCACTTCAGGCAGGCAGACCCAGGTCCATCCCTTCCCGACCTGTTACACTTGTGGTGCTAAGTGTTGAGCCCTCCAACCGCCCCCCAAAACCCACTGAACCCACATGTAGGTGCCCCCTTCACCCATAAGGGCTATGGTAGTGGTGTAGAGTTGTGGGAAGTGGGTTTTGGGGGGCTCAGCACCCAAGGTAAGGGAGCTATGCACCTGGGAGGTATTTGTATATTTTTAAAAAATTTTTAGAAGTGCCCCCTAGGGTGCCCGGTTGCTGGCCTGGCATGTCAGGGGGACCAGTGCACTACAAATGCTGGCTCCTCCCATGACCAAATGCCTTGGATTTTTCCGGGTTTGAGATCGCCGGCATTTTTTTCCATTATCGCTGAAAAACAAAACCGGCCATCTCAAACCCGGCGAACTCTGGCATTTGGCCGGGCTAAACCGTATTATCAAAAAAAAAGATGGCCGGCCATTTTTTTTCGATAATACGGTTCCAGTCAGCTGTTGTGCCTTCGCCAAAATAGATCGCCGGCGATCTATTTCGCCGGCGATGTTCGATTATGCCCCTCAATATCACCTCCTTTTTCCTGCTGAACATTCCTCTCTCTATGCTCCCTAGCTTTCACCGTTGCCTTTTCTACCTGTTTGGCCTCCTTAAGATCATCACATATGATTACACCCAAGTCCTGCTCCTCTTTTAAAAAGTACTTCACTCCCTTGGTTTTTTTTCAGCCCAAATGCATGACTCTTCATTTCTTATTAATCAATGTTAGCTGCCAAATTCTGGACCATTCTTTAAGCTTTGCTAGGTATGATATAGGTACCATTGATCTATTGTTGAGGTTATTCAGTGAACAATGTTTTTTCATATTTTAGTTTCTTCTTCCATGGGTCATATTCCTAAGTCTCATTTCTCTTTATGCTAATGTCTGTTTTTCTGATTTTGCTGCCTGTACTGAAACTGTTCTGTGGCTGAACATACAACTTTCAATTCAGCACTTTTGGCCAGTAATAAATTCAGTAGAACACGTTTTAACAAACATGACTGGCTGATCACAGATTAATATGTGGCTGCACTTCTCCTCGGAGCAACCGCTCCGCTCATAAAATGCTTGAATGTGTATGACACTGTCAGAACTTGTGAAGGGAATTATAGCCCTGTCAGCCCATCTATTATCCCCTATCTGCTGAGTGATCTTTAATACCTGAGTCACATAAGGAAATCAGCCATGAGCCAGAGAAATGGGAGTTTGAACCCCAACCTCTGCTCAGCAAGATGGAGACAAAAGCCTTGAGCTCCAACTGCATTACATCTTTGTCAATACCAGTTATCTAATGATATGAGAAAGGCAATGCTAGGTTCCTGGGCAATTCAGTAAGATGACCAACCATCCCTTGGTTTGACTTTCTTTAATAAGAAGTAAAGTGGTACGGTAGCCTTGTTAGTCCACTTTTAAAGGTAATAAATAGAAATAAATCAAAACATCGAAAAGAAAATACGATGACACCTAACATTTTTTGATTAGGTTTTGAATGTAACCCTTTCCGAACTGAAGAAGAAGGGTTACCTTTGAAAGCTAATCAAAAGATGTGTTGTTACTCCAATAAAAAGGCTTCTTTTCTATGTTTTGATTTATTTCTATTACCTTCAGTAAGAAGTGAATTAGATCTATTAGCCCACCCAGAAACTGCAAAGTATCCGTCAAACCTTAGTCAATGTGTGGTTAATAGCATGTTGAGGGAGCTGCCACTAGGATCAGCCATATGGCTCCTTTTTTTTTTCTTACTTGTTGCAATTGTAATTTTTCCTGTTGTACCCCTTCCTGTCTTGTGGAAGTTTTTTTCTGTGCTGTTGTCCTCATGTCTACTGTTATTTTCAGTTCGTGTTTCCCTCTCCCCATATTTTGCTTAAAGCTATAAACTGCTTAGACTGGTCATATAGGTGTTATATCAAATAAATTGAACATGAGCATCCAAAGAATTGTGCCCTGTGTGATATGCCCCCTAGCTCCTCCATCTTGCCCATGGTGCCATGGCCACTGCAGAGGAGATAAAGACTGGGGAACGATTTTTGGGCTCCCCTCTTCCACACAGCATCCACACAGATCTCGGGATGGTCCTGCATACAGCTAATGTCACCCAGGAGAAAGTCCGTCTCTATCCCCTCTCTTGTGTGATTGAAATGTTTAACAGATTTCAAGAGCAAACCATGGGAAAGGTTAGAGAATTTCCAAATTGGTCCTGGCTGTAAAGCTCCTGTAAACAGATTTATTTATTACATTTGTATCCCACATTTTCCCGCATAGCATTAGGCTCATTGTGGCTTACAGGTTCTGGAGAGGAGAGTACCAACTCCAGGAATATATACAGAATGGAAAACAGAGTAACAGTAGGTGCAAGGAAGCTGATAAGGTTCGGGAAAAGAGAATACAACTCTGGGACGAATATATAGTAGCGTATAGAGAGAAGTAATCCCAACGAGGCTGATAAGTCTCCGGGGATGGGACTACAGCTTCTAGTGAGCAATACAGAGTAGGATAAGGGTAGAAGTACACTTAAATATAACTAATATAACAATGAAAAGTCTGTCCACATAGGACTCTTCTTACATAGGAAATGGATCATCTGGCTGCTATGTGTGCAGAGCCTTGTATGGACAGACATTTCCTGATCTACATCTAATCTGCCTCAAGGGGCTTTTCATCTTATTGTGCATTAGATCCATATATTAAAAAAAAGTTTATTTATGCCAATTTATCTTAACAAACCAAGGGACCCTTTTACTAAAAAGTGACCAGCGCTATTCCCAGTGTGGGTATTTCCTGTGTGCTGAGTCCACTTTTAGCGCGATGGTAAAATGGCCTCATTTTCTATTATTCCCATTAATGGCCATGTGCTACTTTCTTTATTAGGAGTATGTTTACTAAGGTGCATTAGCATTTTTAACATACCCTTAAAGTTAAGGCGCGTTAAACGCTAACGTGCCTATATATTTCTGTTTTGACAACTCTGATGGCAGAATTAAGAAAAGATGTCAGCCTGGGCAGGAGAATCATGATTAGGCATTACCAGTGGTAATCAGACAGTGCACAGCCATCGCCGCATGCTACTCCATTACTGCGGGAGTAGCACGTGAACCCTTAACGCCTACTAAATAGGAGGCGGTAAGAGCTCAGGCAGTAAATGGCCATCTAGAGTATCAAAACAAAGATGGGGGTTCCTAGTCCTAGTCCCTTGTGGGGTACTATTTCCTGTTCGAGTGTCAACTTTGATAAGAAAGCCTAGAGTTTTTTTTTAAAGTCTAACAGTGGACCTAAATTCTTTTGCAAGTTTTCAGCAGAACAGATAAGTGATATGTCAAATTTCTTTTACGTGCACAGAGTTATGGCATATTTTTTGTTTTTCCTATTTTTGAAGAATCGGTTTGGGGATTGACTATATAATTATTTGGGATAAATAGATGAAACTGAGTTTTAAAGTAGTGTTTTTTTCTTGTAAGTGAGTTGTTTTACACTGCTGTTTTTCTGGGTTCAAGAGGGGCCAGTGATAAATAGTAGGCTGCATTTTGCTTAAAATTTTTAATCACAATTAATTGAGCGATTAAAATTTTTAATTGCACGATTAATCGTGCGATTAAAGGCTGGACATAGCCAGCAATCTATTGGGGGGGCACACATTTCCTATTCCTCCCCACCCCCCCACATACCTTTGTTGGTGGGGATGCTGAAGCCCCGCCAGTCGAAGAAATCCACTGCCAAGGCAGCCCCCTTCCTCCTTGTGCTGCCTCTGGAGCGAGGAAGTCAGCGGGGTACCTCCAGTCACTAATGCTGGCACTCCCCGAGCATGCCCTCCTGCCGCCGCTTCTGCCCACCCCGCTGCTGCTCCCCCCCCACCGCCACTGCGAAGGTACATTAAAATGAGCATGCACAGCAACTGAAAACAGGACAGGGCGCCAAGCAATGTGAGACCAACGTGGGACAAATGCTTTAGATGGCGGGGTTTGGGGACCCCCACCAGCCAAACCAGGGGCCCCAGAGCCAATTTGGGGGAGCCCAGGCCCCCGTGGCCCCCTGTAGCTATGCCACTGGTACAAACTGAGCATGCTTGGGAAGTGCAAGCATTGGTGGCTGGAGGCACCCCGCTAACTTCCTCGCTCCTGAGGCAGTCAGAGGAGGAAGGGGATGACTCAGGTAGTGGATTTTTTCGGCTGGTGGGGCTATTGAAGCTTTGGTGGGGGTACTGAGCCCATTCTCTTCCTCTCTTTTATGTGTACCACTGTGCCTTCACAGATTCTCTCATGTGTCCCCCTCTGTGCCTTGACCCATTCTCTCATGTGCCCCCCTGTGCCTTCACCCATTCTCTTATGTGCCCCCCATGTCTTCACCCATTCTCTCTCTTTTTTTAAATAAAGTTTAACACTACTTTCCAAGCAATTCCACTTGTACAGAAAAGTGCTACAAAGGAAATAATAATATTAAAAAAAACATTTTTTTCCCAAAGAAAATTTTCAAGGAATCACTGAAGTCCACAATGTCAGGATCCAAGAATTAACTAGAGGAAAAAAAAATAAGAAAACTTTAAAGGAAATAACATACCCAGGTACACGCTCATTAAATAAAGAGCTCATCTTAATCTCCTTCAGTTCTCTTAGTTGCTAGAAAGGCTGATAAGTGGGAAGGTTCAAAGAAAATATGTTAAAAAGTTTTATATCTAATGATACATTTGCATGGATACCTTAAAAAAGAGGTTCCACCTATTTGAAGGACTCCAGGTTTCATTAACAGAAATTGCTTACGTCTACATTGGGTATCTCTTGATACATCTGGAAAAATTTGAATCTTAAAGCCTAGAAATAATTTTTCTCTGTTTTAAAAAAACTCAACAAACATTGTTTATAAGGAGATAAAGCCACCGAAGCCACCAATGTGGCTGCAGTGGCTACTTCTGAATCTGAGATATTCAATATAGCTGAAACATCTAAGGAAACTTGTTGCTGTTCCTCTGTTTTCCTCGGTAGATAATAAACTTGTGAGAAAGGAGGAAATTTATCCTTCGAAATAGCCAAAATTTCCTCCATATAGCACTTTACCATTTCCAAGGGTGTAGTGGTGAAAACCCTTGGAAAATTTAAGAAACAAAGGTTGTTACTCCTTACAAAATTTTCAAGAGACTCATATTTGTTTCTCAAATTAGATATGTCTTTAACAAGTAAAGTCTGTAAATTCTGAACACTTAAGAAATCCTTATTAATTTGATCCACAATAGAAAACAATTCCTTCGCCTCTGTTTCAACTTTCTCTACTCTCAATCCTACTTTGGAAAGTCCCTGTGTAAGAACAGCAGTTTTTGAATACAAAGTCTTTCCCAGATTTGAAATCAAAGACCATAGGGAATCCAACGTTACCTCAGTGGACTTTTCTTGCAGGAAATCAGGTAGGGACACTGTAATTGTAGACCCAGGAAATTCACCTGTCAGTTCCCGTTCCACAACTCCTCGATCCCCCGTCCCATTCACCGCAAGGCTGCCTTCTTGAGCGGGAACCACCGAACCCTCTCCTCCAACGTCCACTCATTGTAATCGAGCCTCACTAGACCTGGTGTCCGGTATAGATCCTACCGACGGCACTGTCGACTCGGAGAGTGGGGAGCTCGATCTCTGCGGCTGCGGGGGAGGAGCTCTTCGGTCAGGGCTCAGCGAGATTTCCAGCCCAAGGGACGCTGTCACTTCCTCTCTCACTGGCGGCGTCTCCAGTAAGACCGCTCTCGACCTTACTACCAGACCCGTGCCTCTCAAATGTAGATCCATTGGACCAACGATGGGAGACTCCAGCGGCTGGGAGGCTTGAGCAGCCACTTTCCATAGTCATTTAGGCAGTTCTTCAGAAGAAAATTCAAGGGGTCAGCTTCACCTCAGGTACGTGCGGCCATCTTGGATCCTCTTTCTAGCCCACCCATTCTCTCTTATGTGCCTCCCTGTGCCTTCACCCACTCTCATTTACCCCCCATGCCTTTACCTATTTTCTCTCTCTGTTTCTCTTTCTCATGTGCCCCTGTGCCTTCACCCATATTCTCTCTCTCTCTCAAATGTGCCCCACTGTGCCTTCATCCATTCTCTCTGTCTCATGTGCCCCCCTGTGCCTTCACCTATTCTCTCTCTCTGAAATGTGCCCCCTTGTGCCTCAACCTGCATCGGGTCTTTCCATCTGACCCATCCCGCCCCTTTCTGAAAATAGGATGCTGTATCAGAAGGGGGCAGGACAGGTCAGAGGGAAAGGCCCAATGCAGGATTTCAATACCGCTGCCACTGCAGGGCAAAGATTCACTGAAAAAAGGTAAACCAGGAGGGGAGGGGGAGGGAGAGAGCTGCTGGCAGTCCAGAAGGGGAGGGAGAGACGCCGGACTGACCATGCATGCATGCGGGTGAATGGGCAGGGGAGGGAGGGCAGTTGATTATTAAGCACAATTACATTTTTTAATCACGATTAATAATGCGTTAATCACAATTAATGTGCAGCCCTAATAAATAATCCATTTAAGGGTTTGCTAAAAAGTCTGGACAGTTGAGGCTCCATTATTTAAATTAATGTTTTTTAAGGTTATAACCTGTCCTCAAATGATTCTTAACAAAACACACTGATATTTTTAAAATTAGCGCACAGCCATTAAGGACCTCAATTAAAAAACAGGGTTTTTCCCGCCAGGGCAAAGAATGGCCTTGGCACATGGTAATTCCATGCGTCCACACTACCGCAGGCCACTTTTTACCAAGGCTTGGTAAAAGGGTCCCTTAGGGAGAAGCCTGACTTCACCCTTCACATTTCAGATAGTTGCAAGTGCTCATGACTGACCCACAGGCACATGCCAAGTTTTGTAGAAATATTATCTGCTGAAGCAGGTTAGCAGTGACTGACAGATGAGTCAGAACTTATTATTTACTTCCATCACCCAAGGTTGTGTACAGCAAGAATAAGCTAAACATAGGTACCAAACAATTACTGCAGTGAAAATTTTCAAACAACAGTATATATTAAGGGATAGTATGCTACTCACAGTGTCAGCACAATCCATATTGAAACATGTGACTAGACAGTATAGGACAGTGGTTCCCAAACCTGGTCCTGGAGGCACCCCAGCCAGTCAGGTTTTCAGGATATCCACAATGAATATTCATGAGAGAGATTTGCATGCAGTGGAGGCAATGCATGCAAATTCGCATGAATATTCATTGTGGATATTCTGAAAACCTGACTGGCTGGGGTGCCTCCAGGACCAGGTTTGGGAACAACTGGTATAGGGTCTAGGATGAGTTGCAGTTTGTGGGATCCTGGGACAATTGGAGATGAAGGTGGTAGGTTTTGGTGGGTGGGGTGGGTGGACAATTACAGGAGCTAGTTTGAAGGGTGGGGAGAGTAGAAAATGAGGAGGGGTAGTTTAAAAGGAGAAGTTCTCTAACTGCAATGTTTCACCACATCTAAACTTCTAGGTTTCAGAAGCTGGACCTGCTTCTCCCACAGAAATACATTGGGCCGCTTTCTGGGGACCTTCTTTTTCTGGAACCCCAGTCAGATCTGACTCATTTTTGAAGCAGATATATGTCTCAAAATTGCCAAAAAAGGTCCATCTGCCGAAAATAGCTAAATCACAATTTTTGAAAAAGCAGAATTTGGGCATTTTCAACAGAGTTTGTCCAAATAGCAAGGAGGTGTGTTGGAGGCATGTTTTGGTCAGGACTAGGGCAGGCCTAAAATTAGCACATCTTTCAGTGATAATGGAACAGGAAGACATGTGCAAGTCAAAAAAGAAGGACATTTGTATTTACACCTGTTTTAATTACGTCCAAATAACAAAAAGGTTCTCCAATTGACCAGCTGACCACTGGAAAGGTTAAGGCTTGACCCCCTCCATAATTCCCCAGTTGTTGCTAAACTTGACTGTCGTGACATTATTTATTCAGGTATTTCTCAAGCATCACTTAAGAAGCTTCAGGCAATACAAAATACTACTATACATCTTCTCTGTCATGCGAAGAAATTTGATCCGATCTTGTCACTTTTAAAAAGTCAGCACCGGTTGCCAGTTAGTTTTTGAGTGTAATATAAGATCCTCCTCTTGACTTTTAAAGCTCTTCGCTTTGGTACCCCTTCATATTTGGCTACTTTAACTGTTCCTTACACCCCATCTTGAATTCTTTTGTCATTGAATGATCATAGACTAGTCTTGCCGAGCCCAAAACTAGCACTTCAGGAACAGACCAGGAGATGCTCATTTTTCTTTATGGCTCCAGCTGTCTGGAACAGTCTCTTTTCATTTGTAGTGAATCCTTCCTTCCCAAATTTAAATCGTTCATCAAAACCTGGCTCTTTTCTTAAGCATTCAATGTCCTCTCTTGATGTGGTCTGAATCTGGCAACCTCTTCTCATTTTTCCTTTGTTTTCCCCCATCTTTCCTATTTATTTACTGGCTATATGTTTATATCTCTCTTCTGTTGATGATTTGTAGTTCCTTTCTATTATATATTTTACTCTGTACACCGCCTAGCACAGCTTGTCAGATTTGCATGGTATAGTAAATGTGAATAAAGAATGTTAAACCCTGGTGCTTTCTAATCAAAGTCTTGTGCAATTCTGGTCACTGCATCTCAAAAAAGATATAGTGGAATTAGAAAAGGTACAGAGAAGGGTGATGAAAATGATAAAGGAGATAGGATGACTTCAAGCTAAAGTGGCTAGGGCTCTACAGCTTGGATAAAAGACGGCTGAGGGGAGATATGATAGAGGTCTATAAAATAATGAGTGGAGTGGAATGGCTAGAAGTGAATTGCTTGTTTACTCTTTCCAAAAATACTAGGACTAGTAAATTTAAAACGAATCGGAGAAAATATTTTCTTCATTCAATGTGTAATTAAACTCCTGAATTCTTTGGCAGAGAATGTAGTAAAACAGTTAGCTTAGCGGGGTTTAAAAAGGTTTGGATAGCTTCCTAAAAGAAAAGTTCATAAGCCATTATTAAAATGGACTTGGGGAAAATCCACTGCTTATTTCTAGAATAAGCAGTATAAATGTATTGTACTGGTTTTGGATCTTGCTGGGTTCTTGTAACCTTGATTGTCCACTGTTGGAAACAGGATACTGGGCTTGATGGAACATTGGTCTTTCTCAGTATGTTCTTATGAATATTAATAATCTTCAGATACATGAAAAAACAACAACTATTCAGAGACAATATGCAATGTCTGCAGTAATATTAGAGCAAGAAAACTAACAAATCCAAACGGAATTAAAAGTAAAGCTTAAGAAAAGTGTTGAATCTGTAAAGAATCCATGTCGGGAATCTGTAAAGAATCCATGTCGGGAATCTTGTGTCTTAGCGCTCCCTTTCTGAAATCCATCTCCCTTCACTGGGAGTTTGTGTTTTGGCTCCATGGAGACTGTGCCTGTCCTGATAAACAAGCTTTTATTTTTCAGTTCTTTCCCTCCCCCTCAGGGAAGGAGCAGGCTTACAGATAAGGGCAGCTTCTGTCAGAGGAACTGAACTGGAGGGTGCCAGAGTACAACTTCCAACAGCATCTTTGTCACTTGACTTCCCTGTCCTTATCCACATGAAGTGCACTTGGACCCAAATGTTGCCAGCCCTGCTCAAGGAGCCAGGACTTGCTTCCAGGACGCCCAATTTGTAGAGGGGCCTTTGGACCTAGGCAAATGGAACTGCATATCAGATATACATTACAGCTCCTGAAACCAGAGTGGAATGTTATGCTCTAGCAAAAAACTGCCCGATATTCAAAATGGTTTAACTGGCCTCTGACCGGTCAAATCGTTTGGACGGGGCTAATATTCAGAGACACTTTTAACCAACTAAGGACTAGATGATCAATTTCCCATGCTATTCTTGAGTAGAGAGGTGTGGTAGCTGTGCTAGTCCACTTTTAAAGGTAATCAATAGAAATAAAACAAAATAAAACGTGGAAAAGAATTAAGATGATACCTTTTTTACTGGACATAACTTAATACATTTCTTGATTAGCTTTCGAAGGTTGCCCTTCGTCAGATCGGAAATAAGCAAGTGTTGGTAGATGACAGTATATATAAGTGAAACATCAAAGCATTTCAGTGACAGTCTAACAGGTGGATAGGTAAGAGACCAGGAGATATGCTTGGGAACATCAAAACATTTCAGTGACAGTCCATTATAAACCATAAAGTTGTATTGCTCTGTTTGTCACCCTCCTCTCACCTATCCATAAGTCCTGTCTGGTGGGTGTCAAAATATTCAATCATTCTGACTTTTCTGAAACAGCATGATAAAAGTAGTGCCAGAACAACGCAGGGAATTAACTTCTCAATGATCAACGCTAATTACATTCAAATTTATTTATTTATTTATTTATTTGACAGGTCTAGGCTGTCAAAAAACAAAAACAAAAGCCCAGACCTGTCAAACATTCCAATGACCCCCGATCCCCCTCCAAAGGCAAGACCCTGGTGGCCTAGTGCCCTTCCAAGCCCCCATAACCCCTGGACACTGAAACAGGGGGGCTGGAGATCCGGTGGACCTCCACCCTCCCTATGAGCACCCCCAACAGCAGAGAAGGCTGGAAGTCACCAGACCTCCAGCCCACACCTATTGGTGTAGTGCCCCCCCCCCCACACACGGTGTTCTAGCAGCTCCGAACCCTCCCCCCTATCTTTAGATGCTGGAAGAGGGAATAGCATTCCCTCCTCCTTCCAGCGCCGCCTACAAAATTGCAACACCCTGCCCTACCCGGTGCATCCTGGTAAATGCGAGAGCTAGTCCTACGCTAGTGGCCTCTAGTACCCGCATTTACCTTTGATCATCGGGGCAATAGCACTGCTAAACATCGCTGTTAGTGCTGAACACAAAGCCGGCTATCTTGAGGACATTCTGTGGGTGGAGTCAACACTTGGCTGCTTAAATACTGATATTCAGCAATTAAGCAGCTAGGGTTAGCGCATAAATGGGACCGCATTATATGATGACTATCAACTGAAGCAGTTATGTGTTAGCTAGCTTAAAAATAACTGGATATTCAAAGCTAAAATCTGCACGAGTCCTGGCTTTGAATATCTGGGAATAACACCATCGGCAGTGTGTTGCAAACCATACAAGGAGAGACTTGCCAACCTGAACATATATACCTTGGAAGAAAGGAGAAACAGGG
The DNA here is from genome assembly GCF_901765095.1 of Microcaecilia unicolor. Taxonomy (NCBI): domain Eukaryota; kingdom Metazoa; phylum Chordata; class Amphibia; order Gymnophiona; family Siphonopidae; genus Microcaecilia; species Microcaecilia unicolor. Next base: position 201,848,006 of record NC_044038.1, on the reverse strand, counting down.
GTGACATGATACTGACAGTCAAATACTTGAAAGGTATTAATCCGCAAACAAACCTTTTCCGGAGATGGGAAGGTGGTAGAAGTAGAGGACATGAATTGAGGTTGAAGGGGGGCAGACTCAGGAGTAATGTCAGGAAGTATTTTTTCACTGAAAGGGTGGTGGATACATGGAATGCCCTCCCGTGGGAGGTGGTGGAGATGAAAACAGTAATGGAATTCAAACCTGCGTGGGATAAACTCAAAGGAATCCTGTTTAGAAGGAATGGATTCATGGAATCTTAGCGGAGATTGGGTGGCAACCGGTAATTGGGAAGCAAAACCAGTGCTGGGCAGACTGGGCAGACTTCTACGGTCTACGCCCTGATCGTGAATGAATAGATGGACTTGAGTGTAAATTTTAAGGGGCTTTGACGTTAGCTTCAGAACTTTTAGTACAAGAACAGTGCTGGGCAGACTTCTGCGGTCTATGCTCTGAGAATGGCAAGGGCAAATCAAACTCAGGTATACAAATAAAGTATCGCATACCAAGTAAAATGAGTTTATTTTGGTGGGCAGACTGAATGGACCGTACAGGTCTTTATCTGCCATCATTTACTATGTTACTATCCAGCTTATTTTCGAAAGAGCAAGGGCGTCCATCTTCCGACACAAATCGGGAGATGGGCGCCCTTCTCCTAAGGGCGGCCAAATCGGTATAATCGAAAGCCGATTTTGACCATCCTCAACTGCTTTCCGTCACAGGGACGGCCAAAGTTCAAGGGGGTGTGTCAGCAGTGTACTGAAGGCGGGACGGGGGCATGGTTAAGAGATGGCCGATAATGGAAAAAAGAAGGGCGGCCCTGACGAGCATTTGGCCAACTTTACTTGGTCCCTTTTTGTTCATGACCAAGCTTTGAAAAGGTGCCCCAACTGACCAGATGTCCACCGGAGGGAATCGGGGATCACCTCCCCTTATTCCCCCAGTGGTCACCAACCCCCTCCCACCCAAAACAAATTTAAAAACATTTTTTGCCAGCCTCTATGCCAGCCTCAAATATCATACTCAGCTCCATCACAGCAGTATGCAGGTCCCTGGAGCAGTTTTTAGTGTGTACTGCAGTGCACTTCAGGCAGGCGGACCCAGGTCCACCCCCTCCCCACCTGTTACATTTGTGGTTGTAAATGGGAGCCCTCCAAAACCCACGAAAAACCCACTGTACCCACATATAGGTGCCCCCTTTACCCTTTAAGGGCTATGGTACTGTTGTACAGTTGTGGGGAGTGGGTTTTGGGGGGGCTCAGCACCCAAGTTAAGGGAGCTATGCACCTGGGATCAATTTGTGAAGTCCAGTGCTGTGCCCCCTAGGGTGCCCGGTTGGTGTCCTGGCATGTGAGGGGGGATCAGTGCACTAGGAATGCTGGCTCCTCCCACGACCAAATGGCTTGGATTTGGTTGGTTTTGAGATGGCCGGCCTCGGTTTCTATTATTGGCGAAAACCGAGGTCGGCCATCTCTAAGTCCGGCGATCTCAACACTTAGGTCGACCATCTCTAAGGTTGACCTAAATATTGAGATTTGGCCGGCCCCGAGCTCCACCCCTTTCCGGGGCCGCCCCCGGAGATGGCCGCCCTTAGAGATGGGCGCCCCCGTTCGATTATGCCCCTCGCCATAACTTTAGGTACCACCATTTGCACAAACAAAAATGTAGTGCAAATGTTCACGCCTAAATTTATGTGTGGAGCACCCTTATTCTGTAATTACACATTGACCTCAAAGCCATGCCCCTATTCCCCCCCAAAACGCCCATGACCGTCCCCTTTCCATGCCCTTTTTTTGGGCCGTACGTAAATTTTAGGCATAGATCATGTGCCTAACTTTACGCATGTAGCACCCAATTAAATCTAATTAGTGCCAATAATTGTTTGTTAAAAAGCCAATTATTGGCATTAATTGGCTCGCTATCTTATTAAATTGTGCATGCAAATCAGTACTGCACCTAAATTTGCATGTACAATTTTCTGCGACCTTTACAATAGCAAGGGGTTAAGTGCTAATTTTACCAACCTTCTTTAATGTATTAACGCATATTATTGTATTTTAAAGTGCATTATTGCTATTTAACACAAGGCCCATTATTACCTACAGGCTTGTTTCCTAGTGGAGGAGTGGCCTAGTGGTTAGAGTGGTGGACTTTGGTCCTGGGGAACTGGGTTCAATTCCCACTGCAGGCACAGACAGCTCCTTGTGACTCTGGGCAAGTCACTTAACCCTCCATTGCCCTAGGTACAAAACAAATAAGTACCTAAGTCACATTGAGCCTGCCATGAGTGGGAAAGCACAGGGTACAAATAAAAAAACAACAACATAACAATAATGTGTTAATTCATTAAGACTGATTAGTAAATCTAGCCTTTAGTTTCATTCTGGAAATCCTGAGGACTAGAAATGATTGTGATCCTTGAGGATTAAAATTGGGACCCCTGCTATAAAATTGTTGTGTGCAGCAGAGGAAAACCAGCAGCGAGTCTGAAAGACGGAGAGCTCCATGCCATAAGGAAGGGACAGACTGAGCTAGTCCTGCCTTTACCTCTTGCATTCATGGTTATGGAGTTCAGATGCTCAAGAAATGCAAAATGCGGAAATTAGCAGAAGCCATTAGGGATGTACACAGGCAAAACATCTTGGTCCATTTTCAGAAATTCTTTTGGACTTTTTCCTGATTGCATGTATGTTAATTTACAGAATAATGTGTTTTTGCATGTGTTAACTTTTTTTGTAAGTTAAGATACACTAATGAGTCATGCATGCACATCCCTATGAATCATCCAGACTTCAACCTGCTAATCGCTAGACTTCTGCTGCTTCAGCTTTTTGTATGCTTGTTACCACGTTCCTAATATATGCATGTAGCTTTCACATTGCTGTTAGAGAAACTGGATCTACAACTGTATAGATGCAAGTAAACCCAGGACCAGCTTAATATCTCTGTGCTAAGACTTAGCATGCAGTCTCTGTAGGGTTACCCTGTGTTCAATATCTGCACCTGCTTTTTTGGGAAAGGGAAATGGGACTTGATATACAGCCTTTCTGAGGTTTTTGCAACTACATTCAAAGCGGTTTACATATATTTGGGTACTTATTTTGTACCAGGGGCAATGGAGGGTTAAGTGACTTGCCCAGAGTCACAAGGAGCTGCAGTGGGAATCGAACTCAGTTCCCCAGGATCAAAGTCCACTGCACTAACCACTAGGCTACTTTTTAGGAGTGGAAACAGCATATCCAGGTATTTCATGTTGGAGGGGCATAATTGAACGCGAACGCCCATCTCCATGGGCGCCTATCTCTGAGGACGGGTACGCGAAGGGGTGGGACAGACCGTATTTTCGAAAAAGATGGGCGTCCATCTTTTGTTTCGATAATACGGTTGGTGCCGGGCAAATGCATCGGATTTGTGCGAATTTGAGCTGGGCGGTATCGGTTTTCAGCGATAATGGAAACCGAAGGCATCCAGCTCAAAAACGAACAACTCCAAGGCATTTGGTCGTGGGAGGGGCCAGGGTTCGTAGTGCACTGGTCCCCCTCACATACCAGGACACCAACCGGGCACCCTACGGGGCACTTGTAAAAAGTAACAAAAAACATTAAAATGCCTCCCAAGTCCATAGCTCCCTTACCTTGGGTGCTGAGCCCCCCAAATCCCCCCCAAACCCACTCCCCACAACTCTACACCATTACCATAGCACTTATGGGTGAAGGGGGCCACCTAGATGTGGGTACAGTGGGTTTTGGGGGGCGGTTTGGAGGTCTCCCATTTACTAGCACAAGTGTAACAGGTAGTGGGGGGATGGGCCTGGATCCACCTGCCTGAAGTCCACTGCACCCACTAACAACTGCTCCAGGGACCTGCATACTGCTGTGATGGAGCTGGGTATGACATTTGAGGCTGGCATGCAGGCTGGCAAAAAAAGTTTTTAAAGTTCTTTTTTTTGGTGGGAGGGGGTTAGTGACCACTGGGGGAGTCAGGGGAGGTCATCTCCGATTCCCTCCGGTGGTCAGCTGGGCAGTTGGGGCATTTTTTGGGGACTTGTTCGTGAAAAAAAAGGGTCCAAAAAGGCGGCCCAAATTCTCGCTTCTGCCGCCCTTCTTTTTTCCATTATCGGCCAAGCGCGCCCATCTCTCCTCGGCCAATAAACATGCCCCAGTCCCGCCTTCACCACGCCTCCGACACGCCCCCGTCAACTTTGTTCGTTCCCGCGACAGACTGCAGTTGGAGGCGCCCAAAATCGGCTTTCGATTATACCGATTTGGGTGCCCATGAGAGAAAGGCTCCCATCTCCCGATTTGGGTCAAAATATGGGCGTCTTTCTCTTTCAAAAATAAGCTGGATGGTGTACTGCTCTTGAAATTATGTACATCCATTACTGCAATGAGCTCTTGGCTTGGAGTATTAGAATGTTCTTAAAGGGTTTTGGATATCACCGTGGAAGCCCTAAGATATATATTTTATTCTTTCAGAAAAGCAGGATGGTGCTTGAAAATTTCTCAACATGCACTTTGATAACCCTGTCGAGGGTAATTGTGTCCTAATCAAAAACTGTTTGGAACGTGCTGGGAGACGATTAATCTTTTCTAAACATCGTCAGAGGCATTCCACAGACATGAAAGCCTGGGCTCCACCAATAAATTATGAAAAATCTCTCGAAAGCTGGACATCTGTCTTCATTTGGACTCCAGTGTTTTCTTGGCTTTGGCCTGGAGAATGGAGGTGCCATGAATCAAGGCAGAGAGCGTGGGTGGGGATGATGGTGGTGAACCATTCAGAGAGCTGAGTAATACTGTCAAAAGCAGTCTCTCTTGGAGAGAGAGACACATTCTCTACCCCTCACTGAGCCCCTCTGTGCAGGGGGAGACTGAGCTGGGCAGAGATGACCCTGGACACACAACAGGTCCTATTTTTAGACTAGTGTTGCCATAGAACTCAATATGAGAGATGCAGTGAAAACTTTGGGAAAAGAGAGCCTGGTATTACTATGAAGTTTTACATCTGGATGCATTGACAATTTGTAAAAACTCTACACTTCACACACATAGAAAAGGCTCAGAGAAGGGCAGTCAAAATGATAAAAGAAATAGAATAGCTCCCCTGTAAAGAAAGGTTAAACAGGTTAGGGCTCTTCAGCTTGGAGAAAAGAGGACTGCAAGGGAATAATATAGAGGTTTATAAACATGAGTGAGCTGAAACAGGTGAATACAGAATAGTTATTTAACCTCTCAAATAGAACTGAGACTGGGGGATGCTCCACAAAATTAATAGCTAGCAGATTTAAAGCAAATTTAAGAAAACCTTTCTCAATCAGTTAATAATCAATTTTTTAATTATTATTTATTTATAAGCATATACAAATAATAATCAAGTAAACACCAACTAGGATACAATAGCAATCAAGAACTATTCAAAAGAAAAAGAAAATTAATAAGGTGCTACATAAAATGACCACCAATTAGGGAATAAGATCCAAGAATAAGAAAACATTGTAACAATGGGGGGAGAGGGGGAAAAGAAAATCTTCAGAGAGGCACACCAACAAATCCCACTTCATCAGCCTCCCAAAACAATGAGCATATGGGATCAACGGGATCATACAGAAACAATAAAACATGAACAAGGAAATCTAAGCACAAACTTTGCGCCCAAGGCTTGCACTCGAGGACAAAGGGCGAAGAAAGCCTTGAGCCTCATCTGTGTCTCACTTGCTAAATCATGAAAACTCTAGGTTTAGATCTCATAAACAGTGTATCAAAAAATCTAAAGGAAAGTCTCAAAGTATTATTACGATCCAACTCCAGGGCAAATGTCACTACCAACATAGTTCTTTGTGTAATAACTTCCAAGGACGATGCCAGGAAAGATGTCAAATGTATGTCCCCCTCTGCTGGATCCTGCACAGCCGGGCCTCTCTCATTCCCTTACTGCCTGGAATGTACTGAGCCTTAGTAATTGGGGGCAATGAATCTGAAGGCATTCTTAGAACCTCCATGATATATTTCTTAAACCTATCTAAAGGCGAAATAATAGGAGACTTAGGAAAGTTGAGTAGCAGCAAATTGTGCCTCCTGGCTTCATTTGGTTCAAAACTTTATTTTCAGAGATTCGCCCGACACAGACTGTGTTTCGCCCACAAGGGCTGTGTCAGGGGCTCTACAAAAGCAAATAAAATCAAATCAAAAGTTTTGAACCATATCACTGATTGATCTGCTTTGTTTGTCTCCACGTTGGATTTTGCAGATCGCTTGCCATCTTGTTTCTTAGGACCATCCTGGCTTCATTTTCCAGGTACTCCAAACATCTATGTGTTTACAGCCTTTCTTTAAGAATGGCTTCCTCAAACGTTTACACCATCTGCATCCTAGATTGTAAAGCATCCATTTAAGAGAGCTTTTGACTTGTCACTTGGGCCTGGGTCAGAACAGCTTCAGAAAGAGTCACTATCAGCGGCATAATCGAAAGAGAAGGATGCCCATCTTCTGACACAAACTGGGAGATGGGCGTCCTTCTTTCAGGGTCGCCCAAATCGGCATAATTGAAAGCTGATTTTGGGCGTCCTCAACTGCTTTTCGTTTACAGGGGCATGTTGGCAGTGTACCGAAGGCGAGACAGGGGCGTGGTTAAGAGATAGGCGTACTCAGCCGATAATGGAAAAAAGAAGGGCGTCCCTGACGAGCATTTGGCCGACTTTACTTCTTCCAATTTATTTCACGACCAAACCTCAAAAAGGTGCCCGAACTGACCAGATGACCACCGGAGGGAATGGGGGATAACCTCCCCTTACTCCCCCAGTGGTCACCACCCCCCTCCCACCCAAAAAAAAAATAATAAAAACATTTTTTTCCAGCCTGTATGCCAGCCTCAAATGTCATACCCAGCTCCATCACAGCAGTATGCAGGTCCCTGGAGCAGTTTTTAGTGGGTGCAGTGCACTTCAGGCAGGCGGACCCAGGCCCATCCCCCACTACCTGTTACACTTGTGGTGGTAAATGTGAGCTCTCCAAAACCCATCCGAAACCCACTGTACCCACATTTAGGTGCCCCCCTTCACCACTTAGGGCTATGGTAGTGGTGTACAGTTGTGGGGAGTGGGTTTGGGGGGCTTAGCACCAAAAGTAAGGGAGCTATGCACCTGGGAGCAATTTGTGAAGTCCACTGCAGTGCCCCCTAGGATGCTCGGTTGGTGTCCTGGCATGTGAGGGGGACCAGTGCACTACAAATGCTGGCTCCTCCCATGACCAAAGGGCTTGCATTTGGTAGTTTTTGAGATGGACGTCCTCGCTTTCCATTATTGGCGAAAACCAAGGTCCTCCATCTCTAAGGTTGACCATCTCAACATTTAGTTCGACCATCTCTTAGGTCGACCTAAATGTTGAGATTTGGGCATCCCTGACCGTATTATCGAAATGAAAGATGGACGCCCATCTTGTTTTGCTAATACGGGATGCCCTGCCCCTTCGCAGGGACGTCCTCAGAGATGGGCGCCCTTAAAGATGGGCGTCCCCGTTCGAAAATGGCCCTCTATGTCTTTAACATTCTGCTTAGTAGTCGATACCAGAGAAGAATGCATGCTGCTGATAGCATCTCAAAGTGTTTCCAATGTTACAGTGACTGGTCTCTCAACCCCTTAAATCTCAAAATCAGGTGCAGCCTGGTTTCTGGTCTTACACAGGACCATGATTGCAGCCTGCAGCTGATGAGCTCCTCCGGCAGCCAGTTCCGATACTCCAAGCGACAGCCCCCCTTACACACTGAGGTCTGCCATAGCATTCTGAGACACTCGGGCACAAGCTGTTTAGCTGAATAGCTGCCTCCTGGTTGTGGTGCAGATGCCTGCTCCTTGGGGCACAAAGACGCCCCACTCAAACTGCCACCCAACTCTCCAGTGGCGGGTACAGAAGAAGAGAAAGTGAAACTCTGAGCCGCTAGCGTTGAGTACTGCTCCAGTGTCATCTGCCGCATCGAGGGTGTAGAGGAGGAGGCAGGGGGACACCCACAACTCTTAGCTCTCCTCTTCCTCATATCAGCCTGAAAGTCTGACAGGCAGAAAAACTTCATCAGAGCCACAGAGACAGTAGCAGAGTGTCCACTCACGATGGTGTCAGCTTGGATCTCTGTGAGCAATTAAATTTGTTGCTGAAAGACAGAGTTGAGGCCACTAGAGTAGCTGGATTTAAGAAAGGTCCATTAGCAACTATTAGCCAGATAGACTTGGGAAACTCAGGCTTTTACTGATGAGAGGACCAAGAAAAGGAGCTAGGTGTCGTTGTTGATGATACGTTGAAACCTTATGCTCAGTGTGCTGCTGCGGCTAAGAAAGCAAATAGAATGTTAGGTATTATTAGGAAAGGAATGGAAAGCAAAAATGAGGATGTTATAATGCCTTTGTATCGCTCCATGGTGCAACCGCACCTCGAATATTGTGTTCAATTCTGGTCGCCACATCTCAAAAAAGATATAGTGGAATTAGAAAAGGTGCAGAGAAGGGCGACGAAAATGATCAAGGGGGTGGGATGACTTCCCTATGAGGAAAGGCTAAAGCGGCTAGGGCTCTTCAGCTTGGAGAAAATGCAGCTGAGGCGAGATATGATAGAGGTCTATAAAATAATGAGTGGAGTTGAACGGGTAGATGTGAAGCATCTGTTTACGCTTTCCAAAAATACTAGGACTAGGGGGCATGTGATGATGCTACAATGTAGTAAATTTAAAACAAATTGGAGGAAATGTTCCTTCACTCAACGTGTAATTAAACTCTGGAATTCGTTGCCAGAGAATGTGATAAAGGCAGTTAGCTTAGTGGAGTTTAAAAAAGGTTTGGACGGCTTCCTAAAGGAAAAGTCCACTATTTCTGGGATAAGCAGTATAAAATGTTTTGTACTTTTTTGGGATCTTGCCAGGTATTTGTGACCCGGATTGGCCACTGTTGGAAACAGAATGCTGGGCTTGATGGACCTTTGGTCTTTCCCAGTATGGCAATACTTAAGTACTTATGAGAGCTGTGACTGAAAGCAGGGAATGAATCCATCCATGGGGGTAATTCTATAAATATTGCCTACAATTAGACTCTAAAATGCTGGGCGGTAAGCATGAATTTGGTATCAGCAATTACACACATACCCCTGGAGTCTATAAATGGTGTCTAAAGTTGCATACACAAATCAGCACGCATAGCCAATTTGTGCGTGCAACTTAATTGCTTAACAAGCCAATTAGCACCAATAACTGGCTGCTAACAACCAATTATTGAGGTTAATTGGCCTTAATTAGGTATTTATGTGCAGATCGTATTCTATAGCGATTCATGCATAAATCCTTATGTGTGTCAATTTTGGGGGGCATGGTTTGGGGCACTTTGGGGGCATTCCAGGGCATTTCAAAATTTTACACGCGTAATTACAGAATTCAGTCGAACCATGCCTGATTCAGGTACTGGCATTTATACCAACTTTTAGCAGGCATAATGCCGGCACCTAAAGTTAAATGCGGTTTATACCCTAAGCGCTATTCTACAAAGGATGTGTATCCTTTATAGAATAGCGCAAAGTGTGTTAAATGTTTGGTGCCAATTTTTAAGTGCCACTTATAGAATTTACCCCACAATCAACATTATAGGATACTAGTATTCTATAACCTTATGGGCCGATGCTCAGAACTCCAGGGTTAAAGCCAACAGCTCAGAACTCATCCCGCTAGAACAGCACAGAAATCCAGCTCGCCAATTCTGAAAAGAAATGGTGTTCAAATTATTTGTGCAATGAAAAAGTAAAAGCAAGGGGGAGAACGTGCTTGGCGCATGCACAGAAATGTTTTGCAGTAAGCTCAGCTCCTGTGTGCATGCAGGGCCGCTGAGAGGGGGGGGCGGGGGGGGGGGGGGGCAAAATTCCCCAGTGCCCAGCATCCAAGTGGGGCCCGCCTGGCGTTAGCATTAGTTTCCTGTTCCTGTGTGCGGCAGTGCCGCAGAGCAGGGTACTTCCTTCCTCCCATCACCTCTCCTCCCCCTTGTCGCATATTCCCCTCCCCTCCCCTTACTTACTATCTACTGCCCTCATTTGCATTCCGTTTCCTTGATGCATGGCCATTCCCTACCGATTCGCTATGGAATCGGTAAGGGAAGGGCTCTTCTGAGGACCTTAGTGCATCTGGCTCCATCATAATAATGGTTTATTGTCTTTTCCTCCAGGAACATGTCCAAACCTTTTTTTTAAATCCAGCCTCGCTTTTACTACATTCAGAGCCTAATTATGTGCTAAGCGAAAACATTTTCTCTGTTTTAGACGTGCTACTTAGTAACTTCACAGCATGTTCCCTAGTCTTTGTACTTTTTGAAAGATTAAACAATCAATTCATATCTACCAATTCCACTCCATTCAGGATTTCATAAACCTCTATCATATCTCCCCTCAGCCATCTCTTCTCCGTGCTGAAGAACCTTAACCTCTTTTGCCTTTCCTCATAAGGGAAGTATGCCATTCCCTTTTAATTTAGTTCTGCTGTCTCTTTTGAGATTTGATGACCAGAATTGCACACAATACTATTTAGGAGGCATAGAACGGACAGGGAATGCTCTTGCAGTTAATGCAGGGTTATTACTGTGCAATAACGACTGTATAACAAAGAGAGGGAACCAAGTACAAAAAAAGACCAAGCAAAAAAAAGAGCACAAAGGGCCTTTAAAAACAGAAGGGAACACAGTTTTTTCATTAAAATATTCCTTTAATAGTGAACTTTGATTGAAGAGAGACCCAAAACGGGCCGTGTTTCAGTGCTACCGCACCTGCGTCAGGGGTCTCTGGATAAAATATAATGCGAAACTCACACAGCAGCAGCGTGTGAGTTTCGCATTACATTTTATCCGGAGACCCCTGACGCAGGTGCGGTAGCACCGAAACACGGCCCTTGTCGGGTCTCTCTTCAATCAAAGTTCACTATTAAAGGAATATTTTAATGAAAAAACTGTGTTCCCTTCTGTTTTTAAAGGCCCTTTGTGCTCTTTTTTTTGCTTGTGCAATAACTACTAACATTGTATTTAATTACACTTTAATATAGGATGGTAGAACTTGAAAGAGGGTCTTGCATTGTTGACTTAACAGCCTCCCGTGTAGGGATGAGCCAATCATTTGTGTTCTGAAATAAACTACACTAATGTAACCAAACTTTCTTCCACAGGTCATGATGTACTTTGCTCAGGTGCAAAACATTATTCCACAGGTACTGTGGAATTTGTTAATTTTCCATAAGGACCGGACGAGAGGCATCAGCTCACAGGAAGTCACTGTTGCTTAGTAGAGAAACAGCGGGCCGTCCTCCAATTTCTAACCACTGTCGGAAGGAGCAATCCATGAGTCCTCCCGGGATGACTTGGAAATCCAAAATCTTGTTTTAATGCTTACTTGTTCTGTACCGTAGATATAAACAATCATAACATAGAAACAAGAGATGGCAGTTGGCCCAGACCTATTAGCTGTGTTTGAATATAACGCATACTAGCCTGTCTTGATCCTCTGGAATTTATATGACCATTAATGGGGATTGTAAATCGCTGTCAGTCTGGACATCTTGATCCATTTTTTTTAGAGGATTGGATATGGGAGAGAAAGGGAAAAACTTTACATTGGTAAGTGATCCAGACCTAAGAAGCTGAGGAACGATAAGCCTGAGCTGTCTATTGGTGTGTAACAGATAATAAAACTATGCTTCAGTCTCACATATAAGGACAATATGCCAAAACCCAAATGTTTTAATAGATGATAGAAGGACCAATAGACCATGTAAAAAAGTCATTGTCCGGGCAACAAGGATCAGCTACACTTAATAAAGATATATTAATGGTATATTTCTTCAAAGGAAATGCTAATATTTTAGTTTTATGGGAAACACAAGTTTAAAAATATGAAAAGAGGAAATTTTATGATTTCAGAAAAAAATGTAAAATGATGAATGCATGGCTGGAATGCTTACGCAAAGCAAGGCGGGAAAACCATAGATGGCTGGAAAGGAAGCACTTGGGCTGAACTTGGGCCAGTCACACTTAGACCTCAGTGTGAACTTGTGATGGTTTTGAACTTCAAACAAACCTTGTTCTGGAGTTAATCTCTATGAGCTGGGCTGTACAAACAGATATTTCAAAAGCTACAGGGAATAAAAGCTGTTTGGTATATAGAAGGCAAGACAAGGGGAAAAAGAACAGGGGAAAAGGAAAATTCCAAATGAACTGTTATCTGGGTAAATGGGCGGGGTTGAAGAGTGCCCACCTCTGCTCAGTTCCACAGGCCAGGGGCTTTCATGCAGAGATTGGAGACAGAAAGGGTGGGCTAGGGAAGCAAAACATGTAGGTTTTATTTTAAAAGCTATGTGCATTCTTTGTCTGCAAATTTTTGCTCATATAACCTGCAACAGCAAAATTCACGGGTACTTTTAATCCACAGCACTCCTTGTAGAACATAGTTCTAAAGGAAATGAAGCAGGCACTCTGTTGAAATTGCAGCTATGCAGGCTGTGTGAAAATTGCCCCCTCCCAAATTTACCAGCTATTTATTTATTTATTAGGATTTATTTATCGCCTTTTTGAAGGAGTTCACCCAAGGCGGTGTACAGTAAGATTTTGCCAGGGAGGCATCAGAACTGCTTACAGCTGTGATAGGCAGTTAATAAATATATGATGTATGCATAAACAAAATATAAGGCATGTTGTTTATTAGAAACACCAGGGAATATTTTCTTTTAATTTCCAGTGTAAATTCCTTGTTGAAGTGCAAACCGTAGAAGCTTATAAAGATGTTTATACATTCTATCTGAGCTTGGCTTCAACAATTTATATTTATATTAACTAATTTGTATATTAAAGCAGAAGGATCATGTCATGAGAACAGACGAGTCATATTGATTCTATTTCCTTCTGCAATTCTCTGCTTTGTGATGAATTATATCACTTATTTTGATCAAAGAAATGGAGGTTTCAGCTGACAGCATTTCTGATGTGAATATACAAATTATTAATTTCAGGACTGTACCGAGCTAGAGTTGCATCCCATGCAACTCGCCCGCTGGCACTCTCTGCCCTGGCCATTTTCTCACTGCCAAGAGCAATTTTTGCACTCTTCCATGTTCCATATTGTACTGCTCATATAACCCTTGGTACAATGCTGACTAATATAGATATCTATCCAGGAAACATACAACAAAGTGGTCTGGCCTTACTGATCACTTGTTTCCTGTTCAATAATATTGATCATGGTTAGCTTATCTATTGGTCCATGTCTCTACTACTTTTTGTTTTGTGTCGTATCTTTCCAGATAGAAATTAAGACAGCCTGGAAATAACTGTGATGGTTCAGTGTTTTCCATAGGATTGCTTCTCGGAAGTTATAAAATTAGGAGATCTTTCAGGGGCCAGGGCAGGATGGTCATTGTAGGGATAAGTGTATAGCTGCCCATTCTGGTGCATTATTCCGTAATCTTTTTCAGGATTTTCAAAGAGTGCATTTCCCTAAGAAATTTGTGCTTACTAATCATTACAATGTACTATGAAGAACACAATAATTCCTGTTGTGATTTCAGGTGACACTGGCCATGCTAGTGGCTCAAGAACAACCATTTATATTATCCAAAGGCTGGAGCATTGTGTGGTCTATTATATTTTATGCTAGTTTCCAAACATGCAGAGTTAAATAAACTATGATAACACTTCATAAACATTATCCTAACATGCACAATGTTTGACATGTATTTTGAGCTATTTTAAAACTAATAAACAATTGTCAGTTGGATGGAGGAGAATAAGCAGAAGCTGGGACTGATATTAGGGAACATCAAAGGCACTGAACATACCCTTAAAACGGAAAGCCTTTGTATTTCTGGTACTATAGATATTTTTTTTGATGGTGGAGTAATAAATTCCCTGAGAATTTTCTTTACCTACCTAACAGGATGTGGCTTTGTGTGGAAGACCATCAGTGAAGCATGAAGCCAAAGCGTAGGGTGTTAGACTCTACACCTCTGCAGGGACAGCCTTTGAGACAATCTCTCAGTTACTGAAGTGGACACCCAGGCCTTTGACTAGTGCCCCCCCCCCCCCCCCCCCCCGTTTCAGAGCTGTCACTGACACTTTCTGAAGCACCGCGGTGCTACAGAAAACAATTTAGTCCCATATATTTATTATTCTACACATAGGCAGCAGAATGGGGTTGGCCACTGAGGCCTTGACATAACCAATATTTTACCCAATATGGCATCAGCAAACAGAAAGATTAGAGGTGGGGCTGGAGATTGGCTTCTTTGGCATCTCTAAGCAAAAATGTGCTTTGCTGCCTCAGATTGCACAGCTAAACTAACATGATGCCTAGCATGACATGAACACATTCCTCCTCATTCTATAACAGGGCATTTAAAGTTAGGCATCAACCCCCGGATTCTATGTAAGGAGTGGCAAGTAGGCGAGTAGAGTGCATTAAATTGGGTGCACGCCCAATTTATGCACACTACTTAATTGAGTAATGAGCCAATCGGTGGTGATAATTGGCTGATAACAACCAATTATCATCACTAGTTGGCAATAATTGGAAAATATGCGTGCTTCTTTTTAGGCATATTATGAAAAGAGGCATAAGTAAATTCTAACGCACATAGCTGAAAAGGGGGTGCAGCCATGGGAGGAGTGTGGGCACTTTGGGGGCATTACTCACATTTATGCACGTTGCTATAGAATTTGGGGGAACATGTCTACATTTAGGAATGGGAATTTATACCAGGTCTTCAGTGACATAAATGGCTGTGCCTAAATGTAGGCACGTTCCCTGTCTCTATGCGCTATTCTATACATCAGGCCTAACTTTAGGCACATTATATAGAATAGCGCTATGCACTTTTTAAAGACGTTTATAGATTTTTAGATGCCCCAATTGTGCATGTAAATTATAGAAATATCTACACACACAAGTGGTACAGTTACACGCATGAGAGACAGACAGTGATATTCTATAACATATGTGTACAACCTACTTAGCAGGTAAATGTAAGGGGGCAATGCACAGAAGGAGATGTACAGGTAGATCTTACATTTACACGGCACCTGGCCAAAAGAAACCAGACAAAAAAGCTCCAAACAAAAAAAGTTTCCGACATAAAAGTCCCTGACAAAATAGACTCCCGACAAAACAGCCTGATGAAATAGATTTATTTTTGACTGGTATGAATTTGAAGGGTACAAAGAAGTGGAGGAGCCATAAATTACTGAGAAAGTCCATGGCTTGTCACTTGAAAGTCCTGGCACCTGCTTACGGCTTGACTTCACTATCCACACTTGGTATCTAGTGAGAATCATAAATCTGTTTGAAAACATAATCCAGCTTGATTAAGAGTCTATTTTGTCTTGGGTTGTTTTGTTGTGGGGTTTTTTTGGGAGGGTTTTTTTTGTCATGGTCTGTTTTGGTTTTAGTCTGTTTTGGTTTTTTTTTTGTTGGTTTTTATTTGTATGGTCTATTATGTCGGGGTGCCCATTTACACATGTAACATACAGAATACTATAGGTTACACAGTAAAGAGCTGCATTTAGGCCTAAGCATTGACTCTTGCTATTGACATGGCATACGTTTGGTGCATAAATACTGACTTATGCTAGTATTCTATAGGGAATCTGGGCACCCAGATGCTGTTACAGAATTAACACTTTGCACGCTGTATCTTGACACCTATCTTTCTGTGTCCTTTATAGAAATTACCCCATTGTGCCTGCTAATTAAACCAACATTGTTCATGTGTCATAGCTCCTATGTCCAGTGGTGTAGCCAGGAATTATTGACATGAGGTGCGACAGTGAGATCTTGCAAGCCTCATTCTGATGCTCCAATAGCCTCTTTCAGGGAACTTCAAGTCTCATTCTGGTGCTCCAATAGCCTCTCTCAGGGAACTTCAAGTCTCATTCTGGTGCTCCAATAGCCTCTCTTGGTATACTCCAATCTGGTGCTTTCACTGCATTCCAAGCCTTACTCTGGTGTCCACACTGAGGGACAGCAGGTGTGCATGCAACAAATGCACCTTGTACAGATACCCCATTGCCTATGTTTTGCTATTTTTGACTTTCATGCCAGGGCATTCTGTTTTGCATTTTCTGAAGACCTATGGTCAACAGTGGATGTATACTCAGACATGGCTGAACAAAGGGGACAAACTATCTCTATCCAGTCTAAAGAAATGAAGGGAAAATATATCATGCTTCTCCTGAAGCAATGCTGCTGAGCAGATTTGATTTATTGTAGGAAGCCCTTTGATCTGAGTAACTATTATATGCATCAGGATAACTGAAAAGCAGTTTTTCCAATAAGCAATTTCCTGATCTGAGGCAGCTGAGTGGGTTATCCTGGAGAGTAAACTTTCTGCACTGAAACCTGATGTGGGTGGTGTTCCAGAAAGAAGCAATTTGACCTAAAAGTGGAATAGATAAAATATACATACTATAAGAATTTACAGGCAAAACAATTTCAGTTCCTTTCCAGAATCCGTGGAAATTTTCATTGTATCCAGATGTTCTTTCAGTTTGTTTCACACATTGAATTTAATAAAATTTTTAAAATGTGCCTTAGAAATTTTTACTGCATGCAAGTAGACTTCTGTAGACTTCTGTAGGTTAAGGTGCGTTAAATTGAATTCATCTGACAAGTGTTGGCACTGTTCACAGCAAGTGGGCATTCTCCTCCATATGTTTGTTCAACAAGGCATACCACAATGATCCATCCTAATTACCAAACAACGAAACTCAAGCCTGAACTGGATAAAACCTAACTCTCTATACTTGACTACCAAGGTCTACTCCACCACGAACAAACTCTAACGCAATACCACCCTATCTCTTATTCCGAATATGAACTCCTTAAACTTGACTACTCAATCTACTATATTAAGATCTTTATTGTAATACCACTGTATCTCTCACTCCGGAAATGGCGATTGGCATGACGGAACAATGTAAGCCACATTGAGCGTACAAATAGGTGGGAAAATGTGGGATACAAAATGCAATAAATAAATACATGTTGTATGAGTGTAAACTGGTTTCTAAATTTTGGAAGGAAGTTTGGAGCATCATTCAAAAGATTCTACCTATCGTATGTGACCTGTCTTACTCCATCATAATTTTCAAGTCTGCCCCTAATTCTTTTGATTTGCCTATTTCACAAGCAAAGCTACTAGATATTCTCCTTACCATTGCTCAAAAGCATATTCTACATAACTGGAAATCCGCACACCTATTGAATGTTCACTTTTGGTGGAATACAGTGCTACAACATCAAAAATTTGAGTTTGCCATGGCAGAGAAGTTTCAGATACTACTACTACTACTTAACATTTCTAGAGCGTTACTAGGGTTACGCAGCGCTGTACAAAATAAACAAAGAAGGACGGTCCCTGCTCAAAGGAGCTTACAATCTAAAGAACGAAATGTCAAGTTGGGCAGTCTAGATTTCCTGGGTAGAGGTGTAGAGGTTAGGTGCCGAAGCAACAGTCTCTACGAAAAAGGTCTGGTCTCCTCTGGAATGGAATAAATATGGACTGCATTGCCAAATGTCATAAAAACAACACACGATTTCCAGAAATTACTAAAGACTAACCTGTTCAGAGAGACTTATCATAAGGATCCTTCATAAATGAATTGACATCAAAACTTTTAACAGAACAAGTTATCATTGGACTCTTTTTATTTGTTTACTTTAACCTCAATGTTATTATTGAATGTTTCACATCACCTCATATACCTGAAATGATTTGTATCTGTATTTACTTCTAATTTATTTTGTATTTTCTATACTTTAAATGCAATAATACTCTGTATTTCTCCTTCCGGAAATGGCGATCACCATCACGGCATAATGTAAGCCACATTGAGCCTGCAAAGAGGTGGGAAAATGTGGGATACAAATGCAGTAAAATAAATAAATAAATAAATAAATAAAATTACCTTCAATCTCTTCAGACTTCACTATAGCCCAATATAATGGAAATACATAGCAGACACCTGGACTAACTTTTCTTGTTCCCTTTCCTACCTCTTTTTCCTTTTGCTCCCTTTCCCTTTTCTTTATTGTTCCTTGTTATTGTTATGTTTGGAAAACTAATAAAATATTTTGAAAAAAAAATCAATTTCATGTGTACTAAATTTTTAAGGCTTGTAAATGAACTAAGTTGCAGCAAAAACTGGCCTTAGTGCAACCTAATGCAAATGTTTCCCGAGCGCTGAAGCCATTTTTACTGCAGCCAAAAAAAGGCTTTTTGGCATTTTATTCACACCTTTTTAGTAGTAGCTCAAGGTGAGTTACATTCAGGTACATGGAGTATATCCCTGTTGGGCTCACAAGTTTGTAGCACCTGATGCAATGGAGAGTTAACCGACTTGCCCAGGCTCACAAGGAGCAGCAGTGAGATTTGAACTGGCCACCTCTGGATTACAAAACTGGTGTGCTAACCACTAGGCCACTCCTCCACTCGCTGTCATTAGCATGTTGCCATTATAAAAGCTCGAACATTTCCCACCACCTATTTTGTAGTGGTAAGGACTCTTGTGCTATCCATGTGCTAACCAGTGCATGTTAATGTTGCTGTGCTAATTGTTTAGCTCAGGAACTCCCACTCTCCACCCTCTGATGTCCCCTTAAATAAAAATTAAAAATATTTTTAACACACACATTTGGAGTGGAGGAGTAGCCTAGTGGTTAGTACAGTGGACTCTGATCCTGGGGAACTGGGTTCAATTCCCACTGCAGCTCCCTGTGACTCTGGGCAAGTCACTTAACCCTCCATTGCCCCAGGTACAAATAAGTACCTGCATTTACCATGTAAACTGCTTTGAATGTAGTTACAAAAACCACAGAAAGGCAGTATATCAAGCCCCATTCCCTTTCCCTACTGCAGGATGCCTGAGCACACACCTCAGTACACAATTTTAAGCTGCATTACATTATATATCTATCTTATATTCCGCTGTGACCTTTCAGTTCTATATGGATAACAATTAAAGAGACTGGGAAGATCCAGGAATTACAGTCATAATAAACAATTTATTATTAGGAACCAAAATCCAATTTTCAATACCATAATTCTAAGAATAGCAAAACTAATATTTCTTTACAATTTGTGTAAGGACACAATGTAGAGGACTTCTGAAATAAATGTGTTTTGATCTTATGTCTAAAATCCTTATTATTGATGGCAGTTCATACAATTCTGGAGATTTTCGTTCCAAGTTTTGCAGCCTGGAATGAAAAGGAATTCTCCAAGAAATTAAATCTCTTCCTACCCGTCAAAAAAGGAAAAAGCTAAATTTTAAACCTAAAGGATCTGGAAGGGATAGTTAAAAGAAAGTGGTCATGTAACTAGAGAGGGGACATGCCATGTAGTACCTTCTATAAGAAACAAAAAAATGTGAAGAAAATTTGTGAATGAATGGGAAGCTAGTGCAGATTGATGTAAAAGGATAAAAGTCTATCAGACTTTTTTTTAGAGAAAAAAATCAAACGCACAGACATACTTTGGATGGTTTGAAGCTTTTTCAATAATGAAGTAGAACACCCAAGATAAATAACATTGAGTGGAGGAGTGGCCTAGTGGTAGTGTGGTGGACTCTGGTCCTGGGGAACTGAGTTTAATTCCCACCTCAGGCACAGGCAGCTCCTTGTGACTCTGGGCAAGTCACTTAACCCTCCATTGCCCCATGTAAGCCACATTCAGCGGGAAAGCGCAGGGTACAAATGTAACAAAAATAAAATAGATACTACTGGAGATTCTACATGGAATGTTGCTATTCCATGTAGAAGGCTGTGCAGGCTTCTGTTTCTGTGAGTCTGACGTCCTGCACATAGGTGCAGGACGTCAGACTCGCAGAAGCCTGCGCGGCCACATTGGTGATCTGCAAGGGCCGGCTTCTACATGGAATGTTGCTAGTGGAATAGCAACATTCCATGTAGAATCTCAAATAGTAGCAACAGTGGAGGAGTAGCCTAGTGGTCCTGGGGAACTGAGTTCGATTCCCACTTCAGACACAGGCAGCTCCTTGTGACTCTGGGCAAGTCACTTAACCCTCCATTGCCCCAGGTACAAATAAGTACCTATAAGCTGCATTGAGCCTGCCATGAGTGGGAAAGCGCAGGGTACAAATGAAACAACAACAACATAATCTAGTAAACTGAGCAATAGAGCCCGCACAAGTAAGTGGAATTGCACCTACTGCAGTTTAGTAAAACAGCCCCTAAGAGTTTGCTAACAAATACACATCCCTAAAGTCAGAGAACTACGGCCGCAGATTCAAAGTGGCTTGGAGAAGGACGAAGTGAGAACTAATTCTAATGAAATACAGTGGAAGCAAGAGAAATCTGCTCTATGAGAGACAAGTTGGAGCCATTTTCGCCTTATTCTTGTTGATGAAACTACTTTCCTGATGGTAATGTAACTGGATTTAATATATTTTCTACTATGCTGATTGACAACAATGTGTGTATGGAAGAATCAACTGGAGCAGGGATCAGGTACCCGTTTCTCATGGTCTGACTGCGGCACGACATTGAATTTTATGCAGCCCGTGAGACCATGGGAAGTAAACAGAGAAAATGCCTTTAACCAGAGTTTTGGTGATTTTGAATCTGTATTTCACAAATATTTTTAAGAATAGCCACTGTAGCCATTTGTTTCTGTTGTTTTTATTGACATTTTTTACTTACTTATTTATTTATTTATTTCCAGCTTTTCTTACATAAGTACACAACTGTGGAACGCTTTGCCCAGAACCATGAAATCTATCCACAACCATCTTAACTTCAGGAAGTCACTGAAAACCAACTTGTTTAAGAAGGCCTACCCCCCCCCCCCACCCAAATTAACTTTCTACTTCCTGCAACACAGCAAAACTATGGCCCGTATTGGACTTTTATCACCACCCCCTCTTTATTTCTTTGTTGCTTTTATTTATGTTTCTTATATGCCTACTACTATGTTGTGTATTTGTATTTTACCGAACCGGATCCCGCCTCTACGGTATTGTGTAAGCCACATTGAGCCTGCAACTAAGTGGGAAAATGTGGGGTATAAATGTGTTAAATAAATAAATAAATATATTTATTATTATGATTATTATTTATTGCATTTGTACCCCACATTTTCCCACCTAGTTGCAGGCTCAATGTGGCTTACAAGCACCTGTTACGGCATCGCCATTCCAGGAGATAGATACAGTTGGTGTTACAAACAAGATTCTGGATGAGGAAAAAAGGCCTAGGCTAAGTTATAGAAGGATAAAATCAGAATAGGTCGGGTGGTGAAGTGTAATAATTAGTTATGGATTCCTATTGCAGGTCACAGAAGGTCGATTAATCTCTATGCGTTTCCAGTTCGAACAATAGGTAATGCTGTGGATCACTGGGGACAGTAGTAACATTCCTGTGGCCCTCGGTGTACAAATGTTGCCCACCCCTGAGCTAGAGCTACATACTTTCTGAAGAGTCAGACTCTAAAATATTGTTATTTTAGAAATTATTTTTATGAGGAAAAACTGATGAAACCATTCATGAAACCTGTATGCTTAGCTTAGCTTAAGTATCTAACAAAAGCAAATTCTAACTTGGAAACCATCCAGAATGGTGTGCTAATGATTATCTATGAGAATCAATTCACTTACTCTCTGTTTATAATTTGCAAAGAGTGATGGGATTATAAGGCGAACTTGTTTGTATAACGGTACATTTCTACACATAATTGCCTACCAAGTGCACAGCCTTCATAGGTTTGCAAAAAAAAAAGAAAAAGAAAAGTATCCTGTTGCTCCTGTCTGCAGGGCTGATCGGGCCACAGAAATCTAGTTAACTGCTGGAAATTTAAAGAGCTAGAAATGAATTTCATTTACCTCCAAAGGTTTAACAAATAGCTGACACTGAAATTCTCTTACAGTTTCTCAGATTAGACTTATTGTTCAATTTTGCTTTTTCAAGTTGAAATTTGAATGGCCAACTGAATAGGCCATATGGTCGTTGCCATCATTTTTCTGCATCTCTATGTTTCTCTGAAGCTGTATTCACCAGCTGTGCCCATTGGAGAAGAGACAAGCCTGTGCGGCCACATTGGTGATCTGCAAGGGCCGGCTTCTACATGGAATGTTGTTAGTGGAATAGCAACATTCCATGTAGAATCTCAAATAGTAGCAACAGTGGAGGAGTGGCCTAGTGGTCCTAACACATGTCTAATTCATGTGTTAGTCATGTCTAGATTGGATTACCGTAGTGCCTTCTTATGGGGGTCTACCAAAGAGATGAGTATGTACATAGACTTCAGATAGCTCAAAACACAGAAGCAAAGATAGCGATGGGCTGCGATATTTGGAAGACAATGTCTCTAGTGCTGTCCCTCTGCATTGACTTCCTATTGAACAAAGAACACAGTTTAGATTTTGTGCCTGTTTTTTTTTTTTAAAGTATTAAAGTCAGGGTGAATTATTTGAGTCAAGTTTTACACCATTGTCTCCCAGACACTATATAGGGGAGAAAGGGGGAATGGGACTTGATATACCACCTTTCTGAGGTTTTTGCAACTACATTCAAAGCAGTTTACATATATTCAGGTACTTATTTTGTACCAGGGGCAATAGAGGGTTAAGTGACTTGCCCAGAGTCACAAGGAGCTGCAGTGGGAATTGAACTCAGTTTCCCAGGATCAAAGTCCACTGCAGTAACCACTAGGCTACTCCTCCACTAGCAACATTCCATGTAGAAGCCTGCCCTTGCAGATCAGCAACGCGGCCGTGCAGGCTTCTGTTTCTGTGAGTCTGACGTCCTGTACGCATGTAAGTTGGATCGTTAGGGTATGCCTTTTTGAACAGGTTAGATTTTAGTAATTTCTGGAAGTTTAAGTGGTCATATGTTGTTTTCACGGCGCTTGGTAATGCGTTCCATAGTTGTGTGCTTATATAGGAGAAGCTGGATGCATAGATTGATTTGTATTTGAGTCCTTTGCAGCTTGGGTGGTGGAGATGTAGGTATGTTCGTGTTGATCTTGATGTGTTTCTGGTTGGTAGGTCTATGAGGTCTGTCATGTGTCCTGGGGCTTCGCCGTAGATGATTTTATGAACCAGGGTGCAGATTTTGAACGCAATACGTTCTTTGATTGGGAGCCAGTGCAGTTTTTCTCGTAGGGGTTTGGCGCTTTCGAATCTCGTTTTTCCAAATATAAGCCTGGCTGCTGTGTTTTGAGCAGTTTGGAGTTTTTTTATGAGTTTTGAGGCTTCTATCTTTTTAACTATTGGATTGGAATTTTAGTAAGTGCTGGGCATATGCTAGTGTATGTGCAAACTTTATAAATGCATTGTAATAGCAGATTAGCTTGCTTCCTCCAACACTGGGATTTATTAAGGGCCCCTTCTACTAAAGGATTGGCACATGGGTCAATCTGGAACTACCGCCAGGCCCCAGCATATACCATTTCTGGTGCTACAGAAATATTTTCTATTTTTGTAGTGCCAGTGCTTACCCGATGGTAAATGGGCAGTGCTGTGCGCTGCCTGGTTACTGCTGGGTTAGTGCGGGAGCCCTTAACGCCATCTGAATGGGTGGTGGTAAGTGATCTTGCCCAAAATGGCCACGCAGCAAGTGGTTCACTTACTGCACGGCCATTTCTTTTCCAGAAAAAGACAGCCTTTTACCCGCTGCGGTAAAAGGGAGCCTCAGCGCACGTAAACAAAAACCCCACGCTGACGCTAGTGCAGGCCCCCTTTTATCACAGCTTAGTAAAAGAACCTCTTAGAGGGAAATAATCGAACGTCGCCGGCGATCTATTTTGGCGGCGGCGCAACAGCTGGCTGGAACCGTATTTTCAAAAAAGATGGCCGGCCATCTTTTTTTTCGATAATACGGTGTGGGCCGGCGAAATGCCTTGGATTTCGCCAGGTTTGAGATCGCCACTTTTGTTTTTCTGTAATAATGGAAAAAAATGCCGGCGATCTCAAACTGGGAGGAGCCAGCATTTGTAGTGCAATGGTCCCCCTCACATGCCAGGACACCAACCGGGCACCCTAGGGGGCACTTCAAACATCTTTTATAAACAACCAAATTAGCTTCCAGGTGCATAGCACCCTTCCCTTGTGTGCTGAGTCCCCCAAATCCCCCCCAAAACCCACTGCCCACAAGTGTGCACCATTACCCTAGCCCTAAGGGCTGAAGGGGGGCACCTACATGTGGGTACAGTGGGTTTTGGGGGGTTTGGGAGGGCTCAACATTACCCACCACAAGTGGAACAGGTGGGAGGGGGGGATGGGCCTGGCTCTGCCTTTCTGCAGTCCACTGCAACCAACAACAACTGTTCCAGGGACCTGCATACTGCTGTCAGGTGCTGGGTATGACATTTGAGGCTGGCATACAGGCTGGCAAAAAAGGATTGTATTTTAATAATTTTAGTGTGGGAGGGGGTTGGCGACCACTGGGGGAGTAAGGGGAGGTCATCCCCCATTCCCTCCGGTGGTCAGCTGGGGCACCTTTTTGAGGCTTGGTCGTGAAAATAAAAGGACCAAGTAAACCCGGCGAAATACTGCTTATCGCCGGGTTTTATTTTTCCATTATCCGCGAAAGCCGGCCATCTGGTAGCCACGCCCAAGCCTGCCCATGTCCCGCCTTCGCTTCGCCGTCAACACGCCCCTTTGAACTTTCGCCGGCGAGGCGAAGGGAAAGCGGCGAAGCTATCACAAATGTAGCTTTCCATTATACGCTTTTCGCCGCTTTTGCGAAATCGCCGGCCATATCCCGATTTGTGTCGGGAAATAGCCGGCGATTACTTTCGATTATAAGCTGGATAGTGACCTAAATTTGAGTGCCATTTACTGAATCTGGCCCTATATGCTCTATTTGGGGCAGTGGCATAGCCACAGGTGGGCCTGGGTGGGCCAAGGCCCATCCAGTTAGGGCTCAGGCCCACCCAACAGTAGCACACGTTTAGCGGTAGCTTTTGGGGATCCCAAGCTCTGCCAGCTGAAGACTTCATCCTGATGGTAACAAAAATGCTGCTCTCCACAATACTGGCACCTGCACATTCTCATTTTTCAGCGCATGCCTGCTGCAGGCTGCCAAAATGGAGAGAAGCATTGTCCCGCCAGCTGAGATATTTTTTGGTGGGGGTGGGGGGGGGGGGGGTGGAGAGAGAACACTTGGTGCCCACCCACTTCTTGCCTAGGCCCACCCAAAATCTGCTGCCTGGCTACGCCCCTGATTTGGGGCTTTTAATTTTCGGTTCCTGCACTGCATGAAGTTAGGTTAGTGAGACTGAGAACAAGGGCATTCAGATGGTGTGGTCCAAGACTCTGTAGTTATATCCTATTTGTTGATCAGTTATCAGAGACTGACATGTCATTTCAACATCTAATTTAAAACATATTTGTTTTGTGAAGGACTCAGGGGTCCTTTTACTAAGGCGTGCTAACAGATTTAGCGCATGCTAATAATTAGCGTGTGCTAAATGATTAAACACCCATCGGAATATAATGGGCATCTTGTCATTTAGCACGCACTAATCTTTAAAATAAACTAAATCTATTAGAGTGTCTTAGCACAAGGACCCCTCAGAGAGGAAGGGTTATGATGTGGTGCAGTTGAGGATTAGTTACCCTCTGGATTTGGTAGGGGACAAGAGATGTGATAGTGAGCTGCTGCTGTTTAGATATAATTTGATATTGTTTTTATGTCTTGTTTTTTTATTGTTTTAAATCTACCATATGTATGTGAATTGTGGTATTTCATTTTATTGTTTTATAATTCTGCTGCTAAGTAACCCTCCTGGAGTATGTGGTGATGAGGCATGTAACAAATGCAAACTAACAACCAAATAAAAATAGTTTGGAGATGGTTGTAGTAAGCACTGTGTTATGATTTACATGGAAATGTATTGACTTATTTAAAGCAATCAAGAATAAAACACTCTTAATGTGTTGTGATCTTTATGCACCCTGTAAAAGAAATGCAGCTTTAGAGGGAGGGAGCCGTGGAAAGAAATGTTGCATTTTAATGGGAAGAGTGTAACAGAAGACCAGATAACCCTTGCAGTTGGAAATCACTTCCGAATGAGTCGTTTGTCAAAGCGAGGTTAAAACCTTGACAGGACAAAATGATTTTCTCTGGATGTGTGTACCCCGGGCGCCACATTTATTACTAAGGAACATAAAAGCAAAGGCTCTCTGACCCTGGTCCATCTGCCCTGGCCCAGACTAGACAAGAGTGACTAACCGTATGGTCTTGCGCTGGCCACAAGGTAATCTGCTAGCAAGAAATAATAAAAATAGGTAGATTAATACATATTTTAAATATTGGAAACTAGTAAAACATGCCCGTTTCTGGCGCAAATGAAACGGGCGCTAGCAAGGTTTTCCTCCTGACCCCCCTCCGCTCACCACTGACCGCCATTGTTGCGGACCTCGTCAATGCACGCCAACGCTACCTTCAATGTGCTGAGTCGTTGGTTGTGAAGCCACTGATGCCATAGCTCCGCCCTCGACGTCATCAAGTTTGACGCGAGGGCGGGGCCCCAACATACTGATTTCGGTGGCTTCACCACCACGAACCCTTCGAACCGGAAGGAAGTGCCCGGAGGAACTGACAGTGACGTCAGTGTCCTCAGAACGTTGAGGGTGAGTTTTATTATATAGGATGGGTCTTCAGTAGTTTGCGGAATTTGGTTAGTTCATGTGGTTGTTAAAGTATAGGCTTGCAGTTTAAGCCAAAGTCATGGTGACAAACCTCCCAGCTCTTCGTGATACAATAGTTGAGAACCACTGATATAGAGAAAACTGTAAATATGATTCACGTATACGCTCACATGATAGACAACAGCTACGTAAGAATACATGCAGAAGAATTCCATAAATGGAGCTTAAAATTGCATTGCAATTTCGGGTGCACGCCCAATTTGTGTGTGCAATTTGAGTAACAAATTAGTGACAGTAATTGTGCGCTATCAATTATTGACATTAATTGTCTACAATTTGGATTTAGGTATGCCTCTTGCTAAAAAGGCACGTACAAACTTTTAATGTGCAACTGAAAGGGGGCATGACCATGGAAGGGGATGAGTGGGTCAGGGTTCGCTAAAGATGCATGCACTATTATAGAATTCGGGGGATCCAACCCTAAATTAGGCATGGGGATTTACACCATAAATCCTCATGCCTAAAAGTTGGGCTATTCTATCAACAGCACC
The DNA here is from genome assembly GCF_901765095.1 of Microcaecilia unicolor. Lineage (NCBI taxonomy): Eukaryota > Metazoa > Chordata > Amphibia > Gymnophiona > Siphonopidae > Microcaecilia > Microcaecilia unicolor. Next base: position 201,820,778 of record NC_044038.1, on the reverse strand, counting down.
CAACTCCAAGTGCCTTTTATAGAATAGCATTCAGCATGCATTTTTTTTGTGCCCAAATCTGGGTGTTATTTACTGTATTTAGCCCATTATAACAATCTATTTCCACAGTACTTGTTGTGCACATTGTGGGCCAGTTTAAAAGCTATTTGGCTCTCTGATCTGTACTGCTGTACTTTTTTTTTTTTTTACCACACTACTGGCCTGTCACATTCTCTTCCTCACCTATAAAACCTACTTCTTTTCCCTCTGTGCAGTCACGGCTTTGAAGAGTTGATACTTTCTTCAGGGAGGTCATTCTTCTAATTATTTGTACCTGTTTGATGACCTTCCCCATCACCAAGTATTCTAGAAGCCACTTTCCATTTTGATGCACTGTTTACGCCTGTAGATTAAATACATGCAACACTGTATCCTCATAAATACTGTACACTGATATGTAAACTACATAGAAACAGGGCTACATTGAACTACCAAGAATATTAAGTTGTAGTCCCAGCCCTGCACCAGTCAGGTGTATATGTTGGAGCAAGTCATTTCACCTTCAGAATCCCAAGTTTAGAGAACCATATATGAATAATAACAAGCAAATTCATTATTTCTTGTCCCCTTTCATCTTTGTAACCAGTGTGTGTGTGGGGGGTGGGTCTCATCATTTGGACACACTGGGGTTCTGTTTAAAAGAGTAGGGCCAGGAACAAAATGTTACCTTTTGTTCACAAAATCGGTGTTCTGCACTAACTCAACCTAGAGCTGTTATTAAAAAGCTAGTAAAAAAGCCCTGTTTCTGATGCAAATGAAACGGGGGCTAGCAAGGTTTTCTTCTGTGTGCATGTGGGAGTGTGTGTGTCCCTGCCCTCTGCCCTCTCTCCCTTCCCCTGTGCTGACTGTCCCCTCTGCTCTCTGTCCCCTCCCCCCTCAGAGTCGAGTCCTTCAGTGTTAAGTTTCCTGCTGTGCTGTGTTTGTGTTACAGAGATAGTGAGGGCTTCTGCCCTCTCTCCCCGCCCCCCTCTGAGTCCTTCACTGTTACAGAGAGAGCGATTTGATTTCGTGCTTTGCTGTGTTTTCCTTCACTGTTTGTGTTACAGAGAGAGCGAGGGCGGGGCAGACACTCATGGGGAAACCGGATATCTCTCCCCCTTCACACTTCCGGCTGGAGGCTTCATTTAAAACGTTGGTGGTGCCTTTTATATATAGAGATAAGTTGGGAAATCCCTGTCCATCACTGAAATCATACTGCCTTCTGAAATTGGAGGGATGTCCTTAGCAGTGGGCTTAATTACATTAGAGTAGTAGATAGTAATAGTTAGAATCCTGGACCTTGGGGTTTTATTGGGATTTAGGGTTCATGCCTTCTTTCCTCCACCTCTAGGGTTTTATGTTTTCACCACCTGGGACCAGAATCTGACAGAACACACACATTTTTACCAAGGTTAATTGATCGCTTGTGTTTTAGCCCATTTCTATTAAGTGCCTCTCTGTGATTCATGCTTAGAGAAACTAATAAAACTTCATGTTACTTCGAAGTATTTGTCCAGTCATGTTGTTTTTTTTAAAATGGGATTTATTATTATTAATAAAAAAAAAAGCAAATCCATAGAGACGTAAGAAAAGAAGAATAGCCACACTGGGTCAGATCAATGGTCAACCTATCCAGTACATAAGTGTATAAGTATACTGGGAAAGACCAAAGGTCCATCGAGCCCAGCATCCTGTTTCCAACAGAGGCCAATCCAGGTCACAAATACCCGGCAAGATCCCAGAAATGTACAAAACATTTTATACTGCTTATCCCAGAAATAGTGGATTTTCCCCAAGTCCATTTAATAGCGGTCTATGGACTTTTCCTTTAGGAAGCCGTCCAAACCTTTTTTAAACTCTGCTAAGCTAACCGTCTTTACCTCATTCTCTGGCAACGAATTCCAGAGTTTGATTACAATCCAGGTCAAAAGTGAGTGATCTCTGTGTCCTGATTCAGCAGCTATTGTCCAGTGCAGCCTTTACTTTCCTATGAGTTCCAGTTCTGGCTCCATCCCCTGTGAGCATTAGAATGGGAAGCCAGTGCTGGAGGAACTGCCTGCCTGGTCAGTGCTGGACATTTTATCATCTCAACTGTGTTCTGATTCAGCAGCTAGTGTACAGTGCAGCTTTTACTTTCCTGAGAGTTCTAGCTCTGGCTCCACCCCCTGTGAGCTTTTGAAAGGGAAGGCAGTACTGAAGGAACTGCCTACATGATCAGTAATGGACAGCTTACAAGCTGTCTTTACTATCAAGTGCAGGACTTTAACAACTGTGTCTGTGTGCTGCAGGGCCGCCGAGAGACTGGGCTGGGCCCGAGGCAAGGTGCCCCCCCCCCCCCAGGCCACTGTGCTGCTGTCCCCAGTCTCCACCCACCCACCCCAGCCCCGTCGACAGTCTCCCTCCGTCCACCAATGGGTTGGGCCCCCTACATTCAAATCACAGCGCATCACCTCCGTGTGAAAGCACAGCAGCGGCAGATCGCCTCCCTTTGGGCCTTCCCTCCCTGTGTCCCGCCCTTGCGGAAGTTACATCAGACGAGGGCGGGACACAGGGAGGGAAGGCCTGAAGGGAGGTGATCTGCCACTGCTGTGCTTTCACATGAAGGTGAGGCGCTGTGATTTGAATGCAGGGGGCCCGGCCCTGTGACGGACGGTCGACGTAGCCGAGGGCGGGTGAGACCGGGGACTGTGGTGTGCTGCCTTTTTGCGGCTCATGGATGGCATATAGCCGTTATGCCTAATTGGTAGGATACTACTACTACTTAACATTTCTAAAGCGCTACTAGGGTTACGCAGCGCTGTACAATTTAACATAGAGGGACAGTCCCTGCTCAATGAGCTTACAATCTAAAAGTCACGTGAACAGTCAGTCCGAAAGGGGCAGTCAAGTTGGGGCAGTCTGGATTTTCTGAACGGTAAGAGTTAGGTGCCGAACGCAGCATTGAAGAGGTGGGCTTTAAGCAAAGACTTGAAGATGGGCAGGGAGGGGACTTGGCGTAAGGTCTCAGGAAGGTTGTTCCAAGCATAGGGTGAGGCGAGGCAGAAGGAGCGGAGCCTGGAGTTGGCGGTGGTGGAGTACTTGTTGAATGAAAAAGTATTTCCTTCTATTCATTTTTAAAGTATCACTATGTAACTTCATTGAGTGTCTCCTAGTCATTGTACTTTTTTAAAAATTAAAGAGTTGATTTACCTTTACCTGTTCCACTCCACTCAGAGTTTTGTAGAACTCAATCATATCCCCCTCAGCTTTCTCTCCTCTAAGCTGAAGAGCCCTAACCTCTTAAGCCTTTCCTCATATGAGAGTCCCATCCCCTTAATCAAGTCTTCTACAGGTAGAGCATCTGTCTGATAGAACAACAACCAGCATACATAGAGCAACAATAAGGATCTCAATGGCAATCAGGGAAGGGAAGACATGTCTGAGCAAAGAAGGATGAACTGGATCCAAGCTGATATATCTCCTGCCTTCCAGTGCAAAATCTGATACTTCCAAAGATTGAAACTTGTTTTAAGAGGGTTCCTTTCCCAAACACAACTTGAAAAGAGAAAAAGCAGCAGAAGCGAGTCAAAGGAAATGAACTGGAGTAAAGAGAAATCAGAGAGGAGACTTTGAGGCCCTTTTACTAAGCCGCGTAGGCGCCTACGAGCGTCCTCCGCACATCAGTTTTGAACTATCGCCTGGCTACCGCATGGCCCGGGTGCTAATTTCATTTTTTATGCGCGTCCACTAAGTGCACCGGAAATTTTCTGGTGCACAGCCGAACCGGGCAGTAATCGGCATTGTATGCGTGTAGACCATTACTGCCTGGTTAACGCGAGAGACCTTACTGCTAGGTCAATGGGTAGCGGTAAGGTCTCAGGCCCAAAATGAATGCGCACCAATTTTCATTTTGTCGCACATCCATTTTCAGTTAAAAAAAAAGGCTTTTTTTTGCAGGTGCGCTGAAAAATGAACCTGTGCGCATCCAATACCTGTGTCTACACCAGCTCAGGCCATTTTTCGTCACACCTTAGTAAAAGGATCCCTTTGTTAGCTCACTAAACGATAGCTTGAGCTTTTGGTAGCAGGTTCCGGATATCATAGTACCAGTCAGGAGCATTAGACCTTATGCTGGTCACCTTTCAATAGCCACGATGTCCTACATTTCTGACAGCCCGTTGGACATGTGGAGTTCTTGGACTCTTCCAGAAGGCTGCAGTGACCAGTGGAGGAGTGGCCTAATGGTTAGTGCAGCAGGCTTTGATTCTGGCTACCTGGGTTTTATTCCCACTGTAGTTCCTTGTGATCTTGGGCAAATCACTTAACCCTCCATTGCCCCAAGTACAAATCCTTAGATTGTGAGCCCTCCAGGGACAGATAAAGTACCTGCATATAATATGTACAGTTCTGTGTACATCTAGTAGCGCTATAAAAAGGATTAGTAGTAGTACAGGCTGCCAGCAGACTGATGATTTTCTGTCCACGGTTGTGCTGTTTGGTGTGTGATATCTCCAAGACAGGAGCAGTATATTCTAAATTAACTTGATTACTTTTTCCTAATACACTATTAGATCTGGTCCTTTTTTTAACAATTCCCATTTCAATGCTTTTTTGCAGCAGAACTAGTACTCAGCTGCATTTAGGATGGGAATAAGGAAACCAGGGTTAGATCACTATTTCATGATCATCGTGGAAGGAAAATGAGCAGACTACCTGGGCTTTGAAGTCCTTTCCTGCTGTCAGGTACTGTGCCCACTGCCCAGTGTGGCTGCTGTCCATTTCAATGGTCTTAGACTCTTCCCCTTAGGTACCTATTTATTGGACAGGGGATTTAGCTCAGGCATTGCTCTCCCTGCATCACAATTATGAAACAATTTCTCCAACACAGACTGACCTTTATATTACAGATTTACGGTGAGGGGAGGAAACCACTGCCCAGAGCAGATACAACTAAAATGTCCAAAACAAGTTGCACATACAGACCCTGAGCATCACAGTTTTTTTTATAAGGTGATTCTTAGCAAAATTGACAAGCGAAATGCAGAATAAGCTGTGATAAAAAGTGGCCTTACTGTGCCCTTATGTAGGTCTTTCCCATGTGTTAAGGCCATTTTACTGCAGCTGTAAGAACCTCGACCTTCTATTTTTGCATTAATGGCCATGTGCTAATTTTGTCATTAGCGTATGGCCATTTTTTAAAATTACTGCATTAGCACTTACCAGCACTGATTTTGTAGATAAAATGGATCACGTGGTATCCGTGCACAAACCAGTTAGCATGCGGTAATATAGGTGCACTAATTGGCTAGTACAGGAATGCCAATTCTCCACACCTAACATGCTTCCTCAAAAAAAAAATTGAAACATTTTTCAGTGCATGGTTAGCACATGCAGATTTCAAAGTGCCTGAGTGCATCCTGTGGTACTCCATTTTTTGCTATGTTAGGTGCACATTAGCACCTCAAACAGCTTAATAAAAGGTCCCCTAAGTTATGAAGGTGCTCATTTTCAAAGCACACAGACTTGCAAAGTTACGTGAGTAACCTATGGGGCTCATTTTTGAAAGAGAGAAACATCCAAAAAGTGTCATAAAGCAGCGTTTGGATGAATATCTTCTCAAAACCTATTTTGTAGATTTATCTATGCCACTCATCTGCAATATGTCCAAATCACAAGGGGGTGTGTTGGGGGCATATTGGGGGTGGGATTAGGGTATTCCTAACACTTGGACATTTTTCTGCCATAATGGAACAAAACCAAAACCAAGACTAAAATTAAGACATTTTGAGCTAGACTTGTTTTAATAGCGACTAAGCCACAAAAAAGTGCCCTAAATGACCAGATGACCACTGGAAGAATAAATAAATGACCACCTTACTCCCTCAGTGCTCACTGACCCCCTCCTACCCCCCAAAGATGTGAAAGAAGCACTACATACCAGCCTCTATGACAGCTTCAGATGTTATGGTCAGTCCTATTAGAGCAGCAGCTGGTCCCTGGAGTAGCCTAGTGGTGGGTGTAGTGCACTGTACAGAAAGGGATCCAGGCCCATAATCCACTCTTATTGTTACACTTGTAGTGGAAAGTCTCAGCCCCACAGAACCCTACTGTACCCACATATAGGTGACACCTGCAGGCATAAGGGCTATTGTAGTGGTGTATAGTTGGGTACAGTAGGTTTTTCGTGGGTTTTGGAGGGCTCACCATACAATATAAGGGGATAAGGGTGAGATGTGTACCTGGGACCTTTTATGTGAAGTCCACTACAGTGCCCTCTAGGGTTCCCCACAGCTCTGCTGGGATGTCTGTTTGGCCAATCTACTAAGAATCTTGGCTCCTCCTATATCCCAATGGCTTGATTTTGTGCGTTTTTGACTTGGATCTTGTTTTTTTTCACACCCTTAAAGAGTTTAATCATTATAAAGATTTTGTTCAAGGTTTTAAATTGTCAATCAACTCATGTATAATAATATGATTTGTTCAATTTTATTCTATTTTTATACATGTTATTTATTATGAATTATTTATTCATTCATCACTTTGTTTTTATATAGATTGCTCAAGACCCTTGAGGCAGGCCTTAGGGGCGAAACACGGCCGTGTTGGGTCGCTTTTAATCCTAATAAAAATTTTTTGATATCCTCCTTGGTTTTTTCCTCACTGTTTTTTCTACATCTTACGGTCATGTGAGGTATTTTACCTCCTTTTTTTTTTGCTGATTTTTTTCAAAAATAGACCAAAAAGATAAGTGCACAGAGCACAAAAACAAGTGGCCATTTTTGGAAAAAAAAAAAAGATAGACATTTTGCTTTTTCAAAAACCGCTATATTTGCTATTTGGATTCTGGATGTTTTGAGCAAAATGTCCAAAGCTGGACTTGGATGTCATATCGAAAATGCCCCTCCACATATCTTTTTAAGTCTATGTGCTTTGAAAATGAGCCTCTTATTAAATTAATGCACGATAAGTAGAATCTACCCTCTAAGTATATAAATGTTGCCAAAAATTGCGCATGCAAAAATGGAATAACAAGCCAATTAGTGCCAATAATTGACTTTTTAATCTTACGCATAAATTTAGGCATGGGAACCTCACCTAACTTTTATGCATGAGTTTAAAAAAGGGACACAGAAATGGGAGGGTCTTTGGGTGGAACATGGGTGTTCCTATCATTTACGTGCATTGTTATAGAATATGGGGGATATGCGCCTAATTTCGGCGCATACATTTGCACCACATTTTAGTTGGTGCAAATGGCCACGCCTAAAGTTAAGTGCAACTCGCAGGCATAAGCGCTATTCTATAAACAGTGCCTAACTTTAAGCACTTGGAGTGAATAGACCCAATTGAAGGAGGCACTGGCGTCCCTGAGGAAGGACCTGAAACGGAAATTTCTGTCGGACGCAGAGGAATTGACAGTGGAAATTGCTTCTAAATTGGAAAGCTAAGTCTTGCTTCTGTCCTTTTTCTAAATGTTTCTGGTGCTTAGTGTATTCTGGCAGTTTGGATAGTCTTGGAAGGAAGAAAGACCGAACTGTGCATTTCCGGGAGGGAGTTGATCCCGGATTCTTTCTTCTATTTCGAGGGTCTAATTTGGGATTGGATGTTTTGGAACATAAAAACATATATATAAAAAATATTTTATTAGTATACAGATTTACAGGTGAGGGATATTACACAATTTATTTAGTTTTTACTCACATAGATATAGGGGGCTTGAAGCAAGAGAGTACCAAATGATGTATAGAGCTTAAAAGTGAAACGTTTTTTAGTGGCTAGACTCACTGAGAATATGCTCGGCTGTATATACAGCCTATATTGAACTCTCTTCAAGCAGCACACAAAATAAAATAAATAATTAAATCAAATAGAACAAAATAAACAAAAAAATAAAATATCTCTAACCTCCAGTTTGGTGGAGGTATATGCTCCAACACATCTGATTTTTGTTTTTTGATGTAGGATTGACTATTTTTTGAACTTTGATACTATATTGTCTCTCCTGTTGGAATTTTTTCATTATATTAACTTTAAGCATGGCATATAGAAGAATAGCGCTTTTTCAGTGCTGATTTTTTAGGCACCACATATAGAAACTTAGGGCTAGATTCTATATATGGCACTTTAAAAATGATGCAGAAAAAAGTGCTATTTCATAAGCCAAGCTTAAAGTTAGGCATGGTTTATAGAATAGTGCTTATGCCCGGGAGTCACACTTAACTTTAGGCACAGCCATTTACACCAACTGATACGTGGTGCAAATATATGCACCTAATTTAAGCAGGTATCCCTCGTATTCTATAACAACGCGTGTAAATGCTAGGAATGCCCCTGTTCTTTCCATGACCATCTCACTGCCCCCTTTTTTTTTTTTACTCATGCCTAAATTTATGTACATAGGTTCCAATTAAATCTAATTAGTGCCAACAACCGCTTGTTAAAAAGTCAATTATTGACACTAATTAGCACGTTATTCAATTAAATTGTGTGTGCAAATGAGGTGCGCGCGTCCACATTTGCCTATGCAATTTTGTAAATTTTATAGAATTAGGGGGTTAATGTCTATTGGACTGGTCTTCTCCAAGGTAGTTCAGGATTGGAGGGTCAGGAGTCAGAGGTCAGAAGGCTACACTGGAGTTTGCTATCACTTCTCAAGGCTAGAACAGATACAGTGGTGCCAGACAGGATTGTGCTATAAAACAGCAGCTGCTGAAATTGTTTAAACATTACCTGTTAGTTTGTTTTTAATTACTTTTTATTGCAATGAATGCTGTATACTGTTATAACTAAAAATGCAGATTTTATTATATGTCCTTCTTGCTTGAACAGCCAGTGTGAAAATTGCTTTCTCTCATCCCCTTCAGAGTCGTTTTGCAATGCTGAAATTTTCACTAGAAAAAAATGGAAAAAGAATCTTTTTTTTTCTGGTGGCATAATTTAGGAAAACATTTCCAATGTTTTAAGATGAGTATACAAAACCAAACCTGTTCTTGACACTGTGGGTCCTGTTGACTGAGCCGCGCTATAGGTGCGCTAGTGTTTTTAGCACATGGTAAAAATTAGTGGGCTCCTTTTACCAAGCTGTGTCAAAAGGGGGATTGAACTGGCATCGGCTTGTGTTTTTGATGTGCACCGAGGCCCCCTTGTACCACAGTGGGCAAAAGGTAGGGTTTTTGTTTTCTGCAGGAAATGGCCCTTTCGCAAGTAAAGCACTTGCCTCATGGCCATTTGGGGGGGAGCCCTTACTGCCGCTCATTGAGGTGGCGGTAAGGGCTCCTGCGCTAACCCGGCGGTAACCGGGCAGCATGCAGCACTGCAATTACTGTCGGGTATGCCAGATATGATAGCGCACGCTGGGGGTGGGAAGTACCACTGGGTTGCTGTAGTAGCCCGGCGGTACTGCCTTTTTTAGCGAGCAGTAAGCCTACTTTGGACTTACTGCCGCTTTGTAAAAGGGGCCCAGTGTGCGCTAATGCTAGAGACACCCATAGGAATATATGGGCGTCTTTAGCATTTAGCATGTGCTCATTTTAGCGTGCACTAAAACGCTAGTACACCTTAGTAAACAGGGCCCTTTCTGTTTTCCAAAAATCATAAATTTGGAGTTATTCAAAATTTGATTGAGGAGGGATATCAAGGGACCTCTTCCCTCAGATTTATCTTCTATGAAGGTATTTTCTGAACTGTGATTTAACGTTCAAAAATATTGAGGTGTTGCTTTGCTGTGCTGTGTCTGAAATCTGATAATCAGTTAGTCTATACGGTGTCACCAGCTCAGGGTGTGCATTCGATTTGAAACAAACTGAAAAATACAGTGAACTAAAAAAAACACCCAATGAAATAATTTTTCATGATATTGGCAAAGAACTTTCTATAAACAAAACTTAGGGGCCCTTTTACCAAGGAGCGGTAGGGCTACCTCACAGGTAGTGTGTGGCAAAACAGCACTTCCGTTGGGTACATCCATGCACTTTTTGGTTTTGCTGCTCGCCATTTCCTGTGCTAGAAAATCATTTTTATTTTCTAGCGCAGAGAGTGGGACGTAGACGTCCCTTGAAGCAATCGAGCAGCATGAGCACATTGCCACGGGCTGCCTGATTACTGCACGAGTAGCACATGACCCCTTACCGCCCAAGAAATAGGAGTCAGTAAGGGCATAGGCAGTAATGGTTGCATTCTAATTTGCAAATTAGCATGTGGCCATTAATAGAAAACATTGAAATTCGGACATTTTTGATCCACGCTAAAAAGTGGCTGGAGCGTGCGGGAAACCCATGTGCTATAACTACTTCCATCCAATTTAAGTGTGGTATAGTAAAAGGACCCCTTATTGAAACAAAAATGAAAATAAATATCAATTGAAAGAAAATTCAGAACCCATCTTGGATAAAATAATGTGGTTGCCATGTTATTCCACTTTAACGTTAATAAATATAAATTAAAAAAAATAAAATAAAAATGATAAGATGATACCTTTTTGTTGGACTAACTTTATTCATATTTTGACTAGTTTTCGAAGGTAATGCCTTCTTCTTCTGGTCAGAAATGAACAATGAGCAAATTTACCAATTTCTGACCTGAAAAAGAAGGTAATGCCTTCAAAAGCTAGTCAAAATATGTTTTACATAGTCCAAGAAAAAAGATATCATCTTATCATTTTTATGTTTTTTAATTTTTATTTATTAATTTTAAAGTGGACTAACATGGCAGTCACACTGTTTTATCCAAAATGGGTTCTGAATTTCCTTTCATTTGATTTTTTTTCCCATTTTAATTTTTGTTTCATTAAGTTTTGTATTTAACAAATGAATTGCAAATATCAGGACAAATAAACCCATCTTGAAACCGAATGAAAAAAATGACTAGTTTATGCACCCCCACCGCAAGCCTCTGTGTTGTGTATGTATGTATGAGTTGTCATATGTACACATTTGCGTGTGTACGTGTATATTTGTGTATGTACAAATTGCAGAGGCCCCTTCAGTGTTTCTTGATGTTCTAGCACCATTTAGAAATTGTGGATAATAACAGATCCCAGTATTCTTCCAGCAGCATGAGTTGAAGCACAGAGGAGCTGAGTTTCTGGGTCATGGCACCAGTTGGTACACCTTTTCTGCTGTTATTTCCCAAACAAGACCTGTACTGGTGGTGCTGGACTGCATTCACCTCCCTGTTTTCCCACTGGCAGGAAGAACCTGGTGGGCCACAAAGGAGTCAGTCTGGCTGAGCCGTGGCTGGGCCAGATAAGTAAACACTTCCAATCCTGACATAAATTACTTTAGTCCTTGACAGCAGGACACTGAGCAGGGCTGCCTGATAAGGGGGGAGGGAGGAAGAGAAAGCCTTGCATGTCTCCTAGTCCTACTCAGAGATTTCACAATAAATGTCACATGCAAAGAATAGACACTTCTGTAACCATTAGGCAGCTGTATGTTCCTGTCACCTTGAAATGAAGGGATGCATTGTCCAAGAGCTGTCTAAACATGCACAAACCAGCTGCTAATCTCCCTTCACATCCTTCTACACAATCATGGCTGAGCTTGGTCTGCCAGCAAACATCTTATGGAAAAAGTGTAAAAATAATTTCCAAACTAGGAGCTTGGGAGCTACAGAGTAACATAGTAATTGTCGACAGATAAAGACCTGCATGGTTGTATCCAGTCAGCCCAGCAAGGTGGCCAGAGCTGAATCTGGCACTCTGCACAGGTTCCATTTCTTCATGATTAAATATTGATATACTGTATCTCTGTCTCTCCCTGCCAATTTTGGGGCACAGACCCTAGAAGTCTGCCCAGCACCAGTCCTGCTTCCCAACTACTTGAGTTGCTGAAGCCCACTCCAGCCTCGATCCTGATTTGTTTTTTGCCATTTACAAGACCCAGACAGTAGACGTCTGCCCTGCATTGGTCTTACTTCTCAACCTCTGAAGCTGCCGTCAAAGCTCACTCCAGTTACAAGGTCATTTAAGTTTTGTTTTAATTGGATTCCATCATTGGCTTTTTCTACATAGTGTTCCTCTGTGTTTACCTGATACCATTTGAATCAACAAGAAGTAGATTGATCATGACACGCACTGATTATATAATAACATTTATGGTATAATCTGCCTATGGCAGAAGAGGTGGTTTAATCAAGGCATCTGCTGATTTGTCCCAGCTTTCTCTGTTCCTTCTCTCTAGGGCATTCATGTTTGGGGGAAGAGTAGCAGATGATGTCACTGCATTCAGCAGGCTCATATACTGGCTCTATTGACTGCACAAATGGCAGAATACATACAGTGAATGACTATTTATTTATTTAGATTTTGCTCATACCTTTTTCAGTAGTAGCTCAAGGTGAGTTATATTCAGGTACACTGGATATTTCTCTGTCCCAGGAGGGCTCACAATCTAAGTTTGTACCTGAGGCAATGGAGAGTTAAGTGACTTGCCCAAGATCACAAAGAGCAGCAGTGGGATTTGAACCGGCCACCTCTGGATTGCAAGACCGGTGCTCTAGGCCACTCCTCCACTCCACTCCAGATTATGCCAGTTACCAGTGCTTGCTATAGTCTCACTCATATCATACTACTTCTTCTTCTTCTTAACCCTTTGAAGCTGGATGATCAACACCACTATGTCCTTTAGTGCTTTAGGGTAAATATCACCAGTGCCAATCCACCACTAGGAGAAAACCAATCTAGAACAATGGTTCCCAATTTCCAGGAGGTAACCATGTTTACAATCTATAGCATTACATCAGAAACAAAAAGGAAGAAAATGCCATACTAAATTATACCAGTCAATATTCAACCTGAGGCAGCCACCGTTTTTTAAAAAATGCTATCATAGGCAAATTAGCCACTGATACCCAATGTTGGGCCATGTCAGGCACCAGCACTGAAGCGCTATAGAAATGATAAGTAGTAGTAGTAATTGAAAACATGCTTGTTGGGCAGACTCCGGAGATGGGAAGGCGGTAGAACGAGATGGCATGAAATGAGATTGAAGGGGGGCAGACTCAAGAAGAATGTCAGGAAGTATTTTTTCACGGAGAGGGTGGTGGATGCTTGGAATGCCCTCCCGCGGGAGGTGGTGGAGATGAAAACGGTAACGGAGTTCAAACATGCGTGGGATAAACATAAAGGAATCCTGTGCAGAAGAAAGGGATCCTCAGGAGCTTAGCCTAGAATGGGTGGCAGAGCTGGTGGTTGGGAGGCGGGGCTAGTGTGGGCAGACTTATACGGTCTGTGCCAGAGCCGGTGGTGGGTGGCAGGGATAGTGCTGGGCAGACTTATACGGTCTGTGCCAGAGCTGGTGGTTGGGAGGCGGGGTTGGTGGTTGGGAGGCGGGGATAGTGCTGGGCAGACTTACACGGTCTGTGCCAGAGCCGGTGGTGGGTGGCAGGGATAGTGCTGGGCAGACTTATACGGTCTGTGCCAGAGCTGGTGGTTGGGAGGCGGGGTTGGTGGTTGGGAGGCGGGGATAGGGCTGGCCAGACTTATACGGTCTGTGCACTGAAGAGGACAGTACAAATAAAAAAAAGTAGCACATATGAATTTATCTTCTTGGGCAGACTGGATGGACCGTGCAGGTCTTTTTCTGCCGTCATCTACTATGTTACTATGTATGTTACTATGTTATGCTAGCTGCCAGGTCTTACATGGCGGGTCCCAGCTGATATTCAATCAGGACCCGCATAAGACAGTAGATGGTAAGGGCTCAACTGCTAAGCACGTGCTAACTGATTAGCACAGAATACACCCACTCTCCACCTCCAGACCTGATCCCAGTTGTATGTTTGTGTGTATCTATCTATCTATCTATCTATCTATCTATCTATCTATCTATCTATCTATCTATCTATCTATCTATACACACACACGTGTGTGGTTGAGTTAAATACAGATAGATAGATAGATAGATAGATAGATAGATGTAAACCCTATTTAATTCCTGTGCAGTTTGGTTAATAATGAAAACTACATTTTTAATTCCTACTTCATGACAATAGAACCCATATTCAGTGGCATTTATCAGAGTGGGATCAGCTTCTACCCGGATAAATGCTGCTCACTGGGGCCAGCCCCTGATTTTCAACAGCAATATAGGGGATATGGATAGGGGATGGGATTTGATATACCACCTTTCTATGGTTACAGTCAAAGTGGTTTACATATTATATGCAGGTACTTATTTTGTACCGGGGGCAATAAAGGGTTAAGTGACTTGCCCAGAGTCACAATGAGCTGCAGCGGAAATCAAACCCTGTTCCTGGCTAATCCCACTGAAAATTCTCACTGACTGCTCTAGAACTATCTAGACAGTGCTGGAAGTCTGGGGCAGAGCCGAAGTTATCCAGGTACTGTCAATATTCAGATGAAATCCACATATAAATTGAAACACCACAGTCAGTGTTTGATTACTAAATACTGTTACTTGCTCAGAGAAGGCAAAATGTTGTTCATGAGCAAGGGACAGTCTTTATAATTTGTTTGTGTGTCTCTTGTCTATAATGTTTCACTGTGGAGCAGGAAGGTTTGGAACACTGGAGTTTGTATTTGTCAGGGTCACTGTAATGTTTTTATACTGTTCAATGAAAAATGTAGTTCCAGTGTTGACAGGGCAAAGAAAAATCTATTAATCTAGCTGGACTTAGAATCACTTTCCTTTTTTTTTTTTTTTCTTTTTTAGGATAGAAATTCCTAGAATGTGAGATCCTAAAGCACCTCCAAATTCCTTCCTTGCTCTCAAAGGTGGCACCAGCAACCTCCTTCTTCCATGGTGATTTCACTTTGAAAAGGTTTCCAATTTATCATCAAGCTGAGAGAGATCCTGCCTGGACCACTGGAGCCTGCTTGCTGTCAACAAGGGGACCTTATCTTTTCAAAACATTTATTTAACCCTTTGTATTACAGCCCATGGAACAATGGAAGCTGGAGTTGTACAGGAACATCACCTCACTGAGCTGAGCCCTCCCTAGAGACTTAAATTAAATAATTTCCCCATCTTGAAGATTACTCACCTCAGAGTCTGCTCACTGTCATGACACAACGTTATTGTGCAGACCCTGCACATTCTGTGAGACTAGGAGACTGAGCATTTAAATGGCAGATGAAACTTAATGTGGACAACTGCAAAGTGATGCACATAAGGTAAATTAATACCAGCTACAGGTACAACATGATAGGTTCTGAGTTAAGAGTCATCACTCAAGTAAAAGAGTCATTGTGGACAATACATTGAATTTCTCAGCCCAGTGTGTCACAGCTGCTAAAGTGGCAAATAAAATGTTAGGGCATATGTTTTTTTAATTTTTTAAAAAATATTTTTTATTTATAGGTTATCAAATTTACATTCATGCAAGTAACATAAATCATTGAAATACGGCAAATATTAATTATAAACTTAAATGCAAATCAGGCAATAAAAGAACACAATTTAGTCCACAATTGGTGATCCAAGGTCTAGGAAACTGTCTTATATAAGACACAATTATATTCTTAAGAAATAATAATAATATCTATAGTATGGAAGGAGTTAAAGCCGGCGCAGCTGAGCATTAGCGCTTATAATCCAGAGAAAATACAACATTACTCTTTACTAGAAATAAATTCTAACAGCTTCCCTGGTTCAAAAAAATATATAATTAAAAGATTTCAGAAGAATATGACATCTACACGGGAATTTAAGTAGAAAATTGCTTTCTAATTGGAGAATTCTTGCTTTTAACAACAAAAACTCCTTCCTTCTCTTCTGTGTATCTCTTGAGAGATCGGCGAAAACTTGAATTTTTGATCCAAGGAAAGAAGTATTGATATGGTGGAAATACAGTCTAAAGATATTATTTTGGTCCGGTTCTAGAGCGAACGAAACCAACAATGTCATCCTTTCTGATACAACTTCCAAAGAACAAGGGCATATGTAAACTTTATAACACCCTGGTGTGACCGCACCTTGAGTACTGTCTGTAGGTCTCCCTTCCCTATCTCAAAAAAGATATAGTGCAACTAGAAAAGATTCAGAGAAGGGAAACAAAAATGATGAAGGGCATGATACATCTCCCTTATGAAGAGAGGCTAGGCAAGTTAGGATTTGTATCTTGGAGAAAAGACAACTGAGAAAGGGATATGATAGAAGAGGGGTGGAATGGTAAAAGACGGAACAGTTATTTAACATGTCAAATAACACTGAAACAAGAGGACACTCCATGAAGCCAACAGCCAGCACATTGAACATAAATCATAGGAGGTATTTTGTCATGCAGCATATAATCAAGATGAGGATGTGGCCAAGGCAACTAACATAGCAGGGTTCAAAAGAGGTTTGGACAAGTTTCTGAAGGAAAAGTTCTGGTTTATAAGAAATTGATTAGCCACATAGGCCTGGGAGAGCCATTGCTTATCCTGAATATTAACTATAAGAAATAGATCTACGTTTTTGGATCTGCTGGGTACTTATGAGCCTTGCTGGCCATTGTCAGAGACAGGATACTGGGCTTGATAGACCTTGGTCTGACTCAGCATTGGTTTTATTATATTGTTATGTCATATTCACCCCCCCCCCCCCCGTTAATAAAGTTGACATAAAAAGGACAAATTCTTATCACAACAAAATCTCACTATCATATTCCCAAATGTCAATTGCAGACTTTACAGTAGGCTTGATTAAAATCCTATGCCATGCATGGTAGTGTTCAAACGGGTTTTATGATGCTATTGGCAGTATATCAAGCCCATGTAATAAATTTATGTTTATTTAAAAATTTGTTATACCGCTATTTCTGACGTTCAGATCTGAGCGGTTTACAATCTAAAACAATATAAAAATATAAGTAAAGAAATGCCATTTGTTAATAGGGCAGTAAGATATTTGCATGCACTGCCTCCACTGCACGCAAATATCTCTCATGAATATTCATTGTGGATATCCCAAAAACCTGACTGGCTGAGGTACCTCCAGGATCAGGTTTGGGAACTACTGACATAGGCAGTTGAGACCCCACTGTATCAGGATTCTCCTATCTCTACCATAGCTGATGGTGGTCATAGGGGCATCCCTGCCATGATCATATACAATCCAAATGTCCCAACAACTTAATCCCTGGTTCAGGAACAACAGCCAACAATGACATTAAGAGTGCACATGCTTACAGGCTGCTCACCAGCCACAGGCTGAATATCACCCACTAAAGGAATGCAATTCACTGTACGCCAGGTGCAAAGAACAGACAATCAAAAAACTCCAAACTGCCCAGAATACGGCCGCCAGACTCATATTTGGAAAAACTAAATATGAAAGTGCAAAACCCCTAAGAGAGAAACTTCAGTGGCTCCCACTTAAGGAGCGCATTGCATTCAAGATCTGCACGATTGTACACAAAATCATTCATGCAGACGCCCCAATCTACATGCTAGACCTCGTAGACCTACCTCCCAGAAACGCCACAAGATCATCCCGCAAATTTCTCAACCTGCACTACCCCAGCTGCAAAGGACTTAAATACAAGCTGATGCATGCCTCTACCTTCTCTTACATGAGCACGCAGTTATGGAATGCATTACCTACAGACTTGAAAGCAATCAACGAAACAACTACCTTTCGAAAATCTCTGAAGACATTCTTCTTCAACAAGGCCTACAATGAGAACCTACAGCCTCACTAAGTCACCTCACCAACCCACTCAATTATGAACGCCTACCTTCTATAACTACCCTAAACACCCCCTTCCTTCTTCTTTCTTCCCTTCCTAATCGCTACACATTACTAACTGTATCTGATATCCTGAAATGACAATGTTAACAAATCTATGTAAGCCACATTGAGCCTGCAAATAAGTGGGGGAATGTGGGATACAAATGCAATAAATAATAATAAATAATAATATTAATAATACGGTTTGTGGCCGGGGAGGATGATATTCACCCAGTTAAAAATAAAAGTTTATGCTAATTACTATTGATCTTCTTGAAGAAGCTCCCTTATAAGGAAGCAGCTGAGTCCCAAATTAGCACTCAGAACAGTACCCATTGGGCTCCTATGTATGATATCTTTCATCGGCCTGTCGAATAACAGGCCTGGAAATGTCTGAGTGCACTGCAGAGGCATGGGATGAGGATCTGGGAAATTCAATAGCTTCATTCTAACTCTAGCTAGTTAGATTCAGCTTTCACAGTTGCTAAAAAAGACATGTTGAGCAGGTAGGAATAACTGATGTGTAAGAATAAATAAATACATTTTGAGACTAGAATGAGTTTGAAACTTGTAATCATCAATGGAAAATTGTCACATACAGATTCAGATTCTCAGGCATGAGTTGCTACATCCTACAGTTATCATTTTTCTTTTTGGCAGGGCAGGATGAAGGCATAGGCAAGCTAGGCATATACCTAAGGCCAAAATGTTTGAGAGAAGTCCTCTCAGATTTTTGCTTTGTGAAGTCAGCTGCTGACAAAGAGAAGAGTATGAGAGGAGATACCAGAGTTGCCACTGCCTGCAGAGGTCTGCATATTCTCTCTACTCCCTGTGCATTGTCCTCCAGTCAGTAGAGGGCATCAGTGAGCAGCACTTCTTACCTGCTGTTTCCTCCTCAGCCAGTTTTCCTCTTGAGTCAGAACCTTGTGGGGCCCCATTTGTGGGAGTTTTAAAGTGCATTTATATTACAATGGGGACCACACGTGTTTGTTTGCCTAGGGCCCACTGAAAGATGTATCCTGTCCTGTTTCTGGAGAAGGTCCTTCCTCCTCTACTCTCCCCCCATGAGTGCTCTCTTTAACTTCAATATTAGCTTTTTACTGTTTAGGGCTAGTGATGTTTACTAGCCCTAGAATTTCTGAGACAGGAATAAGATTTATAAGTCCTCAGGCTAGTGGCTGGTCAAGATTTACCAACCACAGTCAACATCTGAAGCAGGAAGCGAGAGGAACTTCAACACACTCTTCTGCTCTACAACTCTCCCCTTGCTACCCTTTAATAATGCGCAGTTTATACCAGTGAAACTCCCTCAATGGAACAAAATATAACTGTTATTAATAGTTTCTACATTTGATGTTAAAACAGTTTATTGTTATTTTTTTCCATAAGAAGCAGAGATGTGGCATGTGTCTGACACATACCATTGAGATAGCCTGGTATCCCCCAGATGTTCTAAATGAAAGTGATTGATTTTGTGTGAGTCACATGACTCAGCATGACCTTTTGACCTCTGTAAGATGTTAACTAATATTGGAGAAGTGAATGAAGCTGGTTTTTTTCCTCAGTGCTCTGATTCTTGGGTTCTAGGATTAAATCTTTTCTTGTCTTTTGGAAGTTGTCCTGCAATATAAAGGCTTCTTCATGGATGTGAGAACTATATAACTGTTAAGTGCTGGCAGGCCAATGTTCAAAGCCATTTATTGGTATAATGGCTGCAGTTTTCCAGATAAATGGCTTAGCCAGTACTGGCCATTGATATTTTATTATTATTATAAAAAACGTACAGCTCACTATTCTAATATGCACGATTATTTACGGTGAAGTTCCTGGATACATGTTGGACCTCATAAAACTACCACCCAGAAACAGTACCAGCCTATCCCGAACTTATTTAAATCTACATTATCCAGACTGCAATGGACTTTGCCTCGTTTAATAAAAAACATATTACTTTGACAACACCTTTATCTTCATATTTACTCTGTGATTTCCATATCCATTTACAATTTGTTTCCTTTTTGAAGGACAGTACATATCCAGTGTCATTCCTATGCTTATTATTTTGTTGCATTTTAAATACATCTTATATGAATGTATATTATTGATATATTAATCGTTCTTTATATGTTTATGCTTGTTACATTCATTCATGTGATACTTATATTTTAGGTATTTTATATACATTTTTTATATATGTATTTTATAACTGTGTCATTTCTTTCTTAGGTTACCTTTTATTGTTTTTGTTTTTATGATAGTAATTTATATATTTTGTATAGCTTATGGACTCCTGAAGCAGGCCTCTGCAGCTGAAACACCATGCCCTGTACTTTTTATGAAATAAATTTCTGATGTGAACTCTTTGAGTCCATTGGATGTTTTGTCATCATCTTCCTTGTCTCCTTCGCTGTGTTTTTTGTTCTTCTGTGCTTGTCGATTCCATATTCTATAATCATACCCCTTTTTGCCTGCATGAGTTAGAAGTTAGATGCATTGCATTACAAAATGCGCTTAGCGTGTTGTATGCGTAAATTCTAATAGTGCCAATTAGTGCTCATTATTGCTTGTTAAGAGCTGTTATCAATGCTAATTAGCTTGTTAAACCAATTAAATTATGCACATTGTTATAGAATATGCTTGAATTTTGGCATGGATCTCTAAGCATGCTATATAGATTCTGGGGGAAAATATTTAAATCAGAAACTCACTTCATAAAATCAAAACCTTTGAAATGTACCAAATTATCTCAAAAACATTCATCATGAGTATACAATGATGTTAGTTAAGCATGGAATATTATAAAGTTCCATCAATAATCTTCCAAAATGACTAATATTTACTTGCAAATCCTATCCTGGGTATGCAAGCCGGAACAAATAAGTTCTCAAACATCTCTTAAATGCCTTTAAGTTGGCTATTAAATGTAAATTCAAAGGTGATGAATTCCATAACATTGGGGGCTGCTACTGAGAAGATATGCTCCTGAATTTCACATAAGCATGCAAGATGATATTTGAGCACATCCAATAAACAATGATTTTTCAATATAAAATGGCAATTCTATAAATTGGTGCATCAGTCATGCACTTAGTACCAATTCCAAGTGTAAGGTTGGCACTGGCATGCCCTGTGTAGGCATGCCCTCTTAGTCCTTGTCAATGGCAAGTGTAAGTTAGCGTACCTAGTTGCACCAAGTGATACTCGTAGTTTATAGTATACTGTAAACTACCTCTCCCCCTTCAATATTCAGCCAGCGGCAGTCAGCGTTGGAGATGCTGGGCCATGTCTAGGCACTAGCACTGAATATCAGGGGATAATTTTGAGAGGACTGGGCACTGGAACTGATGCATAAGAGGAGCCCCCCATGTCTTCCTGAAAATGTCCACTCTTTTCACCCCCTCCCCCTAGCCTGCATCAAGAATCCCGCCGCTGGAAGAACCTGTGCCCGCGGCTGTGCAGTAGGCCCTCACCCTGGGCTTACCTGTATTCCTGGTGGTCCAATGGGGTCTTTGGGGAGTTTGGGGGCAGGAGCACAGCCCCCTCACTCCTGACCCTTGTGGCGCCTCTCTAATATGGCTGCTGTGACCTCTCGCAGCAGTTTGTGGTACTTCGTGTAGTACCATGAGCTGCTGTGAGACTATATCCAATGAGCAGCCAATGAAGCAATGGAGAACAGAATCAAAATGACTTTCTCCCATCAATATTCTAGCCACTGAATTCTGAGCTATTTGTAAAAGTATTAAAGATGATTTTGAAAGCCTCATCAATAACTTGGTACAGAAATCGACATGAAGAACTATCAGTTCGACATATTTATTTATTTATTTATTTATTATGACATTTCTACCTCCACCCCCCCCCCCCCATTTTCCCAAGAAAGCTCAGGTTCAATGTGACATATATAGTAAACATATTCTCAAAATTTCAATGGCACTATCCAGATACCCTTACAAGCTGTTTCAACACTGTCCACATATTGCTGGGATGCAGTATGGGAAGAGTGAGGGCAGGGTTAGAAGTTATCCAGAGAGTGGTGATATTCAGACCACTATCTGGAAGGCTTCCTGGATAAAGGTAGGACAGAGATCCAAAAACACAAAGGTCCAGAATTGAGGAATAAGGAACACTGCTAGTCTGAGATTTTTGCTGTTTGCAATTTTGTGATTCAACCTTTGTGTGATTTTTATTACCATCTGCTATTAGGATTAAGTGCCCTTTGGGAGATTGTGTATGAGTTTGTGTCCCATTGAATTCACACTGAAGACATTGTTGACCCCTGAAGAAGGCTGTTGCCGAAACTCGTCCAAAGAGGGTTATTTTTCAATAAATGTCTATGTAAACCCTTGCTTTTTCTTCCTTTCCTGGAACACCACCATTGCTACTTGGACCTTTGACTGATTCTGTGGAGGTTTTCTCCTTTTTTCTTTTCTTTAAAGTTAGGACAGAACATTTGCTCTGTGAATATTGCCACTGAAAGTTTTGAGCACTCCACTTAGATATTGAGCACCACTCACTATCCAGACAGTGGCACTGTAATAGTATTTTTATTGGATGCAAGGCCCAAGTCCTGAAAAAACTCCAAACTGCCCAAAACACGGCAACCAGACTTATTTTTGGGAAGTCATGGTTTGAGAGCGCAACACCTCTCCGTTTAAAACTTCATTGGCTCCCTGTTATGGAACGAATAAAATTCAAAGCCCACACGATGATTCATAAGATTATCTACGAAGAATCCCCAGCCTACATGTACAATCTGATTGACCTTCCTACCAGGAATCGCTCTAGATCTTCTCAAACTTATCTAAACTTACATCTTCCCAACTGTATAGGAATCAAGTACAAAACATATTATGCATCCAATTTCTCCATTATAGGCAGTAAGCTCTGGAATGCCTTACCAAGATCGATTCGAATAGTCAATAACCATTTACCCTTCTGGAAGCTGCTAAAAACTCACCTTTTCAAGTAAGCCTACACATATGACTTGACTTAAATTAGGAATCCATCTGCAATACCTAGAACTGACTATTTGACAGAGCTTGAAATATGCTTCCTCATTTATCCTTTTTGAATTCATCCCTCTTCCGACCATCATTACACATTTTCCTTAATTACAACACATTATCCCAATTTACACCCTCTTCCCGCTCCCTACCTCTACCACCTTCCTCCCCTATCCTTTTTATTGTCCACCTCTTTATATAATTTATTTAGCTGTTTTATCCATTTTATGTTATCTTGTAAACCTGTTATATTATGTAAACCGCATTGAGCCTGCTAACAAGTGGGAAAGCACGGGGTATAAATGTTACAATACAATACAATATCCGTGAACAATTTCAACACTGTGGCTGTTGTTTAAACATTGACCTGTGGCATTATACAAGCCTCAAGAAATTGGATTTAGGAGGGTCTGGGTCTTAGAGAGAAAACAATGCCCAAGGCTGAGTCTTAGTTCACTTACAGGCATTTCACTGGTGTTTATGAAGGAGACAGAAATTCCATTGGTTTGTGGAAGTCCCAGGAGCTGGCCCTGGAGTTGGAAGGATAAGGTCTAGGAGGTGAAGTCACTTCTAAAACAGACAATAGTACAGTTTTTGTAATCCAGTGGATTACAGGATCCAAGATAGCATGTTTTTACCAAAGGTAAGCCTTATTAGACAAATCTGATTGTGCTTATTTAGTTATTATTTATTAGCATTTATTTACTGCCTTTTTGAAGAAGTACACCCAAGGTAGTATACAGCAAGAATGACCTGGACATAGGCAATACATGGTAAAAAAAAACATTCAAATAACAGTAGCATAGGAAACTAAGAACATAAGAACAGCTATATTGGGTCAGACCAATGGTCCATCTAGCCCAGAATCCTGTTTTCCAGCAGTGGCCAATCCAGGTCACAAGTACCTGGCAGAAACTCAAATAGTGGCAACATTCCATGCTACCAATCCTAGGACAAACAGTGGCTTCCCCATGTCTGTCTCAATAGCAGACGGACTTTTCCTCCAGGAACTTGTCCAAACCTTTTTTAAACCCAGAGAAGTTAACCTCTGTTAAAACATCCTCTGACAAAGAGTTCCAGAGCGTACCTATTCTTTGAGTGAAAAAATATTTACTCCTATTGTTTTAAAAGTATTTCCATGTAACTTCCTTGAGTGTCCCCTAGTCTTTGTACTTTTGGAACAAGTAAAAAATCGATTTATCCATTCTACACCACTCAGGATTTTGTAGACCTCAATCATATCTCCCCTCAGCTATCTCTTTTCCAAGCTGAAGAGCCCCAACCTCCTTAGCCTTTCCTCATAGAAGAGGAGTTCCATCCACTTTATCATTTTGGTCGCTCCTTTCTGAACATTTTCTAATTCCACTTCATCTTCCAGTGTTAGCACTACACACATTAAAACATCTTAACAGACAATGCAAAGGATAAGTGAGGTGGAACATAGATACAAATTACTACTACTACTACTACTTATCATTTCTATAGTGCTACTAGACGTACGCAGCGCTGTACAGTTGAACATGATACAAATAAGACAGAGTACGGGATTTTGATAAACATGACTAACTTAAGGAAAAAAAATTGTACATAGGTCATATAGGGGGTAATTCTATAAATTGAACCTAGACGGATACATCGCCTATGCATGTCAGAAGAGCCAATAATTGGTACTTATATGCTAATGTCCACTAAGAGTTATTTTATAAAGTAACACCAAAGTGTTATCGTGTGTAACTGCAGGGAAGCATATATGTAGGTGGAGCACGGGCAAGTCATGGTCATATCTTCAAATGATGCATGTAACTTATAAAATACTATCAGATATGCACATTACTTGGTGCACGTAGACACGCCCATTTACACCTGCCTCTGGCTTGGCATAAATGGACACATCTAAACTTAGGTGCACCCATGCCAACTTACTCTAGTATTCTATAACGGCATCTTGGCGCATAAATGCCATTATAGAATCAGTGCCTGGTATCTGCATGCCCAAATGGATGCACCAATTTATAGAACTGTCTCTAAAGGCATACTTGATGTAAGCAAGTCCTGCTGCAGCTGGTGTTAGTCCTATTGGACTCCAATTCTGTAAAAAAAAAAAAATGTGTGCTAAATGTTATTCTGTAAATGGAGCTCAAAGTCGGGCACTGTTTATAGAATAGCTCTTACCCCTGGATTCTTTATAGTGCGCTTAGATTTCCACGCCAACATTCAAGCAGATTCTATAACAGTGAACATATCTTAATTATCTCGACAAGGCAATCAGCATTGTTAACAGCACTTAACAAGCAATAATGAGCACTAATTGACAATAATTAGAATTTACGCACACAAATCGCTAAGCATTTTCTGTAATGCAGAGCACCTAAATTTTAATGTGCGCAGGCGAAAAGGGGCATGGTTATGGGTGGAGAAATGGGTGTTTCTTGGGTGTTCCAAAATTTACGCACACTGTTATAGAGTGCCCTCTGCACCTAAATCTACGAGCCAGGAGTTACGCCATGTTTTCACTGGTGTAAATGGAGGCACATAGATTTAGGTGCTAGGATATAAACTAAGAGTATTCTCTATACTGCGCCTAACTCTAGGTGCTGCTTATAGAATATGCTTAGACGGAAATGTTTTCCATGTGTATTTTTTAGGCACTGTATATAGAATCTGAACCCTAGTGCCAAAATCCACACGCAGTTTTAGGCCTGAGGATATCCCCCGAATTCTATAACACCGTACACAAATCCTAGAAACACCCCAACACACCCATGGCCATGCCCCCTTTTCAGATCTGTGCAGCAAAATTTGTGCATACATTTTATAGAATAGCTACTATAAAGATGCATGTGTGAATTCCAATTAGTATCAATTAGCACCAATAATTGATCATTAGCATCCAATTATCAGTGCTAATCGGCTTAAGTAATTAAATTGTGTGCACAATTTGGGCTCACACCCAAATTTGCACATGCAATTTTGAACACTATATATTGAATTAGGGTGTTTGTGTGTAACTATGTAGTTAGTTGCTTCTTCTATGAAAGGCTTGGGAGAAGAACTAGGCTCTCACCTGCTTCTTGAAGTAGAAGTAGTCCTGCATTTGTATGTGGAAAAGAAATCCACTCACTGGTACGATCTTTGATTTCAGAATCTGAAAGTTCCAATAGCTTGAACAGTAACACAACCCATCACATTAGATTCTTTTCATGCCATTCCAATTACACTAGCAAAACTAGAAATGTACTTATTGCCATTTTGTGTTTTTGTCTCTGCCTTCATCTCATTGTTTCAAAGAGACATTCTCAGTTAAATGCAGAAGTTTAACATTTACACTCCCAAATCTGTGGTAGATATGACTGCACTGCAAGAATTTCTGAAGACCTCATCACTGCCACAGGAAGGGGCTACAGATTTTGACTAAGTCATTATCCTACAGAACCTGGCAAAGATCATTCAACACTGCCTGTCCTCCCTCCAGCCTCTGCTCCACCAGTTAGTTCTTGATAATAATGCAAGGTAGCAGTAAGGATCCTTCAAACCAGTATAGACAGAAGTTCTGAAAGTAAAATAAATGAGTTATACAGCGAGCAGAAAGGCATTTTACATTAAATGTGGATCTATTACACATAGGAGCAGACATTTAGAGGGGCATAATCGAAAGGGACGCCCAAGTTTGTTGAGGACGTCCCCCGCAAAACGTCCCGATGGAGGGGGTGGTATTACTGAAACAAGATGGATGTCCATCTTTTGTTTCGATAATACGGTTGGGATGCCTAAATCTTGAAATTTTGGTCGTCCTTAGAGATGGTCATCCCTAGACTTGGTAGTTTCTGATTTTCGGCGATAATGGAAACCAAGGACGCCCATCTCAGAAACGATCAAATGCAAGCCCTTTGGTCATGGGAGGAGCCAGCATTTGTAGTGTACTGGTCCCCCTGACATGCCAGGACACCAACTGGGCACCCTAGGGGTCACTGCAGTGGACTTCATAAAATGCTCCCTGGTACATAGCTCCCTTACCTTGTCTGCTGAGCCTCCCCCCCCCCAAAACACCACTACCCCCAACTGTACACCACTACCATAGCCCTTATGGGTGAAGGAGGGGACCTAGATATGGGTACAGTGGGTTTCTGGTTGGTTTTGAAGGGCTTGCTGTTTCCTCCACAAATGTAACAGGTAGGGGGGGATGGGCCTGGGTCTGCCTGCCTGAAGTGCACTGCACCCACTAAAACTGCTCCAGGGACCTGCATACTGCTGTGATGGAGCTGAGTATGACATCTAAGGCTGGCAAACAATATCTTGAAAGATATTTTTTGAGGGTGGGAGGAGGTTAGTGACCACTGGGGGAGTAAGGGGAGGTCATCCCCGATTCTCTCTGGTGGTCATCTGGTCATTTCGGTCACCTTTTTGTGCCTTGGTCTAAGAAAAACAGGACCAGGTAAAGTCATCCAACTGCTTGTCAGGGACACCCTTTTTTTTCCATTATGGGTCGAGGACGTCCATATATTAGGCATGCCCCAGTCCCGCCTTCGCCACACCTCCGATACACCCCTTTGAACTTTGGCCGTCCCTGCGACGGAAAGCAATTGGGGATGTCCAAAATTGGCTTTCGATTATACCGATTTGGAGGACTCTGAGAGAAGGGCGCCCATCTTCCGATTTGTGTCGAAAGATGGGCATCCTTCTCTTTCAAAAATGAACCTGATAGTGATTCTTATGGTTCTGTTATGTTCTTATTGTAACAAAGCCAAGAATATTGTCTCTTATGAACATGTAAGGCTTGTTCAACTGCATAATTAAATAATCCTTCTTCAGCCATAAGGGCGAATGAGGGATAAGGAGGGAGGAACAAGATGAGGATGAGGTAAGGGAAAGCCTGTCTGGGGATGGAAGATGATGTGACAGAAGACTCAAAATTCTGTGTTGGCATTTTTTGCCAGTTGCCCTGTTTAACTTTAGTCACAGTGATCATGGCACAGGATTTCTACCCCTGATGCAGCTTCAGCAAAACAAGGATTCCCTGTCAGGTATTGTGGATATCAGTGGATGCTGGACAATTGGTTCACTATTAGTTGCACGCTGCCAGTTGAAGATATGAAGATATGAAGACAGCGTGTGAGATAGAGAGCTGCACGAGAACGGAGATAGCAGAGTTCCCATGGGTACTGTGGGAATCCCACGGGTATCCTCTCCATGTCTGCAGGGATGCCACAGGGATGAATCTGGGTCCGCAGGAATCCCATAGGGATGGATCAAGTTCCTGTGGGATCCCTGTGGAAGTGCCTTCCCTCCCCTGAGCGCAGGTGGCCTCCCGGCACATACTTCGAAGTACACTGGTGGTCTAGTGGCTTCTTCGGGGCAGGAAAGATCGCCATTCTTTCCTGCCCTTTGCCGCAGCACTGATCCTCTCCTCTCTGCTCTTTTAAAATGGCTGCTCAGACTTCCAGCGGCGGCCTAGCAAGACTTCCATGGAAATCTTGTGAGGCCGCCGCTGGAAGTCTCGGCAGCCATTTTAAAAAAGCAGAGAGGAGAGGATCAGCGCAGCGGCAGAGGGCAGGAAAGAGTGGGGATCTTTCCTGCCATGAAGAAGCAACTAGACCACCAGGGTGACTCGAGCTATATGTTGGGAGGGCACCCAGAGTCAGAGGGAAGGTGGATGGATGGAGTTGGGATTCAGGAATCGGGATGGTAAAAAGGGTGAGTCTCTGTTTTCTCTTCCTCACGCCACTATCATCGCTATACACTCAAGACAAAGCAAGCAAACCTATGAGCTGCTGTATCCACATTGTCATTCTTTATTGTTGGTGGCATTTTTATTTAATCTCCCTTATATTTTCAAACATGCCGGCATGTGCAGCATACAGATGTATACAGAGAAAGTATAATGACGGAATAACTTTTTCATAGAAAGAGAAGTAATTTGTTATAATTTATAACCAGTCTGTCATTTGGAGGGGCTGGTTATAGGGACACCCTAGCACTGTTATATTCGTGCAGAGATTTTTTTCTCCTGATAAAGGGCTACTAAAACAGACAACATGCTATGAGAATCAGGTGCTTAACATTCAGAGTTTCTATCTATTTACTTATTTATTACATTTATATCCCACATTAAATATGAATTAGGTTGAAAACTGGGAGCATTTAAAATCTTTTTTTTCCCTGTGCTTACATCAAAAGAAAAAGACGGCATGTGGGAACTTGCTCCTTTAGTTTGTGAATTGCTGTGGTATTTTATAAAAATGCACTTGCCTTTTTTATTACTACTTTTTCATAGCAAGGTATTGAATAATTAGGGAAGGGCTTCTTTCATGCAGAAGTTTTGTCCAGCATCAGTCTAAATGTGCAAACATTGTTCAGTTCAGTATACATTTAGCTGCCAAACTCATACATAGTTAATTATGTTCAGTAGAAGATAAATCTGTTGCCTCAGGCTACTTGCTATGTGAATAGTTTATCACTGTTTCAATATTGCTACTAAGTATTACATATTAAGGGCATTTGCTTGAATTCATTTATCCAGTCCTTATCCAGTCATAAGTACATAAGTATTGCCATACTGGGACAGACGAAGGTCCATCAAGCCCAGCATCCTGTTTCTAACAGTGGCCAATCCAGGTCACAAGTACCTGGTAAGATCCCAAAAAAAGTATAGTGGATTTTCCACATGCCCATTTTAATAATGGTCTATGGACTTTTCCTTTAGGAAGCCACTCAAACCTTTTCTAAACCCCGCTAAGCTAACTGCTTTAACTACATTCTCTGGCAACGAGTTCCAGAACTTAATTACACATTGAGTGAAGAAAGATTTTCTCCGATTTGTTTTAAATTTACTACTTTGTAGCTTCATCACATGCCCCCTAGTCCTAGTATTTTTGGAAAGAGTAAACAAGCGATTGATGTCTACCCGTTCCACTCCACTCATTAATTTATAGACCTTTATCATATCTCCCCTCAGCCGTCTTTTCTCTTTTTTATTTTTATTTTTATTTATTAAATATAAACATGACATACAAATATAACTGCAAATGTTCAGCATACATAATTCCAACTTCAAGTATTGAAAACTTCTGTTAAGCTTTAACCCACTGTCTTTTTCCCCCTTCCCACCTCCCCCTCCCCTCTCCCCCCTCCTCCCCTAATTAACCGGCAAGGTAGGGTCGGGCTGTGTCAACCACTCAGTGTATGGATCCCAAACATGATGGTAAGATAACAGGCAGCCCAAACGCATTGCAGTTAGCTTGGACATCAACTGAATATAGCCGTCTTTTCTCCAAGCTGAAGATACCTAGCCGCTTCAGCCTTTCCTCATAGGGAAATCTTCCCATCCCCTTTACCATTTTTGGCACCCTTCTACTACTACTTATCTTTTTTGAGATGCGGTGACCAAAATTGAACACAATATTCGAGGTGCGGTTGCACCATTGAGCGATACAAAAGTAGTCCTTACATGCACATGGTTTTGCTTTTTAATCCCAAAGATGAATCCTAAGAGTGGTTGAAAATTAGGTATAAACTTTGTTGTTTCTGACTTTACTTGTGGAGGAAGGAAGAGGGAGATGCCAGAATTTGGCCCGGAGGGGGAGAGGAGGTAGCATCTTAGCCCTGCCTCAGGCGGCATCTTGCCACCTCTGAGTAAAGCACATCTCTAAAGGAGATTGTAGATGGTATGGATGGGCAGACTGGATAGGCCAAATGCTCCCTAAAACTGCATGCCCAAACTTGCGACTAGTCTGCAAATTTGTGTGTGCAACTTATAGAATAAGGTCAGTTACACATGTAACTTTATTTAATAATTAGCTGATAATTAATGTTAATGAGCAATGAAGGCTATAGTTCTCCTTAATTAGCACCAATTGGCACCAGTTAGCAGTTAGACATGTAACTATCCTAAGAATCTATTCTATCAGTTCAATACTCAAATTTCAGAGCAGGCAACTTCAAGGGGGATGTGGACCAGGGAGGGGCATGAGCAGGTCAGGGACATGTCAGGCAGTTACAAACATGAGTTATAGAATACTATTATAAAGAACAAAATTACAGAGCATATTCAAAGCATGGATTAATGACACAAAGCCAACAAGGACTTAGTGAAGGGAATCTTGCCTTACCAATCTATTGCATTTCTTTGAAGGGGTGAACAACATGTGGATAAAGGTGAGCTGGTTGATATTGTGTATCTGGATTTTCAAAAGGCGTTTGACAAAGTACCTCATGAAAGACTCCAGAGGAAACTGGAAAGTCATGGGATAGGAGGTAGTGTCCTATTGTGGATTAAAATCTGGTTAATAGATAAAAAACAGAGTAGGGTTAAATGGTCAGTATTCTCAATGGAGAAGGGTAGTTAGTGGGGTTCCCCAGGGGTCGGTGCTCAGACCTCTGCTTTTTAACATATTTATAAATGACCTAGAAATGGGAGTAACTAGTGTGGTAATTAAATTTGCTGATGACACAAAGTTATTCAAAGTCATTAAATCACGGGAGGATTGTGAAAAATTACAAGAGGACCTTACGAGACTGGGAGACTGGGCGTCTAAATGGCAGACGATGTTTAATGTGAGCAAGTGCAAAGTGATGCATGTGGGAAAGAGGAACCCAAATTATAGCTACGTCATGCAAGGTTCCACGTTAGGAGTCACGGACCAAGAAAGGGATCTAGGTGTCGTCGTTGATGATACGTTGAAACCTTCTGCTCAGTGTGCTGCTGCGGCTAAGAAAGCAAATAGAATGTTAGGTATTATTAGGAAAGGAATGGAAAACAAAAAAGAGGATGTTTTAATGCCTTTGTATTGTTCCATGGTGCGACCGCAACTCGAATATTGTGTTCAATTTTGGTCGCCGCATCTCAAAAAAGATATAGTGGAATTAGAAAAGGTGCAGAGAAGGGCGATGAAAATGATCAAGGGGTTGGGATGACTTCCCTATGAGGAAAGGCGAAAGTGTCTAGGGCTGTTCAGCTTGGAGAAAAGGCGGCTGAGGGGAGATATGATAGAGGTCTATAAAATAATGAGTGGAGTTGAACGGGTAGATGTGAAGTGTCTGTTTACGCTTTCCAAAAATATTAGGACTAGGGGGCATGCGATGAAGCTACAATGTAGTAAATTTAAAACAAATTGGAGAAAAATTTCTTCACTCAACGTGTAATTAAACTCTGGAATTCATTGCCAGAGAATGTGGTAAAGGCAGTTAACTTAGCGGAGTTTAAAAAAGGTTTGGATGGCTTCCTAAAGGAAAAGTCCATAGACCACTATTAAATGGACTTGGGGAAAATCCACTATTTCTGGGATAAGCAGTATAGAACGTTTTGCACTTGTTTGGGATCTTGCCAGGTATTTGTGACCTGGATTGGCCACTGTTGGAAACAGGATGCTGGGCTTGATGAACCTTTGGTCTTTCCCAGTATGGCAATACTTATGTACTTATGTCTAGTTTCCATTTTGACTCACCTTTGCTGTGTGGTGAGGGAATTTGTAAACCATGAAAAGAACTCTTGCAAACAAAGGCTTATGGTGCTGCAGGCCAGGAGAAGCTGGTTCTGCTTGAGCTGGAACTTGTCTAATGGATCAGAAGGACATTGCTGGGTCAAACAAAAATCATCAACTCTCTTCAGAAACAATCCATTCCCGCTTTTGGCAGTGGACACTGGACAGGCAGAATGTAATTCTGCAGCTATTTATCAAGGTCCTGACAGCATCAAAGGGAAAGCTAATTGCTGGCCGCTATTCCTGCACAGTACAACACAGAGCAAAGAAATGTGCACTTCAGCAAGAATTAACCGCATTGGAGAAGCAGCAGAAAAGGTCTTTTCCTACAGACGTCTGGTCTCATGGAAGTGCAGGTCAGAGAGACATAAAATAAAAATCCCCCTTAGAAAAATAATCTAACAAGTTCAAAAATACAGCGCATAACAATATGTTAAAGACTTACAGGACTGGAATGAGGAGCTGGAAGCAGATGGGCCAGAGTCACAGTGTGTGACGATTCTCAAACATTAAACGAGACAGTGTGCTTCCCATCCTGCCGAGAGTTTAATTAGAAAACTGAAATAGGTTTCAGTAACCCAATGCAATTACTAATTAAAAGACAAAGCCAAATGCAAATATATGTTGGAGGGGTTGTGATTTGGTGGTAATGTGGAGCACATTTTTAATTTTTGGTCAAGTTCAACCTTAAAGGATAAAACTCTGGAATGAGAGGGCATAGGATGAAGTTAAGAGGAAATAGGTTTAGGAGGAATCTAAGAAAATACTCTTTCACGGAACGGGTGGTGGATGTGTGGAGACAAGGGCTGTGTCAGAATTTAAGAAAGCATGGGACAAGCATGTGGGATCCCTTAGGAAAAGTAGGAGTTAGTGGTTACTGGAGATAGGCTGACTGGATGGGCCATTTGGCCCTTATCTGCCATCATGTTTCTATAACAAAGGTTGTTATTTTGCATTGTATTTGGATGTATGCTACCTTTAAAATC
Organism: Microcaecilia unicolor; assembly: GCF_901765095.1. NCBI lineage: Eukaryota > Metazoa > Chordata > Amphibia > Gymnophiona > Siphonopidae > Microcaecilia > Microcaecilia unicolor. The sequence continues at coordinate 201,787,644 of NC_044038.1, read as the reverse complement.
TAATAAAAATTTAATTCAAAAAAAGAAAAGAAAAAGATAAATGATTGTCTGGGCCATTCCAAGTTATTGCTATTCTGACATAACTGCTGTAAAAGCCCAAGGGTCCTGTTTACTAAGGCACATTATAGGCACTTTAGCATCTTTAACATGCGTTAACCATGTATGCGCATTAACTGTGTATATGCCTACAATATCCCTACAGACACCTACACGGTTAACGCACGCGCTAATTGTAGGTGCATGAAAAACGCCAACACGCCTTTGTAAACAGGGCCTCAATTGTTTGCATGCAGGGTTGGCCACACCATGGCCTCACTTTTCTTTCATGTGTTTTAGCCTCTATATCCGATTTATGAATTTGAAGCCCTAAAATGAATCAGTGCATATGATTCCGCGAGCTTTTGCATCCCTCACAGGCTGCCCCTGTTAGCATAAGACAGTCAGCAAAGCAAGTAAAAAAATTAACCTTGTTATGCTGAACAACAGTGCAGTTTCCAGGGTGCGTAAAGTGTGTACACGCATGGCTTATAAATTACACACATACCAGGAACCCCTCTGCATATATCACATAAAAATAGGTGCTGTGTTCATGTGTGTCTGCTGTTTACATGCCTCTACTCATTTTACATGTACAAAACATGCTTCATATTTGAAAACCATTTTATGAAATTATTTCTGTCTCTGCAACCCAACTGCACTTGAGGGCAGGAGAAAACCACCACAGAACACTGCAATTGTGGAGGAGTGGCCTAGTGGTTAGAGCACCAGACTTGAAATCCAGAGGTGGCCGGTTCAAATCCCACTGCTGCTCCTTGTGATCTGGGGCAAGTCACTTAACCCTCCATTCCCTCAGGTACAGACTTAGATTGTGAGCCCTCCTCGGACAGAGAAATATCCAGAGTACCTGAATATAACTCACCTTCAGCTGCTACTGAAAATGGTGTGAGCAAAATAAATAAAATATTTTAGTTTTGGCTATCTGTATGAATAAAATTGTCTTGTTAACTTTGGGTGTTACTAATCTACTAACCAGAGGTTCCGCAGGTGTCATTTTCTTGTGCTTGGTATTTTGCTGCACTTATTTTAGAATTTTTGCTTATGTTCGTTAGCCATAGAGAACATAGGACAAACAACTCTTAGCCTCTATGAGAGGCATAAGGGAATTATTTGCAATAAACACTAGCTCAGTATAAAACATTAGGCTCCTTCAATCACTTTTAGGTAAGGTAAATTCTGAGTCATTTTGGTGACTAAAACACTGCTTTGCATAGAGACATGGGATTCTATAAAATTGCCTAGCCTATGCATGAGTAAACACATGCAAACAACCCACAGCAAAGTGTTTCTCTGGGTGGGGTTGAGAGGAAGTCTGCACTTACACATATACTTTTGGATTTTCAAAGTATGGATTTAGTTTACACCTTTCTCTGGGGTCCTTTTTCTCAAGGGGTGGTGCACGGCAAAAGTCTTGCCGTGCGCCAATCCGGAACTATCACCGAGCTCCTGTGGTAGCCCAGCGGTAGTTCCCACCCTCAGTGTGCGCCATTTCCGGTGCAGCATTCAGCACTGCCCAGTTACCGCCAGGTTGGTGCAGGAGCCCTTACCACCACCTCAATGGGTGGTGGTAAGTGCTCCCCCCCGAAATGGCCATGCAGCAAGTGGTTCACTTACCACATGGCCATTTCTTTTCCTGCAAAAAGAAAGCCTTTTACCGGCTGTGGTAAAGGGGGACCTCAGCGCGTGTCAAAAACACATGCTGACGCTAGTGCAGGCCTCCTTTTACCACAGCTTAGTAAAAGGACCCCTCAGTTAGTTCAAGGTGAGTTACAGAAAGTCAATTTCTGACCCTGGAGGACTTACAATGTTTGCGCCTGAGGCAGTGGAGGGTTAAGTGACTTGCTCAAGATCACAAGCTGCATTAACTGGATCCTAGGAAAAATTTGCACCCCAATCAGCATAGTTTCCTGGAGTACTTTTGAAGATCAGAACATACATTATGTTACACTGGGTCAGACCAAAGGAATCCCAGCAGAGGCCAGTACGAGTCACTAGGAAGTACCAACGGATCCCAAAGTGGAGGTTCACTCCTTTTCGCTCATATCTAGAGCTATGTGGTGGATTTCCTAAGCCTGCATGGCATGACATCTAGTATGTTTTAATTTACGCACTCACTGCATCTCTGTAATGGGGCAGGAAATGGACAGAGAAAGGGGGTATGGACTATACAATTACTGCTTGGTATTATACTGTGTGCTATCTTGTACAATTAACGTAAGTGCATGTGCGCTAATTGTGAATACACATCACATGGTAAAGAACTTTTCTGTGTAGTAACTGCTTCTGATCTCTTAAAGTCTCTTCTCTTTTTCTGAAATGTACTTGTATTGAATAAATGCAGCTAATTTAATCACAAGAGACTTCTGAGAGCTGTATCGGAGGGTGGAGATGGGAAGAAAAGGAAGCTTTATGGCGGAGGTGAGAGAGCTGTCAGGTGAATGAAGGTGGTTCAGAGATGGAATGCTGATTTGTGCAATATCTTGAGAGAACGAATGAACGAGGTAAAAAGACAAGTTCTCTTCAGGGGAGCAGGAACATGTACGTCCAGAAACAAGATGGTGAATGTCTGAGCTCATGGGGACAGAGAGGTCAAGAAGAGCCCACAAGACTAGGAGGATGAGATAAAGGGACCAATAGGGACAGAGTCTGAGACCAAGTAGCAGAGGTGATAATAGAAACCTTGATAGGGGGGACAGGTCATACCTTTACTGACCCATCAGGACAAAGATAGTAGAGACGATCAGGAAATGACACCAGGTAGGCAAAAGGATCAAGCTCGGCTGAGAAAGGTAGGAGGCAGTGGCGTAGCTACAGAGGGCCACGGGGACCTGCCCTCCCCCCCCCCCCCCCCCCCCCCCACAAATTGGCTCTGGAGCTCCTGGTTTGGCTGGCGGGGATCTCCAACTCCCACCAGCTGAAGCGTTTGTCCCACGCTGGTTGCCTACTCTGCACTTCTCAGTTGTGCTGTGCATGCTCTTTTTAGTGAAACTGAGCATGTGTGACACTTTGCACATGCTCAGTTTCATTAAAATGAGCGTACACGGCACAAATGAGAACAGAGGGCAGGCAATGAGAGACCAGCGTTGGACAAACACTTCAACTGGCGGAGGTTGGGGACCCCCACCAGCCAAGGTACCATCATGTGGCAGCAGCAGTGCAGGGGGGATGGCGGAGGGGAGAAGGGCCAAAATGTGCCCCCCACACACACTTTGGGCTCTGGCCCCTCCTCCCCGTTGAGGTCTGGCTATGCCCCTGGGAGGAGGGTTTGCAGGAGAGCAGACCACTAGTAATGAACTTTATATAAACAAGCAAAGTTGGCTGCAGTACATGTGATACTACATTACACACAATGCATTGCTTATATATCATTGCAGGAAGTGACTGTAGCAGTAAAAATCCTTAGAAGTAAGAATAACATTAAAGGCATTAAACAAATTTTAGGGCTACACTATTCAAAAAAAAACAGTATGGGGGAGGAGTCAAGATGGCGCCGACACGCTGAACGCTGTAAACCTGCTCAGAACAATTCGCTGCTGAACCTGATTTTCCTCAAAAAATAATGCCCCATAAGCGAAAAGGGTCGGTGAGAGCCTTACCTTCTCAGGCTCTTACGTCTCCCCGATGCAGCGAACGCTGGACGGATTTGCAATTCGGTGTCCACCAGCTGATTCGGGAGGAGGAAATCTGCTAGACGCCAGCGCAGGGGCTTGGACGTCGTTGGAAGTTGAGACCTCTTTATCTCCCCCGATTGTTGGTATTCCACTCTGTCCAGCCGCGATTCGGGAAGGGATTGCCGAACTACAAGCCCCGGAAGTCGGAGGCGATGCGGTCGGCGGAGAGGGCCCCATCCCAGAGTTGGAGTCGGCTGTTGAAGGTAAAACAACGCGGGAGAACCCGCCCAGAGTGGTAACGCTTGACATGCTTTGGCAGTCAATGCAAAAAATGCAAGATTTAATTATAATTCTACTCAAGAGACTAAAAACTGCCAACACTGTAGGCCAGCTATCCCAATCTTGGATAAGCTGAAGCAGGATTTAAAAGATCAGGAAAAACACTCTCAGGAAGAAGCTGTAAAAACAAATGAAAAATTTATTGCAGTGATGAAAGATAATATGTCTATGCGTCAAAGGATTGAACAAATAGAAAACTATAATAGGCGATTGGAATATGCGAATTCTTAATTTCCCCAAACCAGTAGGAATGTTACCATATGATTTGTTCAAAAGTTTCTTCTGGAGAATTTAAAATTTTCAGCTCAAAATATCCCGCCGATAAATAAGATTTATTTTTACCTACAAAAAAAGATCGAGAAGGGGTTTTGGAGGAAGCTGAAGAATTGAAGGACATTTCACAGATATTGGAGGACTCCTTGACCGAGGTTGTAACCAGAGCTACCCTCTTAGTATCTTTTGTATTTGAACAAGACTTTGATGCTGTATTAAAACTTTATTTTAAGAATACACAGCAACAATTTTGTGGACAGAAATTGTGGATATTTCCTGATGTGACTAAAATCACTCAAGAAAGAAGGAAAACAGTTTCTGGAAATGAGAGAGGAAACCAGGTCTTTAGGGGCAACTTTTTTACTTGCTTATCCTTGCAAGTGTGTTATAAATATCTAAACATAAAGTATGTGTTTTTTGTACCAACACAATTGAGAGAATTTATAAATATGAAAAAGCTTGTCAAATGATAAAACCAACATAAAGTATTCTATGGTGATATTTAAGGCTAGGCCTTTTCCTATAATTTTTTCTTTTTTATGTCTCCCTGAACAATTTTGACTCCTTCCTCTTTAATTGTGGTCAAAGGAAGATATGATGAAACATTAATGTTTTTCTTTAGAATAATTTTATTCCTATTTGGATGTTGTGTAGTAATCATATCTGTGTTTCATGTTGCAAGTATAATGCTTGTAAAGTTATGAAAGTTAATAAATAAATAAATAAATAAATAAATAAATAAAAAAAACAGTATAAGGCTGCCACGGGCAGAACAGTAACTGTAGAGAGGATATGATGGGATGCCCCCAGTAGTTAGGTGACAGTTCTACAGTTCCTGATGACTCTATTCAGATGTGTCATTTGTATGCGCAGACATATTATTTATTTATTTATTTATTAGGAATTATTTACTGCCTTTTTGAAAGAATTCTCTCAAGGTGGTGTACAGCAAGTAATGTTTATCATGTCTATGTTATTTGAATATTCTAATATGTGCTTATTATGGTGTGACATTTGTATGTGCTAACATCGTGAGCTTCATATCTATGTTACATGAATGAGCCTGAAAAGAAACTAGAAAGAAAAAAGTTCCCTATGCAATAAATCACAAAGAGAAAAAAGTAGGGGCCGACAATGTTCTTCCACATATCAAGGAAAATTGTTCTAACACCAGTTGTTGTAAAGGCACCACATGTGTAGAGACTTGACACAGGACCTTGTTCGGCGGTAAAAAACCGCCGGTATCAGGAGGTCACACAATCTAAACACAAAATTAAAAACACATATCTAATTAAATAAATAATAAAATACAAAAATAGTTTTGTACTTTATATACAAAATTGGTATCCATTAAAAAAAAATGTTTATGTTAATTTATTGGTCGTGTCAGTTCTCCTTGCAATTTAGGTATGTTTTTTTCTATTTAACTATTTAATTAGATACATGTGCTTTCAATTTTGTATTTATCTTTGTGACCCCTGAGGCAGGTGGTTTTCTTACCGCCGAAACACGGTCCCATGTCGGGTCTCTACACATGTGGTGCCTTTACAACAATTGGTTTTGGAATAAATTTCCTTAAAGTGTAGAAGAACATTGTCGCCTACTTTTTTCTCTATGTGAATGAGCTTTCCATGTTGTCTATTATGACGTATCATTTGTACTTTGCTGAGATTTATTATATTTCTTATCTTACCTTATACAGCTCTGGGCTGATTATCGGTCAGGACCCGCATAAGCTCTGGCAGCTTTCAATATGTTGAATTAGCCCTGGATATTCAATATTGGTGTCCAGAGACAGCCGGCATGTAATTCTGAGGCTAATTCTGCCTATGACGGTCAGCATTTAAAAATATAGGGCTAGATTCTATATATCATGCATAAAAATCGGTGGCGAAAAAAATTACGCCTAGGTATATTCCTATAAAGTATGCCTAAATTTAGGTATACTTTTTAGAATACACCTAAATTTCAGCGCCTGTCTATGAGACTAAGTTTAGTTGCAAGCAGTTAATGCCAACACCTACAATTGGCACGGACCTGGTGTATTCTATAACAACGCACGTAGATTTTAGAAATGCCCATGACCTACACGTTCCACACCTGTGGCCACGCCCTCTTTTTCAACTATGCGACTTAGAATTTACACGTATCATGTTATAGAAAACACTTAGGGGCTCTTTTCTTAAGCCACTAAGTGTCTATGTGCACCCGTCATGTGCCAAAATAGAGTTACCGCATGGCTACCATGTGGCTCTTGCGGTAATTCATTTTTGGCGCCACGTCTGATATGCACATCTGAAAAATAATTTTTATTTTCTGCCGTGCATATCAGACATGCGCCAAGTGGCATTTGGTGCGTGTCGGTCATTACCGTCCAGTTACCACACGAGACTTTACTGCTAGGTCAATGGCTGGCAGTAAGGTCTCAGACCCAAAATGGACACATGGCAATTTTCATTTTGCCAGAAAATGAACAAAGCAGATCATTAAGAGACAAAATGTAGTTTATTAATGAAAACCAAATAAAATATATATAAGATATATATATTTGTGTAAATCAGCCCGACACAGGCTGTGTTTCACCCAGGGGCTACACAATAATCTTTTACTGTCAAAATATAATGGATATATATCGAAGAAAGCAACTGAGACAAAATGTATAGACGATCGCAGTCATTGATCCACTTGATTATATGTTGAAAAAACAGCACAATCAAAATGCCCAAAAAGGGGACTGACATGAAATCAATCGGACATTCTCTTGATTGTTTTTTTTTTTTTCAGCACTTTCAGAGCAGGGCAAAACAAGGCCTGTGTCGGGCTGATTTACACAAATATATATCTTATATATATTTTATTTGGTTTCATTAATAAACTACATTTTGTCTCTTAACGATCTGCTTTGTTCATTTTCCATCTTGAGAGTTTGCAGATCGTCTGCCTTTCAATTTTCATTTGCTGCATGTCCATTATCGGCAAAAATTTAAAAAAGCATTTTTTGTAGGTGTGCTGAAAAATAATCCTGCATGCTCCCAAAACATGCATCTACACTACTACAGGTCATTTTTCAGCACACCTTAGTAAAAGGACCCCTTAGACAGTTGTGCATGTAAATTCTAATTAATGCCAATTAGTGTCAATAATTGCTTGTTAATTGGCAATTAGCAGCACTGATTGGCTTAACTAATTAAGTTGTGCACAGATTTCCAGAATAAGACCAGATTGCGCATGCAACTTAAGTCACGTTATATAGAACCCAGGGATACCGGCTGCCGCGGCTGAATATTGATCAGAATGTTTATTGTTTCTATGAACAACTTGTCAGCAGTTGACAGTGATAATTTGCAACCTTTCATGTCTCTCTGCTCTTTATTTAAAGGCACCTATATCCTGATGCTCAAAACTCCAGTGCTGTTTGGAACAGCGCCAGAGAAATATCGCCCAATCAGCACATCTGAGCAGTTCCCTCATGCTACTACTACTACTACTTAACATTTCTAGAGCACTACTAGGGTTACGCAGCGCTGTACAGATTAACCAAAAGGATAGTCCCTGCTCTAAGGAGCTTACAATCTAATGGGCGAAATGTCAAGTTGAGGCAGTCTAGATTTCCTGAATAAAGGTATGGTGGTTAGGTGCCAAAGGCGACACTGAAGAGGTGGGCTTTGAGCAAGGATTTGAAGATGGGCCAGAGAGGGGGCCTGGCGGATGGGCTCAGGGAGTGCATTCCAGGCATGGTGGTGAGGCGAGGCAGAAAGGGCGGGAAAGGGCTCAATTTAAGCTCAACACTAATGACATGCAAAATTTAAGAGCAGTCATAGTTTTGAAGATGAGGGAGTTTTGGGGGACTTAAGGGGAGGAGGCGCCTGCTGTATGTGCTCTAGAGGTGCATTAATCACAGCTCTTGAGCGCAAGAGGGAGGGGGGAGGGAGGGAGGGAGGGAGGGTGGGAGCTACTTGCTGCTACCTTCGTCCCGGGAACAGCCTGCAGCACCCTCCACACAACTGCAAGCGGAAAAATCTCCTTCCATTTTGAGACAGCACTCAAAAACTCCTTCCAAATAAAATTCCTTCCATTTTGAGACAGCACAGTAAAGGTCACACTCCTTGTTATGTTATGTTATGCTACGTTATGTTATCAGAGATTTATCTCTTGTTAACTCTCTACATATGGATTCAAGGTGAGTTACAATCAATAAGAAACTGATAACAGAAAACACCAGGAATTACATAATTCATTGTAAACATAAAATATTTAAAACCCCGCAGGCCTTTTAGAACAAAATGGGGCTTCACAAAAGTACAAACCTTACACATATGCAGCGTGAAGATGGTAAGCCCAGACTTCCTAATATCTATACAGAATGCAGGACAGTCCCCTATTCCTCCCCTTAGCACAATCCTAATGCCAGCTCCGAGCTGGTGTAGGTTTGCCGCGAGAGGAGCGCTCTTGTTTGGCATGCTGTCCACTGAGCGCGAGCGTTTTTAGCATGTGCTAATGCTAGAGACACCCACAGAACTATATGGGTGTCTCTAGCATTTAGTGTGCGTTAATTTAGCATGCATTAAAATGCTAGTGCACCTTAGTAAACAAGGTCCTTAGATTGTGAGTCCTCTAGGGACAGAAAAATACCTACTGCACCTCTGACATGGACACCACTTCCATAGCTTTTGTGCTTGTAAGCAGTATATAAGAGTTACAATTACAATTATATTCCACTATAGACCAAAATTTGCCTTAGTGTGGATTATAATATAAGATAACTAGCCATATCTAGCAACACACAAGTTCAAAAACCTAAATCAAAACATTAACAGTTACTTCAAAAATTTCTGAAACAAGAAAATCTTTACCAATTTCCTAAATCTCAGACAACATGGTTCTAATCTAACATTTGAAAGAAGAGCATTCCAACATTTTGCAGCTTGATATACAAAACTGGCAAGATGAATAGATTTAAATTTTATTTGCCTAGGCATTGTGTATTGGAGAATACAAGCATCCCTACAATGCCGTAACCATGTGGAAGAAGATGTTATAATCAGATTGATCATATATGTTGGTGCTTGTCCATACAAAATCCTGTGAATTAGAATGTAAATCTTAAACTCACAGTGGGCCTCAATAGGAAGCCATTTCAACCTGCATGATAACAGTATTATGCTATCAGACCTATGTCTTCCAAAAATCAGCTTTCCCTCCTGGGAACATGCCTTTGGTGACTCATCCTTGGTGTGAGAGGATATACATCATTGGCTGCAGGATCACTTCCTGCCACACCAAGGTGATGCTCTCCTTTCAGATGACGTCTGACCCAGGGCAGCTTTCAATTTATTCAGTAAAGAAATACAAGTAATTAGATTTTTTTCCAAATTTCCAACAGTAGAATTCCATTAATGAAGGCCAAGATATTAGAAAGCTTGTGATCTAGTTGCTATTAAATTAACTTCACATGTGTGTGTGTATGTGTGTGGGGGGGGGGGGGGGGTAAACTTAACTATGATGCAACTGTATGGCTTATGCCTTTGCAGGCTATAATCACCATTCCATGCAGTTCTCTCAGTATTGTTAGCATTGTAAGGTAGTGGTGCAGCTTCACTTCCTTTCTCTGCCCATTGGCTTGTGCCTTCCCTGTTCTTACTCCTCTAAATTTTCATTTGACTGGGCAAACTTGTCCTTCACTTATCCTGTTACTCAACCCGCCCTCTCCGCACCTATCCTTCAGATTATGCTCTGAGTATCCTCCAATCATTTGAAATCCCATGGAGTTCCTTGGGGGTTTAAAACACCAGAAAAGTGAAGAATTAAAAAAAATGGCACAGCAAGCCTGGGGAGGGGGGGAGCTCCTCTGTGAGATTACTAGAAGACAGGGAGGGTCCGAGAGTCTCTTTCACCTCTTTGCTCAAGGCAGTGCAGAATGCGAGAACATGACAGGTATAATTTTCTGCATATCAAACATGGCTGCACTCATCAATGATAACCGCAATGAAGTCAATGTGTTGAAATAAAGCAGGTTTGTTTGTGCCTTCACCCTTGCAACTGTAGACAGAGTAATGGTGAATTGCTTTGTCAGGAAAGCTTCTGAAAACTAATTTGTGTCTGCTCTCATTAACAGTGAAAAAGCATCACCCGCATTGAAGCAAAAAGCTCTTCTTACTCAAACAGTGCCAGAATAAATGCTTCTTTGATTCCTCTCGCCCCCATTTTATAAGGTTCGACTATCATGTCTTCTGTCACAGTAATATATATATATATTCTGACCAGTTATCAAAGCAAATAAAATGATCTGGTCCCCCTATTTCTCTCTGATTTTAATTAACTTATTAAGGAAAAGTAAGTGAGGGAGGGTCAGGGTCAAAACATTTTTCAAGGTCATGTAAGTAAACTGGGGTTCTGCTGCACTGTTCTTCATCAGCATATTTTCTAATGCTATACAAGTATAGACAAAGATTTCTTATAAGAGGGGTGAGGCCTAAAATGATAAATGTTTTATTCCATGAATATTAAAAAACTAGGAAGTCATTGGATAAAATATAAAAAAGAGACTTGGGAATAAGATTTCTATAGGCTGGAACAGAACCAAATAATGTGCAAGTGAACATTTTGAATATGGTGGCAGAAAATCTCTCGTTTCCATTTTCCTTGTTGATCTTCTAAATTATTTTCCGGGGTTTCCTTTCCATTCATTCGCTCTCCTCCCTGTTTTCTTCCCTTCCTTCTCTACACCTGTCTGACAGTAATCTTTCCTTTAATCTTATTTATTCATTTCTCTCTTCTCTGTCTCGCCATGCATTTAGTTTTTTTCTCTCTTTCTCCCCTCAAATCCTTTTTTTTCCACTGTCCTTATCTCCTCTTCTTTTCTCAATTTCTTTATACCTTCACCCAAAGCTCATCACATCCCTGATGATTGTCTTTGTGTGTTTGCAATACCACAGAATCTGCTTCATTTCCAGGTATGTGCTTCACCTCCTCTGTGTGCACCTCATATTTTTTCAATGCCTCCATCTCTTCCCTAGGATGGCCATTCCAGGCAGTTATCATCCTTTCTATCAAGAAGAACCTAGTGGTTAGAGCAGCAGGCTGCGAACTAGGAAGCCAGGACTCAATGCTTGTCCTCCCACAGGTACTTTTGTGTCCTTGGGCAGTTCATGTCACTCAAAAGTAGACTGCAAGCTCTTTGGGGGCAGGAAATAACTGCAGGACTTGAAATGAAACTCACCATAAGCTATCAATGACAAGGTGTGAGCTAAGTCTAATAAATAAAACAATAGAGTAAATATTCAGCCGACGGTGGTCAGCAGTTATCGTGGCTGCCATCAGCGTTATGCCACGATATTCAATTGGGCCATGTCTGGGCATAGACATTGAATATCTGGGTTTATATGGCCCGCTATTTCCTATCATGTTAAGTGCGATATTCAGCACTTAATTGCCTAAGCGAAACTGGATAAAGCTAGGACTGGAATTTATGAGTTTCGATTTGTCCAGTTAATTTAGCTGGGTTAAATGCTGAATATGAACACTTAACTGCTAGTGCTGACTCCGCCCTGAACCGCCCACAAAATATCTGGCTTTCAATTTAGCGGTTAGGAGTTAACTGGTTAAGTGCTCCAGAATAGCACAGATAGAGGGGCATAATCGAACGCGAACGCCTATCTCCATGGGCGTCTATGTCTGAAAACGGGTATGTGAAGAGGCGGGGACAGACCGTATTTTCGAAAAAAAATGGACGTTTTTCACCTGGACGTTTGTTTTTTTTTAGCGATAATGGAAACTAAAAATGCCCAGCTCAAAAACGTCCTAATCCGAGCCATTTGGTTGTGGGAGGGGCCACGATTCGTAGTACACTCGCCTCCCTGACATGCCAGGACACCAACTGGGCACCCTAGAGGTCAATGCGGTGGACTTCAGACAACGCTCCCACATGCATAGCTCCCTTACCACAGGTGCTGAGCCCCCAACCCCCTCCCCCAAAACCCACTACCTACAAATGTACAACACTACCATAGCTCTTAGGGGTGAAGGGGGCACCTACATGTGGATACAGTGGGTTTTGCAGACCTCCCATTTACCAGCACAAGTGTTACAGGTAGGGGGGGAATGGACCTGGGTCCGCCTGGCTGAAGTGCACTGCGGTACCCACTAAAAGTGCTCTAGGGGCCTGCATACACGCAGGCCTCTAGGACTTGTTGCTGCTATATAACATTAGCACACCAGTTGACACCTGAAGACTAATCTCTCCGAAAACATCCTTTATTGGAATAAGCACGCTTACTCACAGTTAACTGCAGATCAGAGGTTGTGCCCCACTGGCAATGAGTCTCCCTGGTACTGAGATGAGCAGTAGGTCAGAGCTGGCAGAATGCTGTACAATGCCCTCTTTCAGCCACATTCAAGGTAAGAACTAAGTTCTGTAGCGTGGCTACACGTGAAAGGGATCTAAAACTGGCTTACAAAATGGCCACTACCTCAGGACTACCGGAAACAAAAACAGGCACACTCTGACCCAGTAAGCCAGGGGAAAAAGCACCATGGGAGTAGAGCCTACCAACTACCAACATCGTGAGCATTTGCCACAAGCTACTGGAATCACGGAGCCCAATACCCTACACCACCACATTTGCATTGCTGATGTGACTCTGTAGTACCCTGACAGAAAAGGTGTCACACTCCCCCGAGAGCCACATCAGAACAGGAAAGGCTGTCACAGGATAGAACACATTCTGCTGTCATGGAGGTGGGTACGGCATTTGAGGCTGGCATAGAGGCTGGAAAAAAAAGTTTGTAAAGTGGGTTCTTTTTAGTGGGGAGGGGGTTAGTTACCACTGGGGGAGTCTGGGGAGGTCATCCCCGATTCCCTCCAGTGGTCATCTGGTCAGTTGGGGCACTTTTTTGGGACATGTTCGTGAAAAAAAAGGATTAAAAAAAGTGACCCAAAATCACGGTAAAAACGCCTTTTTTTTTAATTATCAGCTAAAGACGCCCATCTCTCCTCAGCCAATAACCACCGTCCCAGTTCGCCTTCACCACGCCTCCGACACGCCCCGTCAACTTTACCCGTTCCATGACGGATTCCAGTTGGAAACGCCCAAATTGGCTTTCAATTTATACCGATTTGGGCGCCCACGGGAGAAAGACACCCATCTCCCGATTTGGGTCGCAATATAGGCGTTTTTCCTCTTTCGATTACAAGCTGCTTGTCCACACAAGAAATTTACCTGACCAATTTAACTGGTTAATCACTGTGAATATAAATCCCAATGTTTCCATGTGTTACTCCTGGGTCTAGCTCTCCAGCCACACTTCCTGCCACCCCCCCCCCCAAAAAAAAAACCAAATGCGGTTTGTGTTTGATCTGAAAGTACTGTATGAAGCTGCCGTGATTAACTTTATTCTCCCTTCCAAAACAGAGGCTGGCACGAGCAGAACAGTGCAATGATATCATAGCACTGAGAGGCCAAGAAAAGCCGTTCCCAGACTTAATGACCTGGACTTGACCTCTAGAGCCCCGCCCTCTGGAGTCTTCCAGATCAGAGACAGAGATGTATGATTTCAGCGAGGCCTTCTGACAATCATGCCCACAATGGTAAGACGGTCAACGTCAACCACTTTTTCCTTTTGTGCCACTGGTGGAAAAAGCATGTCACTGTGTTTCACAGTGTCTCACAGTGTTTGGAGTTACAGTGATAGATGGCAACGGAAGTAGTTGAGTCTGGGAGGACTGCTGAGCAGTTTGAGCCTAAGCTTTGTGCAAGCCAGGGCCTTGAGACATGTCTGGAAAGAAAAGACTTTCCAAGCTGTAGAAAATACTTTGTTTCCTGCTCCTAATAATAAGTTCTGTATGTGCTGCTGTTATCTGGGTTTCTAGAATAAGATTCATTTTCAGCCTCATTATTACCAATTGTAAAAGTAGGACTTTGAAGTGAAACCCTTTTCCTCCTGCTCCATCATCATGTTTATAGATTGCTGCATACTCTACAGAACATTTCTTTTGAATAACAAACATTTACTGCAGAACTTATGTCTTTCTACATCTGCCATGCTGACCCATCTAAACCTCTGAGGGGGATTTTATAGATGTCTACAAACTACTTAGTGGTGTAGAATGGGTAAATGTAATTTCAATTTTTTACTCCTTCAAAAGTACAAGACTAGGAGATACTCAAGGAAGTTACCACAGTACTACTTTTATAATGAACAGGAGAAAATATTTTTCACTCAACAAATAGTTAAGCTCTGGAACTCATTGCCAGAGGATGTGATATCAGCTGTTAATGTTATCTGGGTTAAAAAAGGTTTGGACAAATTCCTGGAGGAAAAGTCCATAGACTGCTATGAGATAGACATGGGGAAAGCCACTGCTTCTCCCTGGGACCAGTAGCATGAATCTTGCTACTATTTGGGATTCTGCCAAGTATTTGTGACCTGAATTGGCCACTGCTGGAAACACTGGGCTAGATGGACCATTGGTCTGACCCAGTATGGCTATTCTTATCCCAATCCTGCCAGTCAGTAACTGGATCAGCATAGTGCTGAAGAGCTGAGGGTGGAGGGGAATGGAAGAGTTGTGTGTGTGTGTGTGTGTGTGTGTGTGGGGGGGGGGGGGTCTTTTACTAAAGCTTAATTCAAGTTATCTGCAGCAGGGCCCATAGGAATAAAATGGGTCCTGCTGCAGATACTCAAGCTAAGCTTTAGTAAAGATCCCCTGAGCACTGATCTTTTCCATACTGCAGAGAACAGGAAAGAATAATTTCCCCCATCATCTACAGCGCCTCCTGTGAAGTCAGCAGCAATATTGACAAGAAAGCAAGAGTTAATCACAGGATCAGCTGCTTCGTTGGCTCACCAATCCTGCATGTTAGAGCTTGTGACCAGATGTCTCAGATGCTAATGTTAACATAACGAAATGTAATTTCCTGCTATTGACCACCAGAGCACGGCTCTCTTAATAATAATTTACATTGTGTGTTGTTGGTGCTGTACTTGGTTTATTATGGGCTGTTTTTCTTCAAAACCTTTGAACTAGGTCACATACCAGGCAAAGGAAAATAGGTTATGTAGACAGAGAGCCATTTGTGGCTATTAACCCCTTCTAGACCCTTATTATTGCTTAGGATAATATGAACAGAACATTCAGTAGATGGTAAGCAGTTTGATGGGTGGTGCACAATGCATTTGTTCCCTTCTGATGTCTAAGTTCAGTAAGATTCTATAATCTTTCACAATGGTTTGTCTCGTTGCTTTGACTTTAAAATACCAAGAAAAACATAGTAACATAGTAATGACGGCAGATAAAGACATGACCGGTCCATTCAGTCTGCCCAACAGTCACACTCATTATCAATTCATGATTAAATCAACAATGAATGTAATATTATATGCTTTATCACAAGTCTTTCTTTGGTGTTTCTGGGAAATAGACCATAGAAGTCCACCCTGGCTCTGTCCTTATGTTCTACCTACTGGAGTTGCCGTCAAAGCTCAACTTATCCAAATCTATCTTGTCATTTGTGGGACCCAGACCGTAAAAGTCTGCCCAGCACTGTTCTCGGTTCCAGCTACTGAAGTTGCCATTGAAGCCCTTTCCAGCCTATCCTAAACTAGATTGCCATATACAGACACAGACCTACAAAGTCTGCCTGGCACCAGTCTTAGTTCTTTACAGCCGGAGCAGCCGTCCAAGTGTCACTCACACATCTATCCCCTGCAGCCATTTATCAGTCCAGACAGCGGATGCACATTGTCCAAAGCTGACACATTCCAATTGCTAAAAATTTAAAATAAATCATTTTTCAACCACCTTTGTGGGCTAAGCATTTAATTTTTTATAATCAACAGTATAAGAACATAGGCATTGTCATACTGGGATAGACCGAAGGCCCACCAAATCCCATATCCTGTTTCCAACAGTGGGCAATCCAGATCAAAGTACCTGGTAAGATCCCAAAAGTGTAAAACAGATTTTATGCTGTTTATTTTAGAAAAGCAGTGGATTTTTCCAAGTCCATCTTAATAATGGCTTATGGAATTTTCTTTTAGGAACTTGTCCAAACCTTTTTAAACCCTGCTAAGCTAACTGGTTTTACCATATTCTCTGTCAACGAGTTCCAGAGTTTAATTACATATTGAGTGAAGAATATTTTCTCCAATTTGTTTTAAATTCACTATTTAGTGGCTTATTGTGTGTCCCCTAGTTCTTGTATTTTTGGAAAGAGTAACAGGTGATTCACGTCTACCCACTACACTCCACTCAATATTTTATAGACCTCTATCAAATCTCTCATCATTCCTCTCTTCTCCAAGCTGAAGAGCCCCTAGCCTCCTTAGCCTTTCCTCACAGGGAAGTTGTCCCATCCTCTGTATCATTTTCATTGCCCTTCTCTATACCTTTTCTAATTGGGTTGGTAGCAGTCTCTCTTGCATTTTCCTTGTAATGATCTTAAAGTTATTTTCCAGGGGCTCCTTTTTCCTTCCTGTCTTCTTGCCTTCCTTCACTACACCTGTCTGATTGTAATCTTCTCTTTCATCTTTTTTTCCATTTCTCTCTTCTCTGCCTCTCCACCTTTTTAGGTTTAAGCTTTTATTCTTCCCTGTAATGTTCAATTTCTCACTGCCCCATCTTTTCCTTCTTTCGCAACATCCTATAACCCATTCCCCCACTGCCATGCTCGGTACTCACCCCCACTCAAACCATTATCCTCTACCTTCCTCTGACTTTCTTTCCTTCATCAGCAGTGGTTCCTTCCCTGTCAACCAAGCTTTCCTTGCATCCAAGCTCTTTCTTCTTTTATGTCTACCCAGCTTCTCATTGGCTGTTCCTCACTACCTCCCTAATCCCAATTCCACTTCCATAATCTCCAATCCTGGTTTCCACAGTCTTCTTGCCCCTTTACACTTCCCAGTTCTTGACTAGCTGCTCCAGATCCTTCATGCCATATTTCCACCCCTCTCTTTAGATACTTCTTCTGTTCTCCTTCGCTCTCTCCAGACACATTGTCCCCTTTTCATCTGTCTTCCAATTACTCTTCCCCGTTTCTCCATCCCCTCCCTCCAGATGCTCTTCCCTGTTCTCAATCCCGCTCCAGACACCATCTCCCCCTTTGCATTTGCTCCCTTCTTCCCAGACACTATTTCTCCTTTACATCATCCTTTCTCTGTATGTTCTTCACTCTTCTGAGCTGCAATTTCTAGATATTTTTCCCCACTTTTTAACTCTCCCTCCTGAAGATGATATCCCATTTTTACCTATTTCTTCTAGAGAGGTTCTTCCTTCCTAATGCTCTTCCTTCGCTCACCTGTCCTCCCTTAAAATCTCTTCCCCCATTTCTCACCCTGACTTGTTCTTCGTTCTTTACCCTTAGTACCTCCTTCCTTCTGTGCTTCAATTCTCCACCCTCCCAGGCATACCCCTCCTACCTCATATCCTTCCAGGCCAGCAGTTAAATCTGAAATTATCTCCTGCTGCCATGAGGTCAGATCTAGAAGCCCTTATCATGAGATTTGGCCCCGAGACAGCAGGAGATGATGTCAGATTAAATGTATCTCCTGCTGCCTGCCTGTATGGATTAGACTGGTTTTCGGTTTCAGTTACAACACCAAAACCAGCCCCAGATCCTTTTTCTGCCCGGTTTTAGTTTTGACAGAAAGGTTATTTTAATTTTCATCCATGTTTTTGGTTTCTGCCAAAAATGACGTGGAGGGGCATAATTGAACGAAAACGCCTATCTCCCATGGGCGTTTATCTCCGAGAACGGGTCAGTGAAGGGGCGGACCCGAACCGTATTTTCGAAAAAAATAGACGCCCATGTTTTATTCAACAATGTGTGAGCTGGGCGTTTTTGTTTTTCAGCGATAATAGAAAATGAAAGCGCCCAGCTCAAAAACGAATAAATCCAAGACATTTATTCGTGGGAGGGGCCAGGATTCGTAGTGCACTGGTCCCCCTCACATGCCAGGACACCAACCGGGCACCCTAGGGGGCACTTTTACAAAAACAAATAAAAAGGTCAAAGAGCTCCCAGGTGCATAGCACCCTTCCCTTGTGTGTTGAGCCCCCAAATCCCCCTCAAAACCCACTGCCCACAAGTCTACACCATTACTATAGCCCTAAGGGGTGAAGGGGGGCACCTACATGTGGGTACAGTGGGTTTGGGGGGGTTGGACGACTAATAAGCATTAAGCAGCACAATTGTAACAGGTAGGGGTGGTGGGCCTGGGTCCACCTGCCTGAAGTCCACTGCACCCCCTAACAACTCCTCCAGTGACCTGCATACTGCTGCCAGGGAGCTGGGTATGACATTTGAGGGTGAAAATGAAAATGTGTGAAACATCATTTTTTTTTGGTGGGAGGGGGTTAGTGACCACTGGGGGAGTCAGGGGAGGTCATCCCCGATTCCCTCCAGTGGTCATCTGGTCATTTAGGGCACTTTTTGGGGCCTTATTCGTGAAAAAACAGGGTCCAGGAAAAGTGTCCTAAATTCTAGGTAAAAACACATACTTTCTTCCCATTATCGGTGAAATGCGCCCATCTTTGTTCGGCAGATAACCACGCCCCAGTTCCGCCTTCGCCACACCTCTGACACGCCCCCATAAACTTTGTCCGCATCCGCGACGGAGTGCAGTTGAAAACGCCCAAAAATCGGCTTTCGATTATACCGCTTTATTCGTTTTTGTGAGATAAACGTCCATTTCCCGATTTAGGTCGGAACTTGGGCGTTTTTCTCGTTCGATTATAAGCTGGATAATGTTTTAAGTGGAAGCTGAAAATTTGTGCTTTATCCCATTGTCTCTCACCCTTCCCCCAAACAGGAGCTCTCTTTCCCCCCATCTGTAGACCCTCCTGGACCTCTTTTACAATTCCTGGTGGTCTAGGGGTAGTTGGGGCAGGAACAGTCCCCAGTTACTCCTGCCCATTCTGGCTCTGCTCTCAAAATGGCTGTAGTGATTGGGACATTGCTTCTGCCCAGACTGCTTAGGTGTTATCATTGATTCCCATCTTAGAGCATAAGAACATAAGAGTAGCCATACTGGGTCAGACCAATGGTCCATCTAGTCCATTATCCTGTTTCTAACAGTGGCCAAGCCAGTTCACAAGTACCTGGCAGAAACCCAAATCTTGGCAACATTCCATGCTACAAATCCCAGGGCAAGCAGTGGCTTCCCCACGTCTGTCTCAATAGCAGACTATGGACTTTTCCTCCAGGAACTTGTCCAACCCTTTTCTAAAACCCAGATACACTAACCGCTATTACCAAATCCTCTGGCAAAGAGTTCCAGAGCTTAACTATTCTTTGAGTGAAAAAATATTTCCTCCTATTTGTTTTAAAAGTATTTCCATGAAACTTCCTTAAGTGTCCACTAGAATTTGTACTTTTGGAACGAGTAAAAAATCGATTCACTTCTACTTGTTCTAGACCACTCAGGATTTTGTAGACCTCAATCATATCTCATATTTGTAGACCTCATTCGTCTCTTTTCCAAACTGAAGAGCCCTAATCTCTTTAGCTTTTCCTCATACGAGAGGAGTTCCATCCCCTTTATCATTTTGGACACTCTTCTTTGAACCTTTTTCTAATGCTGCTATATCTTTTTTCAGATATAGCGACCGGAACTGAACTCAATACTCAAGGTGCAGTCGCACCATGGAACGATACAGAGGCATTATAGTATTTCCGGCCTTATTCACCATCCCTTTCCTAATAATTCCTAGCATCCTGTTTGCTATTTTGGCCACCGCCGCATACTGAGCAGAAGATTTCAGCGTATTATCTACTATGACACTTAGATCTTTTTCTTGAGAGCTGATCCCCAAGTTGGACCCTAGCATCAGGTAACTATGATTCGGATTATTCTTTCCAATGTGCATCACCATGCATTTGTCCATATTAAATTTTATCTGCCATTTGGATGCTCAGTCTTCCGGTTTCCTAAGGTCTTCCTGCAATATTTCACAGTCTGCACGTGTTTTAACAACTTTGAATAATTTTGTGACATCTGCAAATTTAATAACCTCACTCGTTTTTTCCGATTTCCATATCATTCGGAAATATATTAAATAGCACCGGCCCCAGTACTAATCCCTGCGGCACTCCACTGATCACCCTCCTCCATCGAGAGAAAAGACTATTTAACCCTACCTTCTGTTTTCTGTCCAATAACCAGTTCTTAATTCACACCAGAACCTTGCCTCCTATCCCATGACTCTAATTTTCTCAGCAGTCTCTTATGGGGAACTTTATCAAAAACGTCCTGCAAATCTAGATGCACTACATCAACCGGCTCATCTTTATCCACATATTTATTCACGCCTTCAAAGAAATGAAGCAAATTGGTGAAGCAAGACTTCCCTGGGCTGAACCCATGCTGACTCTGTCCCATTAAACCATGTTTGTCTATGTGTTCCTTAATCTTATTCTTTATAATAGTTTCCACTGTTTTGCCCGGCACTGACATCAGGCTTACTGGTCTATAATTTCCCGGATCACCTCTGTAACCCTTTTTAAAAATTGGTGTCACATTGGCCACCCTCCAATCTTCAGATACTACGGACAATTTTCACTATAGGCTACATATTACTAACAGCAGATCAGGAATTTCAAGCTTGAGTTCTTTGAGTACCCTTGAATATATGCCAATCAGTCCAGGTGATTTACTACTCTTTAATTTGTCATTTTGGTTTAGTATATCTTCCACATTCACGGAGATTTCTTTCAGTTCCTCCGCATCATCACCCTTGAAAACCATTTCTGGTACATGCAGATCTCTTACATCTTCTTCCATAAAGACCAAAGCAAAGAATTTATTCAATTTCTCTACTATGGCCTTGTCCTCCCTGAGTGCCCCTTTTGCTCCTTCATGATCTAACGGTCCCACTGATTCTCTCGCAGGCTTTCTGTTTCTGATGTACCTGAAAAAGTTGTTACTGTGAATTTTAGGCTCTGTGGCAAGTTTTTCTTCATATTCTCTTTTAGCCTTCTTTATTAATACTTTGCATCTGACTTGCCCGTGCTTATGTTGCTTCTTATTTTCTTCATTTGGGTCCTTTTTCCATTCTTTGAAGGACAATTCTTTGGCTATAATAGCCTCTTTCACTTAAACTTATAACCACGCTGGCTGTAATTTTCTCTTCTTTCCAACTAGGCAATTACGTGGAATGCATCTGGTCAGGGCTTCCAAGATGGTATTTTTGAATAACGTCCACACCTGATTTAGTGTCCTAACCTTAGCATATGATCTCTTTAGCTTCTTTTTAACCATTTTCCTCCTTTTATTATAGTTGCCCTTTCAAAAATTAAATGCAGCTACAGTAAATTTCCTTTGTGGATTCATCCCAGATAGTAGCTCAACCTTGATCATATTATGATCATTGTTTCCTAGGGGACCGAACACCGTCAGCTCTCACACTATGTCCTGCATGCCACCAAGGACCAGATTTAAATGACTCCCCTTCTCGTCAGTTCCTGGACCAGTTGCTCCAAGAAGCAATCATTTATTACATCTAGAAATTTTATTTCCATGGCACTCCCTGATGTAACATTTATCCAGTCAATATTGGGACAATTGCAATCATCGATTATTATAGTGTTGCCCAAGTCGTCAGCTTCCTAATCTCAGATCTGCACTAATGACTATTGTGTGGTAAAACTCACACTAGTTGCTCAACACTGCTTAGTAAAAGGGCCTTGAAAAGGGATCACATCTCATGCTCAGATGTTCCTGGGTCAGTAAGAAAATAGGTAGCTACCTTCATTTCAAAAAAGTTCAACTTTATGTACTGTATCCGACATTGCTGCCTGGATGTCCAACCGCCACCTGAAACTGAACATGTCCAAGACCTAGCTTATCGTCTTTCCACCAAAACCCACTTCTCCTCTTCCTCCACTTTCTATCTCAGTTGATAACACCCTCATCCTCCCCGTCTCATCTGCCCGCAACCTCGGAGTCATCTTTGACTCCTCTCTCTCCTTCTCTGCGCATATCCAGCAGATAGCCAAGACCTGTCGCTTCTTCCTCTTTAACATCAGCAAAATTTGCCCTTTCCTCTCTGAACACACCACCCGAACTCTCGTCCACGCTCTCATTACCTCTCGCCTGGACTACTGCAACTTACTCCTCACCGGCCTCCCACTTAGCCATCTATCCCCCCTTCAATCTGTTCAGAACTCTGCTGCACGTCTCATATTCCCGCCAGAACCGATATACTCATATCACCCCTCTCCTCAGGTCACTTCACTGGCTTCCGATCAGATACCGCATTCAATTCAAGCTTCTCCTTCTTACCTACAAATGCACTCAGTCTGCTGCTCCTCACTATCTTTCTACCCTCATCTCCCCTTACGTTCCCACCCGTAACCTCCATTCACAGGATAAATCCCTCCTCTCAATACCCTTCTCCACCACCGCCAACTCCAGGCTCCGCTCATTCTGCCTCGCCTCACCCTATGCGTGGAACAACCTTCCTGAGCCCTTACGCCAAGCCCCCTCCCTACCCGTCTTCAAGTCTTTGCTTAAAGCCCACCTCTTCAATGCTGCATTCGGCACCTAACCCTTACCGTTCAGTGAATCCAGACTGCCCCAATTTGACTGCCCCTATCGGACCGACCGTTCACTTGTCTATTAGATTGTAAGCTCTTTGAGCAGGGACTGTCTCTCTTTGTTAAATTGTACAGCGCTGCGTAACCCTAGTAGTGCTCTAGAAATGTTAAGTAGTAGTAGTAGTAAACATTTCTTCATCTGTCTGTTCGTTCTGTCCTGGTGGACAGTAGTACAGCCCTACAAGAATGCTCCTTCCCTTCACACATGGAATTTTTATCCATAATGATTCCTTGCTGCTATCTGTTTCATGTGGAATGTTTATTTTATTAGACTCAATTCCTTCTTTAACATATAGTGCAACCCCCCTCCTATTTGATCCTCTCTATCATTGCGATACAATTTGTACCCTGTTAACACAGTGTCCCGTTGATTGTCCTCTTTACACCAAGTCTCTGAGATGCCTATTATATGTTCCTCATCGTTTAGTGCTATATACTCTAACTCTCCCATCTTATTTTTTAGGCTTCTGGCATTTGTATACAGGCACTTCAGATTGTGTTTTTTTCCTTGGATCTACAAGCTGCTTAGAAGTTGAAGGGGATAATATGCATCCTTTATCCTGCTCTCTCATTAAGCACGCGGCTTACTTTCAGCATTGTTGAAACCTCTCTACTGGGATTCCCTAAATGTCCCATTTCAATAGTATCCTTCAAGAATACTCCACACCGAACCATACGTTCCTGGGTGACTGTCCCCCCCCCCCCCCCCCCAATTTTAGTTTAAGAGCTGTTCTATTTCCTTTTTAAAAGTTAGCAGCAGTAGCCTTGTTCCATCCTGGTTAAGGTAGAGTTCATCCTTTTGGAACAGTCTCCCCCTTTCCCAGACTGGCACCCAGCTCCTAACAAATCAAAATCCCTCATCCCTGCACAATTGTCTCAACCATCGTCTTCCTTTTGTGAAACAGATTTCTTCTGTTCATAAAACGGTTATTTTTTTACTAAGACAATTGTATTCAGTTTGTTCATGTCTCAATTCAAATACATTACATACTCTATATCATGCTTATGTAACTACACGATTAGATTACTGTAATGTAATATATATGCTGATGTACCACAATCTGCTTTAAAGAGGCTTCAGTCCTTACAAAATACAGCTGCTCATTTTCTCTGCCGAGCCAAGCGTAGAGATCATATTACTTCTCTTTTCCTATGTTTACATTGGCTGCCTATTTGGTTCAGGATCCATTTTAACATTTTCTTATTGACTTTCCAAATGTTACTGATGGGTTCTCCAGATTATTTGTCTAACCTTGTCATACTTTATACCCCTATGCAGATTTTGAGGTCATTGAATGACCACTGGTTGGTTCTTCCTTCTCCTCTGCAGGCATGTTGGGAATCGACAAGGTCGAATGTTTTCTTCTATTTAGCATCTTCTCTCTGGAATTCTTTGCCTCTGGGAATTTGTGAGAATTGTCTTATAAACAATTTAAAATAAATTTTAAAACATACCTTTTTACTGAAGCATTTCAGTCCTATTAAGCAGCACTGAAGGAGGTCTGATGGGGGCAATCACTGTGTGTACGTATTATCTTTGATTGTTTTATTGTTGTGTGTTCTGGTTATATTTTGTGTTGGTTTTATTCTTTTGGGTGGTTTTCTTTTATCTGTCCTATTTATATTGGAGATCTTTTCATTCCTTTGATGATTTTATATTATATATTGCCTGGACTTGGCTTGTTCCAAATTTGGCGATTAATCAAGTGTTTATAATAAACATAAACTACACCACTAGATCACCAGGGATTGTAAAGAACTCCGGGGGGGGGGGGGGGGGGGGGGGGGGGGGGGGGGGGGGGGGGGCTACTCTTTATATATATATATATATTTTTTTTTTCACTGTGATTGCAAGTAATGCAGTTATGATCAAATAGAGTGCTCCAATTAAATGCTTTTGTTACAAAATTTTAGCAGGAATTTAAGTCTCTAAGAGGGTCTTTTATTCCTATGGGCCCTGCTGCAGATAACGTACTAATCTTTAGTAAAAGTCACCCTAAATTTGGGATGATAAGCTCCTTGGGAATTAAACTCTCTGTGGAGTTATGACATTAGCTGTGACTCTGAGTGTGGTTCAAAGTCAGCCACTTTAAAAGCACTGTGGATTTTTTAGTTTTAGTTTTCATTAGCTGCAGTCCATGTGTGTGGAGGCTATTTTGCATGGTAGTAAAGTATGGTCTTTCATTATTTAAATGATATTCTGGTTTGGATAACTGTGGGATTAGCAGAGAGATGCAGCCTGCACAGTGACAATCCCCAGCAGCTCTCACTGGGTCACATTCACACAACCAACCTTGAGGTTTTGGTTTGGGCTGCAAGCTTTCAGACAGTTTTGGTTTTGTGGGCAGTCTCATGGTGGCCTGTTCTACCTTGGAGGACAAAAAGGGCAGAGAACTGAGGCACAGAAAGAAGGAGGGACTTAGGATAAAGAGCTTGGAAAACATAAGCCTGAATGAGAAGGGGAAATAATATTTGGAGAGTGGTTGTTTGACACCTGGGCAGCTGCCCCATTAACCTCCCCCCCCACCCAACCCCAACCTCCAGTCTCAGCCCTGGGTCTGACTCTAAATCTTTCATGTGGCTGCATTAAGGTGTTATTTGTTGGAAAAGCCCACCCTGGTTAATTGGATTAACAAAATTGAATGTCTTAAACGAATAAATCTCTGATGCACAGCTGAGATGAAGCCATATCAAAAATGTGCACCAGGTTATATAAGCAGTGTATCAAAAGCAAAAACGCATATGGTGTATGTATGGACATGCCTTTAATATGTCTTTATTTTATCAACTAACTGTTCTGTAAAACATCTCTCTACATATGTCTGCTCATTATATCTTACGCAGGAATGTAAATACAGAACTACTGCGTGCGAGTAGTATGCAAACAGTGAAAGTATGTGAAGGTGAATTTTAACTTGCAAACAAGGCTTATGTTTACATTTTAATTTTGATTTGACTCCAACTTCCTTGTATTTGCTGCCAGTCCATCCTTTAATACTGATTACGCTCCTAGTACTGGAGGCAAACCCTACCATAAGGAATTAAGTAACCCAAGTGGAAGAATTACAATTACAATGTAAAACTACCAGGCTTCAGGCTGAATGCAAAGGGGAACATACACAAAAGAGAGCAGATTCAAATCCAATATATAAAATTATGATTTTATTTAAAATACCCGACATGGTCCACATTCCACCCATGCAAGGGCTGCATCAGGGGTTACAATACACCAGGAAGGAGGGCCTGGGATGCACACTAAGGGCCCTGTTTACTAAGAAGCGTTAGAGGCATGCTAATGTTTTTAACGTGCGCTTACCATATAGGCGCCTATAGTATTCCTATGGGCGCCTACACGGTTAGAGTGCAATAATTCTTAGGGCGCGCTAAAAGCAATAGTGCACCTTAGTAAACAGGGACCTAAATGTGTTAGTCCTTAGCACAATAGCTTGAAGCACAACTAAACAAAAGCTGTTTCCTTCACAGTTGCAGCAGTCAGTGGCGTTCCTAAGGGGGCTGACACCCGGGGCGGATCGCCGATTCGCCCCGCCCCCCGGGTGCAGCGCCCCCCCGGAACAGCACGACCCCCCCTGGTGAAAGAAACCCCGATACCCCGGCGGTGCACGCCGCTGGGGGGGTGGGTGCCGTGCGCCTGCCGGCTCTTCGTTTTCATGCTCCCTCTGCCCCGGAACAGGGAGCATGAAAACGAAGAGCCGACAGGCGCGCGGCACCCCCCCAGCAGCATGCACCCGGGGCGGACCGCCCCCACTGCCCCCCCCTTGGTACGCCACTGGCAGCAGTGCACATACCAGTGTTTGCTCTAACAGCAGAAACTAGTAAGTGCATGGTTGCAGCTGTGAAAGACACAGCCTGTGCTTAGTTGTGCTTCAAGCTGTTGTGCTGAGCGCTGAGGGTCCTTTTACCAAGCTGTGGTGAAAGGACCCCCGAGGTGGCGTCGGTGTATGGGTTTGCCGTGCATGGAGGCCCTCTTTTACCACAGTAAAAAAAGATTAAAAAAAAAAAATAAGGAAATGGCCATGTGGTAAGTTAAGCATTTGCTATGTGGCCGCCCTCAGCATTTAAAAAACTTTTTTTTTCCAAGTGCTGGAAATGGTATGCAGGACACACCAGAACTATCATTGCCACGTAAGCCCTATGAAGGGTCCCTTAGATTGGGAGTGTGCATCCCAGGCACTCCTCCCTGGTGTATTATAACCCCTGAAGCAGCCCATGCATGGGAGGAACATGGACCACATTGGGTATTTTTAAATAAAGGCATGATTTTATATATTGGATTTGGATCTGCTCTCTTTTGTGCCAGCTTTGTCATGGATCTGTGTGGCCTCTTTGTGGACTTCTGCAAAGAGGAACATGCCAGAGCCCACAGAAAGGAAGGGTGAACACATAGGAGCATACTGGATCAGCAGCGGCCAATGCAGGTCACAAGGACGGCTCCCAAGAAGTAGATAGATCTTTTGCTGCTTATGCCCAGGGATAAGCAATGGTTTTCCTTGGGTCTACCTGATTCATAACAGATTATGGACTTTTCCTCTAGGAACTTGCAAAACCTTCTTTTAAACTCAGCTACACATTTTACCACATCCTTCCACAATGAATTCTACACCTTAATTGTGCATTTCATCAAATAATATTTTCTCCATAGTGATTTTTCAAAATAGCAAAAGCTGCACCACATTTCTTCCACAGAAAGTGAGAAATATATATTTATTTTTTAAAAAGTGTTTCTTATCCACTTACCTACTAGGCGGAGAACAAGCATACATTCATAATTAATAAACAATTAAAAAAAAAGATCATAAAACCACCCCATCAAACTCATTAAAGATAATGTTAGCCAAAACCAAAGGCCTGGCCAAACAAATGAGTCTTAAGATATTGAAAATATTGGAGAGTAGGATAAAAAGCACAGAAAAGATACAACAGAACCACAAAATTGGAAACTTCAGACTGTGAGCGGTAGCTTGAGGGAAGAATAGACGCATATATTTTGGGTCTCTGGTAAAACCTTTACACTAAGTTGTAGAGAGGTTTTAGAAGCCATTTTAGTCCTAGACAAAAGTAGATTTCTTTTCAGGTTGTGGCTTCTTTTACTGACCAAATATTAAAATTATCCAAAGAAGCTCTTCTCTAAAACTGCTCAAAAAGGAATTAATGTGGTCCTGAAAACTTATATTCAACTAGTCCAAGAAAAGGTATCAGTTTTGCCTCATTTTAAAAGGGGGAGCTGTGTGTTCAGCAGCAGGAAGAGGAAAATCTTGGTGAGAGAAGCTTTGTGCTATTGTCCTAAAGCATTCTGGGATTTGTAGTGTTGCTTTTCCTATTCTGTAAAACCAGAACTGCAAATCCAAGGATTTATTGTACCAAAATCAGAATCTTTGAAAACTATTTTTTATTTATTTCCAGTACTTGATATACCGCAAAATGTCCATCCATGTCAACTATGTGGCTTACAGCATACTAAAACAGAGAAGCAAAAAAGGGAAAGAAGGGCCAGAGAAATTAGCAAGGGTGGAGACTGAAGGCTTCACAGAAGAGGAAGGCTTTGAGGAGAGATTTGGAGGTAGAGAGGAAGGGAATTCCACAGTTTGGGACCCAGGTTGCTGAAGGTGGTTTCCCTGGAGATCATGAGGTGAAGGGCAGAAAGTGAAGGAAACACAGGAGGTTGACATTGGAAGAACAGAGCGTCCAAGTGGGGACATAAGGAATAAGGAGATTGTAAATATAGGTAGGAGCAGAGGGGAGACAACCCTTGAAGATGAAAACAAGGATTTTGAGCCTGTTGCAAAAGAAAACTTGAACAAGGATTTTGAACCTGATGCGAATGAAGACCAGAACAAGGATTTTGAACTTGATGCAAAAGGAAAGAGAGAGCTAATGTTCAGATAGTAGAAGGGGACCATTAATAATCTCATGGAAAAATCACCCGTTCCTAATCCGAAGAAGAGCTTTATTCTTAATACCATCTAAAAGGAAGCCAGGGAAACTGCTACATCTGCGCTTCTAGGCAATAGCAAGTCCATGCCGTGCTTTTGAAGGTGCAAGAATGTTGCAACATTGTCTATTTGTATTATCAATATTGTATTCATACTCATTGCTGTTTCATAGATAGGGCAAAATGAATTTATAATTAAAAATGACTTTATTTATTTATTTATTTACTGCCTTTTTGAAGGAATTCACTCAAGGTCGTGTTCAGCAAGAATAAGTCAAATATAAGAAATAGACAATTACAGCAGTAAAAATATTCAAATAACAATACAAAGTATGGCGTGGAGGGGCATAATCAAATGGGGCGCCCAAGTTGTCATGAGGGCGTCCTCACAGGACGGCCCCATAAAGGGGCGGGGCAACCTGTATTATCAAAACAAGATGGGCATCCATCTTTCATTTCGATAATACAGTCGGGGATGCCCAAATCATGAAATTTAGGTCGACCTTAGAGATGGTCATCCTTAGGTCGTTTTTGAGATGGTCGTCCCCGGTTTTCGGCAATAATGGAAACCGAGGACACCCATCTCAAAAATGACCAAATCGAAGCTATTTGGTCATGGGAGGAGCCAGTATTCATAGTGCACTGGTCCCCCTCACATGCCAGGACACCAACTGGGAACCCTAGGGGGCACTGCAGTGGACTTCACAAATTGCTCCCAGCTGCATATCTCCCTTACCTTCGGTGCTGAGCCCTCAAAACCCCCCCCAAACCCACTCCCCACAACTGTACACCACTACCATAGCCCTAAGAGGTGAAGAGGGGGCTCCTACATGTGGGTACAGTGGGTTTTGGTGGGGGTTGGAGGGGTCAACATTTGCCACCACAAGTGGAAGAGGTAGGGGGGATGGGCCTGGGTCCACCTGCCTGAAGTGCATTGCATCCACTAAAACTGCTCCAGGGACCTGCATTCTGCTGTGATGGAGCTGGGTATGACATTTAAGGCTGGCATACAGGCTGGAAAAAAATGTTAAAAAAACTTTTTTTTTGGGTGGGAGGGGGTTAGTGACCAGCTTTTTAAAATGTTTTTTAGCATCTGATAATTGCATAAGAGCCTTGAATATCAGCCAACTAATAGGTTCACTTTCAAAATTTTTCCTATGGTCTCAATAAACATCAGTGATGTTACCTTTGTAATTAATACTTTTTATAGACCTTCTCACTTGTGTTGGCATTAAGGCCTACAGCAGGGATTCCAAAACCTACCCTGGGAACCTCATTACAGTGGGGTTTCAGGATAACCATAATGAATATGCATGTAATAAATCTCTGTGAACTGGAAACTGAAGGAAAAAGGTATAAACATGGTCTACCATTAAGACAGGTAATTTTATTGTTAAACTGGGTTATTAGTAACTAGGTCTCATTGCATAAATTGGGACCTGTGTTCAAATAGCACTAGTTGTGGCCTTAATGGTAGCCCACATTGAAACTTCCATCCTCGGTGTATGCAAATTTATCTCATGAATATTCATTGTGGCTATCCTGAAAATCCGATTGGCTGTGGGGTCTCTAGGACAGGTTTGGGAAATCTTGGCCTACAGACCAATAAATCCAAGCTCTTACATTTACTTTACTTTACTTTAAAACATTTCATTGTTCACCTCACCCAAGGCGAGATGCAATGAATAAAAATATGTATAGTTAATTATACCACATAGGTTTTCTTTGGAGGCCATTCTAGTCTGTTGAATGTGCTTGAGACCTTCTAAAATGGTGTTTCCCAAGTCTGGTCCTGAAGTACCCCTTGACAGTCAGGTTTTCAGGATATCCACAATGAATATGCATTAAAGAGATTTGTATATAATGGAAGCAGTGTATGCAAATCAAGTTAATGCATATTCATTATGGATATCCTGAAAACCTGACTGGCAAGGGGTACTCCAGGACTGGACTTGGGAAACACTCTTCTAAAATACACAAATTCTTTCAATTGAAAGGAAATTTTTTTTTCTTAGAACTTGCTCAAAACATATTGAAAAATGTCCACTATATCTGGCACAGTTACCAGATATCAATGAATCAGTCCCTGGCATTTGTCTAAACTTCCAAGCCTGGGCACATTGGGATATGGACTTTGATTTAATTTTTTACCTTTGCTGGATGTTGCATTGTCAAAGTGTTAGATTTTCTCCATTTGATATCCTGTGAACCTTCCTCCAGTACACACAATACTGAATACCTGTCTTTAAAGAACAGTCCAGGCTTCTTAACCAAGAAGTTTTCCTGAGTATTCCTATGGCATTTTGATTTCCTTTACAGTACATTCCTGAATTAATATAATGTTGACCCCATGTGTAAACAGAATACTTCAAGGTTAACCCTTTCTAACGTGGTGTATATGAGAGGATGTTTTAGAGTGAAAGACGGTGAGATGGGCTTTAAGAAACCTAAGACAGTAAAACTGTTGTCTGCACTGCTGTGTGGTGACAGCTAACTCCATTTTTTTCTAACACACTGCACTAGCCCTGGTTTTTATTCCACTACCTGTAAGGTAATATGCTTCAAAGTTTCCCAGGAAAAGCTAGACTGCATTTCCATGCATGCTGTGCTTGAAAACCAAGCCTGGAGCAGCCTTTTCGGGAAAAAATGGATCCTGTTGATGTTTCAAATGGGAATATTTGCAAGGCAGGCTGGTCCTGTGGGGCTGGAGAAAGAGAGCAACCCTATCCTACCTTGCTCTATACTACCCTAGTCTACCCTATTTTACTATCCCCTACCCTCTGTGTCCTTATAGAGCCTCGGCCATGCATAGGGACAGTTGAGATCACTAGCACCCAATTCTACCCTATCCTACCCTACCCTATTCTACCTTACTCAATACTACCCTATCCCATCCTGCCCTACTCTATTTTATTATATCCAAACTTATCAGTGAATGTGTATCTTCCTTTGAATATTGGCCCATTTAGTTCTTACAGTTTGTTTTCTAACCCCCCAAACGTGTCCACCTTGTCTTATGGCCTGATACATTGCTTAGAAAGTACCCCTTTCTCAGTTGTTCACAATTCTATTTCATTGTACAATGTATTGTTGGTTTTTTCAAATTCAACCGTCAAGCATTCAACAACTTGGGTTGCTCAAGGTAACTCAATGACACAAATTAGTCCCATTCTGAGAAGATATACATCTCATGAGTATTCACCGGAGATAGTCTGAAAAAAGCCACTGTTTGCTATGAGTCACTGTGGCCTGCATGAGGTTTTGAGGAGGGTCAATCAGCAACTCTTGGATTTTCATTGGTTTCCAGTAGTGGCCTATGGTAAAAGGGGAGGCACTGAAACACTTTTAATAAACATCAAAATGGAAAACTCAGTGCTGCACAATATTTTTTTCTCTCTCTGACAAATTAACTTGAAAAACTCAGGAAAGGGATCTAAGTGTCATCGTTGATGATACATTGAAGCCCTCTGCTCAGTGTGCAGCGGCGGTGGCTAAGAAAGCAAATAGAATGTTAGGCATTATTAGGAAAGGAATGGAAAACAAAAATGAGGATATTATAATGCTTTGTATCACTCCATGGTGCGACCGCACCTTGAATATTGTGTTAAATTCTGGTCACCGCATTTCAAAAAAGGTACAGAGAAGGGTGACAAAAATGATAAAGGAGATAGGACGACTTCCCTATGAGGAACGGCTAAAGTGGCTAGGGCTCTTCAGCTTGGAGAAAAGAAGGCTGAGGGGAGATATGATAGAGGTCTATAAAATAATGAGTGGACTGGAATGGGTAGACGTGAATCACTTGTTTACTCTTTCCAAAAATACTAGGACTAGGGGGCATGCAATGAAGCTACAAAGTAGTAAACTTAAAATGAATCAGAGAAAGTATTTCTTCACTCAACATGTAATTAAACTCTGGAATTTGTTGCCAGAGAATGTAGTAAAAGCAGTTAGCTTAGTGGGGCTTAAAAAAGGTTTAGATGACTTCCTAAAGGAAAAGTCCATAGACCATTCATTATTAAAATGGACTTAAATCCACTGCTTGTTTCTAAGATAAGCAGCATAAAATGTATTGTACTTTTTTGGGATCTTGCCAGGTACTTGTGACCCGGATTGTCCACTGTTGGAAACAGGATGCAGGGCTTGATGGACCTTTGGTCTGTCCCAGTATGGCAATACTTAAGTACTTATAAACTCTGTACCTAAGTGATCTGCTGCAACATATTGATATAAAACCCAAGTCATCACTCCTGATGTTATATGAAGCTGGTTAGTACATGTTGTTCCCAGAAGCTCTCTGTTATTTCAAGCACTAGGTACACACAGAATACACACCAGCAGGATCTCCAGACGTCTGTAAGACACATTAACCAGGTCTGACGCTGCCGCAGCGTCTCCAGCTTTTTGTATTTGTAACTGATAATGAAGGGAAAAAAACCTCAATGTTTACATTGAAATAATGCAGGGCATGATTAATTATGTTTGGGGGACTGTGAGTAATAATGAAAAATATTACATGCCTCAGCCGTGTCAGAGCTGCTTTCTTTTCAGTTTTCTGTAATCTCGCAGAAGCAAATATCCCAGGGCGTTGTCTCTGAAACCAGTCCTCGCACAGTCAGAGCTGACAGGAGGCCATTTTACCACTTTCTCGGATTTAACGGCTCAATTGTTTCCCAGCAAAGCCTGTGAGAAAATATAAAGTGTTAAATGGGTGTCTGGGTTCAACAAGTACCCCCTCCTTCTTTCAGAAAGTCAAGCAGCCTGTCCAATTTAAAATAATTTTGTGTTATTTGGAAAGATAAAGCAAGAGTACAATAGTCCAACACCTCTGCTCTGCCTGTGGTGTTACCAGTGTACTTCAACCCCCACCTGGCATGCAAATAGCTTTTCAGGGAAGGATTGCTGAGAACAGCTGAGGAGCTTCTGACCTGTAAATGACTCATCTTAAGATGCATAAAAAGGGCATTTGAAGGGCACCTAGATTGGGAAAGCACAAGTTGCCTATTGTATAAAGGCAACTTATGTACCTACTTGTCTTTATGAAATAGTCTACCCAACAGGTCCTGCTCAAGGTTTCATTTGCTCCGAGGCAGGAATAACTGTGTGTACTGGTAGGAATCCGTGCTTAGCACCTAAGAAAATTGGTGCTAATAAAATACCCACATAAACGGTGTTCTATAAGCCATGCCTAAAGTTCAGGTCAGTTTATAGAATACATGCTGAAGTGGAGAGTCACATGTAAATTTAGGTGTGGCCATTTGCACCAACGAAAATGTGATGCAAATGCTCGCACTTAAATGTGCGTGGGGAGCACCATTGTTCTTTAATTATGTGCATAACTCAAAAACCACACCCTCGTTCCACCCTGAAATGCCCATGACCCTCCCAATTCCTCATTCCCTGTTTTGGACCATATGTAAACATTAGGTACGGCCTAAAAAGGTCTTCTTCAGGAGTCTTCTATTGGATATGTGGTGATTCTTAGCTACCCTTAATGAAATACACGTGATGACATAAAAGTATAAAAACGCTTGAACTCTGCAGATTACAAATTAGCAATAGAATGTGAAGATCAACTTGAGGTATCCAGTCTCCGATGTTGCAATAAAGTCAACTGTTTTTGGACATTGTCTGCTGCTCTTTCTTTTGTCACCTTCGCTGTGTTTGACTTGCTTGAGGGAAAGTAATTGCATGGCGTTCATGAAGATGAAAGCCCACCTAATCCTGAATATGAGTTTAGGGTGGGCTATAACATGGAGTAGTTTGCATTTTCAAAACTAAGGGACCTTTGTACTACATTAGGCAGTTACCCCCGGATTCTATAAATGGTACTCAAAATTGCACGTGCAAATTTGAGCGCATGCCTCATTTGCAAATGCAATTTAACAATGAACCAATTAGTGCCAATAATTGGGCATTAAAATTGGCATTAATTGGCAACAATTTGGATTTGTGCTCACATTTTGCTATGTGCTATTCTATAAAGATGCATAAATGTTTAGTGCGTAATTGAAAAGGGGGCATGGCCATGGAAGGGGAATGCGCGGGTCAGGGGCATTCACTAAAGATGTGCACGGTTTTATCAAATTCAGGGGATCCGCACCTAATTTACATGCCAGGATTTACACCAGGTTTCAGTTAGTGTAAATCCTTGCACCCAGATTTTGGTGTGGATCCTGGCACTACATGCTATTCTGTAAGTGGCACACAGCTCGGAACACCGTTTATAGATTAGCGCTCAGACCTCATTTTTTTTTATGCCTACATTTTTGCACCATTTACTGAATCCAGCCCTTAATGCACACATATTAACTGCTACCACACAAGTGCGAGCACAACAACCATTACTGCATTGGATTAACAGTTAGCACCAAATTTGATTGTAAGCTCTGTTGAGCAGGGACTGTCTCTTCATGTTCAAGTGTACAGTGCTGCGTACATCTAGTAGTGCTATAGAAATGATAAGTAGTAGTAGTAGTAAATTCATGGGTTAACAGTATTTTGTGTTCAGGGGTGGTAACTAGGTGGAGCATGTGGAGAATGGGTGTGGAGAGCCACCTGCAGGTAACATGCGGCACATACTTCACGCTAGCTTGCATTTGTGAAGTTAGTACAGATCCATGTAGTGCCTCCAAACTTTAATTCTATCCCAAATGGACTACTGACATAACTCTCTGACATAACTTCCTGTTTCCTCAGAGGCAGACTGCAGTAGAGAGAAGAGGCCTGTGCCAGCAGCAGGGCAACCTATGGAAATTGCTGACATTTGAAAAACAAGAAAAGAAGGTAGATTTGGGGAAGGGGGTTGAGGAAGGAAGGAGGGGTGAGATACCAGACAGTGGCTGGGGGTGGGGGTAGTGGGGAGAGAAAGAGATAGTATGAATGGAAAGATGTTGGATGGGGGGGGGGGGCGGCATCTCATCCCTCGCATTAGATGGCAGATTGCATTGGGCTGCCCCTGTATCCATCTTTAAATGTCTGTGGGTACCATTTCCCTAGGCAATTCTTAAAGGCAAAGTGGATACTTCAACAACAACATTGATACTTCAAGGCAGGCTTTGAAGTATCAATGCTGTTTTTAAAACTGCCTCGAACAGATAGAGAACCCAATTTTATATACAAAGTGAAGATCAGACTTAAGATATCCAGACTGGGATGTATGTAAAACCTTTCTGAAATAACTGCACATGTAGTGGGAGTAGCCATTTTAGAAACATAGACACAAAGAAAATGAAGCTTTGACGTGGACATAGCAAATTAACAACTTCTGTGTCTATATGATGCCACTTCCATGCATAGCTGCTCCATTTTACAAACCTACACATGTAAATGCTGCCAATCAATTAGTGAGGCTGCAATTTTAATTTGGTTTCATGTTGAGGATAGAAAAAAAACAACAACAACGTGGATTAAGAAGAATGACTCCCTTAATCTCTTGTGTAAAGCCCTGACCAAAATGATCACTTTTTAAGAACCTGTGTGTGCCTCTGAGTTGGTTTAAAAACCAACAGTGAAATTTTTTTCCCATGCACATGTATTCCCTACATGTGTAGAGTTTTGTCTCATTCAAGCCTTATCCAAACCCCTTGTGTGACATGGATTTCCATGTGTAAATAATGGCTTTCTGAAATCAGCATTTACATCTGTGTGCAATCTACATATCCAAATGTCACTGTGAAGCCCCTGCTTATATGGACACCCTAATTAACCTGCCGCCTAGGAACTCTCACAAATCAGCTCGCTCGTACCTAAACCTCCATTACCCAGTTTTTTGTGGCCTCAAGTATAAGACCACTTATGCATCCTCCTTCTCCTATCTCAGCACTCAATTGTGGAATGGGCTACCCCAATTGGTCAAACTTACTCCTGATCACCCGACCTTCAAGAAGCGCCTCAAGACCTTCCTTTTTGGTAGAGCATACGGTTCAAACCCGCCTGGCATGTCTTCCTTCTGAATTCCAACTGATGTAGCGACACATTGTTCACCCCTACTCTTTCCCCTTTTCCTTTTACGACATTGATTGTTTGTTGCATTGTTGTATGTCTTTATAGACTGTTGTACGCCACATTGAGCCTGCCCATGGGTGGTAATATTGTGGGATATAAATGCTATAAATAAATAAATAAATAAATATGGAGATACTTGTAAATTAAAAGTCTGTATGCCACAAATACATTTTATCCTTATTATCAGACTCAGATGATCATGAGCTACAAAATAATTCTTGGTTCAAATTCACTCTATGTTTCACCAGTCCTCAGCGATACCACTCCAGCAGCTCACAATCTCATTCTGCCTAAGCTTTATGTGCCACATCATACAGGCAGTGCTGAGATTGTGAGCTCCTGGAGCGGTACCTTTGAGGACTGGTGAAATATAGAGTGAATTTGAACCAAGAATTATTTTGCAATACATGATCAGCCGAGTCTGATAACAAGGACTGTGTTTATTTACTTGGATAAAAAGTTTGAGATTTGCCTATTATTGTGAATCTATGAATCTATATTAGACTCATCTTTCGCATATCTAATCAGCAGGTTGGGAAATCTGACTGATATTAGGACGTGACCTTTTTATTTTTACCTACTATGTGGTTGTTATGTGGCCTCCTTATAAACTTGATTGTGGAATCAAGGATTTTGCCTCCCTCACCTGAATATAGTCGACGCTGCTTGCTGAGAAATACCCTGATTAGTTATTTCTGGATGGAGTTTGGATCGTGAGCAACCCCCACAGTGAAATTCTTCTCCTGGATTGCGTTCCTAAAGAGACTTCTCAGATATTCCACTTAGGAGATGTGCGGCTTTGCTGACAAACACACGGACATTTCCAACTTCATCCAAAGGTTACAAGCAGCCCTCAACATCTGAGTTACATGAAATGCCAAAATAACAGCAGTAATAGCACCTTTTTGATTTAGTACCATTCTCTATTTATAAGTTGCCTGTTTACCAAACAGACAAATGGCACAGGCCAGTTCCTGTCTGTAGCATATTTTTAGTTACCATTGTGTACTCTACAATGTTCTTTTCAGCATACCTATTACTCTGCCTCTAGTCAACCAGGAAACCTTCACATGCAGCAAGCTTTTGAAATTAATAACTTAGGGAGTCCTAAATCTGGTACTGGAAGCCATCCTTCCTCTTTCCTGTTTGTTTGTTTGTTTGTTTTACTTAGAGCATAGTAACATAGGGGCCTTTTTACTAATCCGCTTAGGCGCCTATGCGCATCCAACGCATGCCAATTTGGAGTTACTGCCTGGCTACCACGTGGCCCGGGCGGTAATTTCATTTTTTACGGACGCCCGCTACGTATATCTGAAAAATAATTGATATTTTCTGAGGTGCCGCAAAAGCGGGCAGTAATCGGCATTTGGCACACGTAGACCATTACCACCCAGTTACCATGTGAGACCTTATCGTTAAGTCAATTAGTTGCGGTAAGGTCTCAGACCCAAAACGGAAGCGTGTCAATTTTTATTTTGCCACATGTCCATTTTCGTCCAAATTTTTAAAAAGGCATTTTTTACAGGCACGCTGAAAAGTGGATCTGTGCACACCCAAAACACGCACCTACACTAGCCCAGGCCATTTTTCAGCGCACCTTAGTAAAAGGACCCCATAGTAATTGATGGCAGATAAAGAGCTGTATGGTCCATCCAGTCTGTCCATCAACACACATGACTTTGAATACATTTGTCAGGACCTTAAATGGATGCTGTTATCTGAAAGAATAGACACAGAGGCTGAGGTACTAAACTGTGCTGAATTACATGCAAGGCTGTGATTTTCTGTGTGCTGTTTTCTGATAGGATTTGTGTGGAAATGTGTATAATAAATGAAAGACAACATGCCTCACTAGGCAAAATGTCCTGGGAAGGCCTTTTTGTATGTACATTGGTGTTCATGAGCTGCTTTGCATAAAATTTCAGAAGCATAAACTTACAGGCATATAAAACCAAATGTTTTGCAAAGTCCATGTTTGTTTAG
The DNA here is from genome assembly GCF_901765095.1 of Microcaecilia unicolor. Taxonomy (NCBI): domain Eukaryota; kingdom Metazoa; phylum Chordata; class Amphibia; order Gymnophiona; family Siphonopidae; genus Microcaecilia; species Microcaecilia unicolor. Next base: position 201,748,834 of record NC_044038.1, on the reverse strand, counting down.
AAGGGGAACTAGTGTGCCCAAGAGCATTGTAGCCAGCCCCTGGCATCTTGTCAAGACTGAAGTCAGTGTACATGTGAAGGTTTAAGGTACTCACTTTTTCTTCCAGGATCATAAGAACATAAGCATTGTCATACTGGGACAGACCAAAGGTCCATCAAGTCCAGTATCCTGTTTCCAACAGTGGCCAATCCAGGTCACAAATATCTGGCAAGATACCAAAAGAGTAAAGCTGACTTTACGCTGCTTATCCTAGAAAAATGCAGTAGATTTTCCAAGACCACGGCTTATGGTCTTTTCCTTTGGAAAAGTATCCAAACCTTTTTTTAAACCCTGCTAAGCTAACACTTTTTACCACATTCTCTGGCAACAAATTCCAGAGTTTAATTACGTCTTGAGTGAAGAAATATTTTCTCTAAATTTATTACTTAGTAGCTTTGTTGTGTGCCCTGTAGTCCTTGTTTATTTGGAAAGAGTAAACAAATGATTCACAACTACCATTTCCATTCCACTCAGTATTTTATAGACCTCTACTCAGCTCAGTGGCGTACCAAGGGGTCTGCCCCGGGTGCACGCCGCTGGGGGGGTGCCGCGCGCCTGTCGGATCTTCATTTTCATGCTCCCTTTGCCCCGGAACAGGAAGTAACCTGTTCCGGGGCAGAGGGAGCATGAAAACGAAGAGCCGGCAGGCACGTGGCACCCCCCCCCCCCAGCGGCATGCACCCGGGGGGGGGGGTGTTCTTTCACCGGGGATTGCGCTGCACCTGGGCGGGGTTCATTCGCTGGGGGGGGGGGCGTCGCGCTGTTCCGGGGGGAGGCGCTGCACCCCGGGTGTCAGCCCCCCAGGAATGCCACTGACTCAGCTGTCTCTTCTCCAAGCTGAAGAGCCCTAGGCTCTTTAGCCTTTCCTCATAGGGAAGTTGTCCCATCCCCTTTCTCATTTTTGTCACCCTTCTCTGTACCTTTTCTAATTCTGCTATATCTTTTTTGAGATGCGGCGACCAAAATTGCACACAATATTTGAGGTGCGGTTGCACCATGGAGTGATATAAAGGCATTATAATAGTGCGAGGGGTAGTAAGGATCACTTTCATGGATACTTTACATCAGGGGCGTAGCCAGACACCCAATTTTGGGTGGGCCTGGGCCCAAGATGGGTGGGCAGAAGAACCCCGCCTCACCCCACAGATGATGTGGTCTCTCCTCTCACCTGCACGCCATATGGTCTCTCAAATATCCTCCCTCTCCTGCATACCTTTTTAAATAGCAGATTTTCACCGGCAACAGGCAGCAACAAATACACACTGTTCATGTTGGCCCCACACCCTTCCCTCTGATGCAACTTCCTGTTTCCGCCTAGGCAAGAATACATCAGAGCGAAGGCTATGGGGCCGGTGTGAGCAGTATGCATCAGTCACTGCTCACTGCAGGCGAAGATCTGCTATTTACAAGGTATGCAGGAGGGACAGTTGTTGGGAGTTCGGCTGGTGGGGCTTGGGGATCCCTGCCAGCCACATTATAGCTATGCTGGTACTAGGTGGGCCTGAGCCCAAAGTGGGTGGGCCAGGGCCCACCCAAGCCCACCCTTGGCTACGCCACTGCTTTACATGGCACTTGGCTGTTGTGTGCTCTCGCTTTCTCTCTTTTTATACTCTCTCCACTAACCCAAATATGATCAGATCCAGTATAGAAAATATAAAATCTTCACTGAATAACTAAGTCAATCAGATAAACTGTTATCATCACAGACAGTGAGGACAAACAGCAAACATATTTAGAGTTTTAGAACTCTTTTTTCTCCTCTCCTCATCCAAGAACCCCTTTCCTCTAGCTTCTAGTACAGAATTCATCCTCTTTCTGATGCCAGGCTCTTCTGACCTACAAGACACTCAAGTTCTTTTCCTATCTCACACCCAGAAATTTGCATATCAGGCCTGCAGTATACCTCACTAAGGGGCCCTTTTACAAAGCAGTGGTAAGCTCAATGCAGGCTTACCGCTTGCTAAAAAGGAAGTACTGTCGGGCTACTGGAGCAGCCTGGTGGTAGTTCCCACCCCCAGCATGCCATCATATCTGGCACTACAAAAATATATTTATTTTTATAGTGCCAGTGTGTATCCAGCAGTAATCAGGCAATGCCATGCACTGCCTGGTTACTGCTGGGTTAGCACGGGAACCCCTAAGGTGGCAGTAAGGGCTCCCCCCCCCCCCAAAAAAAATGGCCATGCAGCAAGTGTTTCTCTTGCCACACAGCCATTTCTGTAAAAGAAGAAAGAGCTACCATTTATCTGCTGTGGTAAAAGGGGGCCTCAGTGTGCATCAAAAACACGTGTCAACGCCAGCACAGGCCCTCTTTTGCTGCAGCTTGGTAAAAGGAGCCCTGAATCTCAACTCTCTTGTGACTTGCTAATTTACCTTCTTCACTGCTACAGGACTTGACTACCTTCACCTGCTCTAGTAGTCTAGCCACTTGACAAAGTTTCAGAACTATTAAGCTCTCCTTCCAAGTCCTGGATCTTCTTCCTTGCTTTGGTTAAAGGAATAGCTTTCTCCTTCCAGTCTAGAACTTCTTCCTTCCTTGACTCCTAGACTGGATTGCTACTTCAGGGCCCATTACCTCAAGGCCTGGAATTTAGTGTTCGTAAAGTTCAGTGCAGATAGACTAATTAGCAGGTACATGCACAACTTCCCTAAGCTGGGATTCTGCAAATTGTGTCTGCAAAATTCATTGGGTGCAATTGCAAGGGAGTGTGGACCTGGGAGGGGCATGCCTAGCCTTTATCCCTCTAATTCTGTAAAAGTTGCCAAAATTGTGCGTGCAAATTTGACATGCACCCAAATTTGCTTGCGCTATTTAATTAAATAACAAGCTAATTAGCACCAATAATTCGCTTTTTGACAAGCAATTATTGGCAATAATTAAATTAAATTGAATTTTGCACACATAAATCTAGACATGGGATCTGCATCTAAATTTTATGCATGAACTGAAAAAGGGGACAGAGAAATGGGAGGGTCATGGGCAGAACGGGGGTATTGCTAAGATTAACGCATGTTGTTATAGAATGTGTATGCCTAACGTAGATGAACACATTTGTTCCAGAAAAATGAAGCAGTAGATCTAAAAAAAAAAAACTTCAAGATATGCAAATTGTACAAAATGTTTAATTTATTCACCACTAAAATAATAAATTCATAAATAATTAAAAGCCCTACACGGTAATGTTTACAGTCATGGTCTGTATTCAAAATTTAAAGATTTTTTTTGATTTTATCATTTATACTAACATGTTTTCGTATGTTTATTGACAGTTCTGTTTCAAGCCCCTGACGCAGCCCTTTGAGAAGGTGAAATGTGGCTGTGTTGGGCTTTTAATTATTTTATTGGTGAATATATAGAACATTTTGCACAATTTGTACATCTTGGAGTTCATTTTTTTTTTTTTAGCTCTACTGCTTCTTTTTACCTTGCTTGATCTTGTAGATCAATTGCCTATTTGTTTTCTCATGCCTAAAGTTAGGCAAGTTTTCCAGATGTAAACTACGCCTAACTTTAAGAGTGGCTTATAGAATATAATGCTTATTTTGATTCCGATTTTTTGGCACCATACATATAATCTAGCCCTATGTACACAGTTACTAGAATACTATCCGTTATGCACCTAACTGCCTACATGTCGTCATAAGCGTTTATTATTATTATTTGTTACATTTGTATCCCACATTTTCCCACCTTTTGCAGGCTCAATGTGGCTTACATATAACCGTTAACGGTATTAGCCGATTACGGTTTGAACAAATACATAGTATGAATGAATACAAAGTGATATTGTGGTATAATGAGGTATATGTACGGTAGGAAACAGTTGGGGGGAACTTAGAGAGGGAAAGGGGGAAGAAGAGTCAGGTAATGTCCGTTGCAGTCTTTGGTTACATTGTGTCGCAAGTGTCCAGGTATTTTTATGTTGGGTCGGTGGGGTATGCTCTTCTGAACAGGTCTGTCTTGAGTGCTTTCCAAAAATTTAGGTGGTTGAGCATAGTTTTTACTGCTTTTGGCAATACATTCTATAGTTGTGCGCTTAGGTAGGAAAAGCTGGTTGCATAGGTGGATTTGTATTTATTTATTTATGGTACGCTTATATCCCACATTTTCCCACTCATGTAGGCACAATGTGGCTTACAGAAAGTTAATTAAAAATTACAAAGTAGGCAACTTAGAGACGTATACAAGGAGGAGACAGGGCAATGGAATCTAACAGTTTGAAACTAAATAGGGCAAGGGTCAGGTGGGTGCATCAATCAGCAGTGACAAGTGGGGAGTAAGAGGCAGATGCACTAAAGCTAAATGAGCCTTTAATGACCCTCCAACGAGGAAAATTTGATCCGTTGCATGCATCAAAGGGCTTTTACCGAGGAAGCCAGCAGCTAACGAAAACGGAATGGAGATGAGCAATTAGTGTGAAAACCCCATTGAAACGACATGCACTAACCTTTTCCGATTGCCTTTACGCAGGAAAAAGGCAGGAAAACTAACGAGAGGTCTGGACCTCTCGTTAGGACATCTCTGTGCCAGGAAAAATAGTAAAGTGAAAAAATAAACAAACTTTGAGCCAATCCCAGCGCATTAGCAGAGCTAAAAGCGCTGTGATTGGTCCAAAGGACGTCAGCAAACACATCAAATAAAAAAAATAAAAAAAGGATCGGGAGGGGGCAAGGGCGCTCATCAGGAGCGTCCTGTATGGACGGCCTTGCCCCCCCCCCCCCGCTGCTCCCCACTTTCCGCCGCTCCCCCCCCCCCCCCCCGAAAAAGCAAAATGCTAGCTGCCCCGGTCCCCCTCCCTTCCTGTTCCTGTGTTCTACAGAGCTAACTCCGCCTCCCGTCATTCTTCTGCCCCATGCCCCGCCCCCGCTGCCCCCCCTGAGGTCGACTACGCCGCTCCCCCCCTCCACCGAGACCCCCCTCCCTATTAACGACCCGAGCAGCGCCTCTCACCTCTTTCAGAAGCGCTGCACGGGCAGGAAGATCTATTGTGTTGGTTGTAGTCTCCATGACGTCTCTTCTTCCCTGGCCCAGGCCCCGCCTCCTTCTGACGTAAGTAACCTACGTCAGAAGGAGGCGGGGCCTGGGCCAGGGAAGAAGAGACGTCATGGAGACTACAACCAACACAATAGATCTTCCTGCCCGTGCAGCGCTTCTGAAAGAGGTGAGAGGCGCTGCTCGGGTCGTTAATAGGGAGGGGGGTCTCGGTGGAGGGGGGGAGCGGCGTAGTCGACCTCAGGGGGGGCAGCGGGGGCGGGGCACGGGGCAGAAGAATGACAGGAGGCGGAGTTAGCTCTGTAGAACACAGGAACAGGAAGGGAGGGGGACCGGGGCAGCTAGCATTTTGCTTTTTCGGGGGGGGGGGAGCGGTGGAAAGTGGGGAGCAGCGGGGGGGGGGGGCAAGGCCGTCCATACAGGACGCTCCTGATGAGCGCCCTTGCCCCCTCCCGATCCTTTGTTTTTGGATTTTGCTGACCGGGTAGCCACGTGTATTTGTTGTGGCTTTTTTTTTGTTTTGTTTTTACGTTTGCAGCATGCGCAGAGCAGCCAGCAAAACGCTTGGCTGCTCTGCGCATGATTTAGGGGCCGATTACCGATGTGTATTGTGATTCTTTGATACATTGTACGTTTGAATACCGATCTGAGCATGTGTGACTTTTTTTTTTGGTGCATTCTTCGTTTTTTAAAAATCGTTAGGGACTTTAACGATTTTGATTTTTTTACGTTTGGTTGCTGCATCTGCCTCTAAGTCCTAGCAAAGAACAAGGTCTTCAACAACTTCTTGAAGAGGGTGTGATCCGCTTCAGTCCTTTGCTGCTTGGGTAGTGGAGGTTTAGGTATGATCGTGCAGATTTTGTAGTGTTTCCGGTTGGCAGGTCATTGAGCTCTGTCATGTATCCCGGTGCTTCGCCGTAATTAATTTTGCGAACAGTTGTGCAGATTTTGTAAGTGATGCGCTCTTTGATTGGTAGCCAATGCAGTTTTTCTCGGAGTGGTTTGGCGCTGTCAAAACGTGTTCATACCAGCATTTGAGCTAGCTTAGGTGCTCACGCCTAAAGTTAAGTATGTAATTACAGAATAACGCTAATATTCTATAATGGCAATTGCACGTGCAATTGCTGTTATAGAATTTGTGCTCATCATGCATCATCCTGGCACTCAACTTTAGGTGAGCTATAGAGAATTACACTCTGTAGAGGGTGGCAATTTTCAGACAAGTTACTCTGCTCAATGCCTTTTCGAATTTGCCTTCTAAAGTGTCTCTTCGTGCACTGAACATCCCCGACGTCTCCTGAAGTGGCTGTAATCTCATTAAGTGCTTTCTTTCTAAAGGATCTTGACCTAGGAAAACATTAACGTTTTGTTTCTACACATTCAGGAAATGCTTTTGTTGGAAAAGGCTAAAATGTTTGTGCTGGGTTGTATTAAATCTTTCAGCAGTAAATCCTGTAGGAAGACGAATATTTGAAGGAGTTCTCTCACTCTGCAGCGTCTTTTGGGGCAGACTCCTGTACTCTCAGGGGAAGACGCCTATTCATCATGTTGGACAAGTGTGGTCTAATGGAAGCTGAAGTCAAAGCAGCAATACTACTAGGAATTAGTATTAATTATTATTATTATTTTAGAAGCAAAAGAAGAGAAGGATATTTGAGAAGCCCCTGATATACTGCTGTTGACCTCACTATAAGCTGGGCTGCAGCTCTCTATTTACCATCAGAAATTTGTGCCACAACCACAGAATGAGAGCAGCATGGCCAACAGAAGAGTTTTACGGAATAGTGAAAATGGGAGGAAAACATGATCTGGAAAAATAAAGGACAAGCAATTGAAATCAGAGACCCTCTATGCAAAGTCTGCCTCTGTTCACACCTACTGCCAAAGTATATGCCATCATGTCATGGCGCATACTTTTACATTGGTCTGTATTTCATAAGAGGCTATTATACAATTGTGACTTGGCATTAAAAAAAAAGGATATATGCAGTCATTACCCAATACTAACCACATAGGTATCTTTGTATGTTTAAATATTAAATTTTGTTTGTGTGTGTATATAGATGATACAAAGGAAATTTCCAAAAGCCATTACTCGGGTACATTTTTGTTTTTTTTGATCTGGTATGATCTTGAAGGAGCAAAAGGGGTGCTCAGGGAGAACAAGGCCATAGTGGAGAAACTGAACTCTTTGCTTTGGTCTTTACGGTAGAAGATGTAAGAAATCTACCTGTACCGGAAATGTTTTTCAAGGGTGATGATGAAGAGGAACTGAGCCAAATCGACAAATTAAAGAGTAGTAACTCACCTGGATTGGATGGCATGCCTCCAAGGGTACTCAAAGAACTCATACATAAAATTGCTGACCTGCTGTTAGTAATCTGTAACCTGTTGTTAATGTCGTCCATAGTACCTGAAGATTGGAGGGTGGCCAATGTGATGCGGATTTTTTTAAATGGTTCCAGGGGAGATCAGGGGATTTACGTACTGGTAAGCCTTACATCAGTACCGGATAAAATACTAGAAACTATTATAAAAAATAAAATTATGGAACACATAAATAAACATGGTTTAATGGGACAGAGTCAGCATGAGTTTCAGCCAAGGGAAGTCTTGACTTACCAATTTGCTTCATGTCTTTGAAAGTGTGAATAGACATGTGAATAATGGTGATTTGGTTGATCAAGGGTTCCTCAGTGGAGGAGGGTGAATAGTGGAGTGCTGCAGGGATCCGTACTGGTGCCAGTGCTATTTAACATATTTATAAATGGTCTGGAAATCAGAACAACGAGTGAGGTGACTAAATTTGCAGATGACACAAAACTATTCAAGGTTGTTAAAAAACATGCAGACTGTGAACAATTGCAGGAAGAACCTTAGAAATTTGGAAGACAGGGCATCCAAATGGCAGATGAAATTTAATGTGGACAAATGCAAAGTGATGCACATTGGGAAGAATAATCTGAATCATAGTTACCTGATGCTAGGGTCCACCTTGGGAGTCAGCCCCCAAGAAAAAGATGTAAGTGTTGTTGAAGACAAATCTTCTCAGTATAGTGTGGAGGCTAAAAAAGAAAACAGGATGCTAGGAATTATTAGGAAAAGGATAGTAAATAAGACCAAGAATAATATAATGGCTCTGTATAGCTCCATGGTGTGACCTCACCTTGAGTATTACATTCAGTTCTGGTCGTCGTATCTCAAAAAAGATATAGCAGTATTAGAAAAGGTTCAAAGAAGAGCGACCAAAATGATAAAGGGGATAGAACTGCTCTCATATGAGGAAAGGCTAAAGAAGTTAGGGCTCTTCAGCTTGGAAAAGAGGCAGCTGAGGGGAGATATGATTGTGATCTACAAAATCCTGAGTGTTGTAGAACATGTAGAAGTGAATCGATTTTTTTATTCTCAAAAAGTACAAAGACCATGGAGTTACAGGGCAATATTTTAAAACAAATAGGAGGAAATATTTTTTCACTCAATTAATAGTTAAGCTCTAGAACTCTTTGCCGGAGGATGTAGTAACAGTGGTTATTCTATTTGGGTTTAAAAAGGTTTGGACAAGTTCCTGGAGGAAAAGTCCATAGTCTGCAATTGAGACATATAGGGAAGCCACTGCTTGCCCTGGGATTTGTAGCATGGAAAGTTGCTATTATTTGGTTTCAACCAGATACTTGTGACCTGGATTGGCCACTGCTGGAAACATGATACTGGGCTAAATGGACCACTGGTCTAACCCAGTATGGTTACTCTTATGCTCTTAAGAAAAGTATTTTCAGTTTCAGGTATTGAACAAGCCACAAGTGGTATTCAGTCATACAAGAGGAAGAGGACCACCTCAGAACCTAATCCAAGGGGCTTGCAAGCACCATAACCTTTGTTGCTTTGCCTGAAGGTTGTCTCTGACCCAGGCTGGCAAACACACCTGTAGTTTTTTGTCTTCTTGCTTGTCTTTGTGCATAGCATTCTGCCACAGAGGTCTATCTTGAACCAATTCACTGCACCCTGTGTGCATCTGCTGTAGCTCTAAACTCCTAATATTACCACACCTCTTGGTCCACCTCCTTCTGTGGAAATTCCCTCTTCTGAGGATTCTAAAGAGCCATTAATCAAAATGGAAAGATCTGAAGGTCAGGGGAAGTTCTAGGATTACAGTATAAAATATAGACTCTACCTTCTGGACAGGTAATAGAGCAGAGAAATGAAAGATTATGTGACTCCATTAACAAGTCTGAAGCCTACAACAATGTCATTCTTACTGGTGTACAGCTGGGACGTAGCTATTGAATAGCAGTTCTCTTGTATGGCAAAAAAAGAGAAAAGAAACTTTGCTGCTTCCCCCTCTCCCTCTCCCCCCCCCCCCCCCCAGGTATTTATGGTTTTACCTCCAAGCAGCTTTATGGCAGCCACTTGAAAGATTATCTTCTAAATTTACAGGGAAGACAGGTCAAGAAACAGGTGGTAGGTTATATTTTTTTTATTTGACTAGCTTAATAAATTTGTGATGAACTTTTGAAGAGCTCTGTTCCCTTTCTCATGTGAGTACAAAGCTTTTCACTGACCAAAGCTCCCTCAGGTATTCTCCATCTTTACTTGCCACAGTTTTTAGCACCAGATTTCTGCCAAGGCTCTTACCGGTGACATTTGAGACCTGCACAGGTGGGGAAAGTTATGATATGTTTCTGCATAGTTTTGCACCAGTTAGGCCTGGGGAGGGGAAAGATTAAAAGGAATTTGGCTATTTTTTTCTGCTTGCTATGAGCGTCCTACCTTCATAAGCTTCTACAACATAATCCTAATGCTCAGTCTCTGACCATTTTCAAAACCAACACCCATACTTACAAAAAAAGCCATTCTCAAAGCCAACAAAACCTATTATACAGCCAGAATAATTAAGGCCTACAATACCACAATCCTTTACAAGAAGGTAAAAACTCTCACCACCTTTCAGATACATACTCCCCTAACAGAACCACCACCCACTCCACAGGCATTAGCCAACTACTTTCAAACCAAAATCACCAATTTAAGACAAACTTTTCAGTCCTTAGCTGAATCGTCAACTAAACTCCTTAATTTCCTACAATCACCTCTTGGCCCCCCTTCTCATTTCAACTAATCCCAATCACCTCCTGGTCCACCTTCTCAATGCAGCTTGTTAACAAAATTCAACTTCCATTCACCCTCAGCGTAAGCAATAAGATCACATCCATGCACATCACTACGTCTCCACAAGATCCAATTCCATATCATCTCCTAAAGAAATTTCTGACCACCTTTCTTCCCTTTATACACACCATGGTCCATAATTGTCTGCTCTACAGTATGGTTCCACATCCATGGAAATCAGCCTCAGTTTATCCGAAATGTAAAGATTCATCACTCTCCATTTCTGACCCTACAAATTATCGTCCCATAGCCAACTTACCATTCATTTCAAACATTTCAAAATCTCTAGTCCATACTCAACTTATGGACTTTATTTCTAAAATTAATACTTCATCCACACCAAACTGGTTTCCAACAGTTCCATAGTATACAAACTGCTCTATTAGGCTTGACAACTTTAATATGCACTCATCTTGACCATGCAAAAAACATATCCCTCCTCTCTTTAGACCTTTCAGTGGCCTTCGACCTTATTGACCATAATATTCTTTTACAACACTTGCAAGACATTGGTCTCGCCAATACAGTCCTGGACTGGTTTTGCTCATACCTCTCTAATAGGCGATATACAGTTTATAATAACTCCATTGCATCACCCCCATTCACTTCTGATTCTGGCATCCCACAAGGATCCATTTTATCACTTACACTGTTCAACATTTTCCTGTCCCCTCTTCTGACTCTGTCCCAGTCATTCAACCTCTATTTCTATACGCAGGTGACATACAGCTTCTTGGTACTCTCAATCATCAGGACCCTCTAGAAATTATGGGGCCCTTTTACTAAGCTGTGTAAGCATCTATGTGCACCCAACGTACGCCAAAATGGTGTTATTGCCTGGCTACCATGTGGCTCTTGCAGTAATTTCATTTTTGGCTCATGTCTGATACACATGTCTGAAAAATAATTTTTATTTTTGGACACACGTATCAGATGCACGCCAAGTGGCATTTGATGCGCATAAGTCATTATCACCCGGTTACCGCGTGAGACTTTACCACTAGGTCAATGGCTGGTGGTAAGGTCTCAGACCAAAAATGGACGCACGTTAATTTTGATTTTGCCCATGTCTATTTTTGGCAATAATTTTAAACAAGCATTTTTTGCAGGTGCGCTGAAAAATGGATCTGCATGCGCCTAAAACATGCGCACCTTAGTAAAAGGACCCCTCAGTCTATCAATCATAAGCTCTCCCAAATCACTCAATGACTGTACATTAAGTTTTGAACCCCTCTAAATCAAAATCCCTCCTCTTTACTAACACCCCACATAAGTCTTTCATTCAGCCCCTTTGTCGTAATGGTATTATAGTTCCACAAACTGCTTCCACTGGATTCTCGGAGTCATAAAAGATTTTGAACTTTCTTTCTAAAGCCAAATAGGCCAAGTTGTCCGCTGCTCATTTTACCAGTTATGTTTTATTTGATTCATTCAAGCCTTGATCCAAGCTACAGCTTTGAACATCCTTATACACTCATTAGTAATTTCACAATTAGATTATTGCAATTCCCTATGTCGTGGCCTTTGCAGTAAAGACATTAGTAGATTATAGTTAATACAAAACACAAAATAAAGTGGGTAAATATGATCACATCACTCCTCTCTTGAAAGCCGCACACTGGTTACCTGTCAGTCATCACATCACCTATAAACTTTTACTTATAGTCTTTAAGACTACAGCTTCGGGAGAACCACCTTATCTTTCTTGACATCTTATACAATATTAACCCACACATTCCTTATGCTCTCTTACTCAAAATTGTTAAAAATATTCCTTTTTACAAAGAGATACTGTAGCTCAGGAGCATACCTGTGTGGCCATCATCTCCATGCCACAATTATGGAATGCGTTACCATCCCATCTTCACTTACTCACTACCACTAATCAAAATGGAACTAAAAATCTTCCTATCCAACGATGCATTTAATTGACTTTTTTTTAGTACTGGACTCACTCAGGGATTCAGAAGTGACAGTAAATTATTTATGAGAAGATTTTAAAGCCTACCTATTGTGTTTTGCCTTTCCCCTATCTATCTTATCAATATTGTAGTTCTCCCTTCTCACCTCACAGACTGTCTGTCTGCACTATGTTTATTTTAAATTTTTATTTTTCCTAGATTGTAAGCCACCTCGAAGGTTTCTTGTAAGGTGGGTTGGAAATATTAATAAACTTGAAACTTGAAGTTGCACTTGATATGGAACTGGAACAAACTGGGGATGATGCCAATGCTGGACAGACTTCTATGATCTGTGTCCCACAAATGGCAGAAGACTGGTGAAGATTTGGCAACTCAAACATTGGGGGAACTAAGGCCGATGCTAGTCAGACTTCTATGGTCTATGTCCCATAAATAGCTATAGACAGGTGAAACTTTGACAACTCTAGTGTTGTAGATCACTTTATTGTCATGTGCTGCATGTGAAGGTGCTGTGCAGCTCAGGGGGGAGGGGAAGACATCTTGACTGGTAAATTAGATACCATGAGCAATACTTGGGGTTGAAATATGGTTATAACCATCATGTTTGGCTGCCTATATATGGTTGGCGTGGTGGAGACATGCCAATCAGTATTTAAGCATAGGTGGCTGTGGCTCGTGTAGAGTGGTGGGTTCAACTCTGGCCACCTGGTTGGGCAGACTGGATGGACCGTATGGGTCTTTATCTGCCGTCATTTACTATATTACTGTGTACCAGGAATGAACTAGGGAAGACTAGGGGTGGGAGTGAGTTGAAGTGGGATTCCAGTTCTTATCAGCCATCACATTTAACCCTTTTTAGCATTCTTCAAGTAAGGATTCCTTAGCACCTACTGTCTGAAAGTGCTGAGGGGTCAATTCAATACAAATCTAAAGCAAACAAATCAAGAATCCTGGAGACTCCACCCCTAACTTCAAACAACCCCAGGTAGCCTCTATTGTTTCACTGTATTAAAAAAAAAGGCAAAACAAATCTTATTTACCCTGTCACTAAAAAAAAAGAATCCTCAGCAAGTTATAACAGTTCTCAAGGTTAGACTTCAGAGAGACATGTTGGTTAGGGATAGGCAACCCAATAATGTTTGTTTCATTTCATTTCCAATGCTTGTTTTGGTTTGTTTGTTTGTTTGTTTGTTTATTTATTGGGATTTATTAACCACCTTTATGAAGAGATTCACCCAACCTTGGAGAAGATGCTCAAAGCAAACTGGGCATTCAATGTTTTAGCCAGTCTAAATGAAACATTAATACTGTGTGCCTTTGGCACTGCTTTTACTGTGAATGGAAGCGGTGATTGAAAGCCCTATGCAAATGAGCTCACTAGTTTTCAAATGAGGCCATTAGCGATTCCCTCCAATGCTCAGAGAAATGGCACACGAAAACTCCATGCCCTACCGATTAAAACCTAGCGACAGCTCTTTTGCTGTCGGTAGGCTTGGAAGAACGATTTGCTTTGAGTTTAAGGTTTGGAAATGTTTGCTCCCCTCATCAGTTTAAACTTGTAGCCATGCCTTCTAACACGAAGGAAGCATGACTGCATGGTGCATCTCCCCGCACCAATTCTGCCACCCTAACATTGCTAAGGAGCATCTGCTCCTCAATCACAGCTTCGATTCCCAGATCCCCCCCCCCCCTCCCCGCCGGGCCATGAGTTAATGAAAAAGTCTCCAGACCTAAGGAAGAGAACAGAGCACAGCCATTGACTGGGCATGCCCACAAGATCTGTGACTTCCACAAAGCTCTTGTGGGCATGCGCAGGAATGTTCCTCCCCCTTTAACCTCTAATGGTCAACACTAACAGTGTGTATAAAGTTTGTGTTGATCATTGGTTGTTATTTCGTTTTCATTGTAACAGGCAGTATTTTCCGGCTCTGTTGCCTACAGTGCTGGAGTCCTGTGCATCTCTCTCTCTCCCCCCCCCCCCCACTTGTCTCTTTTCTTCTGGCATTCCTAAATCCTTCTGGTCTGTGCCGTGAATCTGTTACGACACTTTTCTGAGCCAAATATTTGGCATAAAAGCAGCACCTAATGTTTATCACCATATATCACTAATTATCTCTATTATCTTCTACATATTGTTGTTTAAATGTTTACTATCTTACTTTTACACAGTTTAATTGTGCTTTTCTGTACTGTAGCCTTCCTACAGATTTGTGTAAGCCACATTGAGCCTGCAACTAGCGGTAAAATGTGGGGTATAAATGTGTTAAATAAATAAATAAATACTGTATAGAATTCCCCCGATGGCGCATACTTTCCCTTTGAAAATTGGTATAACATATGTATGTTCTGCTGCATAAATGAGACATTTCTATTATATTACAGCCCTAGTAGTTACCCTGTCTCTAGTCTTTGGAGTTTACAATCGAATACAGAAGAAAGAAATAGAAACACAGAAAATTAAAGCAGATGAAGACCACATGACTTATCTAATCTGCCTATCTACACCGGCTGCTAAGCTCTACGGTCCCTCTCCCTTAGAGATCCTCTCTGCTTGCCCCATGCTTTCATAAATCCATCACCTCTACTGGGAAGTTGTTCCATACTATCCTTTCCATAAAGAAGCATTTCCTTAGATTACTCCTCAGTCTATCCCCTTTCACCCCTTCCCCTGTTCCAGAGCTTCCTATCAGCTAAAAGAGATGTACTTCCTGTCCATTTATGCCACGGAGGTATTTCAATGTCTCTGCCATATCTCCCCTCTCTCACTTTTCTTCCAAAGCTTGGCAGAGTTTAAAAAGGGGTTAGATGGTTTCCTAAAGGACAAGTCCACTACTAAATGGACATGGGGAAAAATCCACAATTCCAGGAATAACATGTATAGAATGTTTGTACGTTTGGGAAGCTTGCCAGGTGCCCTTGGCCTGGATTGGCCGCTGTCGTGGGCAGGATGCTGGTCTCAATGGACCTTTGGTCTTTTCCCAGTGTGGCATTACTTATGTACTTATGTACTTAGTGTAGTGTCAGTACAGTGCTGTCTGAAGAAGCTCAGGAAGGAATTCCAACCCCAGGAGCCCAACTGAAAACCTTTTATATGAGCAAAAAGATTTTAGGAACAAAAGTGACCACAAAGAGATGAGTTTTTAGGCTGCACTTGAACCTGAGCAAGAGGGATCCTGGCACACATGTTTTGAAAGGCTATTCCAGGCATTCAGTGCAGAAAGGTGGAACATTGGGAGCCCAGATTTTGTGATGGGGAGAGGGGCACAGATAAGAGCATTCTGCCTGACAAATGAAGGTGGGAAGGGGAGAAAAAAATGAGATGCTGTGGATACCCAAATAGGCAAGAAGTCTGAATTTTATGCAGTAGTGGACAGGGAGCCAATGTACTTTTTCAGAAGAGGAGTTACACAATCTATAGATGAATTGTGCTGTTGAATTTTGAACAGACTGTTGTAGAGGTAATGGAGCAATACTGTTCCATGTTTACTTTTAGGCAGGTTGGGTGGGGGTTGGAATTAGGAGGGATTCAGAAATAACATATGAACGTTGCATTTTCAAATGTCTGCCTTCTAGTTCCTAGCCAAGCTGAGCCTGCATATCAAGCAGGTGCAAAGTGCCTACCCAGTTGTGCCTGTGGATAATTTGCACCTGGACTTTGCATCTGGAAGGTCAGTTTTCTTAATTGCTTCCACGAAATTAATTTCTATTAAATCTTTACTATTTCTGTGACCTTAAGATTTACACTTGAAGCATCTTAATTTTGAATTTAGATCATGCTCTGACCTGTCACTGCCTGAGATTAGAAGGATCCAGTGGGCAGACATAATCCCCGCATTCTATTTTTCACAAACAAGAGTGAAACTGCTTGAGTATGAAGTAATTTTATTGTGCCATTAATATGACCATAAACAAGAAAAACATGTTTATGGGTTCTGGAACTTCACTGCTGACAATGTGCAAATCACTGTCACCAAGAAGAAAGGGCAGGATGAGGTACTCTGCTCTCATCGTGTTGTAAAATCATCTGGGAAACGTGACCTTTGAACAAGTACAATTGATTGCATAGGAGCAGCTGTATAATAGGAAAGGGAACAGTTTCAGAGGCCGAAGTGTACACAGTAGCACAAACATTATGCATTGGGTTATGGCAAAATTGTCTTGGTCGATAAAACGCTATAGCCTGGACGTGGCGCCAACAGGGAAAAGAGGATGCAGAGTCACCACTAGGGGTGTGCAGACATGACAATACATAGCCTTGGGTGAATCTCTTCATAACTGCGTTTAATAACAGGTGAATTTTCGAAAGATAAGGGCGCCCATCTTCCAACACAAATCGGGAGATGGGTGTCCTTCTCGCAAGGTTGCCCAAATCGGCATAATCGAAAGCCGATTTTGGGCGCCCTCAACTGCTTTTCCGTCGCGGGGACAACCAAATAGTCATCGCAATCCCTAGCAGCAGTGCTGTTGTCCCATCATCCAGTACTCACAAGTTTTGCCTCCTGCATAGAAAGCTGACGGGATCAGGGACCCTTTGAGGCTTGGTGATCCTTGGGTTCACTTGCCGTCTTGTGATAACAATGTTGGAAACAGCTCTCTGAGGTTGGGTCAGTTTGGGACAATTATAGGTCTGCCAAGGGCAGTTCTATAACTGGGCATCTGCATTTACTAACCACTTATGTGCAGAATACCACAATTTTGTGGGTAAGTGTACACATAGATGTGTAAGTGGCAGCAAAGCGAATAAGCGCTATTCTATAAGGGCATGCATAAGTGGCATAGCACAAGGGGATGGCCACATGGGCAGAGTATGGGTGGTATTGCCACTTATATATGCATCTTATGGATGCCTTTACCACTTCTAGGTACCCACCAGTGGCGGCCTATCATTAGCCAACTGAGGCGGGAGCCTCAGGCGGCACTCTTTGTGGAGCGGCATCTTTCCCCCCTTCCTTCTTCAATTCCCCTCCCCAGCATACCTTCTTTTTTAGTTTTTCAGTAGTAAATGGCGTCAACGATCCCCACACGCTGCTCTGTCACTGGCACTGGCACCTCCTCTGTACTGTGGGCTGCCTCTCTGCCATAACTTCCTGTTTTCTCGGAGGCAGGCGCAGTACAGAGAAGATGCTGGTGCCAGCAGCAGGGCAGCATACGGGAATCGCTGCCACTGCCAACTTTTGAAAACAACAAATGAAAGAAGGTAGGCTTGGGGAGGGAGTTGAAAAAGGAAGGGGAAGGGAGGGAGTTGGCCGACAGAGTTTGTAAAGATGTTGGACTCGGGGGGGGGGGGGGGGCGCCATCTCATCCCTGCCTCAGGTGGCAATTTGCCTTGGGCCTCCCCTGGTACCCACTGTTATGTCAGGTCTATGGCTGGTGTAACCCCGGGCACAAAAATGTCAGCTGCACCAATGCTAGGTTACGCTCTTATTCTATACAGAATACAACCAGCTATAGAATTGCCCTATGGTACCCAGGAGTGCCAGAGGACAAAATCCATCAATTGTCATGAAGTGGAGGAGTAGCTTAATAGAAGGTTGCAAGCGACATGACCACATCACAACATTTTGCAAAAACTTCATGGCTACCAGTACAATACAGGGCTAAATTTAAAACTCTATGTCTAATCTTCAAGGCCCTTAAAGGAAATGGCCCTGAGTACCTGAAGAATAGGATGACCCTCTATACACCTCCAAGGACACTAAGGTCCTCTCAAGGACTATTACAAACCACACCCTCTCCAAAAGACATTACAGGATGTGAAACCCACAAGTGACCCTTCTCCAGAGTAGCCCCCACACTCTGGAATGCACTCCCTGAAAGACTCCGCTTAACACAAGACCAGTGTGTTTTTTTCTAGCAAAAAAGGTGCCGGTACTCAAATGCTAGGCCACCCTTCAGGAGTGGGATGATCACTGAGGGACCCACCCCATAATAGCCAGGCCCCCTGTAACCAGTCACAGAATCTATTACAAGACAGAATTGGTGTGTTAAACCTGAGCTCTATCATTAAAACTTGGGGTCCATGGGTCAATTTTAAGAAGCAATGGAAAAGGTGCCGGTACTCAGTACCCCCAAGTACTCCCTCAAAAAAAGCCCTGCACAAGACTATCTCTACTTCAGGAAGCAGGTGAAAGCTTGGCTCTTCAACCAGACTTTTAATGGAAGAAGTAACTAACTTGTTAGTCTCACTCACACACACAAGGAGTGACTCGGGCTGCACATACTGCAGCAGGACATGTTTATCCACTCCAACCCTAGCTGAGATAATATTTAACCATTTCTCTGACCTCATGCACATCTTTCTTTAAATTAGTCACCTTACTTTCTAACTCTTCTTACTCTCTTACCTATCTATATGATCCATCTTTGCTTATACCCTACGCTGTCAATTAAAATGTTCAATTACATATTTTGTTGACATTGTAAGTAGTATACTATGCCATACTTTGTATTGTTATTTGAATATTTTTACTACTGTAATTGTTTAGATTTCTTCTTACTGTACATCGCCTTGAGTGAATTCCTTCAAAAAGGCAGTAAATAAATCGTACTAACTAACTAACTAAATAAATAAAGCATTGCAGGGGCGGACTGATAGTGGTCGAGGCCCCTGAGTAGTAGAGGTCAGTGGGGCCCCCCCAGCCACTGCACCGCTGCCCCTGCTGCACATTACAGTCCCACCCCCACTGCCACAGTTGCTACCCCCTCCCACACACTACAGACCCCTGCAAGTGGTTCCTACCTTAAAGGTCCCTGGTGGTCTAGTGTCTTCGGGGGCAGGAAAAAGTCCCACTTTTTCCTGCCCATTGTTGCTACTGTGCCCAGGGCCGGCGCCACCATGTTTTCAAACTGGCTGCCGAGACTTCCCGAGGTAGTTTTGTGGGTGTCGGCTGTCTTGTGAGACTGCTGCAGGAAGTCTAGGCTGCCAGTCTTTAAAACACGATGGTGACAGGCACAGGCAGAATAGTGGCAGTGGGCAGGAAAGAGTGGGATTCTTTCCTGCTCCTGTAGAGGCCACTAGACTACTAGGGTCTTTCAAGACAGGACCACTGGGGAGGGCTGTAATGTGCGGTGGCAGCGGGCAACCGGGTAGAGCCTTTTTTGGACCCCTAGAGACTCTGGGCCCTTGGGCACTGCCCGTTTGCCTATTCAGTCCACCCCTGATGCAGTGGCTTCAGGTTCAATTCCCATTGCAGCTCCTTTTGACTCTAGGCAAGTCACTTAGCCCTCCATTACCCCAGGTACAAAAAAAAGTACCTGTATGTAATATGTAATCTGCTTTGATTATAACCACTGAAAGGTGACATTTCATGTCCCATCCACTTTCATATTTCAGTCAAAGCATCCTGGTAACTACAAGGATTTTGCTTTTCTCACTGTGGATTCTGCAAGGCATTGAATGTATCCTGTTGTTTCTAATAATGAGTAAATGTAGTTTTATCCCTGACAAGGGGAAGAGTCACTGCAGGAAATCCTCTGCCAGCTGAATGCTAAATTAAGGTCCTTCTCTGAAAGACTTCCTGCCCATAAATAGCTGTTTCAAATGTAATAATTCTTACTGAGAAACACAACATTTATTTAAAACTACCTATTTTCCTGGAATGGGGGGAGGGGGAGGAGGAGGAGGGGGAGGGAGGTACAACCAGGGAAATTGTCCTGTTTCCCCATATTAGAGGGAGACCCAAGAATGCCAAAAACTGGAGGAGAAACACTTTTCCCCAGATTTTTGCCCTAGGCATAATCATGCTTAACACCGGTCCGCATTCACCTCAGATTTCTGAAGTGCTGAGAAATATAAAGAAAGTGGGTTTTAACCCATGATCTGGCTGGGTCTTTTAGACTCAGTTCCAGCTCTTCCAAAACTGCTGTGGAATGAATTAATTTAACAACAATCTCACGTGCCACACACATGCCACGTTTTCAGGATATCCACAATGAATACGCATGAGATAAATGATAAATTTACATGCACTGCCTCCATTGTATGCAATTCTATCTCATGTAT
The DNA here is from genome assembly GCF_901765095.1 of Microcaecilia unicolor. NCBI lineage: Eukaryota > Metazoa > Chordata > Amphibia > Gymnophiona > Siphonopidae > Microcaecilia > Microcaecilia unicolor. Next base: position 201,728,712 of record NC_044038.1, on the reverse strand, counting down.
ATTCTTTGTGGGTATCCTGAAAACCTAACTGGCTGGATGTGTCCTGATCAATGGGTTGAGAACCATCGCTCTAGAGCAGGGATGCAGGGTTTCAGGTCTTGAGTGCCACAAACAGGCCAGTTTTCAGAATATCCCTAATGAATATGCATAGGATAGATTTGCAAACAGTGAAGGTAGTATCCATGCAGACTATCTAATGCGTATTCATTAGGGGTATCCTGAAAACCTGGTCTGTTTGTGGGATGTGAACACGGGTGTCTGTGGTGCTCGGTTCACTGCTCTAAGCACTAGGCCAGTCCTTCACTATCTCTTTCTCTTCACCTTTTCTGCTCTATTCACATGTGCAATGCCAGATGTGCTTTGTCATTTCAGTGTGCATGCACCACTGTATATTCACATTCACTGCCAAATATATGTATAAGGACTATCTGATTCCTCTACTCATATATTTATTTATTTAGATTTTGCTCACACCTTTTTCAGTAGTAGCTCAAGGTGAGTTGCATTCAGGTACACTGGATATTTCTCTGTCCTAGGAGGGTAGGAGGGTTCACAATCTAAGTTTGTACCTGAGGCAATGGAGAATTAAGTGACTTGCCCAAGATAACAAGGAGCAGCAGTGGGATTTGAACCGGCCACCTCTGGATTGCAAGACCAGTGCTCTAACCACTAGGCCACTCCTCCACTATAGCAACATTCCATGTAGACCAACATTCCATGTAGAATCTCAGATATCAACATTCCATATAGAATCTTAAGTAGAGGAGTGTGGTAGCCGTGTTAGTCCACTCTTAAGGTTATCAATAGAAATCAAACAAAATAAAACATGGAAAAGAAAATAAGATGATACCTTTTTTATTGGACATAACTTAATACATTTCTTGATTAGCTTTCGAAGGTTGCCCTTCTTCGTCAGATCGGAAATAAGCAAATGTGCTAGCTGACAGTGTATATAAGTGAAAACATTCAAGCATTACTATGACAGTCTGACAGGGTGGGAGGATGGGGGTTGGTAGGAGGTATGCATGGGGACATCAAAGCATATCATTGATATTCTAACAGGATAGGTGTGGATAGGTGAGGGGAGGGTGATCAACAGAGAGATACAGCTTTATGGTTTATAATGGGCTAGGAACCAAGCTAATCAGAAGTAAACTTCCATCACAGACTGAAAAGGAACAGAAGGGCACACTTCCCTGTAATTTATCCAGTTGCAAACTATGCCAAAACATTTCACAGGACCCCACAGTCATCCACAAAGGAAAGATATTCAACATAAAGGAATCTTTCACTTGCTCATCTTCCAATGTGGTATATATCATTCAGTGTAAAAAATGTAACGAAGGATGCTATATTGGAGAAACAGGCCAGATGCTTAAGACAAGATTCAATTTACATAGACATCACATGAACAATACTGGTGCCAGTAGGGCTCCCACCCCTGTTGGTCAGCATTTTACAGGACCAGGACACTGTACCAGTGACTTCACAGTGAGAATCCTGAAAGGTAACTTTAAAACCATACAAGAACGTAAGACCTTTGAAGTCAGAATGATTGAATATTTTAACACTCAACAGAAAGGACTTAACAAGGACCTGGGGTTAGGGTTAAGGTTAGGGTTAGGGTTCCTAGCCCATTATAAACCATGCTATAAATTCATGCTATCCTCCTTCCAATCCTCCCTATTCCTCGCTAAACAGGACTATTACACCCAACTGACTAATTCCCTCAGCTCTAACCCACGTCATCTCTTCGCCACCCTCAACTCCCTCCTCAAAGTGCCCTCCGCTCCCCCCCCCCCCCCCCCTCACTCTCTCCTCAATCTCTGGCCGACTACTTCCATGACAAGGTCCAGAAGATCAACCTCGAATTCACCACCAAACCTTCTCCTCCTCTTCATCCTATAACCCACTCTCTCAACCAACCTACCCAGGCCTCCTTCTCCTCTTTTCCTGCTATCACCGAAGAGGAAACCGCCCATCTTCTCTCCATCTCGAAATCCACCACCTGTTCCTCAGATCCCATCCCCACCAACCTACTTATCACCATCACTCCTACTATCACCCCCACCATCTGTCATATCCTCAACCTCTCTCTCTCCACTGCAACTGTCCCGGACACCTTCAAGCATGCTGTGGTCACACCACTCCTCAAAAAACCATCACTTGACCCTATCTGTCCCTCCAACTACCGCCCCATTTCCCTCCTACCCTTCCTCTCCAAGATACTTGAATGCGCCATCCACAGCCGCTGCATTGATTTTCTCTCCACTCATGCCATCCTCGATCCGCTTCAATCCGGCTTTTGCCCCCTACACTCGACAGAAACGGCACTATCTAAGGTCTGCAATGACCTGTTCCTCGCCAAATCCAAAGGTCACTACTCCATCCTCATCCTCCTCGACCTATCCGCCGCTTTTGACACTGTCAATCACAACCTACTTCTTGACACACTGTCCTCCTTTGGGTTCCAGGGCTCTGTCCTCTCCTGGTTCTCCTCTTATCTCTCCCATCGTACCTTCAGAGTACACTCTCATGGTTTGTCCTCCTCCCCTATCCCGCTCTCTGTTGGAGTTCCTCAGGGATCTGTCCTTGGGCCCCTTCTTTTTTCAATCTACACCTCTTCCTTAGGCTCCCTGATCTCTTCTCATGGTTTCCACTATCATCTTTATGCTGACGACACCCAGCTTTATCTCTCCACACCAGAAATCACTGCGGAAACCCAGGCCAAGGTATCGACCTGCTTATCCGACATTGCTGCCTGGATGTCCAACCGCCACCTGAAACTGAACATGGCCAAGACTGAACTTATTGTTTTCCCACCCAAACCCACTTCTCCTCTCCCTTCACTCTCTATCTCAGTTGATAACACCCTCATCGTCCCCGTCTCATCTGCCCGCAACCTCGGTGTCATCTTCGATTCCTCCCTCTCCTTCTCTGCGCATATCCAGCAGATAGCCAAGACCTGTCGCTTCTTCCTCTATAACATTAGCAAAATTCGCCCCTTCCTCTCCGAGCACACCACCCGAACTCTCATCCACTCTCTCATTACCTCTCGCCTTGACTACTGCAACCTACTCCTCACCGGCCTCCCACTTAGCCATCTATCCCCCCTTCAGTCCATTCAGAACTCTGCCGCACGTCTTATCTTCCGCCTTAACCGATATACTCATATCACCCCTCTCCTCAAGTCACTTCACTGGCTTCCGATCAGATACCGAATACAGTTCAAGCTTCTCCTACTCACCTACAAATGCACTCAATCTGCAGCCCCTTCTTACCTCTCTACCCTCATCTCCCCTTAAGTCCCTACCTGTAACCTCCGCTCTCAAGACAAATCCCTCCTTTCAGTACCCTTCTCCACCACCGCCAACTCTAGGCTTCGCCCCTTCTGCCTCGCCTCTCCCCATGCTTGGAACAAACTCCCCGAGCCCATACGCCGGGCCCCCTCCCTACCCATCTTCAAATCATTGCTCAAAGCCCACCTCTTCAATGTCGCCTTCGGCACCTAATCCCTACATCTCTTCTCAGGAAATCTCATATACCCCAACTTGACATTTTGTCCTTTAGATTGTAAGCTCTTCTGAGCAGGGACCGTCCTTATTCGTTAATTTGTACAGCGCTGCGTAACCCTAGTAGCGCTCTAGAAATGTTAAGTAGTAGTAGTAGTAGTAGTAGTAAAGCTGTATGTCTCTGTTGATCATCCCACCCCTCACCTATCCACACCCATCCTGTTAGAATATCAATGATATGCTTTGATGTCCCCATGCATACCTCCGACCCACCCCCATCCTCCCACCCTGTCAGACTGTCGTAGTAATGCTTGAATGTTTTTACTTATATACACTGTCAGCTAGCACATTTGCTTATTTCCGATCTGACAAAGAAGGGCAACCTTCGAAAGCTAATCAAGAAATGTATTAAGTTATGTCCAATAAAAAGGTATCATCTTATTTTCTTTTCCATGTTTTATTTTGTTTGATTTCTATTGATAACATATAGAATCTCAAATAGTAGCAACATTCCATGTAAAATCTCAGATAGTAGCAACAGAATCTCAAATAATTTATTTGGATTTTGCTCACACCTTTTTCAGTAGTAGCTCAAGGTGAGTTACATTCAGGTACACTGGATATTTCTCTGTCCCAGGAGGGCTCACAATCTTTCTAAGTTTGTACCTGAGGCAATGGAGATTAAGTGACTTGCCCAAGATCATAAGGAGCAGCAGTGGGATTTGAACTGGCCACCTCTGGATTGCAAGACCAGGGCTCTCACTACTAGGCCACTCCTCCACTACTATATGATCTGAAGTCCTTTTCATTCAATCACTAGCTTACATATTCTGTACCATATATGTATCTAATGAAGACCTCCTAAAATCTATGTATACATTCATATTCAGAAAGAGTTCGATTGCTCATTATCCTGCTCCATCCATCTTGTTGTATTATTTTGAGTGTATCCTGCTGTCTAGTGATACTGAGGCACCCTACAGACCTCTTCATACTTCATAACATAGTGCAAATGAATCAGAAGCCAGTTTTTCTTGGACTGAATGTACACTTTGCTTTTGTTATAAATCAGTTAAGTTGGGTTTTCAATGAAGAAGGAGTTTTTTCCTTGCTTTTCTTATCACCTCATATTTCATATCAGAATAGGGTGTCTTCAGCCTAGCAGCGTATTTCTGGATATCACAAAGGAGAATGAAAGCTGTAGCAGCATGTCTGGGCTATATATTTTGGGAATAATTCTATACAGGGCATCCAAAATTAGGCATCAATTAAGCACCCAACTGTAGTCATGCAAACAGATCACAGTAGTTGAGCGCCAAAACAGCAGGTATGCATGCATTCTATAATTGGGCACTTAATGCTCTCGCACATAATGGCAAAGGGGACGTTCCTATGGGAGAGTCATTTATTTATTTATTTGTTACATTTGTATCCCACATTTTCTCACCTATTTGCAGGCTCAATGTGGCTTACATAATGCCAATAATGTTAGATTTTTATTGTGACTTTCATGCCTACTTATTAGAAACTAGGCTCTCGACAACTGCTCAATTTCATGGGTCATGGGCGTTTCCACTATTTTAGTGCATGCTTTATAGAATACTCCGATTTGCATGTTCAACTGCGGCATGTAGTCATGGCTTAAGTGGTTGTGTCTAAAGTTGAGTGCCTAACAGACTTATTTTTGAAAGAGAAGGACGCCCATCTTTCGACACAAATCGCAAGATGGGTGTCCTTCTCACAGGGTCGCCCAAATCAGCATAATCGAAAGCCGATTTTGGGCGTCCTCAACTGCTTTCCGTCGCGGGGATGACCAAAGTTCACGAGGGCATGTCAGAGGCATAGGAAAGGCGGGACTGGGGCATGCCTAACACAAGGACATCCTCGACCGATAATGGTAAAAAGAAGGGCGTCCCTGACGAACACTTGGACGACTTTACCTGGTCCTTTTTTTCTTATGACCAAGCAACGAAAATGTGCCCTAAATGACCAGATGACCACCAGAGGGAATTGTGGATAAACCTCCCCTTACTTCCCCAGTGGTCACTAACCCCCTCCCACCCTCAAAAACAAATTTTTTAAATATTTTTCCAGCCTCTATGCCAGCCTCAAATATCATACCCAGATCCATGACAGCAGTATGCAGGTCCCTGGAGCAGTTTTAGTGGGTGTAGTGCACTTCAGGCAGGCGGACCTAGGCCCATCCCAAAGTAAAGGAGCTATGTACCTGGGAGCAATTTCTGAAGTCCACTGCAGTGCCCCCTGGGGTGCCCGGTTGGTGTTCTGGCATGTCAGGGGGACCAGTGCACTACAAATGCTGGCTCCTCCCATGACCAAATGGCTTGGATTTGGTTGTTTCTAAGACGGGCATCCTCGGTTTCCATTATCGCTGAAAATCGGGGACAACCATCTCTAAGGATGACCATCTCTAAGGTCAACCTAAATTTTGAAATTTGGGTGACCCCGACCGTATTATCAAAAAGAAAGATGGACATACATCTTTTTCGATAATACGGGTTTCCCCGCCCCTGTCTGGGGATGTCCTGCGAGGACATCCTCAAGAAAACGTGGGCGTCCCTTTCGATTATGCCCCTCTAAATGTCAACTTACGATAGCATTCTATAACAGATTTTTAACTCTTTAGGGCTGGCATTGACAATCCTGTCCTAATGGTGTCTGCTTCTATGAATTTAGAAGCAATGATCCCTCATCCTTCCTTTCCATGACAGAAATCACCCACTTCTTTGGCAATCACCTGCATCATTCTTCTGTCCTGGGATACAGCCTTGTATCTACACAGGCTTTCTTTCCAGAACACACATGGAAAAATGGTTGAACCTTTCCAACACTTCACTAGCCAAAAAATGTTTAAAGTCTCAAAAATTATAGAAAAAAATCATTAGCTAGATATCAAGCATGGTCTCAAAACATACATAATTCTGAAATAAAATGTACAAAATGTGTATTTCAGCAGCCTACCTCTTCCCAATGGATAATAAAATTAAGCTTGCACTTATCCCAAGCCACTGGTGATGGTTTGAGTCAGTCCGACCATCCTTCAGCATTCTGGAATCTGTTGTTCTGTTTCCTGACTTGTGATTCCCAGAATGCTTGGAAAATGGAGCTGAAATACCAGCACTGCAGTTCCTAGATGTTTAGCCGCACTGACCAAGAAAAGAACGCATGCTCCAAAATGGCAACGTGATAGGGACGCTGCAAGGGAGGAGTCCTCTAGCGGTTAGAGTAGCACAAAGGTGAGGAGCAAAGTTGCCAAAATTCAGTTACTGCTTTTTATTACTGAAATTGAACGAGCCACTTCACCCTCCGCTGCCTCTGGTACAACATAGATTTTAAGTCCTCTACTGCATGAAAATAACTGAATCTGGAACTTTTCCTTGAATCCAGTTTTGAGAAAGGGAAAGTAATTAGATTTAAAATGTAAAATCCAAATCCAGAGCTTCTAGAGGTACAGAAAGACATTTTAATCCCCAGGAGGTAGGGTCATTTTAATGTAAGATCATCTTTGGATTTGGAACCCAGGCAGCTCTACACAAAAGAGTAGGCTAAAGTAACACAAAACACAAAAGTTTTGGAAAACTGTATTTTTTTATTTATGCAAATGGTTTCGGCCATTTTGTCATCCGCCCTTCTCTTGAATGATGAGTCCATGTCTTACATCAAACAGGACAGTGGAAGATCAATGGATCAGTTCAACTGTGACTTCTATCTGGTCAGTGTCAAAAGGTACAACTCTAAGGCATGATTTGCTTTCAATTTAAGATGAAAACAGTTGAAAGGTTTAAAATAGAAATATTTTCTGCAAGAACCAATGAACATAAAAACAAAGACACTCTGATTACATTTTAATAAAATTACATTAGAGATGTCATAGGGTAAGGTGTTATTGGAGATGGAAAGAAGCCATTTCAAAGAAGCTATAGGAAGAAATTAGTGTCACCAAACAGAGGCTCTTTGGGAGATTGTTTAAAAAAAAAAATTTCAGAGGGTAGAATGAGGTAAAAATATTTCCAGAGCAAGCTGCTGGTTTCCTATCTGAACTGCACTCCCAATCATAGACAACATCAGGAGATCATCTGAGCCTTAAATTTCATGAATGTGTTTTTGGAACTAATATTGACCATTTCTAATTAGAGCTTGAAAGTTGCAGTGTTAGACTTTAAAAGATATTTGTAAACCTAGGTGAACTGAAAGCTAAATATAAAAGTACGTCTTAGACCTGATTAATAAATGATCTCCTCTTGTCTTCTGACAGTGGAAATGAAAGGCTCTTATATAGCAAAACTTTTGTGAGCCTGTTTATGTCAATGTGACATTGAAAACACCAGCATTTTGGTTTCTCAGCACTCCTCCCACCCTCCTTCTTAAACTCTATCCTCAACCCACCACCCATCCCTGACCTCATATTTCTTCTTCATCTTTTTTTTCTGCCCTCAAATGTTATTCTGTGATTTTATTTTTAATATTGGAATGAACAATCTGCTTGTCTTCAGATTTAAAAATCTTTCTCCCCTGAGGTCTTCAGCTATTGGCTCTTTATTCAGAGCTTGGATGCAGAGGGGGATCCACAAACATCTGATATTAGCCAAAAACACACCAATTCACTCATATTTATAATGATGAAAATGGACGAAGATCAGGAGAGTCTAATTGGTTCTAATATATTCTGATCAAAAGGCAGTAAAACAAAAAGTTGAGTTATTTTTTTGTCATAGAGTTGAATTGTGTTAGAAAATGAACCACATTCATTGGGGAGGTCACACTCATCCATACCATCTACTATCCTTTCCTGGGAAACTAGTTATATGGCTTCAGTAGGGTTTTTGTTGAGTGGAAAGTCTCACAAACTACTAAATGTAATATTTTCTTGCAGATGTTTCATAATTTTCTAATATTTTTAGAGAAATATGTCACATTTAAACAGCCTTGAAATGGGGGCAGCCATCTTTGTTTCTAGGAAGCCCATACTCTGGGTGAAACCTTTAGAAGAGTGTCAAGCACAGAAGAGGGGGTACTGGAGCAATTCATTGTTTTGGTGCAGGAAGGGAGGACTGTAAATATCTTGTAAGAAGGGGAATGATTGATTAGGCTGATGAATACTACAATGATGGCAGTCCACATAGTTCATTTAAAAGTCAGGGCTGGCTCAAGGGACTATAGTGCCCTGAGCCAACTTTCAGTTTGATGCCTTGGGTCAACTTTTGGTTTGATGCCCCTTCCTTATTGGCGCCTGCACCCCCCCCCCCTCTCTCTCTCAGGCCACCTTCCCCCTGGTCTACCTTTAAATGCAATTGTCCCCTCCCAAGTACCAGTAGTGTGTCACCTAATGTATTAGGTAAAATGTTGCCGGTGCTCAGGAAGGGGCAATCACATTTAAACATAGATGAGGTGGGGGGGGGGGGCAGAGTGGCCTGAAAGAGATGGGGGTTGGCAGAACCATGGTTGAGGTTTTGGCCACTGCAGGGGAGCAGGTGAGGCAGGCTTTTGCATCCTGAACCAGAGCCTCACTTGGTCCATGCCTTGACCTAGCCCTGGTTATAGTTAGAGAGAACTGCAGTGATACTCTCACCTTCATTCTCCTCATCCATCTTTCATGCTACTACCCCCTCCACCCTTCACTCTCCATTGCTGACCTGAACTTTAACCCCTCCATTAACCCCTACTATCATCCTTCTCTGTTACTTTTTTGCATCTCTGGCCTCTTAATGTATTTTTGGTGGTGAGATTGCACAATTGGAGTGTGCATGGGAAGAAGATTTGTTTTGTTCATTATTTTTGTACCATTTTAGTGTTGCAGCATGCACTAAATGGCTTTAGCATGCATTTACGACATATGAAGCTGCAAATCCAAACTAAAACAAGACTGTCTATCTGTCATTTCAGGTTATGTAATGAATCAATAACTGTGACTGACATTTTCATGTCATATTAAATGACTGCACATCCTAATTCACCACCAACCCTCCAGATGAGCTGTCTCGGTACAAAATATTCATCTGTGCTGATGAATCAATTATTCTCTCTAAACCAGTTCTCGGGACATACTGTACCTAGCCAAGTCGGGTTTTCAGGATACCCACAATGAATATGCATGAGAGAGGTTTGCATACAGTGGAAGTAGTGCAAGCAAATTTTTCTCATAGTAACCTAGTAGATGACGGCAGAAAAAGACCTGCACGGTCCATCCAGTCTGCCCAACAAGATAAACTCATATGTGCTACTTTTTGTGTATACCCTACCTTGATTTGTATCTGTCATTTTCAGGGCATAGACCATATAAGTCTGCCCAGCACTATCCCCGCCTCCCAACCAGCCCCGCCTCCCACCACTGGCTCATGATAGTCACTGGGATTATCCTGAAAATCTGACTGACTGGATGTGTCCCAAGGACTGGGCTGAGAACCCCTGCTCCAAATTGAAAGAATAGGCCTTCTATGGGCTACTCAAGATAGAGTAAAATAGATACTTTGTTAGAGCTTCCCCTTATTTGTTTTACTTTTTTTTTTAATGAAGTGTAAGTGGGTTAACCAATGCAGAAGCTCATTGATTTAATTAATAGCAATTGTTTACTCAGATCTCTTTTGAAAGGAAATTTGACGATGCACTTTGACTTTAACAACCACGGTTTCTGGGTTTTCCACCCCTCTCTTTCTGGCATTTTACTGCACAAAAACAATGGGCTAAAACGCAGGTTAGGACAGCATTTGAACAAAGAATTCTTGAGTCTATGGAGGTAATTCTATAAAGAGAGTGCCAAAGTTCAGGTTCCAAGAATGTGCTCAATGGACCAAAATGCAGGCATATACACTCACATGTGTGCACCTGCCCGTGTAAATGCAAATATTCCAACTACATACTATTCTTTACAACGGCACTTAAATGTGATGGTGGGTAGTTCAAGGTGGGTGTACAGATGTGCGGACTCTGAGAGGAATGCGGGTAGGACACACAGTTACACATGTAAATTATAGAATACTATAATTTATGCACATTTTTCAGCAATCTAGGTGCAAGGGTTTACACCAGCTGTATGGCTGTTCCTAAAATATAAGGAACAGGAAACAGGAAGAATCTCCACGAGGATCAAACTGAATCAACAAGAGTAGAGGCTGACCGAAAGACAAGTCCAACTCAGGAGGTAGTGCTTTATTGGTTGCTTGATTAAAGGACCCGACACGGTCTGTGTTTCGGCGTGATAAAATGCCCACCTCAGGGGGGGGGGGTCACAAATGGTGTTCACAGAATGCACTGACCAAACAAAATTGCTAATGAGCACGCACTCAGGAAGTAGCAAAAACGTGTGCCTACAAGTGTCCACTTGCTAATTAAGCCAATAAAGCACCTTTCAAGCACTGTCTCCTGAGTTGGACTTGTCTTTCGGTCAGCCTCTGCTATGCTAGTATTCTATAAAAGAGAATAGGCACATACTTTCCTTTATAAAATAAGTTTCCAATAGGTGCCTTCTTGGTGCCTAAAAGTAGACCCCCTCCTTTACAGAACTGTCCTCCACATGAGTGTGTTTGGCATTTCTCTTCATTCCCCTTTATGTCATATGACAGATGACCACACGTATTAAATATAGTACCAATCTGCATCCTCTTTCTTCCTCACTTCCACATCTAGCTAATCAGTCATTTAAAATGGATTCCTTTCCCAAAGCAATGCTAGTAACTCCAAGGCAAAGCTACTTCATAGCCCCTTCAAGACAGTACTTCCTCCACTGCCCTTCTGGAAGGCTAAATCTCTCGCAGAACCCTGTACCACAGAAGAGTCAATAATAATAATAAACTTAATAATGCATTTGTTTGTACTCCATCCGATGCTTTCCAAGCATTCATACGTTGTCCAGGAGAACTCAAGTCTCAGATTTCATTGCAAGCTGATGTGTCTGCCGACTCTGGGCTTATCCATGCTTGTGGAATGAAAGGTAAACGGTTGCTTGAAGGATGTTTCTGGAAAGCTCATGTCTAAGCTAATGCCAATGCACACCAGGAGTCCTGCCTCAGAGGGACACTGAGTCCTGACTGTTGGCTCATAGCAGCTGAAGAAAACGTATAATCTTCTGGCATAAATTTGAGATCAGAGTGGCTGGTCCCCAGATCATCTGAGTGTCCTGGAGCCTAGAAAGGTTCCAATGAGACAAAATGATCAGATGTTAAGATACTGTGTCCTCTGATTCATACGTGGGAGGAAAGACAATGTCAAACTTATACTAAACACTCTCTGGTCATACACAGTAATTAAAGTTTGAAAGAAATAGATATTGGTGTCAAAAGGTGAGATAATTAGAAACCAGAAAATATTTTATATGGAGAGAGAACAAAATCTGACATTAAACATGTAATTAGAGAATTTAGAGAAGTGTGCTCTGGGTTGTGTGAGATTAGATACTGAGTAAGAAAGCTTTGTAGAGCTTACAGGGTAAGGGGGACTTTGTTTTCATGTACCTGCAAATTGCTGTCAAAGGGAGATTCCCTGTGAAATTTCCCTTTGAAGATTCAGGGTTAGTGGGGAAGGGGAAGGATTGGGGGTATGTACATCCACTTTGAAAAGAGAATGTTGGGGGAGTGGGGAGGGAAAAGGGAGATGCTGGATTGTTGGGAGGGGTAGGAAGAAAAAAGAAAGATGCTAGACTGTTGGGGGAGGGGGAAAGAAAAGAGGGATGCTGGACTGTTGGGGAATAGGGAAACAAATGCTGGGCTGTTAGACGTAGGGAGGAAGATGATAGACTGTTGGGGATAGAGACGTAAAAGGTCGATGTTGGACTGTTGGTGGGTAGGGAGGGAAAAGAAAGATGCTAGACTCACTGTTGGGAGTAGGGAGGGAAAAGGGAGATGCTAGGCTGTTGGGGGAGTGGAGAAGTAAAAGGAGATGCTGGACTGTTGGGGGGAGAGGAGTGGAGAGGGAAATGGGATTGATAAAGAAAAAAATGACATTACAATCAGTGGTGAGAGCTAGGGGCAGGGCTTGGCTCCATCAACTAAGGAGGTCTTCTGCTGTCCCTGGTATCTGTCCCTGGTATCTTCACCACTGGTTCTTTAAAAATTAATTTCTGGCTATGTTACTGCCCTGGCTCTAGCTAATTTGGAATGAGGTCCTAAGCTAGAAATTCAACTGGGGCTTTCTGCATGGGGGTATGTGGCACATACTATCTAAACCTCTGGGCTGACCTCACTTTGGGATATTTTTGCTGACAAATATGTAGCACACCTTTAATATATTCCCCTATCCCTCGAGTTATTTTTGATCATTTATCAATAAAAATAATCCTTTAACACTTTAATTATCTGTTTCCCTCATGCTGATTTAATTTAGGTGGCCCCTTTCTCCATCTCTTTCCAAGCATCTGAAACAAGAATCATTTATAAATCTGTTAATAGAATTTATAGAATGCACTCAGAGTATATTGCTTCCTTACCTGGGAGACTGACATTATACTTTGCCCTGGATACTGGGAAGTTGAATTAGATTCTGTTTTTAATATGGTGGAGCTGTCAGAGGCTGTGATAGAGGCTGGGGAGTTGGTTGTGCATGTTGTAGAACCTAACAATGAAAATGAAGCACCAATATAATATATCATAGTTATGAATACTTCTGTACATCCTCCAAAATAGGTAGAGCAGTGGAAGTTCTACCATGATACTGGTAAGAAATAAGGTATAAGCATCCATGTAAGACTCATGAACCCTCAGTTGCTTAAAGTACCATCTTTCCACCAAGTGAGACTTGATATTTTGTATTTACAAATATTTTGTAAAATGTGTTTTCTATTATGAGAATTTTTATTATTTTCTGTATTGGATTTTGAATATTATTTCTGGAACTTAATGTGTTTGGATTTTATTTATTTATTTGGATTTTGCTCACATCTGTTTCAGTAATAGCTCAAGGTGAGTTACATTCAGGTACACTGGGTATTCAAATTGAATGGACTGTGTCGGCATTAGTACAACATAACTGAAGAACGTAATGGACATAACACAACTCTCCTCCAATATGATTCCCTAAGGTGGCTGTGCCACACGAACTTTACCGACCACAACATCACTTTGTATTTGTTCACACCGGTGACGGCAAACGCCTCTCCAGTACTATGTGAGCCACATTGAGCCTACAAATAGGTGGAAAAATGTGGGATACAAATGTAACAAATAATAATAATAATAATATGTATAGGGAGAAAATTTTTACGATTGCAGCAGTTAAATTGGGGCATAGTTTGCCACAGCACCTGTGTGATGCTCAATTGATTCTTCCTTTCAGGAAGCAGTTAAAGGATTTTTTTCCCAGCAAGCTTTCACTACTGTGTAATGTTCATAGGCAGTGATCTGTATGTATTTTCAAGCAATGTGTTGGTTCTATCTTGAATTGTATGTGTTTTTATGTGGAAATGATTATGGATGTGCTTTTGTAAATTACCCAGAAATGTAGATGGTGTGGGTTATAAATTTTATAAATAAATAAATACTCAGGGCCCTGTTTACTAGGGCTAGGGGCGCATTAACGTTTTTAGTGTGCGGTAACTGTGTAGGCACCTATAATATTCCTACGGATGCCTATAAATTTAGCACACACTAAAAACGGTAGCACACCTTAGTAAACAGGGCTTTCAGACTAGACCAATGCCTATGTGCAGCAAGTTCTGCCTCTTTACCACTCCTAAATTTGGAGAAACCATCCCTCTCAATGAGTCTGAACTTTGTCCCTTTTTTGTGTGTGTGTGCATCAGAATTAAGTCACTCAATAGTGGGGAAATATACATAAGTACATAAGTATTGCCATACTGGGACAGACCAAAGGTCCATCAAGCTCAGCATCCTGTTTCCAACAGTGGCCAATCCAGGTCACAAATACCTGGCAAGATCCCCAAAAAGTACAATACATTTTATGCTGCTTATCCTAGAAATAAGCAGTGGATTTTCCCCAAGTTCATTTTAATAATGGTGTATGGACTTTTCCTTTAGGAAGCCGTCTAAACCTTTTTAAAACCCTGCTAAGCTAACCGCCTTTACCACATTCTCTGGCAACGAAATCCAGAGTTTAATTACATGTTGAGTAAAGAAACATTTTCTCCAATTCATTTTAAATTTACTACTTTGTAGCTTCATCACATGCCCCCTAGTCCTAGTATTTTTGGAAAGAGTAATCAGACAATTCAGGTCTACCCATTCCACTCCACTCATTATTTTATAGACCTCCATCATATCTCCCCTCAGCCGTCTTTTCTCCAAGCTGAAGAGCCCTAGCTGCTTCAGCCTTTCCTCATGGGAAGTCGTCTGTCCCATCCCCTTTATCATTTTCGTAACCCTTCTCTATACCTTTTCTAATTCCACTATATCTTTTTTGAGAACTGGTGACCAGAATTTAACACAATATTTGAGGTGCAGTCGCAGCATGGAGCAATAGAAAGGCATTATGACGTCCTCATTTTTGTTTTCCATTCCTTTCCTGTTAATATCTAACATATTAATTACTTGGTGTAATGCCTTATCCAGTTGGTTACATGAACAACAATATGATACTTATCTCTCTATCTTCAAACCTTCCAGGTATCATACAGACTGGTTGGTGCAATGAATATACCTGGGTAGGGTGAAGAGTCTGAGATGATGGTATGACTAATGTTCATGCCGACAGACGTTATCCCTACAGGATATGGCAATATAGACTGGGGATGTGCTTTCATTTTGAACAAAATAGAAAATCTCAAATAAAATTTTCTAATTTCATTTCCTTGTGTTTTAAAAATGAATGAAAATCTTGTTTGTTTGTTTTTTCATTTCACTTTGAAAAGCCAGGCTCCTCCCCTCCCCCCCTCCCCCCATGCTCATACACACTGCCAAAATGTCTAGATAACCCCAGCCGGCACAATTTTTAAAATGACCAGCAGGACAGGGGTGCCTGGTGATCATCACTCCTACACTTTTTGGAGCACCCATGTTGCAGGTAAGCTGTAGGAGAGTCTGGGAAAGGGGTGGTATGTTGAAAGGGCGCCATAGGGCTTTTTGGAAATTCTGTCTAGTACATCCTATTGTAAATCACTAAGGGGCCCTTTTAGTGCTGTGGTAAAATGGCTGTATTTTTCTTTAATGGTCATATGCTAATTTCCCAATTAGTGTGTAGCCATTACTGTGGAAGCCCTTATTGACATCTATTTTCTTGGCGCTAAGGGCTCTCGCGCTAACCCTGTTGTAATCGGGCAGCACGTGGCAATGTGTCTGCGCTACTCGATTAGCACGAGGGATGCCTATTGTCCATAGATAGTCACGCCTCCCACGCTGAAAATTAAAAATATTTTTCGGCACCGGATTAGAGCATGCTGATGAGCACCCCACTTCGGATGCCTCTGCGCATCCTTCAGCAGTGCTTTTAGCCACGTGGTAGGCGCAAAACTCCCCATGAATGAAACAAATTGAAAATGACCTTCTCCTCTTCACATACACATCCTTACAATTCAACTAAAACATGTTTTAAGTGAACGCTTTGAAAACCAGGCATTTGGCCATGACGATGCCTCTCACAAATCTCTTCCTAATGTAACACAGGATCCAAAGTATTTGAATTATATTTCCAAGATCATGTATTTTTGCTAATTACTTTCAACTGCTCATGTTCTTTATTACACCAGAAATATTTTCCTTGCTAATATAATAACAGGATAATCTATATAATAATTTGTATCTCAAGGTTCTCTGGCTGGCTAGGTTTGTAACATGTTGGTGACGTCAGCTGTACTCCAGCGTTCCCTTCCCTTTCATTTTCCTGCCCTCGCGTAGAGACGAAATGACGTCAGAGGAGGGTAGGACCCTGAAAGGGGACGCTGGAGGCAACACGAGCCCAGCCTGCCTGCCACCGCTCCGACCTCCAAGCAGCAAAACTTTCACTGCGCCCAACTTTCCCCTGCTTATCCTGCAGCCCTCTAATTTCGCCACTCGGTCCCTTCCCCAGGGGGCTGTTCGTTTCTTTCCTCAGCGGTGCCTCTGCCCGCCTTAAGCCTCATCAGGAGAAAATGGCAACGGCCAAAGGAGGAAAAGGGAAAGATAGAAGGAAAGACGCGGTCGGGGGAAGAAAAGCCAGTCACTCCCTCTACTCTAAAAAAAAAAACCCTCTGTGCCTTTTCTCTGGCCTCGCCAACAATGCTATTGTATCCCAAGAGAGATCGCAACCTCTTTTAAAAAGTGTGACATTCGTTCTGCAATTTATTTTTAACCGATTTCTTGGCAGAAAAGCTTATCGGTGAACACCGGGTGAAAGAGAGGCCAGGGACATGCAAAGAAAAATAAGCGGAGGTACAGGGGAGGTCAGAATTGCAGGACACGGGAGGGGAGGGGAGGGAAGAATCACGGGACATGGAGGGGAGGGCAGGGGAGAGAGGAGAAATCGCTTAGACGAGAGCCTTCCTAGGGCCCATTTCATTTTTGACAAAACGGGCTTTGTTGCACTAGTGATCAATAATGCAATTAGCTATATAGATATCTTACAAAATGTTAACTGTCAATGCATTTGATTATTTTTGCTTAACTGTAAATTTCTTACAAATGTAGCTCCTGGATGCTTTCCTAGGCTCTCCAGAATTTTCTATAATTTTTTAATGACTAGAGAATGGTACCTGAAGAATTCTTGGCTTTTGTGATGCTTTTGGGTTTCCTTTTCCTTGTCTGAATACTCTCTTTCTTCATTGCCAGGGGTCGTGGAACCTTGATAGTACCAGAAGTTAGAATCATTATTACAGTTCACTGCTTAAAATGTTGTATTCAGGTTTCTTGTGTTTACACAAACTGGGTAGAGTATTCCAGGTGTCTGTCCTTCACTCTTTGACATTTTTCTCCACTGTCTCCTTGGTGGGAAATCAGAAAGCTAGGCTGTTTCACTTCCCATGGTCATTCTAAGTAAAGGCTTTCTGACTTCCCTTTGCACAATCTGCTGAGATGTAGCTGATGCTTACAGTGCAGTTGGATCAAACACAAAAATATTCCCTAAATGATCTGCTGGACTTAGGATAAAATACAACGCTAGACACACTGCATCTGTCTAACCAACAAAGTCAAGATATGCAACTTGGAACAATGGAAGTAGGAATGGAAGAGCTGGGGAATTCACTTCATTCATTTTCAAAATGACAGGGATAGCACAATAGCGCCAAAATAAATGGGGAAAATGTGACTGAAAAAAATTAGGTGAGAAAAAATAAATAAATAAATAAATTCCATTGCATATTCATTCCCATCTAAAACACGGTAACACAAAAATCTTTCAGTGTTGGGAATATTTTTCATTCAATCCATTTAAACAATGCATACCCCCTATTTATGAATGCATTGGGACATGCTCATATGTTTTCAGAGAACAATTACAGATTCAAGGATCTTTTTTTTTTTAATCTTTATTTATACTTTTAATTACAATTCACAAAGATACCTTGTTTTTAGAAATACAGGTAGAGAACAAGATATAAAGAAATTACAAACATTCTCATTTATAACAATTTACCACATTTTCATATATTAAAAAAAATATTGCTTTGGAATGTTTTTACAAATGATTACAACAACCTTCCTTAGACCTCAGTAAGAGCTGGGGAGAAAAGAGTTAGAGAAGTAATATAAGGAATTAAATCAAATTAAATAAGGGAAAAAGGCTGCCTACATCCAGAATCTATTTTATTTCACTTGAATAAAATAGATTCAAGGATCTTCAAAATTGTCCAAGCATATAATCATAGCACGATTTTGTTAATGTTAACAAATGCCTCCAAGTGCTGTATATTTTGTGTATAAACCAGTGTTCAGACACACTTTCACTTAGCTTAAAGTGACCCATTTTCAGTCTTTAAGCTAAGTGAAAGTGTGTGCGAACATTGTTTTTTACACAAAATATACAGTGGAGGCATTTGTTAACATTAACAAAATCGTGCTATGATTATATGCTTGGACAATTTTGAAGATCCTTGAATCTGTAATTGTTCTCTGAAAACATATGAGTATGTCCCAATGCATTCATAAATAGGGGGTATGCATTGTTTAAATGGATTGAATGAAAAATATTCGCAACACTGAAAGATTTTTGTGTTACCGTGTTTTAGATGAGAATTAATATGTAACGGGATAGCACAATGACATTTGCTGTGTCACTTTGTGCTGATTTTCTCAAACGTATTGAGTTTAAACTAGCCTGTTTCGCTTTTAAATCTCTTTTTGGGCAAAATTCGGAGGGTCTTACAGAATTACTTCAGATCCCCTCCTCAGTATATTCTTCTTGTTTTACCCGTACTTTAAAAATGGAACTTCCTTCATTTCTGTTTAAAGTATTATCATTTCAACTATGCTGTGCTGTATGATTTTTATATTCCTCTAACATTGAGACTCTTAGGGCCCTGTTTACAAAGGTGCATTAGTTTTTAGCGTGCTTACACTTAGCATGCACGCTAACCATGTAGGCGCCTATAGGGATATTGTAGGCATGTACATGGTTAACGCACGTTAAAAATGTTAACGTGTTTATAACACTGCTTAGTAAACAGGGCCCTTATATTGTTAACTGCAGCAAACTTTCTGGAGGATGTGAGCAGTATGCAAAAACCTTACAGTATAGTAAACAAGGGTAAAACAACATTTTAAAAAATGTCTCCAGCTGATATTCAAAGTGATTTAAGTGGATAAGGACCTCTCCTGCCTGCTTAAAAATCACTTACCACTGCCTAAGTGGTGATATTCATCGGCAGTTAACCAGACAGTGCAGCAGAATATCACCACAGGCTGCCCAACAAAAAAAGTGGGCAGGTCAGGGCCGGCACTGGGGGCATCGTTAGGGAGGAGTTGGGGGTTATGTAGATGCTGGCAATATTCAGTGCCAGGTCCTAAGTGGGTTAATTTAGGACAGCTCAGTTGGGGCCCACATAACTATTTTCTAACCTGAAAGCGCCTCAAAAATAGCTCCCTCCTTCCTACACACTCCCCTTAGCCCACAAGATTCAAAAACCCTCCCCTCCCCCCCAGAACGAGCCCCCTCACCCCAACTCCCCCAAGCCTACCTAATGTCCTTAGTGGTTCGTGGGGGGCAGGAGCGAAGGCCACTTGTTCCTGCCCCTTGTGGCTTCTCTTAGAAAATGGCTGCCACAACCTGTTGTAGCAGCTTGCGGTACTACACAAAGAGGTGTATTTTCAAAGCACTTAGTCCAACTGCTTTGAAAACAAACCCAAAGTTCCATGAGCTACTACGGCAGCCATTTATAGAGGCTAACTGCAAGGGGCAGGAGTGAGAGGGCTTTGTTCCTGCCCCCAACCCCCCTCCCCCCTCAACGGACCACTAGGGACGTCAGGTAGGCCCAGGGGGACTTACCTAGAGCTTAGGGAGTTGGGGGTGGGGAGGGCTTGTTTCTAGGGAGGAGTGCCTTTGATTCACATGGGCTGGGGGGAGGGGAGCTATTCTGGAGGCTGAGACGGGGATAAAGAGGGCTTTCATATGAAAAAGTAGTTATGTGGGTCTCAGCCGATATTCAGCCGGGGATGCATAACTGCCTTATGTAGGCCCCAGCTGAGTATCGGTCGGGACCTGTATAGGCTCCAGCAACCAGCCCTACAGAAATTAACCCCCAACATTCAGTGACCACCGCCGGCTGAATATCAGGGGAAATGTGTTTTTGCATGCACTAAATGATATCTAATGTGTGCTAAATTATTTAGAACACAGTACAAAGAAGACACAATGAAACAAATGAAATGAAAAACGAAATCCATCAATCGGAGCATAGAGAGATGTCAAAAGTGAACAAAGTTTAGTGGAATTTTATTTTATTTATTTGTTGCATTTGTATCCCACAATTTCCCACCTTTTTGCAGGAATCAGCCTGAAGCCTAGGTCCAAAACCCAAATAAATCAACTAAAATGGGCCCTTCTTCACACATCACAGCACCACTTTTATATAATTGAAAAAGTCAGCCTTTATCCCTTTTATAGCCAGTGCAATAGAAAGACACATTAGAATAAAGTTACAGGAGGTGGGGAAGGTGCTTGGATTGATGTAATATATTGTAAAGAAGTCTGATATTTTCTGGCACCTACCCCATGTAGTTTCATGTACAAGCCACAGGCATTGCAAACTGGTTCTCCTTCTGCGTTCCTTCTCCAAAGAGTAGTGGTAGTTGTGTGGCAGTTGGTACAGCAAAGGCCAGCCCGCCTGGATGAAGACTGAAACAATGAAAATAGGTTACCTTAGAACAAGAACTTGATTTAGGTGCAGCCTTCACAAATCAGTTTCCTAGGGGTCCCTACTAAGGTGCGCCGAAAAGTTGCCTGCACTGGTGTAGACGTGTGTATTGGATACGTGCAGGTCCATTTCTCAGTGCACCTGCGAAAAAGGCCTTTTTTTGACCAAAAATGGACGAGCGGTAAAATAAAAATTGGTGCCTCCATTTTGGGCCTGAGACCTTACTATCACCCATTGACTTAGTGGTAAGGTCTCAAGCATTAACTGGGCGGTAATCGTCAGTGCATGTACAATGCTGATTACCACCCTGTTAGCACTGTGCGCCAGAAAAGAAGAAATATTTTCCAGTGCACGTAGTGGATGTGCATAAAAAATGAAATTACCTCCTGGGCCACGCAGTTGCTGGGTGGTAGTTCCAAATTGGCATAGGTGCCTACGTTGCTTAGTAGAAGGACCCCTTAGCACCTTGGAAAGCTATTATTTTGGGTGAATGCTCTAAAGTGTATATAGTTTCTCATTAGCTGAGCTATTTTCAAGGTTAAATGAGGTAAAACTTGTGGAAAAAAGGCATTTTGCTGGATATATGAAGAGAGTAAATAGTTAACAGGCTGCTTAACTTGTGTGATGAGTTTACACATAAACTACTACTACTACTTATCATTTCTATAGCACTCTTAGACGAACGCAGCGCTGTACACTTGAACATGAAGAGACAGTCCCTGCTCGACAGAGCTTACAATCTAATTAGGACAGACAGAACAAACAAGAGATAAGGCAATATTAAAATGAGGATGATAAAATAAGGGTTCTGAACAAGTGAATAAGGGTTAGGAGTTAAAAGCAGCATCAAAAAGGTGGACTTTTAGCTTAGATTTGAAGACGGCCAGAGATGGAGCTTGACATACCGGCTCAGGAAGTCTATTCCAGGCATATGGTGCAGCAAGATAAAAGGAACGGAGTCTGGAGTTAGCGGTGGAGGAGAAGGGTGCAGATAAGAGAGATTTACCCAGTGAACGGAGTTCCTGGGGAGGAATGTAGGGAGAGATGAGAGTGGAGAGGTACTGAATGGCGCTTAAAGTTGCACATGCAAATTTAGGTGCACACCACATTTGCATGTGCAATTTGAGTAACGAACCAATTAGCATCTACATAAGTACATAAGTATTGCCATACTAGGACAGACCGAGGTCCATCAAGCCCAGCATCCTGTTTCCAGCAGTTGCCAATTCAGGTCACAAGTATCTGGCAAGATCCCAAAACAGTACAATACATTTTATGCTGCTTATCCTAGAAATAATCAAAAAATATAACAAAAAATGGCAACCCTCCACCACTTATAATTTGAACCATACACAACAAACTGTCAGTGGAGCAGCTCACACTTATTTATGTTTTAATGAGGGGATGTCTCATACTGTCACACAGGCACTTCTTTTTTGTGCTTCCTTAAAGCCTCAGCTTTAGTGACTCAGTTATAATCATTGACTACCCCCAACCACCGATAGTGCTGTCAACCACCTCAAAATCCTAGAAATAAGCAGTAGATTTTTCCCAAGTCCATTTTAATAATGGCTTATGGACTTTTCTTTTTGGAAGCTATCCAAACCTTTTTTAAACCCTGCTAAGCTAACTGCTTTTACCATATTCTCTGGCAACGAATTCCAGAGTTTATTTACACGTTGAGTGAAAAAATATTTTCTCTGATTTGTTTTAAATGTACTACGTTTTAGCTTCATTGTGTGCCCCCTAGTCCTAGTCCAATAATTGGGTGCTAACAATAAATCATTGGAGTTAATTGGCTACAATTTGGATTTAAGCATGCATCTTGTTAGGTGATATTCTATAAAGAAGCACATGCAAAATCTTTTAGAGTGCAACTGAAAAGGGGGCAGGGCCATGGGAGGAGCACGGGTGGGTCAGAGGCGCTATCTAAAGATGCGTATATTATTACATAATTCAGGGGATCTGCACTTAATTTACATGTGAGGACTTACACCAGGTTTCAGTTGGTGTAATCCTCACGCCCAAAGTTGGGCGCAGATCCCAGTACTACGCGCTATTCAATAAATGTTGCCCAACTCAGAGTACCATTCATAGACTAGTGCTCAGATCTCATTTTTTTGGCACCCAAATGTGGGCGTCATTTACTGAATCTAGTCCACACACACAAACACGCATTTACACATGTGGAAGCAAATTTTAGAAAGGAAATATAAATTGGAACTGAGACACTAGCATTCTTAGAACAGGATCTGCTGATCTACAGACTGTTCAAAAATACACAGTGACATGAACATTTATGTCTAGTAGCAACATTCATTTTAGAATATAAGCACCTAAAATATAAGCACCTAAAAGAGTCAACGGAGCAGGGGCCTAGGTATGGGGGGCCATGGGGGCCTGCGCCCCCATGAATTTCGTCTGGGCCCCTGGTTTGGCTGGCGGGGGGTCCCCAGGTGCGCTGAAAAAATGGATCTGCACGCATCTATAATATGCGCCTACACTACTGCAGCCCAGTTTTCAACACGCCTTTGTAAATGGACCCCTAAGTTTTTGTACCTGAGGCAATGCAAGATAAATGACTTGCCCAAGGTTACAAGGAGCTGCAGTGGGAATCAAACGCAGGTTTCCAGGATCAAAGCCCACTGTACTAATCATTAGTCATGAGTAGGGTTACCATATTTTGTCCCCCAAAAAGGAGGACACATGCCCCTCCCCGCCCCGTCCACCACACCCCACCCTGCCCCCTTTCATGCCCTCGCTCCACCCCCTGTCACATTTTCCCCTCCTCTTGTCATACACCCCATCAACCCCCTCCCCTTACCTTACTACTGCCCTGGTGGTCTAGTGACCTCTTCGGGGCAGGAAAGAGCCCCCTCTTTCCTGCCCGGAGCGCTGCCCTGCATACATCCTTCCTGTTGCTGATCTCAGCACCGGTTCAAAATGGCCGCTAAGAGTTGAAGTCTCGCGAGATCACTTCAACTTCGGCGGCCATTTTGAATCGGCGCCGAGATCACCAACAGGAAGGATGCATGCAGGGCAGCACTCCAGGCAGGAAAGAGGGGGCTCTTTCCTGCCCCAAAGGTGGAAGAGGTCACTAGACCACCAGGGCAGTAGTAACTAAGGGGAGGGGAGGCTAGCAATCTGCCCGTTTGTCCAGAAATCTGGACAAACGGGCAGATTGGCAAAACCCGCCCGGTTGCACGGACATGTCCTCAAAAAGAGGACATGTCCGGGTAAATCCGGAATGGACATATGGTAACCCTAGTCATGACACACCAGATTTGGAGCTAGAATCCATGCTCACGCCTAAAGTTAGGCACATTACTTCAGACTCACATTAGTGATCCATAACAGCAATTATATGCATAATTGCCAATAGTGCATCATCCCTAGTGCCTAACTTAAGACGACCTTTTGAGAATTACCCCCTATAGTAGCAGTTCCCAAACTGTGCACCGCGGAACCCTGGTGCACCACAGCAAACTCTCAGGGGTGCCGCGTCAAATGCTGACCTCCCTCTTGTATACCTTTTGCTGGCTGGCTGCATTGGTTCAGCAGGCATGCTCATATGGCAATAGGGCATGTGGTGGCTGCCTCCGCCTCCTGAGCTGAGCTTCCCCCGCATGTTGTGGTCTGAAGCGAAGCCGTTGCAGCACTGCAACTTCCACCACCGAGGTCCGAGAGCGACACAAAGACAGAACTTCCCTGAACCCTGACTGTGCCCGGCCCACGGCTTTAGCTAACAAGCTTAGCACAGAGTGCTCATCAGCCATCAGGGATCTCTGGAACAAATCACATGTGTCTGAGGGGGGGGGGGGGGGGGGTGGTGCTGCAAAAGAATTGCTCGGACACTGCCCTATAGGTTTCCCTCACTTGTTCCCAGAGACTACTCCTACTCAGGTTGGATATTTACATGGAAGGTGGCCAATAAATTCACATGCATATAACTTGGGCAAGCTTATCAAAGGCTCTTTATGCATGTAGAATACTACTCCACCTGTGGAAATTAGGAGTTTGGAGCTAGAAAATTATGTTTCATTTCATTTCTGGGAATGCTCATTTTGTTTGAGGGATTTTTCTTTTGCTGTCATGGGAACAATGTTAATAGTGCATGCTTTGCAAAAGAGTGTTCACTATTTGCAAGTGTGAGCAGTTTTCAGAAAGAGTGTGCACTCTTTCCCAATAGTGCATATATGTGCAAAGGTTTACTCTTTGATTATTAACATCAATTTATTGGAAGTTCATGGCTCGTTAGCTAATTAATTTGTGCACGCATCTTTCAACAGTGTGCAAATTGTGGTGCACATTTATTCGGCACCATATAGAGAATCCGGGGGTTTGTGAATAGTGCACACTCGTAGTGAAAGTGCACACTCTGTGAATAGTGCTCATTTTTTCTAAATAGTGTGCAGTATTGATTGCAAACAAAATTTCTAAATATTTCTCTTCATTTTTCATTTGCCAATGACATGAAAAAACATTTCTATGTCATTTCAAACAAATGCACATCCCTAGTGAAAGGAAATGCTTTTTAAAATTACACCACATGCTTATCACAAGTTTCTGTCTTCCCATCAGGCAGACATGTTTTAAGGCTAAGATATTTTGGTTCCTGCATGGAAAGTGATCCTCTCCTAAAGTCAGCTATGCTGCCAAAACCACAAAAGACACAGAGGCGAACTATTGTGCTCAGTTCTCTAGAGTTTATAATTGACCTGCGAGAGAATCAGGGGTTAAACTGTCAGCTCCAGGTCTCACTATAATGTGTAGCAGCAAGAGAAAATGTGTGGTATTTGAACAATTTGAATAGAAGAGTTTTAAGTAGGTGTAAAGTATGGATTCCATGTTTCTGTATTTTGCAGTGTCCTGGTATGCACCAGTCAGGTGTCTGAGAGTTATTTTTCAGCCTTGGGAAAGTTGTCTATGTCTGTCAGTAATGGGGAAGCTGGCAGGTCCACACTTTCACTGTTTGGGATTGAGCCCATTAAAGAATTTCACTCCTGTTTACTTTTCCAGTATTGCTTGATAGTACGATCGTGGCGCTGTGATAAATGGAGTGGAAGAAGTTGGAATGAGAGTGGAAAAGTTTCATAAGGTTAGGTTTAGGGAACACAGACACTTGTGATTGTTTCCCTTTGGTGGATGTAAAAATATTGTATGGGAAAACTTCCCTCCTTCCCCCCATAACTGTGCCAGCAGGAACTGTGCACTTGGACATCCCAAGGCAAAGTCTTTCAAGGCTACTCCAAAGGGACACCAACTGCAGTTTTCATTCCTAATTTCTTTTTTTTTTATATATTTATGCTTTCATAATATTTACACAAGCAAAAAAATAAACTTTTCATTCCTAATTTCAGAATCATTCCCTGTTAGAAGAAAAGACAGCAAGAGAGAGCTCCAGTATTTCTCCTTCATTGCTTTCTGGTTTCTCTTTTGTGTGCTGGGTCTGTTTACAAAATTCTTATTAGATGTAAAGAACATGAAAGCCACAACCTCTATCTTGCTCTCACCCTAGAGAATATAAATCCTAATTTCTATTTCATTCTAATCCATTTTGTTTTATAGTAAACTGCTGTGAAGGTGTGCTGATAGGCGACAAACCGACTCGAAACTGAAAGTGATCACATGAATACTTAACGTGAGTATAGTACACAAATTTACTAGATAACAAAGTTCCCATCCCAGAAGTGCTTACAAAATTATCTTTATCTTTCCCCTCATATATAGGTAGCCCATGTTTCTATAAGTGCCACATGCCAAGTCTGTACTTTTCAACTTATTCTCTACTGTTCCCTCTCAGGGTGTCAACGTGTTCCTCTAGTGACCTCCTTGGCAGGTCATATTTGCTATATAAATATTTAGTACTATGTGTTTCACTTAGCACCTAATTATTGTTGAGAAATATTATGGCCTCTGCTTTCCAAAATACTTTTCACAAACATAGATTACGGAAAAGTATTGTGCAGTTTCATCCAATACTGCGGAATATTTTAACCATGATACTAAAGTTTGCTAAAAAGAAAAAAAAAATAGCCATTTTGCAATAAATCTTGAAAAATTAGACTGCAATTTAACTCTCCTCTTTTCAGTTAGCAAGGACCTGTTTGATTTTACAGATTAATACCTGAGTCCCAAGGCACCCTAAAATAATCCGCACATAAGCACCGCCATACTGGGAAAAGACCAAGGGTCCATCAAGCCTAGCATCTTGTCTCCGACAGCGGCCAATCCAAGCTTCAAGAACCCGGCACCCCCCCCCCCCCCCCCCAAAAAAAAAAAAATTAATAATAATGTTCAATGGACTTTTCCTTCAGGAATCTGTCCAAACCCCCCTTAAACTCCGTAAGGCCAGCTGCTGTCACTACATTCTCCAGCAAGGAGTTCCAGAGTCCAACTACACGCTGAGTAAAGAAAAACTTTCTCCTATTTGTTGTAAATCTACCATATTCTAGCTTCATCTTGTGTCCCCTGGTTTTATTGTTGTTTGAAAGTGTAAACAAACACTTCACATCTGTCCACTCTATTTCGCTCATTATCTTGTAGACTTCTATCATATCACCCCTCAGCCGCCTTTTCTCCAAGCTGAAGAGCCCTAACCTTCTTAACCTTTCCTCATAGGGAAGTCGTTCCATCCCTTTTATCATTTTCGTTGCCCTTCTCTGCACCTTCTCCAATTCCTTTACATCTTTTTTGAGATGCGGCGACCAGAATTGGACACAATATTCGAGGTGCGGTCACACCATGGAGTGATACAACGGCATTATAACATCCTCGTGTTTGTTTTTCATCCCTTTCCTAATAATACTCAACATTCTGTGCGCTTTCATAGCCACCGCAGCACACTGAGCAGAAGTTTTCAATGTCTTATCAACAATGACTCCCAGATCCCTTTCTAGGTCTGTGACTCCTAACACGGAAGCTTACAGAAGAAAGGGGCCCATTTACTAAGTCACGTAAGTGTCTACAGGCTCCCAACGCGCACCAAAATGGAGTTACCGCACAGCTGCCACATGGCTCTTGCGGTAATTTCATTTTTTGGCCCGCGTCCAATATGCGTGGCCGAAAAATATTTTTTATTTTCTACCATGTGTATTGGACGCGTGCCAAGTGGCATTTGACATACATAGGTCATTACCACCTGGTTACCGCGTGAGACTTTACCGCTAGGTCAATGGATGGCGGTAAAGGTCGCAGACCCAAAATGCATGTGCAGCAATTTTCATTTTGCCGCACGTCCATTTTCAGCAAAAATGTTAAAAAGGCCTTTTTTACAGGTGCGCTGAAAAATGATTCTGCGCGCACCCAAAACCCACGCCTAGGACCCCAAAGAATCAGAAGTGCGGGAAAAACCGAAGGAAAATGATGTTTAATGTCCTCCCTGAGGGTTTTCCACCTATTACTAAAACGCAATACATTTCTGGTGCTGGAACGGGAACTTTACCTAATGCTCCTCAGTCTGATCTTAATCTAACAGAATTTCTGGAGAGTTCAATGGAGGTCATAACTGAAAGAACTACACTGCTGGTCACTTTTGCTCTGGAATTAGACCGTAATAATATATTCAAACTTTATTTTCGCCACATGAACTCAAATTTCCTTGGATCAAGGGTACAGATTTTTCCTGACTTTGCCAGAGAAACACAAAAAAGAAGAAAAGAATTTTTGTTGTTGAAGGAGAGAGTTCTCCGCATAGGAGGAACTTTCCTGCTTAGGTTTCCTTGTAAATGTTGTGTTTCCTTAAATTCAACCAATTACATGTTTTTTGACCCAGGGAAATTATTAGAATTTATTACTTCTAAAGAATAATTGTTGTAGAAGTTCTTGATTGTTAGTGCTTTAATCTCGGCTGCGACATCTAGGCTCTCTCAGCTTTAACTATTAAATATTTGAGTTAATTCATTTGAAATTAAGAATTTTCCTAGATCTTGGATCACTATATTGTGGACTAAATATATTAAGATAATATGCCTAATTTTTTTTTTTTTTTTGGTTTAATGTTTATTTCTCAATATGTGAATTTATGAGTAATTTCATAAATGTAATTATAAAACTTATAAATAAATAAATGAAAAAAAAAATGATGTTTAAACCCTTTTTATTATTATTCTTGAACACCAACCAAAGGATCGGACAAAAAATACAGGGGTCCTTTGACTAAGGCATGCTGAAAAGTGGCATGCGGTAGTGTGGGCATGGGTTTTGGGCGCGCACACATCCATTTTTCAGCGCACCTGCAAAAAATGTTAAAATGTTTGCCAAAAATGGACGTGCGGCACAATAAAAATTGGTGCGCGTCCATTTTGGGTCTCAGACCTTACCATCAGCCATTGACTTAGCTGTAAGGTCTGCTGCATTAACCATGCAGCAATTGCCTATGTGCGTGAAGTTGGAGTTACCACCCGATTTTCTCCGCGCGACAGAAATAAAATATATTTTCTGGTATGCATAGCGGACGCGCTTAAAAAATGAAATTACCACACGGGCCACGGGGGTAGCCGGGGGGTAACTCTGAAATGGCGCACATTGAGCGCACGTAGGTGCCTACGCGGCTTAGTAAAAGGGCCCCACAAATGGAGCCAATCAACAACCATAGTAAAGATACCCTATCCCTTCCCCCCCCCCCCCTTAAGCCTCAATGTAAAGAGTGAGTCTGAATTTAACCCCAGTAAATCAGCGGTTCTTAACCCAGTTCTTAGGACACACCTAGCCAGTCAGGTTTTCAGGATAGCCATGATGAATATGCATGAGATACTATGGAAATAGAGCATGCAAATTTATCTCACGCATATTCATTATTGATATTCTAAAAATCTGACTGGCTAGGTGTGTGTCCTGAGGGCTGGGTTGGGAACTGCTGATTTATTAATGAAACAGTTGACTGGAACAGGCTGAGAAGAGCCACAGAAAAGATAAAACATTTACTCTAACCTTCATAGTCCCCTGCATTTTAAATTGCAGTTTTTATTAAAATTGTTTTAGTATTTAATAGAGTTATATCACTTTCATCACTTCCTCCCCCACCCAATCTCTTCTCCTTTTGCTCATCCTATCTTTGTTTACCTCTCCATGATCAATTTACATATCCTCAAAACCCCACTACTACTATGTTTACTACAACTTGTAACATTCTCCTTCAAGACTTTGTAATTCTATTTACTATGTAAGCCGCATTGAACCTGCTATGTGTGGGAAAGCGCGGGGTACAAATGTAATTAATAATAATAATAATAAAATTTAGATCCACCCATTTAGGCCACCTAAAACTACTACTACTACTATAAATCACTTCTATAGCGCTACCAGTCGTACGCAGCGCTTTACAATTGAACATGAAGAAGACAGTCCCTGCTCAAAAGAGCTTACAATCTAAACCAGGCCTAAATACCTGCGCCTAAGTTAGGTGCAGTTCGGGGTATATTCTATAGTAGTGTGCATAGATTTGAAACACCCACAAACCACCCATTCCATGCCCATGGCCATGCCTCCTTTTCAACTGTGTGCATTAGAATTTATGCGCACCACGTTATAGAATATGATTAGAAAGTTGTGTGCATAAATTCTAATTAAAACCAATTAGTGCTGCTAACTGCTTGTTAACATCCAATTATCGGCACTGATTGGCTTGTTAATCAATTAAGTTGTGCGTGCAATTTGGCTGCGCAGTCAAATTAGTGCTCACGACTTAAGGCACCATACATAGAATTTGGGTTTTTTTTTATTTACCCTGTATCTCCAGTTCTATAAATGGTGCCCAAACTTGGGTGCACAGTTATACAATAGGGCTAGTTGTGAGCATAACACAATTAGCTAATTGGCACTAAACTGGTGAAAATACCAATAATTCGCATTTACAAGCACTAAACTCCTAATTCTATAAAAGTCACCAAAACTTTATTAATTGCGTGTGCAATGTAATTAGATAGTGTGCTAATTAATGCCAATAATTGGCATTTTAGCAAGCAATTGACACTAATTAGAATTAATTGGAACTTAGGTATGAACATTTAGGCACAAGATTCACACTGTTTTATGCGCAAGTAAAAAAAAAGGGGGTGCGGAAATGGGAGAGTCATGGGCAAAACGGGGACATTCCTAGCATTTACACACGTTGTTATAGAACACGGGGGAGACGTGCCTAATTTAGGTGCGTACATTTGCACTACATTTTAGATGATGCAAATGGCCATGCCTAAAGTTAGGCATGATTCCCAGGTCTAAGCAATATTCTATAAACTGTACGTATCTATAAGTGCGTCTTATAGAATAGCGCTTTTTCTGTGCCAGTTTTTAGGTGCCATATTTAGAATCTAGCCCTAATTGTGTTAATTTGCAGTTGTGCACCTATTCCAGCGGTTCCTAAACTATGGGCTGTAGCACCCTGGTGCGTCACAGTGAACTCTCAGGGGTTCCATGGCAAGTCTTGACCTCCCTCCCACTGCCCACAATACAGCATCGCTTCCTACTTTCCCCTCCTGCAGGTTCAGAATCTGCTGCTTTCCCCGTTGCCGCTGCAGTGCTTGCAGCTTACATTTTCAGGCCGTCTGCGATTTACACAGGCACTGCAGGGACTTCCCTCTGCCGCATCCAGCCCATGCAACAGGAAGTTGCATCAGAGACTGGTTGGACACAGTAGAGGGAAGACTCCGGAGTGCCTGTGCATTCACTCTGCATCCCTTCACTACCTCTCCGCCCTGCAGCCCCTCACTACCTCTCCACCCTCATCTCTTCCTACACTCCTTCCCTAAAACTCCGTTCACTGGGCAAATCTTTCCTAATTGCACCCTTCTCCTCCATCGCTAACTCCAGACTCCGCTCCTTCTATCTCGCCGCACCTTATGCCTGGAATAGGCTTCCTGAGCCATTACGTCTAGCTCCATCTCTCGGAGCCTTCAAATCCGGGCTAAAGGCCTACCTGTTTGATGCTGCTTTCAACTCCTGACTTGTAACTTTTATCTTATCCTTATGTGTCCTTCTGTCTGTCCTTCCCTTATCCTTCTTGGTCCTGTCTGTTTGTCCTGATTTAGATTGTAAGCTCTTTTGAGCAGGGACTGTCTTTCTTCTTCATGTTCAATTGTAAAGCGCTGCGTACGACTGGTAGCACTATAAAAGTGATTTATAGTAGTAGTAGTAGTACTGTGTTAATTGCTTACAGCCCGAAAAAGCAAACTGCAAGCACTGCAGCGGTGGTGGGGGAAGGAGACGGAAGCAGCAGCGATCCTTGATCTGCGGGAAGGAAGGTAGCGAGCGATATTGGATTTGGGGAAATGGAGAGGTGTGTTGGAGAACCCGGTTCAGTTCCCTCTGTAGCTCTGTGTGACCCTGGGGAAGTCACTTAACCCTATGTTGCCCCAGGTACAACAGTAGTACAATGTACTACTTAGACTGTGAGCCCACCAGTGGCGTAGCCAAGGGTGGGCTGGGGTGGGCCCAGGCCCACCCACTTTAGGTTCAGGCCCACCAAGTAGCAGCACACCTATAATGTGGCTGGCAGGGACCCCAAGCGCCACCAGCCAAAAACTCCCAACAGCTGTTTGCTGCCAGTGAAAATCTGCTATTTAAAAGGTATACGGAGGAGGGAGGATGTTTGAAAGACCATATGGCATGCAGACGAGAGAGGGAGAAACCAAATCACTTGTAGGACAAGGTGGAGTTCTGCCCACCCACTTTGGGTCCAGGCCCACCCAAACTTGGGTGTCTGGCTACGCCCCTGGAGCCCACTAGAGACAGTACCTACTGTGTTTCCCCGAATATAAAACACTGTCTTATATTAATTTTTGCTCCCAAAATGGCGCTAGGTCTTATTTTCAGGGGATGTCTTATTTCGGGGAAACACGGTTGGCCCGCCCACCCTCCCTCCATCACTCCTGCAACTAACCCCCCACCCGAGATGGCCCCCCCCCACCCGAAGTCGCCGGGCCCCCCCTCCATCGCTCCGGAACTAACCTGAAGCCTCCTTTCACTTGCCTTCCAGTTCACATCGCAGCAAGCAGCAGGGCAGGCCTCTCCTTCCTTCCGTGCCCCGCCCTCGCCTGACGTTACGTTACGTCAGGCGAGGGCGGGACGCGGAAGGAAGGAGTGGCCTGCCCTGCTGCTTGCTGCGATGCGAACTGGAAGGCATGTGAAAGAAGGCTTCAGGTTAGTTTCGGAGCGACGGAGGGGGGGGTGGGGCGGCGATCTCGGGTGGGGGGGGCCATCTCGGGGGGGGGGGGGGGTTAGTTGCAGGAGCGACGGAGGTAGGGTGGGCGGACCAACCGTGTTTCCCCGAAATAACACATCCCCTGAAAATAAGACTTTGCTAGGCCTTACTTTCGGGGGAGGCCTTATATTTACTAAGGGCACCAAAACCTGGGTAGGTCTTATTTTCGGGGGATGTCCTATTTTCGGGGAAACATGGTATATAATGAAACTGTGAACTGCTTAGTTCTAAGCAGTATATAAAATGCTAAAACGAATGAATGACTCTGCCAGGCAAAAGGCTGCACACGACTGCACTGCAATGAGGTCTGGGCTCAGCCCATCAGGGCCTGGAAAAGCAGGACTTGCTTAAAACTGAAAATGAAGGCAAAAACTAATGATAATAGGACTTGATATACCACCTTTCTATGGTTTTTCCAACTACATTCAAAGCCGTTTACATACTATATACATGTACCTGAGGCAATGGAGGGTTAAGTAACTTGCCCAGAGTCACAAGGAGCTGCAGGGGGAATCAAGCCCAGCTCCCCAGGAGCAAAGTCTGCTGTACTCACCACTAAGCTGCTACTCCTCCAGTCCACTCCACTGCAGAGGTTTCTTTTGGTTGCTTTATAATCACAGTGGAGGAATAGCCTAATGGTTTGTGCAGTGGGCTGAGATCCTGGGGAACCAGGTTCCATTCCCACGCTCCTTGTGATCCTGGGCAAGCCATTTAACTCTCTATTTCCCCAGGTACCGCAAAAAAAACCCCCCTAAAAAACCCAAAAAGCAATCCAGATTGTAAGCCCTACTAGGGACAGAGAAGGTATCTGAATATACCCCCTAATTCTGTAAAAGTCACCCAAAATTGTGTGCATACAATTTAATTAAATAACAAGCTAATTAGCACTAATAACTGGCTTGTAACAAGCAATTATTGGCACTAATTAAATTTAATTGAACTATATGCCCATAAATTTAGGCGCAGGATTCACGCCTAAATTTTACATGCGATCTGAAAAAAGGGCCACAGAAATGAGAGGGTCATAGGCGGAATGGGGATGTTCCTAAAATTAATGCACATTGTTACAGAATAAAGGGGATAAGCACCTAATATTGGTACATACATTTGCACCATGTTTCAGTTGGTGCAAATGGCTGCACCTAAAGTTAGGCACAATTCACGGGCGTAAGCGCTATTCTATATCCTCCACCTAACTTTAAGCTTGGCTTATAGAATAGCGCTTTTTTCAGCACCAATTTTTTGGGTGCCATATATAGAATCTGCCCCATAGTAACATAGTAACATAGTAGATGACGGCAGAAAAAGACCTGCACGGTCCATCCAGTCTGCCCAACAAGATAACTCATATTTGCTGCTTTTTGTGTATATCCTACTTTGATTTGTACCTATGCTCTTCAGGGCACAGACCGTATAAGTCTGCCCAGCACTATCCTCACCTCCCCAGCCTTGCCTCCCAACCCCGGCTCTGGCACAGACCGTACAAGTCTGTCCAGCACTATCCCCGCCTCCCAACCACCAGTCCCGCTTCCCACCACCGGCTCTGGCACAAACCGTATAAGTCTGCCCAGCCCTATCCCCGCCTCCCAACCTCCAGCCCCGCCTCCCGATCTTGACTAAGCTCCTGAGGATCCATTCCTCAGCGCTATGTACAGCGCTACATATGTCTAGTAGCAACTATAGAAATGGCAAGAGACACATCACGTTCTGAGGGGACAAGGCACTATAGGACAGTAGCTCACCTAACACACATAAGGCTGCTGAATTATTACAGACCAACTCTTAGGGGTTTACAAACACAATACAAATTACCCTTCCCTGGACACCAGGGGCGAAGCCAGACTTGAGCAGGAGGGGGGTCCAGAGCCCGAGGTGAGGGGGCATATATTAGCCTCCCCCCCCCCCCCGGTGCCGCCGCCCCGTGCAGGACGTCAAACTCACAGAAACAGAAGCCTTGCAGATCAGCAATGCGGCTGCGCCGGAGAAGAGGACTTCGGCTGGCGGGGGTTGGTGACCCCGGCCAGCAAAGGTACCCAACGGTGATGGCGGGGGAAGGTTGGCGGCAGGGGGCCCAGGGCCAAATCTATGGGGGCCCATGCCCTCGTGGCCCCACATAGCTACACCCCTGCTGGACACAATGAAGCAGCTTGCTCAGTACTGGGTGTGCTCAGCACCCACTGCTACCCAAAGAGCGGGATTCTATGCCTAGAGTTACCTTATTCCCAGAGACATTTGGTCCATCAACTGGATAACTATCCAGTTAAAGTTAGGACTGCAAAAAGACTGCTCTAACTTTATGCAATTATCTATCCAGATAGTGAGCTACATATCGTCACTCTCTGAATAACTTAAAGGGGCACCACAGAATCTAGATATTGAGCACCGGCCACTATCCGGAAACTAGTGCTGAATTTCTGGATTTAGCTTAGCTGTGGTGGGCCCATTTAAAGAAAACACTGACTATCCTGACTAGATATTGACTAGTTGAATTATGACATGAGGAAAATACGTAGGTTAGGAACAATCTCTTTATTTAAATATACACTCGACTCAACACAGCCGTGTTTTGGCGCTACAGACGCCTTCTTCAGGGGTCTTGTGATATATAGATATACGAATATTAAGCTCAAAGAGAATGAAAGCAAGGCTTCTGCTACAATTGTAACCCTTTACTTTACTTTACTTCTTGTATTCTGCAACTACCCAGAAGATCACAAAAAGCAGCAGGCAGATCCTGTGAACTTATTTCTGGGGGCCAGCGACTGTGCTGGCTTCTCTCTGTGTTTGTGTTAGTCTTGTCTCTAGTCTCTGCACTGACATGAGGAGAATACCCCAAATAACAGACTTTCTAACATTCCCGTACATGGCACGGGAAACAAAATGAAACAATAATGTTCTGGCTTCACACCCCTTGTGGTTAGATTAATGGGCTGAGACCAGGGAAACCAGGGTTCAAATTCAGCACTTGGTAACCTTAGGCAAGTCATTGTACTGTTAACGAGTGGTATAGGCAGGACTGACTTTTGGTGGATTCTGAAGTTAACATTAATGGGTGTCAGGCAAAATATTTACACGTGTTAAATCAATTTTGCACACACTACCTTTTACTAAGCTGCTCTAGGTATAAGCACTATTTTATAAACATGCCTAACTTTAAAGTGTGGTTTATAGAACAGCGCTGAGCGTTATTTTTTTCGGTGTCGATTTTTAGGCACCATATATAGAATCTAGCCCTAAATCTCACAGGTGGCACTACAGAAGATCCAACTAACCCTCCTCTGCCTCCCCTAAAGTGGCATGAAAGCACTTGCCTTGTGCTCAGTCTTAATGTCTTCCGGGCTCTTCACTGGACCTGAATAGCTAATAACTTCATTACCAGTCATTTAATATGCTGTGCCTACATGTGGGTTTGCACAGAATTATCTTCTGTGGAGATACCTCTCTACATCGTGCCCATAAAGTTACACATAAAACGGTAATGGAATTCAAACATGCGTGGGATAAACACAAAGGAATCCTGTTTTGAAGGAATGGATCCACGGAATCTTAGCGGAGATTAGGTGGCGACTCCGGTAATTGGGAAGCAAAACCAGTGCTGGGCAGACT
Source organism: Microcaecilia unicolor (assembly GCF_901765095.1). Taxonomy (NCBI): domain Eukaryota; kingdom Metazoa; phylum Chordata; class Amphibia; order Gymnophiona; family Siphonopidae; genus Microcaecilia; species Microcaecilia unicolor. The sequence goes on along the minus strand of NC_044038.1, from coordinate 201,692,171 downwards.
TCTACGGTCTACGCCCTGATTGTGACTGAATAGATATGGAAGGGCTGCTGGAGTGTAAATTTTAAGGGGTTTCAACGTTAGCTTCAGAACTTAGTACAAGAAGAGTGCTGGGCAGACTTCTACAGTCTGTGCCCTGAGAATGGCAAGGACAAATCAAACTCGGGTATACATATAAAGTATCACATACCATGTAAAATAAGTTTATCTTGTTGGGCAGATTGGATACACCATACAGGTCTTTATCTGCCGTCATTTATCATGTTACTATATCTACTAAGCTCTGTGGTCCCTTCCTCTCCCTTAGAGATCCTCTCTGCTTGCCCCATGCTTTCTTAAATCCATCACCTCTACTGGGAAGCTGTTCCACCAATCTACCATTCTTTCCAAAAAGAAGTATTTCCTTAGATTACTCCTTCATCATATGTCCCCTGTTCCAGAGCTTCTTATCAGCTGAAAGAGATGTGCTTCCTGTCCATTTATGCCACTGAGATATTTTAATGTCTCTGTCATATCTCCTCTCTCTCACTTTTCTTCCAAAGCACATATATTTAAATCTTTAAGCAGAACAGCAACAAAATCCCCAAATAACAGGATATAAGTTAGGGCAATGAATGTGTGACTGAGAATGTAGTGTCAGCACAGTGCTGTCTGAAGAAGTTCAGGAAGGAATTCAGTGCCAGGATCCCAACTGAAAACCTCTTATATGAGCAGAAAGATTTTCGGAGCAAAAGTGACCACAAAGAAATGAGTTTTTAGGCTGCACTTGAACCCGAGCAGAGAGGGAGCCTGGCACACATGTTTTGAAAGGCTATTCCAGGTTTTCAGTACAGAAAAGCAGAACACGGGGAGCCCCGATTTTGTGATGGGGAGAGAGGCACAGATAAAAGCATTCTGCATGACGAATGAAGGTAAGAAGGGGAGAAAAAAAATGAGGAGCTGTGGATTGGACACCCAAATAGGCAAGTATAAGAAGTCTGAATTTTATGCAGTAGTGGACAGGGAGCCAATGTACTTTTTCAGAAGAAGAGTTACACAATCTATAGATGAATTGTGCTGTTGAATTTTGAACAGACTGTTGTAGAGGTAATGGAGCAATACTGTTCCATATTTACTTTTAGGCAGGTTGGGAGGTGGTTGGAATTAGGAGGGATTCAGAAATAACATATGTACGTTGCATTTTCAAATGTCTGCCTTCTAGTTCCTAGCCAAGCTGAGCCTGCATACCAAACAGGTGCAAAGTGCCTACCCAGTTGTACCTGTGGATAATTTGCACCTGGACTTTGCAACTAGAATGGATCCACGGAATCTTAGCGGAGATTAGGTGGTGACATCGGTAATTGGGAAGCAAAACCAGTGCTGGGCAGACTTCTACGATCTACGCCCTGATTGTGACTGAATAGATATGGATGGGCTGGAGTGTATATTTTAAGGGGTTTCGACGTTAGATTCAGAACTTAGTACAAGAACAATGATAGGCAGACTTCTATGGTCTGTGCCCTGAGAATGGCAAGCACAATTCAAATTCGGGTGTAAAGTATCATATACCATGTAAAATTAGTTTATCTTGTTGGGCAGACTGGATGGACCATTCAGGTCTTTACCTGCCATCATTTACTATGTTACTATCAGGCTCATTTAAAAGAGAAGGACGCCCATCTTTCGACACAAATCGCAAGATGGGCGTCCTTCTCACAGGGTCGCCCAAATCGGCATAATCGAAAGCCGATTTTTGGCGTCCCCAACTGCTTTCCATCGCGGGGATGACCAAATTTCCCAGGGGCATGTCTGAGACGTAGTGAAGGCGGGACTTGGGCGTGCCTAGCACATGGGCATCCTCGACCCATAATGGGAAAAAAAGGGCATCCCTGACAAGCATTTGGACAACTTTACCTGGTCCAGTTTTTCTTACTACCAAGGCACAAAAAGGTGCCTGAACTGACCAGAGGGACTCGGGGATGACCTCCCCTTACTCCCCCAGTGGTCACTAACCCCCTCCCACCCTCAAAAAAGAACTTTAAAAATATTTTGTGCCAGCCTCAAATGTCATACTCAGGTCCATCGCAGCAGTATGCAGGTCCCTGGAGCAGTTTTAGTGGGTGCAGTGCACTTCAGGCAGGCGGACCCAGGCCCATCCCCCCTACCTGTTACACTTGTGGTGATAAATGTGAGCCCTCTAAAACCCACCACAAACCCACTGTACCCACATCTAGGTGCCCCCCTTCACCTGTAAGGGCTATGGTAGTGGTGTACAGTAGTGGGCTTTGGCGGGTTTGGGGGGGGGGAGCTCAGCACACAAGGTAAGGGAGCTATGTACCTGGGAGCTTTTTCTGAAGTCCACTGCAGTGCCCCCTAGGGTGCCCGGTTGGTGTCCTTCCTGGCATGTCAGAGGGACCAGTGCACTACGAATGCTGGCTCCTTCCATGACCAAAGGGCTTGCATTTGGCTGTTTCTGAGATGGGCGTCCTTAGTTTCCATTATCGCCGAAAATCAGAAATGACCAAGTCTAAGGACGACCATCTCTAGGGACGACCTAAATGTATTATCGAAACGAAAGATGGATGCCCATCTTGTTTCGATAATAAACGTCCTGCGAGGACGTCCTCAGGAAAGCCTGGGCGCCCCTTTCAATTATTTCCCTCCACGTTACATTAACCCTGTTCTAGCATACACACAATCTGCTTCGGCCCCTAAGCTTCCCCACATGTGAATGGCCCCTGTACTGAAATGGCATTTAAAGATCTGGGCTTCTCCAGATGTTTAAATGCTGCCATTTAGACGTGGGGATGCTTCTAAAGGAACTAAACACACATGACATCTTTTTTATTCTGTTTTAAGAGGCATGCATTAGTTTAGACTCTTGTTCTAAAAATGTTGTGTTTAGATACAAATTGAGAGAAAATGGTTGGAAAATAACACTTTTCACTGTCAAAGGAATCTGCCTTTAGAATGGGATGAATTGCAAAGCCATATTTATTGCTGGTTTCGCAGTAGGGGATGGGGGAGTTCTCCTCCTGCATGCTTATATATCGGTCTTTGTCCTAAACAAGAAAACTTAATTGACAAGATTCCTCTATTCTTCAACTTCTGTGTCTCTCTGCCAGGGGCGTAGCTACGGGTGGGCCTGGGTGGGCCCAGGCCCACTCAATCACAACTCAGACCCACCCAGTCAGCGCTCGGAAAATTGGGCATTTAAAAAAGAATATGTGAAGCCGTTTCGCAGGCAGCGCTTCGCGTCTGCCCTGCGTGCATTACAAAAGAAGGAAATCATCTCGTCGGCGTCGGGCCTTCCCTCACTGTGTCCCATCCAATCATTCCTGCCCACTGCCGCTGATCCTCGTCTCGCTGCCATCGCTTGTTTAAAATAGCCACTGAGACTTCAAGCAGTGGTCTCGTAAGACTTCCGCTTGAAGTCTTGGTGGCCATTTTAAACAAAAGGTGGCAGTGAGACAAGGATCAGTGGCAGGAAAGAGTGTGGATCTTTCCTGCTCCAAAGAAGTCACTAGACCACCAGGGTACCTTGAGGTGTGTGCATGGAGGGCACCCTGCAGCTCGGGGAAGGAAAAGCAATGCATGGTTCAAAGGGATCCCTGCAGACCTGGGTCCATCCCCACAGGATCCCTGAGGACCCAGGTCCATCCCTGCGGGATCCCTGTGAACCTGGAAGGTATCCCTGCAGGATTCCCACTATTCCCGTACCCCTGCAGCTCTCTACTCTGCAGTTCTCTGGATAGTTTAATGTAGCTATTTCCTACCCAGTCCTCAGGACACACCTAGTCTCATCGAATTGTCGGAATATTCATAATGAATATTCATGAGTTAGGTTTGCATGGAATTGAAGCAGTGCATGCAAATCTATCTCAAGCATATTCATTTTAGAAATCCTGAAAACCTGATAGGACTAGATGTGCCCTGAGGACTGGGTTGGGAATGGCTGGTCTAATGGAGTAAGGCTTGGCGAGAAAATGACTGAGCCTGCTCTCATCAAGAAGTTTTGCCCCTGGACATATATGAAAAATACATTTGGAAAACGAGGGAGCCTATAGTGACTCTTACCAGCCTTTTCTGGGGTTTGATCAGTGGTCTGTTGATGCCATTCATTTTGTGATAAAGGCCACAGGCATTGCACAGATAATGCCCTGTCCCGTCTCTTCTCCACAAGGGGGTGGACATGGCCCCACAGTTCACACACTCTCTGCTTTCCCCAGGGAATTCTTCCAGAAATTCTGAGACAAAGATATGAAAACAAGACAATTCAAACACACCCTGCTTTATGGCACACAATGTTGTGGGGCTTGGGGAGGGGGGGGGGAGTAGTGATACCATGATTTTTTATGTGAAATAAACCAAGTGTAAGGCCATTTCCAACACAAGTAAATAAATAAATTAACCATGACACTTGGCTTATAAAATCTCTTAATATATTCATATTTTGACTTTAGTGTTGATACAGAAAGGAATAACACTTTAAAATATAAAATACAAGGAATATCTAGTACAATATAAATATAGTCAGAGCTCATGTTGTTTGCCCCAGGTGATACAATGTTACTATGTCACTATGGGGCCCTTTTACGAAGCCGCGATAGGCTCTATGCGCATACAGCATGCAACCAAATGAGACTACCATCAGGCCAGCGCACCCTCCGGGTGGTAATTTCAAATTTGGTGCGCGCCCATAACGCGTGGATTATTTATTTATTTCCTCCTCTGTGCGGTAATCGGCACTTGGCGCGTGCCAACCGGTCACTGCATTTGTAGCGTATGAGCCTTTACCGCTAGATCAATGGGTGGCATTAAGGGCTCAGGCCGGTTTTGGGTGCACGCTGGTTTCATTTTTACCACAGGCCCTTTTCCCGTGTCATTAAAAAAAAGCCCTTTTTTGCAGATGCGGTAAAAAATGGACTAGTGCACGCCCAATACATGCGCCTACACTACCGCAGGCCACTTTTTACCACGGCTTAGTAAAACGGCCCCTCTATTTCTGAGCTTGAATCTAAAGACAATTTTCCTTAGGGGTGGGGGAATTCATCCTTGATGGACTTTGCCATTTTCTGTTTAAGATAAAAAAGAGATCTTCTGATATTCACCCTTTAGATTCTTCAATCATTCATTAATTTGTTGCTTAAATGTGTGGTATGAAAATCAGTTTTAACAGTATTCAATGTTTCTATAATTAGCACCATTAAATCACATGCACATTTATTTCATATGGAATTCCAACATTGCCCAAAATTATGTCTTCAAAAAACAATTTTTATTATATAAAATTGCTTAGCCCTTTTGGTATACATTCCTGTATGCAATATTCAGTTAACGTTGATCCATGCAATTCCATAATTATCAATCTTTTTATGCAAAGACAAAATGTCAGCCCATCAGGAATAAGCAGGACTGTTAGAGGAATCAGACCAAAATTTAAAAAAAAGGTTAAAAGATTTGAAACATTCTTAAGAATAGCTGGAAGCAGCCCTTTATAATGTAGACCCCCATAATCTCAATCAATAAGCATCTCAACTCAAATATCCAGAAGGTACTAGAGATCAAATATCTAAAAATATAAGTATTAATTTTATTTTTAAAAAATTGATATTCCACACAATTTGCAATTCTCAGTGGATAACAAAACACACAGAGTATCAGTTAAAACATCATTCAACTGCAACAAGTGGAGGGAATTTTCGATATGACGTCTAAGTCCGACTTTGAACGTCTTGCAAAAAAACGTCCAAAATGTGAATAGGAAAGGAGGTCATTTTCAAAAAAGAAAAACGTCTTTTTTTTTCCAAAATAGCTTTTTGAACAAGGTTTTGTGATTTGGACGTTTTGTTTTTTGGTCCATTTTTGAAAAAAAAAAAAAAAGATGTCCAAGTACAAAACGCACAAAATCAAGCCATTGGGAAGTAGGAGGTGCCAGCACTTTAGTAGACTGGTCCCCCAGATATCCCAGGAAAGCAATAGGGCACCCTAGTGGGCACTGCAATGGAGTTCATAAAATGCTCCCAGGTACTCATCCCACCATTGCTCCCTTATCTTGTCTGCTGAGCTCCCCAAAACCCACTACCTCCAACTGTTTACCATTACCATAGCCCTTATGGGTGAAGGGGGCACCTATATGTGGGTACAATGGGTTTCTGGTGAGCTTTGGAGGGCTCACAGTTTCCTTCACAAGTATAATAGGTAGGGGGAGGTATGGATCTGGGTTCACCTGTCTACAGTGCACTGCACCCACCACTAGACTAGTCCAGGAACCTGCGTGCTGCTCTAATGAACCGGAATATTACATCTGAGGCTGGCAAGTAATGTTTGAAATCACATTTTTGAGGGGTTGGAGGGGTTAGTGACCACTGGGGGAGTAAGGAGAGGTCATCCCTCATTCCCTCCAGTGGTCATCTGGTCATTTAGGGCACCTTTTTGCGCCTTAATCATTATAAATCTCCAAATCCCAAATTCTTATTGATAAGTATGCAACAATAATAATCAATATGTCAACAGCATACTACTGGAGCTGCTATAGTAGAAAGATTGATTCAATATGGTTCTGGGTGATCCTTTTACTCATTTTATTCATTATAAAAACAGGTCTAGCTCAAAACATCTTCGTTTTAGTCCTGGATGGTTTTGTTTTGTTCCATTATGGCTGAAAAATGTCCAAGTGTTAGGAATGCCCAGATCCCTCCCTTAACATGCCACTGACATACCCCCTTGTGACGTGAATGCACTTCTGATGGACTTGATAGAATAAATTGGTTTTGAAAATACCAATTTGGATGTTTTTGTGAGAAAATTTCCAAATGCAGATTTATGCCACTTTTTTGGACATTTTTCTCTTTTGAAAATGAGCTCCATAATCTACTGGGAGAAAAGCCACCAAGGTGGAGGAACAGAAGAAGCCTTACAGAATATGTAGAGCCAAAGGACAGTAAGGTTAATGAATAAGTCTTCCAACACTTAAAACACTCGTACAACTATTGGCTGCTCAAGTTTGTAGAATCTCAATTTCAGCAAGGAATCTCTTCTAAATGATTTTGTCTAAAGAACTCCTTTGCAAGAAATATTTGCATTTTATTTACATGTGAGCCAATAAAACTTCCACAGGCTGGAACTAGACAAAGATCACTTTTTATTTTTTAGACAACAAAAATAAAGCAAACAATGAAAGCTCTTTTCTATAAAAATTGAAAATAAAAAACATTTTGAGTTCAGACACTCTAGTTTACTAAGCAAACACTCATTTATGCTAATTGTTTTTACCGATAGACCTACAGCACCTTTGTACTTAAACAAATATAAAGTACAACATTAGCTTTAAGAACAACTCATATTTAAGCTTTGCTTATGTTATAGATCAACATTTCCCAATATTTATTGTAGGGCCCCACCCTCTCCCCCAGAAGAAGGGCATTTACTTTCAGAAAGTATTTTGGAGAAAGCTGACTGAAACCATCACACTCACTTATAAGTGCTTAGCCTTGGTGCTAGAGAAAGGACTAGATTTACAACTCAGGACTAACACTGGGGTCCTTTTACCAAGCTGTGGGGAAAAGGGCCCTGGGCTAGCAGCAGGGGCCGTTTTTCCCATGTGCCAGGGCCCTTTTTACGACAACGGGTAAAAAGCCCCCAGGCAAATATGGCCATGAGGTAAGGGAACTCTTACTATGTGGCCATGTGGCAGAAAGCCCTTACCGCCAACTACTGAGGTACCGCCAGGTTACTGCTGTGCAAGCCATTTCCAGAAGTTTTCTTTTTCCCTGGAAATGGCACACCCTTGGGGCGAAACTACCGCTGGCAGCTGCATTGGGCTTACCCAATTTAGCATTCAGTAAGCCTGCGTTGGGCTTACCGATGCTTTGTGGAAGACCCCCCATTGTTCCATCTAGGAACAGAATCTAATGAACAGATTTATGTATTTATTTACTGGGATTTATTAACCGCCTATATAAAGAGATTCACCCAAGGCAGTGTACAGCAGGTGTAGTTTAACAGCATAACAATAGTAAAATAACAAAGTATAAACATAAATTCAACAAATGAGATAAACTTGAAAACAGTAAATTGAAACCTAATAATAGAACTACCGTGAAACAGTATAAAAAATATACACATTTAACCGCACTGGAATTATATTCAGAGATATAATACAATGTTAGCATAATACTAATGATAAACCTAATAAGCGTGCACCTAAGATTGTCACGCATGACCTAATGATACCTGATTGGTACACTACTACTATTAATTAACACTTCTGAAGCACTATCAGGCATACACAGTGGTGCACAGAAACTTATACAAGAGAGAAGAGCCCTGTTCCATGCACCATATATCCTAGCCAAGTATATTAATATTTAATATTAAAATCAAAGGGGGCAGCAACCAGGAAGGCTGCATGGGATCATTTACCAAAAGACTGTCAGGGGCATAATTGAAAGAGAAGGACGCCTGTCTTCCGACACAAATCGGGAGATGGGCGTCCTTCTCTCAAGGTCGCCCAAATCGGCATAATCGAAAGCTGATTTTGGGCGTCCTCAACTGCTTTCCGTCACGGGGACGACCAAAGTTCACAGGGGCGTGTCGGCAGTGTACCAAAGGCGGGGCGAGGGCATGGTTAAGAGATGGGCGTCCTCGCGATGGAAAGCAGTTGAGCACGCCCAAAATCGGCTTTCAATTATGCCAATTTGGGCGACCTTGAGAGAAGGATGCCCATCTCCCGATTTGTGTCGGAAGATGGGCGTCCTTCTCTTTCGATTATGCCCCTGTTAGGGGGGTCTTTTATAAAGCGGCAGTAACCGCTTGCTAAAACAGAAGAACCGCTAGGCTACTGCAGCAGCCCGGCGGTTGTTCCCACCCCCAGCATGCGCCTTTTCCAGTGCTACAAACATATTTTAATTTTTGTAGCGCCGGTGTTTACCCGGCTGTAATCGGCAGTGCCGCGCGCTGCCCGGTTACCACGGGGTTAGCACAGGAGCCCTTAGCGCCACCTCAATGGGTGGCGGTAAGACCTCCCCCCCAAAAAATGGATGCGCGGCTAGTGCTTCACTTGCCACATGGCCAATTCTTAAAAAAAGGACCTGCCTTTTAGCTACTGCGGTAAAAGTGGGCCTCGGCGCACGTCAGAAACACATGCTGAAGCCGGTGCAGGCTCCTTTTTGCTGCAGCTTTGCAAAAGGACCCCTTAGGGAGTCTTTTACTAATCCACACTAACATTTTTTAGCTCATGGTAGAAATCAGTGGATGGTAAACACTGAGACGCATCTTGGTGTTTACCGCCAGCTGATTTCTACTGTGAGTTAAAAATGCTACCGTGGCTTAGTAAAAGACCTTCCAAATATACAACCGCTAGAAAGCAGGAGCAAATTTGTTGGCAATGAAGTAAATATTCTGCCAGTGGCGTTCTTTTGGCTGGCACTATCATTATGCCAGGATACTTAATACCAGGCCATGTCTGGGCACAGATATCGAATATCTGGCTTTATGTGGCCAGATATCTCTTATCCGGTTAAGTACGATAAGTGAAACCGGAAAAAGGTAGGATTGAATTTTATGCAGTCTGAGTTCTCTGGTTAACGTAGGTTGTTAAGGGGCCCTTTTACTAAAGGGTGGAAAGGGTAGCACGGGCTTGACATGCGGCAAATCGGGTCTACAGTCAGGCTCGCACAGGAGCCCAGTGATAGTCCTGTCTTTGCTGTGCACCACTTCCGGTGCTAGAAAATACATTTTTATTTTCTAGCACCGGGGGTGGGGTGGGGGGGAGTGTGCCCAGTGGTAATCGGGCAGTGCCGTGATGATAGAATTTACAGTACAGTAATAACTGGAAATCCCAGTTGAAATAGGCAACTATGCCAGGTTGGATGGCAGACTTTGCTGACAGGATTAACTGGCAGCTGAGTCTTGCAAACTGCATCTACTATAAAAAGTCAACAGAACTGAAGACAACACTGAAGACAGTCAATCCAGCAGGCCAGATGCTTCTCATTTCAACCAGGTCAGTGCAGTAGGCTGGTGATGGTGAGGTACAATGCAGAAAGGCTGTACCCTCCTAGGAGTGTGTGGATGCTCCAGCAACAGCCATGTTAGAATTGGTACATAAGAACATAAGACTAGCCATACTGGGTCAGACCAATGGTCTATCTAGCCCAGTATCCTTTTTCCAACAGTGGCAAAACCAGGTCACAAGTACCTGGCAGAAACCCAAATCATGGCAACACTCCATGCTACCAATCCCAGGGCAAGCAGTTGCTTCCCCATGTCTGTCTCCATAGCAGACTATGGACTTTTCCTCCAGAAACTTGTCCAAACCTTTTTTTAAACCTATATACGCTAACTGCTATTACTAAATCCTCCAGCAAAGAGTTCCAGAGCTTAACTATTCGTTGAGTGAAAAAATATTTCCTCCTATTTGTTTTGAAAGTATTTCCATGTAACTTCCTCGAGTATCCCCAAGTGCTTTTAGAACGAGTAAAAAATGGATTTACTTCTACTTGTTCTACACCACTTAGGATTTTGTAGACCTCAATCATATCTCCCCTCAGCCATATCTTTTCCAAGCTGAAGAACCCTAACCCCTTTAGCCTTTCCTCATATGAGAGAAGTTCCATCTCTTTTATCATTTTGGTCACTCTTCTTTGAACCATGTCTTTTTTGAGATATGGCTACCAGAACTGAATGCAATATTCAAGGTGAGGCAGCACCATGGACCGATACAAAAACATTATAGTATTTTCACTGTTATTCACCATCCCTTCCCTAATAATTCCTAGCATCCTGTTTGCTTTTTTGGCTGCTGCCGCACATGGAGCAGAAGATTTCAGCGTATTGTCTATAATGACACCTAGACTTTTTTTTATGGTTGCTGACCCCCAAGGTGGACCCTAGCATCAGGTAACTATGATTCTGATTATTCTTTCCATTGTGCATGACCTTGCATTTGCTATAGCAACAAACAGGCAGGTGTGGATTAACAAGATAATACAATCAAACCACACTCAAAAATCCACTCGATGAAAAATAACCACTACAACATTGCAAAAAAGGGAAGGAAAAGCCTCAAAGAGCTCAAAATCTAGAAAAAGATTTAAAAAGCTGAAAGGCCCGGGGGGGGGGGGGGGGGGGGGGGGTGTATTGCCTGAACAGTGACAGCTTGGCTCTGATTCAGCACGTCGAATTGGCGCTTTGAAAATAAGTGCTTTACTGTTGGTGCTTCACTTGGATATAGACACAAATTGTCAGAAAATAATGCAATGAGAAGTAGCACATAAAGAACGTAATGATAAATAACATTAAAAACATTTTTTTGAAGGTTTTTGCCAATGATGAATGAATAAGAGATCATAGTGATCCTTTCAGCAAAGGATTCATTTAATCTCTCCGCTATGGCTTTGTCTTCCCTGATTGCCCCTTTTACCCCTCGGTAATCTAGCAGTCCAACCGATTCATTTGCCAGCTTCTTGCTTTTACTATACCTAAAAAAAAATTTTACTATATGTTTTTGTCTCCAACGCAATCTTTTTTTCAAAGTCCCTCTTTGCCTTCCTTATCAGCGCTTTGCATTTGACTTGACGTTCCTTATGCTGTTTCTTATTATTTTCAGTTGGTTCCGTCTTCCATTTTCTGAAGGATTTTCTTTTAGCTCTAATAGCTTCCTTCACCTCACTTTTTAACCATGCCGGCTGTCGTTTGGTCTTCCTTCTTCTTTTTTTAATAGTATCAACTTGCATTTGTCCACATTAAATTTCATCTGCCATTTGGATGCTCAATCTTCCAATTTCCTAAGGTCTTCCTGCAATATTTCACAGTCCGCACGTGTTTTAACAACCTTGAATAGTTTTGTGTCATCTGCAAATTTACTATTCTTTAATTTATCGATTTGACTCAGCGTATCTTCCAGGTTCACCAAGATTTCTTTCCGTTCAACCTTTGAAAACCATTTCCAGTACAGGCAGATCTCTTACATCTTCTTCTGCAAAGACCGAAGCAAAGATTTCATTCCGTTTCTCTGCTCTGGCCTTGTCCTCCCTGAGTGCCCCTGGAAGTTACTTAGTTAAAAATGGAAATCAAGGGTTGCTGGGTGTGAATTAAATTGAGGATACTGCAGGTTCAGCTACCATGGGGTGGAGTACAAATGAGGAAGACTCCGAAATTGTCTTGGATAGGGAGAAATACTTGACAAAGCAATCGCTTCTCTTGCTGACAGCTGGATAATTATTTTATTTATATGGCATTTATTACCCAGTAGCAAAAAGAGAGGGCTTCGCTGACATTAACTACCAAAGACTTGTTTGTTCGAGACGCAGTTTTTAAAATCTTTTTGATATCATCTAAGCGTTTCTATTTGATTCTGTTTGAGAGAGTCTATCTCCGTTTGACTCCTGACACAGGCACATGAGTGCGAAAAAACAGCCCGTGTTGGGTCTTTTGATTAAAGGACTTTTGATTGTTCCGTCCTGAAGGCCCTTTTGTGCTTTTTTTCTGTTTTGTAACATTTTTTACCCACAAATTCAATACATTCATTCACTCGGCAGGTAATAAACGAGCAGGAATAACTGAGCAGACTGGATGGGTCAATTAGTCTTTTCTGCTGGTTACTATGTTGCTGACAGCCTATAGCCTTTAAGAGTGCCATTTTCAAAACATTTTACCGCAAGCAGTGATTTACCCATGCAACCTGGCTGTTTGAAAATTAACCTCATGAATTCCAGTTGAAAGTGTATATGGAGAGACATTTTCGATACGAGTCTGAGTCCAACTTTGGATGTTTTGCTCAAAATGTCCAGAATCCGAACAGCAAATATAGCTATTTTCGAAATAGCAAAATGTCTATCTTTTTTTCTAATGGCTTCTTACTAGATGTTTTTGTGCTCTGTGCATTTATCTTTTTGTTCCACTAAAAAAAAAAAAAAAAAAAAGTCCAAGTGAAAAACGTACAAAATCAAGCCACTGGGTTGTAGGAGGAGTCAGCATTTTTAGTAGCCTGGCCACATAGACATCCCGGCAGGCTGGCACAGAACTGGAGCACCCTAAGGGGCACTGCACTGGACTTCACCTAAAACCTCCCAGGTACACATCTCACCATTGCTCCCTTTTATTGGAGAGTGAGCCCTCCAAAACCCACCAAAAACCTACTGTACCTAACTGTACACCACTACAATTGCAGGTGTCACCTATATATGGGTACGGTAGGTTCTTAGTGTGTTTTGGAGGGCTCACACTTTCCATTATGAGTGTAATAGTTAGAGTGGATTACGGGCCTGGGTCCCTTTCTCTACAGTGCACTGCACTGATCACTAGGCTACTCCAGGGGCCTGCTTGATGCTCTAATAGGACTGGCTATAACATCTAAGGCTGTCATGTAGGCTGGTATATACTGTTTCTTTTACATCTTTGGGAGGTGGGAGGGGGTAAGTGACCACTGGCGGAGTAAGAGGGGGTCATTCCTTTATTCCTTCAGTGGTCATCTGGATATTTAGGGCACTTTTTGTGGCTTAGTCATTGTTAAAATAGGTCTAGCTCAAAACCTTAGTTTTAGTCATGGATGTTTTCGTTTTGTTCCATTATAGTTCCAGGTCTTAGGAATGCTAAAATCCTACCCTTCACATGTCCACTTGAGATTTGGATGCACTGCAGATGAACTGCATAGAAAAACATCTGGAAAATGGGTTTCAAAAACACTGATTTGGACATTTTGGTAAGAAAAAACATCCAAATGCTGCTTTATGCCACTTTTTAGATGTTTTTCCTTTCGAAAATGAGCCCTATAGGTTTTCAGAGTGCAAATATTTTTAGCTGAATTGGAGGAAGGGCTCCTAGAAATATATTTTGGACAGGATTAGGAAATTATTCGTGTGGGTTATATCTCCAAATCTAAGTATGCAAACTTCCACAGAAAAAGTACCCCCACAAAAATAAGGATTTTCTCTTTGAAAGTTAGATGTAAAATCTGGGGGTACACCATCGTCATTCATTTTGTACATAGGTAAACAGTTTCATAATTGATACCTACATCTTTTTAGAAACCAGTGGTAAAAACAAACAAACAAAGCCTACTTTCCCACCGATATCAGCCCCAACAACGTGTAATGAGTGACTCAAAGGTGTTGCTTTATTACATGGAGGGGCATTTTCAAAAAGTCTAAGTCCAAAAAAAATGTCTATCTCATAGCCATGGTCAAACAGGAAAAATGGCTAGATTTCTTGTTTGATTATGGCTCTGAGATGGATGTTTTTCCAGTGGAGGAGTGGCCTAGTGGTTAGGGTGGTAGACTTTGGTCCTGGGGAACTGAGTTCACTTCCCACTTCAGGCACAAATAGCACCTTGTGACTCTGGGTAAATCACTTAACCCTCCCTTGCCCCATGTAAGCTGCATTGAGCCTGCCATGAGTGGGAAAGCGCAGGGTACAAATGTAACAAAAAAAAAAAATCTCCAAAATGAATAGCCATTTTCTGAAGTGAAACATCCAACTTTTGAACGCCTTTCTGGTATGATTATCAAAAATATGGCCACACAGTTATCCCTGCAGAACAGAGGAGTACTAGTGATCAGTGCAGCAGACTGTAAACCAAGGGACTCAGATTCAAACCTCTACTGTAACATTTTTTTTGTAGATGTGATCCCTCCAGGACCTGAAAAATAGCTACTTTACCTGAATGTACACCACTTCAATAGCCTCCAGGCTTGCAGGTGGCTTATATGATTAGGTACAGTAGGTATTTTTCAGTTTCTGGAAAGCTCATAGCTTAAAAAAAGAGTAGAAATGGGACTTGAACCTGGCTCCCTTGGTTCTCAGTCTACTGCACAAACCACTAGGCTACTCTTCTAATTTACTTGCTGTTTTGTTGAGAATGGCTATAATACCTCCAGCTGACATAAGAGCTGGGTTTTCCTTTTCAGTTTCACTTTCACGGGAGAGGGAAGGGGACAGCAACCATTGGGAGATTAAAGAGGGGTCATGCCTTAATCCCACCAGTGGTCAGCTACAGGGCCGCTGAGAGACTGGACCGGGCCCAGGGCAAGGCCGCCCCCGGGGCCCCTCCCCTACCGACCTCGCCGCCCCACCCCTGAGGTCACTGCCACCGCTCCCCCCCTCCATCGCCGCAGCCACTGCTCCCCCCTCCACCCCCCCCGGTCGCCGCCGCTCCCCCCCTCCGTCCTCCACCGGGCCGGGCCCCCCGCATTGAAATTGCGGTCTCACCTCCGTGAAAGCAGTGCTGCAGGCAGCAGAATGCCTCCCTTCAGCCCTCCTTCCCTCTTTGTGTCCCGCCCTCGCGGAAGTTACGTCAGACGAGGGTGGGACACAGGGAGGGAAGGAGGGCCGAAGGGAGGCGTTCTGCTGACTGCAGCGCTCCTTTCATGGAGGGGAGACTGCGATTTCAATGCGGGGGCAGACAGTCGATGACAGAGGGCGGGTGGGACTGCGGCGCCAGGCTCCCTTTGGAGGCCTGGGCCTGGGGAATTTTGTCCCCCCTGCCCCCCCCCCTTTCAGTGGGTCAGCTACTCAATTGGACATGATTGAAACAGGTCTAGATAAAAAGCAACCTTCTTTATTTTTTTTAGATATAGACATTTCTTCCCATTCGAAAATTCCTGTTGGACTCCTACTTTTGGACCCTCCCTAGTCCTGCCCAAAACACGCTCATAACACCCCCGGCCCCTTGCTATTTGGATGACCTGCAATGTGAAACATTCAAATTCTGACTTTACAAAATCAAGATTTGGATGTTTTTAGCAGATGGAATTTTTTTAGGCATTTTAAGATTTCCATCTGCTTTGAAAATAAGCACCTTAGTATCTGTACAGGAACTTGTACCACATTGCATTCCCAGGTACGGTATCAGGTGAGTTCCCACCCAGACAGTTATCACCGGACTGTTCCCACCCACAAATCCCCTCCCCCCCCCGAGACTATTCCCACCGGGATAATTCCCACTTAAGAGGGACAATTCCCACCAAGGACTTTCCCCCTGGTCATTTCCTACCCTCCCTAGCCTTTTTTTTTTTAATATACGAACCGTAGCTTCCTTCTTGCAGTGCTTTTTTTTTAACAGTATCTGAAACAAGGAGGTTAGAGCAGCAGACGGATGTACACAGAGGACGTATAATAACAAAATAACTTTTCATAGGTAGAGTAGTAATTTGTTATAAATCATAATCAGTGTGTCATTTTGAGGAGCTAAATTAGGTTGAAACTTAGTTTGGGGGGTGTGGAGGGCATTGCCCCCCCCCCCCCACATAAACTGCAGTTTGTATTTATCTATTTATGTATTTACTTATTTATGACATTTAGATCTCTGATTAAACATGAATTAGGTTGAAACAGTTTGGGGGGAGTGGGGGGCATAGGTAGAGTAGTATTTTGTTATAAATCATAATCAGTGCATCATTTTGAGGGACTGAATTAGGTTCAAACCTAATTTGGGGGTGGGGGGATTTCCCCTCCCCCCCAACATTAACTAAAGTTTGTATTTATTTATCTATTTATTTATTTACTTATTTATGACATTTAGATCTCTCATTAAACATGAATTAGGTTGAAACAGTTTGGGGGGAGTGGGGGGCATAGGTCGAGTAGTATTTTGTTATAAATCATAATCAGTGCATCATTTTGAGGGACTGAATTAGGTTCAAACCTAATTTGGGGGTGGGGGGATTCCCCCCCCCCAACATTAACTAAAGCTTGTATTTATCTGTTTATTTATTTACTTATTTTTGACATTTAGATCCCAGATTAAACATGAATTAGGTTGAAACCTAGTTTAGGGGGGGGGGGGGGTGTGAGGGGGCATTGCTCCCCCCCCCCCCCCCCCACAAATGAACTGCATGTCTGGAAGGGGAAAGGGACGTGTAAAAGATAATGTTGTGGAGGGAGGTGAGGGGGTACTGGCTCCCCCAAACGATCCTGAAGAGAAAAGGGAGGGAGATTACTTGCCTTGTTTGAAACTTGTTTGAAGTATTTTTTGGGTTATGGGTGAGAATTGACCTCCCTGGTGTAGTGGGAATTGTCCTGGGTGGGAATTGTCCAGATGAGAATTGGTGGGTGGGAACTGTCCAATTGGGAACTGACCTAGAATCCCCAGGTACATATCAACGCTAAATTATAGAGGGGGGTGTCTTTTACTATGCCACGGTAGCATTTTTAGGTCACGGTAGAGGAGTGTGGTAGCCGTGTTAGTCCACTCTTAAGGTTATCAATAGAAATCAAACAAAATAAAACATGGAAAAGAAAATAAGATGATACCTTTTTTATTGGACATAACTTAATAAAAATCAGCTGGCTGTAAATGCCGAAATACCAATGGGCATCATGGAATTTACCACCAGTTGATTTCTACCACGAACTTAAAAAAAACTACCGCAGCTTACCAAAAGATCCCCAGAGCTCAGCATGTCCTAGTAGCTTGATATTGTGGTATCAGTATAGTGTCCTTTTCCACCACAGTTCTGAACGAAAAACTATAATTCTGAGTTCATAAAATCTTACAAGAATAGTGAGCCAGAAGAAGGTGAAAAGGTGAAAAAGTGATGCATTTCATATTAATAATAAAAAAAAAACCCTTAGTTCTCTAGTCCAAAAATAAGTGCAAATTGCAAACAAGTGCTTCAGCCACACATTCTTAAAATTGTTTGAAGCCATTTTTCATCTGGTTGAAGGGAATCCTACATATCTAGAATTAAATGCTATGTTAATGTTTTTTAAATCTCTCTTTTCACAATAAACAAGACATTAAAAGAAGATTAATCCTTTCTCCCATTATTCGCATTGAGAAGTACTCATGCCCTCTGCATTCAGTTCTCTGCCTTTGGTACTGTAGAGCAGGACACAAGAATGTGAGTCCTATCATGAGCACAGTCTTTTGATGCAGAAGTTTCCTGCTGCTCCTTTTCGATTTCCAGCTTGACTGGAACCAGGGCTGGGATCTGGTCCCTTGAGTTTTCATTAATGGCAACCTATGGAGGATTTCTCCTCTACTTTATATCCCTCCATAACTTGTTTTACTGCAGTCAATGTAGTGGCTGTGCTTGGCTGAAGGCCATACATTTGAGATCCTTCCAGAGCAGGAGCGTAGCCAGACCTGTTATTTTGGGAGGGCCCGAAGTTAACCTGGGTGGGCCCTTCCCACCCCCACCCCTGTCCATACATAGTTTGTTTTTGTTAAACTTTCCCTCTGCCCTTGCAATCATCATGTTTCTCTTCCCCCCTCAGCATCCGCTCCTCCTTCCTCCCTCCCTCCCCACCTGACATTCGTTCCTGTCTTCCCCCTCCCCCTCACCATTTGGCATCCATTCCTCTCTTTCCTTCCACCTCCCCCACTGGCATCTGCTCCTCACTCCCTCCCCAGTCTACCTCCAAGCTGTTGCCAGCAGCAATTCCAGTCAACAGCCTGTGCCAGCCCTGCAGGCTTCTCTTTACTGCCTCTGTGCCAGTGAAGAAACAGGAAATTATGTCATCGAGGGCAGGATGCAGTAGAGGGAAGCCTGCAGGGCTGGCACAGGTTGATTACAGGAATCGTTGCCGGTGGTAGCTCAAAGGTAGATGGGGGCGGGGTGGGGATTTAAAGCGCGAGTCGGGCAGCTGCCATGAGGGCAAGAGAAAGAGGCGTGAGGCACCTCCAATGAGGTCCTTGAGGGGCCACTAGACTGGGTGGGCCTGAAGCAAGAATGGGTGGGCTTGTGCCCACCCTGGCCCACCCATAGCTACGCCACTGTTCCAGAGCTCTGCAGTTTTGGGTCAACAGTTTCCCCAGACTTTATTTACAAAGGGCCCTGTTTACTAAGCCGCTCTGTAGGCACGCTAAATTTTTAGCATGCACTAAAAATTAGCACATATAAATGCTAGAGACACTGGGCCATGTTTACTAAGCCGTGCTATAGGTGCGCTTTTAGCACACCCTAACAATGGAGACACCCATTATATTGCTATGGGTGTCTCTAGCATTAGTGCATGCTAATTTTTACCACGTGCTAAAAAGTTTGTGTGCCTATAGTGCGGCTTAGTAAACGGGGCACACCCATATATTCTTATGGGTGTCTTTAGTATTAGCACGTGCTAATTTTTAGAGCATGCTAAAAAGTTAGCATGCCTACAGCACGGCTTAGTAAACAGGGCTCAAAATGTATTACCCTCATTACAGGGGCGTAGCCAGACTTTGGTGGGAGGAGGGTCCAGAGCCTGAGGTGAGGGGGCACATTTTGGCCCCCCGCCACCGCCAACCCCCCTGCCACTATTGACCCCCCTCCCCGGCACTGCTGCCCCTCCTCTGTCCCTTTAGACCACCCCCCCCCCCCACCGCCGCCAACCCTCCCCCACCACCGCCAGGTACCTTTGCTGGTAGGGGTCCCCTTCAGTGCCGGTCTCTGAGTCCAGCGCGTTCGCTGATTTGGATTCTGTTTGTGCGAGTCCTGATGTCCTGCACGTAGGAACATGCAGGACGTCAGGACTCACAGAAACAGAATCCAGATCAGCGAACGTGCTGGACTCTGAGACCGGCGCTGAAGAGGATGTCGGCTGGCGGGGGTTGGGAACCCCCGCCAGCAAAGGTACCTGATAGCAGCGATGCGGGAGGGTTGGCGGCGGCGGGAGGGGGGGGTCAAATTTGTCGGGGGAGGGTCGGCGGTGGGGGGGGGTGAAAGCAGGGGGCAGGGATATAAATCTGCGGGGTCCCATGCCCTTGTGGCCCCACCTATCTATGCCCCTGCCTCATTATCAAATAATGATCAAGGCGGGGTATAATGTGTGATGACTAGAACTCTTAAAAAGACATAACCTCATAAAAAGATATCCCATAGTAGGTTAGACAAAGAGTCTATTGAGCAGCATCCTGTCTCTGAGAATAGCCAATCCAGATCACAAGTACCCTGCAGGATCCTAAAAAAGCTAAACCATTCCTTGCTACTCTTCCACAACTAAGGGGTGGATTTCTCAAATCCATCTGGCTAATAATTATTTAAGGACTTTTTTTCCCATGAACTTGTCCAACAATGATATTTCAGCAGCTTTTGATTCAATGGATCATGAATTATTGTTAAACAGACTGAGTAGTTTAGGACTGACCGGCCCAGTGTTAAATTGGCTTAAGGATTTTCTTTTGAACTGTTCTTATACTGTTTGCAAAGAAGGTGTGATGTCAGGATTTTTGGAGACCTACTTGTGGCGTGCCTCAGGGTTCACCTCTGTCTCCAATGCTCTTGCGAATATTTCATTTTCAGTGCATGTCCAATACGTGCGGCTGAAAAAGAATTTTTATTTTCGGACATGTGTACCTGAATTGCTCCAAGTGGCATTTGACATGTATAGGTCATTACCGCCCAGTTACCGAGTGAGACTTTACCGCTAGGTCAATGGCTGGCGGTAAGGTCGCAGACCGAAAATGGATGAACAGCAATTTTCATTTTGCCGCACGTCCATTTTCGTCAAAAATTTAAAAAGGCCTTTTTTTTACAGGCACACTGAAAAATGGATCGGCGTGCACCCAAAACCCGCACCTACACTACCGCAAGCCGTTTTTCAGCGCACCTTAGTAAAAGGACCCCTTTGGCTTTTAGGCTTATTCTATAAAGCACGCCTAGATTGTGTACTTTATAGAATACACCTAGGTGTATATTTTTTCCACACGCATTTTTCTGGTGCCATATATAGAATCTAGTCTGTTATATGGTAATTCCCAGATTCTATAAATGGTGACTAAAGTTCCATGCACAATCAGCAAGCAGAGCAGATTTATGCATGGAACTTAATTGGTTAACAAGTCAATCAGTGCTGATAATTGGATATTAACAATTATGGCTGCTAATTGGGAAGAGGGCATGGCCATGGGAGGGGCATGGGCGGTCGCGGGAATTTTGAAAATTGACGAGCGCTGTTACAGAATATGCTCGATCCACCCTAGATAAGACAAGGGTATTTACACCAGGTTTTAGTTGGCATAAATGCCTGCGACTACATTTTATTCATGGGACAGCCACTACATGTATTCTATAAACAGTGCCTAATGTTAGGCGAGGTTTAGAGGGTAGCGCTGAACAAGGTTTTTTCAGCAACAATTTTTTACGCAGCATTTATAGAATTTAGTTTTAATTGCATATATGTGTGCACATACACACGTACAAGTTAATATTCTGCCTAGGTGATAGACTGTGAATAGCTGCTTAACCTCATAGCATATATTTGCAAGGGAAGCATACACAGGGGAAGAACATAGGTGGGGCTGCCACTTTCTTATTTATGTAACTTTCATGTGTCCTTGCCACATTTAGACACTTACGAACATAAAGAGTGAAAAATCTCTTCAGTTTTGCCCGTTCTGCACCACTCACAATTTTGTAGCCCTTAATCATATCTCCCTTAGCAACCTCTTTTCTAAGCTTAAGAGCCCTAACCTCTTTTGCCTTTCCTCATATGAAAGGAGTTGCATCCCCTTTATCATTTTGGTCGCTCTTCTTTGAAACTTTCTAATTCAACTTCTATGTATGCCAGCTCTATGGCTGACATAAATGCAGGCAGGATCGCAGTGGAGGAGTGGCCTAGTGGCTAGGGTGGTGGACTTTGGTCCTGGGGAACTGAGGAACTGAGTTCGATTCCCACTTCAGGCACAGGCAGCTCCTTGTGACTCTGGGCAAGTCACTTAACCCTCCTTTGCCCCATGTAAGCCGCATTGAGCCTGCCATGAGTGGGAAAGCACGGGGTACAAATGTAGCAAAAAAAAAATACCTGGTTATGCTAATATTCTATAATGGAAGCTACACTCCTAGGTTCTGTTACAGAATAGGCCCTGTTGGGATGCCTCCATTGTATATCACACTGTAAGAATCCTATTTCCTTTGAAGTTGTGGATATGGTGATTGTAGGTTCTGTAGGTTTTCCTCTCCATGGAAAATTGTTCCTTAGGGATATTTATTAAGGAAAGAAATGGCATGAAAACACATTTTCCCCTGGATTTGATACAGCATGACTGAAATTGCACATGCAAATCTGTTCATATTTTGGATTTGAACGTGCAATTTAATTCCTTAACAAACCAATCAGCATTGATAATTGCCACTTAACAAGAAATTATCGATGCTAATTGGCATTAATTAGAATTCACATCCACAACTTGCTAGGCATATTCTGTAACGTGGTCCATGAAAATCCTGTGTGCGGCCAAAAAGGGGGTGCGACCTTGGACATAGAATGGGCGGACCGTTGGCGTTCTGAAAATCTACGCCCACAGTTATAGAATACACCTGCTCCACGCCTAACTTAGGTACCGGTATTTATACCAAGTTTTACTTGGCATAAATGGACACGCCTAGAGTTAGGTACAGGCCTATTCTATAAACCACACCTAAATCTAGGCATGGTTTAAAGAACAAGCCTAGGCGGAAATATTTTCAGCATCAATTTTTCAGGCGCTGTATAGAGAACCTATTCCTTTATGTGTTTGCTGTGACTGGTATCTCTGCACACAATAGAGACATCCATTATATTGCTATGGGTGTCTCTAGCATTAGAGTGCACATACTGCATTGCTTGGATGGCTATGTACATCTTGTGTCTGACAAGGAAATGGTACGAAAGTATGTATGTGTGCTTTATAGAGTGTATCGGACGAGTGAAGATATATGAGTGCATGTTATTTCCACCATTATTTATGAGGGAGTATTTTTCCACTGGTTACCCATAAACCCTGGGATTCTATATATGGCACCTTAATTTCTGCGTGGAAATCAAAGCATACTCTATAAGAATGAGAGTAACTTAGTTGCTAAACTAGCCAATCAACACTGTTAATTGGATGTTAACAATTATCAGCACTAATTGGCACTAATTAAGATTTATGTGTACAACTCGCTAAGCGTATTTAGTAACATTGTGCGTTTAAATTCTATGTCAAATAGTTAAAAAGGGGGCATGGCTATGGGTGGGGTATTTCTAAAATGTATGGGTGTTGTTATAGAATACACCCATGCTCCCCTGGATTCTATATAGTATGCTTAGATTTAGGTGCTGAAATCGGTGTGGATTTTATAACACCACTCGTAACTGAATTGGCTTAACAAGCTAATGAGCGCTGATAACAGCACTTAACAAACAATAATGAGCACAAATTGGAACTGATTAGATTTTAGGTGCACAACTCGCTAAGCGTATTCTGTATATTTACTAGGTAACTTGCAGAATAATTGACTAGGGACACAGAGGCAGATGTTAGAAACTGGTAATAGTTCTGCTGAAAAGCATATTCTGTACAGATGTGTGCTAAACTTCGGGGCATGGGCAGGGAAATGGGCATTTCATGGGCATTCCAGCCGAGGTCCACTTCTTCCGGCGCAAGGCTTCGTTCTGTTTCTGTGAGTCTGACGTCCTGCACGTACAACGTGCAGGATGTCAGACTCACAGAAACAGAATGAAGCCTTGCAGATCAGCCAGCGGTTGCAGCAGTTGCTAGCTGATCTGCAAGGCTTCGTTCTGTTTCTGTGAGTCTGACGTCCTGCACGTACAACGTGCAGGACGTCAGACTCACAGAAACAGAACAAAGCCTTGTGCCGGAAGAAGAGGAGCTTGGCTGGCGGGGTTTGGGGTCCCCCGCCAGCAAAGGTAGCGGACGGCGGCAGGAGAGGGGTCAAGAGGGTCGTTGGCAGGGGGGTCCAGGGCCAAATCTAAGGGGGCCAAGGCCCCCGTGGCCCCACGTAGCTACGTCACTGCTATATACCATGCAGAAATGTAAGCTTATTCTATAAAATATAGATGTACTTTATAGAATACGCCTAGGCATATTTATTTCAGTGCGGAATTTTCAGGCGCCATATATAGAATCTAGCCCAAAGCTCCTAATTGTAGAAAGTTACACACCCAACGTTGTCACTAGCATACAAGTTATTGAATAAGGTCAGTTGTGTGCATAGCTTAATTTAATAATAAGCTGATAATTTATTCGTTTATTTTTTACACTTATAGCTTGCTAGATTCTATATATCATGCCTAAAAAATCACTGTCAAAAAAAAATACTCCTAGGCATATTCAATAAACCACACCTAAATTTAGGCATGGTTTATAGAATACACCTAAATCTAGGTGTAGTTTATAGAATACACCCAACACCTGTTTTCTGCAGTTATATTTAGTTGTGGCCATTTATGCCAATGGAAGCCTAGTATAAATGCTGATGCTTAAATTATGCACAGAACAGACAGTGCGTGTAAATTCTATGAATGCCCATGACCCACCCACAACCTGCCCATGGCCATGCCCCCTTTTCAGTCCTGCATCTTAGAATTTAAGTGCATCACTTAATAGACTATGCTTAGACATTTGTGCATGTGAATTCTAATTATTGCCAATTAGTGTCAATAATTATTTGTTAAGTTCAATACTCGGCACTGATTGGCTTGGTAAGCTAATTAAGCTGTGCGCTGAAATCCAGAATACGACTAGATCTGCATGCGCAATTCAAGTCATACTATATAGAATGCAGGGGTAAGTGGGTAACAATAAAAACATAAACAATAATAGGCTATAATTAGCCTTAATTGGCACCAATTTGGTTGGTATTTTATAATTTGTGCACTCAAATTCCAGAGCGTGCAACTTCAAGAGATCATAGACCTGGGAGGGGCAAAGGTGGGTCAGAGATGTGTCAGGCAGTTATGCACATGGGTTATTGAATACTAGCCAGCCACTGAGCTGGTGTAAGTGCTCACACTTTAAAGTTAAGCGTGTAAATGCGGACTTATGCTAGCATTCTATAACCGCAGTTGTGTGCAAAATTGCCACTATAGAATTCATGCTTAGTGTGCATCATCACGACACCTGTTGGATCAAACAGCAAAAGTATGAGAATTACCCCCAACATGAGTATATATGGAGTGATAATGTGTAACCCCCCCCCCCCCCCGAAATTGCAGAATGTCCAGATCTCTCTCCTCAGGTGCTCAGGTGTCTCAGGCTGTCTGAGACTGAAGGAATTCCCTCTCTGAGAATACTATGTATCGTATACATATGTACATACATACATATACACATCTGCCTCTGAACTGTCCCTATGCAAATTCAGATTGATGCATTGGAGAGCATTAGGATTGACTTGGAAAGCTGACCCCTTTCCTCCCTGCAAGTCTGTCATTTGTCAGCTGGGAGCTTGAGGTGTGATTGATACTAGGGAGCTGTGCCTGGGCTATAGACATTCCAGCGGTGCTTCTGCAGCCTTCTCGTCGCCACTAGTCAGCAATCCAGGACGACTGATTGAAATCAGGAAAGGCTTCCAATACTCTCCCCCTTTCCTTTTATCATCTTACAATAACATAATCCCACTCATTTATTTTTACAAGCGAGCTGCTCTCTACGCCTCTCCCTCTGTATAGCTATGGGCTGGAGGGTGTCTAGGGGGCACTACCAGGCAAAGCTCTGTCCAGAGCCTGATAAAATCCAGTTGGAGTCCATTATCCTTTCTTCCCCACTGTATAATCAAGAAAAATTCATACGAAAGAAAGTTAAGTAACAAAGAAGCACGTATAGCTTGGCTATTCTGTCACTTCTCTGTGCACAAGCATAAAGAGTGGTCCTGAAGGGGTCCTTTTACTAAGTCACGTTAAAAGGTGGCCTGCAGTAGTGTAGGCACGGGGTATGGGCGCATGCAGAATTATTTTTCAGCGCTCCTGTAAAAAAGGCCTCATTTGCGTGCCAAAAATTAAATTACCGCAAGAGCCACGTGGTAGTGGGGTGGTAAGTCCATTTTGGCGCGCATTGGGCGCGCGTAGACACTTATGCGGATTAGTAAAAGGGCCCCTAAATTTCTGCATGGATTATAGAATACACCGAGTGCACATTTTAATTTAGTCATGGGCAGTTACGCCAAGTAAAATATAGTGTGAATGCTAATGCCTAAATTAGGTGCAGACTGGATGTATTCTATAACCATGTGCAAAGATTTGTGAAACACCCATAACCCGCCCATTCCATGCCCATGGCCATGCCCCCTTTTCAACAGAATTTATGCACATCAAGTTATAGAATACACTTAAACAGTTGTGCGCGTAAATTCTAATTAATGCCAGTGTTAATAATTGATTGTTAATTGGCAATTATCAGCACTGATTGGTTTGTGTGCTCAACTTAAGTCGCGCTATATAGAATCCGGACGAACATGTGTGTAAATGTGAGCACCAACTTTGCCTTACTGTGACCAGCTCAGAACTGTATCTAAGTTTACACACACGTGAGATTTGTAGCTGGGCTTAAAAATTGTTGCATGACTCACTTCCAAGGCTTACGATATAAGAACCATTGCTCTCTGTTCTAGTTGATTATCCTTGTGATATCATTCCCCGCCCTCAGGTTTGAATAGTTTGAAAACATCATGTCTTTCAACCCCTGCCTCCCTCCATATCATCATAAAGTTAAAGACCAAGCATCCATGTTTTGACCCAAACCACCCCAAGGCCTTCATTTGTTAACCTCATCCAAGACATGGGATTTGTTTTAGCAGAAAAAAATGTAATAATTACGAAAAGCTTCAGATAAGGCATTAGTCATGACTCCTTCCTTCTGAAGACGACACTGGTTTAACATCTGTTTTTTCTCTGTGTCATTGTCTCATTTTCATGTGGTTTAGGATTAATGGTGATACCAAGGCTACCCAAGAAATATACTGCTCCATGTCAAGAAAGAGACTAGGAAAGCTTTGCCTTGTCTTGATCATAACTTGCTGTCTTTCTAGTTTTGTTTCTATTATAATTTGTTTTAATTTAAAAAAAGGCTTTTCAACTAGACTCCTATATATACATAAAAAGGCAAGGGCACCATTTAAGAAGAGATCTGGAACTCTAAAGCCACTTCTCAACACTCTCAAATAATGTTACAGGGTTGCCACATTCATCCAACTAAAACCACCCCTGGCTGAGACATTTTGTATTGGACTAACTTCATACAATTGTGACCAGCTCTGCTCTTCTCAGGGTTAATAATGCTGGGGTTTTTTTTTCTGAATTGCCTTTAGTTCACACTACTAATAGCAGGGTCCAAAGGCAAAGAATTAGTCCATTTACAAGGATAAAATGTGTTACTTTTTCTGATTAATATTTTGGTATAATGTTTAATGTTAAGGACATATCAAATTTGACATACTCTATGAGGCTCATTTTCGAAATAGAAAAATGTCCAAAAATGGCACAAAGTGGAGTTTTTTTTCACAAAAACGTCCAAATCACTTACTTTCGAAATTTATTTTTAAGACATTTTTCTATGAAGTTCATCTAAACCTCAAGGAGGCATATTGCAGGCATGTTTTGGGCAGGACTATGGCAGGCTTATAATTTGAATGTTTTTCTGTAATAACGAAACATTGTAAAAATATCCAGGGCAACAAATAAGATGTTTTTGGCTAGACCTTTTTCAAAATGACTAAGTAGCAAAATGGTGCCCTAAATGACCAGATGGCCACTGGAGGGATAGAGGCATGACCCTCCTTAATCCCACAGTAGTGACTGATCCCGTTCCACCCCAAAAACCACAAAGTGCCTACCGAACCCACATATAGGTGACATCTACAGGCATGAGAGTTATTGTCAGGGCTTTTTTTGAGGGGGTACTCGGGGGTACTGAGTACCGGCACCTTTTCCAGTGTCTGCTAAAATTGACCCATGGACCACAAGTTTTTATGAAAGAGCTTATTCTCAGCACACCAATTCTGCCTTGTCATAGATTTTGTGACTGGCTACAGGGGGCCTAGCTATTGTGGGGTGAGTCCCTCACTGACCACCCCACCCCTGAAGGGGGGCCTAGCATTTGAATACCAGCACCTTTTTTACTAGAAAAAATGCACTGGTTATTGTAAAGGTGTACAGTTGGATACAGTACATTTTTGGCTATTCCGGAAGGGAATGGGGTTATGATGTGATGTGTACCTGGGACCATTTATGTGCCCCCTACCCTGTCCCCATTGCTCTGCTAGGATGTCTGTGTGGCCAGTCTAGTCCCAATGGCTTGTTTTTGTGTGCTTTTTCCCTTGGACATTTTTTGTTTGAAAATTGTCCTTCAAGAAAGATGCACTGAGCACAAAAACGTCTAAAACAGGGTAATTTTCAAACCAAAAAGATAGATGTTTTTCTGGTTCAAAAATGACCATATTTGGCACTGGGTTGTTGGATATTTTTTGTAAAACATCCAAAATCGGATTTGGATGTCATATCGAAAATGCCCCTCCATGCTGATGAATTCAACTTTACTTAGAATGTGGGGTCAATTGGTTCTACACCTGGGTATTTTGAGTTTCAGTCCCTTTCACAAAGAGTTTCAACCTACTTTTCTTGATAAAGCTGAGGGATTCCTGGTTAGCTGTAAATGAAAGCCAACGGAGTCTGGAAGCCCAAGGAAGCAAGAGGAAACTATTGCACTCAAAGGTCTGGAATAGTTTCCCCAGTGAGATTTATAAAAGGGAAAGAGCCATAGGAAAATTATTCAGTGCTGAGAATTTACCATCTTTGTAGCACCGTAACTTAACTGGCAGTAATCAGGCAGTGCCACAAGCTGCCCGGTTACCACTGGGTTAGCGCGGGAGCCCTTACTGCCATCTCAATGGGTGGTGATAAGGGCTCCCCACCGAAATGGTCATGCAGTAAGTGGATCACTTACCACAGAGAGAGGGTGACAAAGGAAAAAGCAGCAGATGATATCCAAATTAATATCTTTATTATAGCATCCAGAGATGCTATAATAAAGATATTAATTTGGATATCATCTGCTGCTCTTTCCTTTATTATTATTATTTTTTTTTTTATTGCATTTGTATCCCACATTTTCCCACCTATTTGCAGGCGCAATGTGGCTTACATTGCTCTGCCCTGGCTATTGCCATGGCAGAATAGAAATATAATTAATAATAACACGCTGTGTTTGACTTATTTGCGTGACTGCAAGGGTTACTGTTCTTCTGCTTTGTTGCCGCGTCACTTACCACATAGCCATTTCTTTTTGTCAAAAATGGACAGCCTTTTACTTGCTGTGGTAAAAGGGAGCCTCAGCACGCATCACAAATGCGTGCTGAAGCTAGCACTGGTCTCCTTTTACCGCAGCTTAGTAAAAGGGCCCCTAGATTTTCTACCCCAGCTAGTTACAAGTAGGGACTAAATTAATTCTTTTCAGTGATACCGAATTAACAAAAATTGGGTACAATTCTGGCTGTATTTATAACTCTTCGTTCAGCTCCATGAATTAGAGAACTTATAAGGTTTTCCAAAAGATTTCTAAAAAGATCAAAAATGGGTGTTTTGTTTTTTTTTTAACCTTTGTGACCAGATGGAAATAAAGGCACATAAAGTTCAAATGATAAGAAATTGAACTGTGTGGGGAGGGTAAAACTCATCCTCTTGGTTCTCCATTTACTAAGGTGCACTAAGGTTTTGCAAAATGCCAGTATTTTGGGGGAGGACTGCCATGCAGGTAATGCAGAGAAAAATTCACTGTACATTAAGCTACGTCTTTTCAGGTATAACTAACTGCACCGTCTTATCTGCCGCATTAACAGTTCGCTCAGTGAAGACCTCCACATTAAGGACTAGATTCTATATGTCACGCCTAAAATGGAATTCGCTTAAGCATATTCTATAAAGTACACCTTAATTTTAAATTTCCGCACAGTTTATAGAATATGCCAAGTGCCGATCCAAGTGACTAAATTTAGTCACAACCAATTACGCCAAAATCTGACACCTAAATTATGAGCAGAATGGGTGTATTCTACAACAACGTGCACAGATTTTAGAAACACCTATGATCCGCCCATTCCACGCCCATGACCACAACCATTTTTCAACGTTGTGACTTAGGTCCCTGTTTACTAAGCCACGTTATAGGCGCATTAGCGTTTTCAACATTCGTTAACCATGTACACGAGTTAACCGTGTACGTGCCTACAATATCCCTATAGGCACCTACAT
Source organism: Microcaecilia unicolor (assembly GCF_901765095.1). Lineage (NCBI taxonomy): Eukaryota > Metazoa > Chordata > Amphibia > Gymnophiona > Siphonopidae > Microcaecilia > Microcaecilia unicolor. The sequence continues at coordinate 201,662,267 of NC_044038.1, read as the reverse complement.
GGTTAACGCGTGCGCTAATTGTAGGTGCATTAAAAATGCTAACATGCCTTAGTAACCAGGGCTCATAGAATTTATGCGCAGCATGTTAAGAACATGCTTAGACAGTTCTGTGCCAATCAGTGGTGACAATTGGTTGTTAACATCCAGTTATCAATGCTAATTAGCTTGTTAACCAGTTAACCATGTGACATACAGAATCTCATGGTAACTGCTAACCATCAGTTCTAAGGTATAGATCCTGCTCATTTCCCACCCATTTCTTTCTCCAAAATGGTATTGTTTGCAGTTAACCCTTGCTAACGTTTTAAAAATGCTGTATTAACTGTTAGTCTGGCACCACACTATTATTTATTTATTTGGATTTTGCTCATACCTTTTCAGTAGTTGCTCAAGGTAAGTCACATCCAGGTACACTGGGTATTTTCCCGTCTTCGGAGGACTCACAATCTAATTTTGTACCTGAGGCAATGGAGGGTCATGTGACTTGCCCAAGGTCACAAGGAGCAGTGGCAGGATTTGAACTGGCCACCTGCTGATGGCAAGGCCTGTGTGCTAACCACTAAGTCTCATTCTCCCTGTCTCATCTGCTGGTAACCTTGGGGTCATCTTTGATACCTCTCTCTCCTTCTCCACTCACATTGCCAAAACCTGTCGTTTCTTTCTCTATAACATCAGCAAAATCCGTCCCTTCATCTCTGAGCACTCTACCAGAACCCTTATCCACACGCTTATCACCTCTCATCTTGATTACTGTAACCTGCTTCTCACCGGCCTCCCTCTTAGCCATCTCTCTCCTCTTCAATCAGTCCAAAACTCTGCTGCGCGACTCATTTTCCGCCAAAGTCGCTATGCTCACATTAGCCCTCTTCTTAAGTCACTTCACTGGCTCCCTATCCGTTTCTGCATTCAATTCAAACTTCTCCTATTGACCTATAAGTGCATTCACTCTGCCGCTCCCCAGTACCTCTCCACTCGTCTCTCCCTATGCCCCCCCTCGGGTATTCCGTTCTGTTGATAAATCTCTCTTATCTGTCCCCTTCTCCTCTACTGCTAATTCCAGACTCTGCTCCTTTTATCTTGCTGCACCTCAGACCTGGAATAGACTTCCCGAGCCTGTACGTCTAGCCCCCTCTTTTGGCCCGTTTTCAAGCCCAGACTTAAAGCCCACCTCTTTACCACTGCTTTTGACTCCTAACCACTGCTCACTTGCCCTGTCCTTTCATCCTCACCTCTTTATTCCCTTACCCTTAATTGTTCTGTCTGTTTTCCTGTCTTATCTAGATTGTAAGCTCTTTGAGCAGTGACTGTCTTTTTTGTGTATGGTGTACAGCGCTGCGTATGCCTTGTAGCGCTACAGAAGTGATAAGTAGTAGTAATGTAGAAGCGTGCCGTTGCAGATCAGCAACGCGGCCGCGCAGGCTTCTGTTTCTGTGCAGGACGTATGTGCAGGACGTCAGACTCACAGAAACATGTGCGCGGCCACATTGCTGATCTGCAAGGGCAGGCTTCTACATGGAATGTTGCTAGTGGAGGAGTAGCCTAGTGGTTAGTGCAGTGGAACATGGGATGTTGTTACTATTTGAGATTCTGGAATGTTGCTATTACTTGAAATTCTACATGGAATGTTGCTACTATTGGAGATTCTGTTGCTACTTTTTGAGATTCTACATGGAATGTTGCTATTCCACTAGCAACATTCCATCTTTAGATTGTGAGCTCTTTGAGCAGGGACTGTCTTTTCATGTATGGTGTACAGCGCTGCGTATGCCTTGTAGCGCTATAGAAATGATAAGTAGTAGTAGTAGTAGTAGGTCACTCCTCCACCTCACAGTAATTGTTAGCATGCATAAATTCCCACATTAAACAGCTAATGTAGCTTAGTAAATAAGGACATAAATGTTTAAAAGCTGGAAAAAATTTGGTCAGACTGTTTTAACAAAAATGGGCCTTATTTTAACCAGAAACTTGGCTTGTTTTTCTGAATTATACTGTGAAACGTGTGAGGTTATTTAAATCTATTCTGCATGCTGTTTTAGGTTCTTTAGGGCCCCTTTTACAAAGCGGCAGTATCCTTACTAACACTTTGCCGCTGCTGGGCTACCGCAGGAGCCCATTGGTAGGGCCTGCCCCCAAATGCACGCCATTTCCAGCACTGAAAAAATACTTTAATTCTTTTAGCATGGGGGGGGGGGGCCTTACCCGGCAGTAATTGGGCAGCCATGCATGGTTAGCACAGGAGATTTTACCGCCTCCTAAATAGGTGGTGGTAAGGTCTTCCTGGGAAATGGCTATTCCCCCCCTCCCCCACCAAAAAAAAGACTTTTACTCACTGCAGTAAAAGGGGGCCTTGGCATGTGGCAAATTCACGCACCGATGCTACCGCAGAGCCCCTTTTCCCACAGCTTGATAAAAGGGGATCTTAATTTGTGATTTTTCAAATTGCATTTTGTATTTCTTATCTTTTCATCACTTGTATTCTTTAACTTTTGTAGGGCTGCATTTAAATTAAAATTTTAATTGTGATAAATCATGCGATTAAAGGTATCCCCCCCCCCCCCCCCCCCCCCCCCCCACTGCAGCTCCTTCTGACTCTGGTCAATGGAAGGTTAAGGGACTTGGCCAGTCACAATTAATCGTGATTAAAAAAAATTTTTTAATTTAATTTCTTTTATTGATTTTCAATTCAACCATAAGTAAGAGCTCACAACATAGCAACAAGTAGCATTTCACAAAACATGGCAATACCGGAGCTCACAAAGAAGAGGAAACTATCCATAGCTAAGTACAAAGTGAGTGAAAAAAAGAGAGATAGAAAAGAGAGGGAAAAAGGGAGGGGGGCTGGAGGAAACAAATCATAGAATAAAGCATACATAGGCCATAAGACACATCTAATTTAGTGCTTAATTCTGTACAGAGCCAAAGTAAGATACAAGTGGTAGCCATTTCTCCCTATATATACCTTATTCTCAATTTGTATAATTGTTTTTCTTATACTGTAGCTTGCACTACAGACTTTGAAAGCCACTTTGAGCCTGCGATCAGTGGGAAAATGTGGGATATAAATGTAATAATAAATAAATAAATATAAAGCAAAGCGCGAAGATTTCTTTGTGAGGTGTAATTCGAATTTGTAAATTTGAAGCACTAAGTTCCACCATTCCTGGTAGGTGGCTTAAAATTTTAATTGAAATGCAAATCATCCCTTCAAAGATTTTAACCTGTAGGGTTGAGGCTGCACTGCTGCTATCAATAATTATAGTTCCAGCTTCCTTTAAATAGTACAGCAATTGTGCAGTATGCCATTAATCTGTCACTAGATGTAGCTGGGTGTAAATGTCACAGCTCGTTTAAAATTACATCAAAGCATAGAATTTTGACATTAGAAATATAATGCAATCAAACTCATGCATGGCACACTCTGATCCTGGTAATGTAGAAATCTAGGAGAAAGCCTTAGAGTAGGCGACCGGAAAGACGGGGATATAGAAAACAAAATAAGGGACCTAGTCTTTCACAGTACAGGTGCACTGAAATATATTAACAACACTCAAAGGAAAGGAGAACTAGAAATAAGAATGAAGGCATGGACAGTGCAGAAATAAGCAAGCTGCTTGGTATTTCATTCTAGCAAAGCTAGAAAAAATTGTTGTACAACATCCTAGATTTTTTTTTCCAGGCAAATGTACAAATCTGGAACATTTTACAACTGTTTGCACCATTAAGCTAAGAATGTACTAAAGCAGGTTAATAATAATGCAAGCATTAACGCTGGTTAATAACACTGTTAATACATGTAAACTTGCTGATGATTATGTTAAGACAAAATCTATGCTGATGAGGTAATGAGAAGGAAAAGTATGGAAAATATCTCATTAGCTATTAATCCTGTGAAAAAGAACATGAAATACACAACGCAGATGCAGTAATGCAAAACTGGACAACATCTCTTGGAGGTGTAGTTATGTTTTTCCATCACTGACCACATTAACGAGTCTGTGGTAATTCACCTCATTTTCATCTCATGAACATCGGCCATCCAAACATTAAACTTCAGCCATCCAAACGTTAAACGCTGAGGCCCCCTTTTACCGCAATTGGTAAAAGGCTGTCTTTTTTGCACACTAACAGATGTTTAATGTTTTTGCACACTACAGACAGGGCAAGTCTTAGGCAGCGGCGACGGGGGCAGTCGCACAGGGTCTCGCACTCCTAGGGGCCTCTGTCACGTCTGTCCGCTTGTCTCGGAACACCTCCCTGCTCCATACCTTAATGGGCGTCCACATTTCAGTAGAGAACATCAGGCAAGCGGCAGCGATTTTCATATCCCATCAGTTGCCAAGCCCAGAGCCTCCTCGCTGCTGCGTCCCGCCCCCTTTTGATGTCACTTTCTACTTCCGCAAGGGCGGGACGCAGCAGCGAGGAGGCCCTGGGCTCGGCAGCTGACAGGATATGAAAATTGCTGCCACTGTCTGCCGCGCTCTACTGAAATGTGGTGGATGAACATTGAGGTATGGGGTGAGGTGGGTTCCGAGAACTCTAAACCTTCTTTTAAACTCCGATAAATTAAGGCTTATGGTAGTGAGCACAGGCAGGGGGGTGCAGGTGCGGACAGGGGAGCGCGGGCAGGGGGCACTGACGGGGGCCTCACTGAACTGGTCTGCACAGGGCCCCACAATTACTAAGACTGGCCCTGCTAACAGATTATATCATTGGCCCCTTTGCCAGTATCAGAGGTCAGTTTTCTCTAATATTTCTGCAACAGTACTTCTTGAAGGAGTGTAACTCTAAGGTGATATATTCCATTTGAATCATCCACCAATAGTAACCATGCTCATCAGAGCAGGTGACTGTCAGGAAAAGAGCTGAAATGTATTCACTGTAGAGATCATTCTCCTGAGAGAGCTCGGTGGCGCCACTGAAAGGTTCTCGAAGCAGGGCATGTTCTACAAAACGGGATATGTTTTTCATTTCATTCCCAATAGAAAACGCTTTCAAAAGAGCTATGATTTGATCCAAATACTTCTTAGGCACAGGTGAAGCCCAACTTTGTTCAGGTTGTCTGGGAAGGAAAAAGAATGTCCAGGTCAGGACATTCGTAATTTGCAGTGCATTTTACAAATGGCTCATTAAAGAACCCTTTTACTAAGGAGCAGTAGGTAGGCCTACTTTGCGCTAAAAAGCCACTACCACGGGATGCACTGAGGTGTCCCGCAGTAGTTTCCCACTCAGCGTGCGCTAATCCCACATTAGAAAATATTTTATATTTTTCAGCGTGGGAGGCGTGCCCATAAGCGGAGAGTAGGGTGCCTACGCTAATTGGGTAGTGTATGCACATTACCGAATGCTACTCTGATTAGCATGAGAGTAGTGTGGGAGCCCTTATCGTCTCCTAAATAGGTGGTGTGGTGGTAAGGGTTCCTATGGTAATGGCCATGAATTAATGGGGAAATTAGCGCATGGCCATTACAGAAAAATATGCCAAGGCGGCCATTTTACCGCTGCACTAAATGTGCCTGCAGCGCATGGTGGAAACCCCACATGCTGACAGCAGCGCAGCTACTTTTTAGCACTGCTTGGAAGAAGGACCCCCTGAATGCAGAGGCTTTTGTAAAATATGTATATGGCTGCAGGGGAAAAAGGGAGTTTTTGGCAGCATGTACAGAGGGAACAGCCATTTTCCAACAAGAACAACAACAAAAATTAAAGTAAAAGCAGCATCACTGGGTTTTGTGCATATAAATGCCAGCACTTGTGTAGGTGGTAGATTCTGCAACCTGCATTTGGAAGTGTTGCCATTTACTCAAGTAGCAGATATTATAAAGCCACAAGCCCGGAGGGGGAGGCACTTAAGAAGCCAAGCTACAACCATTTTTGGCTTTTTGGGTCAGTTTTAAATGTGAAAAACATAAGTACAATTATTCCCCCCTCCCAGGGCCGCTGGGGGGGTAAAATTCCCCAGGCCCGGCACTGGCAAGCTTCCTCCTGCCTTCTTTCAGGACGGGGTCTGTCTTCGAAAGAGGTTGGTCTCTCTCCTGCTCCTGCTGCCTGCCGCCCAGGGCTCAGATGATTGTATTAAGGTGATATTGCGTTAATGCAATCTTTCGGGACCTGGGCGGCACACACAGCAGGAGCAGGAGAGGACAGTAGCAGTCGGTAAGGGGGTGGGTGGTGCAAGTTGGTGTGGCGGTGGTCCGAGTGGGGGGACGGGCAGCGGCAACCTGAGTGGGGGGTAGCGCAGTGGTCTGGTCACGGCCCAGCCCCCACCCCAACCACCCCTCCAAATTCCTGGTCCAAGGGGGCAATTTTACAACACAGGCACTAACTTCACATGCATGTTATGCAAGTAAATGTCTAGAATACTTGCATACACGCGTGTAAATATGCACTTACACATGTTTATGCTAGCATGCCTGTACAAATGTGTGTAACTTTCATAGTGCATATGTGCAAGGGGGCGGAGCGTGGACGGGACCCAAACTTTAACTTACAGAATACAGTAAGTATGCACATGTTCCTGCTGCGCTTTTACTAAGTTGATTTAAAAGGAGGCCTGCGCTAGCCTCAACACGTGTTTTCGAAGCACGCTGAGCCCCCCCCCTTTACTGCAATGGGTAAAAGGCTGTCTTTTTGAGGAAAAGAAATGGCTGTGTGGTAAGTGAAACACTTACCGCATGGCCATTTCAGGTGGGAACACTGACTGCCACCCATTGAGATTGCGGTAAGGGCTCCTGCGCTAACCCAGCGGTAACCGGTCAGCGCACGGTGCTGCCCGATTACCACCAGTTAAGTTCAAGCATTACAAAAATAGATCATATTTCTGTACCGCTGGAAATGGCGTGCACTAGGGGTGGGGACTACCGCCGGGCTCCTCGGTAGCCCGGCAGTTGACCCAGATTGGCACATGTAAGCCTGCAGTGAGCTCACTGCTGCTTAGTAAAAAGGCCTCTTAGGCACTAACATATCAGCTCTATGACTGGTGAAAGTGATCAGGCCTAAATGTTAGGTCTGTTACTACGCCGTTAACATTAGTATTTTATAAAGGAATGCAGACACCTATGCTCCAATCAGAGGCCTTCAAATCTAGTCCTCAAGGTCCACAACCCAGCCTGGTGTTCAGGATTTCCACAATGAATATCTATCAAAAAAGTGGGAGCAGTGAATGCAAATAGATCTCATACATATTCATTGTAGAAATCCTGAAAACTAGGCTGGGTTGTGGATCTCAAGTACTGGATTGAAGGGCCCCTTTATGGAATCTGGCTGCCTAATTGTAGGTGCACTGGTATAGAACTGCCCTCGCGTGAGCAGTTGGATAACACTTACGTATGTCTGGGAGCAACAGGGTCACATATCTTTGCAGAACCAGAACCAACTCCCAAATCTTAACATACTAAGGGGTATGTCTACTGAAAGCCCTAATGCGTGCTTACTGCATGTGAAACACCACAAAATGTGTTAAAGCATTTTGTGGTAAATAATTTGTGTGCATTAAGGACATGATATCTATTTTTTTTGGAGGGGACATGTCAGAGAGAATGGGTATGGACATGATGATTACTACATGCTAACTGATTAGCACATCTATCCCCCATCAACCTTTTTCAAGTTAAGTGTGCTAATGGCAACATTAGCCCACAACCTGAAAAAGAAGTACTGAAAACTGCCCTATTTCCTGGGCTTGCTAGAAATGGGCTTAGTTTTGCACACTTTAATAGACATACCCCTAGAAGAAGCTGCTTAAATGTGTATGGTCATTACCTTTAATTGATTTTCCTAAAAGTTATCTTTCTGAAAAATACAGAATAACTTCATGGTCTAACATCCATTTTTAGAAAATGCATTTTACCCCCAATGGGAGAAAGTACAAGGCTCATCCATTAAAGGCTTCTACCAGCATTTTCTCATTTAATCTGGCATAAGTTCTGTAGCAGAGGAAAAGTGTCACAAATCTTTCATGATCAAGAGTTTTCCCATTGTCTATGTTATATTTAATAGACAAACTATAAGGGGCCTAAATTTGACTTCTAAATTGCAGATAACTGTGCAGGAACTACTTATTCTAAACAGAAGAAACATTTTGCCAACCATTCAATGGGCTCCATTTTTAAAATCCATTTCTCCCATATAATAGACTCAGAGAGAATTTCAGACATCTTCCATTTTGTTAGATGTCATCGTTCCTTTATTGTTTCAGGGGTCAAAATAAAGACAAGTACGCCATCTGCATATAAGAAGCTTGTATATTCCCAAATTTGATATCATCATCTTTTTTTCTCCATAGACTAACGTAACTAATGCACCCCAATCCAAGCAGCAGGTTAAACAGGAAAGACCACAGACAGCAGGCAGCCTCTGCTGGCACCCCTTTCACAAAGAGGTGGAGAGAGGGTTATATTATCTGCCATAAGTTGTAGCTTCCAAATTAAGTATTGACTGGACACCTGAAAAATAAAAGGACCCCTTTTACTAAGGCACGCTCACGTTTTTAGCGCACGCTAAAATTGTAGGCGCGTTAAATGTTAGAGACGCCCACAGGAATGCATTGGCATCTCTAAAGTTTAGCGCGCCTGTAATTTTAGCGCGCGCTAAAAACATGAGCGTGCCTTAGTAAAAGGGGGCCAAAATGACCAAAGCTGACTTCTTGCAAAACATATGATATGTGTCATCGATACGCCTTATCCAAATCTTTTTCAACAGGCAGAATAGAGGCTGCTTTCTGTTGTATTATACCGTGCTTTGGACATATTTCATTGAGGCAGCCTAGAAGTTCAATACAAACTAACAAATAATTATAGGTTTCATTCTTATACTTTAATTCCATTAACCCGAGCAGCGATCCTATGCCACTGTTGCTCATGAATCTTTTTTTTTTAATTTAAGATTATCGTCTAAAGGAACTGAAGGCTTATGAAATCCTTATGTCCATGTCCGTGTGTGTGTGTGATTGAGTGAGAGTGCGTTTGTGTTTCCCCAACAATTTTTCTGTTTAGTGCCTTAATCACACCAAAATTGCAAGATAAATTAGAGGTCGATGAGGACGCTGGCAAGGGTGAGTTTATTTTTCAAAGCCATACGTATCCACACTCCGTGGATACACACATGTGTATGTCACAAAAAGTGACTTCTTTATTTCCAAGCGAAATGCCTCGTTCTATCCATGAACAAATAGCTTTATAAACATCATGATTTATCATTTGTACAAAATTCAAATCTGCCATCTGAAAACTTTGCTGTTTAGCATTTATAGTTTCCTGTCATTTTCCCTTTAGAATTCGGAATTTAGACATGTCATTTACCCGACTCAACAAATATTAATAGTCATGTTTGTGAAAGGGGTCATAAATAATTCATTATCTAAACCTCTGTTATTGGCTTCGAAAGATTTGACTTTGTGAATCTGGTAGTTTACAACAACAACAACAACAAAAAAGGCCTCACCTTTATTACAAAGCTCCCCTTTTATTAAATGCACCAAGATATGTTTCAAATTCATGAGCAATCCAAATGTGTGTTTCCCAATTTTGCTTTATTTTCCAAGGCCATATTATTTATAATTTAGCCTCTGTGTATTCGTTCCCATGAATGTTAACTTAATCTAAACAAGGCAGATTCCATTTTGGAGGAACAAAATATATTTACTTCCTTTGCTTTGGACAAACTTGGTAAGTGATGGGTCAGCTGAATATTTTAGATCTAAATTCTTAGGGGATCTTTCACTAAGCCATGGTAGTGTTTATAGCTCATGGTAGAAATCAGCTGGCGGTAAATGCCAATGGGCATCTCGGCATTTACCGCCAGCTGATTTCTACCATGAGCTTAGTAAAAGACTCCCTTAGGGTCACTTTCAGATTGTATTAATTGTCCCACATTTATTTTCTGTTTTCTAGGGGCAAAAAAAAATGATTTCACCTCCTCTAGGAACTTTACATGTTTCCCAAATAAATTACTATTTCATATATATTTTTGTATTTAATTTTAAACATTATTATATTTGTTTTCTCTGCAATTGCAATTGCTACCACACTCCTCTGCAATTGCATAAATTCTTTATTCTAAATTTAAAATAGCCAAATATCTAGCTTGTAATTTCATAGATCAGAGACTACAAAAATTCTGCTGCATGGTTTGTTGAATGTCCCTAGATTAGAGCAGTATTTTTTGAAGAATTTTGAAACACCAGATAAAACTTTGTACTTAGTTATGGCCTGTGCATTCTGGTAAAGAATGTGCCCATTTTTCAAACGGATTTCTAGTATCAGAGAATTCAGAATCATTGATTATTTTACTATCTATTCTTTTGATTAATGAGTGTCCAAGATTACCTCGAATTAGTCTAGAGTCTGATCCAATATTTGATTAAAGTTTACCCCAGCTGTGAACTCTTCTCTCCATGATCTGTACAATCACATCATTTTATTTTTTTTAAACTGAATTTAGGAAATGAGAGAAATCTGAATTAGTTGCAGAAGTATGCGAATACTAGTTATAAATCTACCCTCTGGGTCACTCCAATTATCACATTTTGAGGATAAAGACACATCTAGTTTTGGAATAACAAGGAACTGACTGGTCCACTTTTTTTTTTTTAATGTTTAGAAGTTCAGTGTGGGCTTCTTCCAGAATAGCAGTGCTTATTGGCTTGTTCATCCTATCATGGACTAGTTTGCTTACAGGAATCAATAAGATTATAAAGAAGTGAATAAACAAAAAAGCTTTGCTATTTAGTGTACAACACTGGTGTTAATTAGCCTTTGAGCTGTACTTCTGAATTGCCATCTGTGTGTTTTATTAGTGGCTGCCCTGCAATCCGCTTTTCTTATCTTTTCGGAGAGTTGTGCTCCAGTATTAGGCATGAAAATTCTGACCAAGAAACCAAAAATATAAGCTGGCACCTTTTCATTGGACAAACACGCTTCACCAGCTTTCAGGAACTAACACTTTATAGTTTTTTGTCTCTTGGCCTTTAAGTGGACTAACAAGACTGGATTTAGAATTAACTGACAAGGAGTTGAATTATTTTCCTCTAATGTTTCCTTCCTTCTCCCCTTAACTTTCTTCAGCCCAATTCATCAGGCCCACGGTTTGGGCAACGAGTCAGTTTACATTTTAAGTCACCTTTTTCACCTTTGACTTTTGTAATTTTTAGAAGTCTGAATTCATGCTATGGTCATTCTGTAAAGTATTAACAGTCTGTAATATCCTTGCGAGGACTTGGAATAAATATAATCCGAGCTTTCAAATTAACAGTTACTTCAGTGGGTATATGGTTTTCAAATATTCAGCTGACCAGAATTAATATATTTTGTCAGTAAATTTTAGTTTCAACCATTTAGGGAAATTCCTACAATGTGCAAAATGTTTTCATTTTGTGCTTTGCTTCTTTGTCAAACTCTTGCAGGGAAAGGGTAAAATACTGATCCTCAGATTTCATGGTATCTTGTGCTGAAGTCCCGGAACGGTGGAATTTTAACGTTATTTTTCTCTAGGAATAGTTGATTTTCCCCCCTTGCCTTATGCAGACCCCTTTGTGTAGTGATATTTAAAAACAAAACAAAACAAAACCTTGTTATGGAAAGTGTAGCCTTTTTACTCTAAGGCCGGGTTATGTAGCAGGGGATGGCGAATGCTCACTATTTTTCTAGGCCAGGGCCTTATACCAGGGTATAAGCCAAAGGAGCTGGTTAAAACGTAAAAGTGTCATTTGTCTGCCCCTCTCAGCTCTGCAGCTTCTTGTGACTCTGGGCAAGTCACTTAACCCTCCATTGCCCCAGGTACAAAATAAGTACCTGTATATAATATGTAAACCGCTTTGATTGTAACCACAGAAAGGGGTATATCAAATCCCATCCCCTTTTCAGCAGAACTGACTATTCCCAGCTTCTAACATCTGCCTCTGTGTCCCTAGTTAATTATTCTGCAAGCTACCTAGTAAGTATACAGAGCAGAAATTCACTTATCCGCAGTTGTACCATTTTCTCTGCTTATTTGTTAATTTGTACTCATTTCTACGTTATAAGGACACATAACTCCTCTGAAGCTTCTTCACAGTGGACACATTTTATGTAAATCACACTTTTTCAATTTGAAAAAAAGTCGGAACCATTTTGCTGTTCCAGGTATTATTTTTCTAGAGCCTGCTTTTCCTAAACTAAATCCTGATTTTATAACACTGTCCTTCTGAGCTCAAGGTTAGTGGGAGAGGTCATCTGCTTTTATTTATTTTTTTAAGTTGTTTATTTCAAGTTGCTATGCTGCCTCTATTGGTATATTAAGACTGTTTACAATCTCAATATGAACTTTTCTGCACTTTTGTCTGTGCTTTGTGCTTCCATAATTGGAATTAGTTTCTTGCAGGAAATGTCATTGAGCGGCATGGAAGAGAGCAAAGCTTTACTTTATGTGACCATCTTCCTATATGAGGTCACAGGATACCACAAATACGTGTTAAAAAAAAAAAAACAACAACAACCAGGCACCGCAGCAGAAGTAGACAAATTTCTTGCAGAACTTCATAAACATTTGTTAGGATTAAAGACCACGAACTGGTCTCATTTTGTTTTTACTGTCCCTACAAAGATAATTTGATTCCCTGCAGTAAAGATCTTGCATAAACTGATGCCACTGTCTTATTAGTATCAAGGGTCACTTCTCCTGTAAAACCAACAGAAGAATTTATTTCATTTGTTCCCAGCTGAAAATTGCAACCCTACAAACCTCAGGCTATATTTTATCAAAAAAAGTCTGAAAGTTTCAAAGGCTTCTGAATTCTGCTATCCAGCTTGGAAGGAATCGGTGGTGTGTGTTGGGGGGTGGGGTAGGGCCCAAATTTCATTGCTCTATGCCTGACTGAATTTCCCTGTCTCTTTAGAGTGAACAGATTGATGTTATTGGGGAATTGTTTGGGTGAAGCTGAATTAGGAGACCAAGAGTCTGTTTGAATATAAACTAATTTACTACAATAAATTACTTAAAAGGGACCAGGCTATAAATCTGACAGCCAACTTTAAACATAGTGTGACTCTACAGGCAACCTACAAAGTGCTGCTTGTATAAAGCGGACTCTGAGGTGAAACAGTACCGACTTTTAACCTGTCACCATTGTCGGGCTGTAAAGCATTTGCAGCTCTGATGTTTTCCCCTCAGACTTTTCTCAGTATTGTACACTTCCGAGCTCCATTAGAGTATTTCGTGGAAAATGGCTTAGTAGTTAGCCTCCCCTCACCCTCCCTCCCTCCCAAGATGAATAAAAACCCGAAGAGGCAGAAAGTCTCCCCATGCGAAGCAGCTAAATTTCCACTAACCGAAAAGAAACCAGAAACCAGAAGATCAAGTCAAAGATGAACCTACCTAAGCCGGGTCTCATGCCTGGAAGCATGGCCTGTCTGCTCTGCAGGCTGTGAAACACGCTGCTCTCAAAGGGGCCAGTGTTCCAGGCCGGGGGCAACTCGGGGCTGACATAGGCAGAATAAGGGCTGGAGTAGGACCCGTTGACTGACCGCACCAATGCGCTGCCATATTGCTCCCTGCCAGTGCCACCGATCACCAGGGGACTCTGGTAAGCCGCATCCCGAGCTGTGCTGCTTGTGATCGGAGGACTGTAGGAGAAACCAGAGGGTGTGTGAGGACTGCTGGGATTGAAGGCAGAGGCCTCGCTTCCTGTCTGTGCCCATCCTGGGTGGTTCCCCAAATGGTGGCTCTGATGAGTGGAGTCACAGCCTTGGAGGTAGGGTAAGGTTGACAGCATGGAGGGCACCCTGCTCGTGGGCACGTACACGGGCGAGTTGGCAGAAGAGTGCAAGAAATTAGTAGAGTCATGGGAATAAGCAGATTGCCCATGGTTTGGGGCTAAGGTTATGCTCTGATACATCGTCGTTTCGACTTTTCCAGTCTTCCGAGAGAGGGCCCTGCTGGAGTCTCCAGTGGTGCACAGGTAGACCCGGTTCTTTTCGGCTGCCAAATATAAGGGTTTTGGCTCCTGTTCCGTTCTGTGACTGTTGCTGATTCCCTCCAGGGGGTTAGAAATAGAGGAAACGATAAACACACACCTGAATATAAAAGAAAGGGAAACCCTGTAGTCATTAAAAGACCGATAAACTAATAGTTATGTTTTTCCACTTACAACCCTGCACGTTATAAAAGTTTTACAGCGATCTGTTCAGTGCTACAGTTACTGACACCAGGTTCGAGGCTGCAACACATTTTAGCTTTATACCTGAATTAATAATGTCCACCACCCCCCCCCCCCCCCTCTATCATATGCATCAAACGACAGGAAATAGAGCAAGTCTTCCTGGGTGTTTTGAAGTCCCGTTGGTTTTGTACTTGTGCCATCACTTAATATGTTGCCCCAGGGGCAAGTTTCACAAACTCCGCCTCCAGGTCAATGTTTCTGTGATGAGCAAAGGCTATTATGCCCCCTTTCGGGGCAGCTGCCCCACTTGTCCTGTCCTCTGTGGGTTAATAAGATGTAGTGAGGTATAGACTGAAATGCTTGAATGAAAACAATCCCTAGACGATCAGTTTCTGAAAGATGTTACTTTCTTCTGCCTTTAGGCCCAACAATTTATCAAAGTTTTCATACCAAAACATTATTTTATCAGACAGTGGGGTCATAGAAATCCGAATTGTACTTCAATATAAAGTATGTTTTTGCTGTTTGATTTTTTATTTAAGTTCTGTGTTACATAACATTGCATTTTGATTTTTAAGACTCGGCTCAGATGGGTGCAAAATTAGTTGCAGAATTTTATTCTCATTCCCACAAATAAAGAATTGTGCTTCAGTTCAAAAGCAGAAACTGAGACCTGAAAACAGTTGTACGTAATCCATCCAATATAACTGAAAAGAACATTGAAAATGCATTTGTATAAAACCGATAACATTGTGTACTACAGGGTAAATAAAGCGCACTGCATCAAGGCCAACAGAAAAAAAAAATCCCCTCGTATTTCGGAAAAAAATAGAACTCTAGAAACGCTAAAAAAAAAAAGATCAGAAAATGAATTCTGCCTTGTCTTATAGACTATATTATTTGTTTCATGGTTCCGACCAGAGCTATTTCTGCACAGAAGTATCAGCAGCAGATAACGTCCCTTTGGTTTATCAAGACAGCACGTAAATCACAGAGCACTATCAATACCCGACCCAGCAAAAGTAATATAATTTCATCCGAAAACCCAGAAACCCTCCCCATGTGGCATTATCTCAAAGATAAGGACAGCTGGCAGATAAGTTTGCAAGAGAAGTACTTACAGGTCTGCAGAGTAGAGGCAAAGCTCAAGAGAGTGAGGGGCAGTCACAGAAAGATCGGAGCCGAATCCTCAAGAGAACTCCAGCAAAGCCCCACTCAGACTTCCTCGCGTTTACGGGATCCTTTGAGCAAAAAGTGACTTTTTTTTTTTTTGTAGGAGTGGCGGTGGGGGGTTGGGTGCTTTCTCCTTAATGGAGTGGAAAGTTTCTGATAGGGCTGGATCCAACTCCTATCTGCCTGGCTTTTTTTTTTTTTGCAGGGGGGGGGGGGGTCCTTTCTCGCCTAAGTTCTTCTTTAGAGTGACTCCCTGCTGCTCTGCCTCCGGTTCTTTACGGCAAGGCGAGTGCCTGGCCGGGGTCACGTGACCCGCTCCTAGATAGGACGCTGTGTGCCCTCTACTCAGAGGGGAAACCACTTCACTTCACTCCACTGGTAATAAGAAACAAGTGTAATCAGAACGCGTTTCTGAAGTCAGTTCTACAGAGACTTTTTGCTACGATATTACAAAAACTGGAAGAGACTGGATTCCATGCGTGTTTTGAAAAGCTCACTGTTTAAAAGAAGCATATATTCTATTATTTGTGCAATACTACATATTGTAGTTACGTATATGCGTTGTGCGTAGTTTAAAGTCTGAGGCTGCTGTATAGCTGATGATACTAAAGACAGATACTTTTTAAATATTTTCATAGCTGTTATCTTTAGTTATACCTTTAATTGGTTAAAAAGCTCGTAAAAGCAGTTTGGTTGTGATCAATTCCAGTGCTATAGTTACTTACTACTAATTCTGAGTTTAAGTGTGGATATGGATGAGCTGACTTTAATGGATGTTTACACTGTTGAGAAATTGTGTGTAATCCTCCTATTCACCTTTTTACCTAACCAAGGCGACACTCTGAATATTACAAGCTATAAAATAAAATTTTCACTAACATTGCAAGCTTGTTTTCAGCAATCATTTATAAATGAGTTTTATTTCAAGTATCAAGCGGGACAAATATTTTTCTCAAATTAATATACGTTTTTTCCTTGCTGTGATATAATCAATCTGATTTTTTTTTTTTTTGGGGGGGGGGGAGTTTTATAGACTAGAAATCAGGTACAAATTCAAATGTGTAACATTATTAAATATAATTTGTTTTGAGAGTAGGAATTGTCATGCGTATAACAATCTTTCTGAGGAAATGGAATAAATATGTTTAAAGGCACACGTTAAAGATGGTAATAAATCCTCAGTTCTGACTAGTGTATCTCTTCTTAGCTTTTGCTTGTTTGAAATGGAGTATTTGTTCTACCTTATTTCTGATGCAATACTGTGGTTGAAGAAACGGCACAGGTGAAACCCAATCCTGAGACCCTGAAGCTGAAGATAAGGGCGAGTTCGGCGAGCCAGGTACTTTGTTCCAGCGGAATTTACTTTGAATTTTCCGGCGCCGAGTGATTTGGAATTTTCATGCGACAGACATAAGTAAATATGGCGCTATATTTAATCATGGAATCATTGCAAATAGAAGTATCTTTAAGTAGACAAATAGTTTGAAATCAGGCATCTGCAAGTGCGTTATTCAATATAAACCCATATTTATTCAAATAATTGAAAGCACGATTAATCAATGTGTAATGTCCTAATATCTGAACACTCTCTCTTTATATATATATATATATATATATATATATATATATATATATATATATATATATATATATATATATATATATAATTTAGAAATTAATTATTCAGGACAATGTGTTATACATTCTATATTTGTTTTTTGCATTATGTATCAAATGTGAATAACAAATCTACATATATCATAGCAAATTCGAAAAGACATGTAGAAAATAATCTGCAGTACTAGTTACCCAAAATTTGTTCAAATTAATTCTGTCATACATAGAACTCATCTTTAGTCAAAATAAGCAAATATACTGATAATATTTTATCTAAATAAGATTAATCCGTCAACTTGAAAATATAAATGGGGGCCATTTTGATGATCCACGTGTCATTTTTCTGGATCTTACATTTCCTAAAATAAATCATGGTTTTTGCAACACACAGTTTGCTTTTTAATTTTGACTTCAAGAAAACGATCCCTAGTATGATGACTTAAAAATCCTAATAAATAATGTTTTGATATAACAAGCAAGATGTCCAATTGCCCATAAGGAGCTGTCTCCCAAGGAAATACTAGAGGAATGCCTGCTCCTTGTCAACCCAGGAATCTTGCTAAAAACAGAGGTAGTGTACAGTCTGCAGAACTCATTAGCCCCGGTCTCTCAGCGAAAATGTTCATAATTAGCAGCAATTAAGATCTCACTGGACACCTTGTCTTTTTAACAGAGCCTTGAATCAATGCTTATATTACATTCTTAACACGCCAGTCCCAGTTTCTTGCTTGTCGCTGCTA
The DNA here is from genome assembly GCF_901765095.1 of Microcaecilia unicolor. NCBI lineage: Eukaryota > Metazoa > Chordata > Amphibia > Gymnophiona > Siphonopidae > Microcaecilia > Microcaecilia unicolor. The sequence continues at coordinate 201,644,606 of NC_044038.1, read as the reverse complement.
CACCTGGGCTGGGGACGCTGCTTTCTCAGGGACAAAGTTAGCTTCTGGTTAACCATAAATTGAACTTTACATGGTTTTTTAATCAACTAAGGCCATGTTTCCCGTTTTCTTTCTGCCCCATGGACAAATGTCCTGCAAAAGACTCTGAAGTCTGCTCTAGTTACCAAAGTTTCTATATATGATAAAGGAATGAATGCAAAAAAAATGTGAATTATTCATCCATTTGGGATACAAGGTAAATATTATTTGTAACCAACCAAGATTATTGATGAGAAAATGTAGCTTCTAGAGTAAGTTTCAATTTTCAACCATGCAAATAAAAGAAAGCTAAGAGAGCTATTAAAGTTGTGATAACCTTCTAAAATACAGAATGCAGAACACATGTTGAAAATATTCCATTTTTTAGACATTCATCTTCTGGTGATATATTTCTTAGCCCAGTGCTTGAAAAGTTTGAGATATACAAATGTTTGACTACAAACCTTAACTAATTATACACATAGTCAATGGGGTTTTTTTTTTTAGAATATCCAATGAGATAAATTAGCATGCATTGGAACCCAGGATATGCAAATCTATCTCATTTATGTCACTGTACATATACTGAAGACCTGACTAACTGTAAAGTCGCCAGAATAGGTTGGGAAGCCCTGTTGTATGGTCATCTATTCCTGGTGGTAAACAGCCAATGGAGAGAACCCCCCCCCCCCCCCTGTTGAGTAAGGAAGGATATGATACAAGTGCCTCTCAGTAAATAAGTAGACAAGCCTCTGCTAGTCCCAAAAGGATACTTAGAAGGACAAAATAATTTTTATTGAAGAATCAAATATAAAATCAAGCCTGACAGGGCCGTGTTTCATCCGGAGAAGGCTGCCTCAGGTGCTAGATAATATCTTATTAGTGCCCCCCCCCCCCACGTTATGTGGAGGTCCTGTATTGCCTTTTGTGAAGGGAATGACTCACACCACAAGCCACTGTCCAACTTGAAGCAGCCCTGGGGAGGGGGGAGGGAAGGGTGTGAAACTCGGCCCTGTCGGGCTTGATTTTATTCTTCAATTAAAAAAAAAAAAGCAATATTTTATCCTCCATTAAGTGTCTGCTTCTGTAGCTACTGTCCTTTTCAGAGTGGCAGACACTTGCTTACTGGGACTGCTCTGGTAGCATATCCTTCCTTACTCTACCCTTAACAGTTACTCCATACAAGTGCTCAAGCTTCTGCCGTATATATATGGCTGCTGGTGTATGTGCACAAACTGATATGCAACCGTGTTACTTAAGGACTGCAAAAATATTCTCTCTCTGTCTCCGCCTCCCCCACCTGTACAATTTGGTATGTGGGAATGCTGTACCCCGCTAATGAGTAAAAGTATCATTTCCACCTGTAACATTTCAAAATAAAGAAAAGCACGAAAATATTGGGGTGCAAGGGCAATTGCTTTAAAGCTATCAAATCGTAATAATAACTCTGGAACCACGAGAAAGATTTTATAACAAAATACACTGGATATATGTAACATTCCTTTCTGAAAAGTTTCTTTTTATACATGAATAAAGTCATGCCTTAGCTATGTTAGGCCACTTAAATACTTGACCTTACTTTTTATATATGACCTTTGTAATGAACGTGATTGGGGTATGGTTAATATAACACATATCAAGCGAAGACACAAGTGTGGAGTAGAGAAACTGGCACACGGGTAATTATAAATTATTTAGTTGCAGCCAGACACCTTGAAGCTTTAGATGCTCTGTAAGGCTGTTTGTGGATTAGTTCAAAACACTTTAGACAGTCGAAAGCTGATTTATGAACTGTTGGATTGGTGGATGGTTTGCAAATGAAGGGGAACTGAGTTCCACTGAGTTCCATCTCTGTTTAAGTGCTGGATCAGACTGCATTTGGAACCCTGTAGATAAGATAAGACCCTTATTGCGGCTTCTAACATTGCAGATTTTCCCAAAAATATTTATTTGCTTTGTTGAGCAGTTTAAACTTTCATTGGCAAAGAACGTTGGGTTAGAGAGAAATTAGTGCAATGAAGAAAGAGCTGTGAATAACTGAATCACCTCCAGGACGTTTCTTTTTTTTCTAAAAGCAACTATCAGGGTTCTACTAGAGGCTGTTTATAAACCTACAGTTTTGTGTTGGGGGGGGGGGGGGGGGGTGGGGGGGGGGAGCCTAGCTATAGTTACCGCCACAGAGTTTTAGAAGCGAGCGATCATATTATCCTCGACCTTTCAGTTTTACAAGTGTTGCCTACTAGTTTTTGCACGAACAAAATGCATTCTTCGTTAGTGTTAAAGGTGTCAGTCCATGGCAGCCTTCCAATTGTACTGCGGGAATCTCTGTAAACTTTAAAGAGCTGATATGCCAGACTTTATTTACTGTTGGAACTTATTGAACTGGGGGTGCTCTAGATAATAAATAAGTAATAATCAGGGACTGTCGTTTTGTGTATGGTGCACAGCGCTGCGTATGCCTTGTAGCGCTATAGAAATGATAAATAGTAGTAGTAGTAATCGCTAAAAGTTGCGCCTTCCTTGAGGGATCATTTTGTAAAAAAAAAAAAAAGTAATGTGGCTGGTATGGCTGTGTCTACTCTGTAGCTTTCCTTCCGGGTTATACATGATTCATTTATTAAGTAGCAATTATTATACCCACAAAAAAGCTGGAATCTGCGAGCAGTCGTGATTCCCCCATTCTGTACCTAAAAAAAAATAAATAAAATGGAGAAAACTGGTGGAATCTGAGTTATTCGTTTCTCCAAAATAACACCACCGAAAGGACATTACGTTTTAAAAGTTAAATTATTCTCTTAACTGAGCGTTCCATCATTAATAAGAAGCTGCCTTAGGTGTAGTGGAATTCCTTTTATTTCTGTGAATCAATCCTCTTCCATCACATCCGCCCCCAAATCAGTATACAGTAGGTGAAATAATATGATGGGGTTTTTTTCCAAGATGAAATCAATTCGAGTCTCGAGCTAATTAACATATTTCCAATGCAACTAAGCCAGGGGATGAGGACCATCCTCCCTATTAGACTGCTGGATACAGGTAGCTCGATCATATGCTTCGATAACTAGGGAACATTTCTGTATCGACTCCTGAAAAGCACTAACATTACCAAGCACGGAATTATGTTTTCAATTATATGGAAAGATAGATAACGAAATGTCTAGGAGGAGGAGGGATATCAGAGGCTGAAAGGCATTTCAAAACCAATTATATTTATATTTTCAGGGTGTTTATTTATTTATTTTTTCAAACTTTGGAGGAATACCAGACGGTAGGATAAAGTGGTCCGGAACAGAAATAAATATAATTGGTTTTGAAATGCCTTTCAGCCTTATTTAATTTCTTTCCTTGAAAGAGAGGTATTTATGGAATATAATATCATATAATACACTTTATATTTTCAGGGTGTTTATTTATTTATTTTTTCAAACTTTGGAGGAATACCAGACGGTAGGATAAAGTGGTCCGGAACAGAAATAAAGTGTATTATATGATATTATATTCCATAAATACCTCTCTTTCAAGGAAAGAAATTAAATAAGACTATACAATTAGCGTAACTTAGAAAGTCTGTTCTTCTTTGATTAGTAACTAATACGTGCTACGATATACTCTTGATATTTCAATTGTCAGAACCAGAGAAAAACCCTGGGTCCAAAAAGAAAGTAGGTGGGACAATGGCAAATCCACGAGGAGTCAAAAGGACGGTCCAAAGCAAGATATTTATTGATAAAGCCTTGGTACCTTCAGTAAGGTAGCTTTTTCTTCAGCTTTGCAGTGGATACGTTTTGGAATTATACATAGAGCTTCTTCTGATACATAGCACTGAACAATTTGACAGCACTTCATAAGATTCTGTGACCTCCGAGGCAGGCACGTTCCGAAACACAGCTCCCTGTCGGGTCTGTTCGGTTGTGGTGCTTTACCAATAAACCTCTTGTTTTGGGCCTCCCTTTTGGCGTTGCCTTTGATAAAGTTCATAAAGAGCAAGATTTCCTTTATGTAGCCTGAAGAGCAATATACTTCTACTGGAGAGCCTCAGGAGCAGAGGACTGTAATTATTCCACACGAAACATTAAGAAGAAAACCCAGAAAAGAGACCAGAACATAAATCAGAAGTAAGAGACTTTGGAAAAACAAATCATTATGTTTGAAGCACTTGGTTAAGTTATACATAAGCTAACCAGAAATTCAAGTAGCGTCATGGTTGAGGGAAAAGTCGTTGTTTTTTTTTTTTGCTAGAAATGTATGACACATTTGCAGTCCATTAATCACAAAAAGATCTATTCTACGGATTCCAACGAAAATCCACAAGCGGCAACAGATAAGACAAAATAATTACAATATCAGATACTAGATGTATACACTCACGACAGACAGGGCAGTTTATATCTACTCAAAAATGAAATAAATGTATACATTGACTCAGTCCCTTTCTGCCTTAAAGCAGATAATAGGAGTCTTGGGGAGAATAGAGACAAAAGAAAGTCACAAGGGAAGGCGAGTTGTCTATTTTTTTTTTCTTTCCTTCAGAATTTACTAGCGGTTCTGCAGTGCATTTGGACTCATATACATAAATCAATTGCCACCCCAAAATAAATTTTTTTCTTAAATATTTATTAGAACAAAATATGTGTATTTTTAAAACTCTTTTACAGCCTGAGAAACAGACCTGCTTGGACTCGGCAGCGATTTATTGGAAGATTTCTTACTGACTTTTTTTTTTTTTCAAAATTGATTTTGGATATTTTCTTGTTTCTTGGGATTTTTTTAAAAACCGTATTTCCGTTTTTGTGGACTTAGTGGGACGATAAACGGATTACTTATTTCTCCTTCTTGTGTTTATGGGACGGAAATAAATTACATTACTTCAATGCTATGTCACTTTCAGGTTATGAGTCTTGGATATAGTTGTTTACAATTTTAATAAAGAAATAATAATAAAAACAAAATAAAAGTTCATAAACCGTTTTCAGGTGAAATGTGCAAATGCAGACCCCAAATACTAGGGCGCCCCATTTCTCACCTGGATTATATCTGGTTTTGGGTTATTATTATTAGTATTATTTTCTTTCTTTCTTTGCTTTGCTCTTTAGCATGTATTTCACAGTTTGTTATGTAATAACATTCTTATGGAGACACCAACTGTGTTTTCTTACTGTGTAAAATCATGGAATTTGACAGAAATTATATTTACTGTTTATAAAAAATTACAAATGAAAGAATATTATTTACGTCAGAATATTGCACTTTTAACTGAAACCCCTGTTCTAGAGTGGTTTGCTGTATCAGTAGCCCTCAAACTACTTTGCAGCATGTGTCACACGGCCAGTAGTGTCATGCCAGCTTACTCTGCAGGCCTTTACCCACCACTGTGTGAATAAATAAACACAACACATCAATTTCGGCTTGTCTTTTGCTCTTCTGTGTCTTTGTGCTGGATAGAGCCAATTCAAACGGTATGGCTCTTGTCTTATCATCAAACGAGTCCATGAATTTAATTACATGCTATATAAAACGTTTGGAGTTTAAGGATTTTCTTGTGCATATGGGGAAAACGCTTAGTAGCATGTCCCCCCCAAAACCTCTTTCTACCTGACTGCCTCGTTCCAGCCCTTCCTCCCCCCCCCCCCCCCCCCCAAAAAAAAAAGAAATTCTGTTAGGAAACTAAAGAGCAGAACTAATGCCATTCACAGTGCAGGTAGTTGTCAGGAATAACCTCTTTTTAGGATTAGGAACATAGGGGGCCCTTTTACAAGGTCTCAGACCCAAAATGGACGCGCAGCAATTTTCATTTTGCGCACGTCCATTTTCAGCAAAAATTTTTAAAAGGCATTTTATTTTGCAGGTGCGCTGAAAAATTATTCTACCTGCGCCCGAAACATGCGCCTACACTACGGCAGGCCATTTTCAGCGCACCTTAGTAAAAGGACCCCATAATCTTTTAAATAAAGAGAAACTTAACCTTTTATTGGAGCACAAATTTACCAGCTTTTTCTAGGTGAAGTCGTACACCTATTACTTGTGCGCAAAAAAATCTGTGCCATTCCTCATCACTGCCGATTCTTGTCACGTTAATTTTACTTTTTGTGAGGTGCCTCTATTTGCTAATAACCCCTGAGCCCACCCGCATCCTTCATATTATACAGAAAGTGACTGGGCGTGAGAAACCCATTTTGACAACTAATTCAATTTTCCATAAACCATACTTCAAAGTTCTATAATCAGAGTTAAACATGACTGCATAATTCATTCCTGTTATGGCCGAATAGTGAAAATATGATGCAGAGGCTGAAATAAATATAGCGTGTGAAAGATACTGCATTAAAGCATTGCCGCCTACAGACTGTTGTCCTGATAAACTGTACAGAGTTTTCACACTTTCCCTGGCAATAATCAGTTGTTTATTATCAGGCGGCCTCCTCTCTGTCCCCAACAACAAGGGCGGTCTCGGCATTTTACTTTTCCCATTGATTTATGCCATTCAAAGTGGGTGGGAAGAATTACACCCAAATAGTGTGGAAAAGGTATTTCAAAGCAATCCTTTTTGGCCTCTCGCGTTTTCCCTGAGCATAAGCCAGTGTAGGGAATTTACACTTTTGTCAAGGGGTAGGAGAGGAGAATAAATTCAGGGGTATGGAGGAAGCAGGTGAGGTTTTTCATGGATTTGGGACAGACAAAGTGGCGCCCCGGGGCCCCCTCCTCTAATCCCGTCCCTACAACCCCCCCCCCCCCCCCCCCCAGCTTGTGATTTGTAAAACATTTTCAGAGCATAGACAAAGGGGGCATATGTGGGTCATGACGATATAGAGAAAACCAGGTTAGAATGTCTGGGGAGAGCTCAGCTCCCAGCAGGGACTTAAGATAATGTAAAGACCTTGCTATGTCTTTGGAAATAAACGCCTGCGTGAATTACAGTGGGAAAAAAAAAGTGAACGGGAACATTAATTTTACAAAAAAAAAAAAAAACATTACAGCATTTTAATTTTTCTGCAAGCACCCCTCCCCCAGCAAGCCAGCTTTCAGCATGTTTAATCTTTTGCAGATAAATCTTAATATTAAAAGAAAAAATTCAGACCTGGTAAACAGAGACCTGCATTACTCCCTCTGTTAAACCCTGACTATTTGTGCATTTGGATTTAGCTCGCTCCTTTTCAGTAATAGCTAGACGGGAGGTATTTCACTATTCCTGGAAAGCTTAGGTTTGTACCTGAAATCTTTTACATGACACCTGTACATTCCCTTTCATTTTACTAGTCATGTACAGTGCCATATGCATCCTCTGCTGGAAATCTTATGTAGCTGACAGGGACACACACAAGCCTGAAACACACAAATGCCACTGTCCGCAGGGCTACTGGATATGATTCATTCCTGCATCTTTGGCTTCCCAGAGGCGTTACCTCTCCAGTATCTTGTACCTGGCTCCTGTAATCCTTCACCGCAGTGCAATGTGGAAAAGTAGCCTAGTGCTTAGAGTACCAGGCTGACAACCAGGGGAGCCAGCTTCAAATGCCACTGCTATTCCTTATGATCTTGGACACAGCCAGGTACAGTAGGTATTTTTCTGTCTCCGGAGGGCTCACAATCTGAATTTGTACCTGAGGCAATGGACGGTTAAGGAAGGATTCTATAAATGGTGCTCAAAGTGGTTCTTTTACTGAAGGGTTGGCGTGCAGCAAAAAGGCTTGCCGCACGCCAATCCATAACTACCGCAGGAGCCCTGTGGTGTTTTCCAGGGCCGCCGAGAGACTAGGCCGGGCCCAGGGCATGGACGCCCTGCCTCAACCCCCCCCCCCCCGCCGCTGCCGCCCCCCATCGCTGCCCCCGCTGCTGCCGCCCCCCCGTCGCACCCCCACCACTGCAGTCCCCGCTCTCACCTGCCTGCCTCCATGGCTCCGGGCCCCCTGCATTCAAAGCGGCAGTCGCAGATCGCCTCTCTTCTGGCCTTCCCTCCCTATGTCCCGCCCTCATCTGATGTAACTTCCGGTTTCTGTGAGGGCAGGACACAGGGAGGGAAGGCCCGAAGGGAGGTGATCTGTGACTGCCACTTCGAATGCAGGGGGTCTGGAGCCGTGGAGGCAGGCAGGTGAGACCGGGAACTGCAGCGCTGACAGCCTGACCCCAGCGCCGGGCCCCCCTTGGAAATTTGCCCCCCCCTCTCGGTGGCCCTGGTGTTTTCCACCCCCAGCATGTGTCATTTCTAGTGCTATAAAATATTCTCTATTTTTGTAGCACCGGTGCTTACCCAGCGGTAATCGGGCAGTGCTGCATGCCTGCCTGGTCACTGCCAAGTTAGCACGGGAACCCTTACCGCCATCTCAGTGGGTGGCAGTAAGTGCTTCCCCTTGAAATGGCCACACAGCAAGTGGTTAACGTACCATATGACCATTTCTTTTCAGTAAAAAAAGATGGCCTTTTACCTGCTGTGGTAAAAGGGGGCCTCAGCACACGTCAAAAACACATGCTGACGCTAGCGCAGTCCCCTTTTCACCGCAGCTTAGTAAAAGGACCCCAGAATTAGGTGCCAGTAAGATCCACACTAAGCGCCAATTCTATGAAAGTCGCTTAAGCACTTAGCAACCTTTATAGAATAGCACTGAGCGTGGATTTTCACGCCCAACTTTGGCTACAAGGACTTACACCTACTGAAACCTGGTTGTAAAATGGCAGTTGAATGCGTAAATGACCCTATTCTATAACACTGCACCTAAACTTTTAGAATGACCCTGACCCACCCATGCCCCTCCCAGACACACCCCCTTTTCAGTTGTCACAAGACAATTTAGGCACACAGAATTATAGAAGAGCACATAGGCAGATGACACAAGTCCTATTTAGTGCCAATTAATGTCAATAATTGTTAATGGCTCATTAACTAATTAGCCTTGCATTCAGTTCTGGGATCCACCCCCAAATTTGGATGATCTTTATAGAATCTGGGGGTATGTGACTAAGAGTTGCAGTGGAATTTGAATCAGAGTCCTGTTGTTCTCAATCCACTGCTCTAACCATTAGGCTATTCCTTCACTCTGCTCTATCTATCTATCTATCTATCTATCTATCTATCTATCTATCTATCTATCTATCTATCTATCTATCTATCTATCTATCTATCTATCTATCACAGTTTTTGACTGGTTGTGTCCTTCACACATTTAAATCCTAGCTGAGAATTGTACAGGTATTGTCATAGAATATATATGATTATAAATAATACTAGTTGGTAAGGTGGTAGTCCTTCCAGGTTAAGCACTTATAAGTTATTTATGAGACTCCATGGTATTGCTCAGAAAGCTCCCAATTGTTATTGATACAACCATTGATTTCTTTTTTCAAATACTTCCAATTTCAGTTTGTAAATCCAAGCACACACGTGATCTTTTCCAATTCAGTTCACCAACTAAACAATATTATTTTGGTTCTATTCCAGTTATACCTGGTGTATTGTAATATAACTGGATTCTAACACCCCACAATATTTTGCACTTTCATTTTCCTTAATTCTTGATTTTAATTACAGTAAATGGACATTTATTTTATAATAAGTACCAGTATGTTCATATGTCTTTATAAATTAGGCAATAGGCATCCATAACCAGCCCCAGTAGTGCATGCACTGATGCACAGATTTACATCTGCCTGCTCTAATCAAAATGTGAAAATCTGCCTGCACTCTGCATATGTAGTCGTGTAGTTTACAAAATATGCTTATGCACTGCAGTTCTTCCTCCATTCCGCCAAAACTATGAAAATGTGCACATGCAGATCACTTAAAAGTAGGTACACATTTTCATGCGATTTTATAAAAGTCTTTTTCTGTGTCAGCTGCAGAAAATGTGCAATAAAATGATCTCCGATGTAAAAAATGGCAAAAGTTCCTATGAATATTTTATAAGCAATTGCTCTAAAAGGTAGAAATCTGTTCATCCTTTAATTTAGATTGTAAAAGTCTTTGCTGCTCCGTTCTATTGTACATCAATGGGATAACAAGGACAGTTGAGATAACAGTCCTGGGAAGAAGACCAGGCAATGTACCAACCCTAGTAGTATATAGTGTATGCCTAGAAAGAGGTTTAAGCCTCTAAGGAGTGGGATGGCTATTGGAGGGGGAGGGGGATGAGGAGGGGGAAGGGAATGGAAGGAAGACAGAGGGGAGGGGAGGTGGAGAAGAGGGCATGCCTGGCATTTACTTAAGAGGAACCTCTCCAAAGGGTTAAATAAACAAAGCACTCAAAGCAGAAAAAATATTTATGTGAAATACATTATAATGACAAAATTTATACTGCAACATTTGTATTGAAAAAGTGTGTGTGCATGTGTGTATAATGATGATGGGGGTGGGGGGGAGTAAGAGGTGGAAAGGGGATTTATAATATTTTGCTAAGAAAAAAAACCACAGAAATCTATTATTACAGGGTGAGTTATATATTGCGAATGAAAAAAGTGACCTCTAGAACATTATGGATTTGTAAGTTAGTATCAGTAGTAAGCGTTCATGATATCGTTTCTAGGGATGGGCAGCCAGTAAATTTTAATTTCATGTCGTTTCCTGTGTGCACTATTGTTAGCAAACAATAAAACATTAATTTTCATGTTTTTTCTGCTCTTTTTCATTTGATAATGACATGTAACGACATAGAATACGCCAATACCATTTCACTGCAAATTAATGCCTATCCCTAATTATTTATAAAAAATATAATTCTAAACATAAGAGATAGGGGAAATATACAATACAATCCCTATTTGTTGTTTGATTGATCAGAGAAATTGTTGAATTTTTTTTGATCAGACAAATAATAAATAGAAATAAATCAAAACATAGGAAAGAAAATAAGATAATACCTTTTTTTATTGGACTAACTTAATACATCTTTTCATTAGCTTATTTTCTTTTCTCTGTTTTGATTTATTTCTATTTATTACCTTTAAAAGTGGACTAAGACGGGTACCACACCACTTTGATCAGACAGAGAAATTGTTGAATTTATTGCTTTGTGAGACATATTTGATGGTGGGTGGGACAGAACAATTAGGAGGAAAATTATTATTATGGGCTACCATTAAAACAAGTTATTTTACATTTAATCCCAGTTATTAGTAACTAGGTCTCATTGCATAAAATGGAACCTGAGCTAAAAAAGCATGAGTTAGTGATAAAATAACATGCCTTAATAGTAGCCCACATTAATAAATACTCCCCTTAATCTAGAGCCAGCTGTGCACTGTCACAAGAGGATATGAGATTGATTCCTGGATCAGACCGTCTACTCTCAGGCTGCCCAAGGTTACAGAAACTGGCGGGGTGGCACTCACTGTCCCTGAAGGATGGGGAAAAGATTCATGGCCCTTTTTACTCAGCTGTGCTATAGGCACGCTAGCGTTTTTAGTGCGTGCTAATGCTAAAGACACCCATAGGAATATATAGGTGTCTCTAGCATTAGCACACGCTAAAGACGCTAGCACATCTTAGTAATCAGGGCTCTCAGAGTCACTGCACAATGTCGACACTTGGTGTTTAGATTTAGAACTCATGAACTCAGGGTTCAAAGGGAGCACTGGTGTGTAGCTGCAGGCTGAGGACTTTTGCCAGAAAGGATATAAAATCAATGGAAAATCTCTGGTGTCAAATCCCAGTCCTGGTTCTGATTGAGCTAGAAGCCCAAAGAAGATTGAGGCCACTATACTGTTCCTATAGATAAAAAGAAAAAAGAAATAAAATCTGGCACACAGCTTGCTTAGAAACCTTGTGTGCATCCCCCCTCCTCACTCAATTTAATAGTTTGGACTCAGTGTAAAGGTTACTAATTTCACACTGTGTCCAAGAATTAAGGAGTCCTTTTACTAAGGTGTGCCGAAAAATGGCCTGCGCTGTTGTAGACGCTTGTATTGGATGTGCACAAGTCTATTTTTCAGCACGTCTGCAAAGAAAGGTTTTTTGGGGGGCCAAAAATGGATGTGCGGCAAAATGAAAATTGCGCGTGTCCATTTTGGGCCTGAGACCTTACTGCCACCCATTCACTTAGTGGTAAGGTCTCATACATTAACCAGGTGGTAATCGTCAGCATGCGTACAATGCCGATTACCACCTGGTTAGCACCACACACTGGAAAATTTCTGGCACGCCGGGTGGTAGTTCTGAATTGGCGCACATAGGCGCCTATGCGGCTTAGTAAAAGGGCCCCTATTTGTTACCCCGGGTGAGAAACTGAAATAGAAAAGCCAGTCAAGAGAACTGCTGTCAGCTTGGGAAAGGTTTTCTGCAAAGTTAAAATATTGGCTCATGATTTTCATTATTAAATATATATTAAATACTCAGAAAACATTTGATAGTTGACTATATTTTGATTGTAATTGCATGCATGATACTTTCTAGGCAGGTCTGTGCCCATATGTGCTGGGGCCCAGGGCATCAACTTGGAAGGTGCCCCAAAACCTGCCAATAGGGTGTGCTTCCTTCAAGTCTGAGCACAATTAGCCCCCCCCCCCCCCCATGGAATGAGGGACCCAGGACAATTGCCCTGGTTTCCCTCCCCCCCCCCCCCCCCCGCTCCCCTCGACGCTGGCCCTAATTTCCAGGTTATATTTTCTTTCTGACAAGGGTCCATCTACCACCCAGCAATGAATGTGAAAAAGTCCACTTTCCTTTGGTGACCTTCTTGTGACCAGTCAAAGGCTTTATTGATGTGATTTACAGAAGACTGTGCTCTCTTGCTAGGATTTTGGGGAATGCGGAGGGCTCCAACAGAGGAGTCTGAGTAATCTTTAAGGGAGGTAGCCAGACTCCTGTCTGACTGCTGCAGCCCCTCCACCTCTGGGTTTTGTTTCACACTCTCACTGCCCTATCTCTGAGCTCCAGCTCTCCTCTAAGGTTTATGTATGGACAAACTCCATTGTCCTGGAGATAGCAGGCGCCTGAGAGCTCACTTCAGCAAGATTTTTCTGTCCCCTAACATACGTGGAACAGCCAGAGAGTGTCTGTCTGTGTTGTTCTGGTGTAATATAAATAGAGCTTTTAGGTCTTGTGAGTGGTTTTTCCTTCTCTAGTCCTTAAAATTCTCAGGTTTATTATCAACCACCTGAAAATATATAACCAGATACACTGTGCTAGGGATTACTTTTCTGTATCTGCCACCTAAGCAGAAGAAAGCGGGCGTCACAACTTCCAGATACATTAAAACGGTGTGGACCATCATCTTGGTCATTTTCATTTGCTTGATACATTACTAAAAACCTCCCTCTATACATACAAGAATTCATATAAGATTCCTGTCATTGTGATGAGAAGCAGTGCAATGCCTGGATTGTATCTAATTATTTGATAGCATTTTTCAGAAGGAGTCTGGCCACTACAATCATTGATAAGAAATACATTTTTGTGAATCTCATTCTCTTTCTATAACTTCCTTCCTTGTCAAGTGCAGAGAAAACACATAAAATGACGAGAAGAAGAATAACTTATCTTTAAACATTTTTGTAGATTCATAGAAGATAAAGAATTTTTTGACAGTGTGGAGTGATTTACATTCAGGTATTTCCTTGTTCCCAGAGGACGTACAGTATATGGGGAAAGTGCAGGAAGGTTTTGTACTTTACCGCACTATAACAGTATAATTTAGGTGGAAGTTCATCAAACAACGTTAGGGGCTTCGGTCGCTTTATTTGGGCCCTAACGCTGCTTGATTAAAAATACTGCAGCAATATTTAAATAGCTGTAGTTTAGGAAGTAATGAGATACAAAATATGCAAATGCATGTTTTGCATCTCTTTACTATGCAAGCACCCTAACACAGTGATATCCGCAAGTCACATTAGATTACTTTACAATCTTGGAGAATCAGACTGCAAAGCCATGGCCTGCTGCTCCTGGGCTACCAGATCAGGCCCCCCAAGCTTCTAGCCCCCCAAATTAACTCCCCCAGCACAAGGCCTACCACCCCCAAAAACACAAGCTCCCCACTCCCCACATTGGTGGTCCAGGAGGAGTCCAGGGGGGTCTTCAGGCAGGAAGGTGCCCAGTCATATATGATCCCTAGTAGCAGTTGTACAAGACTACCACTAGGGGCACCTTGATTCCTCGCAGGTTGCTGAATCCCGCGGGGAAACAAGGTGCAGTAAAAGGCAATCTTTTACCGCACCTTGAAGAATTCCCCCATTTACCCCCTAATTCTATAAAAGTTTAATAGAATAATGAGGCAATTAGTGGCAGTAATTGGCTTTTTAACAAGCAATTATTGACACTAATTAGAGTTAATTTGGACTTATGTGTATAAATTTAGGCACAGGATCTGCACCTAAACTTACACATGGCCCAAAAAAGGGGGCATGGAAATAGGAAAGTCATGGGCATTTCGGGGTGGAGCAGGGGTGTGGTTTTGAGTTATGCAAGTTATTAAAGAATATGGGTACTCTGTACGTAAATTTGGGAGCGGGCATTTGCACCACATTTTCATTGGTGCAAATGGTAGCGCCTTAATTTACATATGACATCCCTGCTTACGTCTCATTCTATAAATTTTGCCCACCTTTAGGCGCCGTTTATAGAATATTTATTTATTATTTATTTAGATTTTGCTCACACCTTTTTCAGTAGTAGCTCAAGGTGAGTTACATTCAGGTACTCTGGAATAGCACTTAAGCAAGTTTTTTTTGGCGACAATATTTTAGTCACCATTTATAGAATCTAGCCCTTAATGTGTAGTAAGTGCAAAGAGTATACGGGAACTTTTACCTGCAGTTACTATGCAGAAAAGTTATCTTTTTTAAATTTCATTTTTATTTTTTTTTACTTATGCAAATATATTCAAATTCACTTCAAAGAGCAAATGAAAAAGGTAATCGAAAAACAATTATCCAAAGCAATATCAATAATCCAGGAAACAATAAAATGCATAATTGTAGCCCACAACAAGTAGTTAAAGGGAGGGACAATTAATCCATGAAATAACAGAAAAGGAAATATTTTTAATTTTAACAAATTTCACAAAATATCCAGCACCATAAATGTTGTCAGGAATCAGAAATACAATTCTTGATAATAATCATTTTGGAAGAAAATAAACTATGAAACCTATAGAAATTAAAATCCTTATTAATAAGGAGTGGAGAATGAGCCAAAAAGGAAATTAAAAAAAACCCAAAGAAGGAAAAATAGCAGCAGACAGGCATCCAACATTATTATAAGCCATACTGATATCTAATCAATCATTCCCCAATCAGAGTCAAGATACATTTGAAACCAACTGCTCTATGGTTCACAAAAGAAAAGGAAATTTGAGCCAAATGAATAATACATCTAGGGGCCCTTTTACTAAGCTGCGGTAAAAAGGCCCTGCGCTAACAGCAGGGCTTTTTTGCCGCACACTGAGGTTCCTTTTACCACAGCGGGTAAAAAGGCCAAAAAAAGACATGGCCATTTATTTAGATTTTGCTCACACCTTTTTCAGTAGTAGCTCAAGGTGAGTTACATTCAGGTGCTTGGGATATTTCTCTGTCCCAGGAGGACTCACAATCTAAGTTTGTACCTGAGGAAATAGAGAGTTAAGTGACTTGCCCAAGATCACAAGGAGCAGCAGTGGGATTTGAACTGGCCATTTCTGGATTGCAAGATTGGTGCTCTAACCGCTACACCACTGCTCCTATTGCATGGCCATGTGTGGGGGAAGAGAGCACTTACAGTGGTGGAAATAAGTATTTTGCTGATTTTGTAAGTTTGCCCACTGACAAAGACATGAGCAGCCCATAATTGAAGGGTAGGTTATTGGTAACAGTGAGAGATAGCACATCACAAATTAAATCCGGAAAATCACATTGTGGAAAGTATATGAATTTATTTGCATTCTGCAGAGGGAAATAAGTATTTGATCCCCCACCAACCAGTAAGAGATCTGGCCCCTACAGACCAGGTAGATGCTCCAAATCAACTCGTTACCTGCATGACAGACAGCTGTCGGCAATGGTCACCTGTATGAAAGACACCTGTCCACAGACTCAGTGAATCAGTCAGACTCTAACCTCTACAAAATGGCCAAGAGCAAGGAGCTGTCTAAGGATGTCAGGGACAAGATCATACACCTGCACAAGGCTGGAATGGGCTACAAAACCATCAGTAAGACGCTGGGCGAGAAGGAGACAACTGTTGGTGCCATAGTAAGAAAATGGAAGAAGTACAAAATGACTGTCAATCGAGAAAGATCTGGGGCTCCACGCAAAATCTCACCTCGTGGGGTATCCTTGATCATGAGGAAGGTTAGAAATCAGCCTACAACTACAAGGGGGGAACTTGTCAATGATCTCAAGGCAGCTGGGACCACTGTCACCACGAAAACCATTGGTAACACATTACGACATAACGGATTGCAATCCTGCAGTGCCCGCAAGGTCCCCCTGCTCCGGAAGGCACATGTGACGGCCCGTCTGAAGTTTGCCAGTGAACACCTGGATGATGCCGAGAGTGATTGGGAGAAGGTGCTGTGGTCAGATGAGACAAAAATTGAGCTCTTTGGCATGAACTCAACTCGCCGTGTTGGAGGAAGAGAAATGCTGCCTATGACCCAAAGAACACCGTCCCCACTGTCAAGCATGGAGGTGGAAATGTTATGTTTTGGGGGTGTTTCTCTGCTAAGGGCACAGGACTACTTCACCGCATCAATGGGAGAATGGATGGGGCCATGTACCGTACAATTCTGAGTGACAACCTCCTTCCCTCCGCCAGGGCCTTAAAAATGGGTCGTGGCTGGGTCTTCCAGCACGACAATGACCCAAAACATACAGCCAAGGCAACAAAGGAGTGGCTCAGGAAGAAGCACATTAGGGTCATGGAGTGGCCTAGCCAGTCACCAGACCTTAATCCCATTGAAAACTTATGGAGGGAGCTGAAGCTGCGAGTTGCCAAGCGACAGCCCAGAACTCTTAATGATTTAGAGATGATCTGCAAAGAGGAGTGGACCAAAATTCCTCCTGACATGTGTGCAAACCTCATCATCAACTACAGAAGACGTCTGACCGCTGTGCTTGCCAACAAGGGTTTTGCCACCAAGTATTAGGTCTTGTTTGCCAGAGGGATTAAATACTTATTTCCCTCTGCAGAATGCAAATAAATTCATATACTTTCCACAATGTGATTTCCGGATTTAATTTGTGATGTGCTATCTCTCACTGTTACCAATAACCTACCCTTCAATTATGGGCTGCTCATGTCTTTGTCAGTGGGCAAACTTACAAAATCAGCAAGGGATCAAATACTTATTTCCACCACTGTATCACCACCCAATGAGGTGGCGGTAAGGACTCCCACACTAAGCTGGTAGTAACCGGGTAGCACGTAGCACTGCCCAGTTACCACCGGGTAGCCCCTTGCAGAAATATGTTTTAAAATATTTCCATTAGCACCAGAAATGCTGCATTCTGGGGGGTGGAACTACCACCGACACCCGCATAGATCCACCAACCAATAAATGGACTGCCACCACTCCAGCTGCTTGTTTCTAGCTCTGAGCAGCATGCTGGGACTTCTCGTGCATGCACGAGAAGTCCCAGCCTGTTGCTCAGCGCTAGAAACAAGGACCAGGGAGCAGCAAAAGTTTATTTACTTGGCTGGTAGGGTTCAGCATCCCCACCAGAAAAGTAAAAAAGAATTCAGGAAAGGGCCCGAGCCCATGTTTTGGGAGCAAGTTGTTAAAGTGGAGTAGAGGAGTGGCCTAGTGGTTAGAGCAGTGGCATAGGAAGGGGGGGCGGTGGGGCGGTCCGTCCTGGGTGCACGCCGCTGGGGGGGGGGGGGGTGTCGTCTCCGTTGGTTCCTTGCTCCCTCTGCCCCGGAACAGGTTACTTCCTGTTCCAGGGCAGAGAGAGCAAGGAACCAATGGAGCCGACGCAGCTCCCAGCGACGTGGGCTCGGGGGCGGATCGGTCCTCCTGCCCACCCCTTGCTGCCAAAGTAAGGTAGAATGCGCTCCGGGGGGGAGGGTGCGCGCTGGAGGAGGGGGGCGCGCGCCGAGGGGGTGCGCCGTGCTGCACCCGGGGGGGGGGGGGGTGCACGGCGGCAACCCGCCATGGGTGCCAGCCGCCCCCGCTACGGCACTGGGTTAGAGCACTGGTCTTGCAGTCCAGAGGTGACCAATTCAAACCCCACTGCTGCTCCTTGTGATCTTGGGCAAGCCACTTAACCCTCCATTGCCTCAGGTACAAACTTAGATTGTGAGCCCTCCTGGACAGAGAAATATCCAGTACACCTGAATGTAACTCACCTTGAGCTACTACTGAAAAAGGCATGAGGAAAATCTAAATAATAAATAAATAAAAGTGGCCAAAGGGGGTCCATTTTAACAACCAGCTCTCAAAATTCTTAAAAATGTAACAAAAGGCTCTCGTGATCCTGAGAGAGCGCACTCCAGCACACCACTAAATTTATGGATTATGCACTGAGACATATCTAGTGATTCAGAAGAGTAATCTATTCAAAACACAGGTCTAAGCTGGGGTGCTGTTGAGGTCTTTAAATAATGGAGGATTAAGGGATCCTTTTACAAAGCTGCGGTAAGCCCAATGAGGATTTACCGCATGCTAATCTGGAGCTACCGCTGGCCCAACGCAGGCACCAGCGATAGTTCTAGCCCCAGCATGCACCATTTCCTGGTCTAGGGAAAATCAGCTCGTATTTTTTTAACATGGTGCTAACCTGGCAGTAGTCGGGCAGCATTGTGCACTACCCAGTTTCTGTCGGTTTAGCACGGGAGCCCTTACCGTCACCTCAGTGGTAGTGGTAAGTGCTCCCCCTCTCATGACCACGTGGTAAGAGCAATCTTACCCGCATGGCCATGGCTATTTTCAGCCTTTTGTACCTGCTGCGATAAAAAGGGCCTCAGTGCGTGGTAAGAACAGCCTCTGTCACTAGCACAGGGACCGTTTTTATCACAGCTTGGTAAAAGGACCCCTAAGTTACGTATTGCAACTATTTAATTGCAAATTATTGTAAAAAAAATATAGAGTTGGACCAAGCGATCATGTTCTAAGCGGAAATAACAGAGATTTTGAATCCCTTGAAATGCTTCATTCAGCTAAAGAGTTGGAAAATAATGGTCTGATTTTTATACATTTCACTAAATTCAGTTCTGATGTGCAAATGAGGAAATGAAAGTAAATTGATAATTATCTGGTAAGGTCCCTTTTTATTTCATAATTCTTTGTTATTGATCTTCAAGTGGACCAGTGTGTTAGATATATAAGTATTGTTAGTCTACCCAACATATAATTTTATCCAGCAGTTTTCTCACATTACAGATGACCAAGGCAGTATCCAACCACTGCTATGTAAGTTACTGAAATTTACATGAAATATTTAAACTGTAACATATGTATAATGCAGACAATGTGAATGAGATTATCTGAATTTCCAAACCTGCTGTCACAGATATGACACAGAAATAAGGGTCACAAACACACAGCAAAAAAAGGAAAAGCAACTCTACTTGAAGAATCCAAACAGGAAAAAGTAGGGATGCATGAATAGCCTTCCAGTCCAACCAAGGAGATGTTGAGTAGTACTGAAGATATTTATTAGTAAATATTCAAGCAGACTCGACACAAACCTGTGTTTCAGCACACAGAGTCTGCCACTGGAGTTGTATATCCTGAGTAAAACCTTGCTATGTCACAGTATATCAAAACAAGCACCACAAGAGCTGCTATAACTGTAGAAATGTCGTATCACAGACCTCATAACTGATCGATGATACAATCACCACTGAGCAGCATGCTCAGTGGTGATTGTAGCATTGATCGGTTACGAGGTCTGTGATATGACACTTCTGCAGCCTTAGCTCCTCTTGTGGTGCTTGCTCAAGATTAAGAACTCTTGAGGCAGGTGCTGTGTGCTGAAACACAGGTCCGTGTCGAGCCTGCTTGCATATTTATTTCTTTAGTACTACTCAACGTCTCCTTGGTTGGCTTGCAAGGCTATTCGGGCACCCTTACTTTTTCCTGTATAGAAATAAGTGAGCTCTGTTCAATGGGACTAACTCCATACATTTATGGCTGGCTTTTGGGAGCTTGTTTTGTAGTTGGAGCCCCCCCCCCCCCCCCCCCGTACATATAAGAGCCCGAAGATACTCTCTAATAGCAAATGCCAATAGAAATATTGACCTTAGTGAAAGCTGGATCCTTTGTATGCTGTGGTAGCTTTAATAGAACTAAATACAAGAATAATTTGTAGATAGAGAGAAATTTTATATCAGGTCGCCCAGGTTTTTTTTTTTTTGTTACATTTGTACCCCACGCTTTCCCACTCATGGTAGGCTCAATGCGGCTTATATGGGGCAATGGAGGGTTAGGTGACTTGCCCAGAGTCACAAGGAGCTGCCTGTGCCTGAAGTGGGAATCAAACTCAGTTCCCCAGGACCTAAGTCCACCACCCTAACCACTAGGCCACTCCTCCACTGGGAAGGAAAGTAGGTACCTATTCTGGCCTTTTGTATAAAGATACCTAGAGGGGCATTTTTGAAAGTGTATCCAAGTCAGAAGAGGGACATTCATGTCAGAACATCCCAAACTGACATCCATCTTATATGTATTTTCAAACGAGAAATAATTTGAGATTTCCTGTTGGAAAATGCATGAGATTGACATCTGTGTGCTGAAGATGTCCAGCAGGAACAGCCATTTTACAAACTGGAACGTTCAAATTATGAACGGGATGTGTATGTATGTGTATAGGGGAGGGGGGAACAAGGGATGTGTACCTCTGTATGGCAGCGTTCTTTGAAAATGGTCACACATACATCCAAGCAGAGTAGATGGGCAGTCCACTGGTTAGTTCAGTGGACAGTAAACCAAGGGACCCAAGATCAAATCCCACTTTAACTCTTTTTTTTTTTTTTGTAATTGCAAGCTCTCAAGGAACAGAAAAATACCTACTGTACCTATGCACATCAATAGCTTCAGGCATGCAGTGGCTTATATTTGACACACGCCGAGGCCCACTTTTACCACAGTGGGTAAAAGACAGGTCTCTGGTTTTTTTTTTTTTTTTCAAGAAATGGCCTTGCGGCAAGTGAAGCACTTACTACATGGCCATTTCGGGGGGAAGAACGTAATTGAGGTGGTGGTAATGGCTCCAGTGCTAACCCAGTGGTAGCCAGGCAACGCGCGGCACTGCCGATTACCGCCGGGTACACACCGGCGCCACAAAAATTGAAATAGTTTTGCAGCGCCGGAAATGGTGCACCCTGGGGGAGAGAACTACTGCCAAGCTGCTGCAGTATCCCGGCAGTACTTCCCTTTCAGCGAGCGGTAAACCCGCATTGGGCTTATTGCCACTTCGTAAAAGGGCTCCTAAAAGAGTGAAATTGAGATTTGAAGCCGAGTCCCTCAGTTTACAGTCCACAATACTAACCGCTAGGCTACTCCTCCAACATTGTTACTATTTTATTAAGAATGACTATAATACCTTAAGCTGTCATGGTGCCTGGTATCCCCTTTCAAGAGAAAAGAAAGGGGACAAGCAACCACTAGGGGATTAAGGAGGTGTCATGTCTTAATCCCTCCAGTGGACACTCAATCAGAGCACCTTTTGTAGCCTGGACGTTCCTGAAACAGGTCTAAATAAAGAAGAAGTCCTTCTTTTTAGATTTGGACATTTCTTCCCTTTTGGATGTCCTGATTTTGGGCCCTCCCTAGTCCTGCCCAAAACATGCCTGACACGCCCCTTTGCTATTTGGACATACAGCAGTGTTGGATGTCCAAATCCTGCCTTTGAAAAATTGGGATTTGGCTATTTCACACACATTTCCGTCTGTTTCAACATTTTGGGACATCCATATGCTTGAAAAATACGTGTCCTAGGCACGCACCTATATGCCTTTGTAAATTTTCCCCAAAAGCAGGCAAAATCGCAGCTAAATTGAAACCATGGACACTTATTCACGCTCAGGAGGAGGCATAAATGTTTCATGTGTATTTATAAAATATGCACGTAAATCACAACTCTACTTGGACCCTGCCCAAAATCCACCCTAAAACACGCCCACACCCGTGTGCATTCTTGTCATCCTGCATGGGGTAATTTTACACATTTATATTTGCATTTAGGCACATAAAAAAGCCTTTATCAAATGAATCCCATAGCCTTTACACTCCTGATACCACATAGGACCTTTCCTCAGATGCAACCCTAAATGAGGGATCTAGTGCCGATTCTTTGCATTTCTTATATCACAGCCTACAACTAACTTTAATGACAAACTCCTTACAAAGAGGACTCCAGGTACTATTGGCTGATTATAAACAAAGTGAGGTGCTAGGGTGGCATGATGGGGGGGGGGGGGGGGGAGAAATAGGCTTGATCCCTGCTGCAGAATGTAGAGCCCTAATCTGAATACAATTGCCGATGTGGGTTGAATTTGAGGTCAGCCCTGAATAGCTGCTTTCAGGGGCCCCTTGATCAAACAGAGTTCCCAAGCCTGTAGCATAGTTATTGACAGTGCTGACAGAAGCGATGTGGCTCTGATTTATTGACCAGGTGTGTTGTCAGGGACAGGTTATTCTATCAGAGACTCTGACAACAGTTAAATTTTAAACTGGAAGGCTTTGCCTCCTTGGACTCTGGTGAAAAAAAGTGATTTGTAACATCTTGGTCCACAGGTGCTAGACTTTATAGAGACATCATATAAGACTTCGCAACTCTGAGGCTGCACGCTTGGTCATATAAGCTGATGTAAAATAGTGTGGAGAAAATCAAGGCAGGCAATGTTAATCTATTTCCCAACGTACAGGCACCCATTGTAACAGACACCAGCCCTTTATTAGTCCTTGCTGGCTTTTGATGTGATGTGGTTGGTGTTCATATCAAGTGATACCACTTTGAGGAGTGGCCTAGTGGTTAGGGTGGTGGACTTTGGTCCTGGGTAACTGAGTTCGATTCCCACTTCAGGCACAGTGATCTGGGCAAGTCACTTAACCCTCCATTGCCCCAGGTACAAATAAGTACCTGTAAGCTGCATTGAGCCTGCCATGAGTGGGAAAGCGCAGGGTACAAATGTAACAAAAAAAAACAACACCATATACAACTCTTGCAAAACAAGAAATCTCTTTCATAGGATGACTCACACAGAAACAGAATCCTAGGCTTCCACATCATGCAGCACAGGTACGGCGGTGGGAATGGGGGGTCAAAAGGGTTGGTGGTGGCAGGGGGGCCAGAGCCAAATCTGGGGGGCCCAGGATCCCTTGGCCTCACGTAGCTACGCCCCTGCTCTAGGCTGAACGAGAGTCCTCTAACTACACTGTTGCCAGTGGGGGTGGGGGGGGGGGGGGTTGCTTCAATATTGTGTTTTGAATTGCTAGGGACAGGCAGGTTCCCTGGAGTGCTGCAGAGCTTGCCTGTCTTTCACTATTGAAAATGTGATAGTGAAACAGCACCCCCTGCTGGCAGGACTATAGGTGGCGGACTCTCACTCAGTTTAGAGGGAACAGTGACTTAGGCCAATGCAGAAACCTTGCATTAGAGCTCTGCACTGATGCTTGGCGCACAGCCTGCTAACACATGGGTGATGCCAACATTTTGCTTCCCAACACAGGGCTAGATGCACTAAAGTCAACGAGCCAGCAACGTGGATTTTAAACTGGTTTCAGCCAGTTTAACGTGCAAGTAGTAAACAGGGACATGCAAAAAAGGGCATTTTCCTCTCACGGTAGCAGCTAACGAAAACGGAATGCAGATGAGCAAATTAATATTATAATGTGTATAAATCGTATTTGTAATGAGATGCACTACCATTTTCCTGATTCCCTTACCGTGGAAACCCTAACGGGAGGTCTGCACCTCTCGTTGGGGCTGCTGTGAGGGAATCGGAAGAAGAAAAAAAAAGAGAAACCCTGCAAGTAGGGACAGGAGGATGAAGAGAGACGAACAAGCCCAAGAGAGAGGAGCACGTGCTGGTCCTGTGTGGGCTGCAGCTGCAGTTTCCGATCGCAGACATCGTGGCTCCCAGGAAATTCTTTATAGGAGGGAACTGGAAAATGAATGGAGACAACAAAAGCATCGGTGTTCTGAACGCGGGTAAACTGAGTGCCGACAAGAGCGGGTGGGGTCCTTCCACAATGGCTACAGTGCGCCACCTTTGCTCTGAGAACTGTATAGGTGATATTATCATCGTCCTTAGAAGCTTATTGAAATGAATATGGAAGAAATGGCGAGAGCCAGCAGTTTTAAGCTTCCTTCCCCCCCCCCCCCCCCCCCAGGATCGGGACGTGTGAGGATGCAAATCAAAGCTTTTTGGACGTCCTTCCCTCCAGGTCTCTCAGCCAATCACAGCGTATTTAGCTGATACTGGTAACAGCTAAACGCGCTGTGATTGGCTGAGAGAGAACTGGAGGGAGGGACATCCAAAAGGTTTTGATTTGCGTCCTCGCACGTCCCGATCGGGGGGGGGGAGGCGCAAGCTGAAAAGAAGCTTAAGCTCGAGGCAGCTGCAAAAAAAAAAAAGGACTCTTGCAGGCAAAAATAAAAGCGAGAACCGGACCGTCCACCACCACCACTCCTTCCTTTGCTTTGCTTTGCTTCAGGATTGGAGGAGGGAGGTCATAGGGCTGACTTTGATTCAGCTGATTGGCTGCTGTCAACTAGGAAGTGAAGCTGGACTGCAGATGACCACGGCAAGCAGCAAGTAGAGTGGAGTGGTGGTGAGCTCTTTTGCTGGCAAGTTGTAGTATTTGCTGTCTGCACAACTGTTTTTGGGCTAGTTTTAACGGAGCTAATGGACGTCCATAAAGGATGTCCTTGGCATGCGCAGAGCAGCCAGCATAACGCTTGGCTGCTCTGCGCACGCTCAGCTGGCCGACTGGCTTGGAAGGAAATCCCATGCAAATGAGCTAGCAGCGACCAGCTAGTTCCAGCCGATTTCCAGATCCAGCCAAGAGACTGAGTCCAGACCGAGTTCTGAATCCAGTCAAGATGTTGAGTTCACTCTGAGTTCTAGCTCCAGTCAAGAGGCGAGTTCCAGTCCTGCTTCCAGTCCGAGTTCCAGTCTTGCCCCCTGTTCAAGCTCCAGCCCAGCTACCCCTGGTCATGTCAACACGCAGGCAACCACAACAAAAGGGAAACAAGGGTCCAACTAAAATAAAGGAACGACAATTAATCAAAATCAACACAACAACGCAAATGGATCCTTACCAAACAATTCAAGTAGGATACATAAACGCCAGATCAGTAGTCAATAAAACAACAACTACAAATAAATAAATAAATAAATAAATAAATAAATAAAGCACCTCCGTAGGTTTCACCATTGTTACCCATGGAGACCTGAATCCCTCATGGAGGTCGGGGGGGGGGGGGGGGGGGCTTGAGGGGGAGGTACTGTCACATATGTGAATGTTTCCTTGGCTATGCTCACCTCGCCCTCTGGTGGCCAGAACCGGTGGCTGCTGTGAACTGTCACACGTTCCAGACTTCAGCCTAGTCCGGTCCGGATCTTCCAGGATGCCAGACTTGCTTTTCTTGTTTGGGCCTGAACAGCACCCGTAGCTGCCTTGTGATTCCTGCAGCTGAGCTTCAGCAGCTGATGGACTTTATTAATCACCTGGAATTCCAGAAATAGACCTCTTTGCATCCCCTCTAAACAACAAATGTCTCAGACTTTGCTCCAGGTATCCAACACTGAACAGAGATGGAAAGGATGTGTTTTAAATTTTGTGGAAGAGTCAACTTCTTTATGCGCATCCACCCATTCCACTAATATCAGGGACTCTACAAAAGTGGACAAAGCCACCATGATTCCAGTGGTACTTTATTGGCTGAAACAGCCATGGTTTCCTGTACTGACCAAAATGTCACATCAACCACCAGTTTTCCTTCCACAGCAGCCCAACCTACTGGTCCTACTAACAGCAGTAGAGTCAACTGCTACACCCAAACCTCAAGCAGTTAAATCTCACAGCATGGTTGATTTTACTGACAAAGCTAGAACAAGTGTTTTCTCAGAAGATGTCCTAACTGTTTTAATAGCTTCAAGAAAAGAATCCACAAAGGCTTCATACACTTCAAAGTGGCAGTATTTTCATCTTTGGTGCAAATAAAGGTTAAAACCAGTTTCTTGTCAGCTACCCAGGCTTTTGCATTATTTCCTTTGAGATCATCTCAATCAGGACTCTCATATGCTTCTATAAGAGTCCATGTGACAGCATTGTCGATCTTCCATGATGGAACTGACAGAGTGACTGTTTTCAAGCATTCAATAGTAAAACATTTCCTGCAAGGATTGCTCCGACTCTGCCCATCAGTAAGTCCCTCTACACTGACATGGGACCTTAACTTAGTTTTAGAAGCTCTCATAAGTCCACCATTTAAAACTCTGAATACTACAACTCTCAAATTCCTAACTTGGAAGACTTTATTCCTTATCACCCTGACTTCAGCAAGGAGAATAGGGGAACTTAAAATGCAAAGAGTTCCTCCAACTATGGGATCTTAAATGGCCTCACATGCAAGCAACCCACATCAAAGGGCACACACTCGACCTTTTCTCACATAAAGTGTCCACAGACCAAAACCTAATAATAACTGAGACTAAGTGGACAGAAACACCATGGATGGACCACTACAAACTAAACCTATCACTCCACTGGCAGAAGAAGAACTCACACCATACACAAAACCTACAGCACAAGAGGTTAAATAGACTCGAAAACATTCTGGCAACAAATATATAATAACGAATGGACAACACAAACGGACTCTATACACTACCTCGCTGACTGGGACAAAAGATGCAGAAACATGCTAGACAAAACAGCATCCTTACAAACAAGAACATCACGTAGACACACCCCAGTACCATGGTTCAACGACGAACTCAAAAAACTAAAAACACAATCCAGAAAACTCGAAAGACCATGGAAAAAATAAAAGACGAACACACGCTTAACGCCTGGAAACATACACAAAGAAAATACAAATCCTATATAATAATTCTCACCTCCAACGTTCTAAAACCTGGCTGCCTGTGTCCGTAACTTGGGTCTCCGAAGCCTCAGCTGACGTCACTGCAGAGGGAGGAGTAGGCGAATCCTCAGTTGACGTCACTGCAGGGGAGGAGTAGGGAACACGTGGAGCATGTTTCCCTACTCCTCCCTTTGCCTACGAAGCAGCTGTCACCACCGCCCCCCCCCCTCGGCGCATCAGCCAAGCCCCTCCCCCTACCAAAACATCCTTCTTTACGAGCCCGGCAACAGGCAGGCAGAAACCAATCAGCGCTCGCCATGCAAATGAGGTGGCCTGGCACGCAGCCCGTTATAGCGATGGGCAGGGGCCCGCCAGCGCCGCTCGCACACCCACTGGAAATAGACACGACCTGTCAAGCACGAGCCACCCCCTCTCTCAGTCTCACACACTTACACAGGACAGGCAGAAACAATGTGTCCAGCACAGCAGCAGCCGAAGGGTTCGTGCGGTTCGTAGGGTTCGTGCTACACTTTCTGATTGGCTCTGACTGCCTCCTGCCACTCCCTGGCCCGCCCTCCCTCTTTCCCCTCCAAGTTCCATCCCCGGATTCCCCACCCTTGGACCCGCAGCACGCTCTTTCCCTCCCCCCCGGGCCTCCTCCTGTCCCAACTCGCCGGCGCCACTGGACATCACACCGCCCTGAGCCCTCCCTCCCTCACCCTCCTCCCCAATGTTCGCAGTTGCTCGCGCTCGCCATCCCACCGTGCCAACAGAACGACAATGTGGATGCAGGATGCAGCACCTCACATGCTTCCTTTGTTTTGAGTGTATGGGAATGACAGCTGCACAGCACAGGGGAAACAGATATTACCCTAATTGCCTTCCTTCCTTACACTGGACTACATAGGCTTACTTCCACTCCTGTCTACTAAGAGAGGGGAGGGAGGACAGTGAACGACAACGTGGATGCAGCACCTCACAGGTTTGCTTTGAATTGAGTGTATGGCAATGACGGCTGCACAGCGCATGGGAAACAGAGATTACCCTAATTGCCTTCCTTGCTTACAGTGGACTACATAGGCTTACTTCCACTCCTCAGAGGGGATCGAGGGAGGGGGGGGGGGGATAACCTTGCTAGCACCCATTTCATATCAGCCAGAAACGGGCCTTTTTTACTAGTATGCAATAAGACAGGCCAAAAGAACATATTACAGAACCAAAATAGGACCAGACTATAAAGACACGATGAAACTATACCAACTCATTAACAAACTGCTAGACACCACCTTGTTCACTTCAACCAACACAGACACCCCATCTGCATACAAACTAGCTAATTATTTCTACGAAAAAATTATAAATCTACGCAAAACACTCCCTCTCAACAATATCGATATTGAAAACTTCATCAACGCCATGGACCCAACCCCTTGAAAATACACAACAGACCGAATCTGGACAAACTTCACACCCCTCACCACTGAAACAGTCACCCATGCGATATATAAGGGCTCCAAAACTCACTGCAAACTGGATACATGCCCCAGCTACCTAATAAAATCCGCCCCTGACCACTTCATAGCAGACCTCACATCCCATCTAAACTACCTGCTCCAACAAGGCTTCTTCCCTAAGGAACACGGCAACATCCTACTCACCCCAATTCCAAAAGACACTAAGAAAAAAACAAGTGAAATCACCAATTACCGCCCAGTCGCATCCATCCCACTAGCAGTCAAACTGCTGGAAAGCATAGTAACCAAGCAACTCGGCGACTACATAAACAAATTCTCAATCTTACACGAATCACAATCAGGATTTCGCCCCCTCCATAGCACTGAAACAGTACTCATCACTCTCCTAGCCAAATTCAAACAGGAAATGACAACAGGAAAAAGCATTCTTCTCCTTCAATTTGACATGTCGAGTGCATTCGACATGGTAAATCATAATATACTACTAACACTCCTAGAATACTTCGGTATTGGGGGAAATGTACTTAGCTGGATCAAGGGTTTCCTAACCACGAGAACATACCAAGTGAAATCAAACTCAAACATATCATCACTGTGGAGAGCCGAATGCGGAGAACCACAAGGATCACCACTATCACCAATCCTCTTCAATCTAATGATGACACCACTAGCCAAATCCTTATCCAACCAAGGCCTCAACCCTTTCATCTATGCAGACAATGTCATGAAATACATACCTTACAAACACGACCCGACAGAAATCTCCAATACAATCAAGCTCAGCCTAATCATCATGGACTCATGGGCAAATGCATTTCAACTAGAACTCAATACAGATAAAACACATTGTCTCATCCTCTCATCCCAACACAATACGAAGAAACCCATGAAAATAAACACCCCTGACTTTAACCTCCCTATCTCAGACAGCCTGAAAATCCTCGGCGTCATTATCGACCGTAACCTTACACTTGAGGGCCAAGTTAATTCCACAATAAAGAAAATGTTCCACTCAATGTGGAAAATCAAACGTGTGAAACCACTCTTCCCAAGACACACATTTCATAACTTGATACAATCAATAGTACTAAGCCATGCTGACTACTGCAATGGAATTTATGCAACTCATAAAGAAACTACAAACCGCTCAAAACATAGCAGCCAGACTTATATTTGGAAAAACGTGATTCGAAAGCGCCAGACCCATCCGGGAAAAACTACACTGGCTACCAATCAAAGAACGTATTGCTTTCAAAATCTGCACCCTGGTCCATAAAATTATCTACAGAGAAGTCCCAGACTACATGCCAGACCTCATAGACTTACCTACAAGAAACACAACCAGATCAGCACGAACATATCTAAATCTCCACTACCCAAACTGCAAAGGACTCAAATACACATTAACATATGCATCCAGCTTCTCCCTACCTCAGCACACAACCTTTGGAACGCACTCCAATAGCCGTGAAACAACATACGACCCCCCTAAACTTCAAGGAAATCACTAAAAACCAATCTGTTCAAAAAGGCATATCCCATCGACCCAACCCTAATGCCTAAACCTTGCAAAAATAACGAAACAAGCCGGAACTGCCACTGCACAACTCTTCCTCTCTACGATTCCCCAATCTTTCTATAACGCATGAACCTTTTAACCAACTCTAACCTCTCTACGATTCCCCAATCGTGTCTATAACACATGAACCTTTATAACCTTATCCGACCGCAATTAACTCTATGTATTTGTTTTCTCTGCCGGAGTTGGCGAACGCCTCTACGGAACTATCATGTAAGCCACATTGAGCCTGCAAATAGGTGGGAAAATGTGGGATACAAATGTAACAAAATAAATAAATGAACTTCAGGCATTTTTTTCTGCCGTCATCTATTATGTTACTATATATGTTACTATGTTCCTTATACTTAGATTTTACATGAAAAGGTAGTGTTACGAACCCATCCAAAATTTCTTCCAAAGGTTGTTTCAGATTTTCACTTAAATCAAGTAATAACGCTACCTAGTTTTTACCAACCTCCACATAAAAGGTACCGGGATAAGCATTTTCATATGTTAGATTGTACCAGAACCCTAACATGTTATTTACAAAGGCAATCACTGTTATTTATTTCTTACTGATCCATTATGAAACCACACCCAGTAATAAAAGAAGTCTTTCAAACTGAATAGCGGATTGCATACACTTTTATTATAAGACATATTCAACAGTTCCGCCATCCCAAATACCTAGAGTGACAGCTCATTCTCTTTGTTCTGTGGCAACAACAAAAGCACATTTGCAGAGGGCCACACCACAAGGAATTTGTAAAGTGGCCATATGGTCTACTCCTCATATGTTTACAAGACACTACTGTATAGATCAGGAGTCGGCTTTGGCTTCTTCTTTTGGACGTAGAGTCCTCTCTTAGGAATTTAAAGCTTCAACGTTCCTCCACCTCTGTGGAGAGCAGGTATTAGTCATTCACAAAATGTCTTTCTGTTGTTATCTGTATGAATGCCTGCTATCTTGAGCGTGGGAGATTGCACTTGTGTAGCTGCAAGATCATGGAGAAAGTAGAGTTGCTTACCTATAAAAGGGGTTCTTTGTGGACAGATGATCTTCCAGCCACACAAACCCTCCTTCCTTCCTGGAGTTGAAGCTAGCTTAAAAATGAACTGACTCGTTATAGAATGTACAGTAGATACATTATGGCGGGAACACCCGCACATGCACAGAAAGCTCTTCCAGAGTTTTCTGAGCTTGGAACTGCCAGGTTGGCTCTGTCACCATGATGTCACCCACTTGTGTGCCTAGAAGTTCATCTGTCCGTGGAGAACCACTGTTACAGGTAAGCAACTCTACTTTCCTGCCCTATACAGAAAGAGGAAGTTGCATCAGAGTGAAGGCTGTGTGGAGGGAGCGAACAACACACATTACTGCTTGCTGCCAACCACCACTCCAAACATTAAAAAAAACCTTTAAAAGGTCCACCGGGGGGGGGGGGGGGGGGGGGGCTTCAGAAGTTAAAGGAGATGCCAGATCACCTGTGGAGGAGGGGGAAGTCAAGAAGGGTGATGGGAAGGAGGGGGGGGGGAGAGAAGTTTAGATGCCAGACCACATAAAGGGGTTGGAGGGAGAGGGAGGCATTCCATCTGGTAGCGCTTTTGGGGGGCAATGCTCCCCTCACCCCTCTAAATGACACCCATGCAGCTAGCATGAGAAGCAATTTATTTACACAGCACTACAGGGTATACTCAGCGCCGTATAAATACAGCTTACAACAGGGCCAGCTCAAAGGGTTTTGATGTCCTGAGCCAACTTCTGCTTTGATGCCCCTCCCCATCCATATCAATGCCCCCCACCTGAATGCCTGCTCACATTAACTCCTATCCAGCCAGCTTTCCCTCCCATCCACCCACATGCGTCATCTGCTTTCCAGCCAAGCCAGTTTCCAGCTGCTCGCATGCCTGAATTGAAGGGAGCTAATTTAGGCATGTGAGCAGCTGGAAGCTTCCACATCACCTGACATAAACTCCTACCTAGCCAGCCTCTCTGCCCAAACATAATGATAAGCCTCTTCCAGTCAGCCTGAATCCTCACCAAAGCTTGTCGTTTCTTTTCTCCCTTCCCATGCTCCCTCCAGGTGCGTAGCCAGACAGCCAATTTTGGGTGGGCCCGAGCTCAAAATGGATGGGCACAGAATTCAGCCCCTCCTGGCCCCCCTCCGCTCTGCTCTCTGCATTCTTCCTCTCCCCTACCCTCAAATACAAAATATTAAATACCTGAGCTGGTGGGGATCCCCAAACTGCACCAACTGAAGATTTCCTCCTCCTCAGGCAGCCAGTGCTCTTCCAAACAGCAGCTGGCAGCACTTGACTTGAGCTGACATCACTGCCAGTAATCTATACACGCTCAGTGCTTACACATGGGTGAAAACTATGTTTGTGCAGCGCTGCGTACGCCCTATTAGATTGTAAGCTCTTTGAGCAGGGACTGTCTTTCTTCTATGTTTGTGCAGGGCTGTATACGCCTTGTAGCGCTATAGAAATGCTAAATAGTACTAGTAGCATGTGCAGATGGGCCAGTGTGTGGTGCCTGCTGCCGTTTGGAAGAGCATTGGCTGCCTGAGGAGGAAATATTCAGCTAGTGGGGTTTGGGGATTCCCACCAGCCACAGCAAGAGTGCCACAATTTTGGGTGGGCCTGAGTCCAAATTGGGTGGGCCACAGCCCACCCAGGCCCACCTGTAGCTACGCCACCGGCTCCTTCCCCCCAGCACACAAACAGACACAAGCATGCAATTGTCTTCCTCCTTCCCAACTCATAGTTCCCTTGGAAACCCCAACCCCTCCTGTGGTATCCTCCAGTGTAGCCTCCTTCTTTCCTCTCTCTGCCCTCTCTCTCCTGTTGTTTTCAGTGCAAACAGAAGAGAAGTACAGCAACTACATGCTGGGCCACATCTTCCTCCTTTGCCATGGGGAGGGCACTAGAGAGCTGCATACATTTGTGTGTGCGGGGGGAGGGGGAGGGAGCTATCTGGAGCTGTAAGCCAGTCATTTGGCACCCTTGGATTATGGCTCCCTTTATGCTGGCCCTGGTTACAATCTTGTTAACAGATGGATATTGAGGATAAGCCCTCTTTAATGGGTCAAGGATCTTTGCCTTCTAACATTTAAGGAATGGAACACTCATAGAGAAGGGTGTTGATCCAGGGAGGAAGGCACTAGTATGACCATATGCTCCTGTTAGTTGAGCTAAGTGGCATACAGATATGGCATTTGTAGCGTAGTTATTATGTTTGGCAACAGTTTCTCTCAATTTCACCTTCTTCCTCATCAACCTTGACATAGGAGCACAGATATGTAAAAGCACAGATAAAGGTCATATGGCCTATCCAGTCTGCCCATCACACTATCTGTTCATTTCTCCAATACCTTCCTCTTGTTATAGATCCTTTGTGATTGTCTCATGCTTTTGTGAATTCAGGCACTGCCATTGTTCCATTACTTCCACTGGGGAGCTCTTCTATGCATCTAACACCCTTTCTGTAAAGAATTATTTTGTTAGATTACTCCTGAGTATTATCGCTTTCAGCCTCATTCCATAGCTTACTTTCAATTGAAAGGGGTCTACCTCTTACGCAGTTTATATCCTTTTGAAGGTACAGTCTTCAGAACTGCAGAGTGCACTCCAATTGAGTCTCAATAGATAGATATACAGAGGCAATATCACCTCTTTTATCTTGGTGACCATTCCTCTCCTTATGCACCCAAGTCATCACCTTATGGGTCAGCGAGTAGCTTACAAGCTGCTTCCAGGCATGGGCTGACTTACCCTGGATATTCAATGACAGGGCATGCATGACTCCTGGTACTGAACATTCGGATATGTGATATTCAGACTGGTGCCCAGTTCACTTGCTGCAAAAGGTTAGGAGACCTGTTTTGCTGTCCTAACTTTATGCACTTACTTAGCCAGTTAGCAGACTAAAAATTGCTGTTAACCAGCTATGCTTTTGCTCTGTCCTAACTCGGCACACAAACTAGCTGGTTTCGGCACAAGGGTTAGAGGAGATTTTCAATTTCACTATCCAGGTAAGTTACATAAATGTGCTATGACTTCAAACAATATGATTATTCTTCCTCCTTTGAACTTCTATCAGGCCAGCACTAGATTCAAAGTAAAAAATAAAATACCTCAGCTTTTATTGAGTCCCTACAACTATGGACCTTTAAGAGATGGTCACAGTGGAATCTAAAATGGAAGCTGTAATTGAATCTGATAAAGGAGCTTCTATTAGATATAATTGTTTCTTCCTAATGAGAAAGCTCTGTACCATTCAGAAATACTTTGAAATCAGTCAATATAAATGCTTGGTACACGTGCTGCGAATATCCTGTCTTGATTACTGTAACAAATCATACAAAATATGGCAATCAGACCAGTGGTGCAGCCACAGGTGGGCCTGGGTGGGCCAGGGCCCACCCACTTAGGGCTCAGGTCCACCCAACAGTAGCACATGTTTAGCGGTAACTGGTGGGGATCCCAAGCTCTGCCAGCTGAAGACATCCCCCTGACAGTAATTAAAACGCTGCTTTCCACGATACTGGCACCTGTGCATGCTCAGTTTTCAGCGCGTGCCTACTGCAGACTGCCAAGGTGGAAAGAAGTGTTTTCCCGCCAGCTCAGATATTTTTCTGGTGGGGGTTGGGAAGAACACTTGGTGCCCGCCCATTTCTTGCCTAGGCCCACCCAAAATCTGTTATCTGGCTACTCCCCTGAATCAGACTAATCTTTAGGCTATCAAAAGTTGACAGGGTCTCCCCTTTTTGTGTCAAACTGCACTGGCTGCCCATCGAGGCGAGAATGCTTTTCAAACTGGCATGTCTCTTTTTCAAAACACAACAAGGACTGATCCCAGCTACCTGCTAACTCACTCTGCTTTGCAACCCCAACCAGAACTAGAAGACAGGAAGCTGCCAACGTTTTCTTTTTCCCTTCATCTAAGGGTAAGGAGAGACTAGTGCTCTTTGACAAATCTCTTGCCATTCAAGCGGCCAGACTTTGGAAAAACATTGCCGGAACATTCTCTCCCTCACAACCATACCTTACATTTCGAAAGAAGACGAAAACTTTCCTGTTTTACGAAATATGATCTTTAATTAGATTTCTGCTTGTCACCACTGTAATTCTCAGAGGAATGTTCTGATCTCCATATCCCTTAAGATATTTGTAAACCGCTTAGAATTGAAAAGTTATTAGCGGGATATAAGGCCCTAATGTAATGCAATATAACATAGAACAATCTAGAACAAAAGCACCACAGTTAGGGAAGGTGATGATTACAAAGAATAAATGGAGGTTACTAGCACTAAAGTTTGAGTGTTAGAAGAGACTAGTGGAGTCATAGGATGTGAAAGAGGAAATGATGGTGTTAAAGAAGGGTGAAAAATAATGGATATCCTAATTCTAAAGTTGAGGGTGACTTTAAGTGAACAGAAGAAGCCAGTGGGGTTGGATGAAAGGTAAGATACTTGTCACCAGCTGTTTATTCACTTCTCTTTGTGAAATGAAACTCAAACTAAAGACATAAATAATAGTGTCAAGAAATCACCATCGTGACTTCTCATTCTTTCTGCAGCTTCTCTCTCCCTATGCACCATGGCATCCTTTCACTTATCCTTACTGCACTGTCACATTATTTGACCATGTGTGTGTGCATGGGGGACAGGGGTCAGCTCAGATAATTCTTCTTCTAGCAAAATACTTTAAAATGGGCCAAATGATTTCATTTATAAAAATGATGTGTTTGTGCCATTTCATTTCATGCCACTTTACAAATTCTTTGTTTCAGGATAAAGAAGTGTGGTTGCCAAGCTAGACCAGTTATACTGAAGACTTCCACCAGATATGGTTCACCTTACCTGCATTCCTGGCTGGAGCAGCTAGATGGAATCAATGAGAAGTCATTTCCTTCAAAAACACCAGGATTTAATAAAAGACAGGGTAGTGTGGGCATTGGGCATGAGTGGACACATTGAACATAATTCTCTAAAGAGGGCACCAACATTTAGGCATCAAGAATGCATGTAAATGACCAGATACTGGCATATGAGGGCAATTCTATAAAGAGACACCTATTTTTATGCAACAAGAAGGCACATGTCTGGAACCTATTCTATAAAGGAAAGTAGGCACTTTCCTTTTCAGAATACCAGTGTAGCAATACAAATATAAATGTATAATTTGGGCATGAAGTACTGTAAATGCTCGCACCTAGATTGCTAAAAAAATGCATGTAAAGTAACTGTGTGCCCCAAGGAGGTTTAATTGAAAGGGGAGTGCATCAGGTGATAAGGCCGAAGCTGTAGCCACCATCTTGATACACTCAAAGCACAGCAAACTACTGGTCCATGCCAAGCCACAAATAGGCAGTCCTTATTTCTAATAAGCGTTTGCAATTGTTTTGAATGGCTCAATATCGCGTCAAGCTCCGCCTACTGGCTTCAGGCCAGATAATGGGCCAAGCAGGCTCCTGCTGTCTTCTGTCAATTAAACCTCCTTGGTGTGCCCAGCCCGTGTACCCCCACCTTCAAATAACATGCCATCACATTAAGGTGCCATCTTATAGAATAGTGTGAAGCCAGAATATTGACATTTAAATTTACATAAACTTGGCCTTTAAAATGTCACCTTGATGGTCAGAGAATGACTTTCAGACTTAGAAATGCACCATCTGAGGCTCATTTGGCCCATTATAGACACATTTTGCAGATAAAGAATGAGAGACAAGCTTTGCAAATTAGGGCTGTTCAGTTACCTATGAAGAATCCAGATCAGTAGTCATTCCTTTAAAAATCATTCATATCACATCAGAGCCCTTTTACAAAAGTGCACTGAAATCTGGCCTTAATGCATTCTAACTTGGAACTTCTCTGCATGCTAAGCCCAGATTTAACACGGCACCTTTTTTTAGGGCACTTTCCTTTTTTTAAATTTTAGGTCATGTGCTAATGTTCGCATTAGTACACAGTAACTGTACAAAGTTAACATGGGAGTCCTTACTGCCTCCCATTTAGAAGGTGGTAAGTGTTCCCGCATTAACTCTGTGTTAGCCAGTTAGCATGCACTAAATCAAATGCCCTAGCTGGTTAATGCTTCCATGCCCATTCTCCATCCATGGCACACCCCCTCCAAAGAACGTTCTTTTTTTTTCTTTTAAATAGTAGCATGCCAGTTAGAATATGCAAACAGGCAGAATGTCACAAAACGATATCCTATTTTTCCCGTGTTAACTGTGTGCTAGGGCTTAACACCCTTTAGTAAAAGGGCCCTTTGTAAAATGCCAAAATATTTTCCAGAATAAGAAAATCCAGTCTGCGAATTCTCCTGCACTGAGGTTTTCCAGGAGTAGCAGGAGAACAGGAAATCACTGCAATTTTTCCCTCTAGTTTGCAGAATCTTACACAAATGAAAACAGTTCCTACAGTATTGATTACTATTCTTTAAGCTTCATTAGACATTTTCTGTTTCAGTTTCACAGCTTATACCCTGGGGGGAAAAAGTTAACAAACAAAAAAATAATATTGGATGATTCTTTTTTATTGGACTAACTTTATAATATCCCTTCCTCAGACAGAACTGAGCCTGCATCATACCAGGAACTGCTTTGGTTTTAGTTACATTCAGTGATGCTTTCTGGTTCTCCTGTTAATGCAAAGAAGCCCCTTGGAGTTCATATAAAAGGACTTAACAAGCTAGGGGCGACTCCTACCAAGGATCTATTTGTTGTAAATTACTTTAACGTGAGCCACATCACACTTGACTTTTGGTAAAACAGCTTTCAGTGTTAAGTTAGTGGGTAATAAAACAGCTTGACACTAATGATGGGTTCTGTGTGATAAATTACGGTCACTGATCAGATAAGCCTTTTTTGAGACTAACCTTGAACTAAATCACTTTTGTTCCTACATCTTGTAAGAGTGCTCCCCTTCTCCGAGCTCAGATTAAGATGAGAGAATCTGTCTTGCATGACATTGTGCTTATGATTTAAGTAATACTCACAAGAACTTGCTGCAGTTTGAAAAAAAAAATCCCCTGAAAACAGACCAATTTACAACTTACATCTATAATTCTTAGCTCATGCTTCATTGAGCCAGTGAAGGGAACTGAGCTCTGGAAAGTTCCTCACAAATAGTCTCTGCTACATCTTGTTTACAGTCCTTAAGAAGAAGTACAGGTATAAAAGCTAAATATCTATATTATAGAATACTAGTAAAAAAGGCCCGTTTCTGACACAAATGAAACGGGCGCTAGCAAGGTTTTCTTCGGAGTGTGTATGTTTGAGAGAGTGTATGTGAGAGTGACTGTGTGTGTGAGAGAGAGTGAATGTGCGAGTGTGTGTGTGAGAGAGAGAGTGAGTCTGGGTGTGAGTGTGTCTGTGAGACAGTGTGTGTGAGAATGAGAGTGTGTGCAAGTGCGTATGTGAGACACAGTGTGAGAAAGAGAGAGTATGTTTCACACAGATACAGTGTGTGCGAGACAGAGAGAGAGAGAGAGAGAGAGTGAGACATAGACTCTCTGTGAGGCTGAATGTATGAGACCAAGAGAGTGTGTGAGTGACATAGAGAGTGAATGTGATACAGTGTGAGAGACATAGAGTGTGTGAGAGACAGTGTGTGAGAGTGAGAAAGACGTTGATTAATAGAATGCACCTCCAACATTCTGAAGCCGAGAAACCTCGTGTGGTTGGTCACTTCTGCTTGTGACGAACCCGGAAGTACATGATGTCAATTCAGAAGATGGATACAGAGAGCAGGAATGCCTCAGCCTTGCAGTCAGCTTCAGAATGTTGGAGGTGCGTTTTATTATATAGGATTATATACAGATAGGAACTAGGCAGCATATCACAATACATGCATGTACACTAGTACAGAGGTTCTCAATCCAGTCATTAGGGCACACTCAGCCAGTCAGGGTTTCAGATAAATTCGAAGACCATAGAGGCAGTTTATGCAAATCTATCTCTTGCATTTTCAATGTGGATATCCTGAAAGTCCACACACTGATCCAGAAGATCCTCCACGGAGAATCTCCAAGTTACATGACCAATCTGATCGACCTCCCAGCCAGGAAGGGGTCCAAATCTTCTCGAACATATCTCAATCTTCACCTTCCCAATTGCAAAGGTCTCAAATGCAAAACCTACTACGCATCCAACTTCTCCGTTATAGGCAGCCAACTCTGGAACGCTATACCAAGATTCATCTGAACAACCAGCGAACACCTACCCTTCTGAAAGCTATTGAAAACTTACCTCTTCAAACAAGCCTATCCAAATGACCCGACTTAATTTACGAACCCAATCCACACCACTAACATTAACCATACCTCAATCCTCCCCCCACATCTCTTCCTCTTGTCCTACTCTATTCAACTGTGTTATCTCTGTTATACTTTGTAATCCAAACATTGTAAGCCGCACTGAACCTGCTATCGAGTGGGAAAGAGTGGGGTATAAATGCTACAAATAAATAAATAAATAAAATAAATAAAACCTGACTGGTTGAATGTGCCCCAAGGACTGGGTTGAGAACCCCTGGACTAGAAGAGCAGAAGACTGCAGTTTGGTGCACAAAAAAAGAATGGTCAAGAAATGCCCATTTCCTCACCCATAACCATGCCCCTTTTTTCCTGCACGTGTTAGAATTTTGGTGCACATCATTACAGAATATGCTTAGCGGCAGGGGCGTAGCCAGGCAAAAGATTTTGGGTAGGCATAGGCAAGAAGTGGGTGGGCACCATGTGTACTCCCTCCCCTCCCCCCAACCACCACCAAAAAAAATCTCAGCTGGCAGGAAAATGCTTCTTTCCACCTTGGCAATCTGCAGCAGGCATTTGCTGAAAACTGAGCATGCGCAGGTGCCGGTATCATGGATAGTAGCCTAAATGTGTGCTACTGTTGCGTGGGCCTGAGGAACCTAAGTAGGTGGGCCCCGGCCCACCCAGGCCCACCTGTAGCTACGCCACTGCTTAGCAGGTTGTGCACCTAAATTCTAACTAGTGCCAGTTAGCGCTCATTATTGCTTGTTAAGTGCTGCTATCAGCACTCATTAGCTTATTAAGCCAATTAAGTTGCACACATTGTTATAGAATCCAAGGCGAATTCAGCGCGGATCGCTAGGCGCTATATAGAATCCCGGTGGTATGCGAACTCTGTAATGTGGTGTGCACAACTTCTAAGTTTGATAGTTGAAAAGGGGGGTTTGGCCTTGGCATCGAATGGGCAGTTGTGGGCGCATCTTTATAAAATACACCTGGTCCGCATCTAATTTAGGCTTTGGCATTTACAC
The DNA here is from genome assembly GCF_901765095.1 of Microcaecilia unicolor. Taxonomy (NCBI): domain Eukaryota; kingdom Metazoa; phylum Chordata; class Amphibia; order Gymnophiona; family Siphonopidae; genus Microcaecilia; species Microcaecilia unicolor. The sequence goes on along the minus strand of NC_044038.1, from coordinate 201,604,326 downwards.
CAGGTTTTACTTGGCGTAACTGTGACTCAATTTATTCATGCAGACACGCTCAACGTATTCTATAAACTGCATGGAAATTTAGGCTTATTCTACAAATTACGCCTAATTAAGGCTTAGGTGAATTTTATTTTGGACCTGAATTTTTAGATGTGATAGATACGAATCTAGTTCTTGAAGGGGTACAGAGAGTCATAGGTTTGATATACTCCCATTTTATGGTACAACCAAAGCATTTACATTATTATATGTAGGTACTTTCTCTCTTCTAGGGGGTTCACAATCTAAGTGGGGTAATGGAGGGTTAAGGTGACTTGCCCAGGTCACAATGAGCCACAGTGGGAATCAAATCTGTTCCACAGTGCACTAACCATTAGCTACTCCTCCACTCTACATTGGTAGAAGCCTCTTATGTGAAAAAATGACGTCTTACAACACTCCAACTGGCATGAAGCCACATGTAAGTTTCATGGCATGTACTTTCAACTATGGACGTGCACAGGGGTGGAAACTTAGATTACCATTTACATGCTTGCCTGCGGAAAGTGTAAGCAAGATTTATATCAGCCCATACATTGAGAACTTAAATGTATCAGGTTTCTTTTACACTTATCCTAGAGTTTTATAAAATCAAGCAAGCATGGACTTGACTTTATAACACTGGCAGAAAATAAGCACAGAAAAATGCATGTTATGTAGGCAACAACTGATATAATTACTTTCCCTGTGTGCACAGTAGACTAATATGTGGGAATTAATGCTGACATACCACGATATGTTTATGTTTATTTGGAATACTGTCAAAATCCTTGGGGTCATTTTTGATTCTAAAGCTTTCTTTCAAAAGTCAGATTGATTCAGTTCTTCCTTCCGCATTTTTCACCTTTCATTGCATTAGGTCTTGTCCATCCCTACCTCAATAATCTACTTCTAATGGGCCGCCCTTCTCTCTATTGTTATCTCCCACCTCACTATTGTAATTCGCAGGGTATACCTCTGTATCTATAAAGCGTCTTCAATTATTCAATCCACTGCTGTCAAATTCCTTCACCTCTGCCCACCGGTTCGACCATATTACCCCACTCCTGTACTCTGAAAACTGGCTTCCTGTCTCTTAACTATTAAGTTAATATTCTTTGTCTTGTCTTCAAGTCAACCTTCTGGCGCCTTCCTATCTTCATTTGGTCCCCCTCCCTACAATCCTGTTTGCTCCCGGTGTCTTCTTGTTGTACCTACTGTTCCCGCATTCTGCCTGTTGATCTCAACACTAGTTGTCTTTCAGTTTCCTTGGCCCTTCCCTCTGGGAATTCACATTCATTTTGCACTTTACGTAGAAGCCTCTTACCCCAAGTTTAAGATCCTGATTAAAAACCTATCTCTTCACTGAAGCCTTTAGCTAATTTGCAATGTGTTTCTTCCCCATCCTTCATGTGTCACTCCCCCAGTTTTTTTATTGTAAACCGTGCACTTGCCAAGTTAGGACCCTGTGCATATATCAAGCACCTGGAAATAAATACATACCACCCAATTTGCTATGCAAGTCAAGGCGGTTTACATACAATAAAATGTACTTGAAAGAAAAGAACTCCAAAATTACAAGGTGGTCATATGTCATCAAAATAACAATCAGGTCCATCTCTTGTCTGGGGCCACGGCAGAATCTTGAAGGCAATGGTGTAAAAGTGCATTTTCAAGGCCACTTTAAAACTGGTCAGGTTATGCTTTGAGCGAATTGCTAAAGGAAGATTACTCCAAAGGGCAGAAGCTAAAAGAAGAAAGCACCATTTCTAGTGTGCTCCCAGCTTGCTCTGGCAGGTCCAGGAAAAATCTATGATTGTTGACAGACTGTAAAAAACATGTTGGAACATATGGAATAATATGTGAAGCCAGGTAGTCTGGAAGGCTGGTATATAAAGCTTTATGGACCAACACCAATATCTATAACAGGGAACATGAGATCAACCACCCTCCTTGGAAACCACCATAAAAGACAAAAAGGTATTGTTAGGATAACAAGTTTTTTTGGAAATATTTGGCCACAACTTTGCCTGTTGGTGGAAACTTGCAGTACTTGAGCGTAAGTACAACAACCTCAAGAAACTTCCCAGCATGCCTAGCTAGGAGGCCAACACAGACATCCTAACAAATTAACCTTAACTCTGCCATGCCAGCTGAAGGAAGGTACAGGCCTAGACCTCTAGTCCTGCACAGGCAAGCATAGACCTAACTTGACCACCACGGGTGAACCTTAAGATCTACTTTAAGAACCTCTTTTGAAGCTGCCATTAGCTTGCCACTGTCATAGGGATTGGCTCTCATGTTTCCAAAGTGGTGAGTGGAGGAGTGGCCTAGTGGTTAGAGCACTGGTCTTGAAATCCAGAGGTGGCCAGTTCAAATCCCACTGCTGCTCCTTGCCATCTTGGGCAAGTCACTTAACCCTCCATTGCCTCAGGTACAAACTTTGATTGTGAGCCCTCCTGGGACAGAGAAATATCCAGAGTACCTGAATGTAACTCACATTGAGCTACTACCAAAAAAGGTGTGAGCAAAATCCAAATAAATTATTTGAGATTCTGTTGCTACTATCTGAGATTTTACATGGAATGTTGCTACTAGGAGTGGTCTAGTGGTTAGGGTAGTGGACTCTGGTCCTGAGGAACTGAGTTCAATTCCCACTTCAGGCACAGCTCCTTGTGACTCTGGGCAAGTCACTTAACCCTCCATTGCCCCAGGTATGAATAAGTACCTGTATATGTAAGCCGCATTGAGCCTGCCATGAGTGGGAAAGCGCGGGGTACAAATGTAACTAAAATAATAAAATACTATTTGAGACTCTATATGGAATGTTAATAGTATCTGAGAGTCTACATTGAATGTTGCTACTATTTGAGATTCTACATGGAACATTGCTATAGTGGAGGAGTGGTCTAGTGGTTAGATCACCAGTCTTGTAATTCAGAGGTGGCTGGTTCAAATCTCACTGCTGCTCCTTGTGATCTTGTGCAAGTCACTTAACCCTCCATTGCTTCAGGTACAAACTTAGATTGTGAGTCCTCCTGGAACACAGAAATAACCAGAGTACCTGAATATAACTCACCTTGAGCTACTACTGAAAAAGGTGTGAGCAAAATCTAAATAAATAAAATGATCATTACTAATAATACTTAGGAGTGGCCAAGCATCTCAGAGCAAACTGTAATAATGTAAATACAAGCTGGCTAAGACTCTGATTGAAGGAACTTGTCAGTACTATATTAAACTGTACAGCGCTGCATAACCCTAGTAGCGCTTTAGAAATGTTAAGTAGTAGTAGTACACTCCAGCAATCCACAAATATAGAAATAAGTGTTCATCATGCATGAATGTTACAATAGTTGGAGCAGTGCAGTGAAGAGTTTGTGCTACAGTATTGATATTGGATGTCTTTGTTGTGCAGTCTTGAAGACTGGAGATGGGATGAAGGTTTATCAGTTTTATTATGTACAGTTTTGTTGTTTTTGTACTAAATGTTTTTTTTATTGAAACTCACCTAAGCAATAGGCAGTCTAGTAATGGATAAATAAATACCTAAAATAAAATGGGGGGGGGGGGGGGGGGGAGAAGAGGGATGATCCTAGTCTGCACTGGGCATTACACTGGTCACCAGTTCCTGACCACCCCCAGATGTTTTTACTCCCTAGATAAGAGCTTAGATTTCATTTTGGTTAGTATAGTTTTCTGCTTCCCTGTGTGACTGCAGCTTGAGTATTGTGTGCAATTTTGGTTGTGACATGTCAAAAAAGATGTGGAGATGTATTTTCAAAGCACTTAGATTTACAAAGTTACGTGGAGGGGCATTTGTAATATGACGTCTAAGTTGGACTTTGTACGTTTTGCACTACAAAACATCTATCTTTTTTTTTTTTTAAAGTACCATTTGTAACAAATGTTTTTATGCTGTATGCATTTATCTGTTCAGGCCATTTTTGGAAATAAAAATGTACAAGTGACAAACGTAGAAAATGAAGCCATTGGGATGTGGGAGGGGACAGCATTTTTAGTAGACTGATCTCCCAGACATCCCAAGAGAGCAATGGAGCACTCTAAGGGGCACTGCTTTGAAGTTGATATAAATGCTCCCAGGTACATATCTCACCGTTGCTTCCTTATCTTGTCTTCTGAGCCCTCCAAAACCCACCCAAAACCCATTTCTCTCAACTGTACACAACGACTGTAGCCCTTATGGGTGAAGGGTCACCTATATGTGGGTACGTAGGTTTCTGTTGAGTTTTGGAGGGTTCACAGTTTCCACCACAAGCATAACAGGTAGGGGAAGGTGTGGGCCTGGGTCCTCCTGTCTATAGTGCACTGCACCAACCACTGTACTACTCCAGGGACCTGCTTGCTGGTTTAATAGACCTGACTATAACATCTGAGGCTGTCATAGCGGCTGGTAAGTAATATTTGTATTCACATTTGAGGGGGGGGGGGGGGGTGTTGGAGGGGATCAGTGACCACTGAGGGAGTAAGGGGGGGGGGGGTCATCCCTGATTCCCTACAGTGGTCAACTGGTCATTTTTGTGCCATATTCATTCTAAAAACAGGTCTAGACCGAAACATTGAAGTTTTAGCCCTAGATGTTTTCGTTTTGTTTCATTATTGCTGTAAGATGTCCAAGTGTTAGGAACCCCTAAGTGTGCCCTCATCCCACCCCCAAAATATCCCTGACATGCCTCTTTGTGATTTGGCTGCACTGCAGATGAATTGCATTGATAGACGTCTGCAAAATAGGTTTTAAAAATACTGATTTGGATGTTTTGAGAAGAAAAACATCCAAATGGTGCATTGTGACACTTCTTGGATGTTTTTCTCTTTTGAAAACGAGTTCCATAGTAACGTATGGAACTTTTTAAGCCTAAGGGCCCTGTTTTGTTTTTTTTTTTGTTACATTTGTACCCTGTGCTTTCCCACTCATGGCAGGCTCAATGCAGCGTTAAGTAACTTACCCAGAGTCACAAGGAGCTGCTTGTTCCTGAAATGGGAATTGAACTCAGTTCCTCAGGACCAAAGTCCACCACCCTAACCACTAGGCCACTCCTCCACTCCTTTACTAAGGTGCGTTAGTGTTTTTAGCGTGCCTACACTTAGTGCGCATGCTAACCATGTAGGCGCTTATAGGGATATTGTAGGCACGTACATGGTTAATGCGTGTACGTGGTTTACGTGCATTAAAAACTTTAATGCGCCTATAATAATGCTTAGTAAACAGGGCCCAGAGTGCTTTGAAAATGAGCCCCATAGGAGAATTAGAAAAGGTACAGAGAAAGGGGGCCAAAAGAATAAAGGAGAGAAAAGAGTCTCATCTAAGGAAAACCTAAAAGGAGGTCTTTTACTAAAGCTTAGCTTGAGCTATCTGTAGCAGAGCCCATTTTATTCCTATGGGCCCTGCTACAGATAGCTCATGCTAAGCTTTAGTAAAAGACCCCCTAAGCCAAGTGGAATGGGTAGATGTGAATCACTTGTTTACTCTACCTAAAAGCACAAGGTCTAGGGGACTTGCCATGAAGTTACAAATTAGTATATTTAAAACAAATAGGAGAAAATATTTTTATTCAACACATAGAGGGGCATTTCCAAAAGGACGTCCAAGTCAGAATACATCCATGTCCATGTCAAAACGTCATAAATGGACATTCATCTTACATGTATTTTTGAACAGGAAATACATTGAGATTTCCTGTTCAAAAATATATGAGATGGATGTCTGTGTGCTGGAGACGTCTAGCATGATCAACCATTCTACAAACTGGAATGTCCAAATTATGAACAGCAAGAAACAAGGGACATGGACGTCAGTATGGCAGTATTCTTAGAAAATGGCTGCATAGACATTCATGCAGAGCAGAAGGGCAGCTAAGTGGTTAGTGCTGTGGGCTGTAACCCAAAGGACCCAGGTCCAAATCCAACTTTAACTTTTTTTTTTTAATTGTGAGCCCTCCAGGAATTGATAAATGCCTACTGTACCAGAATTAACACCACTTCAATTGTCTTCAGATTTGCAGGTGGCTTATATATTTAGGTACAGTATCTTTCTGTTCCTCGAGGGCTCACACACACACAAAAATTAAAAGTGTAGATTTGAACCTGGATTCCTTGGTTTACAGTCCACTACACTAACCACTGGGTTACTCCTCAGATTTGCTTCCTGCTTTGTTAAGAATGTCCATAATACTTGAAGCTGCCATAAAGCCTGGAACCCCTTTTGGTTTCAATTTCAGGGGAGAGGGAGGGGGACAGTATTTCATGGGGGATTAAGGAGGTGTGATGTCTTATTCACTCCAGTAGACAGCTGCTCAATCAGAGCATCTTTTTGTACCCTGGACATTCCTGAAACAGGTCTAAATAAAGATGTCCTTCTTTTTGGACTTGAACTTTCTTCCCCTATGGTAATCACTGTTGGATGTCCTGACTTTGGACCCTCCCTAGACATGTCCACAACAAGCCCCCTTGCTGTTTGGATGTACGGCAGAGTTGGACATCCAAATCTCGCCTTTGAAAAAGTGGAATTTGGACATTTCAAGCACACGGATGTCTGTTTCAGCATTTTGGGACATCCATATGCTTTGAAAATAAGTGCCCTAGTTAAGTTTTGGAACTCATTACCAGAAGATGTGCTATAGTAAAAGCCATTAGTGTAGCTGAGTTTAAGAAACAGTTGAACAAATTCCTGGAGAAAAAGTCAATAGATTGTTATTAAGGTGGACATAGGGAAAGCCACTGCTTATCCCCGGGGTCGGTAACATGAAATCTTGCAACTTTTTGGGACTCTACCAGGTACTTGTGACCTGGATTAGCCACTGCAAGAAACAGGATACTGAATTTAATGGTCCTTCGGTCTGACCAATTATAGTAAATAAATAATATTTATTTAAAAATGTCTACTCTGCTTACAACTAAGCGGAGTACAAGTTCTTATATTCTTAACCATAGGATGCCCCCCACCCAAAACAAACCACACAAGCATGCAGGCAGACTCTCTCCCTCTTACCTCCACTCCTCATAACTATAAAATGTGTCTTAAGCTGAATTATCTGAATTGTGAATGATTTACAGCATTGATCATCAGTGGACTAAAGCTTTGTTGATATATGCTAAAAGCTGACGCTTTCCTGAATACAGTTTATATTATTGAATATAAAGTCAGTCACAAAATTAAGGAAAATTAAACACATCATAATAAAGCATCTGAGGAATCAAGAAATTTCAGTAAAAAATATCCACCAACTCTGGTACAGTCATTGGGATGCTTTTATTAGGGACAGAATCCATTAGTGAACTTTCATTCATTAGGGATATATGTTGTAGGCTGTGTGATAACCTCTTCCTCCAAACATTGTATTTATTTCTGTGAAGCTCATGGTCTGATTTATTCATCAGACCAGGGGGTACAGTTCACTTTAAACTCCAGATTCTTAAGTCAAGCATTTGCCTCTTTGTCTCAAAGTGTGTGAGTGATGGCAGATCCTGAAAGTGCCAGATGAGAGACCAAAGCCCTGAAGGGGTTTGACTGGTGGGGTGCTCGTGTACTCTTGGGAGTACTTTATTTAATTATCAATCAAGAAATCAATAAAAAAATCTGTTATTCACCTTTCCTTGAAAAGCATAAAGTGAGATACAACATGAAAGAAAACAATAAGATCATAAATCATAAACATTGCAATATAATAAAAGCATCATAACTGAAAAATAACTATCATATGAAAACAATGACTATCACAGTGGATCAAGCCAATTTGGTTAACCCATCAATAAAAAAATTGATAGTGCACCATCGCTGCTGATGCTTGAAGCATCATCCCTGCACTGATGTAGATACTGGCTCACTTCTCGGACCAGACAAGAAAACAAATAATTAACCCCACACTGAAGTCTTCTTTACAAACATTTACAAACATTTCCAAATAATGATATTAAGCATGGATGTTATTTTCTTATAATTTCATCTATGTCTAGTATGGTACTACTCAAACTAATATATCTTTGAAAAAAAAGTGTAAATGAAAATGAACTTTGCAAGCACATAATTTTATTTAGTTCTGTTTGCCTATCAGAGTTTTCAACTCTGATTCTAGAGACCCACAAACAGGATGATTATGATGACTAGTCATCGGATGTATTTATATACAATTGATACAAGTACCAGATTAATTTGCATATTTTGCTTACTCTGAAAACCAGACCAGAACTGGAGTTCAGAAGTTCTAGGTCTGCACTGTCTGCTTTTAAAAGAATTCTCTGTTTCTCTACCCATAGTGAAACATCTCTACTATTGTATAAACTCACCAGCAGCATAACTTGGGAGGTTTTAGTTTTGACTGAGATCCATATAAAATTTGTTAAGGACTTTAACGTTTTAGATTTTATAACGTTTGGTTGATGCATCTGGCCCTGAGTGCTAAGTAGATGGATTTTGTTAGTCACCATGGATGTGCAGAGATTAGAAACACTCCTATGAACTGAATTCCTGAGAAAAAGTTCAAAGGTATCTTCATGAAAAATCCTAGTTAGAGGTACAAGACGTTTAGAAGCATTATTATTTTGCAATCAGCGGAAAATATAATAACTATTCATATTACTACCTTACATAGGAAAAATAAGTTTTTATTTAGCTTGGCAGGTTTTCATATTAATTGCTGTCTGCTCCATCTGAGGCCATAGGGTCATGAACTTTCATTTACAAGGATCTGAAGCTACTTTTTTAATTGGACTAATTGAATACATTTATTCTAGCTTTGTATTTGTATTAAATTAGACCAATAAAGAAAGTATCACCTTATTTTCCTCTCTTTTGTTTTATTTCTGTTTATTACCTTTGAATATAATGGTTTATGGTTTATTAGGCTTGATATATAGTGCCTTTCACAAAAGTGTAGCTGTGGTTTACAATAAAATGTATACAGCCTACCATACATCACATGGACTTCTGAAATGGAATCTACATCATCTGGAAAAATCATGTGCAGCATTTAGGGATGAATATCTCTTTGATAGGATGTGGGGAATATCAATGAATTACATAGGAATAGTTATTGTATCTTAGCATCAAGACTTTAACAAACCAAGCCAACCAGACGATCAATGTGGAATAATGATTCAGATAAATAATAACTGGGGATAATCAGGTTAATACCACGTTTTTTCTGTTTACTGTTGTTTAATTGATCTCCTTGTTTCACTCTCCCTATTTTGTGGTCTAAGGAAGAGTATAGAATTACCTGATTGAAATAATTCTTGTGTATTACTTTCTCTGTATTTCTGGCAAGTTATTTTATTGCTTGTAAATTTAAATTCTTATAAATAAAAAAAAAAAGACTTTAACAAACCAATAAAAATATATGGAAAACATGAGAAAAACACCCAATTTTAAGTTTTAAATGATCTCTACAATGTACTTGGCTTCATATACACAGTGCAGTGGTTCTTCAAAAATGTTCAATATCTACTTTCAAAATAGTCTGCACAAAAGTATGAATTTTATTTTAAATGTATCCAAGCCTAAATATATTGTCCAAATAATATTTTTCATGACAGTCTCTCTCTCTCTCTCTCATCCTGGCACTCTCTCCCACTAACAAAACATGAATTACATGGGCAGAGCAGCTTTTGACCTTAGTAATAAGATAGCACTTAGGCAGCTGTAGCTGGCTGTAAGCCAGTGGCATAGATAACAGAATTGAGAACTACATGTTAAAATCAGAAGGAATTACAACCCAAAATAAGCAAAAGCCTTGCACAGCAGGATGAAGCAGGAAGTACCTCTGGAAAGGCAGACACTGGGTGGGCCTGGTGAGATGCTTTGATACAGAGGTCCTATCTCAGCCATTTGGGACTTTCTGGAATACGTTACTTGCTGGAAATTCAAGACCAGCCTTTGAACATGGTAGCATTGAACCCACTGAAAAATATTTATAGCTAAATATCATTTACCCTGAGTGAACAAACTTTTCCATTCTCTGAAGCTGCTTTTTGCAAACTGTACAGCATTAGGATGGATGTTGAGTGCATGGGTGAGGACAGTGAAAAGCCTGGGTCAAGGTGTTCTACAGAAGTGTACAAGGTTGGTTTCTTCAACCTCTGAAAAATGAAATATTAGAGATGCCCATTCTTGTGCTGCCCCAGAATCTTGTTTTAAAGCCTTCCAGAGAGACTTTTTCATTCAGAATGTTGAGATAAAAAGGAGTGATTGAGACATATATCATGGGGTGCTTCCCCCAACTCCCACTTGGCTTTTATTTTGGAGTATTTTCTGTTGTTATTCTGATTGGTGGAACTGAAGGTTGTTTTTTTTTTTTTCTGTACTGATCTCTGCTGTTGATCTTTGTATTTCTTTGTGTGTGTTGGTGGGGGGGGGGGGGGGGGGGGGGGGGGGGGGAGTGTTTCAGGGGAAATTTTAACAGTTGTCAAATTGGATAAACCATTTTGAAGGCTGATCAGGAAGGGGATTCCCAGCACTTTCTTGCTATCTTTTTTTATTTATAGCAGCACTCTAATCCCAGGGGAGCCCTAGCCACAAGACACACAGACACTCTGTCTGACACACACACACACTCACAGATGCATGTACACAGTCAGTGCCACACAGACACACACACAGGGGCTCTTATACTAACGTGTGGTAAAATATGGGCTTAATGCATTTTTTCATTTTTTGCAGGTCATGCGCTAATGTTTCCAATAGAGCACCCAGTGGCGTTTCGAGGGGCGCTGACACCCAGGGCGGATCGCCGATGCGCCCCGCCCCCCGGGTGCAGCGCCCCCCCGTGCAGCGTGACCTCCCCAGTGAAGGGACCCCCCACCCCGGTGAAAGAACCCCTCCCGGGTGCACGCCACTGGGGGGGGGGGGTGCCGCGCGCCAGTCAGCGTCGTTGGTTTCCATGCTCCCTCTGCCCCAGAACAGGTTACTTCCTGTTCCGGGGCAGAGGGAGCATGGAAACCAACGACGCTGACCGGCACGCGGCACCCCCCCAGCGGCATGCCCCCGGGGCAGACCGCCTCCACTGCCCCCCCCTTGGTACGGCACTGAGAGCACCTGCAAACACTCCTTTAGCATGAGAACATTTAGGGGCCCTCTTACTAAAGGGTTGCCGCATGGCATATCGCCAGCCCAACATGGGCGCCGGTGGTAGTTCCACCAGAGTGTGCTATTTCTGGCGCTAATGGAAATATTTAAAAAAATATTTCCACAGGGTGTTACCTGGTAGTAATCGAGCAGCGCTTGGCCCAGTTACCGCCAGGTTAGCATGGGAGCCCTTACTGCCACCTCAATGGGTGGAATTAAGTGTCCCCCCACCAAATGGCTGCGCAGCAAGTGCAAACTTACCACAAGGCCATTTCATTTTTTGGCCTTTTTACCTGCTGCAGTAAAAAGGTCCTTGGTGCGTGGCAAAAATGGCCGCTGCCACTAGCCCAGGGCCCCTTTTACCACAGCTTAGTAAAAGGGCCCTTTAATGCCTCCTATTTGGGAGGTGCTGATGCTCCCGCATTAACTCTGGGTTAACCAGAGATGGCTAAGTGGGAGACCTGTGAGAAGCAAGTTGCAGTAGTCTAAGCGAGAGGTGATAAGAGTGTGGATGAGGGTTCTGGTAGTGTGCTCAGAAAGGAAAGGGCAAATTTTGTAAAAGTAAAAGAGGCACTGAGGGCCTCTTTTATTAAGGTGCACTAGCATTTTTAGCATGCGCTAATATTTAGGGCACACGAAAAGTTAGCGACATCGTGGACATCGCTAACATTTAGCACGCCTAAATATTAGCACGCATTAAATACCCTAGTGCACCTTAGTAAAAGACCCCCTGATTTTTTGGGCATGATATATAGAATCTAGCCCTTAACGCATGGCTAATATGCAGAAACAGTGCTGAAGAAAAGAAAGACCTGCCTTTTACCCATTGCGGTAAAAGGGGGCCTCGGCGCACGTCAAAAACATGTGCCAGTGCCAGCGCAGGCACCCTTTTGCCGCAGCTTCATAAAAGGTACCCATACTATTTTGGATGGGCCTAAGCCTAGGGTTACCATTCGTCCGGATTTCCCCGGACATGTCCTCTTTTTGAGGGCATGTCCGGGGCGTCCGGCGGATTTTGCCTGCACCCACATTTGTCCAGATTTCTGGACAAACGTGGGCGCGGGTGTGGGCAGGCGCATGCGTGTGGGCGGGCGATCGGCGCCGTGGGTCTGGTCTCCCATCCCCTCCCCTTCCTTACCATGTTCCCTGGTGGTCTAGTGACGTCTTCGGGGCAGGAAAGAGCCCCCTCTTTCCTGCCCGGAGCGCTGCCTCCCCTGTCTATCATCCTCCTTGGTCTGGCCGGGAATTCAAAATGGCCGCCGAGAGTTGAACTCTCGCGAGGCCGCTTCAACTCTCGGTGGCCATTTGAATCCCCAGCCAGACCGAGGAGGATGCAGCAGGCAAGGGCAGGCAGCGCTCCGGGCAGGAAAGAGGGGGCTCTTTCCTGCCCCGAAGAGAAGACGCTACTAGACCACCAGGGCTAGATAGTAAGTGAGGGGGGGGTATGTGAGAGGGGGGGAGGGGACTATGTGATGGGGCAGGGCGGGGAATAGGGGCGGAACGAGGAACCCAAGGGGGCATGGCGGGGCGGGGCATGAGGCATGGCGGGGGCGGGGTAGGGGGCGTGACATGTGTCCTCTTTTTCAGAGGACACAAAATGGTAACCCTACCTAAGCCCATGTTGGATGGGCACACAATTTTGCCTGCATCCCCCAACTCAATAAATACCTGAGCTAGTGTGGATCCCCAAGCCCCCTCCCCCCACCAGCTGAAGAGGCCCTTTTCTAGCAGCGAGAACAATTTTGTACTCTGCAGCCCACAGCTGTAACACTCCCATACTACTATGTACTACTGCTGCTGCTGCCGCACTGCCCTCCCCCCAACCATGCACAAAACTGAGCACGTGTGGAAGGGGAACCAGCATGGTGGTGGCACATAGAGAGTAGTATGGGAGTGTTCTAGCTGTGAACTGGACAGTACATGATTGTTCCAGCTGCTGGAAGTACTGGGACAGACCAAAGGTCCATCAAGCCCAGCATCCTGTTTCCAACAGTGGCCAATCCAGGTCATAAATACCTGGTAAGATCCCAAAAAAGTACAAAGCATTTTATACTGCTTATCCCAGAAATAGCGGATTTTCCCCAAGTCCAATTTAATAACGGTCTATGGACTTTTCCTTTAGGGAGCCGTCCAAACCTTTTTTAAACTCTGCTAAGCTATCCGCCTGTACCACATTCTTTGGCAACAAATTCCAGAGTTTAATTACAGGTTGAGACCCTCTTCAGCTAGCATGACTTGAAGATCCCTGCCAGTTTTAAAAAGGGTGCTTAGGAGGAGGGATAATGGAGGTCAGGGGGGTACTACTGTCATATTTTAGCAGCATAGTTCCCTTTACAGGTTAAAGCAGTGGTGTGAAATCATTTTCAACAAACCATTGAAATAATAAGTTAAGCCACTTACACCAGTGAGATAACACTTAGACAACTGCCCAACAAATACATTCTGGTCCATTGACGCAAGGAGTTTCTTAACATATTAATCAAGATAAGATTGGAAAAAGCTGTGTATGAATGAATGCTCTAGAGAACAAGGAAAAAGCAGAGATATATGGGTGTCTCTAAAAATGCTAGCACACCTTAGTAAACAGTGCCCTAACGGAGGAAGTTAACAACATGGGCTACTGTTAAGATGTGTTATTTTACCAGTATGTTATTTTAGTACAGCTTCCATTTTATGCCATAAGACATAAGTCAGTGGTGTGCTAGAGCTAGTTCGCACCGGCTCTGCAGAGCCGGTTGTTAATTTTTGAACTATTTTGCGAGCCGGTTGTTGTGCTGTCAGCAGGGACTTGAAGGCTTTTTTTTCACAAATTGTATTGTCCCTTGCCCCCCCAAAACACTTGCACCGTTTGAATTCCTGATTCTCTCTCCCCTGCTGCTGCCTTTCCCACTGCCCCATGCGTTGAACTTTCACTTTCTTCCCTCCCGCATCCACTCCCTCTCCCTCCTTCAACCTCTTTCCCCCCTGCCCCCCGCCGCCACCGCAGCTGCAGTTCGCCGGACCAAACCGTTACCGTACCTGCAGGCAGTGGTTAGGACAGGATGCCGGCGTCGGGGTCCTTCTGCTGCTACATCCCGCCTACTCTGATTCAACTTGCTGTTTCCGCATAGGCAGGACGCGGCAGGCAAAGGACACCGTCGGGACCAAGAGGTTTGACGTGATGAGCTGCCTATCTACTCCACGGTACGCAAGGAAACCAATTTGTTTAACCTCTGTTTTCAGTACCCTGCACAGTTGTCATCTCCTTTAGCGTACACACAAACCAACGCAAGCAAACCTATGAGCTGCTGCAATGCTGCATCCATGTTGTCGTTCTTTATTATTTGTCCATCTGCAACAAGTCTAAAGCTGTTTCAATTGGATAGGAGTAGTGCCTTAGAGGTAAAAAGTTTTTGGTTTTGTTTGTTTTTTTTTTACTTATTGGACAGCTTTTTAATTTATTTGAAAGCTTCCCATATGATATAAATATTTTGTTTCTTGCAGATTTCTTTTGTTTAAACATAAATGGGCCATAAGCCCCTAATGCAGCCCATTGGTTTTCTTATATTTTGTTCTTGTGCCAAAACTGAAAACTCTTATCTCTATCTGGTCGATAATAAAAGGAGCTCATTGTAAACTATCCACCCTAAAAGGTTGTTTTGTGGCTGTACATGAAGAATTATGATATTGACTAAATACATGTATGTGTGTGTCCCTAGTCCCTGCATCCTAAGTTTATATAATCCTTTCAAGAAATCCAGTTAATCTTTTAACTTGTTAGTGGAGCATAACCGCAGAGTCATGGTATGGTCACATTCTCAATATGGTAATACTAGTGCCCATCTAAGGAACAGCCAGGTTATTTTGAGTTAGTCTTCACTGGACCAAACTTGCTTTCCTTGTGCCATCACTATCCAGCAGGTAGGCAGTGTCCTAAAAGATGGAGGATAAAGGATTTTTTTTTTTTTTACATTAAAAGAAGGTAAATTTGGATGTAAGGATTGTTTGATAGCATGCTCTCTCCCCGGGTATAGCCAGCTCTGCAAAAACATTTTTTTGGGGGGGGGGGAGGTGCAGAGGTGGACAGGGAGGGGGTACAGAGGTGGACCAGGGAGAGAGCCTGTTGTTAAAAATTTACCAGCACACCACTGACATAAATGCTCATTTTCGAAGCAGATGGACATCTCAAAATGGCCAAAAAAAAAGTCTATCTGCCAAAAATATCCGAATCACGTTGTTCATAAGGCAAAATCTGGACTTTTCCACTGCAGTTCATCCAAATATCAAATATCAAATAGCAAGGAAGTATGCTGGAAGTGTGTTTTGGGTGGTACTAAGGCGGGATCAAAATTAGGATGTCTTTCAATGATAATGGAACGAGGAGAAACATCCAAATCTAAAAAGGATGTTTTTTTTATCTAGATTTGATTCAATCCAGGTTACAAAGGTGCCCTGACTGAGCAGCAGACCACCGGAGGGGTTAAGGCATGACCCCTCTTTAATCTCCCAGTGCTTACTGACCCCTCCCTCCCTAAGAAGTGAAAATGACAGTCTGTCCAAAATTCTGCAGCACGACTTATTTTCCGTCAAAACCGTTATACCCACACTAGCCCACTCCTCAAGTCACTTCACTGGCTTCCTGTCCGCTTCCGTATACAGTTCAAACTTCTCTTATTGACCTTTAAATGCATCCATTCTGCAGCCCCCCACTACCTCTCCACTCTCATCTCTCCCTACATTCCTCCCCGTGAACTCCGCTCACTGAACAAAGCTCTCTTGTCATCCCCCTTCTCCTCCACTGCTAACTCCAGGCTTCGTTCATTTTCCCTTATGGCACCTTATGCCTGGAACAGACTTCCTGAGCCTATACGTCTAGCTCCATCTCTACCTGTTTTCAAATCTATGCTGAAAACCCACCTTTTCGCCACTGCTTTTAGCTCCTAGCTGCTACTCGATTGCCTTGTTCCTTCTCACCCAGTACTTCCCTCCCCCTTAATTGTCTTGTCTGTCTGTATTTTTTAGATTGTAAGCTCTATTGAGCAGGGACTGTCTCTCTCTATGTCAGGTGTTCAGCGTTGCGTGCGTCTGGTAGCGCTATACAAATGTTAATAATAATAATTCCTAATACAGCAGCAAAAAGTGTAAGGAAGCCTAGTGGTCAGTGCAGTGGACTTTGAACAAGGGGACCCAGGTGTATCTCCCACTTCAGCTCTTTTATTTCTGTGCAAATATCTGAGCCCTCCTGGAACATAGAAACACCTACTGCACCTGAATTTATAAGACACCTGCAAGCATGATAGCTACTTTAGATACAGTAGGGTTTTTTTTTTCTGTTCCTGGAAGGCTCACAATAACATATAACAGAATTAAGGTGGGATTTGTACCTGGGTCCAATTGCTTAAAGTCCACTGTACTGACCACTAGCCTGCCCTTCTGCTCTACAGGGATGTCTGTGTGGCATTCACATTTTGGACATTTATTATGGAAAATGGCTGGGGGGGGGGGGGGAGGATCAGCACAAGAACATCCTTCGCATGTATTTCTGAACAGGAAATCCTGATGTCTTTTCTGTTTGGAAACAGCTGTGAGATGGACTTTTTTGATCTTTCGAAAATGCCCCTTTTAGTTGCTAATAACTGGGGTTCAGTAAAATAACATGTCTTAACGGTGGAGCCTGTTGATAATTCCCCCCCCCCCCCCCCCTCTATCTCTCCATGTAGCTTTCCTTCACTAGTTAGCAGCCCACCACATCCTGATTCTCAAGGCAGTAAAATCTGTGCATAAAAAGACTTATCACAGAGGACACCAGTGGAGTGCTAATACAATAACCTGCTGGTATCAGAAGACATTTGAATCTGCAGTTAATGGAAACAATGTTTCCTTGCTGGAGTGCTATTTCTCTGCTGCTGCTGTTTCCCTTCTGCCAGATAAATGCTGCTCTTTGTGGCTAGGGGATATCGATATTATATTAGTTAAATTCATATTTCTTCTTTCTTACTGCACATTCTTACTTGGTGTGCGTAGCTGAAGGAGCTCTTTCAGAGCGGCCATCAACAAGACTGCAGATACTAAGGAATTCAGTTAAGAAATATCATGGAAATGGCACTTTACTGGAAAATATTATACAATTTGAGATCCTCTCTCAGCACTTCCTTATTCATATAGTTATAAATAGTTATAAATGTTAGTGGACAATCAGAAGTTTACTGCTCTACTGATGTTGCTCTACTGATGTTGATTGGTTTCAACGTTCTACTTTTGATTGCTCCTCAAAGGCTAACAATTAGTTGGGGCCCTTTTACTAAGCCGCATAGGCGTCTATGCCAGGGGCGTAGCCAGACTTCGGTGGGAGGGGGGTCCAGAGCCCGAGGTGAGGTGGCACATTTTAGCCCCCCCCCCCCCGGCGCCGCTGACTCTCCCCCGCCGCCATTGCCGACATCCCCCGCCGCCGTCAACACCACCACCACCAACTTTGACCCCACCCACCCGCCCGCCGTCAACTACCTTTGCTGGCGAGGGACCCCAACCCCTGCCATCTGAAGTCTTCTTCCTTCATTTGGTTTCTGAGTCTGACGTCCTGCACAACGTCAGACTCACAGAAACAGAACGAAGGAAGAAGACTTCGGCTGGCGGGGGTTGGGGTCCCCCCCCCCAGCAAAGGTAGCAGACGGCGATGGCGGGTTGACAGCAGGTGGGTGGCGGGAGGGGGGGTTGAGAGGGTTGTCGGCAGGGGGGTCCAGGGCCAAATCTACGGGGGCTCAGGTCCCCGTGGCCCCATAGTAGCTACGCCCCTGGTCTATGCACGCCCAGCAGACGTCAAAATGGAGTTACCACCAGACTACCGCATGGCACTTGCGCTAATTTCATTTTTGACGCACGTCCGAGAAATAATTGTTATTTTTGGACGCGCATATCGGATGCACGCCAAGTGGCATTTGATGTGCGTAGGTCATTACCCACCCAGTTACCGCGTGAGTCTTTACGGCTAGGTCAATGACTGTCGGTAAGGTCGCAGACCCAAAATGGACACGCAGCAATTTTGATTTTGCCGCACATCCATTTTTGGCAAAAATGTTTAGAAGGTACGCTGAAAAATGGATCGGCGTGCACCCAAAATCCATGCTTACACTACCGCAAGCCATTTTTCAGCGCACCTTAGTAAAAGGACCTCAAACCAAACTAACTCATGGGAGAAAGCCTGAGCAAAAGAGCATTATTACTTCTTAAAGGTTAAAATGTAGAGCACTCTCATCCATGAGTCAATTTGTCATTGGAAAAGCAATTTTTTGTTCATCAGTAAGTTGTGGGAACATGGCAGCAAATTTTATAAAATGAGCAGCTGACTCGGCAGTGCCCACTTATGATGGGGTTTTTTTTCCCCAATTGCCTATCACAGAACACGTTATAATGGCTTTATTTATTAATGTCAAACAAAGGCTGGGTAAGAGCTGTTCAAAGTGAATCTGAAGAATTTCCTTATCAGCTCACATAGCAAGGAGAAACCTCAGTTCCAGAAGGAGCAGCATGGAATAAATAATGTTATCCAGTCCATGATAATATCCCAGCCTAAGCTGTCTCGCTATAACAAACACTGAAACCAGTGGGTAGAGAAGGCACAATGGGTTATTTACCTGGTACAGCAAAACGGCTGGAACTGTACAAGCCTGAAACAATGGAACACCATAACAGGCATTGTGAGAAAATGTATTCCAGTCAGGAGAGGAATCAGTCACCTCAGATACCAAAAGCAGTTTCATCTAAAAAAGCATCAGGGTCAGTGATAGTGGCAAATGGTGGCCAGTCTGACCTCATTCTTCTAATCATGACTGGGCCATGCATGTGATTGTGTGCAGGTTCTTCAGACAGCTCCCATGGTTTGGTAGCCTGCACTGCAATGGCATGGAGAACCTCTACCAGTTCCTACAGCAGCACATCATACTCCTGCAGTCTGCGAATGCCTGAGTAAACTGACCTGGTGGAAAACTGCCCTTTTCAGCTCTGCTACAAGTAGGCATGAGCTTCTGCATTTCTATTGGTTGTCTAGCTCAAGAGGAAAACGGCAAGCATGCATTTGATTTTCAAATGTACACACGAGACATTGCACTTCTATCAGCCATCCACACAAATGGTGTGTACATGCTTAAAGTTAGGTGCGGTTTTTGGAACAGCAATTATCAGGGCTGCCGGGGGGGCAGGGGGGCAAAATTCCCTGGGCCCGGGCCTCCAAGGGGGGCCTGGCGCCAGGGTCAGGCCGCCAGCGCTGCAGTCCCCGGTCTCACCTGCCTGCCTCCTAGGCTCCGGGCCCCCTTCATTCAAAGCAGCAGTCGAAGATCACGTCTCTTCTGGCCTTCCCTCCCTGTGTCCCGCGCTTGCGGAAACCGGAAGTTACATCAGATGAGGGCGGGACACAGGGAGGGAAGGCCAGAAGAGACGCGATCTTTGACTGCCGCTTTGAATGAAGGGGGGCTGGAGCTGTGGAGGCAGGCAGGTAGGTGAGACCGCGGACTGCAGCGCGAGGGGAGTGACGGGGGTAGCAGCGGCAGGGGAAGCAACGAGGGTGGCAGCGGTGGGGGGCAGAGGTGGGGCAGTGGGGGGCAGAGGCGGGGCGGCCTTGCCCCGGGCCCGGCCTAGTTTCTCAGCGGCCCTGGCAATTATGCCTGGGAATCGCATCTAACTTTAGGCGTGGCCATTTGCACCAACTGAAACATGGTACAAATGTACGTGCCTGCATTAGGCGCATATCCCTGTTAGTCCATAATTTAATTTAATTCTGTCATTTATAATCCGCTTAATCATCAAGTTCAAGGCGGACAGGTGCATTAATTTTAGGAATGCCTCATTTATGCCCATGACCCTCCCATTTTTGTGCCCCCCTTTTTTAGATCATGTGTACATTTTTGCACAGATCCCACACCTAAATGTATGCACATAAATGGCAATTAAATCTCATTAGTGCCAATAATTGCTTATTAAAAGGCAAATTATTGGTGCTAATTAGCTCATTATTCAATTAAATTGCAAGTGCAAATTGGGCATGTGCGATTTTTGGTAACTTTTATAGAATTAAGGGGTTAATGCACAGTTAGGCTACTCCACAGATGCATTAAGGGGTGTGCAGTAGTTTGCCTGTTACTGCATGTTAGTGGATTTGCTAGAATTTTCCGATCGTGGGTGTAACACGATTGGCAGGTAGGCATAGAAGCGTTAGCCAGGTGATGCCTCATATTTACCACATGCTAATTGGCTAATGCAGTGTTAACGCAGGAGCACTTAATGCCTCTTAAATAGGAAGTGGTGACTGGTCCTGCATTAACTTCCTCCAGAGACCTGCAATAAAACATAGAGGGCATGCCCCCAAATGGTGATGTGTTAAATCTGGGCTTCGTGCACGTAAAACCCTACATTACAATGCGTTAAGCCTGGATTTTAGTGCACATTAGTAAAAGAGCCCCTATCAGGCTTATTTTCGAAAGAGAAGGACACCTATCTTTCGATACAAATCGGAAGATGGGCATCCTTCACACAGGGTTGCCCAAATCGGCATAATTGAAAGCCGATTTTGGGCGTCCTGAACTGCTTTCCGTCACGGGGACAACCAAAGTTCACGGGGGAGTGTCGGAGGTGCAGGGAAGGTGGGACTTGGGGCGTGCCTAACACATGGGCGTCCTCGACCGATAATGGAAAAAAGAAGGGTGTCCCTGATGAACACTTGGACGACTTTACCTGGTCCTTTTTTTGCTTATGACCAAGCCACAGAAATGTGCCCTAAATGACCAGATGACAACCGGAGGGAATCGGGAATTACCTCCCCTTACTCCCCCATTGGTCAGTAACCCCCTCCCACCCTCAAAAAAAAATGTTAAAATATTTTTTCCAGCCTCTATGCCAGCCTCAAATATCATACCCAGCTACATGTCCAGTATGCAGGACCCTGGAGCAGTTTTAGTGGGTACTGCAGTGCCCTTCAGGCAGATGGACCTAGGCCCATCCCCCCTACCTGTTACACTTGTGGTGGTAAATGTGAGCCCTTCAAAACCCACCAGAAACTCACTGTACCCACATGTAGGAGCCCCCTTCACCCATAAGGGCTATGGTAGTGTTGTACAGTTGTGGGGAGTGGGTTTTGTGGGGGTTGGGGGGGGGGGGGGCTCAGCACCGAAAGTAAGGGAGCTATGCACCTGGGAGCAATTTTTGAAGTCCACTGCAGTGCACCCTAGGGTGCCCGGTTGGTGTCTTGATATGTCAGGGGGACCAGTGCACTACAAATGCTGGCTCCTCCCATGAACAAATGGCTTGGATTTGGTCATTTCTGAGATGGGCGTCCTCGGTTTCCATTATCGCTGAAAATCGGGGACGACCATATCTAAGGACAACCATCTCTAAGGTCGACCTAAATTTCGCAATTAGGGCATCCCCGACCGTATTATTGAAATGAAAGATGGACGCCCATCTTGTTTCGATAATACGGGTTTCCCCGCCCCTTCACCGGGACGTCCTGCGAGGATGTCCTCAGGAAAACTTGGGCACCCCTTTCGATTATGCCCCTCCACGTCTTCTAATTAAAAGAGTAGCAGTTTTTCACAATTTTTTTGCCTTTGTTTCTCTGTAACTATGTTCCTATATCTCTATCTACCCCATATGTGGCCTGATGGTAAACTTTGTTGTGATTGGTCAATTATTGAATTTTCATTCACAGAGCAAAGGCAGCTATGTAGGGTGTCACCCCCTCCCCCTCCATTTCTAAGACTGCTCTTTGCACAAAACTGTCTCCTTTGTCTACACAGTGGGCAAAGACCAGACAGATGGCAGCTGAAATAAACCCAGTTTTTCAGTGCTATAAAGTTAGTCTGAGCTGAGTCAATAGGAAAATATTAAACAGCATAAGGAATGTCAAGTCAAATGCAAAGCGCTGATAAGGAAGGCTAAAAGGAACTTCAAAAAAAGATTGCGCTGTAGGCAAAAACACATAGTAAAATTTTTTTTAGGTATATTAAAAGCAGGAAGCCAGCAAAAGAATCGGTTGGACCGCTAGATGACCGAGGAGTAAAAGGGGCGATCAGGGAAGACAAAGCCATAGCAGAGAGATTAAATGAATTCTTTGTTTCAGTCTTCACTGAGGAAGGTTTGGGTGAGATACCAATGCCTGAAATGGTATTCGAAGCTGACATGTCGGAGAAACTGAATGAAGTCTCTATAAACCTGGAGGATGTAATGGGGCAGTTCTACAAATTGAAGAGTAGCAAATCTCCTGGACCAGATGGTATTCATCCCAGAGTACTGATAGAACTGAAAAATGAACTTGCAGAGCTATTGTTAGTAATATGTAATGTATCCTTAAAATTGAGTGTGGCATCGGAAGATTGGAGGGTGGCCAATGTAACACCGATTTTTAAAAAGGTTCCAGAGGAGATCCGGGAAATTATAGACCGGTGAGTCTGACATCGGTGCAGGGCAAAATGGTAGAGACTATTATAAAGAACAAAATTACAGAGCACATTCAAAAGCATGGATTAATGAGACGTGGAGGGGCATAATCGAACACAAACGCCTATCTCCATGGGCGTTTATCTCCGAGAACGGGTCCGTGAAGGGGCGGGCCGAACCGTATTTTCGAAAAAATGGACGTTTTTGAGCTGGGCGTTTGTTTTTTTTTAGCGATAATGGAAACTAAAAACGCCCAGCTCAAAAACGTCCTAATCCGAGCCATTTGGTCGTGGGAGGGGCCAGGATTGGTAGTACACTGGCCCCCCTGATATGCCAGGACACCAACTGGGCACCCTAGGTCAGTGTGGTGGACTTCAGAAAAAGCTTCCACATGCATAGCTCCCTTACCATGGGTGCTGAGCTCCCAACCCCCTCCCCCAAAACCTACTACCCACAAATGTACAACACTACCATAGCTCTTAGGGGTGAAGGGGGCACCTACATGTGGGTACAGTGGGTTTTGGAGGCCTCCCATTTACCAGCACAATTGTTACAGGTAGGGGGGGATGGGCCTGGGTCCACCTGGCTGAAGTGCACTGCGGTACCCACTAAAAGTGCTCCAGGGACCTGCATACACGCAGGCCTCTAGGACTTGTTGCTGCTGTATAACATTGGCACACCAGTTGACACCTGAAGACTAATCTCTCCGAAAACGTCCTTTATTGGAATAAGCACGTTTACTCACAGTTAACTGCAGAGGTTGTGCCCCACTGGCAACGAGTCTCCCTGGTACTGAGATTAGCAGTAGGTCAGAGCTGGCAGAATGCTGTACAATGCCCTCTTTCAGCCACATTCAAGGTAAGAACTAAGTTGTCTAACGTGGCTAACTCAGGAAAGGGAACTAAAACTGGCTTACAAAAATGGCCACTACCGCATGGACTACAACAGGAAACACAACAGGGCACACTCTGACCCAGTAGGCAGGGGGAAAAGCACCATGGGAGAAGAGCCTACCAACTACCAACATCGTGAGACTGTAACACAAGCTAATGAAATCACGGAGCCCAATACCCTACACCCATCACAATGCAATGCTGATGTGACCCTGTAGTGCACCCGAGAGCCACATCTGACACAGGGAAAGGCTGTCAGAGGATCGAACACATTCTGCTGTCATGGAGGTGGGTACGACATTTGAGGCTGGGATACAGGCTGGGAAAAAAGTTTTTAAAGTGGGGTTTTTTTTGGTGGGAGGGGGTTAGTGACCACTGGGGGAGTCCGGGGACGTCATCCCCGATTCCCTCCAGTGGTCATCTGGGCAGTTGGGGCACTTTTTTGGGACTTGTTCGTGAAAAAAAAGGGTCCAAAAAAAGTGACCCAAAATTGCGGTCAAAACGCCTTTTTTCCGATTATCAGCTACAGATGCCCATCTCTCCTCGGCTGATAACCACACCCTAGTCCCGCCTCCGACACGCCTCTGACACGCCCTGTCAACTTTATTCGTTTCCACGACGGAGTGCAGTTGGAAACGCCCTAAATCGGCTTTTGATTATACCGATTTGGGCGCCTTTGCGAGAAAAACACCCATCTCCCGATTTGGGTCGAAATATAGGCATTTTTCTCTTTCGATTATAAGCTGGAAAGTCAACATGGATTTAGTGAAGGGAAATTTTGCCTCACCAATCTACTACACTTCTTTGAAGGTGTGAACAAACATGTGGATAAAGGTGAGCCGGTTGATATTGTGTATCTGGATTTTCAGAAGGCGTTTGACAAAGTACCTCATGAAAGACTCCAGAGGAAACTGGAGAGTCATGGGATAGGGGGTAGTATTCTATTGTGGATTAAGAATTGGTTAAAAGATAGAAAACAGAGATCAGGGTTAAATGGTCAGTATTCTCAATGGAGCAGGGGAGATAGTGGGGTTCCCCAGGGGTCTGTGCTGGGACCACTGCTTTTTAACATATTTATAAATGACCTAGAGATGGGAGTAACTAGTGAGGTAATTAAATTTTCTGATGACACAAAGTTATTCAAAGTGGTTAAATCGGAGGAGGATTGTGAAAAATTACAAGAGAACCTTACAAGACTGGGAGACTGGGCATCTAAATGGCAGATGACGTTTAATGTGAGCAAGTGCAAAGTGATGCATGTGGGAAAGAGGAACCCGAATTATAGGTACGTCATGCAAGGTTCCATGTTAGGAGTCACAGACCATGAAAGGGATCTAGGTGTAGTCGATGATAAGTTGAAACCTTCTGCTCAGTGTGCTGCTGCGGCTAAGAAAACAAATAGAATGTTAGATATTATTAGGAAAGGAATGGAAAACAAAAATGAGGACGTTATAATGCCTTTGTATCAATCCATGGTGCGGCCGCACCTCAAATATTGTGTTCAACTCTGGTCGCCGCATCTCAAAAAAGATATAGTGGAATTAGAAATGGTACAGAGAAGGGCGACAAAAATGATAAAGGGGATGGGACGACTTCCCTATGAGGAAAGGCTAAAGTGTCTAGGGCTCTTCAGCTTGGAGAAAAGGCGGCTGAGGGGAGATTTGATAGAGGTCTATAAAATAATGAGTGGAGTTGAACGGGTAGATGTGAAGTGTTTATTTACGCTTTCCAAAAATACTAGGACTAGGGGGCATGCGATGAAGCTACAATGTAGTAAATTTAAAACGAATTGGAGAAAATGTTTATTCACTTAATGTGTAATTAAACTCTGAAATTCATTGCCAGAGAATGTGGTAAAGGCTTAGCGGAGTTTTTAAAAGGTTTGGACAGCTTCCTAAAGGAAAAATCCATAGACCATTATTAAATTGACTTGGGGAAAATCCACTATTTCTGGGATAAGCAGTATAAAATGTTTTGTATTTTTTTTTGGAATCTTGCCGGGTATTTGTGACCTGGATTGGCCACTGTTGGAAACAGGATGCTGGGCTTGATGGACATTTGGTCTGTCCCAGTATAGCAATACTTATGTACTTACATAAATTAAGTAATGCACCAAAGATAACTTCATAGGATGATTTATTTTGAATTAAGAAAACAACAAAACAAGCGGAAGATATCCAGAAGGACCAGACTGAAGCCACAGATGTTAAAAACCAAAATGATTTATTAGGACCCAACACGGTCCGTGTTTCGGCCGAAAGGGCCTTCTTCAGGGGTCTAAAACAAAAATATAACATATATAATGAAAATATAGAAACATATCTCATATGTAACAGTGGCATTAAAATAGAGAATAATAAAAATGTACATATAAAGGACATATACGTAATCACAAGCCATTTATACAGATATATAATAAAACAAGAGTATATAAAAACATTAAAATATGACATTTAAGATAACTAAGAATACAGTAAAAATACAGATACAATTAAATTTACGTCATAAAGGCAGAAAGGCTTATGGAAATAGTAATGTTATGATGACCATGCACATTATACATACAAAGGCAAAATGTATGAAATTTTATATATACAATTATAGGAGTGCATGTAAATACTAAAAGCCTATAAAAGAATACAAACAAGGGGGTTATTTTGAATTAAACCTGATTTTACACCATTGTGCAATTATTTCCTATCATACAATAATCTGTAGGCCTTATTCAATAAAGATACATTTTGAATAAAGCCCAATACTGAGTTTGGTCATTTTTAGCCTACTGCGTCCATGCATGTGTGTGGACTAGGGAAATATTTGCACACCCATTCTAGCAAATCAGCTCCTTCAGTTCTGGATGGATTTTCTTAGTGTTCCATCCATTTCCTCTATTTGGACTTTTGCAATTTCTCTGCATACCAAACATTAGCAGAAACCAACCTCTAGGCTGGACAGAAAATTATTTTGCTGTTCCACGTGTCAGAATCTAGAAAGAGAAAGCTGCCTGGTTACCACTGAAAAGTGTCTGCAAGTTTGTGACTAAACTTCAGACTTTGAACGGCAATCGGGAGGAGACTGATGTATTTTCAGAATGTCCCCAATTAAGCTTTAGCCCTTAGCAAACCTTTGCAGTACTGCAACAGACGTGGCAGGAGCAGTTTACTTTAGTAATTACAAACACTGAGTGAAATTGATGTGATTGAGTCTATTTCTTGCGGGCACATGGTACTGCCAGTTACAGGTACTGTTTACTCACTCCTGCTTAAGCCATAAACTTGCAGTAGTAACTTCCATAAATTGCAGGCCACTGACACAGCAGCCAGCTTTCGTATCTTAACCCAGCCATCCTGGAGAAGAGGCCTGGGGTCTTCCACATATCAAAGCAGCCCCTTTCCTTAGCCAGCATGACCTGCAGTGACCTTCCCGTACAAGAATTCATGATAAAGTTTTGTTTCAGCATAGACAAAGCGAACCCTGTACTGCTGAGACACTCATTTGCAAGGTGCATTGCATTATTGGTAGAACACACCCACCCAATGGAAAGCTAACTTCTGCAGAAAAACAATTGGACTCAGTTCTTCCTAATGCAGCTTTACCTACATTTCCTTCTGTAGATTTTGTGGCAATGTTATAACCTCAATTCACAAAAAAAAAATCAACTCTTCAAGATCAATGAATAGTGCTATAGTTATAAAAACCCTCTCATAAATGTGAAGGGGAAAAACCCTCAGAGCAATAACAGGCACATAAACTCAGTAGTGCCCTATCTTCTATGATCAGCATAAAAACAGGGCCACCGAGAGGGGGAGGTAGGGGGGACAAGAATCCCTGGGCCCAGCCTCTAAAGGCGGCCCAGCACCCTGCAAGGCTTCCGGAGGCAGGCAGAAGGTTCTGCTCCTTCAGTATGTCTCCTGCTCCTATGTGTTGGGACTTGGGTGATTGTGTTAATGCGATAAATCAGGTCCCAGAACACAGGAGCAGGAGAGTGACAGACTGAGGAAGGAGCAGATGCAGGAAGGTAAGAGGGGTGGTGGCCCAAGTCGGGGGGGGGGGGGACAGCAGCACTGGCGATCTGAGTGGGGCGGGCAGCAGTGGGGGGGGGGGGGGGGCTGCGTCAGTAGCGACCCTGCCCTGGGTCTGGCTCTGTCTCTTGGTGGCCCTGTATACAAAACCCCTTTTTGTTATTCTTTGTCTGCAATATTCAAATTATTTAGAAGGAAACTATGCACAACCATGAAAAAGGAATTTAGATTATGTCGCATGGTTCCAATTCAATTGGTCTTTCCCGGCGTCGGCCAGCGTTTCATGGTTATATTGCCCTTCTTCAGGGATTCATTCACCCAGTCTCTCTGTAAAACATAGCAGATGAGATCAAATAGCAATCCCATTCTATGTCCTCTTACAAAGAAACGAGGCATATTAACTTCCTTAATGTACTCATTTTAACTTGCAGCACTAAATAATATAGCGTCACCGCATTTTTAATAGGAAAATTCTCTTTAGTCAGATAATCAAACCATCAGACCAATCACAAACCATGATATCATAACCAGCATTCTTATTGGAAAATATATATTCAGGGCTCTGTTCTTTCCTGGTCTTCTTATCTCTCCCAGCGTACCTTTAGTGTATACTCTAGTGGATCCTCTTCTACTTCTCAACTCTTCTCCTTGATTACCTAATTTACTGTCACTCATGAACTCTAACGCAATACCACTCTGTATTTCTCATACCGGAATTGGCGATCGCCATCACGGTACTATGTAAGCCACATTGATCCTGCAAATAGGTGGGAAAATGTGGGATACAAATGCAACAAATAAATAAATAAATAAAAGGAATGCATGTCAATCAAACAAACATCATCAGAGAAAAAACTAGTCAGTTGCTTGATTTAAACCTAATGGATAAACCATCTTCAAAGTGAAAATCTAAAACCTTTCCTTTTGTTGAAGTTGTTTTCTCTGATCACCCCCTCTTGAATCTGCAGGTACACGATAGAAGTATAGAAACAGAAAAATGGCCTAGTGGTTAGGGTGGTGGACTTTGGTCCTGGGGAACTGAGGAACTGAGTTCGATTCCTGGCACAGGCAGCTCCTTGTGACTCTGGGTAAGTCACTTAACCCTCCATTGCCCCATGTAAGCCGCCATGAGTGGGAAAGTGCGGGGTACAAATATAACAAAAATAAAATGTAGGCAGATAACCATATGGCCTATGCAGTCTGCCCATCCACGCCATCTACTCTCCTTATCACGCCCTTAGAGATCCTATGTACTTGTCCCCAGCTCTCTTGAATTCAGTACTGTTTTCATCTCCACCACTTCTACCAGGAAGCTGTTCCATAAATTCACCACCCTTTCTGTGAGAAGTATTTCCTCAGGTTACTTCTGAGTCTATCCCCTTTCACCTCCATCCTACGTCTTCTTGTTCCAGAGCTCACTTTCAATTGAAAGAGACTTGCCTCCTGTGCATTTATGCCGCATAGCTATTTAAATGTCTGAATCATATCTCCCCCTCCCACCTTTCTACGAAAGTATACATATTAAGATCTTTAAGTCTGTCCCCCATACTCTTTACGATGAAGACCGCTGCCAATTTTAGTAGTCGACTCTATCCTCTTTCTATCTTTTTGAAGGTGCGGTCTCCAGAATTGTACAACATATTCTAGATGAGGTCTCAGCAGAGTCTTATACAGGGGTATCTCAAGTCAGAAAATGTATGTCCAATCTGTACGTAATGTTCCACTAAAGGTGCTTACTTCTTGATTCTCTTTAAAGCACTCTGGTGCTCAATTATACATATTTTAAATTTTTTAGAAGTATGTCCAATGTAAAATTTCCAATATGGACATGTCATATACAATAAACCACAAAATCTGAATCACACATCATTTCATATTTCAAAACACAGGTACATTGATTAATTGGATTTATGAAATGTGATAATGTTACAGTGATATCACATATAGAGCACTTACTACAAGGGGAATGACCATCGTGGCCTCTTTCTCTTGATTCCTGAGGAAGGCAGAGAACAGCAGACCTTAAAGGTTCTTTCAAGTTCCACCCCCTGCGAAGGCTATTCTCATCTGTTGTTCTGCAAATCCGGGAGTGTGGAGACAAGATGCCAAGTGTTTCCTAAATATATGTGCCACACTGTTAGCTTTGGGGCTCATTTTCAAAAGAGAAAAATGTCCAAAAAGAGTCATAAACTACCATTTGGACTGATTTCTTCTCAAAATGTCTAAATTGGTATTTTCGAAACCTGTTCTGCAGATGTGATTAAATATAGTACTCACCAGCCTATATAACAGCCTCAGATGTTATAGCCATGTCCATTGGAGCAGATGGTTGTTCGTAGCACTCTATTCAAATTGCATTTTTGCTTTCTGGGACCCTGAAGCAGTTTTCAACGAAATATTTGCTACCAGAAGCTGTTTGAAGTGCTCATCCTCTGTTTCTGAGATAAGTGATTTTCATTTCTCATTAGCACTTTTTTGACACAGAAATGATATTTTCCTGTTGGCTGACATATAGATAATTTTTGGAAGGTTTTTGCCTATGATGAAGCAAGGATCTATTGTGATCACACTAGCTCTCTAAACCTTTGTTGAGGTATTGAGCTTCTTTGAGGCTTTTCCTTCCTTTTTTAGTATATATATATTTTTCATTGTTTCATGACATTGACATTGTTGTGGATTATTTTGTTATTATTGCCTTACTGCATTGGAAATCCCACACCCACATTTTGTGTATCCATAAACAAATTAGCCACCAATGGGGCCATCGTGGCTCCCATTGCAACTCTTGATATCTTCTGATATAACTGGTCACCAAATTGATAGGGTAGTCTCTATGATCTGTTGGAGCTTGTGCAAGAAGTACAACTATAGAGTCAGCAAATACTGGTAAGGGTAAAGGTAATGGGATATAACTACTGTGTAGAAAAATAGAAAATGAAAAAAAGTCAATATTTGATGGGACGTTTGAATTCAAATGGACTGACATTTGGAACCTGATACACCCAACATCACGGTAATTGAAAACAATCTTGTGACTTTCACCTACATTGCAGTACCAGGAGACACAAGAATTAAAGAGAAAGAATAGGAAAAATGTAAAAAGTATCCAGACCTGATTATAGAAATGGTAAGACTCTGGAACAAACCATGCCAGGTTATCCTCACTGTTGTGGACGTTTTAGCCTGCATTACACCAAGGCTGGACAAACTTCTACAAAACCCTGAAATTTCAGAATTGACGGCAGATGTACAGAAAAAAGGTTTGCTTGGTTCAAGCTACATTTTACGACGCATCTGGATAATTCCTAAGCTTCTGGATGAAGCTCAAATTATTCAGTGATGCCAGATAAATATTTATTTATGTTATGTGCCATGTATAATGATAACAATAATAGTTATGGAATGGTATAACTCAGATACTGGAAGCACCTCCATAGTACAGGAGCAGAACCAGAGAGGGGTCACGGATCAGTGATAAAGAGGAGAATAGAGAAAGCATACCTTAGAGTGAACACCTTTTTTTTTTTAGGGAAGCCAAACTTACATGAAAAATATCACAGATGCACATTTCCAAAAACTGACATATTCCAATTAATAAATCCTGAATAAAATAGTTTTTTCTACCTTTGTTGTCTGGTGACTTTGTTTTTCTGATCATGCTGGCTCAGTATCCGATTGTGCTGCTATCTGTCCTCTCTACTCCGTTTCCAGGGCTTCCTTTCCATTTATTTCTTTACTTTCTGCCTTTCTTCTTCATTTCTTGCCCTACATCTGTAAGTAAAAGCTGGGTCCTCCGCAGACTTGACTGTCCAGTGGATCCAGCTTCTGCCTATTTTCTATATCCATGTGCACTTTTTCTCCTCTCTTCCTTTTCCCTCACCTCATCTCCTTCCTCACTCTTCCCTCGCCTCCATCCATGTCCAGCATTTCTTCTCTTTCCTCCATCCACCCATGTCCAGCGACCCTCCTGTCCCCCCTGCCATCCATCTATGTCCAGCAACCCCCCTGTCCCCTCTGCCCTCCCCTGCCATCCATCCATGTCCAGAAACCCCCATCCCCTGCCATCCACCCATGTCCAGCGACCCTCCTGTCCTCCCTGCCCACCCCTGCCATCCACCTATGTCCAGAAACCCCCCTCCCCTGCCATCCACCCATGTCCAGTGACCCTCCTTTCCTCCCTGCCCACCCCTGCCATCCACCTATGTCCAGAAACCCCCTCCCCTGCCATCCACCCATGTCCAGTGACCCTCCTGTCCTCCCTGTCCTCCCCTGCCATCCACCTATGTCCAGAAACCCTCTCCCCTCCATCCACCCATGTCCAGTGACCCTCCTGTCCTCCCTGCCATCCACCTATGTCCAGAAACCCCCTCCCCTCCATCCACCCATGTCCAGCGACCCTCCTGTCCTCCCTGCCCTCCCCTGCCATCCACCTATGTCCAGAAACCCCCCTCCCCTCCATTCACCCATGTCCAGCGACCCTCCTGTCCCCCCTGCCCTCCCCTGCCAACTGCCATCCACCTATGTCCAGTAACCCCCCATCCCCCCTGCCCTCCACCCATGTCCAGCGACGCGACTCTCCTTGTTCCCCTGCTCCCCTTCCCTCCAGCCACCTGAGCCCCCCTCCCATCTGAGCCCCCCTCCCCGACCCGCCAAATGATCCTCTTCTGCCACCCGACCCGCCGGCACCTCACCTGACCCAGCATTTAAAAAAAATCTACAAGCGGCAGTGCCTCACGTCTGAGTAAAAGAAGAAAAATCGCTTCGTCCGTTGGCCGGCCTTCCCTCATGTCCCACCCTTGCGGAAGTTACATCAGAGGGCGGGACATGAGGGAAGGCCGGCCGACGGACAAAGCGATTTTTCTTCTTTTACTCAGATGCGAGGCACCGTTGCTTGTAGATTTTTTTTAAATGCTGGGTCAGGTGAGGTGCCGGCGGGTCGGATGGCAGAAGAGGGTTGTTTGGCGGGTCGGGCAGGGGGGGTGCTCAGACGGGAGGGGGGCTCAGGTGGCTGGAGGGAGGGGGAGCAGGGGAACGAGGAGAGTCGCGTTGCTGGACATGGGTGGAGGGCAGGCGAGCAGCGGCAATGGCTGGAGAGGCGAGGCAGAGTTGAAGCGCACCGCACGGGGCCCCCTTAGGCGAGGGGCCCTATGCGGCCGCCTCGGTCGCCTCTGCCTAAGACCGGCCCTGAGCCTCAGTGCTTTTGGTGCTGGGCCAGTTGGAGTATTGCCACCCTGGAGGAGGGAGGTAAGGTACTAAACGTGTTGTGGGGGGGGGGGGGGGGGGGGGGAGAGAAGCTGGAGCAATGTTCCCTCTAAGGACTGAAGTTGACATAAGCAAAAATGTTCTGTTACACTATATTGTGATAACACACATACATATGTACAATCACAGGGAGGCTGGACAGAATTCCATAAGCCATGCTCTGCATGCTTTTCCTCCTTGTTTGCCTATAGTTTAACTATGTTTATAGCTACTCTGAATTTTACTCAGTGGATGAACAGCACAGTTTAAAGGGAACACTATTTCTCTCTGTACAAGCATCACTTTTAAGAAAAAAATAAAGATAAATAAAGGGACAGTAGGGGCACTTTTTAATACAGCAGGTAAGGAACCCTTCACTGTCTAACAGTTGCCTCTCCCAGTACTTCTGTTACTGATGTTATTATGAATCCTGCAATACACTTCAAGGAATTATGTACCAAAAATTCAAAATAATGCAGCATATTAAACAAAAAAAGTATTTGCATTGTCTGCAAATATATGCAGGTACTTTAATACTTGGCTCTGTCAGCCCTAGCTCACCCGTGCAGCATCTTCCTGTTGGCTATGTGAACAATGATGTTCAGCAGCACTATAATAGAAATCCTGAGGTTACTGGTAACCATAAAATTTATCTATCAGTATTTTTGGGAGGTTGCCAAATGGCCACCAGGCTTCAGCTCAGCTAGCCTTTAATAAGCAGTTGAGTTATCAAAGATTAGGTACAGCTAATATAGATAATAAGTGCTATCTGTATTAGCTGTAGCTATAAGAGCTGCAGGGCTGAGAAATGGGGAGTCCACTGCTGCTCCTTGAAATCTTGGACAAGTCATTTAACCCTCCATTGAATCAGGTACAAAATTTAAACTGTAAGCCCTCCAGGGACAGGAAAATACCTACTGTATCTGAATGTAACTTGTCTTGAGCTATTACTGAGAAAGCTGTGATCTAAATACAAATATTAAACCCAGTACTAGGCATACTGTGAAGGAATATAAAACACCACAAATGTCACTCAGGACCTGAAGAGCAAGTCTACCATACCATATGAGCAGCGTAATTTCCACAGGTCACATAACAAGCACCTACTTAGGAAAATACAGTACCAAAAACACTGCAATAGGTACTAGAATGACAATAAACCCTGTCGGAAAACTAAATAAACCAGATTATCACTAACTCTGCAGGATGGATCTGTACTAAAGCGAAAACCATGTCTGTTTCATATACACAGAACACAGGCAGACCCTCACACAGAATAAATAATTAACCACAAATTTAAAACAAAATGTAGACAAATTTTAAACTGAACCCCTCCAAAAAGCCACAGTGCAGCTCCAGAGAAAGAGAAAAAGTGATGCATGTCCCCCTGTACTGTGCAGATATAAAGACAGCAGATGCAAATTTCAAAAGCTGACCTATTCCAACCACTATACTATAAGTTAACAAGTACAAATAAAACAAAAAATGGAAAATATGATGATACCATTTTATTGGATGAAATACATTTTTCAATTGGCTTTCAGAGGCCAAAATATCTTTCCTCAGGTCCATACTGCTGTTATGGTATTCTGTTCTGACATGAAAAAGGAAGGTTTGGTCTCCAAACATTAGTAAAAAAAATGTATTAAAATTAGTCCAATAAAGATATCACCTCATTTCCATTTTCTGTATTTAATAACACAGCTACCACACTACTTTATCCTAAA
This sequence comes from Microcaecilia unicolor, assembly GCF_901765095.1. Classification (NCBI taxonomy): domain Eukaryota; kingdom Metazoa; phylum Chordata; class Amphibia; order Gymnophiona; family Siphonopidae; genus Microcaecilia; species Microcaecilia unicolor. The sequence continues at coordinate 201,569,945 of NC_044038.1, read as the reverse complement.
CTAAAAATAAAATTCATTTTTTCCTACCTTTGTTGTCTGGCCATTTACTTTTTCTAATTGTGTTGGTCCCAGTCTCTTGTTTCTGTTGTCCTCGTCTTCTTAACTCTTGCCAGTGTCTGTCCTCTCTCCCCAACCCTTTCCATCCAGCATCTGCCCCCCTCTCTCCCCTTTCCATCCAGCGTCTGCCCCACCTCTCTCCCCCTTTCCATCCAGTATCTGCCCCCTCTCTCTCCCCCCCTTTCCATCCGGTGTCTGCCCCCCCCCCCCACCTCTCTTTCCCTTTTCCATCCAGCATCTGCCCCTCTCTCTCTCCCTCTTTCCATCAAGCATTTAACCTTTCTCTCTCCTCACTTCCATCCAGAGTCTCTCCTCATTCCCCCCCCCCCCCCCCCATCCAGCATCTGGTCCCTCTGTCTCCTGACTTCCATCCAGTCTGGCCCCTCTCTCTCTCCCCCCTACATTTAGCATCTGCCATCTCTCTCCCCCTTCCATCCAGCATCTGTCCCTTCTCTACCACTCAGCCTCTGGCCCTCCTCTTCTCCCTACATGCAACATCTCCATCCTGACTTCCATCCAGTCTGGCCCCTCTCTCTCTCCAGTTCCATCCAGAGTCTGGCTCCTCTCTCTCCCCAGTTCCATCCAGCATCTGCCTCCTCTCTCCCCCTCATCCAGTGTCTGTTCCTCCTCTCCCCCTTTCCATCTGGCATCTGTCCCCTGTCTCCCCCCTACATCTAGCATCTGCCATATCTCTCCCCAGTTCCATCCAGCATCTGCCTCCTCTCTCCCCCTCATCCAGTGTCTGTTCCTCCTCTCCCCCTTTCCATCTGGCATCTGTCCCCTGTCTCCCCCCTACATCTAGCATCTGCCATATCTCTCCCCAGTTCCATCCAGCATCTGCCTCCTCTCTCCCCCTCATCCAGTGTCTGTTCCTCCTCTCCCCCTTTCCATCTGGCATCTGTCCCCTGTCTCCCCCCTACATCTAGCATCTGCCATATCTCTCCCCCTTCCATCCAGCATCTGTCCCTTCTCTACCCCTCAGCCTCTGGCCCTCCTCTTCTCCCTACATGCAACATCTCCATCCAGTTCCATCCAGTATCTGCCACCTCTCTCCTCCCTTCCAGCTGGCATCTGTCTCCCCTCCTTCCTCTATCCAGCATCTGTCCCCATCCCCCTCCCTCCATCCTGAATCTGTCCCCCTCCCCTTCCTTGTCCCCCTCCATCCAGCGTTTGTCATTTTTTTTCAGCCCCAATACCCAGCATGTAACCCCTCCTCCCCCCCCCCTCACCGGACACCCCACTGACGCACCAGGCTCTCCCCACTCCACTCAATACCTCTCTGCCACGGCTACCACTGCTGCTGCTGCTGTTTCAGTAGTGGCGGCAAAAACAAAGAAAAAGATCATGGGACTGCACTGCTCCTGTTCACAGCTGCCGGCTCTGCCCCAAAACAGGAAATTAAGTCAGAGGAAGGCAGGACCAGCAGCTGCAGCAGTGATGGCCATGGCAGGAGGGTATTGGGTAGGAGTGGGGAGAGCCTGTTATGCCTCCTGCTCCCTCAAGATTTTAGGGAGTGCCACAGCACCCGTGCCTCCCCCGGTTCCGACGCCTATGGAGTGAGGTGCAAAAGCAAAGGGGAGAGCACGAGACACATGCTGGAAGCTTCCTCATAGGGTAAGAGCAGCAATAGAGAAGGTTCATGGACTAGCTGTAGGAAGATTGTGGGAAAAAGGGGAAATATATGTGCTAGCTGAGTGGGGAGAGGGTGGGACAAGGAGGAGAAAATGGATACATAGGTGAATGGGCTTGGTCAGCATAACCGTGCTGGGAATCGCTAGTACAGTTTGGTAAAAGAGGCCCATAGAGAGCAATTAATCCACATCTGGATTAGGAGAGGTCACATGTCCTGTTTCTGACCTTAGATTCTGCTGCTATGTTCACACTTTCTCTTTAGTGATGTCAGTGTATTTTGCACCATTAACCAATGCCCCGGTGAGATTATAATGCTGCTCTATTTGCAGTCAAACAGCTGGTGTCTCACCGATCCACTAATTAAGATATCTGCGTCCCAGTCATATAGTCCTTCATCAGTCACACAAGAATGAGATTTAGCTCACAACTTTTTGCAGTAGTTTGAGATGAGTTATATTTAGGTACAGTAGGTATTTTTTGTTGGTGAAGAGCTTAAAATCTAATTTTGTAGACGAGACATCAGAAGGTTGAGTAACTTATCACAAGGATCACTACAATGATTGCAAGGAGCCTTAGCAGGTCTTGAGCTCTGATTTTGCTGATTCTACGCCTGTTGTTCTAACCACTAGGCTACTCCAGGATATGAAAATGGTGAAATTCAGTCCCTTGTGTATTTACTGTCTTTGAATATATACATAACTTTATACAGCAAAGTATCTAAACAAAAGCTATAAGGTCACTGTGCTGCTGAAAAATCACCTTATGAATATTACATTACTTACTCCAAAAATGCGTGTGAGTTGAAACGCTGCAGAAATAACATTCCCAAATGTTGAGAGGAGATCAATGGTGACAGCTACTGGATATATAGTTGGAGTTAGTTGTTTAAACGGGCTTTTTTTTTTTTAAGAAAACAATGATTTTTCTCCATAAATGGAGTTTTTTTTACATTGGTTTGTTGTTTACCCGGTTGAATAAAAATATTGGGACCAGTGATAGGATTTGCTCCATATATACTACTACTACTACTACTACTACTTAGCATTTCTATAGCGCTGCCAGGGTTACGCAGCGCTGTACAAGTTTAAACATGGGGAAGGACAGTCCCTGCTCAAGAGAGCTTACAATCTAAAGGTAACAAGCTATGTAGTCAGTATAGGTATCATGAATGGGGAAGGTGGTTAGGCGCCAAAAGCAAGGGAAAAGAGATGGGCTTTGAGTAAGGACTTGAAAATGGGCAGGGAGGGCGCATGGCGTATGGGCTCGGGAAGTCTGTTCCAGGGATAAGGTGATGCGAGGCAGAAGGGGCGGAGTCTGGAGTTAGCGGTGGTGGAGAAGGGTACAGATAGGAGCAACTATTCTATGCAGAATTGCCTTGCTTGGAAGCTTTGAGGTCCGTTCTTGACAATGGATCTATTTTTTTCACACTGCGAGAGAAACAACCCAAGTCCGAACTAGTTCAGTAAGTTGATAGGTTTGAATTAATTACCAGTTAGTCCCCGATTACAGTACTGGATATATATACGTGTGTTTGGTTCCAGTCAGGGGACTGTCATCATGATGCTGAGATTAGATGGGTGGAGGAGAGGGACTAAACATAGATGAATAAAAAACTGAAGGAGGGCCATGTTGGGTCAATCGAGCCCAGCGTCCTGTCTTAGTGGTCAGTCTAGATCACTAATAGCCAACAGAAATGCATAGAGAAGGGCTAGTCTTTGTCGCTCACTGCCAGGAAAAGGCACTGGTTTCCCCATGTTTACCTGTTTAATCACAGTTTTGGACTTTTTCTCTAGGAACTTGTGAAACGTCTTATAAATCCACTATGTTGAATGTCTTTGATCATATTCTCTGGCAATAGCTTGCAGTGCTTGATTGTATAGTGAGTGAAAAAATACTTTCTCTGATTTGTTTTCAATCTGCTACCTAGAGGGCCCTCTAATCATAGTTCTGTTTGAAAGGGTAAGTGTTGCCTATGTACCTGTTCATACCACTCATGATTTTATAAACCTCTATCATATCCCCTCTCAGTCATCTTTCTCCAAGTTGAAGAGCCCTAACTTTTTCAGGAGAGTCATTCCACCCCACCTTTATTATTTTGGTTGTCCTTCTCTGTATCTTTTCTGGTTCCACTATATCTTTCTCAAAATGTGGTGACCGGAATTACACTAAGTAGTAGAGATGCAGTCACACTAGTGATCTATAGAAAGACATAGTGATATTTATCATTATATTCTCCACCCCTTTCCAAGTAATTCCTAACAGAATTACAAGAGACAGACATGATGCAAGGTTCCACATTAGGAGTCACCGACCAGGAAAAGGATCTAGGTGTCATTGTTGACGATACGTTGAAACCCTCTGCTCAGTATGCAGCGGCAGTGAAGAAAACAAATAGCATGTTAGGTATTATTAGGAAAGAAATCAAAAATAAAAATGAGGATGTTGTAATGCCTTTGTATCACCCCATGGTGCAACTGTACCTTGAATACTGTGTGCAATTCTAGTTACCGCATCTCAAAAAAGATATAGTGGAATTAGATAAGGTATAGAGAAGAGCAATGAAAATGATAAAGGGGATGGGACGACTTCCCTATGAGGAAAGGCTGAAGTGGCTAGGAGAAAAGAAAGCTGAGGGGAGATATGATAAAAGGTATATAAAATACTAGGACTAGGTGGCGCACAAAGTAGTAAATTTAAAACAAATCAGAAAAAAATTGCTTAACTCAATGTGTAATTAAACTCTGGAATTCATTTAATGTTTATTTAGATTTTGCTTAAACCTTTTTCAGTAGTAGCTCAAGATGAATTACATTCAGGTACACTGGATATTTCTCTGTTCCAGGAGGGCTCACGATCTAAGTTTGTACCTGAGGCAATAGAGAGTTAAGTGACTTGCCCAAGATCATAAGGCACAGCAGTGGGATTTGAACTGACCACCTCTGGGTTGCAAGACTAGTGCTCCAACCACTAGGTCACTCCTTGCCAGAGAACGTGATAAAAGCAGTTAGCTTAGTGGAGTTTATAAAAGGTTTGAGAATCTTCCTAAAAGTCCACGGTCCTTTATTAAGATGGACTTGGGGAAATCCACTGCTTATTTCTAGGATGCAGCATAAAATGTATTGTATTGTTTGGGTACTTGTGACCTGGATTGGCCACTGTTGGAAACAGGATACTGGGCTTCATGGACCTTCGGTCTGTCCCAGTATGGCAACACTTATGTTCTTATGTGAATGGTGGGCCAGTTCATTCAGTCCCTGCTCTTTACAATGCAAGAGAAAAAACAAGCGGACCTGACAGAAATCAAACGATATGTCACTGGATCTAAAAAAAGAGCATTTCAGGTGTCAGGGCAGTGCCAGCCTATGAAGGAATAATTCTCTGGGGCAATAATGCATATGGTAATATACTCAGGTAATCACATGAACTGACTTGACCTGAACTGTCATTGAAATTCCCCTTTTACAGAGGAAGAGATACATAGCAGCAGGGGCATATCTGCGTGGGGCCACAGGGGCCTGGGCCCCCGCAGATTTCACCCTGGACCCCAGACGTCAGACTCAGTCCGAAAGTGGAAGGGATGCAGTCAGGCAGTTTTCAATAGCAAGAGGATGGAAGAAGAATTTAAAACAAGACCTCGGCTGGGCTGGCTGGGGGTTGGGGGTCCCCCGCCAGCTGAAGTAACATTTTTAAAGGCACTGGACCGGAGGAAGCGGACCTCGGCGGGGGTAGGTGACGGCGGTAGGCGGGGAAGGGTTGACGGCAGTAGGGGAGAGTTGACGGCGGTAGGGGGGGCAGCGGCCGGGGGGGCTATAATGTGCCCCCTCACTCTAGCCCCTGCCCCCCCTACCTCAGATATGCCCCTGCTGATAGCAGAGCAGCAGGTATAAAAAAGGGGAGATGAGGGAAAGCATCAACTTCACCACTGCAAACCCCACCTCACCTCACCTCACCTCCTCAGAGGTTCTATGAACTTCTTCAATCTTTTATTGAATTTGGTTAGTTTTTTTTCTCCATCACCTCCCCTGGGAGGCTATTTCATACACCTACCACCCTTTCCATGGCAACAAACAAAAATATTGTCTGTTATTCTGGACAAAGAAAGAGTTTACATAGAAAATAAAAATGGTTAGCACATATTTTATTGTGAAAACTTTTAACATCATCCTAAGGGCTCCTTTTACAATGCTGCTCTGGTGAATCTTGTGCGGCAAACGTGAGGAAGCCCATTCAATTCCTATGTGCTTTGTTGCATTTGCTGCACTGAGATCGCTAGCGCAGCTTTGTAAAAGGAGCCCTAACTGTTTTCCTTAGTTTGGGCATCACGATCAGGATCTATTTTGTTTATCTGCAGCTCCTCTTTGCTGTTCCCTCGCCCAGAAAGCGCCACCCTAGGCAACTGCCTGGTTTGTCTAATGGTTACGCTGGCTCTGGGTTTCTGAAAACATGAAACAAAGATTGAAGATGTTAGCTTGGCAGGAGATAAAGTTATGCCTCATCTTTGGGTTTTCATAAGCAAAGTTCAGGGACTGTATTATAAATGGAGCTAAATATCCCTCTTTCCTCAGTCTACACCTTGTTCATTCCTAGATTACAGGAAATTAAGATTAACAAAGAAAACAAATGATATAAAGTGTTACCATTTTATTGGAGCATCTTAATATATTTCAGTCCTAATTTTCCTGAGACTGCAAGACAATTTTGAAAGAGAAGCTCCTAACAGAAGTTCCCTTTGAAAATCTGGGTGATGCATGCAGCATTGAAGCAAGGCAATCACACTGGAGCAAACACAGGGGCCCTTTTACTAAATTGCATTATGCAGCTATATTAATCAATTAGCGCTGAGCACTCTCCACCCCCAAACACGCCCCCAGCACTAAAAAAAAATGTATTTATTAGCACATGGGAAATGTGCACAAATCTGAAAACTACCACAGGTTGCCTGAGCGCACCCTGCAGTAGTGGATTTTAACTTGCGATAAGCCTGTGTTAGTGCTCACCGCAGCTTAGTGAAAGGGTCCCACAAAGAGGGGATGGAAATGTGTAAAAGCAAATAAGGCGCTAACTTTTTTGCACCAGATGCACATATAAATGATTAGAATTCTGGCACATACCCTTGTATGCATCCACATATGTACCTAAATGCAGAAAAGCCACTTAAATGCTATTCTGTAAATATACCTTACTTAGCATGGAGCATGGGCAAGACTCTCAGATGTATAACTTACAGACTGCTGTAAGTCATGGCTGCTGAGAGACACAGCCAGGCCTGGGGCAAACAAGGCATACACCCCACCCACCTGCCTGCTTGTGGCCACTGCAACCTCACCCAGTTCAATATCTCTCTCGTCTTTCCCTCCTCCCCTTGGCAGTGTTCCTGTGGGCTGCTAGCCTCCAAAGTGTTTCCTCTGCTGTGTCCTGCCTGAGCAGACACAGGAAGTTGTGTCAGAAGGGGAGGGACAAAGCAGAGGGAACATTTCTGAGGCCAGCCAGAGGCTGCAGCTGCTGTCTTTTTAGATGCTGACAGTAGTCTTCAGGAACACTGCAGAGGGTAGGAGGGAAAGACGCGAGCTACTGAACTTGGCATGGGCGGGGAGAAAAAACTGGGATGGCCATCTTATAGCAATGCTTATGGCAAGGCTCCCCTTGGAGGCCGGGCCCAGCCAGGGGGAATCTTGCCTCCCCCCCCCCCCCCCCCCCGGCAACCCTGCTGTAAATTATGCACGGTATCTCTGGCATTTAAGCGTGAGTATTTACACTCACTCTTTGCCTAGCATAAGTGCTCCCCCTTAAATTATACAAGCACATCTAACCTATCACACTAGTAGGAGGAGTAGCCTAGTGGTTAGTGCAATGGACTTTGATCCTGGGGAACTGGGTTGAATTTCCACCAGTGGTGTAGCCAAGGATGGGCTCGGGTGGGCCCAGGCCCACCCATTTTGGGTTCAGGCCCACCCAGAAGCAGCATATCTGTGATGTGGCTGGCAGGGATTCCCTAAGCCCTACCAGCCGAAAACTCCCAACAACTGTTCCTCCTGCATACCTTGCAAATAGCAGATCTTTGCCTGCAGTGAGCAGCGACTGATACATACTGCTCACACTAGCCCCACAGCCTTCCCTCTGATGTATTCCCGCCTATGCGGAAACAGGAAGTTACATCAGAGGGAAGGCTGTAGGGCCAACATGAGCAGTGTGTATTAGTTGCTGCTCGCTGTCGGTGAAAATCTGCTATTTAAAAGGTATGCAGTGGAGGGGGTGATGTTTCAGAGACCATATGGCACACAAGTGAGAGAGGGAGAGACCAAATCACTTGTGGAGTACTTCTGCCCACCCATCTTGGGCCCAGGCCCACCCAAAATTGGGTGTCTGGCTACGCCCCTCCACTGCTGTTCCTTGTGACTTTGGGTAAGTCCCCTAACCCTCCATTGCCCCAGGCAGTATATCAAGTCCCATTCCCTTTCCCCTTTATAGATTAGGCACTTAATTATGGGTGCACTGTTACAGAATTGCCAACAAAGTATGCACTAGAAGTTATGTGAAAAGACTCAAATAAACAATTTCTACAGGTAGCTTCCCTTGCTATTCTTTATTTAACCTTTACTTTTATGCCTTCAAGTGGTCTTGCATAGGAACCACACTACTATAGTCAAAAGAAAATGGGAGCCAAATCTGGGACTTTGGCCCTGTGCATCAGCAGGAGTTTGTGGGCTTAAAGGTTTAAAACTACTGCACTGGTGTTCATTTCTACTATATTAACCAGTGCACATACTGCTGGGCAGCTCAGAGCTCCCAAAGACATTCTTTAGCGCCATCTTCAGGCCATGTAAAAGTGCTGCTGCTCCTGGACTGCAGACCAGCATGCCGGATTAGGATAGTCTGTATAAATGTCTGCACCCTGCAAGGCAGATTGGATTATGCTCCTCTGTAGGTCAGTTCAAAGATTTATGGCAGCAGCTGTGCACAGCAGGTAGGTTTGCACAACTCGGGGAAGTTAACTATCCCAACAACAAGGGGCATTTGACTGACTTGTGACTGTAGTTAAGATTGGCTTTTCATTTAATATGATCCTTCCAATGCTCTGGGGCACTACAGAAGATCATGAGTCTGAGGTACAGGTGAGTTTTTCATGTTTTGTATTAGAGAAGACTGTCTAGTACCTGACCCTCATGTCAGGCAGCATTAATGTATACAAGATTCACATAGTGGGAGGGGACACAATAGCATAAAAACCTTATAGATACCTACAGAACACATTCCTTAATATCACAGTATAATATGAGGAGGAATGAGATAGGTTTATGGAGTGTGTTATGCTACTTTGATCATCAATACATAGTATCTGATACATAGACAAGACCAACGCAAAAATGATCAAAGAATTCATAAGGTCTTTCTGTCAGACTTGAATTTAGAAATCAGCAACATAGGCTTCTGACTCTAGCACCAAATTTTGATAGGTGCCTTTTGAGATGACACCAGTAAATCCACAGGAAAAAGCGCTGCGTACGACTGGTAGCGCTATAGAAGTGATTTATAGTAGTAGTAGTAGAAGGGGCCTGTGAGTCAGTGTCCATCACAAGCCCTGTGGTAACATGAAGTCAGTGTTAGGTGTGTGTGTGTGTGGGGGGGGGGGGGGGGGGGGGGGGGTCTGAAAGTGTGTATATGTGGTTGCTGTGGGCATCAGCTCAAAATGATGCCAAGTTACCCAGTTCCGGGCTGTAGATTTTGGGACAGTCCTGATTTTGAATTTATATCCCAAAGTACTGTGGGATTTGTAGTGCCTAATCCTGCCTATTGAAATCAGTGTTGCCAGTCCCATAATGAACCAGGATGGAGGTGGCCAGAAATCCAGGACTGTCCCAAAATCTCCAGCCACTAACTGGGTAACTTGGCATCTCTGGTGATGTGATGAAGGAAGTGGCATAAGGGAGAGATCTAGGAAGGGATGATCTGATGAATTCTGGGGAGAGGAGGGGAATCTCTACCCCTCTCCCCAGTGCCTATGGGTACCCAAATTTCTGGCACTGTTCTCTGTTTTAGAATTCAGAATAGCAAGAAGGAAAAAGTCCAACCTAATGTTTCCTAAATACATGCAGGCCTGGAGCGGAAAGGCCAGCTCCAGTTTCCATCCAGACTTTCAAAGCAGCTGATTTACAATGGTTTTAAAACCAAGAGAGCACAAAGAAGCAGCCAGTTCATTGATGGAGAGCATGCCAATAAACAGAATCCTCCATCTTCCCCAACATCAAAGCTAATAACCAAAGTGAAGGGAGACCCTGACCTTTCACAGTCTGCCTGTTCTATGGCTTATATCACGCCAACAAGCAGTCACAGTCTAAACTATACCAGGCTTTGAAAAGTCAAGTCCTCTTCTAGACTGAAAAATGGCAAGAAATGCCACAAGCCTTTCCGAGGGAAGCAATACAAGTACCAGGGCCCAAGTGACACAACACATGTGAATAGGGCAAATCAGAACAGAGGATGCCTGTGTCTGCAACAACACTGTTCAAACAACCAGGAGGATACAGATAAATATGCCAAATTTGGCACTGTAAGTACTTTATCTTGGTATGTAGTTCTGTCCAAGGGAAACAGAGAAAACTGAACATGGTACAATGAATATCACAAAGCTAACAGATATGATATATTACCTTTCCGTGGTATGGTTTACATATATTATAAGCAGGTACTTTCTATGACCCTAGTGGGCTCACAATCTTTGTACCAGGGGTAATGGGGAGGGGGGGGGGGGTTAAGTGACTTGCCCAGAATCATGAGAAAGGTCCCTTCTTATAGAAACAAAATATATGATGGCATTAGAGAATCATAAGGCCCATCTAGTTTCTGATTGATCTACATCAGAATCTCTATCACAGTCAATCTCTAGCTTTTCCTTCTCAACATCTAGGGATCCAAATCTTTCTTGAATTCTGCCTCCAAAGTTTCAACTGAGAAGCCATTCCATGAATTCCCCATCCTTTCTGATACAGTCCACTGCTAAACCAGGTTTCAACTGGTGTTTTTGCCAGTGGAAGTACTGGGATATTTTTGGTGATGAATCATTAGCAGTTTTCAACCATTGTAAGGTGTGTAAAATGGACATCACCTCACACGTGTCTTTGATTTTCCATGCCCTTTGTCGTCTCTCTTCCTCTATGGATTGGGATGGAAGTCTGTTCTGCATTGCAAGAAATGACTTAGCCATGAAACACACAATAGGATGATGAACTTAATGCAAAATTGTTCAATGTGATGCTTCTTATTTTCTTGAGAATGTGCAAATAAAAAAAACCCCAACAACATAAAAAATATAGAAAATGACAGTAAATAAAAACCATATGGCCTATCCAGTCTACTCATCTTCATCTTTCACTATCTCTTCCTCTCCCTTACATCCACCTCCTGTTCTACAAAGAAATATTTCCTTAGGTTATTCCTGAGTCTACTGTCTTTTACCTTCATCCTGTGCTCCCTCATTCCAGAGCTTCTTTTCCATTGAAAGAGACTCACCTCCTGTGCATTTATGCCATGGAGGTATTTAAATATCTCTATCATATCTCTCCACTGCCCACAGTATACATATTAAGATGTTTAAGTCCGTTCCCATACTCTCTGATGAAGACCAGTCACCATTTTAGTAGCCACTCTCTTGACCAACTCCATTCTGTTTACATTTTTTTCAAGGTGTGGTCTCCAGAACTGTACACAGTACTGTAAATGGGATCTTACCAGAGACTTTTAGAGAGGTACTATCACTTTTTTTTTCCTGAAAGCCATTCTTCTTCCTGTGCACCCAAGCATCTTTCTGACTTTCGATGTTGCCTTTCCTACCTGTTTGGCCACCTTAAGATAATCCGATACAAATGCTCCCAAGTCTCACTCCTCTTTTTATACTCAGAAGTACTTTACTGCCTAAACAGTACCACTCCCTTGAGATTTTACAGCCCAGATGTATGACCCTGTATTTTTTAGCACTGTCTTAGTTGCCCAATTCTGGAACACTCTTTTTGCTGGAACGCTTTTCATGTTATCTACACCCTCTATTGCAGATTTTGCTATCATCTGCAAGAGGCAAGGATGAAAAGAAGGTGGAAAAATTCTTGCAGGCATTAGTGGAATGGCTTGTCTGACACAAATGTTCTTGGTGGCATCTTTACAGCTTGGATGACCTGGGGTGAAGTACCAACAGTTATGGTGAGTCTGCATGAGTGAATGAGTTAAACTTCTCATAGAAGCCAGTTCCATATGAACTGGATGTCTTGCACAATTGGAGAACCTCAATAGCTATAAATTGTCTATAAAACTCTTAAATCGCTAACCAATTTTCTCTCCACTCCTACTGCTCCCAAGCAAGTTGTTATAACATTTTGAGAATAAAATCGCTTCATCTGTGACCATGCCCCAATCATCTTTAGCCACTTCTCGGTCATTTTCTCCCTGCTCGCACTCTACATATGTTTTACTCAGCACCATGACTCAGTTCAACCAACCGTCTTCCACAGAGCTTAGCAGAATTATTAAGCAGCTCAATACTACAACTTCACCGGATGACCCTGTCCCATCCTGCATTCTTAAATATTCCTCTGACTCCTTGCTTCCCTTTATCTGTTCCATGGTTTGCCTTAGCCTCTCTATGGGTTTAGTGCCAGACTATTTGAAATCAGCTATTTTATGACCTAAGATTAAAGATCCCACTGTCTCGCTCATGGACCTCAATAATTACTGTCCTATTGCCAACCTCCCTACTGCTAAGATTCTAGAGCCTGTAGTGCACACACAACTGGTCAATTTCATCACTAAGACACAATTTCTACATCCTAATCAAACACCATTCCACTAACACCATAGCACTGAGACTACTCTATTAGGTATTTTCTCTTTCGTATATTGTTCCCTTGATCAGGCTAAATCTGTCCTACTACTACTATCCCTTGATCTCTCCACAGTTTTTGACTTGGTTGATCACCAGATTCTTTTGTACCACCTTCATTCCATTGGTATTTCTGAAGCAGTGTTGGATTGGTTCTCCTCATATCTAGAAGATCTCTACTACACAGTACTCCACAAAAACTTCCTTTCCATCCCTTTCATCCCTGACTCAGGCATTCCACAAGAGTCTATTCTGTCTCCAAAGTTGTTTAACATTTTCTTGGCTCCTCTGTTGATCCTAGCACAATCCCATGGCATGACTGCATATGTGAATGCTGATGATATCCAAGTGCTTATCCCTTTAGACACTTGTTCTTTCGTTTAAAGTTCTGCTGTCAATCACAAACTCGTTCAGATTTCAGACTGGCTCAAGGCACACAAATTGGCTCTCAATCCAAACATGTCCAAAACCATATTCTCTGAACATAACTGGGTCCTTCTCTATCCACACCAATTTCCCTTGCAAACATTCCTGTGCCCCAGGTTGACTCTATCCTTATCCTTGGAATACTTGTAGATTCCAAGCTGTCATTTCTCCCACAAATCACTCAGGTAGTTAGATGCTCTTTTTACAAACTATGACTTATTCGTTCTATCTGCTCTCTGGTTCTCCCAATAGCACTGAATATTCTGGTTCACTTGTTGGTCATCTCCCAATTAGATTTCTGTAATTCCCTCTATAAAGACCTTCAAGTCAAGGATACGATCTGCCACCTACAGATTATTGAAAACACTGCTATCTGTCTAATTTCCAACTCACACAAATATGGCTTCCTGTCACCTAATTTTATAACTTATAAAATCCTATTGCTCATTTTCAAAACCCCTCTATCTCTTCCACCACTCATTCCTTTCTGCCCTGCGAGAACTCTCAGATCTGCACAACACAGTCAATTAGTACAGTAGTACCCAGCCACCGAGAAATAACCCATGAGCACACTAGACATGCTATTTTTAGCGTGCAAGGGACCCAAATTTGGAACTGTCTCTCCATTTTTCTCCATCTACAGGCATCACTTAACAAATTCAAAACAGACCTAAAGGCACACTTTTTCGAAGATGCATACCATTAATGTCGATATGCATTTCTAGTGGTTTCCTGGGAAGAAATCTGGAAGATACTTGTGGCATTCCCTCTTGTTTCCCCCTCCCCCTGTCCTATCTATTACTGTAGTTCTACCCTCTATCCTGAAAGTCATGTCTAAACCCCATCTCTCTGCTTTCTTGTTTCTCCTTTTGTTTTAGATTGTAAACTCCACAGAAGGCTTACCATTGGATGGGGTAGTAAATGAATAATAAACTTGAAGGGAAGGGAAATGGGACTTGATATACCGCCTTTCTGAGGTTTTTGCAACTACACTCAAAGCGGTTTACATATATTCAAGTACTTGATCATCCTTACATTAAGAGTCAGTCTCAATAAAAAGACCCACCAAGAGATCTGTAGCGCAGGAGTCAGCATTGTGTAGCTGACAGAAAGGCAAACATCATCCTTTCCTGCTACAGCTGAAGGAACCCATGGGATGGAAGCCCTTTGTTCCACAAATTATACCTGAATACTGTTTTGTTTTTTAAATAAACAAACCAGCAAACCTTTCATACAAGGTTGCATGCATATCAGAAGGGCAATTTTATAAGTGCCCAGTTCTGCATGTAAAACACCGTTTCTATGCTTGGTTCAACAGCAGCAGAATGAGTCTATGTGATGTGATAGCTAAAGTTTGGAATTATGCTAATTTACATAGTTCTTTCTAAACAGAAGCCTCATGAAATCTTTCACAGTGCCTTGGAGAGAAAGTCGATTTTTAAGCCCTCCAATTAATATATGCAAAGACTCTTAAGAATCATCAATTACGGAGCGTGAACTTTGCTGCCAGCACAGGATTCTTCCAGCATTGTGTGAAGAAGAGAAGCATGGCGATATATCCTTGGATAGAACAGGACTTAGACCTCAGTGAACTGAGCTAGGCTTTACTAAAGTGAACCTTTTGCTCCTGGTTTAAAATGTACCACAGAGCAGCAATCAGTGTTACCAAAAGAGGTGAATGTGCATCAGAAAATAAGCCCTGCTGCTTTGAAGTCCTGGAAGGTTTACCTTTGCATAGTGACAGTTAGGGCTGTACCGAATATTCATATTTAATTCAATTCTGCCCCGAATACATTATTTGTATTTGGCTGAATAGTGATTTAAATTCGAATATGAATAATCCAGGACTCTACTGTGCTGAATCCTATTGAAATAAACACTTGATGTCTGATGTTTCTTTTATTATTTCGTATGTTAAAGCTCAATGCCTCTTTCTCAACGGTACCTCCGTGTCCAGCATCGAGGGCAGCCCTGGAGGGAAACCCCACTGACCCCGGAAGTGTGTCGGTTGGGGCGACCAGAGAGGACCCTGGCACGCAACAAACGGCGCTGAATGCAGTGAAGAAACCGGAGGTGACTCTAGAAATGGTTTGGGGGATGTTAATCTGGATTAACTCAACAATTCAGAAGACTTCACATGACGTAGAAAACCTTAACGCTAAATTGGAAGGTCTAAAATTAACTGTAGACTCTGTTAAAGCAGATTTCTCAAATCAAGTAACAACACTCCAAAAAGAAGTGGACTTAATTAAAGACTTCAAAAATGTAGTTGTTAAAGATAATACAGACATAAGGAGGAGCATGGAGCAGATTGAAAATTATAATAGACACCTCAATCTCCGCTTCTTAAGTTTTCCTATTTTAACTGGGGTAACTCTGATGGATACACTTCGGAGATATTTGAATGAAATACTGAGAATTCCCCTTGAGGCCATCCCCCAGGTTAATAAGCTATACATTTTCCATCTCACAGATAGGCTGCAGAGAATACCTTCTCCTGCTTTAGACTTAGCCTGGCCTCAGAATGACATCCTATAGTATATCTCCTATCAAACTGAGCTCTCTTTTTCATCAAGCACTGCCATTTCCTCCCCTCACCCTCCCCACTGACAGTTTGAACTTCGTGGGTGTGGCTTGGATCTCTTTCAGGGAGAGAAAACTAACAACTTATAGCCAGTGTTGCCAGGTGGGCGGTTGCGGTTTTTTGGGCTGGTTTTTGTGCTTCGGGCGGTTTTTTCGGCCGCGGGGGGGCGGGGTTAGTGACGTTTTTGGGTGGGGTTAATGACGTTTTGGGCGGGGTTAGTGACGTGGGAGGCGGGGCCGATGACGTGGGAGGCGGGGCCCATGACGGGGAGGCGGGGCCGATGATGGGGAGGCGGGGCCGATGACGTAAGAGGCGGGGCCGATGACGGGGAGGCGGGGCCGGTGACGTGGGAGGCGGGGCCGGTGACGGCGGGGGCGGGGTTTATGACGGCGGGGGCGGGGGTGATGACGCGGGGGTGGGGGTGTCAGGGGCGGGGTTTGTGTTTGGGCGGTTTTTGGGCTGTTTTTTGGGCTCCAGTGGGCTGGAAAAAAATTTTCCACCTGGCAACCCTGCTTATAGCAGCAGCTTCAGAGAGCATTTTCCATCTCACAGATAGGCTGCAGAGAATACCTTCTCCTGCTTTAGACTTAGCCTGGCCTCAGAATGACATCCTATAGTATATCTCCTATCAAACTGAGCTCTCTTTTTCATCAAGCACTGCCATTTCCTCCCCTCACCCTCCCCACTGACAGTTTGAACTTCGTGGGTGTGGCTTGGATCTCTTTCAGGGAGAGAAAACTAACAACTTATAGCAGCAGCTTCAGAGAGCATTTTCCATCTCACAGATAGGCTGCAGAGAATACCTTCTCCTGCTTTAGACTTAATCCCGCCCACCCTACCCCTCTCTACTCACCCACCCCTAGAGTGACATGTCTTATATAACCTCCCTATCAACCCACTCATTACTTTACCTCACCCATTTCTATTCTTCTATCACCTTCTCCCACTACTCCAACCAGAGTTACACCTAATCACACTGACCACCCTTCAACATCTTCAGTCCTTCTGTGACTGTTCTTTTGTGCTTGACTGCTTAAATATTTTAAATTTAAATGCTTTACTTTTTGTCTATTAGATTGTAAGCTCTTTGAGCAGGGACTGTCTTTCTTCTGTGTTTGTACAGCGCTGCGTACACTTTGTAGCGCTCTAGAAATGTTAAATAGTAGTAGTAGTAGTACTATATTCCTAGATCTAGAGGAGAAGCAAGAAGTGTGGAAGAAAAAGCTATCCCTGATTTACAGAATATATCTGATATACTGGAACAATCTAATGACATAATAATCGACAGAGCTACATTAATTGTATCACTGGTTTTTGAGCAGGACTATAACACCATCCTAAGACTATATTTCAGAAATGCTAAAGCCCAGTTTTGTGGCTCTAAAGTCTGGATTTATCCAGACGTAACTAAACAAACCCAACAAAGAAGGAAAGCTTTTCTGGCTCTGAAACAAAAGACAATTGATATTGGGGGTTCTTTCTTTTTAGCGTACCCGTGCAAGTGTGTAGTTAAGCTGGGTCAAACAAAATATACTTATTTTTTGCCGGAACATCTGAAATCGTTCCTAGAATTGAAACAACTGAGATAATGTATAAATAGTCTTGGAGGTTAGACAGCCTTGATTGCTTTCTTAACAGTTATTCCTGATAACTTCTCTAAATTCTTTCCCCCCCTGCCAACGATAGGGGTCTAAGAAAGGCTAAAATGAATTTTCCTGTATATTTTGAATTTATCTTCTATATTTGTTGCTTCAAATAGTTTACTTTAATGTGTATAATTTTGAAGATATGGTTATGTTTTTGTACTATTTTCTGGCCTGAATTTCCAATACAAGGGTGTCCTTGTTAATTATAGTTAAAATACTAAAGATAATGAATAAAAAAAAAAAAAGCTCAATGCCTATTATTTATATTCATCCGAATAGTATTTTTCATATTCGGCCGTGTTCTGCCCCCATATTCATGGAGTCAAGTTGTTTATTTTTTATATGTATATGTTGGACATTGTTAGATCAGATTGCATGGCCTGTAACAGTTTACATTGCTTGTGCCTTTAAGAAAGGCCCATTTCCCCACCCATAGCCACGCCCTTTGTGAACTGCACCTATTAGAATTTAGGCACGGTTCATAACAGAACACGTTTAACGAGTTATGCATGTAAATTCTAATTATTACCAACTAGTAAAAAAGGCCCGTTTCTGACACAAATGAAACGGGCGCTAGCAAGGTTTTCCTCGGAGTGTGTATGTTTGGGAGAGTGTATGTGAGAGTGACTGTTTGAGAGTCAGAGTGAAAGTGTGAGTGTGTGAGAGAGAGAGTGAGTGTGGGTGTGAGTGTGTTTGTGACAGAGTGTGTGTGTGAGAATGAGAGTGTGTGCAAGTGTGTATGTGAGACACAGTGTGAGAGAGAATGTGTGTGTGTGGGCGAGAGAGAGAGTGTGTGTGAGACACAGATTCTCTGTGAGAGTGAGTGTATGAGACCAAGCGAGTGTGTGAGTGAGTGTGTGGCACATAGAGAGTGAATGTGATACAGTGTGAGCTAGAGTGTGTGAGAGTGAGAGTCAGAAAGACATTGTATATGAGAGAGAGAGTGTGAGCCCTGCCCTCCCAATCCATGGCCATCTGTGCCCTGCCCCCTCCATTCATCCTTTTCCAGCAATTCCCCTCTCTCCCTGAGCCCTGCCCTCCCAATCCATGCCCATCCATGTTCCTCTGTCACCTGCCCCCTCCATTCATCCCTATCCAGCAATTCCCATCTGTCCCTGAGGCCTGCCCTGCAATCCATATCCATCCATGCCCATCTGTCCCCTCCATTCATCCCTATCCAGCAATTCCCCTCTCCCTGAGTCCTGCCCTTCCAATCCATGCTCCTCTGTCACCTGGCCCCTCCATTCATCCCTATCCAGCAATTCCCCTCTCTGCCTGAGGCCTGCCCTGCAATCCATATGCATCCATGCCCATCTGTGCCCTCCATTCATCCCTATCCAGCAATTCCCCTCTTCCTGAGTCCTGCCCTTCCAATCCATGCTCCTCTGTCACCTGGCCCCTCCATTCATCCCTATCCAGCAATTCCCCTCTCTGCCTGAGGCCTGCCCTGCAATCCATATGCATCCATGCCCATCTGTGCCCTCCATTCATCCCTTTCCAGCAATTCCCCTCTTCCTGAGTCCTGCCCTTCCAATCCATGCCCATCCATGCTCCTTTGTCACCTGGCCCCTCCATTCATCCCTATCCAGCAATTCCCCTCTCTCCTTGAGGCCTGCCCTGCAATCCATATCCATCCATGCCCATCTGTCCCCTCCATTTATCCCTTTCCAGCAATTTCCCTCTCTCCCTGAGCCCTCCCCTCCCAATCCATGGCCATCCATGCTCCTCTGTCCCCTGCCGCCTGCATTCATCCTTTTCGAGCAAGTCCCCTCTCTCCCTTCCATGACCCCCCCTCGCATCCATGCTCCTCTCTCTGCCATGTCCCAGCCTGGCCCGCCCTCTTCTTCCCCCCCCCCCCTTCTCATCCATGCTGTCGTTTCTCCCCTGCCCTCCCGCTCCCATTGTTGTACTTTAGTGGCCACCCTCTTCTCTCCCCCCAACATGTGTTTTTTTTTTTCTTGTTTTTAAATTTACCTCCGTGGCGGTTCCGGCAGCGAAGCATCAGGGAAGGAGGCGGTGCTCCCGACGTCTAGGTTTCCCTTCGCTGTGTTCCGCCTTCTTTTGACGTCATCCTTGACGTCAGAAGGCGGAACACAGCGAAGGGAAGGCTAGACGTCGAGAGCGCCGCCTCCTTCCCTGACGCTTCGCTGCCGAGCGATGCGATTGGTTGAGTGTCATTGCTCCGCCCTCGACATCACGTTTGACGCGTGGGCGGGGCAGACACAATGCGATCTCACCCCCTTCACTTAGAATGTTGGCTAACAGAGGCTTCATTAGAACGTTGGAGGTGCGTTTTATATAGAGAGATTAGTGCTTATTGCTTGTTAAGTGCTGTTATCAATGCTGATTAGCTTATTAAGCCAATTAAGTTACGTGTGTTGTTATAGAATACGCCTGGATTTTGGCACGGATCTCTAGGTGTGCTATATAGAATCTGGGGGAAAGCATAAAGTTGGACGTGCAAGTTATAAAATTAGGGAGATATTAGTCAATTACATTAATACTTAGTACTACATCCAGATATTTCTAGAACATTATTTAAATTTAATAGAAAGGAAAAGTGGAGAGGACCTTAGAACATAATGGCCATTAATGGTCTTTTGCCCTTCAGAAAAGCACTGAAGACCCATCTCTTCAAGATAGCCTACCGTAACGATTCAACCTAACCAAAGCCTGCCCCCATGATTCTTATTGACGATTGTTATACTTTGACCATGTTTCCCATTATCGTTATTGCTACCCCATATCCATTCCTCTCCATCTTCCTACGCCTACTTCCCAATGCTCATTTCCTTCTGCACCCAATTCCTCCCATGTTCAATTTACTTATCCGTTAACCCCATTAGTATTGCGTTTACCACAAATTGTATATTCTTCTTACGACTTTGTAATTCTTTATATTGTTACTATATAAGCCGCATTGAGCCTGCCATGTGTGGGAAAGCGTGGGATACAAATGTAATCAATAAATAAATAAGGGTGACGTGTTTGTGTGGTAGGGTGAGGAGGTACCACTGGCAGAACTTTGTGGTTAACAAGCATTCTGCATATACATTATTAGCCACCCACAAAGGGGTTCACCGCAGCAGTTAACTCACATGGTGCACGTAGGAGACAGTAATGAAACCATTAGGTATTTCTTCACAATGCACAGAAGTAAATAGGTGAAATTCATTGGCATATCTGTGGCGGTGAAGAAGGGTTATGTGAGAGAATTATAGCCAGTTTTTTCTTTTTTTTTTTTTTCCCGTAACCATATATACCTACAACTTTAAAAGACAGAATTGAAGTAATACCTGTGTGTGGAGGTAAAAGTTGCTTCACTCTGTGTGAGTCCAAATAAAATGAAAATACCAGTGTGCATCTGCGCATATTGTTCAATGCATATTAGCGTCACAAAAATGTATGTGCAAGAAGTTTTTGTGAAGTTAATATTTCTATTCTAACGTGGAGGGGCATTTTCGATATGATGTCTAAGTCCAACTCTGGACAAATTCAAGTGGGGAATATAGCCATTTCTTTGAGAATGGCTGTTTGCTAGATGTTTTTGTTCTCTGTGTGTTTATCTTTTTGGTCCATTTTCAAAAACAAAACCCCATCCAAGTGAAAAATGCACATAATCAAGCCATTGGGATGTAGTAGGAGCCAGCATTCTTAGTAGACTGGCCTACAGAAATCCCAGGAGAGCAATGGGGCACCCTATGGGGCACTGCAGTGGACTTCAAATAAATGCTCCTAGGTACACATCTCACTACTGCTCCCTTATCTTGTCTACTGAGCCCCCCACCCCCACCCCCAAAACCCACTACCCCCAACTATACACCACTACAATTTCCCTTATGGGTGAAGGGGGCACCTATTTGTGGTTACATTGGGTTTTTGGTGAGCTTTGGATGGATCACAGTTTCCACCACAAGTGTAGCAGGTAGGGGGAGGTATGGACCTGGGTCTACCTGTCTGCAGTGCACTGCACCCACAACTAGACTACTCCAGGGACCTGCATGCTGCTCTAATGAACCTATGTAAAACAAATCAGAGAAAATATTTCTTCACTCAATGTGTAATTAAACTATTGAATTCATTGCCTAAGAATGTGGTAAAAGCAGTTAGCTTAACAGGGTTTAAAAAAGGTTTGGATTACTTCCTAAAAGAAAAGTCCATAAGCCATTTTTAGAATACATGCAGTTATATGCCTAAAGTTAGGTGTGTAAATGCAGACTTACTCTAGTATTCTATAATAACAGTTCTGCATGGAGCTGCTGTTGTACAATTGATGCATAACATCCAAAGGCCTAACTATAGGCAACCTTTCTTGAATTTTCCACTGTGTATTTGAGAACATCACTCCATTAAGTGCTCTTCAGTGGTCTGGGATGGAAAACTGAGTAAATCAAATTGAAGCCATGCTTGGATCATATGTGTTTAGTACACATGCTAATGTTTACTGCATAACATAGTAACATAACATAGTAACATACATAGAGGGGCATAATTGAACAAAAACGTCTATCACCATGGATGTTTATCTCCGAGAACGGGTCCGTGAAGGGGCGGACCGAACCGTATTTTCGTAAAAAATAGACGTCCATGTTTTATTCGACAATTTGTGAGCTGGGCGTTTTTGTTTTTCAGTGATAATGGAAAATGAAAGCGCCCAGCTCAAAAACGAATAAATCCAAGGCATTTGTTCGTGGGAGGGGCCAGGATTCGTAGTGCACTGGTCCCCCTCACATGCCAGGACACCAACCGGGCACCTTAGGGGGCACTTTTACAAAAACAAAAAAAAAGGTAAAAGAGCTCCCAGGTGCATAGTACCCTTCCCTTGTGTGTTGAGCCCCCCAAATCCCCCTCAAAACCCACTGCCCACAAGTCTACACCATTACTATAGCCCTAAGGGGTGAAGGGGGGCACCTACCTGTGGGTACAGTGGGTTTGGGGGGGTTGGACGACTAAGCATTAAGCAGCACAATTGTAACAGGTGGGGGGGGGGATGGGCCCGGGTCCACCTGCCTGAAGTCCACTGCACCCCCTAACAACTGCTCCAGGGACCTGCATACTGCTGCCAGGGAGGTGGGTATGACATTTGAGGGTGAAAATAAAAAGTTGTGAAACATCATTTTTTGTGGTGGGAGGGGGTTAGTGACCACTGGGGGAGTCAGGGGAGGTCATCCCTGATTCCCTCTGGTGGTAATCTGGTCATTTAGGGCACTTTTTGGGGCCTTATTCGTGAAAAAACAGGGTCCAGGAAAAGTGCCATAAATTCTAGCTACAAACGCATACTTTTTTTCCATTATCGGTGAAAGGCGCCCATCTCTCCTCGGCCGATAACCACGCCCCAGTTCCACCTTCGCCATGCCTCCGACACGCCCCCGTCAACTTTGTATGCTTCCGCGATGGAGTGCAGTTGAAAACGTCCAAAATCGGCTTTCCATTATACCGATTTATTCGTTTTTGTGAGATAAACGTCTATCTCCCGATTTGGGTCGAAATCTAGGCGTTTTTCTCTTTCAATTATAAGGTGGATAGTAACATAGTAACATAGTAGATGACAGCAGAAAAAGACCTGCACGGTCCATCCAGTCTGCCCAACAAGATAAACTCATATGTGCTACTTTTTGTGTATACCTTACCTTGATTTGTACCTGTCCTTTTCAGGGAACAGACCGTATAAGTCTGCTCAGCACTATCCCCGCCTCCCAACCACCAGCCCCGCCTCCCACCACCGGTTCTGGCACAGACCGTTTAAGTCTGCCCAGCACCATCCCCGCCTCCCGCCACTGGCTCTGCCACCCAATCTCGGCTAAGCTCCTTAGGATCCATTCCTTCTGAACAGGATTCCTTTATGTTTATCCCACGCATGTTTGAATTCCGTTACCGTTTTCATTTCCACCACCTCCCGCGGGAGGGCATTCCAAGCATCCACTACTCTCTCTGTGAAAAAATACTTCCTGACATTTTTCTTGAGTTTGCCCCCCTTCAATCTCATTTTATGTCCTCTCGTTCTACTGCCTTCGCATCTCCGGAAAGGTTCGTTTGCGGATTAATACCTTTCAAATATTTGAATGTCTGTATCATATCACCCCTGTTTCTCCTTTCCTCCAGAGTATACATGTTCAGGTCATGTAACATAGTTTGCCAATGGAATAGGTTACCATTCACACCTCATAAAGCCGTTTCTAGGTCTCCAGTGAGAATTGAAGGCCTGGAGCATCCCAGGTAAGCGAATACAGAGCAATGGTAACATCAAAAGCATTTTGCCTCATTTTCCCAGTACCTGAGATGGTATGTGCATGTTTGTTTTCTGTGACTCTGGGCAAGTCACTTAACCCTCTATTGCCCCTGGTACAAAATAAGTATCTGAATATATGTAAACCGCTTTGAATGTAGGTGCAAAAACCTCAGAAAGGCGGTATATCAAATCCCATTTCCCTTCCCTTTTTTCAGTGCCACTAAAAATATGGTATGACAGTCAGTTATTAGCTTATAATTGGAGAATATATGCAGGAGAACTTAAATCTTTCATTTCTTCATGTTTTTTTTCTTTTACTAGAAGACCTCCAGATTTTATTTTGATACAATGATCGCAAATTCTAAATTCCTCACCTTAGCTAAAGTTGTCTGGCTGTTCAGTTCTATATCCTCACCTTAGCTTTAACCATAATCACATGGAACTTCCTATTTTAATGCTTAAATTAATCAATACCTTTGACTACCTTCAGTTTTATAAATAATTCACAGATGGTTTTGACTCTTTCATGTAAATCTGGGGGCAGCAAACACAGCAGCATTTTCCCTCTGATTTCCTCCTGCATCATCTGTGTTTAGCTAATGTGTGTGGAAAGAATTGAGAGGTGTAAATAAAGTCAGACTTCTCCTAGCTGCAGCCAGCAATATTAGAGGCCCAAAGCTAGCAGATGATCAATTGCTTTTATTCTAAAACTGATTATCCACCTGCCTTCTTTTTTCATGGGCTGAAGACAAATGTTAATGGCATGGGGAAGTGTTTAGCCAATCAAATTCCTGGACTAGATAAACTGTCACAGATGCCTATGCTGAGAATCCCTGATCCCTGCCCTTCAAGCAGTACCAGCCCTGTACTATTCTAGGTTGCAGTGTCAGCATATCCCCTGCATTGCCTTGCAGCATCACTGCCTCCAGTGGTTCAGCTCCATCAATAGACTGATATGCTGCTGTGTTGTGGAGATATTATACTGCTAAAAGTTCTGACGGTGCAATGCATGAGAGATAGTGCATCACTAAAACTACTGACATTACAAGGCAGTGCAAGTGAGACTAGGGTTGCCGACACCTGCCCTTCTCCATGTCCCTCCCTTTTTACACACATGCCCCTCCTCTTGTCCTGCCCCATGCCTCTCCCCTAGTCCCTTTCCACACCCACTGTTGTATCTGTCTCCACCCTACTCCTCTACAACAAACTGTCCGCACTAGGGTTGCCATCTCAGAAGAAAAAACTGATATGTGCATGTATGTTCAATGATTATTTCACAAACTTGACATGAGAAAAACAGAGCTCCGGTAATCAAACCTTGCAAAATACAATCACATTCCACACACACACACACACACACACACACACACACATATTGTGAAAGATCTGTCCCTCCTCCCGGGGTCCTCAGGATCTTGCCTCTGCCCTGTCCACTCCAGCTAAGAGTCAGGATACCTGTCTCAGCCTCCTAGCCCACTGCAGTTCACAGGGCAGGGCTTAAAGCAATCCAAACTCCAGAAAGCAAAATCAGTAAGTATCTTTATTCTCTTGGGATTCACAGTCCAGCAATTCAGAATTAAAGCAGGCAAAAAAAACCCCCCCACAATCCCACTGTTTCTCCTTTCGGGGTCACAGCACAGCAGGACAGAAAAACACTCCCCTCCCCTGCTTCCAGAACTCAGTTTGTTCCACCTTAAGCAGTCTACAGCCCAGTGCTCTCCTTCTCCCCCTCCCCTTTGAAAAGGGGGAGCGTGTCTGTGAAGGGCAGTCAAAAAAACACACAGAAAAAAGAAAGCCACTGCTCCCGGTTTCCTCCCGGAGCTTTGGCAAACAGTCCCAATAAACAGTTCACAATAAACCACTTCTTCAGGCTTGAGCAAACACTTCCGCACAATAGCTTCCTCCCGCTGTGAGCAGTTCACACAGGGGGAGTCAATAACCCCTCTTCAACCCCTCTTCAAACAGCACTCTTTAACACACCATTCAAAAAAGCCTGAACTCGCTTTGGGGAGAAAAAAGGTCCCACCCTTTCTTGGGTCACTCTCTCAATACACTGACTCTCCTCCCTCATGACCCTTTCTCTTTCCCCTTGCAACCCAGCTGCCATACCACGAGTTCACCTGCTTTTTCAGCTTTTTCCCTAAGGAATGAGCCCAGGCTGTGAGGTCCATCGGTTCCTCTGGGCTCTCCTCTCTCCCCCTCTCCTCAGCCTCTTGCCATTCCATGGGTTCCTCGTCCCACCCACTTTTCAGCTGTTCCTCGTTCACTTGATTACCCTCCAGAGGCCCCTCCCTTGCCTTGTCAGAGTTCTCCTCTATGGCCTGCTGGGGAAGGTAATCTCTGTACTAGGGCTTGCGCCGGGGCTGCTGGGTGATGTAGTAGTCTTTTTCTCTCCTCCATTTTTCAGGGGGCATTACCCTTTCTCTTCTCTTTCTCTGGGAAAGTAGTAAAGGCAAGGCTCTGTTCTGTCTCCTTCTGTTCATGAGCCTCCTCACTTCTTCCCCTTCTACTTCCATCTGCTCCACCCCCTTTTCCTCCCCTTCACATATATATATATATATATATATATATATATATATATATATATAATCTAGCTTAATAAAGCAGCATTAATGTCCAGGACTCAAATAGCAACAACCCTACCTATGAAAAGGCAGCACCATAGAATACCTATATAGTCCCTATTGAAAAATCAGACTGTTACAGCTTCCTACCTAGAAACTAAACACTAGCAGAATACCTCACAGAAAATACATGCAAACAGAATACTTCATATTGGTCTTGTGTGCAAAACATGACAGACCCTCAATGAATCTAAAACAAGGGACCACACATCAGTAATAGAGATATGAAAGCAAAAAACCGAACTGGAAACCTCAAGAAGTCAGGCTTTGTTTGTAAAGCAATAGTACACAAATAGAAACTGAAATGCAAGCTATCAGAGAAGAACATTTGCCAAAGGTGATGTATTCCAATTACTAAATTCAGAATAAAATATATATATATTTTTTTACCTTTGTTGTCCGAACATTTTCTTTCTCCATTTGCGTTAGTCCCAGTGTCTCTTTCCTGCTTTTTTCTATTTTATCCCCAATTCTCTTGCAGGGTCTCCTGCCCATTTGACATGTCTTCTCACTCCATGTCCACTACCCCTCTTCTCTCTGCATCCCTTACCTGTCCTATTCTCTATGTACCTCTCTCTATCCTCCTTGTATATTCCTCATCTGCCTTCTCAGTGTCCCTATGCCCTCACCCCTTGTGTCCAGCATTGCACTTCTGTGTTCCTGTCCCTAGGTTCCTTCCATGCCTAGCAGCTTTTCTCTGTGTCCCATCCCCTCTCTCTTCCATTCCTAAGGCACCCCACCCTGTGGCCAGCATTTCTCCATCTCTCTCCCCTGCCCACCCTTGCAGTCCAAGATCTTTCTCTCTCTCTCTCTCCCTCTTTCTGTTGGTCCAGCATCTCTCCTCCTCCCCCTGTATGGACTCTCTCTTTTCCCCTCCACTCCCCACTTCTCTCACTGTGGGTCCAACACCTCTCCCCCTCTATAGTCTGGTCTCTCACTCTCTTTCCTCCACTCCCCTCCCCCAACAGTCCAGTATCTCTCCCCTTTCTTCCCCCTCACCTCCTTGTCTGGTATCTCCACCCCCAAGGGGGGAGGAATCTGGCATCTCTCCCTCTCCCCAGCCCATGGGTTTGGCATCTCCCCTTCCCCAATTGTCTGCCATCTCTTCCCCTCATCCCACGAGTTTGGCCTCCCTTCTCACCCACCAATGGGAATAGCATCATTTCGTCTCTCCTCCCCCCATCCTGTGGGTCTGGCAGCTTTCCCTCTCCCTCATGGCATGTCCGGCATCTGCCCCCTTCCTCCCTCACAGTCCTGTAAAAATGCGTCATGGTAGCACTAAAGACCTGCTGCTTCCAGCTGCCCTGGTGCTTCTCTCTGCTTGGTCCTGTGCACAGGAAGTTGCATCAAAGAAGGTGGGACCAAACAGAGAGAAGCACCGGGGCAGCCGGAAGCAGTGCATCTTTAGTGCTGCCAATGACTTGTTGATTTTCCGGCACTGAGAGGAACAAAGGGATGCCGCTGGATCCAGAAGAGGTAGGGAATGGAGGAAGGGAGAGCTGCCGGACCTGTGAGAAGGAAGGGAGGGAGAGAGAACTGCTGGACTGTGAGCAAGGAGCCTGAAGCAGCAAAAATCCCAGCTTTTTGGGTGCCAGTTTTCAGGGTCTGCCGGCAACCAGCCTGGCCTTTGCAAACCAGGCCGGCTTAAGTCCAGCCAGTTGGCAACCCTAAGCAAGATGCTGTAGTGTTGGAGGTACTGGCACTGCAAGGCAATACAGTGCAGAAGAGATTTTATATTATTGCAGATCTTGATGCTGTATGGTAGGGTTAGGTGAGATACTGCACTGCTGGAGATACTGTAGTGCATACTGTCCTGTAATATCTCCATTAGCACTGTCCTGCAGTGTCAACACCTCCAGTGATGTATCACCTTTAACCCTGACAGAATGACAAAAACAATAGATGCTAAACATAGCCGATGTGGTTCCTGCCAATGGTGCACCCTATCGATAGAAGGGAATAGCTGGACGGCTATTTAGATTCTCCCATCCATATCTTATCCTTCATTATCCAGAATGCAACAGCATCAAGTACAAATCCACGTAAGCTACCTCCTTCTCTTTCATCAGCACTCAGCTTTGGAACTCTTTGCCTAAGACCATTAAAACCATCACCAACCATCTAACTTTCAGGAAGTGCTTATCCCACTACCTCTGTATGTGTCTCCACTGTTGGAAGCGCATCCATCTAGAGACATTTTGGACATATTCCCCTTCCCTCCAGGTTTCCCTAATCCTTCTGTCCATTCCTACTCTTCCCCAATATCTCTTGTAGGTTTTTCTGCTGTATTAGCTTCATTTTACTGCATTGGCATCTGCCTCTCTGGTCCGTTGTAAGCCACATTGAGCCTGACATTGTTGGGAAACTGTGGGGTACAAATGAGATAAATAAATAAATAATAATCTCACAATCCAGGCACATCAGAACACCGAATGTAATACAAAAAATGTCATTTATATCATCCAATGTCCTTGTGACAAAATATATGTGGGTAGAAGCAGCAGACCAGTGAAAGTATGACTTAATGAACATAAATCCAAGATCACCATGCAAACGGATGAAGCACCTTTAGTCCAACATTGGACTCAAATGCACCACACTACAGCTGACTTGCATTGGAGAATTATTGATACTGTCATTAAAAATATGCAGGGAGGTAATATCAATTCAGTCTTAAATTATAAGGAGCAAAACTGGATCTTTAAATTAAATGCCGTTAAGCCTAAAGGACTCAACAGGGAAATTGAATGGCAATCTTTGATTTGAAGGGTCCTGCTATTGGCTGGGTGAGTCACATGATTATATCTTTAAATAGCACTAAACAGACGCCGCGGCCATGTTGAAGAAAAAAGACTATACAGTAATCAACAATTGTGTTGTGTATCTTTCACGAATATAATATTACTGTTTATACGCTATCATATATTGGACATCGATTTATATCTATAGTAAGACATCACCTTTGGATGTGATAGTGTCTGCTCCGGTTCTTCTTTTGCATTGTTGTAAGACACCTAGTGCTTCTCTTTGATTCGCTCTCCTGTGACCATTCCATACTGTAACAGAGCCTCCAGTGATACAGCATGTCACCTAGCACTCCCTGCAGCATGAGCACCATCAGTGATACAGCATATCACCTAGCACTCCCTGCAGCATGAGCACCACCAGTGGTACAGCATCTCTCCTTAACATGCCCTGCACTATCTGGTGCTGTCCCCCCCCCCCAGTATTTCCCTTCAGTGTCAGCACTTCCAGTGGTGCACTGTCTTCCGTTCATTGTCTTACAGCATTTTTTAAAATGGCTTGCTCTATTGGTAGAATCTCATAACTACCAAGATTCTGTGCTCTTTGTATTATCAGCTACAATGTAAGATGCAACAAATCCATGGCGCCCAGACCTAGAGGCAGCACATCCCTGTCTGCTGCCTTTTCTGCAAGGATAGACAATAATTACATAGTAACATAGTAAATGACGGCAGATAAAGACCCGAACGGTCCATCCAGTCTGCCCAACAAGATAAACTCATTTTACATGGTATATGATACCCGAGTTTGATTTGTCCCTGCCTTTCTCAGGGCACAGACCATTAATTCCAAGAAGCAAGACCTTCCCTCAATTAAAGTCTCTTTAAACATTAAGAATGAGCATACAAGTGACTTTATAGCACAATTGCTTTCTCCCCATATAACCCAGGGTAAAGTAACTGATTAGAATCCGTTGCTGAAACAATTTAGAGGTTATGAGAACAACAGTGATGCCTCAGGCTTTCCTCCAAATCTCCCTTCTTTTACAGCCTAAAAATCATAAACAGGGATTAACAAAATAGCATTTTTTAATCAGTAAATGTACACGGGAGTTTATAGATGTTTATTTTTATACTTACAAATCTCAAGGGCAAGTGTAAATGAAAACAACCTGTCGTTTTGTAAAGACAGATGTTGGACAGTCTGTTACAGGAGGCTTCTGTGTGGACAGTAATTTTATAACCATTTTCACATGCAAAACACTGATTTATCTTTATGTTTATTAAAAATTTCTGTGCCATTTATACCAGTACCAAATACTTGTTCAAACTGGTTTACAAAAGAATACATTCTTAATAAAAAAAAAAATTTGCAAAATTATAAAACAGTAAAACAACATTCTATAGACTGTACAAATGCAATTAAATCATTATATCCAGCTCACATTTATCAAACTATTCAACCTTAGATAACCAGGTTTATAACTTCTTTTTAAATTATTTATTTATTTTATCCAAATTTGTATTCCACACAATCCTACATTCTTGGCAGATTACAAAATTACATACGCATGATTAAAATACATCACCAACATCCAATCTATACACCAGGCAGATCATGAATAGCAGTGATTGTTTCCATAGCCCCTCCATCTCATTCATCCTTGAAGCCACCCACCTTCCCAATTGTTGTAAATTAATTTCCATCTTGAGATTTTATGGGAGAGCGTTCCATCAATCATACTCCTTTGATTTCTTTTCCATTGGGAACATGGGTTCTTATAAATTAGGTCATGTGTGTTTACTCCTTAGTATGAGAGAATGGTACTTAAAGATCTAGATCTTTTGGAGAAAAATAAGAAGAATCCATTTTTCAATCTAACAAAAGAAGAAAGAAAAGCCATTGACACTCTGAGGTATGATAATAGTATTGTGATAAAACAAGCGGACAAAGGGGGAGCAGTAGTGGTGATGGATAAAGAGAAATATATAGATGAAATCAGGAGACAGTTGAAGGATAAGAGTTTCTATCTACCACTACTTAGGGATCCCACTACTGACTTGAAAGTAAAAATTGACTCTCTTATTACATTAGGGGAACAAGCTGGTTATTTAACTAAAAAGGAAAGAGATTTTTTAATAGTTGATCACCCACGTACTCCTGTTTTGTATGTATTGCCTAAAATACATAAATCTCTTATAGATCCACCAGGGAGACCAATTGTGTCAGGCATTGGCTCTCTTTTAGAACCACTGTCTGTATTCACGGATTCATTTCTTAGACCCCTCATTCCCTCTATTCCATCTTATGTGAGGGACTCGACGCACATTATTAATATTTTGGACGAATTGGGTCCGGTTCATAACAATATTATTTAGTTACATTTGACGTCGAGTCTCTCTACACAAGTATCCCACAAGATGAAGCATTGGCAGTATTCAAGAAGCATTGCTTGAAAGGAAATCATATAGAAGACTACCCACAGAATTCATCATGCAAATAATTACTATAGCTTTAAAAGAAAATTTTTTCAAATTTGAAGGATGTTACTACCAACAGGTGAAAGGGACAGCCATGGGGGCAACGGTAGCCCCATCGTTGGCAAACTTATTCATGGGTAATTTTGAAAGGAAATATATACAGACTAGTCCCTTGAGAAAATACATTTTAACATGGAGGAGATTCATAGATGACATACTGATGTTATGGGAAGGTAGTGAAATACAGCTGAGAGAGTTTCACGAATGGTTGAATACACGTGATAATAATTTGAAATTTCAAATGTATTTTAATAGAAAAGAAATACCATATCTGGATATAAAAATACAATTTGAACATGGTAATTTTAAAACTACAATATACCGTAAATCAACAGACAGGAATAAACTTTTGAAATATGATAGCTGTCATAGCCAACCGTTGAAACGTAACCTCCCATATAGTCAGTTTTTAAGAGTTAAAAAATTATGTTCAGATACTAATGATTTTCAGAAACAGATGCATGTAATGGCTGATAGATTTAAACAGAGGGGATATCCACATAGATACATAGAGGAAGGGATGCTAAAAACAAAAGAACATCAAAGAGGTAACCTCCTCCATAGAAATAATAATATTCCTGATAAGAATACAGATAAAATTGTGTGTACCCTTTATTTTGACCATGTGTCACGTGATATTATTAAAATACTTAGAAAACATTGGACACTTGTTCAGAATATACCGAGCTTTTCTGAGAAACAACTGATGATAGCATTTAAGAGAAATATAAATTTAAAAGATTTCTTAGCACCATCAGCATTACCAGTACCTGTAAGGAAAGATCCAGTTTGGGGGCATTTCCCATGCTTGAATTGTTGTTTTTGTACAGTAAATCTGAAAGCAAAAGTTTTTGAAAATCCAAAGACAGGAGAAAAATTTGAACTAAAACAATATTCGAATTGTAAAACATCTCAGGTTGTCTATGCAATTATTTGCCCTTGTGGACTTGTATATATTGGTAAAACAGTACGTATATTCAACAAACGTATTGCAGAACATAAGAGTGCCATAAAAAACAAGATGTTTGAAAAACCACTGGTAGAACATATGCATGATTTTATGCACTCCTTTGAAGAATTGAGATTTCTTGTATTATTGAGAATCAAAACACATTGGAGAGGTGGAGATGTCAACAAATTGCTGTTAAAGGCAGAACAGAGGCTTATTTTTAAATTTAATACAGTGAAACCATATGGGTTAAATCAAGAGAGTGACTACTCGGTTTTTCTATGATAAAGCCATTTGTTTAGATATGCTTTTATTAATTTAGATCACCATTTTTATGAACATTTTACAATTAAACACTGTTTATTTTAAACCTGGCTCTCAAATGTAAAATATCTATCTGGCCCTTTAAGATACTTGCAATGTGCTTAGAGATGACCTTTAACCTCATGATGATGCTATATGAGTCATGGGTCTCACAGAAGCTAGTAATGCTAATACATATCAGTTCAGTTGGAAGTAGCAGATAAATGGGTAAGTGTTTGCTTTATTTCTGTTGATCTTGCACACCTTTGGAATATGTAGGGAGTCTAGTTGTGATCTCATGGAAACGTACTAGATGTTGTTTTTAAAGATTGAGTGCTTGCAGTGCTCTCTCTGCTGTTACATTTTTGTGAGAAATTTTTCATTCAGTGAACTGTTACCTGCCTTAGCAGTAATGTGGACATTACTTATTCCTAGAGTTTTCGGTTTTTGAAAGCATTGTGTTTATACCCATTTGTAAGCTTTTATTGATTTAGATCATCAGTTTTGTAATCTTTATGAACATTTCACAATTAAGCACTGTTTATTTTAAAATCTGGCTCTCCAATGTAAAATAGCTATCTGGCCCTTTAAGATACTTGCAATGTGCTTGGAGATGACCTTTAACCTTATGATGATGCTATATGAGTCATGGGTCTCAGAAGCTAGTAATGCTAATGCATATCAGTTTAGTTGGAAGTAGCAGATAAGTGGGTAAGTGTTTGCTTTATTTCTGTTCATCTTGCACATCTTTGGAATATGTAGGGAGTCTAGCTGTGATCTGATGGAGACCTACTAGATGTTGTTTTGAAGATTGAGTGCTTGCAGTGCTTCCTCTGTTATATTTTTGTGAGAAGTCTTTTATTTAGTGAACTGCTTCCTGCCTCTAGCAGTAATGTGGACTGGTTATTTATTTCTAAGGAGGTTTTTTGGTTTTGTGTTAAGAATATCAGTGGAGAAACTAGAATGTCTAGAGTCTTTTAAAGGTTTTGTGCACATTTAGATATACTTCTTGTCTGATGATATTTTTATCTTTTGTTTTTATATCTGTGTAGAACTAGATTTTGGAACTACTAGTGTGTATGATATATTTACATACACTTTTGATAGGTATGTATAAAGAAATTTCTTCCCCTCTTCATTGAAATGTTTTGATTCTAATTGTATGATCTTAACATTTTTTATTGAGAGTTATAAATGTGATATGAGTAATTGTAGATGTTCTGATAAAATATTTTATGTGATGTATGATTTTAATGATAATTATAAATATTTGTTTTACAGATGATATCATGTATGTCTATACATGTTTTTTAGAACTCTTAAAGGATTGTTTTATATATGTTGAATCTCTTTTTATATAATTGCCTTTTATTAGTTGAATCATGCTTATGACATTGTTAATATGTATGGTTATACATGTTTTTATACTTGTGTTTGTTTGTTTTTAATAGTTTATACCCCTGACGCAGCCTGAGGGCGAAACGTGGCCACGTCGGGTATTGTTCCAATAAATACATTTGATTCCACTGCTTTGTTGTTTTTCATCTGCAAAATGGTGCATACAGATTATAGAATAATGCCAGTCATATGTGTGTTAATTGACAAAATAGTCACTAATTGGCACTAATAACCAATAATCACCACTAACTGCAGTGTAATTGGCGCTAATCGGCAGTAATTTGCAGCTATGTGTGTAACTGTAGTTACTATTCTAGAACTTAGCATGGAAAATCTATAGTGTGTAACTGCAAGGGGATGTGGTTGTGGGAGGGGCATGGGTGAGCCAGGGGCATGGCCAACTCTAATGTGCTAAGATTGTAGAATAGTGGAGGTGCTCATAAGCAGTGATAAAAATGGTGGCATAGATCTTTTGTTTGGACCAATCCCTATGCAATTTTCACTATCATAATATCAGACTGATTTATTTTCCTTACTAATTGCTGGAGTTCAACCCCGCATCATAACTACATCAAAGTTGGGGAAGAATGAGTTGTCTGGAACACAACATCAAGGGATTAAACATCCCAAACCGGAACCACCTTCACCAGGGAAAACAATCCAACAAACAGGAAAAAGTTGCGTTTTTTATATTATAGTTCCAGGATACAAAACAAAAAGGCACACAACTGCTTACAAAACAGTATATAAAAAAAACAACAAAGCAGTGGAATCAAATGCATTTATTGGAACAATACCCAACGTGGCCAAGTTTCGCCCTGACGCAGCCTGAAGGCGAAACGTGGCCACGTCGGGTATTGTTCCAATAAATGCATTTGATTCCACTGCTTTGTTGTTTTTTATATAGTCCCAGGATACATAATTAAACTGCTACAATTTTTGCAGAGTATAAGCAGCACTGCAAATACTTTTTAACATTCTATAGCCTGGCAATATAAGTTTTCTTTGTTCTTGAGATCGGTGTTCTGAGTAAGGAGATCTCCCTGCTCCCTTTTGGATGGCTTGGAGGGCAGTGTCACCTCAAGCAGAAGGGGAGTTGGTTCAGGACTGAGAAAGACTACACAGCAAAGAATCAAGATAAGGAATGCAGAGAGATCATAAAAAAAATGAATAGCAAAAAGCAACACCAGAGTGGTGAAAACCAAGCGCTAACAAGGAAGCTAGGCAAACACTGGGTATATATGTATATCCAGACAGGAAAAAGATGCCCCCCAACAGGAAGTGGTACCCACAGAGTGGCTAGGAGTAGCCATACCAGCCATGTGGAAGATACTGACCCTTATTGGTTTCCTAAGAGATTGAGCTACCCACAGACTGGTGGCAGAATCTCAACAGTAACATTCTATGTGTGGGGAGGCAAGAGGAGGAAGGAAGGAGCATGTGTGTATGTGGATTTGTGTATACAGCGGAGGTGCAAATAGAGGTTGTAATTCCCCATTCACACCACTTTGCTTTCGTATTCGTGGACATACACATGTCAAAACATCCTTCTTTTGCTTTCACTTTTTCTTTCACGTTTTTGGGAATGGTCACCAAGCGTTCAGGGAGTGAGTTGCAAGCTACCAATCCTAAAATAAAGAAAATGCAATGTGTAGTGACAAAGTAAGTGTGTTAGATAAGCTTCATTCTGGCATGTCTGTTTCTGTTGTTGGCCTCAAGTTTGATAAATCAACAATCTGGTCCAAACCACAAAAAGAAGAAGATATTCATTTAATCTGTTTGTGAAGCCACACTGGAAAGTTACAAAATAATATCTGTGTTTTGTGATGAGTCAATGAAAAAGATGGGAAAAGCGGTTAAATTTGTGGATAATGCAAATGGTAGATGAACCCCCCCCCCCCCCCCCCCCCCCCCCATAATGGATAGCATTGTTGTGAGGCTGAAAGCCAAAGAGGTTTATAAACATATCGCCCAGGGCCAGGAAAATGTGAAACCCTTTTCTGCTAGTTCTGGCTGGCTTCCGCATTTTAAAAGGTGACATGCGCTTAAAAATGTCTTTCCGGCAAGGCAGGTTCAGCTGATAATGAAGCTGCAGAAGAATTTAAAAAATACCTGCAAACCATAGGCGGTCGGTGGCCCAACTGTTTGGGGGAGGCTAAAGGGGGCGGGGTTAGGGGTGGGGCCA
The DNA here is from genome assembly GCF_901765095.1 of Microcaecilia unicolor. NCBI lineage: Eukaryota > Metazoa > Chordata > Amphibia > Gymnophiona > Siphonopidae > Microcaecilia > Microcaecilia unicolor. The sequence goes on along the minus strand of NC_044038.1, from coordinate 201,533,760 downwards.
GGGGTGGAGCTTAAATCCATAATTGTCTGATAACACACAGAAAAAAAAAATAAATAAATAAAAATAAAAGTCACAATTAATACCTTTTATTACATTTAGATATTAGATATGTATCATATGTCAAAAAATAAAGTGGTTGCTCAAAGCATATTCTAACCACAATCGCTCAACTGCAAAACACTATGCATAACTTTGTGCAAAAACACACTCAGAACCTTACTGTACCATAAATATTACACTGGGCAGAACCTAATACACCAATGTACCACCCATACGGAAAATGCAGACCGTCAACAATATGAAACAAGGGATCATATCATCACAATTCTCATGTAGAGCCACAAAACACCCTAATTCATGTTTAATGTGGGATAAAATGCCATAAATAAGTAAATAAATATAATCTTTTAATGTTGAGAACCTGATTCTCAAAGTGGACATATTCCAAACACTATAATGAAAATAAAATGATCTTTTCTACCTTTGTTGTCTGGTGACTTTTTCTGATCATGGCCAGTATATCTGTCCTCAGTGCAGGTCAGGAAGTCATCCTCTTTAAATATCTCCCTGGCAACACAGGACACCTCCAGCCAACCCCTCCCCCCCCTTCTCCCAGCAGTAAGGTAAACAAACCATAAACCAATTTCTACAACTGCTTACAAAAGGCTAGAGGGCTTTCACTGCAGCTCCTGCTGTGAGGATGGAGGTAAATCAACAATTTAAACCCCTCAGAGCACAGCAGGGGAGGCTTAGCCTGTCCAAGCCTCTTATACCAGGCGGGCGCCTATGCTGCAAACTGTAATAGAAGAAAAGGGTTATGTGACAGAGCAATGTCGATGAAACTGGCTTGTTTTACAAGCAGACTGGAAAATGGACATATATAATGAAAATGGCAGCCAAAGCCCCTGGTGTTAGGGCATTTAAAGATCATGCTACTCTGTTATTGTGTGCCAATGCCAAGGACTATTTCAAATGTAAGCTTCTTATGGTCTACAGAGCCCCAAATCCTCATGCTGTTAAAGGAAAGAACCTGAACTGCATGCCAGTCCATTGGAGATGGAACTGCAAAGCTTGGATGACATCCAAATTATTCTGGGGTTGGTTCAACAACTGTTTCATTCATGTTAGGTCCACCATAAAAACCTTGCCTTTAAGGTACTGCTGGTTTTGAATAATGTACCAGTACACTGTCACGAAGACCTCAAAAATGTACACCCCAATGTAGAAGTTCTCTTCATGCACCCAAACACAATGTCCATCATCCAGCCCCTTGATCAGGGAATAATAGAGGATTCCAAGTGCCACTACATGCAGGAAATTTACAAGACCTGTGAAGCTTTAGATGCCGACAAGAAAACCACCATGCTTGATGACTGGAAGATAGTGACAATACATAATGTTATTGACTATGTTGGCATAGCCTGAGATGGTGTCATACAGGCTACTATAAACAACTGTTGGAAAAAAAAAACTTGGCCGGACTGCGTAACAAACTTCAAGGGCATTGAAGGTGTAGCAGAAAACATGAATAGAAATGTGTAAACTATCTTGCGCTTCACGCAAAACAAATCCATGGAGAAGGCTTCGAGGACATGACACAAGAAGATGTTGAGGACATTTTGTCAGAGACTGCAATAGAGCACAGCAATGAAGATCTAGACGAGATGGCTCAACAAGGCATCAGGGGCAGCTATAATGACAAAGAGACAGCTAATTCTCCAAAAATTGTGCCAATCACAGCGGCAAAAATAGCAGAATGGGCGTAAATGTTGGAAAACACTTTCAGTGACATGGAGGAATGTGACCCCATGCTGGAGCGCAGTCTAAAATTTAAGCGCCTCGCAAGCTCTGCGTTTGCTACACTGAGACACTCAAGGACTTGAAAAGGAAAGTCAAGCAGACAAAGCTGACACAGTTTTTTTCAGTCAACAAGTTTGGCACCTGAGGTTGATCTGGCAGAAGTCGACCCCCAGCATTGATGTCTTCATCATCTACTATCATTCTGGAGTGCAAGGCTGTCCTTCTCCAGAGGTCGATCTGACAGAAGTCCACCTGCCAGAATTGACGCCTTCATCATCTCCATCTATGCAGGAAGAGCAAACCTCTCTGTCTTCCTAGCAAGCAGATCTGTAGCATTCTAATTCTTTATATGTTACTGTATTTTCAATCACTGTTTTTAATGTCGGTGGCTTAATGTTTTATAATGTTACCAACTGCAAGTACATAATTTGTTGTAAATACGGTGACAAAATCATGGTATGTATTCAGCATTGGTTGATGATTATACTTACTGTTGTGCAATAGTGTACAGTAATTTTTATATTATTTTTGGGTTTTGCTCACACCTTTTGTTTCAGTAGTAACTCAAGGTTTTATTTATTTATTTTCCAGCACTGTTCTGTGCAGTTTCTTTATTTAAGAATGTTACTACTGTAAGTGGTACAGCAAATTAAAAAAAATTGTATGCAACATACTGTATGTTCTCTCTGGTTTCTCAGCAAGCACAGAAAAAAAAAACTTCAGTATAGGTTTTTGTTAAGTTTTGTACTAATACTACTACAAATAGTCATTTCTATAGTGCTATTAGAGGTCTGCAGTGCTGTACACATTATATGCAGGTACTTTCTCTGTCCCTAGAGGACTCGCAGTCTAAGTTTTGTACCTGGGGCAATGGAGGGTTAAGTGACTTGCCCAAGGTCACAAGAGGCATATTTTCAAAGCACTTTGGGAGGCTAAGTTCCATAGGTTTCTATGGAACTTTGGGAGGCTAAGTGCTTTGAAAATGAGCCTGCGTGGCAGTGAGAATTGAACCCATGTTGTCAGGATCAAAGCCTGCTGCACTAATCATTAGACCACTCCTCCCTACTAGGTGCTGTTCCATGCAGGAACCTAATCCTGTTTTTCCCATGGGAATAATTATTTGCTTTCCGTGGTTTTATGGAAACATAGGTATAGCTAGAACCTAACCCCTATTTCCCATATGGACATTGTTTCGGTATTTGCAAATTCGCAATATTTTTTATGAACCATACCTTCTAGTGAGAACGCACTGTATGTGTGTATGGGTCAGTATACGACACGATGGTAAAGGGGTGAAAGGAAGGGGCATGTATGTATGTGCATGCACACATGTGTATCTGGGTGGGAAAGGGGAGGAAGGCCAGTGTACTAGTGTATATGTTTGTAACTGGAGTTTAGAGGATAGCTGGAAGAGTTTTGTATTTTTGAGTATTTCTATGTTGGAGCAGAGTGTAGAAAGAGGGTTTGCATGTCAGTGTGTTTTTGTGTGGGAAGTGGCACTTTTCATACCCTGTCTTCCAGCATCTCCCTAATGTTATGCCCCAATGTTCAGAAGCAAATGTGGGCACTAGAGGCCATTAGCGCTGGACTAGCAGTCACATTTACCAGCGCACAACACTCAGACCCTTACCACATGAAACAACAAGCTTGCCCATGTTCAGTGCAAATAGCATACTAATGTAGTCAAAATGATGTAAATGAGGTCATTTCCTATTCTTTCTGAATGCTCAGATAACAGCGCTCTGGACAAAGGCACTCTTACCGCTGGACACCCTACGTCAGCTCAGAGCTGGCATTAGGGTGTCTACACAGGCTTTGGGACTTGGGTCGTCCCTGTTCATGTGCTTCGATTAAGCAGGGACCTGCAGTCAGGCTCTGGCAGCAGACAAGAGCAGGTCGGACAGCGGCTACAAAAAGGCACCTCATGGCTTCGACTGCTCAGGATAAACTTTACTGCTCTGGGGCTTGGGAAGAGGCAACAACTTTCAAGTGCTATGCAACACCTTTGAAAGAGGAGCCCGCTGGCCTCACCAGCACTTGTGCACAGCTGGAACTAGACTGCTGCACACTTCAGCACTGCAGATCTTGCTGGGAACAATGCACAGATCAGCCACACAGGCTTTCTTTTAAATTCCAATCTGCACTAATGGGCCGATGATCAGAAGCCTGTTAGCACCATACTAGCGCCTGCGTTTGCTACCGCCCCATGATCAGAGCCCCCGAGCAAGTGAAACAACGCACTCCCGGGCCCTGAATGCAGCTAGCATGCAAATGCATGCAAAAAAGGGCTCTTAGTGCAAGTAGCATTCAAATGCATGCTAAATGTATTCCTCCCCAATGATCAGCGAGCAGCTCGCCAAACATTGGCACGCTGTCCGCAGCAAACCCTATGCCAGCTCGGAGCTGGAGTTAGTATTTGCAGACCATTGGGGAGGAATGGTGAGCCTTGTCCAGCATGCATTTGCATAGTAGCAGGCCCCCATTCCCCCCAATGCAGCAACCCTCCCCCCCCCCCGCAGGAACTGATGACCCCCCCCCCAGGAACCAACGACCCCCCCCAATGACAGGGGGCTTGAGGTCTAGCGGACCTCTGGTCCCCAACCCCCTCCCCGACACAGTTTGGGGGGGGGGGCTGGAGATCCATTGGGTCTCCAGTCTCCCTAACCTTCCCCCCAGCATTCGTAAGGAGTCCCTGGTGGCCCAGTGGGCCACGGTCAATCTCCCCACCCCCTACCTTAGGTTGGAGGAGGGAGGTGGCCTCTCTCCTCTTCCTTTGGCGCCGTCTGCAAAATGGCAGCGCCCAACCCTGCCCAGTTTCTCCTTTATATGGTGTGAAGCCCCACCCAGCGCATCCCAGGATACACTGGGCAGGACTGGGTGCCACCATTTTGCAGCCGTTGACCACGGCCCTCTGGACCACCAGGGACTTGTTATGAATTCTGGGGCGGGGGGTGTTAGGGGTACCGGAGGTCCACTGCAGCTCCAGCCCCCATTTTGCCTTGCTTGGGGCAGGGGTAGTTGGGGTCTCATGGACCTCCAGTCCCTGTGTTTGACAGGTCTGGGCTTTTGACAGCCCCAGTGGTGTTCCTTTGGTGGCTGACACCCAAGGCGGATCGCCGATGCGCCCCCCCCCCGGGTGCAGCGCGACCCCCCACCCCCAGCGAAAGGCCACCCCCAGGTGCATTTTTACCTGCTTGGGGGGGGGGGGGGGGGGTGCCGCGCGCCTGTCTGCTTCACTCGTTCCACTCTCCCTCTGCCCCGGAACAGGAAGTAACCTGTTCCGGGGCAGAAGGAGCACGGAACGAGTGGAGCAGACAGGCGCGCGGCACCCCCCCAGCGGCTTGCACCCAGGGCGGACCACCCCCACCGCCTCCCCCCTTGGTACGCCACTGGACAGCCCAGACCTGTCAAACATGCTCTGGCACAATCCTCCCGCACTTCTACCCCATGATGAGACAATTGCGTGCTTAAATTTGCATGCAATTATCTCTGATCATAGGTGCGGTAAAACCCTGCGCTGTTCCAGTGCTATTTTTAGCACGGGGCTGTTGATCATCAGCAGTGTGCTTGTGTGCATGCCCCAGGCACAATCCTCCCCTTTTACTTCCTAACGCTCAATACTAATAGCGTGCAGATGATTTGCATGATATTAGCACTGAGCATTAGGAAGCTTTTTTACGGCGCTGTTCCAGCATTATTTCCCAGCATTGCTTCATACAGCACCGGCAGTGGCGTACCAAGGGCAGGGCGGTGGGTCCGGTCCGCCCCGGGTGCATGCCGCTGAAGGGGTGCAGAGAGCAGCCGCGCGCCTGTCGGCTCTGCTGGTTCCCGGCTTCCTGTTCCGGGGCAGAGGGAGCAGGGAGCCAGCGGAGCTGAGAACCACGCAGCTAAGAATGTACCCGGAGGGGGGGGATGTTGTGCTGCACCTGGGGGGGGGTGTGCGCATCGGCGATCCGCCCCTTGTGGCAGCCGACCTAGGACTGTCACTGAGCATCGGAGTTTTGAGCATCGAGGCCCTAGTACCTAGATTGTCTAAGTGGGAACTGAGGTTATGCTCTCACTACCTGAAGTATTATTTGAAACTTGAGAAATTGAGCAGCGTTATCTTACACATTGGAGATTATTCTCAGTTTTGTTCTAGGAGGCCATATGATGACTTTATTTTAGTGTGTGCAGCATGATGTCCCAAGAGAATAGCACAGTGTAGATTGCTACCAGTGATTCAGATGACTGTCTCTGCAGGTTTCACTGAGGATCATAGAATGGGCTGGGATGGGGGGTGGGGGGGTGGACTAGCAGCATACATACAATCCTACTCATCTTTGGAGACTATATTTGATGTGATATAAATGTTTTTTTTTAATGAAATCGAGATTTACTTCTGCTTCTTCTCTCTTCCTTTTCTAAATTAGTCACAGACCGGTCTTTCTTTCACATAGGAGGGCTGTGAAGAGCAAAGCTACAATCTCCAGATACATCCTGAGTGCCCCACCCCATGAAAAAGAAAGAAGAGGAGATACAAGCACCATGGGGAATCCTGGAGTAGGGGGAGGGAGATCAAAAAGCGCTACCATGAAGCTCTTTTCTGTGGGAGGAGCATGGCAGGATAATCAATCTAAGGAAGCATTGTAAAATCAATGTGCTTTATAATTAGGGCACTCCAAGGGTAAAAAAAAAAAAAAAAAAAAAAAAAAAAATTCCCTCCAGGACGGCTGGGGGCCTGGCAGAGTGCAGGAAACTCAGTCAGAAGTAGAAACACTGTGCTGAAATTCTTTTTTTTTTTTTGCAAAAAAATATTTCAATTATAGCAATTAGTATCAGGGAAAACAAGAGAATGAATTAAGAAATACAAAGAAATAATAAAATTCAAGAATTAATTAGCATTCCTACCTGAAAAAAATTAGACCACACTGGAGAGAAAACGAGATCAATCTAGCAAAAGAAGTTGGTCTAAATCCTCCAAAAAGAAAAGAAGCTGTGAAGGATATTTAAAAACATATTTAACATTATCTGAGAAAAGAATACATTTACAGGGGTAACGTAATTGAAACTTCGCTTCCAAAGAAAGGACTTGGGGGCGATAAGACAGAAATCTTACTCTCCTGGTCTATCTTCAAATATCTGAGAAGCAGAGGCGTAGCCAGACTCAGTATTTTAGATGGGCCCAGAGGTAACTTGGACGGGCCCTTCCACCCCCCTTCAAATATCTTCCCGGAGATATTTTTTAAAATACAGATTTTTTTGTCATCTACCCCGCATCTCTTCTCCGCGGCATCTGTGTTTCTGTCTCTGAACCCCGTCCTTCCCCGATGTATCATACAGGCATCCTCGACACCTGCAGCGATTTATTCTTGCTGCTTGTGCTGGCCCTGCAGTCTTCCATCTCCTGCGTGCTCATATCCCACCTTCACCGATGTCGTTGCCTGTTTCCTGTCTGTCGGGACATGGCAGATGGAAGTCTGTGGTGCTGGCACAAGCAGCGAGAATGAATTGCTGCAGGCGCTGAAGATGCCTGTGTGGTACACTGGGGAAGAAGGGGTTCAGAGACAGAAGCGCAGATGCTGGGATGCCGCAGAGGAAAGAGGGGAGAGAGCAGTGTGGTGGTGCTGCTGGGTGGGCCTGAGCCGCGAATGGGTGGGCCTGGGCCCACCCAGGCCCACCCATAGCTACGCCACTGCTGGGAAGATCGAAATCTTTCCACCCATAAAATCACATCCACCAACACGGAAGAATAACCGAAGTAGGGCTTCTTTGTCTTGCATAAAAACAAAAGAGACAATCAGAATACATCCCTCATAGGCGTAGTTTGACTGTTTCATTTGGGGGGGCAAAAAAATGGGCGGAGCATATTAGCATATCATTTGCATATATACATATGCAAATGAATATGCTAATATGGAGGAAGGAAATGAAATTTACAGGCAAAATATCACAGATGCACATTTCAAAAAGCTGACATTTCAATTAATAAATTATGAATAAAATAAACTTTTATTTACCTTTGTTGTCTGATCATGTAGTTTTTCTATTCGCTTTGATCCCAGTGTCTTCTGTTTATGCAGTGTCTTCTTTCCAGTAGGCTTCCCTCTGCTCCCCACCCTTCCAGTCCCATCCATCTCTTGCTCCTTCCCTCTGCTCCCCACCCCTCCCAGTCCCATCCATCTTCTGTTCCTTCCCTCTGCTCACCATCCCTCCGTCCCATCCATCTCTTGCTCCTTCCCTCTGCTGTGCCTGACCTCTCCAAATCCCATCCATCTCCTGGTCCATCCCTCTGCTCCCCACCCCTCCCAGTCCCATCCATCTCTTGCTCCTTCCCTCTGCTCCCCACCCCTCCCAGTCCCAACCATCTCTTGCTCCTTCCCGCTGCTCCCCACCCCTCCCAGTCCCATCCATCTCCTGCTCCTTCCCTCCGCTCACCTCCTTTCCCAGTCCAATCCAATTCCTGGTCCTTCCCTCTGCTCCCCACCCACCCCTCCCAGTCCCATCCATCTCTTGCTCCTTCCCACCCCTCCCAGTCCCATCCATCTCCTGCTCCTTCCCACCCTCCCAGTCCCATCCATCTCCTGCTCCTTCCCACTGCTTCCCACCCTCCCAGTCCCATCCATCTCTTGCTCCTTCCCTCTGCTCCCCACCCCTCCCAGTACTATCCATCTTCCCTCTGCTCCCCACCCCTCCCCCCCGCGCGAGGTCCAAGATGGTGACTCCGTTTACCCCCTCTCTTCCTCCCTCCCTCCCTCCGGCGCAGGCAGCAGTCTTTTCCAGCGTTCCTGGCAGCTGTAGCGATATACACGCTGCCTTCGGTCTGCCCCGGAAGCCTTCTCTTCAAGTTCCTGTTCCCACCTATGCGGGAACAGGAACTTGAAGAGAAGGCTTCAGGGCAGAGCCAAAGGCAGCGTGTACAACGCTACCGCTGCCAGGAACGCTGGAAAAGACTGCTGCCTGCGCCGGAGGGAGGGAGGAAGAGAGAGGAGTACACGGAGACGCTCCTCTCCGTCAGCTTGGCTTCCCTGCCCTCTCTGTCTGCGTCCCGCCGAAAGGAAATGACGTCAGAGGAAGGCGGGACGCAGATAGAGAGGGCAGGGAAGCCAATCGGACGGAGAGGAGCGCGTGCCTGCATGTGTTTTTTTTTTTTTTTTAACTAATGGCGCGGCAGCGCCTCGCGTCGTTTGGGGGGGCACTGCCCCCCCTCGCCCCCCCCAGTCTACGCCTATGACATCCCTCAACAGGTTCTTCGACTGAACTTTCCAATACAGCAGAAATATCAAGAGTATCTGATGAAACATTCTCCAGCTCATGTGATCCTCCTTGGCATTTTACAGGAACTAAATAGATCTGATGGAGAGATGGATAATCAGATTCGGAATATTTCAAGCAATCTTTGAGGAATTGATAAAACAAGTCTTTAGGAGGACTTGTTAAGACTTTAGGAAAATTCAAAATTCTCACATTTAATTGATGAGTATAATTATCCAAGTTTTCAAGTTTCCTCTGAAACATCGATCTATCTTGGTGAACAGACGACTGAGACTGCTTTAGTTGATTTACTTGAGAAGAAATATTCTCAATCTTAATATTAGTTTGAGTTAGAGAGCACTCCAACTTCAATACCTTATATATAGAATCTAGTGAGGTCCATATCGCTTCCAAAGTAATATAACAGGTCTTTCCAATGAGGGTGGGGACAATGCCTCATTCCCCTGATTGATGACTCCTTTGTCACTTTAGATGAGACATTCTGCGAAAGCAGAGAGTCAAACACCATTGTTCTTCGAGTAATTGAGCCAGCCAGGTTTTACTTCCATTGCAAAGCAATGGAAGTAAAACCCGGCTGGCTCAATCTGTCCTCCTTTTTCTGGAGCCATATGGTAACCCTAGTGTCGGGATTCCTGACACAAGCTCCAGAGGCTGGGCCCTGTCCGCAGGGTCAGGTGACAACTCTTTGGTTATGTGTTTCCCCTGCGCCTCACTACTCTGCCGCTTGGTGCAGGAGGTGGAACTGGACCAGCTGGGCTGAACCATACATTGCTCCCGAGGTCAGGGCTCTTCCTTACACCCTGACCTGCTGGTTCGCCCATAACAGCTGAGAGAAAGCCAGTAGTCACCATCTGGTGAAACTGCCCCGCAGTCTGCAGACTGGCAGGAATCCACAGCTTAGCCCTCCTCTTATGCATCACAGAAACAGGCACAAAACAAAGGTAAAAAGAAAAATTTCCCAGCGCTGCCAGGAGAGAAATAGCAGCTCGACCTACCCGGCAGCCATCTTGTTTCATCTCCAGTGCTGAAATTCTGACTGTTGGGTGTCAACATGCATTCACATAGAATATAGTAATATCTCTCTGGCCGTCACACACATGATGCTGTCACATGTCATGCAGACACATGATGCCGCCACATATCATGCAGACTGATGGTTAGCAATGCTGGTTTACATATCTTACACTGAGGGCCCTAGGAGAAGAATTTTCAAAGGGGCATCTTCATTTGAAATGTCTATACTTTATGCTGGCGTTAATAAATAGGCATTGCCAAGGGTGTGATTACTTTGGGGTAGGGGGGAAACACTGCATGTGTAGAACTGAATTTTCAATCTACGTACACTGTTTAATTGCCGCAAAAATAATGGGGGGAGGTCTATCCCGTGTGCCCATGTATATGTAAGCTGAAAGAGAGCAGGTTAAAAAGTGTCAATGTACCTTGTCACCAGATGACTTACAAACATTTTTCTCCGACAGCAGAATATTAAGGCTGCTTCTGTTATCCCTGAGTGCAAATGAGAAGGATTGCAGCTAAAGCATTTTCACAGCGATGCCTTTGTAGGTTAATGAACCATGATAGCATATGTGGGAGACAGGGTGAAATACCAGTTTTTGAGAATTTCTTTTCACTTCTTGCAAGACACAGGCTTGTCATATTTACAGTGACTATAGTGATATTCCCGGAGGTCAGTTGTCTTTTGCTACTACTCACTATTTCTGGAGGAATTGATATTCCTGAACACAACAATGCTCAATAAATTGCACATTCTTCACTAATCTGCAGTACTGAGCACTGCTGGTTAGTGAATCCTGTTGTAAAATAGTGGGCAAATGAATCATTTGACTGTGGATTACTAAAAGGGGGGGGGGGGGTTCAGTTTGTCCCTGAGGCATTGCAGGATGAAGTGACTTGTCCAAAGTCACAAAAAATTTCAGCGAAATTCAAATCTTGGCTTTGCCGTTCTCAGCCTTTTACTCTACCCATTAGGCATTTTATCATATCATAATGCCTGAATGTTTTCACTTATATACACTGTCAGCTAGCACATTTGCTTATTTCCGATCTGAGGAAGAAGGGCAACCTTCGAAAGCTAATCATGAAATGTATTAAGTTATGTCCAATAAAAAAGGTATCATCTTATTTTCTTTTCCATGTTTTATTTTGCTTGATTTCTATTGATAACCTTAAGAGTGGACTAACACGGCTACCACACTCCTCTACTTATCATATTCCCCAATCTCTTCTTTCCTCCAGTGAGCACCTTTTGAGTGTCTCAAGTTTCTCTGTGTAGGGATTGTGTTGCAGGCGCTGTATCACTTCTATAGCCCTGGTCTGAACCACTGTTTCTTTCACTTATACTATAAATCTTCATAAGAATAGCCATACTGGGTCAGACCAATGACCCATTTAGCTCAGTATCCTGCTTCCAACAGTGGCCAATCCATTATTGACGTCACCAATGGTTTGCCGGACAGACGGTGTTTGTTGCTCAGCGTTTTTACTGAGCATTTAGCAGAGTTTCAACAGCAAGGATCTTGAATTTACTCTTATGTTAAGCTTTTCACCATAACACAAGAGATCTACCTGACCCCTGAGGCAGGCCTTTGTGCCGAAACATGGCCGTGTCGGGTCATTATTATGCTGTTTACATTAAAGACTTTTTGAAATCCTCCTTGGACTCACCTCAATCCTTTTGGTTTGTAACGCACGATCCCTCTGAGGCAGTTTACATCAGAATGTTCTAAACTCTATTTGATTAAAAAAAAGAAATGTCCTGAAAATTTCAAAACGTTTTGTGGTTTACAAACCTCTGTCCTCCCTCCTTCCATTGCCCGAATACTGTTACCCAGCACGGTATGTCATTAGTAAGAAAAATAATACCAGTAATTTTTGCCAGCAGCTGCTGTTGCTTTAGATGCTGCATATTGTTGGACAAGGAGTTAGGGTAGGCAGTACTTCCGTGAGCCATGCTCTGAATGCTTTCCCCACTTGTTGGGCAAGGAGTTAGGGGGCCCTTTTACAAAGGTGTGGGAGGACTAACGTGTGGGTAGCACATGCCCAATCGACACTACTGCTGGGGTGCCCCCGGCGGTAATTCCGAGTTTAGTGTTCCTACTGTGGTGTTGGTCCTGGCAGTAACTGGCAGTGTGCCCATATTGGCACATTCTGCATGGTTATCGCATGGGTAGCATGCAGGGGAGTATCTGGACTTCAGTGGTAGGGGGGGCATAGCCGAGGTGAGGGGGCACATTTTAGCCCCCCCCCCCCCCGGCGCCGCCGACCCCCCCCCCCAGCCGCCATCGCTGCCACCCCCTGCTGCCATCACTGACACCCCCCACTGCCATCGCTGCCACCCCACCACCACCATTGCCGACACCCCCTGCCACCGCCAGCACCACCTCCAACAAGTTTGACCCCCCTCGACCCGCCCGCCCGCCATCCATCGCTGTCTGTACCAGCCGAAGTCTTCTTCCTGCGTTTGGTTTCTTCTGAGTCTGATGTCCTGCTGCACGTACAACGTGAAGGACGTCAGACTCACAGAAACAGAATGAAGCCCTGCAGATCGCAAGCAGGACGTCAGACTCAGAAGAAACCAAATGCAGGAAGAAGACTTCGGCTGGTGGGGGTTGGGGCCCCCCGCCAGCAAAGGTATAGACGGCGACGGCGGGTTGGTGGGGGGGTTGAGAGGGGCATCGGTAGGGGGGTCCATGGCCAAATTTATGGGGGCCCAGGCCCCGTGGCCGCATAGCAGCTACGTCCCTGGTAGCATGTGAACTCTTAACGCTAGGTCAGTGGGTGGCAGTAAGAGCTCAGGCCATAAATAGGCACGCACTAGTTTTAATATTAGCGCAGGCCCATTAAAAAATAGCCTTTTTCCCAGCCGTGGTTAAAAAAATAGCCCAGCATGCACCTAAAAGATGCTTGCACAGTACTGCAGGCCTTTTTTTACCACAGCTTTGTAAAAGGACCTCTAAGCTAGGCAGTACTTCCATACTTTCCCCACTTGTTGGATAAGGAGTTAGGATAGACAGACCTGCTGGGGGGGGGGGGGGGGGGGCAAGCTCCAATTCCTACAGCAAAATTAACATAAAGAACCAAAGGGATGCTCAGCTTCTAACACCAACAAGTGGCTTGAATGAAGGTCTTCATAAAAGCAATTAATAAATCCCAGTAATTAACTTGTAAAGAGGAACAGCAGTGACGGTGAGAGACAGATACCTGTCAGCAGCACAGCAGTCTTCCCTCTGCCCTAGGAAAAGGGGAGCTGAACTGCTAAGATGTGCTTCAGATATCCGGATAACTACCAGTAACGTGTAGTAATTAGTACATTACCCAGCACTAGTGGGCGTGAAAAGGACGTTATTACTTTCCAATAAATCAGCTGCTGCTGTGACTTCAGCTAAAATCAAATAATTGCTCTTTTTTATATATATATATGGAATTGCTGACCTGGAATTGCCCTTCAGAATGCAGAGCATTACTCTGTGGCCTCTCACTTTCCAATAGCTCAGTGGGGAGATGGGTAGGATGTTAGCCAAATAAAAGTTCCTTTTCACCATCCCCCTTTCCCCCAAAAAACCCTGCTATTTGTCTATTACAGAAACTGCTACTGCTATGTCTTTAATTGTAAACAGCACTGAGGGTGCTTCCTTTAATTTGTCCAAAGCCAGATATCCTATTAATGTTTTTCAATCAGTGCTGAAAACACTAGAGCCCTGATTTCAATCTGCCTATCTTTCTGGAAGAACGATAACATCTGTGAAAAGCTATTGATTGGTTTAAAACTTGGTGGAGGAGAAGAGGGGGAGGAAAAGATGCAGCCTGAGCCCGACAAGCCTTGGGCTTACCTCTCTCCTGTTACTTAAGAGAATCCATCCACTGTCAGGTAATGAAATTCAGTGATCTGTCAGCAGAGGGCAGCATTGAGAAAAAGCAGCACTAAGTGCCAATGTCCTCCGGGGTTCACATGTCCTGCAGCCCCTGCACAATCACTAAAGCAGTTTATACTAGAATTGGGCTCCAGTGATATCTGCAATGTGAGTGGTATCAAGATTTTGGTAGTTAAAGCAAAGTACCCGAGATCAAAAGAACTCATTTTAAAAGAGAAAACAACAAGCAGGGACAGTGCAAGACTATTATACAACCTTCAGCTCTGGGCCCAAAATTTTAATAATTAAACTCAACAATCATAATGACCTCAGTATCACCCCTCCCATAAAGATCCTCTAAAAATGCAGAATTAGACATCAAACTTTTAAATATTAAATGGCATTTACCATGTATAAATTGAAATGCCATGGTCAGCATTTGGAGCTAATACTGACCACAGTGTTTAAATATCGATGAGATCTATTTATTTATTTATTTATTTGTTGCATTTGTATCCCACATTTTTCCCACCTCTTTGCAGGCTCTATGTGGCTTACAATACATCATGAGTAGTAGAAGAATGCTAGAAAATAAACATTTAGTATTACAGAAGGATTTTGGTCAACATGATGATAATAATACTACATAGTAATAGTATTTTTCCGTATATTTTATTATATCTATATCCATCTACAGTTACACAGGGTGAGGCAAAAAAAAAATTAACCCCCTAGAGTGTTTTTGCAGTTTTCTCAGCAACCATTTGGAATTTCAACATGAAATTTTAAAGATTTATTTGTTGTTACTATCTATGTTTATGTGCCAAGAGGAATGAGATTATCTTTAAACACAGTGAAGTTACAGACTTTTTATCGTGACCACCCAACAAATTTCACACATCCAAAAATGTTTGTACTGTAAAAGTACCGTTATTTGGGGACTAAAAACGGGGTACCAGACTTTTGTCTGGGGAGTAATGTTGGAGGCCTATGTCAAACTCCACCAAAGTCGTAAATAATCGCCAAACTCAAGGAATCGCTGCAGATGATCTGAGACAGCCTGCCACAGGGACCGACTGGCAAGGCTGTTAAGAACGTCCCAAAGCAACTGAAGGCCTGTGTTAAAGCTGGGGATGGACACTTTTAACATTCACGGTGACTGCAAAATTATTAATAGTATCATTTGAATGACGTTATTTTACTCTGTTTTAGCGTGAACATTTGTAACGCACAAAAATCGCTAGGTAGTAACGCTAAAATGTCAGTAACATCAACATAGCTTAAGATAATTAAATGTTGTGTAATAGTAATGCATACATATAATGACTAAATAAATTCAAAGGGGTTGCTGGGAAAAGGGCAAGAAACTGTAGGAGGTTACATTCCCCCTTCCCCATACACACAAATGAGAGCAATTTCCAAAAGCCATTTACCCAGGTAGATGGTTAGTTACCTAGGTAAAAACTTAAGAATTAACCTTCTCAGTCAGCCCAAGAGTCCATTAAGCCCAGTATTTTGTAGATCAGGAGTACCTGGCCGGATCCAGATGCCATGCTTCTTATATCAAAGAATAAGATGTGGCTTTCCTCAAGTCTACCTTAATAATGACATGTGAACTTTTCCACCAGGAAGGTGTTGAATCCTTTTTAGAAATTTAGCTACACTAACTGTTTTTACAATATCCTCAGGCAATCATTGTAATGAGTTTAATGTAATGAGTTATATATGCAGATACACAAGCTGTTTCCCTTATGCAAATAGACCTGAAGCAATGGAGGGTGAAGTGACTCGCTCAAGGTCACCTGAAGAGTTAGTGGAAGAAGCAGGATTTGAACTCTGGCTTCCCTGTTTCTCAGGTTGCTGCTCTAACTTTGGGTTACTCCTCCAAACACAGGGGCCCTTTTACTAAACTGTGCTAAAAAAAAAGTGGCCTGCGCTATCCCCAGCATGGGTCCTTCCCACATGCTGAGGCCATTTTTAGCACGGCAGTAAAATGGCCGATTTTCCATTTTTCCCATTAATGGCCATGTGATATTTTTCCCATTAGTGCATGAGCAGTTGCTGATACCTATTTTCTAGGTGGTAAGGGCTCATGTGCTAACCACGAGCTAATCAGTGCACAGTGATATAGCTAAGCTAACCAATTAGCACAGTACATGCCTACTCTCCGCTCCCAGGCACACCTCCTGCGCTAAAAATAAAATATATTTTTTTAGCATTTGGGAAGCATGTGCCAATCCCAAAATTACCGCAGGACACCTGAGCACAACCCATGGTATTGCTTTTTAACCTGTGGTAAACACGCATTAGTAATTATCACAGCTTAGTAAAAGGGTTCCAAAGTGTGACAAATGGCAAAATCGTGCATTACGGAGGTCATTGTATAAAGATGGTGCCAACATTTAAATGCCAAGAACATGTGTAAATTACTAGAATATTAGCATATATGGGTGTATGTGTAAATGCCAGTAGTTCAGCTACACGCTACATTAGAAGATTTATTTATTTAACACATTTATAACTCACCTATCCAAACATCTAAACGGAGTACAATAAAACGCTCGTAAAATAACAGCTAAAACTTTACAGTGAAACAAGGCAATAAAACATACAGATACCCAAAGACCCAAAAGAACCTGAGAACCCTCCCCTCAAGAAAATGCCTTACAAAACAACCAGGTTTTCAACTGCTTCTTAAACTGGGACACAGAAGAAAGCTGGTGCATGGCCACAGGAAAAGAATGCCACAGACGCAGGCCTGCAACCACAAAGACTTGGTTTCGAATTTCCTCCAGGCGCACCTAATGAAACGAAGGAACAACCAACAAATCCAAATCTTGAGACCGCAACAGTCTTGTAGGACAATAGGTCTGCAAACACTGCACCAATGCCAATGGAGCAATGCCCTGGCGAGCGTGAAACACCAACAACAAGAGCTTAAACTCAATATGCTGCACTACAGATAACCAATGCAAGATCTTCACCTGAGACGTGATGTGAACCTCCCTAATCCAACCCATAAGAAGCCGTGCCACAGAGTTCTGTTGCATCTGTAAAGCCCGTAACGTTGAGCGTGGAAGACCACACAACAGAGCATTACAATAGTCAAAAGGGGGCAGCACATAACACTTCAGCAAAGTATGAAAATTCTCTGGGGAAAAGAAATGCCAAAACTGATACACCAACTGCAGATGATGCCTAAATGCAATGGTACTTAGTTTGAAGGTGGGCAGAGTCTGGGTAGAGCATAGGCAGGTACACGAGGATGTTATAATGCCGTTGTATCGCTCCATGCCGCGACCACACCTCGAGTATTGTGTCCAATTCTGGTCACCGCAGCTCAAAAAAGATATAAAGGAATTAGAAAAGGTGCAGAGAAGGGCGACAAAAATGATAAAGGGAATGGAACGACTTCCCTATGAGGAAAGGCTGAGAAGGTTAGGGCTCTTCAGCTTGGAGAAAAGGTGGCTGAGGGGTGATATGATAGAAGTCTACAAGATAATGAACAGAGTAGAGCGGACAGATGTGAAGCGTTTGTTTACACTTTCAAACAACAACAAAACCAGGGGACACAAGATGAAGCTAGAATATGGTAGATTTAAAACAAATAGGAGAAAGTTTTTCTTTACTCAGCGTGTAGTTGGACTCTGGAACTCGTTGCCGGACAATGTAGTGACAGCAGCTGGCCTTACGGAGTTTAAGGGGGGTTTGGACAGATTCCTGAGGGAAAAGTCCATTGAACATTATTAATTTTTTTTTTTTTTTGGGGGGGGGGGGGGGTTGCCGGGTTCTTGAAGCCTGGATTGGCCGCTGTCGGAGACAGGATGCTGGGCTTGATGGACCCTTGGTCTTTTTCCAGTATGGCAGTGCTTATATACTTATGTACTTTTGTACATATGTAAATGATAGCATAATTTACAATATTTCAGCAATCTAGTTGTGAACATGGCTGTATGGCTGCTATAAGTGGTTGAGGCCGATATTCAAACTGCGGAGGTAACTGGTCGGCACTGAACCCAGATATTCAATGCCAGGCCGTTTCTGGTGACTGACATTGAATATCCGGTTTATTTTTGTCCAGTTTCAACTTAACCAGCCAAGTCATTATTCTGCACTGGCCAGTTAACTTGAAACCAGCCTAAGATAGGCCTGCTATTTTTGGCGGCCTAATTTGCCCACCAAACTTAGCTGGCGATGCACTGAATATTAGTGAATAGCCAATTATATTGTGCGATATAACTGGTTGCCCATTAAGTGCTAACTGGCAATATTCAATGAGCGATAGCCGGTATGTCCCGCTGAATATTGCCAGATAGCTGATTAAGTGCCATAACCAGCCAGGAGCCGTTCCTGGCCAGTTAGATAGTTTTAAGTATCAGGTGTGTTCTGTCTAAATTATACCTATATATTTATTTATTTTGCTGCATTTGTGTCCCATATTTTCCCACCCATTTGCAGGCTCAATGTGGCTTACATTATGTTGCAATGGCATAATCATTAACAAAGTAAGTGGTTCAGCATACTGTTTGTGCTGCTATGTTAATGTTCTACAAAGGAAAGTAAATGCCTACTTTCCTTTGTTTAGTGTCTAAAAATAGGCACCTTTTTATAGAATTACCCTCGATTTGTCCTTATTGCACCTTTTGACAGCTCAATGCAAGCAAAATAATGAGATGAAAAGCATGCAAAATTGTGCAAAGCACTTCATTATTATGCAAATTGAATATTGTAGCTTGTGTTTAAGTTCAGATATCTTTAGTGAAATTTAACAATCACACAGAAAAAAATATATAACAATAATACCGTCCCACAATACATAGCAACATGGTAACATAGTAGATGACGGCAGAAAAAGACCTGCACGGTCCATCCAGTCTGCCCAACAAGACAAACTCATATGTGCTACTTTTTGTGTATATCTTACCTTGATTTGTAACTGTCATTTTCAGGGCACAGACCATACAAGTCTGCCCAGCACTATCCCTGCCTCCCAACCACCAGCCCCGCCTCCCACCACCTGCTCTGGCACAGACCATATAAGTCTGCCCAGCACTATGCCCGCCTCCCAAGTTTGCATACATAGGCACTCAACTGTGGAATGTTTTACCCAAATCAGTAAAATCTACCCAGAACTACCTAAAATTCAGAAAATTATTGAAATCAGTATTAAGAAGGCTTATTCCCCAGGTTCAACTTAATTTGAATTAACATTTACCATTAATAAGATCCAAGGACACTAATTACCTGTTATTATCTCTTGAGTATTGCTGTTTAATAGCCGGTGGTGGGAGGCGGGACTGGTGGTTGGGAGGCGGGGATAGTGCTGGGCAGACTTATACGGTCTATGCCCTTAAGAGGACAGGTACAAATCAAAGTAGGGTATACACAAAAAAGTAGCACATATACTGTTCTCTAACTTCTCGAATCGTGCATGAGAACATAAAATAGTCCCCTAATTTGGACCAAATGGCTTTACAAACCTTGAAGGTACCTTTTCACATCACTGCTACTTTTCCACATCTATTCATTAGACATACTAGATTCCACCAATTGTTCACAGACACACCAGAGAGTTGTCTTTCCAAACCCCAAAACTAATTTAACACCTAAACACAGTAAGATATCTAGCAATCTAGCAGGTACATACTTGGGGGGGGGGGGGGGGAATATGGTGGTTTAAGAAAGATCTGAAACCTTGCCTATTTGCTGCTATCTCTTTATTTCTACTCTTTTGTTACTGGTCATGACTTTTTTTTTTATCATTGTCATCTGGGTTCTTTCTACCACATTGTATTATTTTTATTTATATGCTGCCTTATCATGACGTGGTTTGGAAAGGTGGTTTACAAATTATTCAATGATTATTATTCTGTAACAGACAGTAGGAGAACCAGGATGAGAAGGCAATAGTCCTGTCCAGGCTCTGCCTCCTGACTTTGTTATATAACAGAGTTTTCAATTAAAACATCCCTTTTTCTGGAGTATGTAAGCTGAAAGATGCTGAAAACATGCCTGGAAATGATCATTTTTCACCTGCACAACCTAAGTATGTGAAAGAAGCAGCAGGGTGGGTGCTCTTTTAACCTGCTTTTCACCCCCTTCCCTTCAGAGTCTCTCATTTCTTTTCTAAGCTCTTTGCTATCTTTACAAACATCTCGTACCAACACAGTACAGACCAGAAATCGTGGGAGCAAACGGGGTGGGAGTTGTGTGTGAAGGGGGGGGGGGGGGGGAGACCTGATAGACTGCTGCACTGCGGATCTGAGCTCTGAAGCAAACTCCAGAACAAAGTGAAGGTTATACAGCAGGACCGTGGGACACTGCAGGCCTGACCCAGCAATCCATCTTCCCTTTCACTCCTCTCCCCCTTATTTTATTTACATAAGGTTTTGGGGTCTAGCCTAAGGTGTTCAGACTAAGCCCTTCCTGCATGTTATACATCCCACTTTGCTGTTTTATATCCGTGTTTAATTGGCAATGATTGGCTTGAGTTTACCTTTTATAAGTAATGTCAAGGTTAGCATTTGAAGCTAATACTGACCACAGTGTTCAACTATTAGGGGGTGGGTGGGGGGAGGGGGATACTACATAAGTAAGATCATTCAATAAAATCAAATTTTTTGAACACACACTATTTCTTCCCCAGAAATTTGAACCAACAACCATACAGTCACTAATATAATAAATTTCCTTTCACTGTTAATATAAATATGGGTACATGAATGCATTAAACCAGTAACCATTTAAATCAATATTTAAGCACATAATAAACTAAGCAGTATCTACCTATAGGGACCTTTTACTAAGATGCACTAAATGCTGTGCAGCCCATTGTATACCTATGGGATGCTTGGCACTTAACACACACTAATTCGTTAGGAAAAAGTTAACTGTAAACTTACAGTACAGCACAGCTTATAATATGGCTGAAAGTTTGCTGAAACAGTCATGTTTTAATTAACCTATAGAAGGAGAGGAGCCAGCATTCATAGTGCACTGATCCCCCTCACATGCCAGGACACCAACCGGGCACCCTAGGGGGCACTGCAGTGGACTTCAGAAATTGCTCCCAGGTGCTGAGCCCCCCTTACCTTGGGTGCTGAGCCTCTCAACCCGCCCCCCCAAAACCCACTATCCACAACTGTACAACACTACCATAGCCCTAAGGGGTGAAGGGGGGCACCTAGATGTGGGTACAGTGGATTTGTGGTGGGTTTTGAAGGGCTCACATTTACCACCACAAGTGTAACAGGTGGGGGGGGGGGGGGGAATGGGCCTGGGTCCGCCTGCCTGAAGTGCACTGCATCCACTAAAACTGCTCCAGGGACCTACATACTGCTGTCATGGAGCTAGGTATGACATCTGACGCTGGCATAGACGCTGGCAAAAAATATTTTAAAAGGTTTTTTTTGAGGGTGAGAGGGGGTTAGTGACCACTGGGGAAGTAAGGGGAGGTCATCCCCGATTCCCTCCGGTAGTCATCTGGTCAGTTTGGGCACCTTTTTGAGGCTTGATCGCAAGAAAAAATGGACCAAGTAAAGTCGGCCAAGTGCTCGTCAGGGACGTCCTTCTTTTTTCCATTATCGGCCGAGGACGCCCATGTGTTAAGCACGCCCCAGTCCCGCCTTCGCTATGCTTCTGACACGCCCCCAGGAACTTTGGTCATCCCCGCGATGGAAAGCAGTTGAGGATGCCCAAAATCAGCTTTCGATTATGCCAATTTGGGCGACCCTGAAAGAAGGACGCCCATCTCCCGATTTGTGCCGAAAGATGGGCACCCTTCTCTTTCGAAAATAAGCCTGCAAGTATGAATGATTGAGCCTACCATCCATGTATGCAGTTTTCATGCATGTGTGTGTGGAGAGGGGGGTCTCCCTCACACATACTCAGTTGTACAAAAACTCAGCACTGTGCGGGCAGGGGGAGTGGATGGCGTGGTGTGTGGGCAGGAGGGCTTCCACTGGTGGGGCTTGGGGACCCCATCAGTTCAGGTATGTGATTCATGCTGGGGGGAGAGCAGAGGTGATTACAGTGGCATACTAAGGGGGTTTGGGCACTGTCCTCCCTCTTTGCCCAAGGCGCCTTCATCCCTTACTAAGCCACTGATGTACGGTCCTGCTTGTACCCAAAATTCAGTGGGCCCAATATTCAACTCTATTTAATCGGACAGGAACAGCTCCGGCTAAGTACTAATATTCAGCATGAGATAGCCGGTTATCTCCACTGAATAATCGGGTTTGTCATGCAACTTAGCCAGCTAAGCGCAAATATTCAGCACTAAACCAGCAAAGTTGAGTGGTTAAGATAGGCCGCTTAAATAGCAGGCCTATCTTTAACCGCTATTTACTTGAATATCCGGGGTCAGCACCAGAGGCAGCAGCTAACCGCACTACCTGCTGCTGGCTGAATATTGGGAAGAGTATCTAAGTTTCTCAAGAAGACAATGAGTCACAGGCAATAGAGATTATAAAAAAGCTGGACAGTGAACTCTCAAGGGCTGATGCTCAAAAATTCACAGTAGAATGAAACTCAACCACAAACCTAGCACAGAAAAATTGCCACAGCATGCTCAGAGCAATGAGTATGCATATTAAAGCCATGTAAAAATCATGGAGGTAATTTGTTGTTCAGCACTAATATTTCTTTCAGTGCCTGAGCGGTGATTCGCTCAGGCACTGACAGGAAAGTGGACATTAGAAAAAAAAAAAGAAAATGTCACAGCATCCCTTACCCCAAATCCAACACTCAAGACCTCTTCCCATCCCCACAAACATATCTCTGGTGTCTAGCAGCACCCAGCCAGACCTGCCCCCCCCCCCCCCATATCCCAGCCTTTAAAAAAATGCCCCGATTGCCTCTCCTTCCCTCCGTCCCTCCCGTCTGCCCATCCATCACAAGTTCTCCCCTGGTGGTCCAGTGCCCCTCTCCCTGGCAGCCAGGCCAGACTTGGCCCTCTCAGTCACCTTAGCCTGATAGTCTAATGAGGCCCAAACACCCCCCAGACCCTTGTACCTTGAAAGAGGTAGGAGTGATGCTCACTTGCTCCTGCTTCACCAGGATACCATATTCAAAATGGTGGTGCCCCACTCAGCATAGTACATCCTAGGATGCACTGGGCAGGGTCTAGCTACCATATAAGGGAGAACCTTTCTTATATGGTAGCTAGTCCCCAGTAAGTGAATCCCAAGATGCACTGCACTGGGCGGAGTGCTACCATTTTGACGATGGTGGCCCAGAGAAGTAGGAGTGAGTGGGTATCACTCCTGCTTCCTTCAAGGTACGGGGGTCTGGAGAGTGAGTTGAGCCTCACTTGATCACCAGGCCAAGATGAATGTAAAGGCCTGGTGAGGGCCTGGGGTGGGGGGAGAACACTGGGCAGGCTGGGCCTGGCCTGGTCTAGCTGGGGGGGAGCATCAGCTGGGTTGGGCTTGGCTTCACCGGGTCTGGCTGGGGGGGGGGGGCCACTGGACCACCATGCTATTTTGTGATGGGAGGAGAGGGCTGGGGGAGGGCACTGGACCACCATGGCATTTATTAAGGTTTAGTGGAGCCCAGGACCAAGGCCAATGCTTGGGAGAGGGGACCATTAGACCACCAGGCTTTTTTGTTAGGGGAAGCCCATCTGGGGCAGGGTGGACTGGTTGGAAGAAGAGAAGGGGTGCTGCTAGACACCTCTTCTCTCAACCAACCCTTCCAACACCACCCCAGACCTGCATAACTGCAGCATAGTTGAGTGCATTTAAATGTGCTTTGTGGTAATGATTTCAGCACCCATTCTGAAATCATTTGTGCATGCTACCCTGTCTAGCCTGCATGCAAACTCAGCGTTAAAAGCCTGTTAATGCTTGTGGTACTGTTGAGCTTCGGCTCCTCAGTTCCTTCCACATCACCTGGACATCAACAAATATAAAGAAACTTGTAAAAAAAATCCTGGAATGTCTGCTGGGCTCCAAGAATGACTAATGTAGAACCTGAGGCCTACAATATGCTGACTTTGATCTGTGCTTGGAATAAAGATTTCAGGAAAAGGATATTAATCAGAATGGTCAGAAAAAAAACCCTCAATGACATGACAGTGACCTGAATTAATCTGCATTAAAAAATGCAAGAAAGACATTTTTGATGTATCCATCTGAGAAATTAATGTTGATGCCACTTTAGAAATATAACAAGGCCTGAAAGGGCTCTAGTCAGATAAGCACCTGGTCAGGGCCGTGCCAACACAGTAAGTGGGGTAAGCACCGCAGGGGGGCGCCGATCTCTGGAGGGCGCCGCCCAGGTCTGCTCACTTGCAAAATCTTTTACCTGAAGTTGTGATTCTCCTCTCTCCCCTGCCCTTTCCTCTCCGCATCAGGAAGTAAAGGCAGCCCAGCAGTGTTAACTGAGGCAGACACGCTCTGCTAAAGTTGCTTCAAAGAGTACAACCAGAGCTATATATCAGTGGTGTAGCTACGTGGGGCCTGAGGGGGCCTGGGCCCCCATAGATTTCAGTGGGGACCCCCCTCCCGGCGAACCCGCCCCCGCCGCCGCCTACATTCCGTTTTGCTGGCAGGGGACCCCACTCCCCGCCAGCCGACGTCCTCTCCCGTAGAGCGCAGTGGCACTGGCAGAGAAAAGTCTTCTTCCTTGCATGCTGACGTCCTGCACGTTGTACGTGCAGGACGTCAGACTCAGAGAACAGTTCTGTTCTCTGAGCCTGACGTCCTGCACGTACAACGTGCAGGACGTCAGCATGCAAGGAAGAAGACTTTTCTCTGCCAGACAGTGCCGCTGCGTTCTACGAGAGAGGACATCGGCTGGCGGGGAGTGGGGTCCCCCGCCAGCAAAATGGAAGGTAGGCGGCGGCGGGGGAGGGTTCGCGGCAGGAGGGGGGTCGGCAGAGACGGGGGGGCGACAATGGCGGTGGGAGGGGGGTGGCAGCAGGGGGGGCTAAAATGTGCCCCTCCCCTTGAGCTGTGGACCCCCCTCCCACGCAAGTCTGGCTACGCCCCTGCTATATATGTCTTTGGTGTGGGAAGAACTCCTCATTCAGGGTGAGCTTGAACAACATTCAAATTAAAGAGAAAAGGTTTGGAGGGAGGTGTGCAAGTGAGACTGGGGAGAAATAAAAAATAAATAGTGTAATTGTTTGTTAAAATCTGTAAGTGGTTCAAAGTTGTTGTTTTTTTCTGAGCATGTACACTGAGAGGAGGGCATGACTGCAATGATGTGTGCATAATTATCAGGTAACCTGAGATAGCTACAGCTAAAAGCCATTTCAATGGCTGATGGTTCAAACAGTAGGTTCAAAGAGGAAGTTTAGCTGTGTTGAAGAGCTGGTAAGTGAAAATCTGATTGCTTTTTTGTGTGTAATTACTAAATGTTTATTTCTTGTATATCTCCACCATTCAGGATGTATTGTAAGCCACATTGAGCCTGCAAAGAGGTGGGAAAATGTGGGATACAAATACAATAAATAAATAAATATAAAACATTCTGCATGGATAGGAAGAGTTTGTGATATGTGAAAATACATTTTGCTTTAATGAAATTGCTAAACTTTAGAATCAGAGACTTATCAATGAGGGATACATACAGTGCTTTTTTTGTGCCGGTACGCACCGATACAGCGTACTGGCACCTTTTTCCTGAGGTCCAGCTCACTTGCCCACTCCCTTCTGTTTCTGCTCTCGCGCTCCAAACTCTTTTACTGGGAGTCACGATTCTCCTCTCTCCCCTGCCCTCCCCTCCATGTCCAGCAATTCTCTCTCCCCTGCCCTCCCCTCTCCTCTCCATGCTGGTCATGGAGGGGAGGGGAGAGGAGGGCAGGGAAGAGAGAATTGCTGGACATGGATGAGAGGGGAGGGCAGGGGGCAGAGGAGACATACTGGACATGGAGGGGAGGGGAGGTCAGCGAAGAGAGATTTGCTGGACATGAAGGGCAAGGGAGAGAGGAGAATCACTGGACATGGATGAAAGGGGAGGGCAGGGGAGAGAGGAGAATCGCTGGACATGGATGAGAGGGGAGGGCAGAGAAGAGAGATTCTCTGGACATGGATGGATGGAGGAGTTGGCGGGAGAGAGGAAAAATGCTGGTCTTGGATGGAGGAGAGGGGAGAGAGAATTATTGCTTTATATGGATACAGGGGAGGGACAAGAGAGGAGAAATGCTGAACATGGATGGAGGGGATGAGAGAGGAGAAGTGCTGGACATGGATGGAGGTGAGGAAAGAAAAAAGAAGAAGATGCATATGGATGGAGATGAGGGAAAGGGAAGAGAGGAGAAAAACTGCACATGGATGGAGATGAGGGAAAGGGAAGAGAGGAGAAAAATTGCACATGGATGGAGAAAATAGGCAAAAGCTGGATCCACATTATACCTCCTCCAGTCAATTCCACAGAGGAGGACACAGCTTTTACTTATGGATGTAGGGCAAGAAATGAAGAAGAAAGGAGGAAAGTAACGAAATAAATGGAAAGGAAGCCCTGGAAACGGAGTTAAGAGAACAGATAGAGAGCAGCAGAATCAGAGACTTATAGATACGGATAGAAAAACAAAGTCACCAGACAACAAAGGTAGAAAAAATCATTTTATTTTCATTTTAGTGTTTGGAATATGTCCACTTTGAGAATTTACATTTGCTATCTTATTTTGCAATGTATAGCAATTTGTTTTCTAAGAATATTGCTGACAATTCCTGTCAGTGTGGCAAGTGGTGTGCAATCATTTTCACGGTTAAAAATCATAAAAAATTATTTGCGATCAAGTATTTCGCAAGAAAGGCTTGTAAGCCTTGCCATCTTGTGCCACACGGGGGGGGGCGCCAACTGATAGTCTGCAAGTTGTGCTGTCATTAAACAATTGCTCCTCATCAATTTCCACTAACTGTTGATTTTGACCGGCAGAAGTGTCTCTAGTCTGCTTTTTACTTACATATTTTTTTACTTACATATTAATTGGGATAGTATACACCTACAGGATAAGTGTCTGCTCATATCAATGGAGTATGTCATTTTTGTAATCAAAATTATAGTATAATTAAAAGTATATTTCATATATATATTTAAACATTTTAACATATTTATTCTGTTCTTATTATAAAATCATTTAGTTTTCATTGTTCATTTAAGATTTCGTGAATATTATCCCTTTTAGGATAGTTAATCCCTATATCATGTTCTCCTTGTAGCAATCTATATATTGTGTATAACATGTATGTGGTAACAACTCAACTTGTTTTCTCTTTTCGGGGCTATAATATATACATTTTTGTTGTTGTCCAGTCATATCTTTTTCCTATATATTTACATGTTTATTTATATATATATATTTTTTCATCTCTATTTAGATCTGTCCGAATTTGAATGTATTTTTGGATACATATATGAATATTTGTATAAGCCAATTTATAGGTATGTTATAAATTCCATATCTTGAATTAATCTACGCATATTCATTGTCATATTTATCATAATCTATTCCATATATCCTTGAACGCACTATCTTGTCCCTTTACTACTTATTTACATATGTTTTTATATGCTTATGCCTTCATGACTATATTATTATATTAATATGTTTTCAATCTTACCCTTACAGCAATATGTTACCTTTATAGCTATATGTTAATTTATTGCGGTTTATCTTGTTCCTTATGTAATATATGTTTTTATTTTATATTTATATGTTTGCATTTTGATAAATTTTATGATATACTGTATGTTTTGTTTTTAGACCCCTGAGGAAGGCCTTTCTGGCCGAAACACGGACCGTGTAGGGTCCTGTGCAAATAAATTTGGCTTTTCATATATTTTTTGAGCCTGGTTCTTTTGTATTCTTCCGTTTTGTTGTTTTTTCAGTCTGCAGGGGGGCACCAGAGACCCTAGGCACAGTCCTGCACCTGGTTATCTTACAGGTGGAGGGACATCTGTTGTTACACGTGAAGGGCAATTCTAGAAGGTGCACCTAAACTTAGGTGCTAATAATGTGCACATATTTATAGAATAATAGCACTTACGTGTGTGATTGGCACCAATTGGCAGTTACACACATAAGCACTAGGCGTTATTCTATAAAGTGTGTGGATAAGTCCCTTAGCATGTAGCTGCATGGGGGCATTCATGTGGTGGAATATGAGTGTGTCATGGACATTTCACCTACCGAGATGCACAAAACATAGAATTATATAAATTGTGCAGTTGACACTTAGGCACCCCCTTACTCCTGCCATTGAATTGACATAAGTGGCCGCATGTATATTTTGGTGCACCAGTGCTGCCTTATGCCTGTATTCTACTACAGTTTTGGTGCACCTAAGCTTCATTATAGAATTGGGGCTAAGTGCAGATTTTTTGTGAAGCCTATTTATGGTGCCAGTTTATAGAATTGCCATCATAGTGTTCCTTGTCAATTAATGCTGACACAGAATCATTCAAAAGACCTTAGTGTCTGTATTCATCCATCCATCCATCCATCCATCCATATATACTTCCGACAATCCACACATCCATCTAGCCATACAAACATCCATCCATTCATCCACTCATTCACACATCCAGACATACATATATAATACATACGGTACCCGGTCAAATGAGTCCCGTCTAAATAGTTTCGTCATTAAAGCCCCGTCAAAATAGCCAAGAGACAATATAGCCCCGACAAAATAACTTGTTTCAAAAAAGACTGTGTGAATTGAGTTCCCGACAATATCGGCATGTGTCAAAAATGCCCTCCTACATAAAGGCTCCAGTCATTATAGATTCCGACAACATAGCCCATTTACTTTGTTTTTTTAGAGAGTATCTTCTTTTTTCAGGTGTAGGGTGGTTTCCGGTCACATACCTCGACGTGTGGTGGTGGTCCAATGTTTGTTTCGGGGTGGAAAGGTTCATCTCTTTTTTTTTTATCTTGTCGGGGCATTGTTTGTCTTGTTCGCAATTTTTTAATGCTGGTTTCCAGAGTTGTAGTGGAAGTCTTACGAGACTGCTATTGAAGTTTCGCGATGCTGTAACTGATTTTTTGCAAGGCCGGCTGTGGAAGTCTCAGCAGTCTAGTTGAAGAAGGCACCTTAGAGAAGATCGGCGTAGCGGTTCCAGCCAAGAGACGCTGCAGCGCCACTACAAGATCACAGTACAAGTAAGTCAACTTATCTTTAAACTTTATGCGTCACATTAATAACTCTTTGCACTGGGAATTTGGAACTCTAAATTCAGAAACCAGTAACAAAAGATAAAAGATATGTACATCGTTTTTTCAACACCCCCCCCCCCCCCCCCCCTTTCCCTTTCTCACGCAATAAGTTTCACTCATCTGCTCGGATGTATAATAATTTCTACATCAACTAACATAAGGCCATATATATTTTTGAAATTTAAAGAAGCCTTTATTAAACAATTAGAGACAATGCATAAACAGAGAGGAAAACAATTACATCAACATATGCAAGCATTAATAAACAGCAAGAAAATAGCAACAATTCAAAAGTCCCTTAAATACTTGAAATAACACAAACTAGTAACTTCCATAGTTTATAACAAGTTTTATGAAACAAGACCCCAACCCTATTAAAAAAAAAAAACCCTACCATCCCATCTCCCCTTAAGCTTCTGTACTCAAAACGAACAATGTGAAATAAAAGGCTCCCAGACCACCTCCCATTTAGATAAAGTTTTACAATGAATAGCCCTCAATCTTTCCATTTCACAGATATACCACAACTTATTCAACCACTTAATACTACTACTACTATTACTATTTAGCATTTCTATAGCGCTACAAAGCGTACGCAGCGCTGCACAAACATAGAAGAAAGACAGTCCCTGCTCAAACAGCTTACAATCTAATAGACAAAAATAAAGTAAGCAAATCAATTAATGTGTAGAGGAAAGAGGAGAGGAGGGTAGGTGGGGCGAGTGGTTACAAAGCAATATTAAAGAGGTGGGCTTTCAATCTAGATTTAAAGATGGTCAAGGATGGGGCAAGACGTAGGGGCTCAGGAAGTCTATTCCAGGCGTAGGGTGCAGCGAGACAGAAGGAGCGAAGTCTGGAGTTGGCAGTAGTGGAGAAGGGAACAGATAAGAAGGATTTATCCATGGAACGGAGTGCACGGGAAGGAGTGTATGGGAGGATGAGTGTGGAGAGATACTGGGGAGCAGCAAAGTGAGTACATTTATAGGTCAGTAGAAGAAGTTTGAACAGGATGCGAAAACGGATAGGGAGCCAGTGAAGCGACTTGAGGAGAGGGGTAGTATGAGTAAAGCGACCCTGGCGGAAGACGAGACAGACAGTAGAGTTTTGAACTGACTGGAGAGAGGAGAGGTGACTAAGTGGGGGGCCAGCAAGAAGCAGATTGCAGTAGTCTAAATGAGAGGTGACAAGGGTGTGGATGAGGGTTTTGGTAGAGTGCTCAGAAAGAAAGGGGCGGATTTTACGGATGTTGTAAAGAAAGAAACGACAGGTCTTGGCAATCTGCTGGATATGAGTAGAGAAGGAGAGAGAAGAGTCAAAGATGACCCCAAGGATTCGAGCTGAGGAGACAGGGAGAATGAGAGATCCATCAACAGAAATAGAAAACGGGGGGAGCGGGGAGGTGGGTTTAGGGGGAAAAATGAGAAGTTCGGTTTTGGTCATATTTAATTTCACTTAATCAAAGAAGGAACCTGAGGGGCTGGGAAAATCATTGGCTTTCTGGAGACCTTGAGCCTGAAGCTCTTTTTTTTCTTTTGAACAGACATTTCTTCTCCGTGTGGAATGTTTCATACACTTTCAAATATCACAGAATTGAGACCTTGGTTCTTTTGCACAGCTATATATTCATGCCAGCACAGCTATGGTCATATAGGGGATAACTGTCAAGGTGTCACCTACAGATAGGTGCAGGGGTGATGAGCACTAAGCACAAATTCTATATCTACAACTATGCACATACTTGCCATTATAGAATACTAGTGTAAGTCTGCAGTTACAGACTTACACTAGGCTCAAGCACTTACACTAGCTCAAATGCTGGTGTGTAAATGCTCGTGCCTAACTGTAGACAGGTAGCTATGTAACTTATAGTATTCTAAAGCCCACATGTGTACGTGCTAGGCATGCCCCAAACCCACCCATGCCCCTTCCAGGTCTATGCTGCATTGCAGTTGCATGCTATGGATTTTTCATGCACATTTAATAGAACCCTGACAAGTGGAGGAGTGGCCTAGTGGTTAGAGCACTGGTCTTGCAATCCAGAGGTGGCCCGTTCAAATCCCACTGCTGCTACTTGTGATCTTGGGCAAGTCACTTAACCCTTCATTACCTCAGGTACAACATTAGGGGTATGTTCACTAAGGTGCATTAGCATTTCTATAGGGATATCTGGTTCTGCTCTTTCTTGGATAATTGTTTCTTTTCCCTTTCTATGACAGGTTCTTTCACCTCTTCTTCTATTATCTTAATAATAGAATAATATTATCTTCTTCTATTATCTTAGGAGTGGTCTAGTGGTTAGAGCACCAGTCTTGCAATCCAGAAGTGGCCGGTTCAAATTCTACTGCTGCTCCTTGTGATCTTGGGCAAGTCACTTAACCCTCCATTGTCTCAGGTACAAACTTAGATTGTGAGCCCTCCTGGAGAGAAATATCCAGTGTACCTGAATGTAACTCACCTTGAGCTACTACTGAAAAAGGTGTGAGCAAAATCTAAATAAATAAGGGCACTTATAAGCATAGCTGCCAATTAGCCCCAATTACAGCTAATAATTGGTTGCTAGCACCAATTAGAAGCTCATTATTAAGTTACACACATTTACACCTCATATCTCCTCCCTTCAATCAGGTTTCTTTGTGCTTAGACAGTTACACAAGAACATAAGAATAGCCATACTGGGTCAGACCAATGATCCATCTAGCCCACTGTCCTGTTTCCCAACAGTCACCAATCCAGATCTCAAGGACCTGGCAGAAACCCAAATAGTTGCAACATACCCTTCTACCAATCCCAGGGCAGGCAGTGGCTTCCCCGTGTCTGTCTCCATAGCAGACTACGGACCTTTCCTCCAGGAGCTTGGCCAAACATTTTTTAAACCCAGATATGCTAACTGCTGTTATTACATCTTCTGGCAAAGACTTTGAGTGAAAAAATATTTCCTCATACTTGTTTTAAAAGTATTTCCATGTATCTTCATTGAGTGTCCCCTAGTCTTTATAGTTTTTGAAAGAGTAAAACATTGATTCACTTTTACTCATTCTATACCAGTCAGGATTTTGTAGACCTCAATCATATCTCTCCTCAGCCATCTCTTTTCCAAGCTGAAGAGCCCTAACCTCTTTAGCTTTTTCTCATATGAGAGGAGTTCCATCCCCTTTATCATTCTGGTCGCACTTCTTCGAGCCGTCTCTAATTCTGCTATATCTTTTTTTTTTTTAAATACAGCAACCAGAACTGAACACAATACTCTAGACGAGGTTGCACCATGGAGCTATACAGAAGCATCATAGATTTCTCAGTCTTATTTATCATCCCTTTTGTAATAATTTCTTTTTTTTTTAATTTTTATTTATTATTTTAATAATTATACAAAGAATAAACTTCTTTGAAAAGATACACCAAATACAAACAATTCGCTCTTAGAGATATAGTAAATAATCAAATATACTCTTAATTTGGTTACTACAGTCCTCTAAAATGAGATTCAAGATTAAACAAAACCATCGGAAGCTGGTATTACTAATTAGAAACAGAGGAATATCAAGCAGTGGCACTCCTAAATTACAAAACCCAAAACCAATATGGAATTAACATGGTTCCCTTCTCTTATCAAGGAATGACCTCAATTGTTCAGGATCAAAGAATACATATTTTGTATCCTTGAATATCAAAAAACATTTACAAGGAAAACGTAACTGAAAAACTGCCCCAGCATTTAAGGATTCTTGTTTCATGAGCAGGAAATTTTTCCGCCTTTGTTGAGTCCATCGAGCTATGTCTGGGAACATAGAGACCTTGCCTCCTTTAAAATCAGGATGGATCTTTTTAAAATAAAGTCTCAATAAAAATTCCTTATCTTGCAAAAAAAACAAATGATATAATTAGAGTTGCTCTAGTCTCTGTATTGTCGACAGACCGCTCTAAAAAGTTCGACAAATCCAACTTTTCAGGAGAAGTGTCTTGTTTAGAAGTAGAAAGGGAGGGTTTCATTTCCAAATAATAAATTTTTTGAAGAGGGGGGATTGATTGATCTGAATAGTTATATATCTCTTTGAGAAATTTAGCAAACATGTCCTTCGGAGCAACAAACTGAGACTTAGGAAAATTTAGCAGTTGTAGATTCAAATTTTTTGACAAGTTTTCCATATTTTCTATTTTCCTTTGAAGAGAAACACAGTCTCCCAACATGTGGGTCTGTTGTTGCGATATTTCCCCAATTCGCGTCTGTAAGTTAGTTTGCTTTAATATTATCCCCTCCATTTGTCCTTTGATAGAGTTTATCTGTGAAGCATTATTCAAGGATAATGTTATAAAAGAGGTACAGACCTTGTGGAGGGATTCCAATGCTGTCCAGATTGATTCCAGTGACACTACTGCGGGCTTTACTAGGGGTTGATTCGCCGATATGCAAGCAGAAATTTCTTCTGGCGTCGTTGTTACAGGCAATGCCTCCATAGTTTCCCCTATAGATGTTTCTAGCGTCCGCTGGACTCCCTTGGCTAATCCCAAGTTTTCTCCAGGCTTCGCAGTCAGTTCCTGAGGGCGCCGCTCCTTCGAATCTTCACTTCCAGTTTGATTTGGTACAGCCCTTCCGGAAACATGCGAAAGCGTCGGGGTTGAAGGTCCTAACGGACTGAGCGAAAGTTCGCTCTCCTGAGCGGGGCTCCTCCCTGCCTCGCTAACGGAAACGTTCGCGATCGGAGTAGATGCCAGAAATGCAGTCAAAGTTTGCTGCCCAGGCAAGGTAGGATTCTGCTTTGGGAGAGGCGGTCCCCTTAGCTTTCCTTTCCTTTTCGGCATGTTTAAGAGGAAATATTATTTTAAAAAAAGACAAATTCTGGGAGCGTCTTTACTACACGTCCTGCTCGGACGCCATCTTGAATCTTTCAAAACCCCTTTTGTAATAATTTCTAGCATCCTGTTTACTTCTTTGGCCGCCGCCACACACTGGGCAGAAGATTTCGGCGTATTACCTACAATAACACCTAGATCCTTTTCTTGGGTGCTGAATGCCAAGATGAACCCTAGCATCACGTAACTATGATTTGGATTGTTCTTCCCAATGTGCATTACTTTCCATTTGTCCACATTAAATTTCATTTGCCATTTGGATGCCCAGTCTTCCAATTTCTTCAGGCCTTCCTGCAATTTTTTCACAGTCAGCGTGTGTTTTAACAACCTTGAATAGTTTTGTATCATCTGCAAATTTAATCACCTCACTTGTTGTTCCAATTTCCAGATCATCTATAAATATGTTAAATAGTAGTGGTCCCATACAGATCCCAGTGGCACTCTACTACTCACCCTCCTCCATTGGGAGAAATTACTATTTAATCTTACCCTCTGTTTTCTGTCCAATAACCAATTCCTAATCCACAACAGAACATTGCCTCCTATCCCATGACATTTTAATTTTCTCAGGAGTCTCTCATGAGGCACTTTGACAAAAGCTTTCTGACAAGTCTCACCTTTATCGACATATTTATTCATGCCTTCAAGGAAATGATGCAAATTGGTGAGGCAAGACTTCCCTGCATCTAGTGGATTCATAGTGGGCAATTTTTAGACTGGGGAGGACCAGAAGATGGTCATTCAGAGAACGATGAAAATGAGGAGGAGAATAAGGGATTGTGAGGCAGGTAAGGTAAATTGGGAAGTCCAGAGCAAAAGGCATGGAACTTGAGAATAGCTATTTTATAAATAATGCACTGCTTGATGGGTAACCAATGATACTGTTTCAAAAAAGGAGTAATATGATTTGATAAATGGGCATAGCATAATATTCTAATTGCAGTATTATGAAGTGTTTGTAATTTTTTCAGTGAAGATTGAGGTAAACCTGCATATACAATGTTGTAATAATCCAATCAAGAAATCAAGAAAAAAGGAAAGCAATACCATATGGAAATCTTTCTGACTAAAATAGTGATGCACAATTTGGAGTTGACGAACGGTGAAAAAAGATGTCTTAGCTAAATGTGCTATGTGAGATTTAAAAGAGAGGGCAGAATTCCAAATGATACCCAGATATCTGAAAATGGTGACTGGGATAATTTGAGTTCCAAACAGAGCGAGGGACATGGAGGGATGTGTGAAGTAGCCTGTGAACCAGCAGGCAATTGTTTTTTTTCTAGGTTTAGGACTAAGAGATGGTCTTTCAACCAAAGGGCAATGTTATCTACACAAGTCTAGAGGGGACTAATCACCAGAAAGGTAGGAGAACTCAAATAAGTGGGATAAATGAGAAGGATGTCATCTGCATAATAATAGGACAAAATCCCATAAGACTGGATAAGGGTGACAAGAAGGCTTAAAAATAGGTTAAATAGAAGAGGGGAAAGAATTGAGCCCTGGGGGACGCCACAGTGGAGCTTCTTGGTAGTTGAAGTGGACGAAGATGCATGAGCCTGAAAGGTACGATGTGAAAGAAATGATTGAAGCCAAGCAAAGACTTCACCTGAGATACCGAGCAAGACAAGATGGAAGAGTAGCAAAGAGTGATTGACGAGATCAAAGGCTGCACTAAAATCAAGGGAGACAACCAGGATTAGTCTATGTTGATCAATGTGGCTATGAATCTCACTAAGCATTGCTGCCATTACATGCTGACTCTCCCATTTTTCTGTGTGTTCCGTAATTTTATTCTTTATAATAGTATCCACTATTTTACCCAGCACTGACAGTGTGCATACATTTTTTGATTATGATTCTTTTCATGCCCTTGTTTTCTCTTTACTTATTTCCAAAACTGACTGTTGCAATATTATTTTTGCAGGTTTAGCACAAGCTGCATTAAAAAAAGCTACAAACTCTAATTTGCCATGCAAAGAAATATGATTCTGATTCACCACTTCTTAGTGACCATCACTGGCTGCCCGTACCTTTCCGTATCCAATAGAAAGTTCTCTTACTTGCCTGTAAGTCTTTTCAGTTTGGATGTCCATCATATCTTTCATCTCTTACAATACCTTACTCTCCTGTCTTCGCTCCATTAATGATCACCGAATGGTGGTTCCAGGGCTTAGACTGTCTAAATATGAGCATACATTATCTAGCCTTCTATTATCTAGTGCCAGCAGCTTGGAATATTCTTCCTTTAGATATTCGTAGAGAGCTATCCCTTCCTAAATTCAAATCAACTATTAAGGCCTGGTTTTTTAGGCAGGCTTTCCATGCCTTCAATAGTGGTTAAGTTGTGTTGATGTTTTCCGCCTTCCCTTCCTTTTATCCATCCCCTCCCAATTGTTATCTCATGTTTTTTCCTTTGATTGTTGAATGATTGGTGTTTTCTCTGTTCCCGCTTTCCTATCTGAAATTGTAGTTCCTTTTCTGCTCCTCACTATTTTCTTTTAGTCTGGAACCCACTTAGTTCTGCGCATCAATCAAAGCGGTATATTAAATGCAAATAAAGAAACACTGACACTATTCTATAACTTGTGTGTGCAACTTTGTGAGCTAAGCATCAAACAGTGCCCTCAAGTTTATAGAATTAGGGAGATAGTGGAAAAAGTAATTGCTCCTATAGCACGCCTCTTATCCCCAAGAAGGAAATCATTAATAAATATATGTTCAATATTCAACTGCTGCAGTCAGCGGTTCTTTAAACACCAGATGCGGCAGTCAAAAAATATCCGAATATTCAGTGGCACTTTCTGTGTAGTGGGTGGCACTGAATATCCAACCCTTATAATTATCTGGACTTGGGTCCCCAACAATTGCTCTAATGACAGTTCATCTAATGGATCAGTTGGTCTACAAGACACTTGGTCAAATGGTACAATTGGTCTAATGGCTCAGTTGGTCTAAAGAAAAGAGGAGACAGGACACTGATGCAAAAATCAGTGTCATTTTGCAAGTAAAAACTACAGCAGGATACAGGTAGAAAGTTAATACGAGAAAATTAAAAAGCATGAAAGATTGTCAATGTTGTTCTAAAAGCGCAGATTGTGGGCAATGCCACCTAGGGGTAATGGCTTGGATTAGATTAAAGCATGTGGCATATTCTCATTATTGACCCACCTTTTTCCTGGCTTTGCTTAGTCTGCCCTTGAGGGGCGGGCTGTGGCAGTGCCTGCTACTCATCAAGGAACAGCAGTTGTTGATGCTGTTATTCATCTCCATTGTGAGTTGTGGAGGTCGGTGGGGGGTTGCTTAGGTGGATCTGAGAGCTAGATAAGGCGCTGTGTTCTGCTGAATTGAGGGTGCAGGAGGAGTGGTGGGATGGACAGTCCGAGATGTGATGGCTGGGTTGCTTCCTGGGGGGCGAGAAGGCAGAAGACAAGCTGTTGGAGGGGTACTTGAGTCTGCAAGAGCACATGGTTCCAGAGGTGCTGCTATGGTGGTGTTCCCAATCATGGGACTATTGGTGCCCATGGTGTCTGTGTCAGGACTTGTTGTAAGGTGGAGTGTGAAGAAGAGGCATGATGTAAATCCTTGTGTGGGCTCTTCTGTCCCTGCTGACTGCTGTGTCTCCTATTTGTTGTCTGGTGTCCAGGGTAAAGTCAGCTGTGCTCCTTCTGCTGCCTCAGGTCCCGATGAGAGCCTGCAGTTTCCATGAAGCTTTCATCTGCTGCTCTGTGCTGTGGGTGTGTGGCAGGCACAACTCTGGCACAGGTGAGAGGTTGAGGTCTTGCACTGGTAGGGATTCCTTTCTTGACTCCAGGGGGTGTGGTCAGGAAGATGACATTGGTGCTGACGTCAGCGCTGAAGCGATGAGTATGCCCCAGAGGATGTTTCCTGGCTTTGATTGGGCCAGTGCAGCAGCCACCCATCATGGCCGACATCTGGCTCCTGCAGTAAAGGGCCTAATGCGGGGTACAAATGTAACAAAAAAAAAAAAATAGCAGCAAAGCTCCAATGGTAGCATTGGCTGGGATGAGAGAGAGGCCAGGGGGTAGAGCTGGAAGACTTGCTGGTGAGAACAGCACAATGGAGGGCTCTGGACCACTTCTCTGTACTGGGAAGGGGCAGGGAGGCTTGCCTGTGAGAATAGCATGGGCATGGGATTGTCCCAGGAAAGAAAATCCCCAGCAGGACATGGGGAGAGGGGGGGAAGACTGCAGTCAAGGCCACTTTTCGGCTGCTGTTCAAGTTGTTGTTACTGTTCCAGTTATATGGGCATCATGCAAGGCACACACTAGCTATTTTAAAAGCACAGGTTGGCAATGCCATGTAGTGTTAATTTCTTGATTAGATTAAGGCATTTGGCATATTCTCATATTGACTTTAAAAAATTAATCTGCCACATGATATATTTATGACTTCTTTCATTTTCAGACCAATTGTCTATTAGACGAATGAACTATTAGATGAATTGTCTCTTTGGACGAATAGGTCTTTAGACGAATTGTATCCTTAGACCAATTTTTATTAGGCAAATTGTCAGCCAAATTGTACCAAACCCCTGGCTCTGCCCATTCTCCACCCTGGTTCTATCCAGATACTGCTGAAGCAGTCTGTAAGGATATTTGAAGGTACTATCCGGATAGTGCAGAACTGGTCTGTGAGGATACTCAGAGGTACTATCCAGGCAACGCTTTTGAATATCCTGGTCAGCAGCACTTATCTGAATAGTAGATGCTCTTATCCAAATAAGTGCTTTCAAATATTGCCCTGCTCATATCTAAATTCTAGACTCCCCATAATCACTGGTTTGTAATAAGCGTTTTCCATACATTCCCTGTGTACATCAATAGTTAATAGCATTCATTGAAAACTCTGATGGCACTTTCAGAGTCTAGTGTGCTAGGTTTTCACATGCTACAGGAAGACAGTCAGCCTCTCCCTATGGAAAGCACCTCTACAGCCAGATCACTTTCACACTGCCTCAACAGTAAACTGCAAAGACAGATGTCGCCACTGCTTTGCACTTCATCCTTCAGGGTGTACTGTAGACTTTGTGCTGAAGGTTTCTGTAACCCGAGGCCTGTAGAATGGCAGGCTGACAGCTGGGACCCATTGAAATGGGCGCTTATCTGGTTACATGGCATGTTGATCCCACTTGATCCCACATTAGTCCTTAATATAACTTTGAAATCATATGTGTGACTCCTTTAAGGGGGAGATGGAGAGAGAGAAAGAATCCTTTTTTTCTGCTTCTCTGCACCTTTCATAGGCAGAGCAATTGTCAAGATTTTTTTAGTAATTTTGGTCAGGCACAATGCAAGACTAAATGATGCCAAGGTAAAATATAGCAAAATAATGCTCAAAAATGCTTAAAATTAAATGTAAGAAAGTGAATGAAGATTTAGCCATCTTCTCTCCTTGGACCCTGCCCAGGTTTACTTTGTGCAGTGCACACTGGTGTGGTTTGCATTGTCTTAAAGGGCATATGAAATGTTTTGATGATTTTAATACATGATTTCTAGCAAACAAATTAAATACAGCTTGTCTAAAGATACCAAAAATGAGATTCCCCAGTTGCAAAGAGAATGTGGGATTGACTGTTAATCAAGATTACTGGGAAATCTTCAATCTATAAAGTTCAGTTTCATGTAAAATGTTTCAGGGAACAGATATGTCAAAAAGATCATTTCTGATCAGTCTCTTCTATATATGACCAAAGAACGTTCTCTGCTCTTTGCTCCCTATTTGTGAATAGATCCCTGCATGTGGAATTAGAAATCCTGGATGTGATCTGATTCCTGATGACTCCGAGTGCGAGCACACTTCATGTGACTGGATTCCTCTATACATGTGCTGTTATTTTTGAGAAAAGGTGAACAGCCTGGTATGATGAGGTGGGAATCTCACACAGCCAAGAACAACCCAGCAATGAAGAAAACAGAGCCAGGGTGCTGTGAAAAGAATACCTGAGGTAAGGCTACATTAAGAAAGAACAAGAGGGTGCTGGGAGTAGGAATAGGCAGTGGCGTTTCTAGAGGGGCTGACACCCGGGGCGGATCGCCGATGCGCCCCGCCCCCCCGGGTGCAGCGCCCCCCCCCCCCCGGCAAAAGAACCCCCGATCCCCCGGCGAAAGAACCCCCCCGGGTGCACGCCGCTGGGGGGGGGGGTGCGCTGTGCGCCGTGCGCCTGCCGGCTCTTCGTTTTCATGCTCCCTCTGCCCCGGAACAGGAAGTAACCTGTTCCGGGGCAGAGGGAGCATGAAAACGAAGAGCTGACAGACGCACGGCACCCCCCCAGCGGCGTTCACCCGGGGCGGACCACCCCCCTTGGTACTCCACTGGGAGCAGGACTTTTTTGAGGGGGTACTTGGGGGGTACTGAGTACCTGCACCTTTTCCATTGTCCGCTAAAATTGACCCATGGTCCCCAAGTTTTAACGAAAGAGGTCAGGCTCTAAAACACATCAATTCTGCCTTGTCATAGATTCGGTGACTGGTTGCTGGAGGCCTGGCTATTGTGGGGTGGGTCCCTCAGTGATCACCCCCATGCCTGAAGGGTGGCCTGGCATTTGAATACCAGCAACGTTTTCGCTAGAAAAAAACGCACTGAGTAGGAGACAGCATTAGAGAATACCTGCGAAGCTAATTAGAGCAGAGTTTTTGCTGAGTTAGAAGACTGCCCAGATAAGCCTGCCAGGAGGCAGACAGCAGCCAGAGACACAAGAATCAATGGGTACAAGTCCATGCAAAGCAGAGAGCTCCAGGTAGAGATATCATTCATTCATTTCAGTATTTATATACCACTTAGACCTAAGTGGTTTACAGTTTCATTTTACAGGTACTGGGTCTGTCCCTAGAGGGCTCACAATCTAAGTAGTACATTATACAGTTGTACCTGGGGCAACAGAGGGTTAAGTGACTTGCCCAGGGTCACCCAGAGCCGCAGAGGGAATTGAACCTGGTTCCCCAGGATCTCAACTCACTGCTGACCATCAGGCAGTAATCCTGCACAGTTATCCTTGTAATGGTGCTTGAGAGTAATTAGCAGTGTGACAGAAGACAGCAGAGAAGGGGGTTTGTGTTTGCTGCCTTGAGTCAGCCTATGTTTAAATGTCTGTTGTACAGTCCGAAGTGACCTCTTCAACAAGGATCAGTAAGGGTGCTGTTATCTGTGACAAAGCAGAAACTGGAGCCACAAAAGACATTGCTAGTTGTAACACTGTCATTTTTTGGATAACTTGGAAGGTTTTGGAGAAGGTCATTAAGTGGTGATCTGTCAGAAACAGGGCTGTCAAGAGAATCGTGGGATCCAGCATGCCATATTCACTGGGACCCTAGCCCAGCTGAGGTTTGCTTCTGGCAGACAGAACAATCCTGTCACAAGCTGCCTTCTCTCCATATAGGAACACCATTAGTATTTTTTTAGTTTAGATAGTTGACATGGAGGATCATTTTCGATATGACGTCTAAGTCCGACTTTGGACATTTTGTACAAAATGTCCAAAATCTGAATAGGAAAGAACGTCATTTTCGAAAAATAAAAACATTTATCTTTTTTTTTTCAAGACTATTGTTTTGAACAAGGTTTTGTGCTTTGGATATTATGTTAAGTACATAAGTATTGCCAATCTTATGTAGCCTGCAAATTGGTGGGAAAATGTGGGATATGAATGCTACAAATAAAAATACTGGGACAGACCAAAGGTCCGTCAAGCCCAGCATCCTGCTTCCAACAGTGGCCAATCCAGGTCACAAATACCTGGCAAGATCTCAAAAAGTACAAAACATTTTATGATGCTTATCCCAGAAATAAGCAGTGGAGTTTCCCCAAGTCCATTTTAATAATGGTCTATGGACTTTTCCTTTAGGAAGCCATCCAAACCTTTTTTTT
Organism: Microcaecilia unicolor; assembly: GCF_901765095.1. NCBI lineage: Eukaryota > Metazoa > Chordata > Amphibia > Gymnophiona > Siphonopidae > Microcaecilia > Microcaecilia unicolor. The sequence continues at coordinate 201,491,931 of NC_044038.1, read as the reverse complement.
AAACCCTGCTAAGCTAACTGCCTTTACCACATTCTCTGGCAATGAATTCCAGAGTTTAATTACACGTTGAGTGAAGAAAAATTTCCTCTGATTCATTTTAAATTTACTACTTTGTAGCTTCAACGAATGCCCCCTACTACTAGTATTTTTGGAAAGAATATACAGACGCTTCACATCTATCCTTTCCACTCCACTCATTATTTTATAGACCTCTATCATATCTCCCCTCCGCAGTCTTTTCTCCAAGCTGAAGAGCCCCAGCCGCTTTAGCCTTTACTCATAGGGAAGTCATCCCATCCCTTATCATTTTTGTTGCCCTTCTCTGCACCTTTTCTAATTCCACTATATCTTTTTTGAGATGCGGTGACCAGAATTGAACACAATATTTAAGGTGCGGTTGCACCATGGAGCAATACAAAGCCATTCTAATGTCCTCATTTTTGTTTTCTATTCCTTTCCTAATAATACCTAACATTCTATTTGCTTTCTTAGCCTCCGCAGCACACTCAGCAGAAGGTTTCAACGTTTCATCCATGTTCGAAAAAAAAAAAAAAAAGAAGAAGAAGTGCAAAACATAGAAAATCAAGCCATTGGGATATAGGAGGAGCCAACACTTTTACCTGACATCCCAGGAAAGCAATGGGTCATCCTAGGGGGCACTTCTATGGGCTTCATAAAAATGCTCCCAGGTACACATCTCACCCTTGCTTCCTTATCAAGTCCCCTGAGCCCTCTAAAACCCACTGAACACCCCCTGCCCCCCTCCCCCACACTGTATGCCACTACAATAGCCCTTATGGGTGAATGGGGAACCTATATGTGGGTACAGTAGGGGTTTAGTGACTTTGGGAGGGGTCACAGTTTCCACCACAAGTGTGACAGATAGAGGGAGATAGGGACTCAAGTCCCCCGCTCCATAGTGTACTGCACTGACCACTACACTACTCCAGGGACCTGCATGCTAATAGACCTGACTTTAACATCTGAGGCTGTCATAGAGGCTAGTTAGTCATATTTTTATTCATGTTTTGGGGGGGTGGAAGGGGGTCAGTAACCACTAGGGCGTAATTGGGGGGTAATCCCTGATTCCTCCAGTGGTCATCTGTTCATTTAGGGCACCCTTTTGTGCTTATTCTCTTCTCCATCTCCCCTTTATTTTATCCCTCCTTACCCCTTTACTCCCAAATTATGCTATCCTATCCTGTCTACCCTCTCTTACACTAATCATACACTATCAAGTTCAACTTATAATGTTTTGAAATTTCTATTATATGACTTTCCATCTTATAATCGAAAGAGAAAAACGCCTAGATTTCGACCCAAATCGGGAGATAGACGTTTATCTCACAAAAACGAATAAATCGGTATAATCGAAAGCCGATTTTGGACGTTTTCAACTGCACTCCGTTGCAGATGCGGACAAAGTTGATGGGGGCGTGTCAGAGGTGTGGCGAAGGTGGAACTGGGGCGTGGTTATCGGCTGAGGAGAGATGTACCCGTTAGGGCGAAAATCGAAAAAATAAAGGCGTTTTTAGCGAACATTTAGGACACTTTTGTTGGACCCTTTTTTCACACGAACAGGTCCCAAAAAAGTGCTCCCCCAGTGGTCACTAACCCCCTCCCACCACAAAAAAATGATGTTTCACAACTTTTTATTTCCACCCTCAAATGTCATACCCACCTCCCTGGCAGCAGTATGCAGGTCCCTGGAGCAGTTGTTAGGGGGTGCAGTGGACTTCAGGCAGGTGGACCCAGGCCCATCCCCCCCTACCTGTTACAATTGTGCTGCTTAATGCTTAGTTGTCCAACCCCCCCAAACCCACTGTACCCACATGTAGGTGCCCCCCTTCACCCCTTAGGGCTATAGTAATGGTGTAGACTTGTGGGCAGTGGGTTTTGAGGGGGATTTGGGGGGGCTCAACACACAAGGGAAGGATGCTATGCACCTGGAAGCTCTTTTACCTTTTTTTTTTTTTTTGTAAAAGTGCCCCCTAGGGTGCCCGGTTGGTGTCCTGGCATGTGAGGGGGACCAGTGCACTATGAATCCTGACCCCTCCCACGAACAAATGCCTTGGATTTATTCGTTTTTGAGCTGGGCGCTTTCATTTTCCATTATCGCTGAAAAACAAAAACGCCCAGCTCACAAATTGTCGAATAAAACATGGACGTCTATTTTTTTCGAAAATACGGTTCGATTGTGCCCCTTCACGGACCCGTTCTCGGAGATAAACGCCCATGGAGATAGACGTTTTCGTTAGATTATGCCCCTCTTTGTATTTGAAATTACTATGTAAGCCGCATTGAGCCTGCATTGTGTGGGAAAGCGCGGGGTACAAATGTAATAAATAAAATAAATAAATAAATAAAAACAGCTCTAGCTCAAAACATCTTAGTTTTAGTTTTGTTTCGTTCCATTATGACTGAAAACCTTCTAAGTCTTAGGAACGTCCAAATCCCACCCTTAACACGCCCCTGGCACACCCTCTTGAGATTTGGATGCACTGCAAACAAACAGCATAGAAAAATGTCTAAAAAATAGGTTTTGAAAATACTGATTTGAATGTTTTTGTGAGGAAAAATGTCCAAATGCTATTTATGCCACTTTTTAGATAATTTTCTCTTTTGAAAACGAGCCCCAAAGTGTCCATCTTTCAACCTGTTAAAAAATAAAATAAAATGTGACTATTATTGAAGGAAAATAAAAATGGCTGGTGGTCTGTCATCAGATGAGAAGACTGTGGCTTAAATGTGAAAGGAGATAAGCAGTCAGTCTCTGAAGCAAAGGGCTGGCTACATTAAGCTGATCTGGGAAAACTCACTCGAAGCATAGCATTCATTATTTTTGTATTAATAATGTTCAAATACAAATGAAGGAATGATTAAATTAAACTCTCAATAATTACAGCAGCTCTTTTGATGACCTGAGACTCTGTTGTGTTACCATTTTCCAATGGAGAGTGGAGTGCCCTGACTAAGGGGATCTTTTACTAAGCCACGGTAGCATTTTTAGCTCGCAGTAGAAATCAGCTGGTGATAAACGCCGAGATGCCCAGGAGAGTAAATTGCAAAGCAGAATATGAACCTTGATTTTTCCATGTTGCTTCATATAATTTTTTCCCCTGAAACAACAGGACTCTTCCCCCCCAAAAAAATGTTGTTTTTTTTTCAAGTCATTAATAGTGCACACTCTTCCAAAAGAGTGCATACTTTTCTCAGAGTGCACATCAAACATATAAATGGCGAGTGACCGAACTCACTCGCAAATGCGCAGTAGAGACTTCCCTCTCTGTCCCGCCCCCGCGTCAATACGTGATGACGGGGGCGGGACAGAGAGGGAAACTGCGCTCCCCCCCCTGAGATCGCCGCCACTGGTAACCCCCCCCCCCTCCACCCGGCCCGGGCCCTCTGATTGCAATTAATTCAACTTACATCGCCGCAGCACGCAGATCAGCTGAGCTCCGGTTGGCCTTCCTTCCCTGCCTGTGTCCCGCCCTCGCTGATGGTACGTCACACAAGGGCGGGACACAGGCAGAGAAGGAAGGCCAGGCCGACTCAGCTGATCTGCATGCTGCGGCGATGTAAGTTGAATTAATAGCGAACAGAGGGCCCGGGCCGGGTAGAGGGGTGGCAGCGGCGGCGACTCTGGGGGGGGGGGGTTACCGGTAGCGGCGACCTCGGGGGGGGAGGGGGCAGCAGCGACCTCAGGTTGGGGCCTTGGAAAACCCCCATTCCAATAGTAGCCCGTTTTAACGGGCTCAACGGCTACTTATTTATAAAGAGAGTGCACTACATGCAAAGACAGTGCACTGTTTTGGACAGAGTGCACACTCTTTCCTAATAGTGCACGCAGGCTTAAACCAATATACATTTGTCACTAATGTGCATATTAATTTATTTATTTGTTACATTTGTATCCCACATTTTCCCACATATTTGCGGGCTCAATGTGGCTTACATTTTACCGTGAAGGCATTCACCATTCCAGTACGGGATAAGTACAAAATGTTTTATTGGGGTATGAAAGATAAGATTCATATAAGATTCATATGTGCACGCTATCAGGAAAGAGTGCACTTTGTTTGCAAATACTGCACACTTTTCACAAATAGTGCAACACTTTTCACGCTCTTTGTATAAGTTTGCACACTCTTAACAATATTGCTCCCACAACAAAAAGCTAGGGAAAAACCCCAAACAAAATGAAACAACATGGGAAAGAACACAACATGACCATTTGTGGTCTGTACACCCTTACCCTAAATTCTGAATAGGTCACCCACAGGTAGGCGTGCAATTTTGGCTATGGATCAGAAATATGTGTGTAAAGTAATTAGCTAACATGGCGGTAGCAATCAATAATTGGCCTTAACAAGAGCTAATTGGCAACAAATTAGTGGTTACATGCGTATCTGCTCTGCATCTATAACCCGCACGCCTAATTCATCTTGCATACAATTCCAAAGGGGGCATGGCCAAGGGAGAGACATTGGCAGGTCAAGGGTGGAGTTAGAGAATACTTCCATTTCCATGTCTAACTGACAGTAGCTAGACCAGCCTTTGGCAGGCATAAATACTCGTCTTTAAAGTTAGGCATGAAAATGACTTAAGCTAGTATTTTATAAAGATAGTTATGCACAGAGCTGCCTTTATAGAGTTAGTGCCATTTTATTTATTTATTTATTTATTGCATTTGTATCCCACATTATCCCACCTATTTGCAGGCTCAATGCGGCTTACAATGTAACGTTGTTGGTGGTAATAGATTAGAACGTAATCACTTATTGTTACATAGAGATATTGAATAACATAAGCAGATATTATAAAAGTAATAGCAGATATTATAAAATAGTTCTGAGTAAAGGTGTGGGAGCTGTATTCATTTATATTTGTTATTCTATGTGGTATGCCTTTTTAAAAAGATGGGTCTTCAGTGATTGGGTGCCCTATACAGAATTCTCCCCCTAGTTCTCAGCCCAGCTGTGAGGCTCCTCCTCTTCTGTTGGATAAATTCGAGCTCATGCTGGAGAAGAAATCTGATGCCCTTTCAATGCAGACTGAAAGGCGAATGTTGGATGGCTCGGTCCTGCAATGTGCCGAGCCCCACTTTACATAAAACATAGAGATCGCCACTGAGGTGTCTAGGTCGGGATATGCCCAGTTCTGGTGGTATTTTAGAAAAGAATCTGATGATGTAGAGCTGGGAGAGCACATGTATTTGCTAGTTTATGTACAGCAGGAGAAGCCATTTTACAAAGATTAACATAAGATAATTCAATGGCGGATACTTTTCAACTCACATGTATAGGTGTTGGCACTTACATGTATGTATATGTCAGCCATTTTGCAAACTATACATGTGAATGCAATTACTTAAATACAGAAGCCACCAGGGCTGGCTTAACCTATGGACCAGATGAGGCTCTGGCCCAGGGCATCGGAGATAGAAGGCACCAAATGCCTGAACCTTTGATGTCACTGGCTCTATAGGTTAAGCTGGCCCTGAGTTTACCTGGAGGTGTTGCAAATGCAGGGAAAAAAAGAAGAGCTGGCAACCCCCTTCCTTTTTGTTTCTCAGACCACCTTCCCCATCTACCTTTAAAGACAATTTTCCCTCCCAAACACAGTGTTTCACCTAATGCTACCCACATCAACCCCAGTATCTTCCTTCTGCTGCACCTCAGCCCCTCCTTTGACATAACTTCCTTTTCCCATAGGGGCACAGCAGAGGGAAGATGCAGGGGTCAATACGGGTAGCATTAGGTGAAAAACTGTCATATTCAGGAGGGAAAACTGTTTTTAAAGCTAGGCCAGGGGTGGCGTGCCAATGGGGGGGGCACACCAATGGGAGGGTACCAAACCAAAAGTTGACTCAGGGTGCCACAGTCCCTTGAGCTGGCCCTGGAAGCCACAATCTTTATTTTCAATTTGGAGGGGAAACTAAACAGAGGATTAAGGATGATGCCAGGAGCAGCTGTAAAGCCCCAGGTGAAACTACCAGGTCCTACTGGTCCATTCGCTTTATGAAATGAGAAATACACAGGTAGATTTTCGACCTGTCCAGACCCCATCTAAATCACACTCTGAACATGCCCATCTGCAATCTCTACATTGTGAGGACATCCATGTGTAAACGGAGCACTTTCTACTACTACTACTTATCATTTCTATAGCGCTACAAGGCATACGCAGCGCTGTACATCATACACAAAAGACAGTCCCTGCTCAAAGAGCTTACAGTCTAGATAAGACAGGTAAACAGACAGAACAATTAAGGGTAAGAGAATAAAGAGGTGAGGATAAAGGACAGGGCAAGTGAGTTAGGAGTCAAAAGCAGTGGTAAAGAGGTGGGCTTTGAGTTTTTTTTTCTAAAATTGGCCTTTACACATGGATGTCATTGCCATGTGTAAATGCCAGACTTTCCACATGGAAATTGCAAATAAGGCTACTAAAACAATCTCCATAGTATCCTAGGTCTGTCCTCTGATATGGAGATTTTAAAAAATGGGGCGGAATAAAGGTTAAGCAGTCTATTTGTTCTCCAGAGATGTAGGGTCTGCCACCGGTACAGAATCTCACTGTTCAGCCTGCTCTATAAAATAACATTTAGCCTTTTGCCACTAAACCTTCTTGTGCAAATGGTCTGAGAGGTTTAGTGATTAGGCATCACACAGAGGAAGGTGCAGAAAAATGTAAATAGGTCAAACTGTTAAGACACAAATTGAACAGTGAATGTATCAGAGTTTTGCATTTTTAGTGACAAGGTCTTTTTTTCTCCAGATTTCTTGATAAAATATTAGAACGAGTACTCAGGTTTTGATTAAATGTCCAGTTAGTACAAAAAACTCTTATGCAAAATTGTCTTCATCTTGCAAGGGAGGGGTGAGAAGAGCTTAGAGCTCAGATTCATCCCGGTTTTAATATATTGGTTACAAAGGATAGTGATAGGAGTGTACCAGGGGCATAGCCAGACTTCGGCAGGAGGGGGGTCCAGAGCCCGAGGTGAGGGGGCACATTTTAGCCCCCCCCCCCCGGTGCCACCGACTCCCCCGCCATTTTTTTACCCTCCCTGCCATTTTTGACCCCCCACCCCACCGCCGTTTGACCCCCCCGGCACTTGACCCCCTTCCCAATGCCGCCAACCCCTCCCCGCCGCTGCCATCATCACCGTCAGGTACCTTTGCTGGCAGGGGTCCCCAACCCCGCCAGCCAAAGTCCTCTTCTCCGGCGCGGCCGCGTTGCTGATCTGCAAGGCTTCTGTTTCTGTGAGTCTGACATCCAGACTCACAGAAACAGAAGCCTTGCAGATCAGCAATGTGGCCGCGCCGGAGAAGAGGACTTCGGCTGGCGGGGGTTGGGGACCCCCGCCAGCAAAGGTACCCGACGGTGGCAACGGAGGATTGGCAGCAGGAGAGGGGGGTCGAAGGGATTGGCAGTGGGGTGGGGGCAGGTCCAAATCTATGGGGGCCCATGCCCCTGTGGCTCCATGTAGCTACATCCCTGGAGTGTACTACCATCCACATGGCCAGGATGAACAGATGGATATAGAAATGTTCTCAGAAATTGGGGAGGCTTAACAAACTAGATGACACAATAATAATGGATGATTCCAATTATCACGATATTGACTGGATAAATGCAGGGCTTTTTTTGTGCCGGTACGCACTGGTACGGCGTACTGGCACCTTTTTTCCCCCGGCGAGTCCTGCACCCTTTCTCTCACTCTCCTACTTACTGTTTTTTTCTAGGACTCGGCAGCGCGAACGGTGCAGGCAGCGATTAAGAGAGGTTGACAGCGTCGGAGCTTCCCTCTGTGAGTCCCGCCTATGCGGAAACAGGAAGTTGAAACAAAGTAGGCGGGACTCGCAGAGGGAAGCTCCGACGCTGCCAGCCTCTCTCAATCGCTGCCTGCACTGTTCGCGCTGCCTTTATTGCTTCTTAGCAGGCAGGCAGGCAGGCAGTGGAGAAGGAGGACGGGCTGGGGAAAGAAGAATCGATAGAAGGGGAGGGGAGAGAGGAGAATCACTGGACATCGATGTAAGGGGAGGGCAGGGGAGAGAGGAGAATCGCTGAACATGGATGGGAGGGGAGGGCAGGGGAGAGAGGAGAATCGCTGGACATCAATGGAAGGGGAGGGCAGGGAAGAGAGAATCGCTGGACATGGATGGGAGGGGAGGGCAGCGGACAGATGAGAATCGCTGGACATGGATGGGAGGGGAGGGCAGGGAAGTGAGAATCACTGGACATGGATGGGAGGGGAGAGAGGATGGTCACTGGACATGGATGGGAGGGGAGGGCAGGGGAGAGAGGAGAATTGCTGGACATCAATGGAAGGGGAGGGCAGGGGAGAGGAGAATCGCTGGACATCGATGGAAGGGGAGGGCAGGGAAGAGAGAATCGCTGGACATGGATGGGAGGGGAGGGCAGGGGAGAGAGGAGAATTGCTGGACATCAAAGGGAGGGGAAGGCAGAGGAGAGAGGAGAATTGCTGGACATCGATGGGAGGGGAAGGCAGAGGAGAGAGGAGAATCGCTGGACATCGATGTAAGGGGAGGGCAGGGAAGAGAGAATCACTGGACATGGATGGGAGGAGAGGGCAGGGGGGAGATGAGAATCACTGGACATCGATGGGAGGAGAGGGCAGGGGAGAGAGGAGAATCGCTGGACATGGATGGCAGAGGAGGATAGGGGGCAGAGAAGAATTGCTGGACATGGATGGGAGAGGAGGGCAGGGGAGAGAGGAGACATGCTGGACATGGATGGAGGGGAGGGAAGACAGGAAGGAGATGCACATGGATGGGAGGGGAGGGCATGGAAGAGAGAAGAAATGCTGGAAATGGATGGAGAGGAGAGCAGGAGATAGAGGAGAATTGCTGGACATGGATGGATGGAGGGGTTTGGGGGGAGAGAGGAGAAATGCTGGACTTGGATGGAGGTGGAAAGAGGAGAAGTGCTAGACATGGATGGAAAGGAGGAAAGAAAAAAGAAGAAGATGCACATGGATGGAGATGAGGGAAAGGGAAGAGAGGAGAAAAACTGCACATGGATGAAGAAAATAGGCAAAAGCTGGATCCACGTTATACCTCCTCCAGTCAATTCCACGGAGGAAGACACAGCTTTTACTTATGGATGTAAGGCAAGAAATGAAGAAGAAAGGAGGAAAGTAAAGAAATAAATGGAAAGGAAGCCCTGGAAACGGAGTTAAGAGAACAGATAGAGAGCAGCAAAATCAGAGACTGGGACCAATAAGGATAGAAAAACAATGTCACCAGAGAACAAAGGTAGAAAAAAATCATTTTATTTTCATTTTAGTGTTTGGAATATGTCCAATTTGAGAATTTACATCTGCTGTCTTATTTGCACTGGGTATACTGAAGCTGTAACAGCTTACAGAAATGATTTATAATGAAAAAAAATCACGTTATTTTTTTCTCCTATACTAGTATAATATTTCAATGGTGTCTGTTTATATGCGCCATGGCTGGTGTAAGGGGTGTGGCTAATGTGGGTGTGGCTATCATAGGGGTGGAACCATATGTGGTGACCCCTGCCCATAATGAGTACCAGTACCTTTTTTTCTACAAAAAAAAGCACTGGATAAATGTAACATCAGGGCATGCTAGGGAGATAAAGTTCCTAGATGAAATCAAGGACTGCTTTATGGAGCAGCTGGTTAAGGAACCAACAAGAAGGGGAACAATTCTAGACCTAATACTTAGTGGAGCAGGAGCACATGATCTGGTGCAGGAGGTAATGGTGCTGGGGCCACTTGATAACAGTGATCATAAGATGATCAGATTTTATATAATATCTAGCGTAAGTACACACAGGAAATCCAATGCATTAGCCTTTAACTTTCAGGGGAGGCTATGATAAAATTAGAAGAATGGTAAAAAAAAAAAAATCTTAGAGGAGCAGCAGCAAGGGGCGAAAATTTACATCAGGCATGGATGTTTTTCAAAAATACTGTCCTGGAAGCCCAGACTATATATATTCCAAGTATTAAAAAAGGTGGAAGGAAGGTCAAATGACAGCGAACATGGTTAAAAGTGAGGTGAAGGAAGCTATTAGAGCTAAAAGAGCATCTTTCAGAAAATGTAAGAAGGATCTGACTGAAAATAACAGGAAACAGCATAAGGAATGGCAAGTCAAATGCAAAGCGTTGATAAGAAAGGCAAACAGATACTTTGAAAAGAAGATTACATTGGAGGCAAAAACACATAATATAACTCTTTTAGGTATATTAGAAGCAGGAAACCAGTAAAAGAATCAGTTGGACCACTAGCTGACCAAGGGGTAAAAGGGGCACTCAGGGAAGACAAGCCCTTAGTGGAGAGATTAAATGAATTCTTTGCTTCAGTTTTCACTGAGGAAGATGTGGGAGAGATACCAGTGCCAGAAATGGTATTCAATGCTGATGAGTCAGAGAAACTGAAATAAATCTCTGTAAAACTGGAAGATAAAATAAAGAGTAGCAAATCACCTGGACCGGATAGTATACATCCCAGAGTATTGGTAGAAATGAAAATGAACTATGCAAATAAAGTATGGTACTGGAAGATTGGAGAGTGGCCAATGTAATGCCAATTTTTAAAAAGAGCTCCAGTGGTGATCTGGGAAATTATAGATCAGTGAGCCTGATGTCGGTGCTGGGCAAAATGGTAGCGACTGTTATAAAAAACAAAATTACTAAGCACAGATTAATGAGACAAAGCCAATATGGATTTAGTCAAGGGAAATCTTGCCTCACCAATCCATTACATTTCTTTGAAGGGGTGAATAAACATATGGATAAATGTGAACCGGTCGATATTATGTATCTGGATTTTCAAAAGGCATTTGACAAAGTACCTCAAGAATGACTTCTGAGGAAATTAGAAAGTCATGGGATAGGAGGTAGTGTACTATTGTGGATTTAGAACAGGTTAAAAGACAGAAAACAAAGAATAGGGTTAAATGGTCAGTATTCTCAATGGAGATAGTGGGGTTCCCCAGGGATCTGTGAGGTAACTTCCTGCTTTCATACAGGTGGGACCTGGCAGAGGGAAGGCTCCAATGCCAGCCAGAGCAGTATGTCTTAATCACTGCCAGCAAGCAAGCTAGGTTAGAAGACTCAGGAGGTGAGTGTGTGAGCGAGGGAGAAAAAGATGCTGGACTCGAGGTGGGGGGGGGATGAGGGAGAGAGGTACTGGCTGGAACCAGGAGGAAGGAAGGAAGGAAAGAAAGAAAGAAGAGGGCTATGGAGAAGGAGATGTGCTGGATCCTAGGAGGGGTCTAAAGGGACATGGAGATGTGCTGGACCTTAGGGAGGGGTATGAAGGGACATAGAGATGTACTGGACCTTGGGGGGGGCGGGGAGATGGAGGGTCATGAAAATGTGCTGAACCCAGTGAGGGCTGGAGGGACATGAAGATGTGCTGGTCTGGGGGGAGGGTGGAAGGAAATGAAGATGTGCTGGACCTGGGGAGGGCTAGAGGGACATGAAGATATGTTGGAAGTGATGGGGGCCTGGAGGGAGATGAAGACGTGCTGTTCCGGGGGGAAGTTGGAGAGATATGAAGATGTGTTGGACCTGGGGGAAGTTGGAGAGATATGAAGATGTGCTGGACCTGGGAAGGGTCTGGGGGAACATGCAGTGCTGGACCTGGGGAGGGGTGCTAGAGGGACATAAAGATTTGCAGGGTCCTTGAGGGGAGGTTGGAGGGACATAGAGATGTGCTGGACCATGGGGGAGATCTGAAGGGACATGGAAATGTGCTGGACCATGGAGGGGGGGCTAGAGGGACATGAAGATGTGTTGGATTTGAGGGTGGAGGCTAGAGGGACATGAAGATGTGCTGGACCTGGGGAGGGGGCTGGAGGGACATGAAGGTGTGCTGCACCTGGTTGGGGGGGGGGGTTGCTGGAGGGATAAAAAGATGTGCTGGACCCTGGAGTGGTGCTGGAGAGACATAGGACCTGGGGGGTGCTGAATGGACATGAAGATTTGCTGGACCTAGGCGATGGGCTGGAAGGACATGAAGATGTTCTGGAACCTGGAGGGAAGCTGAAGGGACATGGAGATGTGCTGGACCTCCTAGGGAGGGGACATGGGAGAGAAGAGACAGAGACCATGTTGGGAGGGTAGAACAGAGGAGGAGAGACAGCAGACCCTCAGACGGAGAGAGGAAGTTATGCCACACGATGGAGGGCAGAGAAGAGCGAGGGAGAGATGCTGAACCCAGGGTGTGGGAGGAAAGGAAGAGAGAGGGACAGGGCACAAACAAAAGATGCTGGGCATGGAGTATGAATGGACTCAGGGTGATACTGGAAAAAGGGTGGGATAGAATCAAAGAATTGTTGATCACAGGGGTAAGGATAGGGACACAGAGGGGAAATGCTGAATATAAGGGGAGGAGACAAGGAAGTGGGAAACAGAAAAAGACTCAGCAGGTGACAAAATTATACCAAAAGTCCTTAAGCTGTACAAAACACTCTTCTTTCTTAAGAGATTGAAAATATAAGGGAAGGACAGGGACAATAAGAGGGAAGATGCTGAACATGGTGGTAAGATAGGAATATGGACACAGAGGAAAGAAGCCGGACAGGACAGATAGGGACAGAGAAAAGATGGATGGCAGACATGGAAAGGGAAGAAATTTCAAATAGACAGGAGAACCTGAAAAGGCAGGAAAAGCAGAAGAGACACAGACCAAATTGGATGGAAAAAATGCTCAAACTACAAAGCTAGGGGGAAAATAGTTTATTTTGAATTTAATAATTGCACCATGTCAGCTTTGGGAAATGTGCATTTCCATTTGTTTCTCTGGTATTTCTATACATGCAGAGTCTGACTCCTTGAGGTTTCCAGTTTAGTTTTTTGCCTTCATATTTCTATTACTGATTTGTAGTTCTTTGTTTTATATTTGTTGAGGGTCTGTCTGTTTTTTGCCTGTGTGAGCAAGGTGCAGTATTCTGCTACCATATAGCTTTTGTGAAGAGATTTGGAGCAGTCCCGTTTGTTCTGCTTTCTCACTAGATGGTGTGTTCTTTATATTGGTATTTTAGGCACAGTATAATGTTTACAGTGCTGCCTTTTCACAGGTAAGGTTGTTGCTCTTTGAGTTCTGTGAAAAAAAAAGGACCAAGTAAAGTCGGCCAAGTGTTCGTCAGGGACGCCCTTCTTTTTTCCATTATCAGCCGAGGACGCCCATGTGTTAAGCATGCCCCAGTCCCACCTTCGCTACGCTTCCGACACGCCCTGGGAACTTTGGTCATCCCTGCGTCGGAAAGCAGTTGAGGGCACCCAAAATCGGCTTTCGATATTGCCGATTTGGGCGACCCTGGGAGAAGGACGCCCATTTCCAGATTTGTGTCAAAAGATGGGCGCCCTTCTCTTTCAAAAATGAGCCCAATAGTAACATAATACATGATGGCAGATAAAGACCTGTATGGTCCATCCAGTCTGCCCAACAAGAAACTCATTTTACATGGTCTGTGATACTTTATGTGTGTACCCAAGTTTGATTTGTCCTTGCCATTCTCAGGAAGATGGACTTGGGAAAATCCATTGCATATTTCTAGGATAAGCAGCATACAATCTGTTTTAATCATGGGATCTTGTTAGGTACTTGTGACCTGGATTTGCCACTGCAGGAAACAGGAAACTGGACTTGACAGATCTTCAGTCTGTCCCAGTATGGTAATGCTTATGTTCTTAGGATTCAGAAAGGGGGAGATGACTGTTGTTGTGGCACTCTTACCATGCTGACACCTCCACACTCTCTTATCTCGGAGTTCCCAAGCTCCAGCCCTGTTAGTACATTCCTACCCACTGATGTTTCACCACACTAGTAGCTTTTCATCTCCTGATCTTCAGGCATGCTAGTTCCTTTTCATTTCCTGATCTCCAGTGACATTAGAGTTTCTTCATTCATTATCTTCAATCAGGCTAGTATCTCTTCATCCCGTGATCTCCAGTCATGCAGTTACCTCTTCACTTCATCCCCTGATCTCCAGTCATGTTGATATCTCTTCATCCCCTGATCGCCAGTTATGCTGGTACCTTTTCATCTCCTGATCTCCAGTCACACTGGTACCTCTTCATCCCCTGGTCTCCAGTCAGTCTTTGTAAGTTGCAGTCCTGTTCTTCCTGTTTTTCTTCTGCTGTTTTGTCCTCTATATCTCTCTCCATATAACCCTTTTGGCTGTTGTAATACTACTTTCTCCTATTGTGGTTCTCCCCATGTATCTTTCCCTTGTTCAACTGCTTTTTGTTTACTCTGGAGCTCATTTTCAAAAAAGAAAAACATCCAAAAACTGGCATGTCTGCATCTGGATGTTTTTTTCGAAACAAAAGGTCCAAATTGATATTTCCAAAACCAAATTTTACATGTTTTTCTATGACGTTGGTCAGAAATACATTCAAATCACAAGGGGGTGTGTCATGGGCATGTTAAGGGCGGGTCTGGGCATTCCTAACACTTGGACGTTTTTCAGCCATAATGGAACAAAATAAAACTGTCCGGGACTAAAACTAAGACATTTTGGATTAGACCTGTTTTTATAATGAATAAAGCACAAAATGGTGCCCTGAATGACCAGATGACCACTGGAGGGAATCAGGAATGACCTTTCCTTACTCCCCCAGTGGTCTCTAACCCCCTCCCACACCTAAAAAATGTGATTTAAAACATTACTTACCAGCTTCTATGCCAGCTTCAGATGTAATACTCAGGTCCATTAGAGCAGCATGCAGGTCCCTGAAGTAGTGGTTGGTGCAGTGTACTGCAGACAGGTGGACCCAGACCCATACCTCCCCCTACCTGTTACACTTGTGGAGGAAACTGCGAGCCTTCCAAAACTCATCAGAAACCCACTATACCCACATATAGGTGCCCCTTCACCTGTAAGGGCTATGGTAGTGGTGTACTGTTGGGGGTAGTGGGTTTGCGGGGGGCTCAGCAGACAAGATAAGGGAGCAATGGTGAAATGTGTACCTGGGAGTATTTTATGAAGTCCACTGCAGTGCCCCCTAGGGTGCTCTATTGCTTTTCTGGGATGTCAGAGGGACCAGTCTACTAAAAATGCTGGCTCCTTCTACAACCCAATGGCTTGATTTTGTGTGTTTTGCACTTGGACCTTTTTTTTTTTTTAATGGACCAAAAAACAAAACGTCCAAATCACAAAACCTTGTTCTAAACAGTATTTTTTTTTTTTTTTTAAATGATAGGCATTTTTCTTTTTTGAAAATGACCTTCCTTCCTATTCAGATTTTGGACATTTGTTTTGCAAAATGTCCAAAGTCGGACTTAGACATCATATCGAAAATGCCCCTCCATGTCTATTATGTATTGGTTTAATTTTTGCTTTGTTTTGTTCTTTTATTTTCATGTACCTCCAACCCCATTATTACTGATTTGAATTGTAAACCACTTAGATGTCTTACGTATGCATAGAGGTATATCAAAAATAAAATTGAATTTGAGCTTGCTGATATCTCTTTAACCCCTGATCTCGAGTCATGAAGATACCTCTTTATCTTTGATATCTAGCTATAAAGAAGAAAGTAGGGACATCAGGCAGTGCACTCACCCCCTTATATGGTAGAGACCATTGCCGGTGACTGAAAAATTTGTACTATGTGAAGTGCCTGTGAGTAGCTGAAGTCTCTCTTTAGTCACTCAGTGCAAGTGTTTTTCTAGTATACAAATCTTTACTCTGAATAGACCCTATATGTTACATACTAAATGATATTTTTAAGATAAAAATTTGTATTCGTGCTGTCACTACTTTTGTGATTTTATACCCACCCCCCTTCAGGGTCCAGTACATAGTAAATGATGGCAGAAAAAGACCTGCACGGTCCATCCAGTCTGCCCAACAAGAAAAACTCATATGTGCTACTTTTACCTTGATTTGTATCTGCCATTTTCAGGGCACAGACCGTAGAAGTCTGCCCAGCACTAGCCCCGCCTTCCACCACCGGCTCTGCCACCCAATCTCGGCTAAGCTTCTGAGGATCCATTCCTTCTGAACAGGATTCCTTTATGTTTATCCCACACATGTTTGAATTCCGTTACCGTTTTCATCTCCACCACCTCCTGCGGGAGGGCATTCCAAGTATCCACCACTCTCTCTGTGAAAAAATACTTCCTGACATTTTTCTTGAGTCTGCCCCCCTTCAATCTCATTTCATGTTCTCTAGTTCTACCGCCTTCCCATTTCTGGAAAAGGTTAGTTTGCGGATTAATACCTTTCAAATATTTGAACGTCTGTATCATATCACACCTGTTTCTCCTTTCCTCCAGGGTATACATGTTCAGGTCAGCAAGTCTCTCCTCATACATCTTGTAACGCAAATCCCATACCATTCTTGTAACTTTTCTTTCCACCGCTTCAATTCTTTTTACATCCTTAGCAAGATACGGCCTCCAAAACTGAACACAATACTCCAGGTAGGGCCTCACCAACTACTTATACAGGGGCATTAAAACCACATGAACGGAAGGGAAGAGGGGAGACGAGATAAATTTGAGAAGGAGGCAGAGAAATTGAAGAAAGCTGAATGCGAAAGATCAGTGCCAAACAGATATAGGGCAGGAAGTGAGAAAAAACATTGCAAATGGAAAGGAGGCCCTGGAAACTGAGTTAAAAGCACAGACAGAGGAAAGCAGAACCAAAGATTGGGAACAAGATGATTGGAATAATAAAATCACCAGACTAGAAAAGTAGGAAAAATGATTTTATTTTCAGTTTAGTGATTGAATTATGTCAGTGTTGAGAATTTGCATGTGTCTGTTTTATTTTGCACCGTACAGGAGGACATGCATTTCTTTGTTTCTCTGGTATTGCATGACATGCAGAGTCCTGTATCTCTGCTTTCAGTTTGTGTTTGCATGTTCGTTCTGTACTTGCAGCTTGTTTCAGTTGCCCAGTAACAGGTATATTGGTGCTGTAATGTATTTCAGAAGCATATTTAAATGAAATAACTACTTCTGAAGGTTACAGGTATGGGTGGGGATGGAATGGATCTTAGCAGGGACAGGCGGGTTAGATTACAGTGGTGTGCCTCGATAATGTTTGCACCTTGTAAGTGTGCCACAAGATGAAAAAGGTTGAAAATCACTGATTGCACAGATCATCTCAGGCTTCTTGAAAGCCTGATACTGCTGCCATAACTGTTGCTCTATGCATGTTACCTGGATGCTTTCTTGGAAATGTGATGCAATCATATCACTGCTGTTTTTTTTTTTTTTATAATTACCATGTAGGTTACTCCACATCTTCATGTACCTCCACCCCCCCCCCCCCCCCCCAGGGTCCCACACATTTTTATGTTCCTCCAGCCCTAGGTTAGCTTTCCATTTCTAAATCCACATGCCACTTAAACAGTTAAAGTTAATTGAATATTTTCCAGTTAACTAATATTTTTCATACCTCACACTAACAGTATTTGTTTTTGTCTCACCTAGAATGTAAACTGCACTGAACCCTGGAAAGGGGGTATTAACGGTACACAAGAACTGATTTGAATTAAATAAGAAAATCAAAAGATAACTACTACTTAAGTTGCTGGTTTTGACTATACATATTTAAAGTGAATTGTAAAATGTATCCAGTTATCTTTAGGATGGATCTTTTGTCTCAACCAAATTAAATTGGTAATGTTTAACCAGATAGTGCTGGATTTTGGTGCTCTCTGGTTAAAGTTAAATCACACCCCCCTGTACGTTTCCTCATCTTCCTATATTTAACCAGTCAGCTTTTATTCATAAAAATGAGGTGCTTTTCCCATGATTGGTGGGATGAAAAGTTTCAAAAGTTGAGATTTGTCTGGACAAATCTTTTGAATATGGACCCCACTGCAATTTACAATGACTTCATATTCAAATGTTACCAAACCCATTACTCTCCATACGCATTTATTTATCTTCTAGGGAGCAATCATGAAATCCTAATATTCATGCTTATGACAGGGAGGCGGGCCTTTCTTACATTGCATTAAAGTGTCCAAAAGGACATCTCCAAATGAACTATTAGGGGGAAATAGGTTTAATACAAAGTACCACAACTTTAAGTGTTGCTAATCCCAGAATCAGTGATGCAACAAATTCAGTTCAGTTCTGGTCGCCGTATCTCAAAAAAGATATAGTGGAATTAGAAAAGGTTCAAAGAAGAGCGACCAAAATGATAAAGAGGATGGAACTCCTCTCGTATGAGGAAAGGCTGGTTAGGGCTCTTCAGCTTGGAAAAGAGACAGATGAGGGGAGATATGATTGAGGTCTACAAAATCCTGAGTGGTGTAGAACAAGTAGAAGTAAATTGATTTTTTACTCGTTCCAAAAGTACAAAGACCTAGGGGACACTCAAGGAAGTTACATGGAAATATTTTAAAACAAATAGGAGGAAATATATTTTCAGTCAACGAATAGTTAAGCTCTGGCACTCTTTGCCGAAGGATGTGGTAACAGTGGTTAGCGTATCTGGGTTTGAAAAAGGTGTGGTTAAATTCCTGGAGGAAAAGTCCATAGTCTGCTATTGAGACAGACATGGGAAGCAACTGCTTGCCCTGGGATTTGTAGCCTGGAATGTTGCCACAATTTGGGTTTCTGTCAGGTACTTGTGACCTGGCTTGGCCACTGTTTGGAAAACAGGATACTGGGCTAGATGGACCATTAGTCTGACCCAGTATGGCGACTCTTATGTTCTTCTTATGTTTTCAAGAGCTGTAGGAATGAACTGATCTTACAGCTATAGGCAACATAGACGGTCAGTAGCCAACTGTTTTGGAGAGGCTAAAGGGGGCGGAGCTTGCCTCCGTGGCGACGTCAATGACGTCACGTCGCTGCCAAGGGGGTGGAGGGGCGGAGCTTACCTCCGTGGCGACGTCAATGACGTTGCGTCGCTGCCAAGGGGGGTGGAGGGGCGGAGCTTACCTCCATAGCGACGTCAATGATATCGCGTCGCTGCCAAGAGGGCGGAGCTGACCTCCGTATTCTCCTTGAAGCGACGTCAATGACCACACGCGCGAGGGGGGCGGGTAGGGCGGGCGCAACACCCGGAAGTCGACCATTGGGCTGGGGAGGCTTAGCCTCCCCAAACCTCTTATACGGGGCGCCTATGATAGGCAAGTATGGTATCAGGGAAGACCTGGTTAACTTGCAGAGCACCAGTCATTTGCAATAAAGCCATGTGCTATATTCTCTGTGTAATCTAGCATTTGATACTGTGCACTAGAAATGTCAGCTGATTCATCTCAGATGGAAGGCAGCTGCTTCTGAGCTCATATATCACTGAGCACTGGGGCCTGATTTGAAGCATGCAGGCACCATTTCATTGTTAGAGCAGAGGGTTTCCCAGGGATCTTTAGTGCCCTAGACAAAGTTTTTTATTTAAGCATGGAATGGGAAATCCTCTTCTCTGACTGAAGCTCTTCTGAGAATATGTATGGTATTGTAGAAAAGCACAGTAAACAATCACAATATTTACTGGTATTGCACATTCACTGGGCCAGCTCCACTTTACATAAACTTGACTTTCTTTTTGTTTCCAAACCAACTGAATTTTTATTACAGTAGCAGAAACCTTGTTATCTGCCTCCCAAAATCAATCTTTTAGGGGTCACTTCTGCAAAATATCAATAATGCAAGAAAAAAGCCATGTATTGAATTATTGTGGGATGAAGCCAAATATTCCCTGGGGGGGTAGTTGAAATATTCTTCTTGCACCAAGAAGGCTCAGGGGGTCTTTTACTAAAGGTTGGCTTGAGTTATCTGCTACAGGTCCAATTTTACTCCTAAGGGCCCTGCTGCAGATTACTTGAGCTAATCTTTAGGAAAGGACCCCCTCAGTAAATTCAGATATTTGCCATTTTGTAACTGAAGAATTTTTCAGTGAGAGGACTCAAGGTGTGTCTGTGGCTGTACTTTCCCAGCCAAAACCAATGCATAAAAGTGTCTAATTCAAACATGAATTCATTTTATCTGGCTTTGAGGATGCTTAAATTCTGTGTTCTTTGTGGAAACACCTGCTACCAAGTATGGGAAAGTCTTCATTTTACATATTATGCAGAGGAGTAGCCTAGTGGTTAGTGCAGTGGACTTTGATCCTGGGGAAGTTCGATTCCCACTGCTGCTCCTTGTGACTCTGGGCAAGTCACTTAACCCTCCATTGGCCCTGGTACAAAATAAGTACCTGAATATATATGTAAACCGCTTTGAATATAGTTGCAAAAACCTCAGAAAGGTGGTATATGAAGTCCCATTTCCCTTTCCCCTTCTGCATGAAAAAATGATCTATGAAATAGGGCTATACCTAATATTCAATTTAGCCCTGAATACATTATTCGTATTCGGCTGAATAGTGATTTAAATTCAAATACGGATATTCCAGGGCTCTACTGTGCTAAATCCTACTGAAATAAAGATCTGATCTCTGATTTCATGTAGCTTCTTTTATTATTTTTTTATGTTAACGCTCAATGCCCATTATTTGTATTTGATATTTGTATTCCGAAAATAATATTTTTCATTATTTGTATTCGGTACAGCTCTAATGTGCAAGATCTATATTATATAGGGACAGATATTAAAAATGTATAGTACTTATCAAATATCTGGTATGCATTTTATCCTAACAATAAATAAAATATTAAAAATCAAATGTTATGGTCAAGTACATTAAACTATACAGTGCAGAGTAAGGATTTATCTCCAACTTTCCTATATATAAGGTACTGTAAAAATAAGGATTACTTGTTCATTCATTTCCTTCACAATATAAAGAACAAAAAACAACCTGAAAGACAGACTGGATAAACAGGACACTGAAATGTAGTGGAGATAGGGACCAGAATCCTAAAGATGGTCTAAGAATAATACTGAAGGGAGCTCATTGCTTCGATGGGAACAATGCATATTCTTTTGAAAGAGGTGCACTATTAATGGCAGAGGGAGCAGGGAACCAGCTGAGCTGACAGCTGCGTGGCTGCTTTCTGCTCCCCCCCTACCCCCCCAGCAGTGTGCACCCGGGGCAGACCACCCCCACCGCCCTGCCCTCGGTACACCACTGGGGCACCTGATCGTGCCCTGTAGTAGTACGTTTTAGCCAGCAGTAAGCATGCATTAGTACTTACCACAACTTAGTAAAAGAGTCCCTTAGTTTCCTAAAATTAGGCACTTAGCAATATTTAAATATCATTCTATTAGCATTTGTCTTACCAGAAAAAAAGATATTTTAGTTTCATAGTAGGAGGGACCACCACAAGCACTAGATTAACCCTCTCTACATCATTCACCCATATGCTCACAAACATCTAATATATACAAACGTTTTATTTACCTCCTCAAATCCTCAGACTTTTGGTTTCAGCTAAAGTTATGATGGCAGTGTTCTGAGGGGGCTTCTTCTTCAGAAATCCAGATGTTACTAACATCAGGAGAACTATTTCACATATCTGGACAGGGGCCTCTGTGCCAGGTTTTAATTGTAACATAGAATATGATAATTCCTCTTGGCTAAAGTCTCCTAACTTCTTTTCCCTGAAAATGTATCTGTGTTCCCCTCGCAGATCCCCTGTGATGGATTTGTATGTTCTGGACTGGGAGAACAGAATGAGAGTTGTGTGCTATCACATCCACACACATTGGGGAAAGTACTTTATTTGTTGTCATGTCATTGAGTTTCACTGGACGAGAAAGTCATTAATTACAATTACCTGTGTTCAATTCTCTTGAAGATCCCTGCTGCATTGAGTCTCTGATTGCCTACAGCACACCTCAGTTGGATTCAATTGCTCTATTGCCAGCCTGTTGATTTCTGTTTTATCTTAAGCTCAGTGATCCCGAGCTGGTTTTAGTTGACCGGACACATGAAGACATTGATATGTCATACTTGGCCCTCCTGCCCTTTTTGTTACTAGATACCACTGCTGGGTCTTTGAAATTTCCACCCTTAGTCATTGTATGCACCACTCTGTCCCCTTACTACTTGGAGAGGACCCATTCAAACTTCAAAATGACGGCAGTCCAAATAGAGCCCTTCTGATTCATTAACATACAACAAGGACAGGAAAATTAGGACTCCCTTCCTTCAGAGTGGAGGAATAGCCTAATAGTGCAGTAAGCTGAGAACCTGAGGAATTGGGTTTGATTCCTACTATGTCTTCTGTTATATTACTATCATGTATTCCATTACCATGCATTCCAAAATCCTTCTGTAACATCAAATGTCTATTCCCTTCTCATTTCCACTATCCATGATGTATTGTAAGCCACATTGAGCCTGCAAAGAGGTGGGAAAATGTGGGATACAAATGCAATAAATAATAATAATAACTGTGGGTCCCTGTCACTCTGATCCAGTCATTTAACCCTCCATTGCCCCAGGTACAAAAACGTAGGGGTCCTTTCACTAAGGTGCACTGAAAAATGGCCTGCAGGAGTGTAGACATGTGTTTTGGGTGCGCGCAGAATTATTTTTTAGCGCACCTACAAAAAATGCCTTTTTTGGCCCGAAAACGGATGTGCAGCAAAATAAAAATTGCCGCGCGTCTGTTTTGGGTCTGAGACCTTACCACAAGCCATTGACCTAGCAGTAAGGTCTCACGCGGTAACCGGGTGGTAATGGTCTATGCACATCAAATGCCACTTGATGCGCATAGTTGTCGCACGCCAGAAAATGAAAAATATTTTTCAGACGTGCGTAGTGAACGCGCGCCAAAATTGAAATTACCACAAGGGTCACGCAGTAACCGGGTTGTAACTCCAATTTGGCGCACATTGGGCACACATAGGTGCCTACGTGGCTTAGTAAAATGGCCCCTTACACTATGAGCCCACTAGGGACAGAGAAAGCAGCTGTATATAATATATGTAAACCATTTTGGTTATACAACAAAAAGGTGGCATATCAAATCCATGATTCTTTACCCTTATCACAGAGAGTTGTTTCTTGAGGTTTATTGGAAACCTCCAGTTTTTCTTGTACTCTCTCACCCCTCCCCTGGCTTGTCTTACGTATTCCACTCATTTGTGTGACTTTGCTGTGCAGACAAGTCCTAAGTGGCACAAACATAGGGAAAGGGGACTTGATATACTGCCTGTCTGGGATTTTTGCAACTACATTCAAAGCGGTTTACATATATTCAGGTACTTATTTTGTACCTGGGGCAATGGAGGGTTAAGTGACTTGCCCAGAGTCACAAGGAGCTGTAGTGGGAATTGAACTCAGTTCCCCAGGATCAAAGTCCACTGCACTAACCACTAGGCTACTCCTCCACTCTACTTGATTCTACCAGGAAAGCACCCATAAGCAGTGATATTGTGTGCTCTCAAAGAACCCCCCCCCCCTAATTTAGAGGTGTAGCTAGGTGGGCTGCAAGGGGAGCACCAAATGGTGCCTATGCAGATCAGCCCTTCAGCATCACACTGACATCTGTTTTACAAAAGGTCTGCCCCCCTGACATCAAAACCTGGCTTTGTTTCTGTTCTAATTAACTGAAAAATAAACACTTATATATAGAAACTTTACAGATACGTATTCAGGTCCTTAAATTGGATACCCTGGGATTTTTGGTACAGACTTTGCACCCTTCTAGTAGCCCTTCCCTGGGCCAACTCTGTGCTGTTTATATCCGTGGGCACATGGGGCTTCTAAGACCTCTCTGCCAGGACTGTGAGTGCCAGAAAGGGAAGGAAGACAGAGTAGAGAAGAGAGTGGACAGTGGATGGCATTAGGAGTTATATAAGAGGGGTTAACCAGCTGAGTGAGGTTTTAAAAATACTTTGGAGAGGTATCTATAGCAATTAACAAAGACGTGAGGAGTGAAGGAGAGCACATAAAAGAGATGACAAAAGGTGGAGCAAGAAGAAACAAGTAGGAAAGAGTGGCAAGACAGGTAGAAGATGCATGGAGGATGAGGCAATATATGTGCGTTGAGGGAGGGACAACGAGAAATCTAGAGGCAGGGAGGGGTAAGGGTATAGAAGAGGGAGAAAAGAGAGCTGCTAGCCACATCTGTCCATAGTAGTTGATGGTTGAGATGGGAATGATTCAGTTCATTCACTGAAGAAAGAGCTGCAGGGCTCAGAAGTGGTTGACAGGTATCCAGCAGAACTTCAGCCCATCAGGGCAGGGAGTGCAGTGGCTTTACTATGTCCAGCAAACTACTCTCATACACTCCAGATGTGGAAATGTTTCAAGACTGGGACAGATGCAAAATTCTTCTGGGTTCCTGTAAAACGCACAAAGTGATACGTTTTTCTTTGACTAAAGTAATTCATTTCCTGCGTAGCTCTCTGGAATTAACACTCCTTCTTCAGGTCCAAAACCAGAATGAGCAGAAAATAGAAGAGAATCATAAAATGCATTGCAGTGAATGCAGGACGGAGGAAGAGATCAGATATGGTAAAGGGGGCAGGATTGGTGCATTAGACTGATTAGAAGGTGGCAGACAGTGGAATGGCTCGTAGTGATAAAAAATTGACAGGTCAATATTTTGCTGGCAGCAGTCCTGTTTTTATAAACACTGACTGCCTCCAGCTAATTTAGACCCAGACATTTAAACCAGGCCATCAGCAATTCGCTCCCCTTGCCCATATATAAGTAAGATATTTGTCCCCGACACTGCCCCGTTCCTGTGGGCTCTGTCCCCGTCCATGCGAGCTCTGTTTCTGTCTCCACCCCATCCCTGCGGGTTCTGTCCTCATCTGCAGAAGCCTCAAACACTTATGATTTTATATTTAAATCTTTTTATTAAAGTATAAAAAGGAACAATATTCTGTGCAACTGTTGTTTATAAATCACAAATAGAAAACAATAATAACAACAAGCAATTAAAATAACTCCTCCCCACCCTTCCAACCCCAAGAATAGCTGACTTCTACTACCTCAAGGAACCCTAGTCCACCCTATTAAAATGTACAGGGGTACAAAATACAACCCACTGTATGCCCTAGCGGGGGAGAAATATGCCATAGGAAGCACTGTTATGATTTTTTAATCTGTGAATTAATAATAAATCATCAACTATCAGGATTCTGTTTAGCTCTCCTGTCTTCCACAGTCCTCCCTGCAATAGAAATGTCTTGTCAGAAGACCTGCTGGTCCCCTGCGCAAATTTTGCCAGTTGTGGCCAGCACTTTTGTTTGTTTTTCCAAATAATGAAAACATGGTCTGCATCACTTGAACATAAATAACTGTCCAAATTCATTAATAGCCGTCAAAGTAGAGAATGACATGGGGACAAAGTCTGTCCCTGTCCCCATGGGCTCTTTCCCTGTCTCTGCCCCATCCCCTGCAGGCTTTGTCCCCACAGCTCTGTCCCCGTCCCCATGTCATTCTCTAATCAGAGACCCCTAGTGATGGATTGGTGATGCTGGTGTGGCACTATACTGCTTGTGCTTTGGTCTCAGCCTTTGGGCATTGTCTTTCTTGAATCCCTCGCCTGGCTGCAAGAATCCAACCAGTGAACTGGAGAGCTTGAGCCACAAACTGAAGAGAGAAAGGAGTGAGAAAAGCAACTACCAGGAGCTTAACTACAATAGAAGACATTGTGGGGAAATCCTTCCCTTAAGAGTCAGAAAGAGTTTGTGGGGAAAAAAGGATTCCAGAAAGGAGTTACCCAATACCTGACTTCAACAGACTGATCATTAGTGAAAAAGATCACAGACACAAACATAGGAGCAAGCTCTCTGGGTACAGTGAATGCAAAGAGTACCCAGGGCCAACATTAAGGATGGCCACTATGGGAACTGTTCTGGGTCCCCATGCCACTGGGGGCCCCAAGTCAGCCTCAAGCAGAAGGAACCATGCCTAAGGGGCAGAGAGGGAGTGGGGAAATTCAAAAGTGCAAGTTTTCTCTTGAATGAGGTGGTGTTCAGACAAACTGAATAAATATATAAATGAAACAAAACTTTCTACACCATGCTTAGAAGCCAGAAACCTGAAGGCTATTTTGACAGTAAAAGATCTTCGGGTTGTGATAACAGTTCTATCAGGAAACTAGAGTGGGTCTTTTTCACTCAAGTGGTGTGATTCTTTGCTAGTATAATACTGCACAATAAGATGTATGTTCTCCATATATAAAAACTTGCAGAAGCTCATTCCACTCACTGGATTTTCACACTTATTGTTGCAGCCCATTGGGAAACAGCTAAATATTCAGCACAAAAGGCAAGTGGGCTCTGATGAGGATGAGGATCAGGGAGGGAGAGGAGAAATCAAGTTTTTGTGTGTGAGATGAATCCTTTGTATTTTCCGACAGTCTTTCTGGTGTCATTTACACTAACTCACAGAAGTGGTAGAATACTCTGGGATGCTCATTTAATTTGTTTCAAAATACTTCAAAATCATAAAATAGTTTCATCATGGAAGACTATGGTGTGATAAAGTTTTGCACTTACTGCACAATACAAGAGGAATTCTATAGATGGAGTCCAAAGTTAGGTGACAGGAAGATCCATGCTAAACTAGTATTCTACAAAGGGCGCTCTGCATGGGGCACCCCTTATGGCATACTAGTGTTTAACTTTGAGCACAGCCCTTACGTCTGCTGAAAACCTGCTGTAAATACTGGTGAGCAACTAATAGCAGTTGGGTGCGTAAATGACCCTATTTTATAACATTGCACCTCATTTCTGGAAACTCTCCTGACCCACCCATACCCCTCCCAAGGCCACACCAGGGGCATAGCTAGGTGGGGCCATGGGGGCATGGGCCCCCACAGAATTAGCCCTGACCCCCTCTACTTTCAACCCCCCCCCCGACACTGCCGATCCTCCCCTGCCACTTTAGACCCCCCTCCTGCCACCGCCACCTCCAGGAATCTTTGCAGTTGGAGTCCCTAACCCCTGCCAGCCGAAGTCCTCTTCAGCACCAGTCTCCAGCGCATTCGCTGATCTGTTTCTGTGAGTCTCCTTGACTCCTGACGTCAAGAGTCAAGAAGACTCACAGAAAGATCAGCGAACATGCTGGAGACCGGCGCTG
Organism: Microcaecilia unicolor; assembly: GCF_901765095.1. Lineage (NCBI taxonomy): Eukaryota > Metazoa > Chordata > Amphibia > Gymnophiona > Siphonopidae > Microcaecilia > Microcaecilia unicolor. The sequence goes on along the minus strand of NC_044038.1, from coordinate 201,464,967 downwards.
AAGAGGACTTCAGCTGGCGGGGATTGGGGACCCCCGCCAGCAAAGGTACCTGGTGGTGGGGGAGGGTCAGTGGTTGAGGGGGGGTTGAAAGTGGCGGGGGAGGGGTGGCAGCATGGGGTGGGGTCGGCGGCGCCGGGGGGGAGGCCAAAATATGCCCCCTCACCTCAGGCTCTGGACCCCCCCTCCATCTGAGGTTTGGCTACACCCCTGGGCCACACCTCCTTTTGAGTTACACACCATAAAATTTAGACATGCATTTTATAGAACAGGGCACAGGACAGATCTGCATGTAAAACCAAATGAAAGCCAACTAACACCAATTAGTGATTGTTAATGCTTCATGAACTAATTAGTTTGCACGCAGATCTGGGTGCCCAAATTTTGGTGACTAATAAAGAATCCGGGGGTAAGCGGGTAATTTTATAGCCAGTCACCTAGTTTAGGGCAACTAAAATGCACCTTAAGCCTATTTTATAAAAAAAAATAGACACCTATTTTTCATTATAAAATACCTGCATAAATGACTAAAAACATGCCTTAATTTAAGATGATTTCACTTACACCAACCCTAGAGCAGTTGAAAATGACCATACCTACATTTTGCAAGTATACGCATCAGTAGCATACCAAGAGCGTAATGGTGGGAGTGGTCAGCCCCAGGTGTAGACAGCAAGGCGGTATGTGGAGCAGGTGCATGGCTGTCGGCTCTGCTGGTCCCCTGCCCCCTCTAACGTTACTTTCTGCTCTGGGGCAGGGGATCAGCAGAGCCAATAGCCATGTGCCTGCTCCACGCACCCCCTTGCTGGAAAGAAAGGTCTGGTGATGTGACCTGCCCTGGGTGGCGAACAGGCTAGGAATGCCACTGGTGTGCATACATTATCATATTTCATAACTGACACATGTACTTGGTCACACTGCTCATGCTCTGCCCAAGCTCTGCCCACGTGCAGGCTCACAGTGAAAGAATGCACTATGCAAACACTGTGTGTACGTCTACACTAGTCGATATTTTTTGGAGTCATTTATGCACAAAAGTGCCCATTTACATGCGTGAATGATTAAAATACTGCCATCGGCACCTAAAACTAAGTGACTCCTTAGAAAATTATCCCTTAATTGGTCAAATTACTGTAAGGTGACTGCGAAGCCTGTGCACTAAGGGGGTAATTTTATAAAGGTACTCAGAGGGTGTCACTTTATAAAATAAAGTAGGCACATAAGCACATGAATGCCAAACTTCTGTAAATATGTTTTTGTGTCATTCTATATGTAAGTTTGAGTCCTGCTCAGACTCTGTTTACATGTAGCCTAATGATTAGTGCAGTGAGCTGGAGAACTGGGTTCAATTCCCACGGCAGTTCCTAGTGACCCAGGGCAAGTCACTTAACCCTCCATTGCCCCAGATACAAAAACTTAGATTGTGAGTCCACTAGGGACAAAACAAGTACCTACATATAGTGTGTACAATGCTGTATATGTCCAGGAATGCTATAGAAATAATTAATAGTACTACATGCTATGTAAGACCCACATAGTTACAAAATAGCATTAGGTAGAATTTTGGCATTCACATGCACATAAAATTTTAAAAACAAATCTAAATTTTAAAATGTTAGCACCAGCCACTGTGAAAAAGGCAGAAGGAAAAACCTCCCAGGCCCTCTCTCTATTAGCCCCACCCCAATCTCTTATCCCACCCGTTGCCCAATCATGGGGCAGGAGCACTCTTCACACACTGCTGCCCTGTCAGTGCAGAAAATGATGCCAGCTAACCCAAGGCTGGTGCCATTCTTGTCATACTGAACTTTCCATAACTGTGCCTGCTGGCGCCATTTCGTGCATTGATAAGGTATGAGAAGGTAGGACGGCTTCCTAAAGGAAAAGTCCATAGACCGTTATTAAATGGGCTTGGGGAAAAAACCACTATTTCTGGGATAAGCAGTATAAAATATTTTGTACATTTTTGGGATCTTGCCGGGTATTTCTGACCTGGATTGGCCACTGTTGGAAACAGGATGCTGGGCTTGATGGACCTTTGGTCTTTCCCAGTATGGCAATACTTATGTACTTATGAGTGACTGAAAAGCATTCCAGCCCCATGCTAATGTTTTTAAAAATGAAAGGAAAATGAACAAATTGATTTTTATTAGAACAAAATTCTTTTTTTTTTTTTAATGAAAGGAAATGTTTTCTTCCCAACAAAGCACATTCCTAAAGCTAAAGAGTCCTAATCTGTCTGGATTTTCTCCATGAGGGAGCTGTTCCATCCCCTTTACCATTTTGGTTGTCCTTCTCTGTTCCTTTTGTCCTTTCATTATCTTTTATCTGAGATGCAGTGACCAGAACTGAACACAATATCCTTGGTGCAGTTACTGCAGTGGCACCATCAATACAAAGATCTCCACAAAGTGCCACTCAGTGTGATGAAACAGAAATAAAATTCACAAAATGGAAATAGTATGATGTTCTCTGTATCATTATCTATTACTTCCCAAATCATATCTAACATTCTATTTGATTGTTTGACTACTGCTGCAGCTGGAGGTGAAGATTTCTCTGTGTTATCCACAATGACTCCTCCAAGATTCTTTTCAGAGGTGATGACTCCTGAAATGGAACCCAGCATTGACAGGCCATTTTACTAAGGCGCGTATAGAGGGGCATAATCAAATGCGAATGCCCATCTCCATGGGCGTCTATCTCCGAGAATGGGTACGTGAAGGGGCAGGGCAAACCATATTTTGGAAAAAAATGGCCGTCCATCTTTTTTCCGATACTACGGTTTGTGCCAGCCAAATGCATCGGAGTTGTGTGGATTTGAACTGGGCGGTATTGTTTTTCAGCAATAATGGAAACCGAAGGCGCCCAGCTCGAAAACGACCAAATCCAAGGCATTGGGTCGTGGGAGAGGCCAGGATTCGTAGTGCACTGGCCCCCCTCACATGCCAGGACACCAACCGCGCACCCTAGGGGGCACTTGTAACAATTAAAAAAACTAAAGTTAACTACCTCTGAAGTCCATAGCTCCCTTCCCTTGGGTGCTGAGCCCCCCAAATCCCCCCCAAAACCCACTCCCCACAACTCTACACCATTACCATAGCACCTATGGCTGAAGGGAGGCACCTAGATGTGGGTACAGTGGGTTTTGGGGGCGGTTTGGAGGGCTCCCATTTACCACCACAAGTGTAACAGGTAGGGGGGGATGGGCCTGGGTCTACCTGGCTGAAGTCCACTGCACCCACTAACAACTGTTCCAGGGACCTGCATACTGCTGTGATGGAGCTGGGTATGACATTTGAGGCTGGCATACAGGCTGGAAAAAAAAGTTGTTAAAGTTGTTTTTTTTTTTTTTTTTTTGCTGGGAGGGGGTTAGTGACCACTGGGGGAGCCAGGGGTGGTCATCCCCAAATCCCTCCGGTGGTCATCTGGTCACTTAGGGCACTTTTTTTGAGACTTGTTCATGAAAAAAAGGCTTCCAAAAAAAGTGACCCAAATTTGCACTAAAAACGCCTTTCTTTTTTCGATTATCAGCTGAGGATGCCCATCTCTCCTTGGCCGATAAACACGCCCCAGTCCCGCCTTCACCACGCCTCCGACACACCTCCGTCAACTTTGACCGTTTCGGCAACAGATTGCAGTTGAAGACGCCCAAAATTGGCTTTCGATTATACCGATTTGGGCACCCATAGGAGAAAGATGCCCATCTCCCGATTTGGGTCGAAATATGGGCGTCTTTCTCTTTCGAAAATAAGGCGGATAGGCACCTATGCGTGTCCAACGCGTGTCAATTTGGAACGGCCGCCTGGCTACCGCGAGCCCCGGGCGATAATTCCATTTTTTACTTGTGTCCAATATGCACATCTGAAACTATTTTTTATTTTCTACCGCATGGCGCTAACTGGGTGGTAATTGGCAGTAACATGTGAGACCTTACCGCTAAGTCAACAGGTGGCAGTAAGGTCTCAGGCCTAAAATGGATGTGCGCCAATTTTTAATTTTGCCACACGTCCATCTTCGGCCAAATAAAGGCCTTTTTTGCAGGTGTGCCGGAAAATGAACCCACGCACGTCCGATACACGCGCCTACAACAACTCAGGCCATTTTTTGGTGCACCTTAGTGAAAGGACCCCTGGGTATCTAAAGCTAGGATTCTCTTTCACTGTGCACTTTTCACAGACTAAATTAAAATTTAGTCCTGAAAAACTGAGGTGTTTTCCAGAAATCTTCTGGAGATCTACTGCTTTTCCTGTAGCAAGGATTTTCTGATGTGCTGGGGATATGGTAACGCTGCAGCTGCGTTTTCCTGAGTAAAATGCCTCTAAGTTGATAGCTCAATGCGTAAAAATAAATCATTTTTTTTCTCCACATGAAAGACTGCAATAAGAGTCAGGCTGTAACTTTTCTAACATCCCATCAATAACAGCATTGATTCTACAAATCCTTTTAAATTGAGAATGTTAAATGGTGTGAAACATTGCAATGTAAACAGATGGTCATTTTCCTGACTACTTCTATTAAGAGATATCCAAAATCATTTCAATAGAAGCCAAAAGCAGTACCAATAATGTACTAATGAGACCACAAAGTCTTCAAACTCTGCCCGTTTCCTCTTGGGGATGATTCAGGTATTTGTGATATGATTTGTATGGCTATTTTTGAGCAATGAGGCATTTAGTAGCTCTGTGGCACATGGGACTTGATACTTATGTTGTATCTGAGGCAGAGGGTTAAGGGTCCTTTTACAAAGGCGTGATGAAAATGGCCTGTGGTAGTGTAGGCGCGGGTTTTGGGTGCACAGTATCATTTTTCAGCGCACCTGTAAAAAATGCCTTTTTTTGCCGAAAATGGAAGAGTGGCAAAATCAAAATTGCCGCACGTCCATTTTGGGTCTGAGACTTTACCGCCAGCCATAGACCTAACGGTAAAGAATTTGGGCGGTAATGACCCACGTGCATCAAATGCCACTTGGCCAACATTCACTATGCGCAAAAGAAAATAAAAAATATTTTTCAGGCATGCGTAGTGGACATGTGCCAAAATTGAAATGACCACAAGGGCCATGCGGTAACCAGGCAGTAACTCCAATTTGATGAACATTGGGCGTGTGTAGGCGCCTACGTGGCTTAGTAAAAGGGGCCCTAAGCGACTTGTTCAGAGTCACAGGGAGCTGCAGGAGAAAATGAACCCAGTTCTCCAGGTTCTCAGGCTACTGCCCTAACCCCTAGGCTACGGTCTCCCCCTTGGCTACTCTTCATCAAACCCCTGGCAATAAGCTTCTGACTTCATCTCTCCAGGGCAGGAAGTCTGAGTTAGTTGTACACACACCCTTCAGACACTGAGAAGATGTGTATACAACATACTCCACATATCAGAAACCCACAAAATCTATATTTAACACCAATTCATTAAAGACATCTGACTGGTAGAATCATTTACTGGATTAAATAAAAACTCTCTCCTATGTAAAAACCTCTTAATTTCAGGGCAGATTACATGTCCTTGTGGATAAGGTGGAGCATACATGGAATAGTTTCACAGAAGAGTCGGTGGAAGCCATAAGCTGAGCAAAATTCAAAAGCAAAGGGAATCCTTATCTGTGAGGATGTGAAGGTAAAGCTAGAAATTGGCCATAGTATTGAGCTTCCTGCCATCATCTGAAGTTTCTTTATGACCCTCTGTAATTGAATTGTACTTATTGAGGCTGACATTCAAAGAGTTTGGGTTTCTTTGTTAGGATCCTAAATTGGCCTCTTTGAAAATGTACTAGAAATGAGTTCCTACATTTAGTTCAAAATTTCGCTAAACTCCTAAATTTAGGAACATAAAAGTAGGTAAAAAACAGAAATGGCTTAAGGGAACAGATATTCTACTGTAGGCACCTAAATTAGGATCCCATATCTCAGTAGATGATCAGCAGGCCTAAATTTAAAGGAATTTTCATCTAACAACTTATGCTTCTAAGTTTGGCTGAGTATAGGGTACAAAACTAGAACCTGAACTTAGGCGCATAAATTTAGGAACTGTTTTGTTTTTGTTTTTTTAATACTGTGGGGGGGGGGGGGGGGTGAGATATGATCTTATGAGTACATAATTTCGTGGTTGCATAGGAATAAAGACCAAGAAACCAACTGTAGGTTATTATGTTCTTATAGAGGATGTGGTAACAGCAGTTAGCGTATCTGGTTTTAAAAAAAGGTTTGGACGAATTCCTGGAGGAAAAGTCCATAGTCTGCTATTGAGACAGAGATGGGAAGCAACTGCTTGCCCTTGGATTTGTAGTATGGCGTGTTGCCATGATTTGGATTTCTGCCAGGTACTTGTGACCTGGCTTGGCCACTGTTTAGAAAACAGGATTCTGGGCTAGATGGACCATTGGTCTGACCCAGTATGGCTACTCTTATGTTATATTATGAAACCTTTATACTAGACTAAACCATCTGCCCAGCACATTCTGTGTTACTTAAAGCCAGTGCAATTGCCAGGTCTGTTCATCAACATTCCATCTAAGATGCACATTGCACACAAGTCCACCACTCACATTCCTACCATTGGAGGTGGTGCAGGGCAGGTAGGACCCAAGGATTCCCACAGAACTTACCTGTCCTGTGAGATAGGACCGCAATATTGCTGTACAAACCCTTATGGTGGAATTCCGCACATCTCAGCAGAAAAAGGTGATTGGCAGTCCTTTTACATAGGCGTGCTAGCGTTTTTAGTATGCGCTAATGATTAGCATATACTAAACTCTAAAGATGCCCATAGAAATATGTGAACAATCTAATTTAAAGGGACCACGTATTTATTTGTGTGGGGATTAAAACATAGTCCAATAATCAAAATATCCCAAACACCTAATGTTAAATCATTCTTATATATAATCGATCCTATCGCAGTGTACTCATTTATACATTCATTAATATAACTAATCGGGGATATTCAGAATCTTTAACAGCGCAACCATCCAAAAAATCATTCTTCAATATAATGATGGTGCTGTTTAACTCGTCATAATTCAACCCATTTTCTTTTTTATTTTTCCATTATTATTAATATTTTCTTAGATAGTAAACTTCTCAGATAGTAAACTTTAAATAAACAATTATAACTTAGCTTTTTAGCAGCTATAAGCAGCATTAATTCTCCAGCTTCAAACCTCCCCCTAAGTATCAACAGAACAAAAATAAAATGGGTTATTGGATAAAATAGGTTAGAACCCAAATGTTTCTGTAATCTGTCAAAATATGCATCCAAAGAAAATTAATTTAAGACTCACCGAAAATAATTGTTAATGGACAGAAGTGGATTTTGGTCTCCAAATGTTAAGACTGGTTCAAATCCTATTTGTCAGACAGACAACAATCGGTTCTGTTCAGCAACAGCTCATCATGACCTTGGACACTGAATGGTGGGGTGCCACAGGGATCCATACTGTCTCCCATTTTACTTAATATCTACCTCAAATCTCTGACTGAGCTGCTTCAGTCGATGGACACAAAATTCTACATCTATGCTGATAATGTGCAACTACCAGTGACGTAGGAAGGGGGGGCGGTGGGGCAGTCCGCCCCGGGTGCATGCCGCTGGGGGGGGGGGGGTGTCGGCTCCGCTGGTTCCCTGCTCCCTCTGCCCCAGAACAGGTTACTTCCTGTTCCGGAGCAGAGAGAGCAGGGAACCAGCGGAGCCGACGCAGCTTCCAGCGACATGCACTCAGGGCGGATCGGCGTTCCCGCCCGCCCCCCGCTTTCGTATGGCAGTAAGAATGCGCTCTGAAGGGGTGCGCACCGAGGGGGGGTGCACCGTGCTGCACCCGAGGGGGGGTTGCAGCGGCAACCCGCCCCGGGTGTCAGCCGCCCTCTCTATGGCACTGGCAACTACTCATACCCACTGAACCAGATTTATCCACATCTCTGAGTAAACTGCCTGCCTGCCTGCCTAACTGCAATTCAGGAATGGGCAAACAACAACAAACTCTGCCTGAACCCAAGCACAACAGAGATTCTTTGGATACCTAACACAAGTGGACAAATACTTGACTTCAAAATACTTTTTGGGAAGTATGAACTCCCCCCAAAATCACAGGTCAGGAATCTTAGGATACTGCTAGACTGATCACTCACTCTGATCCCACAAATTTGAACGACCGTTAAAAATTGTATCCATCACCTACAGCAGCTGTGAAATCTCTCTCCATATATTGAAAAGACAAGTCTGACCACAGCGGTCCGTGCCATGAGAACATCAGGCTAGATTATCGTAATGTCCTGTACACTGGTCAAACCAAGAAGAGTTTGCATCAGCTCCAACTAATTCAGAACGCTGCAGCACGACTAACAGAAGACTGCAAGTGGCATGACCACATCACATCCTTCCTGCATAAACTACACTGGATACCAGTACCTTACAGGGCTAAATTTAAAACTCTATGTTTGATTTTCAAGGTCCTCAGACAAAATGGGCCACAGTACTTACACACTACTACTACTACTTAACATTTCTAGAGCGCTACTAGGGTTACGCAGCGCTGTACAAATTAACAAGGAAGGACGGTCCCTGCTCAAAGGAGCTTACAATCTAAAGGACGAAATGTCAAGTTGGGGCAGTCTAGATTTCCTGAGTAGAGGTGTAGTGGTTAGGTGCCGAAGGCGACATTGAAGAGGTGGGCTTTGAGCAATGATTTGAAGATGGGCAGGGAGGGGGCCTGGCGTATGGGCTCAAGGAGTTTGTTCCACGCATGGGGTGAGGCGAGGCAGAATGGGCGGAGCCTGGAGTTGGCGGTGGTGGAGAAGGGTACTGAAAGGAGGGATTTGTCTTGAGAGCGGAGGTTACGGGTAGGAACGTAAGGGGAGATGAGGGTTGAGAGGTAAGGAGGGGCTGCAGATCGAGTGCATTTGTAGGTTAGTAGCAGAAGCTTGAACTGTATGCAGTACCTGATTGGAAGCCAGTGAAGTGACTTGAGGAGAGGGGTGATATGAGTATATCGGTCCAGGCGGAAGATAAGACGTGCAGCAGAGTTCTGAACGGACTGAAGGGGGGATAGATGGCTAAGTGGGAGACCAGTGAGGAGTAGGTTGCAGTAGTCAAAGCGAGAGGTAATGAGAGAGTGGATGAGAGTTCGGGTGGTGTGCTCAGAGAGGAAAGGGCGATTTTTGCTAATGTTATAGAGGAAGAAGCGACAGGTCTTGGCTATCTGCTGGATATGCGCAGAGAAGGAGAGGGAGGAGTCGAAGATGACACTGAGGTTGCGGGCAGATGAGACGGGGACGATGAGGGTGTTATCAACTGAGATAGAGAGTGGAGGTAGAGGAGAAGTGGGTTTGGGTGGGAAGACAAGAAGTTCAGTCTTGGCCATGTTCAGTTTCAGGTGGCGGTTGGACATCCAGGCAGCAATGTCGGATAAGCAGGCCGATACTTTGGCCTGGTTTTCCACAGTGATGTCTGGTGTGGAGAGATAAAGCTGGGTGTCGTCAGCATACAGATGATAGTGGAAGCCATGAGATGAGATCAGGGAGCCCAGGGAAGAGGTGTAGATTGAAAAAAGAAGGGGTCCAAGGACAGATCCCTGAGGGACTCCAACAGAGAGCGGGATAGGGGTGGAGGACGAACCATGAGAGTGAACTCTGAAGGTACGATGGGAGATAAGAGGAGAACCAGGAGAGGATGGAGCCCTGGAACCCAAAAGAGGACAGTGTGTCGAGAAGTAGGTTGTGATTGACAGTGTCAAAAGTTGCGGATAGGTTGAGGAGGATGAGGACGGAGTAATGACCTTTGGATTTGGCGAGGAACAGGTCATTGCAGACTTTAGATAGTGCCGTTTCTGTCGAGTGTAGTGGACGAAAGCCAGATTGAAGCGATTGAAGCCAGATTGAGAACCCCTAAGTTCCTCTCAAGGATCATCACTATCTGTCCCCTCATCAAAAGAAATTGTACGATGTGATATCCACCTACCTGCAAGCCTTCTCAGAGCAGCCCCCACGCTTTGAAATTTACTCCCAGAGGGGCTACATATAATTTGAGACTACCTCTACTTTAGGAAGCAGGTGAAAGCCTGACTCTTCTCCCAAGCCTTTAAGACATAGGGTGAGCGACTATACACTCATTCTGCACCTGGACTAGCTGACTACACGCACTGTAACTTGGATCAGTTTGTTATATTTTGCTTAACTGTACAAACAACTTGCCTTGAGTTTAGCCAACCATCTTTTCATCCCAATGGACTCTGTACCATGCATCTTGTCCCCATCTATACATCTGCATTTGGTCCCCCAGCTATATGGTAAGCTGTACTGTAGAAAAGAATTAGCCACATTCAGCCTGCAAAGAGGTGGGAAAAATAAATAAATAAATAAATAAATAAATAAATATATGTTAGTTGAATGTTCTAATGCGTGCTTATTAGGTGTATCATTAGTATTATGTTAACATCGTGTTATATCTCTGGTATTTGAATTTCGGTGCTGTTAAATATGTATATTTTTACCCTGTTTCATGGTAGTCTTATTATTAGGTTTCAATTCGCTGTTTTCAAGTTTACCTCATTTATAGTACTTATGGTTATATTTGGTCATTTTACTATTGTTATGCTGTTAAGAAAATTGTAAATTTTATGTTAAACTGTACCTGCTGTGCACCTGTCTTGGGTGAATCTCTTCATAAAGGCGGTTAATAAATCCCAATAAATAAAGTTGTCATCTTCGTCACTGGAGTTTGTAAACTGGTTTATTCTAATGAACTGCAGAGAAAGTGCAGTGTAATAAAACTTCCTTTCACTACTTATTTCGTTTTGAAACAATACTGACTAGGAAGAATCTTTTTTAATACCTTCCACTAATTTAACTAAGCAGAGCCTAATACTGCTCAGTGTATTATGGAGGGGGTTGAAAGAGAAGGATAACAAGTTCTGAATGAACAAAGGGTTGACAAATTCTAATTTGGAACCTTCTGCAACATGGCTGTGCTACATTTAGCTCACCAATATTATTGGAAAAAAAAATCAGTGTCATGGCTTTTCAGCTTCCTCACTTGCTACCACTTTCAATTGCCTTTCCTAAGTTATTCCTTCCAGAAGAAAGAAAATAGTGAAACCACAAAGACTCCAAATCTAAAGGCAGAATAGGATGAGCTACCAGGGGTGTAAGAAAACCAGCTTTTTGGCTGTTACACTGACTGGGCAGGAAAACAGCACAAATGCTCAGCTTGTGTGAGAAATATATTTAAAAGTTCAGCGCAGAGCTTGTGAGCCATGGTAACAGAAAGCCTGCAGGGGTAAAGGTGTGGGACTACTGCAAGGCCCTATGAGTAAATGCCAGCTCATGGTCCCATACTGATTTTTTTTTTTAAATGTTACTGGGGGAGGGGAGGGGATAAGAGAGTGGAAATTGTTTTGCAGAGGTGGTAAAGGAGGGCTAATGGAAGGTTATACAAGGGCTAAGAGACAGACAGAAGGGCTGATGGCAAGGGATGTGATAGCAACAGGGGATGGCCATCTGGGACTGGTGAGTGGATAAATAGATGAAAGCTGTGGAGGAGGTGAATAGAGGGTGGAAACAGGGGCCTAGAATGACAGGCATAAATAGGATATTGATGAAGGGGAGAGAGATGGGGGAATGGGATTGTGTGAGATAGCAGAGAAATGGTTTGGGAAGGGGTGAGAGTAGGAGATGGAAAGCTGTTTGGTAAGTAGGTAAAGATGAAAAAGGGATACTGGGGAGTGGGGGAAAGAAAGGGGAAATTTAGCTATAAGTGGATAAAGAAGCAGAAAAGAGATACATTGAGAAAAGAAATGAAAGGGAAAGAGCAAAAACAGAGACAAAGGTAGGCAAGTTATTAATATAGAAGGAAAGAGAAGAAAAGGTAAATGGAAAGGAGATTGTGGAAAAAGAATTAGAAGAGAGATAAAGCAGAAAGTGGAAGAATAAAGCGATTAGAAAAAACCTCCTTCAAACAGCATATGAAGGAAAACTCTGAGGGGGCATACGATGAAGTTAGGAGGAAATAGGCTTAGGAGGAATCTAAGAAAATTCTCTTTCGTGGAAAGAGTGGAGGATGCGTGAAATGGCCTCCCGGTGGAGGTCGTGGAGACAAGGACTATGTCAGAATTTAAGAAAGCACGGGACAGGAAAGGGGATCCCTTAGGAAAAGGAAGAGTTAGTGGTTACTGAGGATGGGCAGACTGTAGGAGCCATTTGGCCCTTATCTGCAATCATTCTATGTTTCTAAAGATAGGAAAAAAGCATCTTATTTTAATTTTGTGATTGGAATATGACAGCTTTTAGAATACACATCAAATATCTTTGTATTTTGTTCAGTACAGATGGAAAAGCATTATTTATTTATTTACCCCAGCCCTCTCCCCCCCCCCCCCCCCCCCCATTTACTAAGTCATGCTGGCAACTGCCACGCAGCAATGTCGACATAGCTCATTCAAAGTGAAAGGGCTGTGTCGGCATTAGCGCTCGGCAGTCGCTAGCATGGTTTAGTAAACAGTGCAGTTAGCTATTTATATAAAACTAGTAAAACAGGCCAGTTTCTCACAGAAATGAAATGGGCGCTAGCAAGGTTATCCTCCGAGTTCCAGCTTGGCCCCCTCCCTCCCCCCTCTCATCCAAGTTCCAGGCTCTGCTCTCTCTCCTCTGAGAGAGTGAGTGTGTGAGAGAGAGTGTGTGTGTGTGAGAATTAGAATGTGTGTATGTGAGACAGAGAGAGAGAGTGTGTTTGAGAGAGATAGAGTGTGTGTGTGAGAGAGACAGATTGTGTGTGTTAGAGTGTGTGAGTGTGTGTGAGAGATAATGTGTGTGTGAGAATTAGACTGTGTGCGAGTGTGTATGTGTGAGAGAGAGTGTGAGAGAGAGTGTGTTTTAGAGAGTGTGTGAGATAGAGACAGTGTGTGAGAGTGTGTGTGTCTGAGAGAGACAGTGTGTGTTAGAGAGTGGTTGTGTGAGAGTGTGTGTGTGAGAGAGTGTGTGTGAGAGAGTGTATGTGAGAGCCAGACAGTGAGTGCAGGAGTCAGGAGGTCAGCGGCAAGTTGTGGTGCGAGCTCTGCACTTGCCCGTTTTCCGGCACCCTGCTTGTTTCGATGCAGTTTGAGCGGCACAGGAGTCTGTACGTGAACGGCCAGTTGTGTCTCGAGTCCCTGCCTCGCGGCCATTCCAAGTTCCATGCCCCCTCCCTCCCTCCCTCTCCTCCCCTTCCCTCCAAGTTCCATGCCCCTACTCTCCTCCGAGTTCCAGACACCCGTGCCTCCCTCCCCCCTCTCTCTCTGCCCCTTCCGAGTGGCAGCCCAACCTGCATTGGCTGCCCTCTTCTCTTAGTCCTCCGCCTGCCCCTCGCCTTCCTAAGTGCTGGCTGTAAGTGCCTCCGAGTTTCAGACACCCACGCCTCCCCTGCGCTGCCCGCCCTCTTCTCTTAGTCCTCCGCCTGCCCCTCGCCTTCCTAAGTGCCGGCTCTAAATGCCTCCGAGTTTCAGACACCCGCACCTCCCTTCCACTCCGAGTTCCATGCCCCTCCTCCGGACCCCCGTGCCTCCCTCCCTCTCTCTCGCTCCCCTCCGAGTGCAAGCACGACCTGTCCTCCACCTGCCCCTCGCCTTCCTAAGTGCCGGTTGTAATTTAAAACTTGTTACCTCGTGGTCCTGCGGCAGCAGTGAAAGTCAAGCAGGCACGGCGCTTCAGCCTGCCTTCCCTTCTGTCTCAGCTCTGCCTCTGGTCCCGCCCTCAGAGTGATGGTTAAATATTATCTCAGAAAGGATAGCAAGGAAGAAGGAAAAGACTAACAGACTTGTAACAACCAAAGGAAAGGAAACATAAGGAGCACAAAAGGAAAGGGTAGGAAAAAAAAGGGAAGGTGTAAACAGGCTAGTAGGACCACAATCGCTAGGCATCAAAAGCCTGCTTGAAAAGCCAGGTCTTAATAGCCATTTTAAATCTAGGAAGAGATAGTTCACAATGGATTTCAAAAGGGAGGAATTCCAAGTTGCAGGTGCCAAAAAGTAAAAGACAGTTAGGTGCATAAATGCAAGTATTCTATAACCCATGTGTGTAACTGCCTGACGTACTAGATTACCAAGCACTGGTTGAAAATTTGGGCGAGAATCTTTTTAGAATTAGGGGGATAACTCCTATATTTACATGATATATAATTGGTCATTGCCAGGGTTGGAAAATAAGCAGAGTCGGGGTAGGATTGGTGCTTATGCATGTACTTTATAAAATATGCACATATTCTTCCTGGCATACTTACAGTAATATGCCTGTCTTGGCGCACATGTAAATGTGTTATGCCTACTGACATAATTCTATAAAGGTGCAGAGGCATACAAAGTATAGTGGAGGAGTGTCCTGGTGGTTAGGGCACTGGTCTTGACATCCAGAGGTAGCCAGTTCAAATCCCACAGCTGATCTTGGGCAAGTCACTTAACCCTCTATTACCTCAGGTACAACATTAGGGGTATGTTCACTAAGGTGCAATAGCATTTCTAATGCACCTTTAAATTTAAGGCGCATTAAACACTAACATGCCTATACATTTCTATGGGCGCATTAGCGTTTAACGCACGTAAACGCATTAAAAACACTAAAGCACCCATAGTGCACCTTAGTAAACACAGGTGTTAGATTGTGAGCCCTCCAGTGACCTGAATGTAACTCACCTTGAGCTACTACTGAAAAAGGTGTGAGCAAACTATGCCTATGTACTTTGATAGCCTAGAGGCTCTGTTATAAAATTACTTGCCAGGTGTATTATTTGAAAAATGTATGCAAAAAATAAATGATATTAAGTCTAGACATTACACCAGAAATCAGGGGTTGGCAGGTCTTTTTTTTTTCTGTCAATCAAAGAGGTATTCTGATGCTCTCCCAGGCCAGGCCAGTTTCTATCAAAATCTTGTCCCCAGTGGTCAGGGTTTACCATACATAGTAGCAACATGGTGTAACCTGGGTCAAGGAGAGAGTGGGAGAGAATGAGACACCTCTGTATGTGGCTTAGCTAAAAATAGCCAGGGGAACCATGGGAGGGGGTTAGGAGGGAGAGGGAGGGAAAAAGGCCAAGTCAGGACTCTGCAGGACAAGTAGTCGATAGCTGAGAGAAGCGATTGAGCTCTGAATTGCCCTGCTCGGCAGTCTGCAGCTGGCAGGCTATTTATTGCCAGGTTTACTAAATAAGGTCAAGGAAGGGATGGCATGAATAGGAGCCACTTGCCCTGTAGGATACGTGTTTCAGATGCTTAGCTGTGTATATAAGCACTAGAAAGGTGGACTCAGTTTCTGATTAGAGGGCTCTTTTCCCCCACCCCATTCCTTCTGACTGACTCTCTAAAGCCCCCTCCCCTATTCTCTGCTGGTTGGGCTGCTTTGGTGGTTGATGTCCTTGGAGGTGACTGGTTTCTGTTTCTTTCATTGCTCGCTGATGCACCCTGACCTTTGTCTCCAGCTGATTCGGGCCAAGGAGAGAGACTTCGATAAACCTAGCCCTATGGCGGATAAGGGGGAAAGGGTGATCATTTTTTTTTTCGCATCAAGGTGTGTGAAAGCCCAAGCAAAGAAACCCCACTTCTTAACTTGTGCGTTGCCCTCTGTCCTTGTCGGTGCTCTTCAACGATCTCTCTCTCTCTCTCAGCTGCAAGCTCTCAGACACTCCCATCCTTTCTCCTCATGCTAAGCCTGCGATGCAGCAGAAGATACAGTGAGTTGTGGTTGTGGTTATGATGAGGGAGTGTGTGTGTATGTGTGTGTGTTAGCCAGAGTGGGCTCTCTTCCTCTCTCCCTTCCCTCTCAAGTGAGGACTAATGTCATCAACGGGCCTGCTCTCTTCTTCCCTTCCTGCTTTAGAGATTGGCTCTGGGAGACGGCTGACGGCTGCAGCATGAAGCGCATTGCTACCTTGTGATTCTGTGACCCTCCTCTGTGCATCCCTAACTCTGGAAAGCTGATTCAGCTTTCAGCTAGTGCTCTGGTGACTCCACTGCTGCAGCAGAATCTTCTAACTGGGTAGGTCTTTTCTCGCTAGCTCTGTCTTATCCTTCTGCCTCTTAACTGCATCCGCTCGCTTTAGGCTAGTGCAGGACGCCGCCTGTTCAGCCAAACTTACCCGATCACTTCGTGTGTGACTGCGAATAGAGACGTTTGAATGTCTGTATCTTAATATGTGGGTGGGATAGAATGTTTCCCCGTGTCCTGTCGCATGTCTGCACTACAGAACAAAACCCCGCAGAGAAAGCAGAACCTTGGAATTGCGTGGGGGGGGGGGGGGGGGGGGGGCACTGGCCATAATTTTCTGCTTGTGTATCGAAGGATGTAATTAGTGGCTGTGAAGTGTACGGGTCATGCAGCCTAAGTTGCAAGGTATTGACCTAATGAAATGTAGCATAAGGAAGTCGTGATGTATGTAACTATTCTGCATAAATGTATAATACACATAGAGTTTCCTTAGAAAAGTTACATGAATAAAGTACGAAAATGCAGCTTACATTTCTAACTATAAATGGGGTTTTATTTCTAGGTTTTTCGATAATGTATATCTATCTCATACATACACACATACATACTCTCAACCTTGCATCACAGGAATGTCCAGTGCTAGGATTACGGCATGTATACGTGTAGATTAGAAATTCAGACAATACTGGGCAGAACTGAATTTACATTTTTCGGATTTAGGGACCCTACTCCGTAACGTCTTATGCTCCTACTGCAGGAAATCCTGCAATGAACGGACAACTTAGGCTGCAGTAGTAATGTGTGTTAGTTGTGAACTGACTTTCATCAGAGGATATTGGTTTCTCTCCTCCCCGCCCCCCTCCCCCAGCTACATTACATCCCCATGCCGTGGAATGGGCTTCTTTAAACTTGCGGGGCTTCTGGAACTAACACAAACTTCTATAGCCTTTACAACTTTTTTTTTTCTGATGACGAAGAAGGCTGCCCGCTTTCTATCCTTGATCTCTCTCCAGCAGAAATGCAGCAGCCTGCAGCAGCGGAGAGGCTCCTAGGGGAGGGCTGGAGTGCGCAGACCCTGCCCACCCTCACCTTCCGCAGCTTCGTCCATGTGAGATGAGCTCTGGGTGCATCTATGGCTTTCGTCATTCCTCCTCAGTTCTCAGTTGATGCTGGAAATGTGAGATTCCCTCTTACCTTTTCACTTCCACATTATCAAGCGATTTTTCCCTCAGTGACATAGGCAGTTAAATCACCTCAGAGGCAGCCAGAAGTTGTATTATTTTCGGGGGGGGGGAGGGGGACTGTGCACATTGAAGAGGGTTACCCCTTTTTTTCTCATTATATGGAGGAAAACCATACAAGACCGTCTGTTGTAAACAGGGCATGCAACCCCCCCCCCCCCCCCCATTCTTTTGTCCTGAATTTAAAAAGAGACACCTCTCTACCCGTCCATTCCGATGCTTTGACGTGTAATAGGGTATTTTAAATAAACAGCAAATGGGATCGCTTATGTGTTCTTTAATATCATCATAAGAACCACAGAAAATTCTACTAAAAAGTGAATGAAACCTTTGGTGTTTTCATTTTAATCAAGAAATTCAAAGTACCCTAAGTTTTCTTTAATACCTATTTTACAAAGCGCTTGCTTTGTTAGGGATGGCTAGTCCATTTGATACGATACAGGAAGAGCCCTAATTTAATTCGAGCTAGTTTTCACTAAGAAATAATCCCCAGGCCTACTTTTAGTGGCATTTGAACTTGTAATCGGAGATACTTTAGGTAGCAAGTCAGTCAAAGGAGAAAATATAAAATCCCACTTATTCTTCTAAAATTAGACAGTCTTTTAAAAATAATCCAGCCAATCGCAATTTCTTAGCCCTGCAAAAACCTGCAATCAGATCTGCTGCCCGGATTTCCAGGACTGGCACTTTGGACTGAGGCTGGTGGTGTAAAGGCCACCCAGTGCTCCCTGTCCCTTAATGACATTGCAGGCAGACTGGACTAGATCAGAGAATGCTAGTCTAGAGCACATGTGAAGTCGCTCCAAGGCTCAAACGCAGTGAGTGGACACTCAAATTCAAGCATCTTCTTTTCATTTTGGGGTCGACAGTGAGGGGTGGGTAGGGGAGTGTAAGAACGCAGTAAGAAGACGTCGATGCAGCTGAGTATTTTAGTTAGCTTCTTTAGTTTACTTAAACTCTCTTTAAAGGGTTCATTAGAACACTGCTGAGAGACGGTAAAATTCATTAACAGCGAGGCAGTCTTTTCACACATGCCTGTAAATTGGTATTGATCTGCTGAGCTCCGGATGGGGGTATCAGCCCAACGAGGCAGGTGAGGGAACAAGCTAAGCATACCATTATAGCTCGCCGAGCATTGCTGCCGCCTGTGACCTCTTGGCTCCCCAATTCCTTCCAACGACGGTCTTATCTATTCAGTATGAGTGTCATTTTCAGCGGTGGCAGACCACCTTGTGTGACAGTGTGTGTGCGCAGGTGGGGGGGGGGGGGGGGTATAGCTAATGGTGGCTATGATGAAATGAATGGGAATGGGGGTGGGGGGTGGGAGGAAGGACTGATGCAGACACACACAAATCAGGATCTCGGATTTGCACTTTGGCCTATGCTGCAGATATCTTCGCCTGTTCTAATTTGTCTTCTGTTACAGATATCTGCAGGCACACCTCAGCTGTCCTCCAAATGCTGTAGAGTTCAACTGGACCCATTTTAAAATATGTTAAAGGCACACCCTTCAGTTGCTGGCTGTGATCTGCAAAGCAGCTTCATTTGCAGTCACCTGCAGAGATTGGAATCTCCGGACGTCGTAGGTAAGATCTGTTATTTCTCTCCTAGCGGATTAACTAACTGACTGGAGACATATCTGTCTTTACTGAAACAGCCTGATATCCATAGCTAATGTTATGCGAATGTTCAAGTTGTTAACATGCGTCTTTTATCTGTAGTAATACAATATATATAAAATATACGGAAACAAAATCTTGGATTGATGGAAGAGCCACTTAAAAGCAAGAACAGTTCCCAAATTTTGTTCGCTAGTCTGAATTTTACCTTTCCTGATGGCTTCAGATGAAGAACAAAAAAACCCTGCAGAAATTAGTTCATCTGTGACTTTTTATCTAGTGAGAAGTTTCAGGAGTCGAATGACACAAGGACACGTTCCACGTGGTGATATAATTGTTTTAAACTGCTAAATGCTGTCTGTGAAAACTGAACACGTCAGAAACGTATAACTTGTGCATCGTTTCCTTCCGTGTTGAATGACTAATATCAAAATATTGCAGATGAGACAGGGAGACTGCTTTAAACGGAATCTAGTGTAGCCGATCGTCATGGGGACCACGAATTCCGGATCAACTGGCTAATTCTCTTTGGTGAATGCACCTAACCCAAAAGAGACACCCCCACAAGGCGTCAAACTTCCTGCTTGAGGGACATACTTCCTTATATGTCCATATGAACCTGACAAGCTGTGGAATGTAAAGAAGTATGTATTTCAGGTCGGGATCTTTCCCCGCAGAGTGTTATCTCCCAGCCCCTCACCCTTCGCTCTCTGCATTGACATGAGAGAGAGAGAGAGACGTTTGACACGGCAGAGTGACTGCAGAGTCAATTGACGGTGTTGTTCCAGCGCATATGTATTGTTCAGTCACTTTGCCTATGTCAGCAGGTGCAACTGCTGGTCCAGACATTAAATATTCAGCATGCTGACTGCGGCAGCACCACCAGCCCCCTGGCTGGCTACTTTGCTGCTTATCCAAAGGCTTTCCTCTGGTTTTAGCCCCTTCTGCCATGGAGAGTACTGTGGACCCAAATGAGAGCAGTAAGCTAATCTTTAGATCCACTAGAACGGAATAAAAGGATGAGCTCATAAACTTGGGCGGCAGAGAGAGAGGAGGGAGGACAGTTATATGGCCTGCATGAAAGGTGCGGATTGGTACATAAATTAAATTAATTCTAAGACCTCGAGTTTTAAAAGTAGTTCGTCATATAACTGTTTTTTTTTTTTTAATTTAACACTTCTTTGCTACCACTGATGATAAAATTAACGATAGGAGAGTGTCATAATTCTATAGTAAACAATGCATTGTGTCGCATAGGGAACATTTTCATCTTCACACCCAGGACATTTCATCCAGAAACTTTGGAGAACCATTTATTAACTTTCTTTGGTTGTACTGGTACGAGAAGATCAGATGGCTGGAGGAGTCCTAAGGAGAAAAACTGGAGAAAGGTGCTGCCTCCTGATTGTACAGATAAAAAGTTCAAAATTGCAGCAACCGTGCTCCACTTTTACGGGGAACAAGGGATTGAGACAATATACCCCCCCCCCCCCTGGTCTCTTACCCAATTAGCATTCAGATAACTAGCAAAGCATTGAAAAGACATATTTAGCTTAAGAACCTGTCCGACAAGAAAGTGGTATAAAACGGGCCGCAGCTTCGTTTATTGGTGAGGAGCCATAATTTAACTTGAGCGATATTAATCTTTTTTTTTTTTAAATTAACAAAGGACTACAACGATAAATAAAGGGAGGAGTGGCCGAGTGGTGGACTTTGGTCCTGGGGAACTGGGTTCGATTCCCACTGCAGGCACAGGCAGCTCCTTCTGACCCTGTAGATAATATGTAAGCCGCATTGGGCCTGCCATGAGTGGGAAAGCGCGGGGTACAAATGTAATAAAAAAAAAAAAAATAGCAAGAACAAGGCCAGGACTGAGTTTACGTGTTTAGGCCTTATCTTCACTACCGGGTGAAAATTGAGGCATGTTCAAAGGACCTCCTTTGAATGCACCCTTCCTCGGGTACCCCCTCCCGCCCAAGTTGCGACAATTGAACAACCTCTGAACGGGTGGGTGGGGTAGGTAAGCCAGACACCTCCGAGGAGCAGGAAGGAAAGTTTCCGTTTGAGCCTGGGAGGAGCCTGAGCTTAAAGAAAGCAAAAGAAAACCGGCATTTGCCCCTCATTCATAGCAAAAAGGAGGGGAGGGGAGGGGGGGAGGCTCCTATTCAAAAAAAATGTTCTCTCCCCCACCAATCACAACAAAGCAGGTTGAAGCTAGGGAAACCTCTCGAGACTTCACCTGCACTGCACAGTAAGCAAGCACTCGACTCTCCACTTTCCTGGCAATGTGACACCGGTAAGCAAGACCTGGCCGGGGAATCGCCTTGATACCAAGTTCTGCGTCGGGGTGAAGGTCACCCCACCCGTTAAAGGCGGACTCCAGACGAGCCTGTCGTCGCCCTTAATAACTTAAGCTGCGTTTGCAAACTGAACCAAGAACTTCATAGCGGTTCAGCAGCAGAGCAGGTTGGAGTCGGTAAGTAGTGGGGGTTTTTTCCCCCCCCTGGAGTGGTCCAGTGAGACTCTCCCTTTAGTCCAATTTGCTATAGTGGACCTCGTGTATTTTATTCAAGGTTCAATCCCTCTCGGTCATAAGGAAGGAAATATACAGGAACAAAATGGCTTCGTGGGCATCCTTGATTTTAGGATAGACTTGCTGTCTCTCGTTACTTACCACCAGCAAAGGGCCTTTCCGTGCTTCACCCATCCCTCAGCTCAAGGTCAGGCAGTGGGTGACGTCACTGCATCCCTGGGTCCAAGGCCGGAGATTCTCCCTCCTATGGCTCAGTGGACGCTTCAGTGCACAGAAGTGTGAAGCGCTGATAAGATCTTGATGAGGCAGATGGTAATTGGTATTACAAATAAAAGCTACCTTCACAAAGAGAAGGCTGGAGGAAGCTCTGTGAAGCCCCCTTTTATTCTGAGCTTGAAGGTATTATTCAGGCTGGAGCAGGCTAGGTAGAATCTTAAAGGGGAAGGAAACTTCATAGATATTTTATTATATATGTGCCCATCTTCCTAAGATCTCACTGAGGCTGGGCACTGAAGAGCTTCAATAGAGGTGAAACTTGAGGGCTTTGAGTGTCTGCTTCTAGTGTGGTGCTGCTTTGCCGCTTTCTTTCCCTTGCAGTTGTGTCTGTCCAGTAGTCACCTTAGCCGCTGTCATCTTGGAGGCTTCAGCTGCAGGCCCCAGTGGAGGGATTGAGAGTGCTGCCAATGCAGTGACACTGCCTCCTGTTGGCTCACTGGGTACCAGGTTAGCAGTTATGTGCATTGGAATCCTTGTCTGAGCTGCCTGATGTGGCTGAGTGTCACGTAACGTGGTGACTGGCGATATCTGCCATGTTATTCGCAGCCATTCTCGTATGATCTCACATGCCTTAGAAAATCCAGACATAGCTTTCCTGCTCCAAAGGGCTAACTTGCAGTCCTGAGGGAGGAAAGGAGGATAGTCCTGTAAAAGGAAGGGGAATGTGACTTGGTCATCTTCTGTTGAGAAGTCTGCTTTATGTTGCTTAACCCTGTGCAGTTTTAGAGAGGACCAGAGGAATTCAGCTTATCCCAGCCTTTCCTCCCTCTTCATCCAAGTAGCTAGTTAACAATTATACCCAGGATAGCAATTGTGTGGTTGAAAGTGTTTACAATACTGCTAGCTTTGTCCTTAGATTTTGGCATTGCTGTTGTGAGCAGAGCACAGTGGAAAGAGACACCTTAGGTTTCCTATGGGGGTGTCTCTGTGCCTCGCTTCAAATAAACCTTTAGCTCATCAAATAGAATCTCTATCTCGTATATATTAAGTTAATGGCCGTCTTGCCTGAAGAGCCCCAGTGAGAACCAGTTAGTGTCATGCAATGTGCATAAAATTACAGAACTATAAAGCTTAGGCTGAGATTACAGCATGCTGGGATATGAATAACAACTGAGGCTTCTGCTGTAAAATCTTAAGAACCAGTGTACTAATATCTGATACTAGGAGCCCATTTACTAAGTTGTGCTAATGGTTAATGCAGGTTAAATGCTGAAATTGTTGATGCAAACGCATCGCAATCACCTGTGCAGCAAAGGAAAACCTCCAGAGCAGGCAGCACCTTTTTGGATTTTGTCACTGGTGGATCAGTCATTATTGGGCATTGCTCCTTCCCCTCCCATCAAGGTTAGCCCTTATGTATGAGTTATTTTGTTGTTTGCACACTTTTCCACTACTAACTTATGCAAATATTTATTTAAATGAGGCCCCACAAAGAGCTTCTGCATATGGCCTTGCATCCTCCATAGGCCTTCCTTGTTCTAATATGTGAGGCTGTCATCAGATAAAGGAGAGTTAGGGGGTTAGAGGGTTCACAAATGGGAACCTTTTTTGAAATGCTGGGGTTTATGGACAGAGTGGTGGGGTGAGGTTTCTTTTGGGGGGGGGGGAAATAGGATTAGTGGGGACAGACATAAGAGCCAACATTTCAAAATTATTAGGAGTGCTAAGCCCAGTGGAAATAACCCTTCCTTGGACACATACAAGGAATTTTCGCAATATTGGGGGTGCTCAAGCACCCACAGCACCCACAGAGTCAGCTCCTATGGGGACAGATATGTCTTTGGCATACTGTGGGAGAGTGGGATTAATCTGTGGAGAAGATCTTCAGAGGATAGGAGGCTGAGACAATTAGCAGGCATTACTGTGGATCTTGTTAACCATTTTAATATTAATGATCTGCTTGGCATGCATTTGCATTCATCTTTTACCCCCTGATTCTATATAGGCTGCTCAGATTTGCATGTGCAAATTGACTAAACGTGCTGTTAACCATCAATTATTAATTGGTTTCCAATAAAATTTAATACACATTTTGCTGAATGCTATTCTGTAAGGCAAGGCGCCTAACCCTATAGCACGTATCTCAAAAGGGGGCATGGTCATGGGAGGGGCATGGGCGTGTCAGGGAAATTCCAAAAAGTTATATGCATAGTTATAAAATGATGGGTCAGCGTGCCCAACTTGGGTACCAGAATTTACACCAGGTTTCAGCAGGCGTACTGTAAGTCTTGACGCCTAACATTTGGGTGCAGGGTTCAGGAATTGGTGCTGTGATTCTAAAAAGGTGCATGCTGTTTATAGAATTGCACTTAGCACTTATTTTATTCATCGCCCATTTTTGAATACTATTTATAGAATTCCTCTCTTACCCCCAGATTCTATATATGGCGCCCAGATTTGCGTGCACTCCCGGAATGTGTGCGCAAATTAATTGACCAATGAGCTCATCCATCAATAATTGGGTGCTAACAACCAATTATTGATAATTGGCATGCAATAAAATTTGCACACGCACCTCTGCTTGCTATTCTGTAAGGCAGTGTGCCTACCTCCCATAATGCCTATCTCAAGAGGGTGTGGCCATGGGATGGGCATGGGCATATCAGGGGTGTCCCAGAAAGTTACGTGTGTAGTTATAGAATACTGACCAGCATTTATACCAGGTTTTTATACCAGGTTTCAGCAGGCACGTCTGGTGCCTAACATTTTGGGCATGGTAATCGGCACTAAGCATGATTCTATATAGGGTGTGCGCCCTTTACAGGATCACGTCTTTTCTGAGCACCATTTATAGAATTTCCCCCTTAGTGTGTGCTAATCTATTAGTGCATTAACTCGTAAGTTAGCCAAAATAGCTGATCAAGGTTACCTGAAGGTTTTCAAGGAATGTGCAGTGTCTGTCGGTCATCTGTAGTCAGTAACTGCTCCTACTATAAAGTAGTCAACGGCCATGTTCTCTTCTCTTTCCCCCTAACACTGTATTCAGCCTCACTGAGTAGCACTGTCCACAGAACCAAAAAGCAAACTGGGTGGAATTTGTTGCCAGAGAATGTGGTAAAGGCGGTTAGCTTAGCGGAGTTTAACTGTTTTGGGGATCTTGCCAGGTATTTGTGACCTGGATTGGCCACTGTTGGAAACAGGATGCTGGGCTTGATGGACCTTTGGTCTGTCCCAGTATGGCAATACTTATGTATTTTTATATCTTAACAAGACCATGCACGTATATATAATATGTAAACCGTTTTGATTGAAACCACAGAAAGGCGGTATTTCCATCCCCTTCCTCGTCAACAATGGTGTGAAAATAACTAATGCTCTCACAGATGGTGTTTCCTAAACAAGGTCTTTATTCACATCAAATCAATAAAAACAACCCGACACGAATCGTGTTTTGGCCGTAGCGGCCTGCCTCAGGGGTCTATTGATCTTTGATGCCGGCGATTTCATTTGGGATATTAGAACTGACAGAGGTTTGTGTAGTGGCGAATTGCATGTGATATCTCTATTTTGAATACATTTGATTGTGAGTCATCGGTTTTATCAGTTTTTTTGCATCAAAGATCAATAGACCCCTGAGGCAGACCGCTATGGCCAAAACACGATTCGTGTCGGGTCGTTTTTATTGATTTGATGTGAATAAAGACCTTGTTTAGGAAACACCATCTGTGAGAGGATTTCTTTTTTGGATCCACTGTTCATTTATTTGACTCTCATTTCTCCTATGGAGAGATCACCTTCTGGAGGTATTTGCTTTCGTGAAAATAAGTAAGCGTTAGGTCAATGGATGCATCAATTACATTCCTAACTATACCTGTTCATGGGATAATCTGACAACCTTCTATTATCTGCTAAAATTTTGTAGTATTTTATTTATTTGCTTGAAGTGAAATTCTCACATTTTTAGTGGAAACTTAGGTTCTACTAGGCAAACCAGATAAGTGAAACTTAGTGCCATACAGTCATTTCCACTGTAACTTTAGGCTAAGAGTAACTTGGTTCATTCAACTTTCCGATTCTTCTACATGGCTGAACACAGCCTCTATAAAAGCTAAACTGTTTTTTCAAAGACACCTAGGAGGTTTTTTCTAAGGGTGCAGTAGTTTTTTTTTCTTTTTTTTTAAACACGCGCTAAACACTGAGGTGCCCATTATATTCCTGACTTTAAATTGGATAGGAATAAGTCAGCATTATTTTCTATTTATCATATAAACTTGCACATCCACCTATCTCTCCAAAATAACAAAAAAGGTGGTTGACAATTCAAACATAATACATTAATCAAGCCCAATAAAGCATTTTATTGTCTTAAAATTTCAAAGTGTGAATCGGCCCTGGTAGGAGTTTCAGTAAGGTGGTACATCAGAAATCTCATCTAAAACTGTCGACCCAACATGAAAAATGTAGCATTGAAAGGTAAACTGCTATTAAAAGGATGATTAGAGTGACCTAGAGCACGGATATTTTAGCTGCTGTAGCACAAGTCAATCAAAGTATGCATTGCTAGAATTGCATTTTTTCTCTAAATGCTTTAAATTAAAAATGAAAAAGCCACAGAATATTTAAGATGCAAGTTTGAGCTATTGTAAAATGTGATTTTCACATTTGATTCCAGACCAGTTTTTTTTCTTTCTTTCTTTCTTTTTTTTTTTGCAGAGAGGGAAAGGTGAATAAATATATTAATTGCTGCCACTTTAGCATACATTGAAAATATTATACCCTCAGATAAACCAATCAAAAAACAGAAGTGTGCTGACTCAGGCTCTGGACTGTGCACGTTCGTTTGCAGGGAAAAAAAAGGCACCACTGCACTGCAGCTTCTCCCACTGTCTTCAGCAGCAGTAAGAGCAGCAGCAGCAGGGCTGGGCAGGGCCTCCCAGGGCTGGGCAGGGCCCAGAGCAAGAAATGACCCTGAAAACTAACAAACAGAACATAGGTAGCTTTGTAAAGAATAAATAAGTGTAAAATCATCCCTAAACATCTGACCACATTCATGTGGGTGGCTGTTAATTTTCATTCCTATGTCAGGATGTTCTAGGACTTGTGCCCCACTTTCTTAATAAGGAAAGATTTAGAGGGGACATTTTCAAAGTGGGCTACCATTAAGATGTGTTATTTTACTATTTATCCCATGTATTAGTAACCAGGTCTCATTGCATAAAATGAGACCTGTGCTAAAATAGCATGAGTTAGTGGTAAAATAACACATCTTAACGATAGCCAACGTTGATAACTTCCCCCATTAATGTGAGGTGTTTCAGGCTCTGGTAACCCGAGCTGATATTATGATGTCATAATGCCTCATTCCACAAATGTCTAAGAGCCAACTTCATCAGTGATGTCACAATGGCTTGATTGTCTATTACCTGGCTCTCTTTTATTACATACAGCAGTGATTATTTTTTTTCTTTAAGGGGGAAGTTATCAATGTGAGCTACTTGATTGTAGCCATAGAAAGGCAGTATATAAAATCCCCATCCCCTTTCCCTTACTGTTAAGTCAGATTATTTTATTGCAGGTCGTGCTGTTTTAGCATAGGATCTTGTTGCATACAATGGGACCTGTGCTAAAACAGCATGACTTGCGATAAAATAACCCATCTTAACAGTAGCCCACTTGCTAACGTACCTCCTAAGTGCACATTCCAGGATGTGCAGCCATTCAAAGTACTACTATTACTAATAATAATCATTTCTATAGCACTACTAGATGTATGCATTATGTACAGGTACTTTTTCTGTCCCTAGGGGGCTCACAAGCTAAGTTTTATTTTTTGTACCTGGGACAGTGGAGGGTTAAGCGACTTGCCCTAGGTCACAAGGAGCTGCAGTGGGAATTGAACCCAGGTTGCCAGGATCAAAGCTCATTGCACTAACCATTAGGCTACTCCTCCACAAAGTTGGTTCAAATACTTGCAAGGTGACTTGGGTGGGGGGGGGGGGCAGGGGACAGTTGTAGAATCTGTTGTAACCCTTAAGGGGCAGAAATGGGCCTGTTTGCTATTTCAAAAGTGATACAGGAGTGGAGGTTTTCCTAGTGCTTAGAGCATCAACCTGAGAAACGGACGCTGGTTCAAATCTTGCCTATCTGACTGATCCTCCTTGTGACCTTTGGATAAGTCATATTACCTCCAGAGTTAGATACAAACTAGGTTTCCAAATCCAAGGCTGTTTTTCTTGACTTCCACAGTGGATATTCACAGAATATCTTTGCATACAATAGAAGTAGTGTATTGCAAATAATCTTCTGCATATCAGTTGTCAAAATCCTGAAACTGAGTCTGAGTTATGGTCCTTATACAATGAATCGGAGTTAAAGCACATTACAACAAGAAGTGGAGTTTCAGGAGGAGTTCTTCAAGCCAGTTTAGTTTACTCTTTTTTGATAACTTTGTTCCAGTGCAGGGCTTTTCACTGTTAAAGGAAGGAATGCATATCCAAGAATGTAGTGTGGACTAAGAGGCATTAATAGAAAATGAAGTAATAATGAGAAAACAGTATGGACTGCACAAGTCTTCTGGTCAAGTAAAAACCAAACCTAAAAAGAAACTAAACCATGGTATTCCTTAACAAAACTGATTTGCCATTGTGTGCTAGATGACACTTTGTTTCACAGCCTCATACAATAACCACACCTCTCCAGCTCAAGTGCAGGGCTTTTCTTGGTACAGGACTTAAAACCCCCAGCCTGTTCCCTGGAACTTTCAGATTCACCCTGTGTTAAGTGCTCCTCTTTGTCCGGTATCCCGAAGCTTAGAACACAAAATCTGAGTTGCTTTCTCCATTTCTACTTACAGATTGAGGGGGGGGGGGGGGTCAATAGACAGTGCAGAGGGTACAAGGTATAGCATGCTGGAAAGTAGGAGCCTTGCTTTTCTGGATAAACAATACTTATGTTCTTATATAGGACAAAGTTTTTTGGATCAATAGATGGGGCAGCTAAATTGAAGGTAAATTATGTATATAGTTGACTATGATATGTGGAACTGGTCTTAGTTACAGGGTGTGCGGGAGTTAGGTGTAGCCCTCTGGGAGTGAGTTATGACTGGACTACTCTTGAGAAGATTGACTGTCGGGTGTCACATTATGCAATTTCTTTTGATGATGGTATTAGGATGCGGTCCACACATTTTTCAGTTGCAGCTCGAAGTGAGTTACGTTACAGATAGTGATGCTCCTTGAGAGAATCTCAGAGGCCTGAGGGCATGTAGAGAACCCATTTAGGGCTCTTTTTACTAAGCAGTGATAAGCCAATGTGGGCTTACTGCTCGCTGTACAAAAGTGCATAGTAACGTAGTAGATGACGGCAGAGAAAGACCTGCACGGTCCATCCAGTCTGCCCAACAAAACAACTCACATATGCCACTCTTTGTGTACACCCGACCCCGATTAGTATCTGCCACTTTCACGGCACAAACCATAGAAGCCTGCCCTGCCCCACACCACCGGCTCTGCTACCCAATCTCCGCTAAGCTTCTGAGGATCCCCCAGAGGTACTTCCCACCCCTAGCGCGCTGTCATTTCTGGCACTACAAAAATGTATTAATTTTTGTATAATCAGAGTGTACATGGCGGTAATTGGGCAGTGCTGCTCGCTGCCCAGTTACTGCCAGGTTAATGTGGGAGCCCTTACCGCCACCTCAATGGGTGGCAGTAAGGGCTCCCCGCCGAAATGGCCGTGCAACAAGTGCTTTACTTGCCGCCCGGCCATTTCCTGTAGGAAAGCGAGACTTCCCTTTTACCAGCTGCGGTAAAAAGGGGCCTCGGTGCGCGTGTAAAACACACGCCGGCCCCCTTTTGCCGCAGCTTGGTAAAAGGGGCCCTTATTTAGGTATTCTGGCCCATTTTGTCTGAGAGCCTTGAAAATCGAACACAGAGCTTTCAATTTGATCATGTAGGGGTACTGGTAGCCAGTGCAGTTTTTGTAAGAAGGGTATGATGTGGTCAAGCCATTTGCAGCTCTCTATCAGTTGTGCTGCAGCATTCTGAATTTGTTTGTGCTGATTACAAAAAAAATGGTTTGACAAATATACGGGGCATTATGGTAGTCCAGTCATGACATTACCATCACATGGACCACTGTGCTGAGACTTCTCTTTTCGGTATATAGAGATTTCAAAGTTGTCACGGATGATAGAAGCAGTTTTTAAAGGCTGTTTGAATTTGTGGGGTTAAAGCAGGTGGTTAGTCTATCAGTATCCCAAAATTTCTGATTTTAGGGGGAGTTCATGCTTTGTACATGCCAACTAGTGGCAAAACTTTGTGATGGAAAAAAATGGAAAACAGAAAAACTGTATCTTTTACTACATTCATCAACTTCTCTCTTTAACAGAAAATGTGCTTTAATGACAAAAATGCTATAGAATGGGTGAATAGAGAAAATCCAAGTACTAGGGGTGGACCAAAAGATCTTCACAGCCAGTAAAATTCTAACAAACTTTATTCAGTACCACTTGTGTACCTGACCCAACACAGGGCCGTGTTTTGACAGGACCCACCCTTCTGGTTCAGGGGTCTTACACTTGGAACACAGAAATTGTAGGTGTAGAACAATGAAACTTGTATTTGAAAAACCGCTAAACCACAGTGAATTCCAGTCAGAAGCTGTTGAGCCTGCCAAAAATTGCTGGAATTCACCGTGGTTTAGCGGTTTTTCAAATTGTTTTGCACTTACAATTTCTGTGTTACAACTGTAAGTGGAAGACCCCCTGAAGCAGATGGCTGGGTCCCGTCAAAACACAGCCTGTGTCAGATCAGGTATACAAATGGTGCTGAATGAAGTTCATTATAATTTTACATCTGGCTGTGAAGACCTTTTGGTCCACCCCTTTGATTTTCTCTTGGAGTATACATAGGGGTTTTTCACCTTTAGCTTTGGGTTTTGTTTTTTTGTGAATGGGTGAACTGACCATTTTCTGCCTTCTTATATAGATAATATCATAATAATGCCTACGGCAGATAACTGAGAAGCTGTTAAAGTTTAGACTGTTTACTGAATTAAAATATTAATTAAGCTGCTAATTAGCACAGGGACAAAACTTAGCAATGTTTTACCCCATTGTTTTGAGTGTGAACCCCAGAGGTGGTAATATTGCTATTCTGATATGAATAAGACCAACTGGGGGAGGGGCTGGGGGACTTCCAAAGAAATTTATGAGGAATATAGAACAGAGAATAATGGCATTTTACAGGCTGGCTTAAGATAATTTATTCGTCACTAATTATTGTCCATGGCTGAACCATTAATTTACAAGTACCTGTGAAAAGCAAAGCCGCATATGAGTTACAGCAGGTCATCAGGAACTGGTAAGAATAAATGGTGGCACCTTTGATCTTCTGCTGTATTCAGCAGTGTGGTCAGATTTTTGTTTTTTCGTTTGCTTGTTTTACCTTTGATATCCAGAAATGACAACAAAACCCCTTTCTGAACCTTGTAAAACAAGCAGTACATCTTAAGGCAGCTCCTTGTGACTCTGGGCAAGTCACTTAACCCTCCATTGCCCCATGTAAGCCGCATTGAGCCTGCCATGAGTGGGAAAGCGCGGGGTACAAATGTAACAAAAAATTAAAAAATGGAGAAAAAAAAGTTTCTCTAATTACATCACGCACTTGGTCCATAGCTGTGGCTGTGTTATTTACCAGCTGATACAGGCCAAGGTTAGCCCTGCTTCTTAAGTGTTCAGGTGGTCTGTGGAGAATTCCACCCCCCCCCCCCCCCAAAAAAAAAAGCATAAATTGTGTGTGTCATCTAATTCTTGGACCATCTTGTATTTCTGAGCAAGTGCATCTTTTCATAGGAGTAAAATATTCAGCCAGCAATGGTCAGTGCTTTTTTGGCCACCACTGGCAGTCTCCCCTGATACTCAATGCTGGGCATATGCAGCCGGCTATCACTTCTGTGGTTAAGTGCAACATTCAGCACCTAACCAGATAAGGTGACCTGCATAAAGATTTGGACTGCGTTTTATGTGGTCCTATTTATACAGTTAAGCACTAAATATCTGACCGCCCACAGACTGACCACACATTAGCCAATTTCAACGTAGCAGATATTAAGCAGCAGTAACTGGTTAAGTGCTGCCGAAAATCTGTGGTTAAGTACAAGAAAATTGAAATATCACATTAGCAACAAAAAGAAGAAACCAAAATGAAGTAAACCAACAAGACCATGTCATGGCAGTTGACTAAAACCTATTTTCTTAATAGAAAGAAAAAGAAATCATTAGGGTATCACAAAAACCTTAAACCAGAGGCACCCCAGCCAGTCAAGTTTTCAGTATATCCACAATGAATATTCATGAGAGAGATTTGCATGCACTGGAAGCAGTGCAAGCAAATCTCTCTCATGAATATTCATTGTGGATATCCTGAAAACTTGACTGGCTGGGGTGCCTCCAGGACCAGGTTTTGGGAACCACTGCCCTAAACATTATTCGTCCTAATACTAACATATGTACTTCAGCTAAATACAGTGGTTACTTCTCATAGCCTTTCAAATATTGCTCCAGTTGTATGGCATCCCATAAATAAAAATTGCTTGCCCTGTATGGGTATAACACACTTGCATTGGAATTTCAAAAAGAAAGTAGCTCCCAAAGCTCTTGGTTTTGGCGCTAAAAAAATCTTGCACCTGAATTGTGTTGCTCAGGATACATCAGGAAAAATTTAAGCCCGTATATGGAAATCTTTAAAGTTACTTATCCAGAAAAGTCATGACCTTATGATCCATAGTGCTGTTGGTAAGGTATGGATTCCATGTTATGCAGCTTCTGAGAGGTTTTCAGAGAAGTTGTACTTTAGCGAAAGAAGCACCACTGCTTTAGGGGAATTTTCTGTCTGTAGAGTCAGATGAAGTGATTTCTTTTATCTGGTGGAAACCCATATGAGAGGCTGCAGGAAGAGCCCATTTATGACCCAAGCTGAGAAACAACTCTAAAATTGGCAGGGCTAACTCTGTCCCATTTAAAATTTTAAAAGCGAATCTTTCCAAGGATCCATATGTATAGAGGACATGTCATTGGAGCATTTGTTGATAGTGATTACAATGGAGGACATGACTGGGCTGGTACACATTGAACAGGTGAGGAGTGGGGGAAGGGAGAAGGAGGTCTAGGAACCATGTGCTGTGTTTCTAAGTGACCACCATGCCCAGATATGGCCAGTATGTGACAGTGCTGCTACCTAAGAAAACCCTTCGGCAGCCTGATGAATCCAAAGGGGCCATGACACAGCTGACAAAAATATTCCTCATTCTCAGCTGTGAAATTGGACTCAGATGATAACCAGATAGGAGGCTAATAATATCCAGAAGCAGCAAATGATCGAGGCCTTGGCAGTGCTAAAACATAACCATAAGGTCTACTTTAGGTAAGACACTGAAGCATTTCAGGGGCTAAACCACAGGACTAGGGTGGCCATGACCTCAGAGCACTCAAAAACACGTGTTCAGGATAGACAATGGCCAGTTGTCCAGCCTGCACGTTGAAAGACAGAATTCCTGAGAATGGCCCTCTTTTAGTCTTAATTCAGAATTCAAGAAAGTTGTCTTAGCTTAGTTTAGTCTAGTTTAATACAATACTTAAATCAGAGCAGTTCACAATCCATAAATAACAAGCAACTATACTTAGCAAAGCAGTTTACAATTCATAATTAAAACCAGAGAAAACAAACACACATAGACAGATAAACACTAATTTTGTGCACAATCAGGACCCCCTGTAGTAACATTCTAAAAGGCCAACAATTACTTCATACAGAGATATTTACGTAATGAATTCCAAAGCAATGGAGCTAAAATATAGAATTGCATAGAAACATAGAAACATGATAGCAGATAAAGGCCATATGGCCCATCAAATGCCCATCCTCTGTAACCCCTAACTCTTCCTATTCCTAAGCGATCCCACATGCTTATCCCATGCCTTTAAAAATTTTGACACAGTCCTCGACTCCACGACCTCCACCGGGAGGCCATTCCATACCTCCACCACCCTTTCCGTGAAATAATACTTTCTTAGATTACTCCTAAGCCTATTCCCTCTTAACTTCACTGTATGCCCCCTCGTTCCAGAGCTCTTCTTCAGTTGAAAAAGGCTCATTTCCTGTACACAAATGCCCTTGAGATATTTAAATGTCTCTATCATGTCTCCTCTCTTCCAGCGTATACATGTAGATTTATGATGAGCTGTAGAAGGAGGCAGAATAAATAAACGATTTTCATTGTGAGAATGAAAGGTGTGGGAAAGAACATGCGGAATAAATATATTAAGAGGGGCATTTAAAAAAAGTCTTGTCCAAAAAATAAAGTCCTGCTCATAACATCCAAAAAATGTCCATCTCACAGCCATAATAACAGAAACAAATGTCTGGATTTCCTGTTCGATGGCTGTGAAATGAACATTTTCAATGCAAAAGCATCCAAAATTAATAGCCATTTTCCAAAGTGAAACTTCAACTTTTGAATGGCAAAAAACCAAGGACATGAATGTCTGTCTGGTATCATTTTCAAAAATAAGACCACACAGATATCCCAACAAAACAGAGGAGTAGTCCAAATGATTAATGCAGTGGATGGTAAACCAAAGGAGATGGATTTGAATCCTACTTTAATTTTTTTTTTTTTTTTTTTTGTAAATATGATCCCTGCAGGATATCTACTATACCTGAATGTACACCACGTCAATAGCCTTCAGGCTTGCAGATGTCTTATATATTTAGGTACAATCGGCATCTTTCTGTTTCTGGAAAGCTCATAATTTAAAAAGAGTAGAAGTGGGACTTCAACCTGGGTCCCTTGGTTTTACAATCTACTACACAAACCACTAGGCTACACCTCTGACCTCTTTACTATTTGTTCAGAATGGCCCTAATACCTGCAGCTGATATAGAGCCTGATTTCACTTTCAGGGGAGAGGGAAGGGGACAGCAACTACTAGTGGATTAAGGAGGGGTCATGCCTTAATCCCCCTAGTTGTCAGTTGCTCAGTTAAGAGCAATTTTTTGTAACTTAGATATAACTGAAACAGGTCTAGATAAAAATGCCCTTTTTAGACCTGGATGTTTCATCCCATTCGAAAATCCCTGTTGGATGTCCTACTTTTGGACCCTCCCTAGTCCTGCCCAAACCTTTCCTTGCAATTTGGACAAAAACATCCAAATGCAGGATTTTTAGCAAATGAACTTTTTTTGGCATTTAAAAAAAAAAATCCATCTTCTTTGAAAATGAGCACTAAACAACCCAACTGGTTGACCAATTTTCAAAGGCTAGAATAAGCACCTTATACTTGATCCAAAAATATACAGATTCACACCTAGAGATTGATTTAAAGTATCAAGGGAGGGGAGGAGTCAAAAAAAGAGATTAAAAAAAAACCACATCTAGCTATAATGCATTTCTCTGTCCAGGATGCTCCTCTACAGTGTTTTTCCATTCATCCATCCTGCCTTCATGGCAGAAAATTTAACATGGACAAGTAAAATGGGAAGGATATAGAGGTTAAAGAAAAGTGTAACCTATAGATGCACAATGCTGGCTCCTATACTAGGAGCCCCCATTAAGCAAATAGATCTTGGAGTCACTGAAATCCTCAACTTAGTGTGTGGCTGCAGTTACAATGCAAGAAGAATACTAGGAAAAGGGAATGGGACTTAATATACTGCCTTTTCTGTGGTTTTTGCAACTACATTCAAAGTGGTTTACATTGTAAATGCAGGTACTTATTTGTACCTGGGACAATAAAGGGTTAAGTGACTTGTCCAGAGTCACAAGGAGCTGCCGTGGGAATAGAACCCTATTCCCCAGGATCAAAGTCCGCTGCACTAACCACTAGGCTACTCCTCCGCTTGGAATGGCTTGGAAAGGAATAAAATGGAGAAAATTGTAATTACTCTGCATGCTGCAACTGCACCTTGAGTTCTATGTGCTCTTCTAGAAAAGGTTCAGAGAAGGGAGACAAAAATGGATAAAGTGGGAATGGTTCTCTTATGCAGAAAGACTTAGGTTATGGATCATTAGCTTGGAGGAGACATGATAGAGGTTTATAAAATCATGACTGATCAGGAACAAAATGGTAGGGAATGGTTTTTTTTTTATTTTTTTGGTCTCTCCAACAGTTCCAGGGCTAGGGGATACCCTATGAAATTAACAACAGATTTAAAATAGATTTTTTTAAGTATTTCTTTTTGAAAAGGAACTATGGAATTTGCTGCTAGAGAATGTGGACAAGATTAGTCCTTATCTAGTTTCTGAGGGGCCCTTTTACTAAGCTGCATTAGGCACTGATTCACACCTAATGCAGCTTAAAATGGCCCTACTGCAGGACATGCTCAGGCATCCTGTGATAAGTGCCAAATGTGCATGCACTAATCACGTGCTAAAAAATATTTTATGGTGGCATGTCTGGGCAAAGAGTGGGCATTCTGTACTAATACTGCACCCTAACTGGTTAGCGCAGGAATAGCGCTTGAGTCATTACCACCTACAAAATGGGTAACAGTAAGTGTTCACATGCAAATGTTTTCGATGGCCACATAAGCGCTTGATCCAAAATTCAAATCGGTTCAACCACTGTATCAGTTCAAACGATTCAAAAATAACAACAGGGTTATCGTATAATACGGCACAGGTGTGTGTATATAACTGGAGGAAAAAGCCTCAAGAGAGCTCCTCTTGTATGCAAACAAATGCTTTAAACGGAGTTGGACTTCCTCATCAACGGCTGAAAAAACCTCCAGGTGTTACAGGTTAAACAATAAGCTTTTCAGCTTAGCTTTTAGTGTCCTTCAATGGTCTTAACCTCCGCGTCTGTAGACATAGGCTTTGAACGTTGGCTGTGATCTACGCGGCCAGCGTTTCGAATCCTCTCTGCATCAGGATCACAGACCAAATATTCTGAAAATCGAATACATTATATATCAATAAATGCCATCAGTATAACGCATCACTCTCACACGTTTAAAGCATTTGTTTGCATACAAGAGGAGTTATCTCGAGGCTTTTTCCTCCAGTTATACACACACACCTGTGCTGTATTCTACGATAACCCTGTTGTTATTTTTGAATCACATAAGCGCTTGGCCATTAATACAAAAAGATAGAAAAAGGCTGTTTTTACTGCTGTGGTAAAAGTGACCTTAATGCATGAGAAAAACCTGTGCAAGGGTGTGCTAAGACCACTATTTGCTGCAGCTTCGTAAAACGACCCCTAGAATATTTAGATACGTTTCTAAAAGGACAGATCTATTAACATTATTTACTTTAAACATTTATATTCCATATTCCACGCTATCTGCCATTTTAGGTGTGGTACAATTCACATAATAATACAAATAAATTAACAATAACATATGTAATAGTCATACAGCAACCATTCAATCAGTCTTGTATTTCATGTGTTGTACTTGGGGGCTGGTTCTATAAAATTTCAAGTGCAATGGATAATATAAATATCAGTCTTGTCTAGAATCAGATCTTAAAAGCATAGGGGTCCTTTTACCAAGCTGCAGGAAAAAGGGCCTTGCATTAGCAGCTGGGGCCGTTTTTTTCTTGTGCACCGCAGTGGGTAAAAGGCCCCCGGACAAACATGTCCATGCGGTAAGAGAACACGTGGCCTTGTGGTTGTGATTGAAGTGGCGATAAGGGCTCCCTCGGTAACTCAGTGGTAACTGGGCAGCACACGGCAATTCCAGGTTACTGCTGGGTTACAGCCGTGCAAGCCATTTCTGGGGGTTTTCTTTTTCCCCGGGAAATGGCATGCACTGAGGATGGAACTGCCACCGGTGGCCGAGTTGGGCCAGTGGTCATCCCGACAGTGTTTGGTAAGCCCACGTTGGGCTTACCGATGCTTTGTAAAAGGCCCCCATAACGGGCTAAATGTTTGCTTCCAAAGCCGCACTTTAAGATTTTTCCTGAAGGTAGTGTTACGAGTTGCCACTCTCTCTTCCTCTGGAAGGGAGTTCCATACTGGGAAAAACTTTGTGCATGGGTCTCAGCAAGGTGCAGTAGTTGCAAGGTCCAGCACGTTCAATCCTGATAATGTAAAGTACATGGGGTTTGGTATATTTTTAACACGGAGCTAATACACAATGGCAGTTCACTGCATAACACTTTATGGATCAGAGTCAAGATTTTAAAATTGATTCTCCGGTGTAAAGTATATTAGGTAGGTGTTATGTCCTCATCCCATTGTGTCCTTTTTCATGTTAGTCCTGAGGCTGCAGTATTTTGAACCATATCAGTGCTGAAGCAGGCAGGTCCACGCAGACAATTACATTGGTCTAGGCCAGTAAGAGGAAGCTCTTGGGCCAGAGGTGATGGTGACCAGGCATCACTGACCCTCCTGGAAGGGGGGGCAAGGAAGAAAAAATGGGGAATGTTTCCCCTTTGCTACCTTCCTTCTTGGAAGTGGGATATGTGGTTACTGGGCACTGACCAACCTAGGCAAGAGGAAGGCCAAGGAATCGGGCCGATGGAAGGGGTGGGCTAATAGGGGTTAAAAGAAGTGAGCCAGGTGATGATGTCTTTCCCATTTCTGCCTCTACCCATCTGCCCTTGCCTGATGGGGGCAGTGACATGGAAGGAGAAGAGGAGGTTGTTGCAGCTTTTGGGGATGTGAATATCTACCTCTCTATTGCTCAAAGGTGAGACGACTACACCTTGAGTATTGTGTGCAATTCTTATTGCCACTTATCAAAAAAGATGAAGTGAAACTCAAAAATATATAAAGAAGAGCAACCAAAATGAAGAAAGGCTAAAGAGGTTAGATCTTTTCAGCCTGGAAAAGAGACGGCTCAAGGGAGATATGCCAGAGGTCTTTAAAATGCCGAATGGAGTGGAACGGATAAACACAAATCGATTTGTTTACTCTTTCAAAAAGTAGAAAGACTAGGGTACATTCCATATAGAAGAAAATTATTTTTTTTAGTTAGCATATAGTTGCTCTGGACCTGATTGCTGGAGCAAGTGGTAAAAGCAGTCAATGTAGATGGGTTTAAAAAAAGGTTTGGACAATCCCTGGAGGAAAACTCCATAAACTGCTATTAAGGTAGACCTAGGGAAAGCAACTGCTTATCTGTGGAGTTAAGTAGCATAGAATCTTGCTACTTTTTGGACTTTGCCAGGTACTTGTGACCTGGACTGGCCACTGTTGGATTCGGGATATTGGGCTAGATGGGCCCTTGGTCTGACACATTAGAGCAACTATTATGCTAAATATAGTCAGGAGGGGTGCAGGCTGCACCACTAATAGCATCAGCCTGGCTGATCTGGCTGGTAGATTGAGGACTAGTATGAGAATGGCCAATAAGAACTGGAACTGGTTCAGATTATATCACCGTATGGATCAATAAAGCTGCAACCTTATGTTGCTCAATGATTGTGGTGGAGAAAGGGCGGGAGTTCGTGGCTGCCAGGGTTATCACTAAAGATATTGAATACGACTTTCCTACTGGGATCTGATGGGTATTTCCAAGTGATCTGGATTGGCCTCTGTCAGGACCTATGGACCATTCGTCTGACTCAGCTTGGCACTTATGTTCTCATCTATGAAAGGTCCAAAAGAACTGAAGAATCCAAGATGTAAAACAATGTTGTTTGTTAGGAAGGCTCAAGAAGACTCTACACGGCCGTGTTTCGGTGGTCACACCTGCATCAGGAGTCTACAAATCAAATTGTTTATGCCTTCATGAAATGTAACAGATTCTCACCTGGATGTATCAAAATAGGAAAATGTGCCACTCTGACAAGTAGGTATAAATCAGGTAAGGTACTTTGAAGCAACAAAGTTGTTGCTAGTCAGAGCGGCATATTTGCCCATCGACACATCCAGATGTAAAATCGGTTACATTTCATGAAGGCATATCAATTGGTTAGATTTCTAGGCTCCTGAGGTAGGTGCAACCGCCGAAACACGGCTGTGAGTCTTCTTGAGCCCTTCTAATGAATGACATTGTTTTACATCTTGGATTCCTCAATTCTTTTGGACCTCACTTTTTTTGTTAACTGCTGTTGCTCACTTGTGAGGCTTCGCTGCTCCTACATTTCCCTGAAATTCAGGAATGACATGATTCTTCTCAATGCTATACAAGCCACTAATGAATGCAGCTTGGGAATTAATCACTAGAGAGAATTCATATTCAAAGTTGCTACAGAACTCATCTGACACTTTATTTTCCAAGAATATTGCAGTCACCATTAATTGAATATATGGAATTCCTTGTCTTTTCTTTTTTTTCATTATCCACGTCGGGGCTAACTTTCTACACTGAAATGAAATTGCCTCTGCTCCTATCTTTCTAGTCATAATGCACAGAAATCTGCCTCGCAGTTTTTGAAAAGGGTAGCAAAATTGCTCATTTGCTCTGGATTCCTTTTTCTTTCTCTTTTGGTTTCTATCCTGGCCATTTTTTTGCTGTTTCCGAAGCAGGAATTATTTCCTGAGAAGATCCCCATCAATTTGCTTTGCTCTTTAGTTGACACATTTACTAAGCACATTCATAACTATGCATTAAACTTTTATCACTGGTGAAGAATGATACAGTCTTCGTCTCCTCTGCCACAGCTTCCTGAGTCAGCATAAAATGCACACAAGAATGTTACTCATAAGTACAGTATCCTTAGGAGATTTAAGGCATCCTTAGGAGACCACTGGGTCCTATGCAATATAGATTTTTTTCCCCTAGGTACAAAATGGGGGAAGGACTTTTCTGAGTAAGGCCTTCTAATTTCATACAACTCAAAGTGCTAAGGCCAATAACATTAAAAAAACAAAACAAAAAAAAAACCCTGGCATAGCTGTACTGAGAATGTTTCCTGGAGAACAGGGGTGGGCAACCACAGTCCTTGAGGGCAACAATCCAGTTGGGTTTTCAAAATTTCCACAATGAATATGCATGAGATGGAAGATTTTGTACAAATAGATCTACTACTACTACTATTTAGCATTTCTATAGCGCTACAAGGCGTACGCAGCGCTGCACAAACATAGAAGAAAGACAGTCCCTGCTCAAAGAGCTTACAATCTACATATTCGTTGTGGAAATCTTGAAAAACCCAACTGGGTTGTGGCCCTCATGGTTGCCCACTGCTGCTGTGGCACATTTGATGTCGAGTGTAAATAAATGTAAACCCTG
The DNA here is from genome assembly GCF_901765095.1 of Microcaecilia unicolor. Taxonomy (NCBI): domain Eukaryota; kingdom Metazoa; phylum Chordata; class Amphibia; order Gymnophiona; family Siphonopidae; genus Microcaecilia; species Microcaecilia unicolor. The sequence continues at coordinate 201,424,242 of NC_044038.1, read as the reverse complement.
GATTGTTTTTCACAGCTAATGACCAACTGCTGAAGGGCAGCTAGAAACCATCTCTCCTCTTTAATTCTGTATGCATCATGTTCTCATGAAGGCCAACAGACAACTTATGGACAATACTTTTACGCTAGATTGATGTATATTTGTAACTAGCTGTTGAGAGATCTACTTTTAAAACATGATATGCCCAGTGAAGGGCTGCCAAAGCCAGACAAACCATTTATCAGTTACATATCCCATGGGGTAACTGCATTGAAATTCATTTAAAAAATATTCTATCTGATTTCTCACCTAACAGACTAAATCCTCACCCACCACAAAATATGTTCTATTAGACGGGGTCCCCTGTGGCTTCAGACCTGGACAGGTAAAGATGAACAACAAAATCATCCAAGACAAATTGTACTCTCTGCCTCCTTTTAAGGGAGCACAGCCCTCAAAAGACTATTGTCACATTTATTTAGTCGACTACAAAAGTGTCACCCACAAGTTGTTTGTTGGTCTTTGTGGAGTGGACGAGTGGCCTAGTGGTTAGGGCGGTGGACTTTGGTCCTGAGGAACTGAGTTCAAATCCCAGCATAGGCAGTTCCTTGTGACTCTGGGCAAGTCACTTAACCCTCCATTGCCCACCACATTGAGCCTGCCATGAGTGGGAAAGCATGGGGTACAAATGTAACAAAACAAATAAATATCCAAGTGGATAAGGGTGAGAACTACAATATTATTCTATTTGCAAACTTTTCAAAATGATTTAAATTTTGCTATAAAATTACAGATTCAGTGAGCTTTGGACAAATATAGCTAAGGTGTTAGATTGTAAAATAAATTATAGTTCAAGAACATTTCACTGCAAAGTAATCCTGTGACGTTTTGTATGGACAACCTCCATTCAAAATACCAGCTCCAATTCCTCCTACCCAGGGCTGCTGCAGGACTGACACTTACCTAGAGGGTCTTTTACAAAGATGCGCTAGTGTTTTTAGCACGTGCTAAACACTTCAGATGTCCATGGGCATGTTTAGCATTTAGCGCACACTAAAAACACTAGCGCGCCTTAGGATGCAGTGCTTGAAGTTCATGGAGTTTCCAGCAGATGGCAGAATGCTGAAGGAGTGTCCTAATCACTGGGCCCCTTTTACCAAGCTGTGGCAAAAGGGGGCCGGTGCTGGTGTCAGCACGTGTTTTATACGCGCGCCGAGCCTTCCTTTTACCGCAGCTGGTAAAAGGGAAGTCTCGCCTTCCTGCAGGAAATGGCCATGCGGCAAGTAAAGCACTTGCCTCTTGGCCATTTCAGGGGGAGGAGGGGGAGAGAGACCTTACCGCACCCATTAAGGTGTCAGTAAGGGCTCCCGCGGTAACCGGGCAGCTCGCAGCACTGCCTGATTACTGCCTGGTACACTTCAGTGCTACAAATACATTTTTGTAGTGCCGGAAATGACAGAGTGCTATGGGTGTGAAGTACCGCCGGGCTGCTGTGGTAGCCCTGCGGTACTTTCTGTATAGCGAGCAGTAAGCTCGCATTGGGCTTACTGCTGGTTAGTAAAAGGAGGCCTAAGTTGGAAGTCCCCTGGCTGCAGGAGTAGAGTGACACTGTTGGATCTCTTAGGAGGAAAGGAAGATGGAAAAGCAGTCCTATACCTAAGACCTGAAATCCTTTATTTGGACCATGTCCCCTTCTCTTTTTTTGTCTTCATCCACTGGGGTCCATTGTGGCTGTGAATCACTGTAACATTATCATATCATATGTGCTGTCTCGCTCTGTAATCTTACCATGGAATTTGGTTTGAAGCTTTACTACCTTGCTGTCCCCAAGTACTTGCCTATAGGATTCAGAGAAAGTCACTCTATCTTCTTTGAAAAAAGAAAAGCATGTGATTAGAAAACAAGCCTAGCGTAAATCAAATGCACCAAGACCCTGCAGCACAAACTGCTCCTTTTACAAAAACCGCAAGGATGTCTTTTAGAAAGCCTGTATGCAGTTATCTCCTTATACATAGATCTACAACTATAGGGTAGCAGTAAACGCAGGTTGGGGATTTACAATTATTTAAGACCTGGTTAATTTTTATACATGGATTTCCTGGAATAGTTTGTCAAGTGCAGTAGAGGGGATGGAAGGGGTGTAGGTTTGGAGGGGCTGAGAATCATTTTTCACTATACACACTAGTGCAGTCAGGCTTAGTGCCAAACCCATAATGAGATAACAGGTAACATCTGTGTTTGAGCTGGATCATCATTCATGTTATAGGATTCAGGGACCTCAGACACAAGGCCTGCCAATACTGCAAAACGCAGCATGGAAGCGGTAAGCTTCCCAGGCAAATCCATCTCACTCTGGGATTTTATCTACATCACAATTTGCTCCAGTTATAAAGAATTGGATACAAATCGTGTTTTCATAGCATTGTTAGTCTGTATAGATTTTAACAGGCTGGCTGGAGTTTGGCACTGTTGGGTATTATTACAATGACTAGGATATGTCTCTATGTGGGGGTGGAGTAGGGAATGCAACTGATGGATTCGTTTGTGTCAAAAAATGCTCAAAATTGTGTCGGTGAACAGCCTCTAACTCATCTTCCCAAACTATGGGTCAGGACCCCAAAGGGTCAGAAAACCTGCCTTTGAGGTCACGACCTAGGTGGGCTTTCCATAGGTGTGTCATTGTTCTGCACCTCCAGGGAGTCACACAGTTTTTTATTTGGCTGCAATCATGGGGTCACAGGCACATAAAGAGTGGGAAGCACATCTGAGTATTTAGCAGAAGAGCAGTCCATCTGAAAAATCACAAAAGATGGCATGGGCAATCAGTCAATTTTCCTTATATAAATGTGTTTTTCTTTTTAAAGATGTTTGTAGTTTTCATAGGACATGGGTCTTAAAAACATGTATCTATTTTTAATAACCTGGGAAAATCTGTACAGTCTATCCAATTATATCATAAAGTCCTACTCCTAGCTGGATTTTGTTTTGAGAATTAGATGCATTTTATTTAACTTGTTATGAATAACTCCAGAGTGATGATCATTCATAACTCATGAAAATAATTCATGTTGGTAGACAGGAGCTAGCTCTGTGGGAGCCAGTGGAGCAACGCCAATATTGAGTTCCTTCATTGTGTCTACAGAAGGGTTAATTTTGTATTGTGTTTGACATCCCCAATCATTTTGAAATGTTGGTGCCTATAAGATGCCACATGGTGTGTCTGCCAGTGGGTTTCCCCATTGTCTCTACAAAAGATTTAAAAAGTCAACATAAATTAAGATTTTTGATACAAAAATGACTTAATATGACAAGGGTTTAGTTCAAACCAAAACAAACAGTCACATCTGAAGCTGCTAATGTGTCTTTAGTGTTGGAAAGGCTAAATACCTGAAAGGTGAAAATTCTCAGATGTGCTAAATTTCCTTGGGCGGGTAATTGAATTACACAGTCTGTGTGGGATAATCCTTCAGGTCAGGTCCAGAACCAGCCATAGGATGAAACTCCAGTCTGGCTTCATTTAGAGTTAGGTGTCCTGTTTGCTTCCCCCTCCCTTGTATAGGTCAACATTGTACTCACTGTGCAGCGGGCGCTGAATTATAGCATCTCTACCATAAAACAAACAGTTATTTAAGAAACTGAAGAAAAACACGTTTAAAAAAATAATAATAAAAAATACCCTTCAGAGTAATTTGAGAATACCCAGTTTGATAAAACCTCTTTGAAGCAAACTGGGAAACTCATTACCTGGTTTTCTCCAGTGAAGTCAATTAGCTGAGAACCTGCTGCCACTGCCTAATTGCTGCTCTTTGTGTCTGAGGGTGATGGCTTGTCCTGAGCATGATTTTACTGGGGGTATGAGCCACCCCCTCTGCTGCTAGTAAAGGCAATGGTGGCTATGGCAGGCCCATCCCATGAGCCTAGCTGGCTAGTTACCGGAAAAGGAGGTTGGGGGGGGGGGGGGGGTCAGGACAGCTCAAGACACGAGAAAGGAGAGGATTAGCCCTTACTTTTAAGTTACATTGGCGGGAAATCCTCTCCCAATGAGGAGCGTTTCCTTTTTCCCTGGAGAGGACTTTCAGGCTGTTATATTTATGTAAGCACCTCTGAGGCTCAGGATCCTTCCTATTCCTCAGAGGTGGATCACTTACCCCCCCTCTTTTCTCAGATGATCGATGCTTTGTGATGGTCTGATTTTTTTTTTCTCAGTGATTCTCTAGTCGTAGCTAGGGGTGCAGGGGTACCCGAGCTAAGAGTATGTTCTGCAGGAGGTCTTTTAGAACAGGGCTTTTAATATTCACCAAGTGGTGAATGTTAGGCCCATGCTCTGGAACTCAAGCATGGATATCCTTGCCTATCATTAGGTCCGTCTAGCTGTTATGGTATTGTTTAGATAAGTTCCTGTTATTATGACTCTTGGACTCCCAGCTGCTGATGGCAGGTAGTCCACTTTGGATTGCCATATAAAATTTTTGCCATGTTGTAGCTCGGGTCAATGTTTACCAATAAATGAAGCTGTGGCCTGATTTACTCCACCCCACTTGTCTGCTCTGATATTTTCTTATATGTGCATATACAGTAAGTAAGGTCCTAAGGTATTGATTGATCTGGGTATGGAAGGGGGGGGTAAATGGTCTCATATCCCGTTAGGATTCTGTGAATCTCCAAACTGCATCTTCTCTTTATTGATGATTTCTTGCAGTTCAGCTGGTGCAGGAAGGATCGGTACCAGCACAACCAGCATAAAATCTGTGCTACTTTTTAGGGATCTTGCCTGGTACTTGTGACCTGGATTGGCCGCTGTTGGAAACAGGATACAGGGCTTGATGGACCTTTGGTTTGTCCCAGTATGGCAACGCTTATGTTCTTATGTTTGGACCTGTTGCTGCTGATCAGCAAATGAATTGTCTTTTTCTGTGCAGTATGGACTTAATCATGTAGTATGGAATTTGTGTGTGTGTGTGTGTTGGGGGAGGGTTTTACAGGGTAGAATTAGTATTTGGCAATAGATGGAAATCACATTACACATTGATTTGAGTGAAAACAAATTAAGCTACTTACGGGAAAGTGCATTTCATCATGATAAGGCTCTAATAAATTAATTTGTTGTATTCTTGAGTTAATTTGGACAGAGTTTTAGAACCAGAAATTGGTAATAGACCTCCATGTAACGTTGATCTTCTCATTCAGAGGGTGAAAAGGTCCCAGTCCTATTTCTAGCTCCTCTTATACCCTCCACTGCCAGTGAACAGCTGGCTAGGGTGCCAGATGTGTTTGTTCATTCCTTTAGTTGCAGAGCTTGGGGTCCACAGAAGTTGCTATCATCTGGTTGGCTCAGTGTTGGATAACTCAGTCACTTGCTGAATCATTCAGTTCATCAGGATTATTGACAAATAATGATGAATTCTTTTTCTCACTGGTAGCATCTGCATGGTGATAAATTGAAGAGGCCTTTACTAGGAAGTGGATCTGGCCTAGTTTCTCCCACACTAAAAAGAGTTAGGCTGTTAACTGTTTCAGCAAATAACACTAAATATCTTTGGCGCTGATTTGTGACATGCAGGTGATCTGGACCACTAAGGATTTATGAAGGTTACCCCTTTGGGGGTGAGGGGGCTGAAGTCAGGGGGCGCATCTTAAGGCGGGGAGGGCTGGAAGATCTGGAAGCCCAGGAGCATCGGCTTCTGGGCCATGGGAATAACGGTGTTTGCAAAGCAGCGTTATTCTTGTAAGGTAGGATTCAGCAACCTGCGGAATTGGGATCCTGCAAGTTGCTGAATCCCATGGGAAATCAAGATGCAGTAAAAGGCAAACATTTTACTGAACCTTGATGAATTCCCCCCCCCCCCCCCCTTAGTGGCTCTTTTACAGTGCTGTGTTAGGTGCCTAATGCAGCTTAAAATGGCTAACCGGGGGATGCGCTCAGGCGTTCTGTGGTATCTACCAAATGTGTGTGTGCTAACCTGCGTGGTAAAAAATATTTATTTTGAGGGGAGCATGTCTGAGGTGGAGAGTGGACGTTCCTGCGCGAAACAGTGCATCTACATTAGCATGTTCTAACTGGTTAGCGCAGGAATACTAAGTGAGCCCTTACCACCTACAAAATGGATGGCAGTAAGCATTCATGTGGTAATTTTTAAAAATGGCTGCATGCTAATAGCAACATTAGCACATAACCATTAATATAAAAAATTGTCCATTTTACAGCTGCAGTAAAAATGGCCTTAGCATGTGGGAAAGACCTTCATAAGGGTGCATTGAGGCCACTTTCTACCATAGCTTAGTAAAAGGACCCCTAAGCCATTCTCGGAACATACATTGGTATCTAATTACAGCATGGCACAGACACTGCCATTCACATTTTAGTATCCATTCTGAGGTTTCTTATAGATTTATTCAGCATGGGAAAAAAATCAGTGAATGAAGAAATGAGAGCATTTTTACCTTTTAAAGGCAGTAATGACTTACTGTATGAAATGTTCTCATATGTAAACAGCAAACGTGTAATTGAACTCTGGAATTCGTTGCCGGAGAATGTGGTAAAGGCGGTTAACTTAGCGGAGTTTAAAAAAGGTTTGGACGGCTTCCTAAAGAAAAAGTCCATAGACCATTATTAAATGGACTTGGGGGAAATCCACTATTTCTGGGATAAGCAGTATAAAATGTTTTGTACTTTTTTGGGATCTTGCCAGGTATTTGTGACCTGGATTGGCCACTGTTGGAAAGAGGATGCTGGGCTTGATGGACCTTTGGTCTTTCCCAGTATGGCAATACTTATATACTTAAGTAAAATACCAGCCTGCATACTGCTTAATGTTCATTCTCCTTTTGATCATATGTTCAGGTACATTTGGAGTTTAACACCAGGGTTGTTATCTCTCATCTCTCATCCTGCATCACTTGTGTCATGCCACGACTGACTGGCTTACGACTGATCAGTATAGCCTCACCCCAAGATTTGATTGGAGTAAGAATGATGGGAGTGTCTAGGTGCAAAACATTTAAAAATAAAAAAATGTTTTTAGAATCATGTTTCTTCTCGGGAATAAAATAAAAATAAGGATAGTAAAAGCAATCGACTTTTTTTTTTAATTTAGCAACTGACAACTGCATTACCTTATTTTGATGTGTTTTTTATTTGTTCTAGTACTATTAAAGCATCCTATTTTCAGACCCTTGAGAATTCAGGGGTCACCAACTGACATCGGCCCTCATTTTCCAAGCCCTATTCACGTTTTGATATGCGCAGAAAGCAGTACTTAAACATTTATCTTGCATAAGCAGTTTACAAAGCTGAGATTTGCACGCAAATCGCAAAGGGGTGCGGTGATTCTCGGAGTTTATATGCTGTATTAATCAGGATGAGATGGAAGCAAGTGGGAGACAAAGAACCAAAACTCAGAGCAGCAGAAGAGGTTCCCAGAGTAAGTCTGCATGGGAATAAGGTTTAGACATGAATCCATGTAAGTGTGAAATGGAAATAGAGACATGTGAGTCTGAAAGAATTAGGACAGGATGAGTCTGTGAGCAATGAGCAATGCAAGTCAAAAATAAAACAAACAAATACATATTAAACCCTCAAATCCTAGAAGCCTGAGAATGACGTCCATTGAATCAAAGCTCTACGAATGTAGCCTGTGTCCTGAAATGCCAAGAGAGAAGGTGACAGCTGTAGTGAAGCTACTCACACCAAGGAACCAATGGAGCTTTCTGCTCCCCTGAAGAAAATGCTTTGCTTAAGCTGGTAAAATGGAACCAGATCAACTGTTGAATGGATTTGGTCCCCTTCAACCAGCTGTAGCTGTGCATTGATCACTCTGTTGCATCCTGGCACTGGACCAAGGGAAGGGAGGGAGCAGAAGACAAATAACTACCTGTTCACCCTTGATTAAGGAATTTGGAGGAATGGCATATGACGAGCCACCATGCATCCTGGGCAAAGTAGGAACTCCGTGCTGTTGTGAGTAATTCTCTGTTTGCAAGACACTCATACAAGATTGATAACCCCTCTTTTTCCTTGGTATTGATCTTGATGGATGGAGGGAATGATGTGCAGTTTGTATTTCAGGTTTATATATGTTAACTGCAAACTTTCTGCGAGTTTCAATGTGACTGTTGGGCAGACTGGATGGACCATTCAAGTCTTTATCTGCTGTTGCTTACTATGTTACTATGTATGTATCTGTATAGTGTGGAAGCTGTTTGGTTGCTGGATTTTATAAGAATAAATAGTTTATAAAAGTCTTTATAGTTGTGAGTTGAACTGATTGGTAATTAACCACTGTGGAATTTTGTTTTAGGGTCTGTAGCATGTTAAGTATATCCTGGAATTCTCTATATCATCACAGGGCTGGTTCCCAGTCCCCCCACTTTCAACTTTTATACATGTTTTGTGACATTTGTGGCTGGAGCAAGAGGAAAAAAAAACAATAAAAGTTAAAAGCAATAAAGATGACATCCAGATGTTTCCATCCTTTCTACCTTGCTGCATCCACTACATGCAATATACTGCCTCGGGTACAAAAACCAAGATTGTGAGCCCTTTATAGACTGAGACAGTACCTGCTTATAATTAGATTGTAAGCCACATTGAACCTAAACTCTGGGATAATGCGGGATACAAATGCCATAATAAAGAAATAAAATATACAAGACTTATCAATCCTTGGTTCACTCTATGATACTTACTAGACTTGTTGAATTAATATTAATAACATTCTGAATCAAAACCTGTTCAAAATCTTAATGAAAACAGGAGGAAAAGGCCTCGAAAAATGGTCTGTGGTATCTTTCACAGATAGCTATAGTCACAACAAATGTATACAGTCATTGGCCAAAAACCTCCCAATTTTCAACATTTAGTGTTTTAATTTGGTCATCACCTTTTTTTCCCCCCTTTTTTTCTTTTTTTTTTATCTTTTATGGTATCGTCCACTTAACCTTGGTAAATCCCAATTGGTTTCCTGTTTCACCTTGTGGCTTCAAGGGAATTTACTCATGTGTGCTCACCTCTGCAAAGAGAAAAATAGTCAAAATATGTACTATTTCTGGGAAAACAGTATATGATATGCTCCAAGTACAAAAGGCAATTCTTTTCTAGTTTCTATTTTAAGATGACCCTATTGTTTACACTTTCGGTCGTGGTTTTTATTTTTTTATGTCAATTTTGCTGCCAATGAGCCTTGGTGTTATGTGTATTTCTTAAAGAAAGTCCCTCTGCTTCTCCTATATTATAGACTTGAGATAAATCAGTCGGGTGTTATTTGTCCTAATGTCACCATTAAGTTCATAGAATAACCGGAAGCTACCCTTGCTGTCAGTTGAATGGGTCAATTATGCCCCAGTATCAATGATAACATCCATGTTTTCTTTAGCAAGCTTTGTACTCTGCAGTATAAAAGTAACAGAGCAAAGGAACCTTCTGTCCACAGAATGGGGCTTTTATCTTGAGAAACATGCTTTAATATCACTTTTTTTGTTCCATTTGTAAAATGTAAGGTGTCATTTGCCCTCCATAGCAAGTCCTTCCACATTGTCCTCTGCTGCAGCAGTGACATTTCAATATAATTTCTCTTTTCTTCACTCTCGGATTTTTGTTGTAAAGAGGGAGCACAATACATGTAAGAATTTGCCTACCTAGCCAAAGCACAGCATTGCCCCAAACCAATCGCTCATTTTTCTTTTAAATTTCAAGCAATGGTTTTACCTTTTGAAGGTACTAAGCTTTTTTTTATATATATGGAAGCAGAATGGGGGACAGGCCATGTGTATCACACCTCTGAACATAACCATGCAGCCAGGGCTATGCTGGCAAAGGACACATTGGTGCAAGGAGCATGGACTGACCTGTCAGAGAAGGCATTTGCTGGTAAAACTGTTAACTGCTGCCCATTAATATATTTAAAACATTTACAGTTCACATACTCTACAAAAAACACATATAGAATCTATAAGTACATCAGTTACTACAATAGGCAGTGAAATGCCCAATAAAAACAAACAGATTAGCTATTAATACCTTTTACCATCACCTTGCTTTACCAGGGGTGGCTCTGATGGTCACCCAGTCTCAAAGTGCCTCTACTTAAGAAGCAACATGACCCAACACCTTCAGGGATATGAATTGAGAAAAAGCTTCGTTGAATAAATGTGCTAAACAGTCCTTCACCATTTGCCATTTTGTAGTTGTATATTTATTTATAATTCTATATGTGTATGTGTACATATACTTTATTAATGTAATCTTATAACTGTACCTAGTTTTTAAAACACACCCCAGCCAATCAAGGTTTCAGGATACCCACAATTAATATTCATGAGATAGATTTGCATGCAGCCTCCAGGACCAGGTTTGGGAACCAATGCACTAGCACACACACAACAGCAATCTCACCTCCCATGTAGGTGTGGACAGCTGCAAATACATACAGAGAAATAGTCTGGCTTTGAAGATCTGGTAGCAGCAGACAGCAAAAGTGCTGTCCAGCGGAATATCGGGCCCCAACTCTACCCATAGCCCACCCAAAACCCTTCTTCTATACACACCAACCAGCAACTACACATCACCCTGTGATATTGCATACCTTTTTTTTTGCCAGTTGGCATTCTAGGTGAGGTTATGAATTCTCAGATGTGGCTGTATATGCATTAAAATGACATTCTAAACTTACCTCATGTTTAACTATTTTTTGGAATGTGCTATTTTCTTGACTTCCTCCGCTGACATAGTAACGGAGAAATTATCAAACATATAAAAGGCAAGTGACCTTACTCACTTGCAAATGCGCAGTAGAGACTTCCCTCTCTGTCCCGCCCCCGCGTCAAGACGTGATGACGAGGGGAGGGGGGCGGGACAGAGAGGGAAACTGCGCGGAAGTGGAGGGAGGGAACCGCTGACGTCGCTACCGCTCCCCCCCCAAGGTAGCCGCTACCGCCCCCCCCCCCCTGGAGTCGCCACCACCCCCCCTTCACCCGGCCCGGGCCCTCTCTTCGTTATTCAACTTACAGCAGCGCCGAAAACAGCAGCAAGCAGCTCAGCTTCAGCTCCCGTCGGCCTTCCTTCCCTGCCTGTGCCCCGCCCTCGCCGACGTGATGTCACACGAGGGCGAGGCACAGGCAGTGAAGGAAGGCCAACGGGAGCTGCTGCTTGCTGCTGTTTTGGCGCTGCTGTAAGTTGAATAACGAAGAGAGGGCCCGGGCCGGGTGAAGGGGGGGCGACTCCGGGGTGGGGGGGCGGTAGCGGCTACCTTGGGGGGGGGGACATGGGAGGTCTCAGAAGGAGGGGGGGCCTTGGAGCTGGGAGGGCTGGACTGAAGGGGGCCTTCCAGCTGGCTGGGAAGAAGGCACGGGGGTGGGGTGGGGGGCCTTGGAACTGGGAGGGAGGGCGGGCAGGCAGGCAGGGGGCCCCTTACAGTTGTGAGGGAGAGCAGGGGGCCTTGGAACTGGGAGGGAGGGAAGGGGGCCTTGGGAGCTGGGGGGGAGGGCCTGGGGCCTTGGAACTGGGAAGGAGGGAGGGCGGGCAGGGGGCCTTGCAGCTGGGAAGGGGGGAGGACTGGAGCCTTGGAGCTGGGATGGAGGGACAGAGGGGTCCTTGGAGCTGGCAGGGAAGGAGGATGGCAGGGGGCCTTGCAGCTGCAACGGGAGGGGGGCCTTGGGAAAAAAAACATTCCAATACGCGCCCGTTTTAACGGGCTTAACGGCTAGTAGAAAAATAAAATAGAAATGAGGGAGGAGAAAAAGACAAGATGTGGAAGACGTTAGGGGTGATTCTATAAAGTGGCACCTAGATGTGGGCATTACTTTCGCGCATCAAAGGTGCCACTAATTGACAGGCACCTCTGTGCACTAGGACCTAAGTAAACATGCAAATCTGCACACAACTTAATTGTTTAACTGGCTGATCAGTGCTGATAATTGGCCAATAACAAGTACTGATCAGCACTGATGTTACACACAGGGCTTTTTTTGAGGGGGTACTGAGTACCGGCGCCTTTTCCGTTGTCTGCTAAAATTGACCCATGGACCCCAAGGTTTAATGAAAGAGCTTAGGCTCTACACACCAATTCTGCCTTGTCATACATTCTGTGACCGGTTGCAGGGGGCTTGGCTATTGTGGAATGGGTCCCTCAGTGATTACCCCACCCCTGAAGAGTGGCCTAGCATTTCAGTACTGGCACCTTTTTTTACTAGCAAAAACGCACTGGTTACACACGCAAATTTCTAAGCATATTCTTTAAAGTGGCCCACATAAATTCTAAGGCATGGCTCATAAAAGGGGGCACAGGCATGGGCAAGTCATGGGTGTTCCCAATCCGTGCCTAAATAAGATGTGGGCATTTACACCAGGTTTTAGTTGGCGTAAATACATGTGCTTAAATTTTAGTTGCAGGATGGTCACCACGTGTATGCTACAAATCGCACCTAACTTTAGGCAAGGTTTATAGAGTACTGCCAAGCATGGTTTTTTTTTGCTGTGGAATCTGGTCCACAGTGCTTAACTCAAGGGCATGTACATGTAGGTGGTACAGGGACGGGCCACAGGCACGTCTCCCAGTTACAGCTGTAGTTTATAGAATACTATAAATTATGCATGCCACATGGTGCACTTAAACATGCTAACTTATGTCTACCATTGACATAGCATAAGAGGGTTCACTTAAACATGGTTGCTAGTATTCTATAATGGCATCTTGATGCCAAGGTTCTGATTATAGAATTGGTGCTCAATGCATGGCAATGGGATGCCAAAACTGAGGAACCAATTTATAAAATTGCCCTGTTTGGAGTTGGGTGAAGGATTCTACATTCTTCTATACGGCCAGATTCATGGGACCTTAGCAATGGCCAGAGTCACTCATGGAATGGTGTGATCAGAAGATAGCATGCCTGTCAAGCACACATGCAGCCTTCTCCAAGGTGGATAACTTGGCCGTACTTGCTAGGCAACTGCATGAAAGCTCATCCATGGGCAGGGAAGGAGAGGGAACAAACGAGGGAGTAAACTGCAAAACAGTTTGAAAATGTGACCTGCTCAAAGTCACACAGACGGTCCATGGCACAAGGAGCTGACCATGCAGATCAGAGATTCAGCCGAATATCCTCTCTACACTAAAGTGCTCTCCGAATCTTTCTTCTTGGTGACTAGAAGAGCTACCGCAGGATAACGTGCCCACTGCGGTTAATTCTCCACTTTCCACAGGAGAAGTGAAAGGGTCTCACTTTATTTTCTCTTACACTTTATTTATTTAAAAAAATTGCTATTTCAGTATTTTATCAATTCAGAATCAAATGTACTCCTGAGACATGCTGAAGGGAAGGTGGGCTAAGGCATCTTTTCGAATCTTATGCAATGACTTAAGAACGCGTTTTTATATTGCTTCTGGTAGTTGCACCCCCTAGAGGCAACAGAAATTGTCCCTCAAGTGTTTCAAGCTGCAGGCTTTTCCCATAACTTATGCTGATCCAAACATTTGTGTCAAGATGTCCAATCTTTGCTAGATTTAGAAATAAGCAAAAATACACAGCAATGAATCTCTACCCCAGTAAACCAAATCTCTAGGATGCACTTTCTTACAGCCTGAGGAAAACTGCTCCAGGAGGAGTATCTTCAGATCATCATAGGACTGAAGGGTAGGAACTAAAGTGAGATTAGAAGCCAAACTCTCTCAGATGACATGAGGCTGAAGCAAGGAGAAGAACTAGGGATCATCTTTGAAAAGATTTCCATGTATCCCTCCACCAAGCCCAATCAGAAGTTCCAGAGAGCAGGATACTGCTGCTTTAGCTGGGTGCTCTTCTCTTCTAGTGCATGATCTAGCTCAGGGGTAGGCAACTCCGGTCCTCGAGAGCCGCAGGCAGGTCAGGGTTGTTGCCTACCCCTGATCTAGCTAATCATTCACATTTCACTGGGACTGTAAGTCTTACCCAGGTCCTGCCATATGGCTATTTTAAATATTCTGCTTAGACTAGGGCTGTACATTTGAACATGGGACACAGAGGAATTTGCATTGAGAAATTTTTTATAAATTGGGGGGGGGGGGGAGAGGGAGGAAAGCCTTATCTCTAGAAACGCAGATTGAACTTGTTCTTTGAACTTTCCTTATTATTCTGTGTTTGCAGCCATGAGCTCCCGCACTTCTGAAGAAAGTTCTGTTTACTACCCGAAGGGCCATAAAATCACAGAGCAGTTATTTGGTTATAGAGCAGTTGCAGTTGATTAGCGTCATTTAATTCATTTAAAAACCTGTAGATTGTTAGGAAATGCAAAGACAGTTTGAATTTATCGACAGCAAGAGCTTGATAAATTGATAAGTTTCCTTGGCTCCCACCTAAGGAACGCATCACGTTCAAAATATGCTCACTAGTTCACAAAATTATCCATGGAGACGCACCAGCTTACATGTCAGACCTGATAGACCTGAGGAATGATAAACAGTTTAATTGATAAATTTGAAGACTCGACACAACGTCGTGTTTCGGCCGTCAGGCCTGCATCAGGAGTCTATAAAAAACATACATTTATATAAGGAAATGGAAACAACAAAATATAATACACGCAAAAAAATATATATATAAAACAATAGATTTGTAAATTAAATAAATTTATAAATTATAAAATTTATATATATAGGTCTTTTCAAATAAATTTTTGAAAAGTGCACACAAATATACAAGCATAAAAACGTACTATATGTAGAATAGTGATATAATAGATGTGTTAAAAAAGCAAAAAACACCATGCAAAAACGCACATAAAATTGAGCGAAGAATAGCAAATAAATATAAAGCAAACGTGTGTTAATTAGAAAAACGAATAAATTAAAACGTCTTGGCATCTTAACATAAAAACTTAGGTGCCATTGTATATGCCGCATGAGAATAACATACATATTAAAACTATTTGATATAAAATACATATGATATGATGTCACTTGAGCGACAAGATACAAAGTTGGTGGGTAAAATTATGTGGAAAATGGCAAATTTAGATATCTAAGATGAGGGTGGCATCAGACAAGAAATAATAGAAATTACAGATCAAAAACACCAAATTTCCATTTAAAGCTAAACTGCTTTGCGCTGTACTGCGTAGCAATGGACCTATTAAAGTTTTACAATTAACTGTCAGAAGATATGAAACATGAAATATAGAAATGAATGACACCTGGTAATTTGATATAAAAGTGGTATGATATTATTAAGAGACACTAACCTCTGGGACAAAATATTACAAAATAACGTTGAAAATAATTGTTCAGACGTAACGTTGTAGTCTGTTGAAAAAAATAGATAAAGGATTATGTGCACAACTGAATGTGCTTAAAAAAACAGAGAATGCAAAGGGTTGAGAACCAGGGCACTCAAATAACCATTGTCCCTGTTCTCTTACATTTCTGGCAACGTTTGAGTGCCCTGGTTCTCAACCCTTTGCAATCTCTGTTTTTTAAGCACATTCAGTTGTGCACATAATCCTTTATCTATTTTTTTCAACAGACTACAACGTTACGTCCATAGGCGTAGTTTGACTGTTTCATTTGGGGGGGCAAAGGAAGGGGCGGGGCATATTAGCATATTCATTTGCATATATGTATATGCAAATTATGCTAATATGGAGGAAGGAAGGGAGCAAGAGCTGGCTTTTTTGGGAATAACCAGTGTTCGTTTGCCAATGGATAGCCACTGAATCAGAGAGGCAGCGGGTTTGGCGACAGGCAGTGGTGTGCTGGCAAATGTTTAACAACAGGCTCTCCCCCCAGTCCCCCTCTGCGCCCCCCCCCCCAAATTGCAGAGCTGGCTATAGCCGGGGAGAGAGCCTGGGGGGGGGGGGGGGGGTATAAATAAGTAAATATAAACTTTTAATGTTGAGCACCTGATTCTCAAAGTGAACATATTGCAAACACTATAATGAAAATAAAATGATTTTTTTCTACCTTTGTTGTCTGGTGACTGTTTTCTGATCATGCTGGTGCAGTATCTGATTCTGCTGCTATCTGTCCTCTTAACTCCGTTTCCAGGGCTTCCTTTCCATTTATTTCTTTCTTCCTTTCTTCTTCATTTCTGGTCCTCAGATTCTGCCTATTTTCTTCATCCATGTGCAGTTTTTCTCCTCTCTTCCTTTTCCCTCATCTCATCTCCTTCCTCACTCTTTCCTCCCCTCCATCCATGTCCAGCATTTCTTTTCTCTCCCCTGCCCTCCATCCACCCAGTCCAACAGTGACCCTCCTCTCCCCTGTCCCCATACCCAGTGGCCCTCCTTTCCCCTGCCCGCCATCCACTCAGTCCAGTAGTGACCCTCCTCTCCCCTGCCCCCATGCCCAGTGGCCCTCCTTCCACTCAGTCCAGCAGTGACCCTCCTCTCCCCTGCCCCCATACCCAGTGGCCCTCCTTTCCCCTGCCCTCCATCCACTTAGTCCAGTAGTGACCCTCCTCTCCCCTGCCCCCATGCCCAGTGGCCCTCTTTTCCCCTGCCCTCCATCCACTCAGTCCAGTAGTGACCCTCCTCTCCCCTGCCCCCATACCCAGTGGCCCTCCTTTCCCCTGCCCTCCATCCACTTAGTCCAGTAGTGACCCTCCTCTCCCCTGCCCCCATGCCCAGTGGCCCTCCTTTCCCCTGCCCTCCATCCACCCAGTCCAGCAGTGACCCTCCTCTCCCCTGCCCCCATACCCAGTGGCCCTCTTTTCCCCTGCCCTCCATCCACTTAGTCCAGCAGTGACCCTCCTCTCCCCTCCCTTCATTCCGCCCTCTCCCCGTTCCTAATCCCCCCCCCCCCAGCGAGCCAGTTCTCCTCCCTCCCTCCGGATCCGTCCCTCACCAACGATCTTCAAATTTTTCACCTGCCCGGTCCGCTAGCGCTGACTCTCCACTGTCGGTTCACGCTTCAAAATGGCCGCCGAGACTTCTCGCGAAGCCGCCTCTGAAAGTCTCGGCGGCCATTTTTAAAGCGCGAACCAGCAGGGGAGAGAGCGCTAGCGCCTAGCGGGCAGGCAAAGGATTCGAAGATCAGGTCAGTGAGGGACGGATACGGAGGGAGGGAGGAGAGCCGGCTCACGGGGGGGGGCCAGGGGGGGAGGAGATGGAACGGGGAGAGGGTGGGGTGAAGGGAGATCTGCCTGTTGCCGGCCCTGCGTTTGGGGGGGCATTGCCCCCCCTCGCCCCCCCCCCAGTCTACGCCCATGGTTACGTCTGAACAATTATTTTCAACGTTATTTTGTAATATTTTGTCCCAGAGGTTAGTGTCTCTTAATAATATCATACCACTTTTATATCAAATTACCAGGTGTCATTCATTTCTATATTTCATGTTTCATATCTTCTGACAGTTAATTGTAAAACTTTAATAGGTCCATTGCTACGCAGTACAGCGCAAAGCAGTTTAGCTTTAAATGGAAATTTGGTGTTTTTGATCTGTAATTTCTATTATTTCTTGTCTGATGCCACCCTCATCTTAGATATCTAAATTTGCCATTTTCCACATAATTTTACCCACCAACTTTGTATCTTGTCGCTCAAGTGACATCATATCATATGTATTTTATATCAAATAGTTTTAATATGTATGTTATTCTCATGCGGCATATACAATGGCACCTAAGTTTTTATGTTAAGATGCCAAGACGTTTTAATTTATTCGTTTTTCTAATTAACACACGTTTGCTTTATATTTATTTGCTATTCTTCGCTCAATTTTATGTGCGTTTTTGCATGGTGTTTTTTGCTTTTTTAACACATCTATTATATCACTATTCTACATATAGTACGTTTTTATGCTTGTATATTTGTGTGCACTTTTCAAAAATTTATTTGAAAAGACCTATATATATAAATTTTATAATTTATAAATTTATTTAATTTACAAATCTATTGTTTTATATATATATTTTTTTGCGTGTATTATATTTTGTTGTTTCCATTTCCTTATATAAATGTATGTTTTTTATAGACTCCTGATGCAGGCCTGACGGCCAAAACACGACGTTGTGTCGAGTCTTCAAATTTATCAATTAAACTGTTTATCATTCAACATCCTCCAGTTTCTGGCATCCTTGGTCGCTCTCCCACTTTTTCTGTAACATTGTCTTTACCGTGGGGTGTTTGAGTTCTCCGCTTTTCTGGCGGATCTTCTCCCACATTTAGACCTGATAGATCTACCACCTAGGAATGCCAAAAGATCGTCCCACACATTCCTTAATCTGCACTTCCCCAGCTGCAAAGGAATGAAATACAAACTAATGCATGCGTCAAACTTTACCTACCTGAGCACGCAGTTATGGAACGCACTGCCACGCAGCTTGAAATCGATCTACGAAAGAATGAACTTCCGCTCATTACTGAAGACCCATCTCTTTAATAAAGTGTACCACAAAGATCAACCAACGTGAATATGTACAACTCGCCCATCTATATTCAGAACTGCTTCTTAATATCTGCTTGTATACTATTACCTTGTTTTATTATCATCATGCTGACCAAGAGCCTGCAATACTAAATGTTTATTTACTAACAATCTTCCACTACTCATGATGTATTGTAAGCCACTTTGAGCCTGCAAAGAGGTGGCATAAGGTGGTATACAAATGCAACAAATAAAAAGTAGAGAGCTCAAGACTCTGTAAGTTGTGGGCTTTACTGATGTTTTTAGGACTAGAAGTTGAGTAAGGTGTATACACTTGTGATGTGTTTCTGTCATGCTTTAGCCTAGACCTACATGTATCCAGAGATGAACAAGTTGGAGAAATGTCTGCTGTTCCATCTGCCTTTCATCATATTACTGAGGAAGCTTGCATCTCTCCTTTTCACAGCTAAATCTAAGTAAACATGCCTTCTCACTCCTGGGTGCTACCTTTATTCCCAATGCCCATCTTTGATCACTTTTTTCAACTATTTCTGTAGCCCCCTCCCTTCATCTATTCTCTCACCCCCCCCCCCCCCCCCCCCCCCCCCCCCCATCCTGCCTCCAGGCCCTGATCTTCTGCACGGGTATTAAGAGTGCTCACTAGTGATGTATTTAACAGAAGTCCTGAAATCTTAGTAAGTTCATCCAAATCTTCCCGACGAGCAGCACTGATGCATACATGGATGGATGGACGGAAAGACACAGCAAATGCAATAAGCACATTAGATCAACAAAATTCTCCTAAAAATGTATGAAAAAAGTTACTTGCTTCTTACTTCTCCTCCCCCTGTTACAAATATGCCTAAAGGAGATAATTCTATAAAGTAGGTACTAAAAGGTACAGGCTGATAACACACACCAATGTTTAGAACACTGGCAATGACATGGTATATGCTGAAAATCCACAGCATATCTTACATTCTTTGTCACTTGCAGCAGATAAATCCAGGAACTAGTGGGTTAAGTCCGTCTACCAGCAGGTGGAGATAGAGATAAACAAACTAAAGGCAGTGATGCCCGTCCAGCTCCTTCCCCTGTATGTCTCTATCTCAGCAGGTGGTGGATGGCTTTTCTCCAGCTCCTGGGCCCAAGGCCTCTGAGAGTGCTCCTGGGCCGGTGGCCAGTTTGAGCCGGGGGTGGTGGACTTGTGGTGTCCCCTTTGGCAGCATACTCAGTTACTGGGTCCCTGCTGCACCTCAAATTCTCTCTGAACAGGCTTTTCCTGTTCCTTTCCTTCCCTGTTTGTTTCTGCCTCCTCAATAAAAAAAACCAGAGAAGCACAGAGAAGTGTGTTTTTGCTGAGAGCAGGTTTGTGTTACTGCTATCCGAGTCCTGTTTTCTGTTGCCTACTTGTCTGAGGCTGCCTCGAAGTGGAGTTGGAGAGTTTTTTTTCTTCAGCTCAGCTGTCAGTTTCCGCACTTTCCCGGTCCGGGGTAAGTCCTGCTGGGTTCCTGTTGGGCGGGCGATGACAGCAGAGGCGGTAAAATGCTGTTCCTGATGTGGGGAACGGCGTTCGACGGTGGACCTTTGCAGCGCAGGGTGCGCTGATTTGGCAGGACTCAACGGAGCAGTAGCCCCCCCCCCCCGAGAGCGTGCTTTCCTGCCCGGAGCCTGGCGATTCTCGCGCCATTTTGAGATCAGTCACAGAGCCGGCTCTGGTAGCGGTTTTGGGCAAAGCTTCTTCTCTGCTGGTAGGGGAGTCGGGGGGGGGGGCCGTCAGGCACTGTGGGCGGTGGTGCAGGTGCCATGGCTGCGACCTCCGTTGCGGGGGATGGGTTTTCACCAGAGTTTATTTTGCTACTCCATCAGGCGTTTTTGTTGAAAAGGGCCTTGCTCCCTCCTCACGCGGCTGCGACAGCTTCGGCCTTTGATCCTCTTGGGGAGATTTTGTGTTTTTCCCCAGAGTATTTCTCCTCCCTTAAAAAGCCTAGGCTTTTTGTGGGGTCTGAGGAGGGGTCCTGCATACTGTCGCCTGCAGCTTCCTCCGTGGTGGCTCTTTCGGAGCAGACGGGGGTAGAGGACCTGGAGGACTGTGTCCTCACTGACCAACCGGAGGACTCTTCCGCCATGAGGATTTTCCATAAGGAGGAGTTGTCCTCCTTTATCTCTCAGGCGCTGGAAGCCCTGAATATAGAGGACCCTGAGGTTGTGGCTTCTCAGGCAGTCAACCCCAAGATGGCTAGTACCAGACAACCTTCTAAGGCCTTTCCGGTACATGAAGCTATTGAAGAGTTGATTTTGGCCCAGTGGGCAGATCCGGATGGGGGGCTGAAAGTAGCCAGGGCTATGGCCAGGCTGTATCCGGTTTCAGCGGACCGTTTAGAGCAGTTTGCTCTACCTAAGGTGGATGCCCTGGTGACGGCGGTCACTAAGACTACTCTTCCAGTGGAAGGTGGTGTGGCACTTAAGGATATGCAAAACAGACGGCTAGAGGCCTCTTTAAAACGTGCCTTTGAGGTGGCTGCTTTGACACTTCAAGCTTCTGTTTGTAGTTCTTATGCGGCTAGAGCTTGTCTCAGTTGGCTACAATCTGTCATGTATTCGATTTCGGAGTATGATATGCCGGGAACTCCTCAGATGTCGCTGATGGATATTGGGCTGGCGTACTTGGCAGGTGCCTTGTATGATTTGGTCTGTGCTTCGGCCAAACTCATGGCCTTGACCGTTTCCTCTCGGCGTCTTTTATGGCTCCGACATTAGGCCGCAGATATGGCCTCTAAGCAACGGCTCATTAAATTGCCTTTCCAAGGGAAATTGCTTTTTGGGGATGACCTAGAAAAGATTGGTAAAGATTCGGGGGATTCCAGATCTCAGCGTCTTCTGGAGGATAGACCCAAGTCTACTTCCAGGCAGGGAGCCTCGAGGTCATGTTTCAGAGAGATGCGACGGTATCTCCCGGGGCGGTCCAATGCAGCCTTTCAGCGTCCTCGTTTTGGGCAGCGTTCTTCCTTTCGCAAAGAGAAGCATCCGGCTAGACCCCCCTCTCAGCAGGGGGCTCCTTCTCGGGTCTCCCAATGATGGGGCGCAGGTCCACTCAGGAGGAGAGCAGATTGGTGGTCGGCTTTCTCTGTTTCTTCCAGAGTGGGCCAGAATTACTTCGGACCAGTGGGTCCTCTATGGTGTGCGAGAAGGTTACAAGCTAGAATTCTTCTCTCCCATCACAGATTTTTTTCTGTAGTCCCGCTGTATATTGCAGGCCAAGAGGACAGCGGTTCTGCAGTGTTTGCGAGATCTGCTAGGGATAGGGGCTATCGTGCCTGTACCTCCTCTCAAAAGGCACACAGGTCGGTACTCCCATCTTCTTTGTGGTTCCAAAGAAGGGAGGGGCTTTTCGGCCTATTCTCGATCTCAGAAAAGTAAACCAGTTTTTGCGGGTTCGTCACTTCCGCATGGAGACATTAAGGGCAGTTATTGCTGCTGTTCAACCAGGCGAGTTTTTGACAGCTCTCAATTTGAGGGAAGCTTACCTGCACATTCCCATTTGGCAGCTCCATCAGAGATTTCTCAGATTTGCGGTGCTGGGTCAGCACTTCCAGTTTCGGGCCCTTCCTTTCGGAATGGCCACTGCCCCACGCACTTTTTCCAAGTTCATGGTGGTGGTGGTGGTGGTGGCGGCGTTCCTGCGGAAGGAGGGGATTTGAGTGCATCCATATCTCAATGACTGACTGATTCGGGCAATGACAGCAGAGGAGAGTTGAGTGGTCACCGACCAAGAGATTGCGCTGTTGCAATCCTTAGGTTGGATGGTCAATATGGACAAGAGTCATCTGGTTCCTACTCAGAGTCTGGAGTATCTTGGAGTGCAATTCGATACGAAGCGGGGGAAGGTGTTTCTCCCCGAGGGGCGAAGGATTAAATTGCTTTCTCAGGTACGGACCTTATTGAGTCGTCGCGCTACCCGAGTGTGGGACTATGTTCAGCTCCTCGGTTCCATTACGGCGACCTTGGAGGTCATTCCATGGGCAAGGGCTTACATGCGGCCTCTTCAGAATTTCCTTTTGAGCAGATGGTCGCCGACGTCGCTGGATTATCAACGATGCCTTCCTTGGTCGAGTCGGGCCAGGGACAGTCTCGAGTGGTGGCTCTGGTCAGCCAATTTGCAGAAGGGCGTTTCTCTGGCGTCTCCCAATTGGGTGGTAGTCGTGACGGATACCAGCCTTGCAGGCTGGGGACCCCATTGTCTTCATTGAGTAGCCCAGGGCTCGTGGACCCCTCTTGAAGCGACTTGGCCTATAAATTGTCTGGAGTTGCGAGCAGTTGTGAATGCACTGCGGAGTTTTCAGGACCTTCTATAGGGGCACGCGGTTCGTGTATTCTCGGACAACACCACAACGGTGGCCTACATCAGTCGGCAGGGGGGCACTCGCAGTCTTCCCTTGGCAGTGGAAGCGTCTCGTCTTCTAATATGGGCGGAAGCGCATGTTCAGCGTCTATTGGTAGCGAACATTGCGGGTCAAGACAATGTTAAAGCGGATTTTCTCAGCCGGACTCTTTTGGACGCAGCGGAATGGATGCTGTCGGACTCGACTTTTTGGCTGATCTGTCAATGTTGGGGAAGACCAGTAATGGATCTCATGGGCATGGCTTGCAGTGCCAAAGTTCCTCAGTTCTTCAGCAGCAAACGGCAGCCAGGATCCGCAGGATTGGACGCTCTTCTCCAGCCATGACCGGAACAACAGCTACTGTATGTTTTTCCTCTGTGGCCTCTGATAGGGAGAGTTCTTTGTCGCATAGGGCAGCATCGGGGGATGGTTGTTCTAGTGGCCCCAGACTGGCCCCGACGCCCGTGGTATGCGGATCTCGTTCGAGCACTCTCAGAGCCACCATTGCGACTTCCGGTGACTCCCGATCTGCTGCATCAAGGGCCAGTTCAGATGGAAAATCCCTCCCACTTTGGTCTTACAGCCTGGCTATTGAGAGGCGGCAGAAGGGATTTTCAGGACCAGTCATTGCCACTCTTTTGGGGGCACGGAAGCAGTCTACTTCAGCAGCATACGTGCGAGTGTGGAAAGCTTTCTCGGCGTGGTGTGCTTTTGTGCTGAATTGCCTTTTCTGGCGGACATTCCGGTTATTCTGAAGTTCCTTCAGCATGGTCTTCAAAAGGGATTGTCATATAATTCCCTTCGAGTGCAGGTGGCTGCGCTAGCTTGTTTTAGGGGCAAACTGGATGGTTCCTCTTTAGCAGCTCACTCTGATGTGGTCTGTTTCCTATGCGGGGCTCTTCGGCTCCTCTATGGCAGCCGTGCCCAGCATGGCATTTGAATGTGGTACTGCGAACCCTCCAGGCACCACAATTTGAGCCATCGAATAAGGTTTCTGAGAAGGATCTAATACTTAAGACAGTGTTTTTGGTGGCCATTGTTTCGGCTAGGAGGATTTCTGAAAATCAGGCTTTCTTGCAGAGATCCTTTTTTGCAGTTTTCGAAAGCAGGGGTGTCGATCCGGATGGCGCCGTCGTTTCTACCTAAAGTGGTTTCGGCTTTCCATTTCAATCAGGCAGTTTATCTTCTGTCTTTTCGAAGAGAGGATTATCCGGGAGAGTTTGCCTCGCTATGTTTCCTGGACGTGCGGAGAGCCTTGTTTCGGTACTTGCAGATCTCTAACGAGTTTCGACACTCAGATCATCTCTTTGTGCTCTTGTTGGGATCAAAAAGAGGTGAGGCGGCTTCTAAGGCTTCCATTGCTCGCTGGATTAGGGAAGCCATTGGAACGGCATATCTGCTACAAGGGTGGGCGTCTCTAGTGGCCATGAAGGAATATTCTACTCGGGCACAGGTGGCTTCTTGGGCGGAGGCGTCGGCCTTATCTCTGGAAGAGATTTGCCAGGCGGCTACTTGGGCGTCCCATCATACTTTTGCGAAGCATTACAGGCTAGACGTGTCTGCTCGGGAAGATGCAAGTTTTGGGGTGGGAGTGTTGGCGCAGGGAGTGTCTGCTTCCCACCCTACTTAAGGAATGCTTTGGTACATCCCACTAGTTCCTGGATTCATCTGCTGCAAGTGACAAGGAAGGTAAAATTATGTTTTACCTGATAATTTTCTTTCCTTTAACGCAGCAGATGAATCCAGGATCCCTCCCTAGTTCAGCCGACGTTTTTTTCATTTTCTGCGCAGTGTGTCTATTTTTTCCTTCTGAGTTATCTTTTGCAGAGTTCAGACAGATATGGGAACATGGAAAGGATTCTGATTTCTGGATCAAGTTGCAGTTATTTCGAAGTTCTTATTTGGCTCTCTGTTTTTCATAGTGAGGATGGTTTCTTTTTGTTATTGGTTTCATATTTTTGGCCTTGGCAAATGCTTAAGAATGACATACTAACTGAGGAAGGAGCTGGCCGTCGGGCATCACTGCCTTTAGTTTATCTCTATCTTCACCTGCTGGTAGGCGGACTTAACCCACTAGTTCCTGGATTCATCTGCTGTGTTAAAGGAAAGAAAATGATCAGGTAAGACATAATTTTACCTTGCCTGTATTTTATAGGTAGGCGTGCACATAGATAGAGGCTGAGTGGATCATGGGCAGTTATTCACCTATTTCTGCCAGTTAAAGGGACAAGCACTTAACACTAGCTCTGTGTGTATACCATTGGTGCCAATTTGTTCCTACCAACTTGCGGATCGGGCCTACCTGAGAAACCTCCGATCCCGCCTATGAACTAAACTTGATTTAAGAGCCCACTGAAAGTCTGCAAGTCCACACCTTTTGCTGTCCAGAACTCTGATGCTTGCTACCACTTTTCCACGCTGCACAGCCTGCACCAGAATGATCTTACATTTTGGACATTTTACACCAAATACTTTATACGCTACCGCTGCAGAATGTTATTTGCTCTTTGTGGACTTAATGGACTCATTCAAATGACCACTGCCCTTTTCCTTCTCAGTACTATTTTGCCTGATTTTGTATTTCTTAAGCTACAATATTCTGTGAATCAGTTGAAGTTTTATTTTCTGGTAGCTGCATTCCTTTTTCATGCCTCTTTTGCCCTGTGTTATATTTATTTCTGTGTGGACCTCCCTTGCACAGCCCTCATGCCACATTTAAATTTCTGGACACTCACTGGTTTTACATTTTGGTTTTCTGGGAAGGTTATGTTTGCCTGCAAATTACTGAATTACCTCTAAATGTGAGAAACAAAAGGCAAATTATCCTCTACTCCTGTCATGTATTCTCACCTTTATCTTTGCCCTTTGTTATCCCTTTGCTGCTCTACCTTTTGGAATAAAATGACCTATAGATCCCATGCCTGGCCAGTCCTGCGCATCTCTCTGATTGTGTGGGCTGTGCACCCTTGGTGCCTAGTTCTAACTTGGCCATCCCCCTGCCTCCTAGTCCATCTCTGATAATTTAACTTGTTGTCTCTCTACAGATGTTTTCCCTACTTGCACTCTATGTCATGTCATAGTGGTTCTGTGTATGAACATGCTCAGTTCTGGTCTTCCTTTAATTTGTTCTCTTTTGCTTCTTTTTTTCTTTTCTGCTTTACCAACAATGGCTCAGGCCCTGCTCTGGGCAATACTGATACTCCTGTCTGTCTGATGCACCCTCTTCCTAATGGTGCGTGGCAGTCCCAGCCATCTCTTAATCACTCTGCTTTCTTTTCCAGTTACCTAAACCCCCCCCCCCCCCCCCCTCACTGCCTGCTTGGCAGCCTCTAATATGCACAATGTCCGTACTGGCAATCCTGGCCTTTCCATGGTCAAATAATTGGAGGCCTGCTGTATACCTCCTCCAACAGTCTGCACTTTATTCTGTAGATTCTGGAATGAATGCACATCTGTTGTATTGTCTATGTAGCTAATGCACATGCTAGGTTATGAACCCCAGATGGGTGGTAGAGAGGCTGGGAGTTGGGAGGCGGGGCTAATGTTGGGCAGACTTCTACAGTCTGTGCCCTGAAAATGGCAGATACAAATCAAGGTCAGGTATGCACATGGAGTAACACATAGCAGGTCTTTCTCTGCCGTCATCTACTACGTTACTATATTTTTAGTGGGACACTAATTAGGTTTGTGGCTCTTGGGCTTACCAGGCCTTGCCTCCTAAATGGAAAGGTACAATTACAAAGGTCTATTAGACATGTCCTGGTGGGATATTTTCACCTCCTGGTTCTCTAATTTATGTGGTACTTTCAGCTCTCTTTTATTGGACTGTTATGCGTTATTGTTGTATTAATCCTGTTGCATCTCCCCTATTTACACAAATTATGCAAATACTGCACATAATTATACTCCAAGAAACTTTTATACCACTACACTTACTACAGATCCTGATACACAGAGTCCTTCTGCTTGTGTTTAATTAATTAATTTTCCTCTTCTGGTTGCACTCTCTCTCCTTGAAGTGCCTATATTTTTTCAATAGCTACAGACATGGGCTCTGCATTCTAAAAGTCCCCTTTGCACCTGGTCACTGAAGCATGAGGCAGTAATTATTATTGCAGGGGCGGGACGGAGTTGTTGGAGGAGGCGGAAGGCTTTCCAATTATTTAATATATAGAATTAATTCTTCATATTTTTGGACAGAGAGAAATGAAGGTTTCTTTCCTTCTCATCATGGGAAAAGCTTGCTGGAATAGCAATTACTCTCTACCCCTCTTCTTGCCAAGTCAGGTAATTGAACCTGATTGCCCACGATCTCTCCCATTGAATATGGTCAGGCCTCAAGGAATTCAGGAGACAGAGTTCTTTCCCCATGTCCTTTGAGGTAAGGCCACTTCAAAGACTCTTTTTGTTGTAACTATAAGAGGACATAACACCTTGCAGAAGACTTCTTTCCCTCCTAGAACAATAAGATCAAACACTATATCTCCCTGACAGACAGATCTCCGGGACCAACAGCAATAGTTCTATTACGCATCTCTTTGAACATAAGAAAATCTATGTTATGACATAAACACAGGGTCTGGGCTGACAGGAGAGAAATCTATCACCTCTATAAGAAAGTAGTTAACTCTTGCCTCCTCTTAGAATTAGAATAAAGATGAGACAATGAATCAAAGGTTCTGAGAAATATATTCTTGTGTGAGAAAAGCTGTAAAGATGAATAGAAGAGATATAATGATCCAAAACATTTGGACAACAGACCAACTGCATCTTCAAAGGAAATGTAAACAGATGCTATGTATTTCTTTATTGACAGGAGATCCTGACTGACTGTAAGATGCTAATTAAGGGGGAGGGAGAAACCCTCCTCCTTCTTGTGCTCCTTTTGTATTAAAAGGGAAAAGAAACCCTATATAATATTTCTCTGCCAGATAGGAGCAAACTTGCCAGGGTTGCGGTTAAGCCGCCGAATTGGGCGGCTTTTCGGAAACGGCTGCGGGGAATTTTCTTATCGCTTGGGTTGCGGGGATTTGGGCGGGTTTTCAAGCGGCCGCAGTGTGGGATTGGGTGGGTTTTCGTGGCCGCCGATTGGCCGGTTTTCCCGCTGCCGGGGCTTCTATTAGTCCAATTTGATCCAATAGAAGCTTTTCCGGGGCTTTTATTGGTCCAATTTGGTCCAATAGAAGCCTTTTGGGGGCGGGGTTGACATCAGGGGTGACATCGGGGGCGGGGCTAGTGACGCGGGAGGCGGGGTTAGGTGACGCGGGGGGCAGGGTTCGGTGATGCAGGAGATGGGGGTTGGCTGCGGGCTGTTTTTAGGCGGGTTTACGGCTGGTTTTGGGCTGGGAAAATTTTCCCAGCTGGCAACCTTGGATAGGAGGTTGGTCAGTGTGCAGTGCTCTTGGCCTCACGCCAGAGAACTGAGGGACTGCCCTGATCATTTTCCATTGTAATTTCATTTCTGTATATGTTCTCTTTTCTGTCCTATTCTAGACTATATCTATGACTATTTCTTATTATTTATCCTAAATCTCTGGATAAAGAAATAAACCAGTGTTACCCGAGAAGCGCTTCTCTTGTTTTTTTCCCTTTTTGTTTTTACTTGTTGTAGTGTAAATAGTCCTTAACCAGCTGTCCGGTTTCTAAGATAACAGTTGAGAGGATTTGTCTGCGTAGTACTGCTGGCCTGATTGGACTCCGGGGCGCAGCAAGAACAGGCGCAAACAACACACACATATATATTTGGTTATGCTAGATCAGGCACTCTCTAGGCACCTATATATATAGACACATGATTATAGAATTACTCCCAAAATGCTTAGTAAAAGCCATAGCATATAGGTCAGTGTCCTGTCAGTAATGATATTTGACATCTTAGCTCACATACCTGAAACATTGGCTGCTAATGTCCTCTGCTTCAGGTTTCATCATTATAAAGTGTGTGTGAGCCAGTGGTGACTCCCATGCAACCCAAGAGCATACTTTATTTTTTAAATTGAAGGTGATGTCATAGACCTATAAGTCCCATAGGACAAATCAAAGTCTCATATTAGTCCACACAAGCAGAAAGGATGAGGAAACAGTAGCATAACTGATTGGTGCAGTGAATATAAGGGACCATGGAAAATAAGCAAACTGTGTGTGCTGCTGGTCCTTGTACCTCTTCCAGCAGCCTTCATGGGATCACAAGTAGTAGCATGGTTGAGAAAGAGACCTTTCCAGACCCAAGCAGGTCATGTGGGCAGTGGGGCAGATATATAAGACCTTCAAAGCTCCAGAGATCAGCTGAGGACAGAGTAGAACTGAGAGAGAAGAGCAGGGTAGGATAGAGATATGAGATATAGGTGGGGGGAAGCTTAAAAGACAATGATGGGGCAAGATGAGAGACAGAAAGGAGGTGGGGTGCTAGAGGGTTGAAAAAGAATGGTGAGAAAGGATGGAGATGAGAGACAGAGAGGAGGTGGAGCAGGGGAGGATTGATAGAAGATAAAGCAGGATAGGGGGATGAGTGTGAGAGAGAGAAGATATGGGGGAGGGTTGAGGATATGAATTTGGATTTCATAACTCACCTTTCCAAGCTGAGTTCATAGACCTATATCGATCAGCAACAACTAAAAGCAACAGCAACTCATTTATAGGTACAAAAAAAGTAGTGTTACATGTCCACCAGGAGCAGTCCAATGTTTGCCCTGTCTGGTTAGTCCTAAAAATAATATAAACATTGGACTGCTCATGGTGGGTATGTAATGCTGCTTTTTTGTACCTATGAATGAGTTGTTGCTTTTAGTTGTTTCACACATTTAAGGTGTATTAAGTTGTAGTTAAAAAAATATATCTGATGGCTTTTTATGTGTTTATCTTACAATTTTATGTTAAGCCCCTGACGCAGCCTTTGACAGGGTGACCCGTGGCCATGTTGAGAGGTTAGAAAAAAGTTGTATGCTGATTTTATATATCGTGCTGAATAAATTCTGTTTATCTCACTACATGAGTCTGCGTTTCTTTTCTGTTGATCTGGATCTTGCAGCCCACTTGTCTGTGTGTTTTTTGAAACATTATTTATTTAGATTTTGCTCACACCTTTTTCAGTAGTAGCTCAAGGTGAGTTGCATTCAGGTACACTGGGTAGTTCCCTGTCCCTGGAGGGCTCACAATCTAATTTTGTACCTGAGGCAATGGAGAGTTGAGTGACTTGCCCAAGATCACAAGGAGAAGCAGTGAGATGCTCGGACCACTAGGCCACTCCTCCCCTCCTTTGACCACTGGAAAAAAAAATCCTACAAGTATGCCACACTAAATCTGGGCTACATGTGTGAGAAAGTTCCATGTTAGAATGCACTAAACCCAGGTTTGTTGCATTTGACATAAAACAGACTACAAATCCCAGAAACCTTTGGGAAGCAGCAGGTAAAGAGCAATTAAGGGGTCCTTTTATTAAGGTGTGCTAACAGATTTAGTGCACTAAATGATAAGATGCCCATAGGAATATAATGGGCTTCTTATCGTTTAGCACACACTAAATCCATTAGCGCACCTTAGAAAAAGGACCTCTGTGAAGAGGAGAAAATGGCTGCAACCCACTGGAAATTAGAGGCATCTCAGCATTCTACATGTATTTTAATTACATGAGATGATACCCAATTATTAGTCTCACCGCTGCTGTTTGTATGTTCTGATAACTGTTTTATTACTCCAAAGGACAACAACAGTGCCTACAGGCTACCTGCAAATGTGGATCCGAGGTATCTTATGATATATCCGTGTTTTCAGAGGACTGGTTTGATTCCAGTTTTCAGAATGTTTCCTGGGGTCATCCATCAGTAAATGGGCAATTAAGGCTGTCAGCTGAGGAGATCTAATGCATGCGAAAGCCCTGTCCATGCTGCTTTTCATGCATTTCCATTCTTTCTTCTTATAAAAACGATGACACAGCAGAAAAAGAGTCCGGTCTAAGCTATTCTACTGACAGACTCACCGTGACCGAGGACAAGAGATGAGAGCATTCGTTAGTAGTTAAAGGAAATTAAACTTGATTAGAGTATGCACCTATCAAATGCAAAGGGTATGTAGATTCTAATTAATTGGCATTGCTCTCCTTATATAGGTGGGAAAATGTGGGGTACAAATGTAACAAACAAATAAATATACACAGTACAAATGATGTGATAGAACTCAAAAAAAGTGAAGGATAAAAATAAATATGTCTTTTTTGTGTTGCTAGTTTTAAAGTACATGAAAATGATAAATAGCATTAATAAGAGCCAGACACAGTGCCGAATGAGATGTGCAAGCTATCTGCGTGATTTTGTCAATGCAACCTGGTCAGGCCAGCCCCTACTTTTTCAACACTGACATTGGCACAAATATCTGCCAATGTCTCCCCACTGCTAATCACCCTTCTCCACCTGCCACATCATTCCATGATGGCGTGAGGGAGACACATTTTCCACCTAGGACTACAAAAGGTAAGCAAGAAATGTTCTAACAATGCACCCCCTTCATTTCTTTATTGGAGGTGTCTCCAAGCAGCAGACCATGACTCGATGTCTGTGCCTTCCCTGGGAATACCATTCGATCCTCTCTCTCAAATAATCAGGGCATTTATCTTGCAATACTTAAAAAGTCACTTCCATTAGCTTAAAACACAAATGTATTGCCACTGGTAGTCAATGGAGTTGTGACAATAGCAACCAAGTAGGGGACAACCTAGGTACGCCCCAAACTACTCTCATCATAGCACTAGGGCTGTCTGAAATATGAGAACACTAGTAAGAAAGGCCCGTTTCTGGGAGAGATGAAACGGGCACTAGCAAGGTTTTGGGGCAGGGGGAGATGGGGTTTGCAGCCTGTAGAGGCATGTTCAGCGAGCCAGCTGTCCCCGAAGCACCCTGCAGGCACGGGGAGATAGTGTTTGGAGCTTCGCGATCGGCCGTCAGCGAGGCAGTTGTCCCCCAACCCCCCCCCCCCCCGGCCATCATGGAGGCAGCTGTCCCCCAACCCCCCTTGAGGCACCTGCAAGCTCCATGATGGTGTTTCCGTTGAGATGGCGCATTACTTTTGTGAAGTGTGGGGCGCTGCAGATCGCGTTTGTCTCCTGCAGTGTGGTCCGCCCTCGTCATCATGATGTTGTGACGCGAGGGCGGGGCATACGGTGCTTCAGTGTTAAGACTTGCGATTTGCAGATCGCGTTTCTCTCCTGCAGTGTGGTCCACCCTCGTCGTCATGACGTTGTGACATGAGGGCGGGGCATATGGCGCTTCACAGTTCAAACTTCCGATTTGCAGGCATGGGCAAACAGAATATCTCTGGCACCTCACTGTTCCGGTTTAGAGGGGCTTTTGAGGCTTCATTTAGAACGTTGGGGTTGCAAATTATATCCGGAAGGGGCATGGCTGAGGGCGGGTCCTGAGTGACAGTGAGTGTGGTGCATGAGTGAGAGTGAGTGTTGCTGGCAGCCTAGCCTTCAGTGTTTCCCTCCCACAGAGTGAGCTTCAGAATGTTCCAGGTGAGAATTATTATATAGGATAATATATGCCATACTGGGTCAGATCAAGGATCTATCAAGCCTAGCATTCCTGTCTCCAAAAGAGGCCAATATGGGTCACCGGTATCTATCAGGATCCCAAAGAGTAGATCCATTCTGATAGCCAGAAGGACCGGTTGGACAAGAGTTGCTGCCATCAGGAGCCCACAGCAATGCAAAAAGAACACCTTAATGCTTTAACATCAGTGTCAACTAAGAATATTTTGAAACTGATCAGTTTTGATGATGTTAGAGATAGCTAAAAGTCAGGAAATGTTGCAAAAATACTAAAAATGATATATAAAAGGGGATATTTATTAAAGGTTAGCACATGCTAATGGGGTTGGTATATACTCTGCATGGTGTGCCACTGTCGGCAGCTCAGACCACCACCACC
The DNA here is from genome assembly GCF_901765095.1 of Microcaecilia unicolor. Taxonomy (NCBI): domain Eukaryota; kingdom Metazoa; phylum Chordata; class Amphibia; order Gymnophiona; family Siphonopidae; genus Microcaecilia; species Microcaecilia unicolor. Next base: position 201,391,632 of record NC_044038.1, on the reverse strand, counting down.
ACTGACTGCTGCAGTTTTCTGACTGGAGTTTTGTGCTTCAGTGGGCTGCAAATGTCTTCAGCTGGTGGAGCTTAGGCTCCTTACCAGATACATCAATGGCACACTGCTGCTGAGTGGCCCTGAGACAAAAGAGGACAGGCCCAAGCCCTTATGCTTCTGACTGCAGGACCTGAAGCTATCCCATCTCTCCTGCACCAGCCAAAGCCTTCACACTAGCTGAGGAGGACAAGAGGGTTTCATAGGAAAACAGCAAGAGAATTTAAAATCTAGGTTTTTATTTACATAATTTAAGTGATGCCATACTGGGACAGACCGAAGGTCCATCAAGCCCAGCATCCTGTTTCCAACAGTGGCCAATCCATGTCACAAGTACCTGGCAAGATCCCGAAACAGTACAATACATTTTATGCTGCTTATCCTAGAAATAAGCACTGAATTTTCCCAAGTCCATTTTAATAATGGCTTATGGACTTTTCTTTTAAGAAGCTAGCCAAACCTTTTTTTTAAGCCCCGCTAAGTTAACTGCTTTTGCAACGAATTCCAGAGTTTAATTACACGTTGAGTGAAGAAATATTTTCTCCAATTCATTTTAATTTACTACTTTGTAACTTCATTGCTTGCCCCATGTCCTAGTATTTTTGGAAAGAGTAAACAAGCGATTCACATCTACTCGTTCCACTCCACTCAGTATTTTATATACCTCTATTATATCTCCCCTCAGCTGTCTTTTCTCCAAGCTGGATATTCAAAGTGATTTAAACAGGCAGAAATGGGTGTGCAGCTTCTTTAGTGCAGGACACATTGCAGAGGTGCTGTGCGCGCACTTTGTCCCGATGACATGATTGCAACTAAGATGCTCCTTAGGATGGACTTGGGGTGTACTGGGAGAGCAGTAGGGGGAATTTGGAGATGTCTCAGATTTATTTATTTGGAATTTACTATAACACTTTAACTGACCAGCAGGACAAAGCAGTGTACACACTAAATACATAAAGAAAGGAATTACATAAAATGATAGAAAAGAAAACACTCTGCATCATGCATTCGATCACACGGAAAATACAAGATGATTATTTTTTTTTAGTGACTGATGGAAAGAACAACCCAAACCTGCCCGGAATTCGGTGGGATAAACCTGACTGAAGTGGTGCTGTGAGGGGGGCGATATGGGGATTTAGTACACTTTCTTGGGCCTACCGTGGCTTTAAGGTCTGTACCTATACAGTGTGGTTTGTGTTGGGGGGAAGATGGTATGTGGGTTATCAATTGTAGGGCCCTTTTTTGTGGAATGGATTGCCAGGATATCTGAGATTGCTTGCTAATTTTTCTAAATTTAAAAGGTAAGTGAAGGCGCACATTTGTTTGTACAGGAAATTTTAGTTTGACTTTCAGACAGTGTAATGTTTTGGTGATGACTAGGAACAGGTTGCATTTGTTTGTTATGGTTTATCCTTTTGTATTTTTTTTTATTATGTATGTGTTTTTGTAACCCACCTAGCAGTGGCGTAGCTAGGGTAGTTGACACCCGGGGCCGGTCATTTTTTAACACCCCCCTCCAAAATCTAGTACTAGGCAAGCCGAGAATACAAAACACTCAGGACCTATAGAGCAATTCTACCATACCATAAGCAGTCATTTCTACAAATCACATAAGGAAAAGGAAAGCATCTTAAACACTACAGTGAGCACTAGAACATCAATTCACCTACTATAAAACGAAACTAGACAGAATAGTACAGATCATTGATCCTGCACAGTCAATGCCAACTGAAAGCCATGTCTTTTTCCACAAACACAGATACACCCTAATCCACTATAGAATAAGTAATAATAAACTTTCTATTTAGACAAATATTAAACTGAACCCCCAAGATGCCAGACTCTGCATACAATGCAACACCACAGAAACAGAAAATGTCCCCTAGTACTGTGCAAAATATAAAGACAGCAGATGTAAATTTGAAAAAAACTAACAAGTATCAATCACCACTTTACAAATTAACAAATAGAAATAAAACAAATATAGACAATAAAATAATACCATTTTATTGGACTAATACATTTAGCTTTTAGAGGCCAAAACATCCTTCCTCAGGTCAATACAATATAGTGCTGTTACAGTATCCTATCCTGACCTGAGGAAGGGGGTTTTGTTCTCCGAAAGTTAGCCAAAATGTATTAAAATTAGTCCAATAAAAAGATTACCTTGTTTACATGTTCTATTATAAACATTTATTAACACAGCTACAATACTACTTTATCCTAAAGCAAAAAAATAAAAAATATATATTTTATTTTTGTCTCTGGTTTCTGCTTTCCTCATCTTCTTTTCACTGTCTTCCTTCCATCCAGCATCTATCTGTCTTTGTTCTCTCTCTGCCATCCAGTGTCTGCCCTCTCTCCCTGCACCTTCCATCTACATCTGCCCTCTATCTCTGCCCCTTCAATCCACCATTTGCCCTCCCTCTCTCATCCATCCAGGGTCTGCCCTCCCTCTCGCTTCCCCTTCCATCCAGGATCTGTCCCCTCTCTCTGCCCCTTTTTATTCAGCCCCCAGTTGCAGCCCCACTATCCCACCAGTCCCCAGTTTCAGCCCCAGCCCTTTTCTCCCACCAGTCCCGAGCTTCAGCCCCCAGCCACTTCTCCCTGTCCCCTTTTCAGCCCCCAGTTTCAACCCCAGCACTTTTCTCTCACCAGTCCCGAGCTTCAGCCCCAGCCACATCTCCCTGTCTCCTTTTTAGCCCCCAGTCCCCACAGTTTCAGCCCCTGCCCTTTCCTTTTCAGCCCCCAGTCCCAGTACTAGCCCCCTTATTTATTTATTTATTTATTTTTGTTACATTTGTACCCCACGCTTTCCCACTCATGGCAGGCTCAATGCAGCTTACATGGGGCAATGAAGGGTTAAGTGACTTGCCCAGAGTCACAAGGAGCTGCCTGTGCCTGAAGTGGGAATCGAACTCAGTTCCCCAGGACCAAAGTCCACCACCCTAACCACTAGGCCACTCCTCCTTATCCCACCTACCCTCCTTTTCAGCCCCCAGTTCCAGCCCCCTTCATCCACATGCCTTGCATTAGGGCCCCCCTTTTCAGCCCCAGACCCATTCTCCCACCTGAAAACCCCCTGCCTACCCCCATCTGAGACCCCCTTCTCCCATCTGAGAACCCCTTCTCTCCCCACCCCCTTCTCCCATCTGAGCCCCCCGACCCAGCCCTCTTCTCCTGCCACCACCCTGCCTTTAAAAACAAATCTGCGATTGAAGCAGCGTGGCAGGCAGCACCTCGCGTCTGCCCTGCTTGTAAAAGAAACAACTCTCTCCTCGTCGTCGTTGTTGGGCCTTCCCTCACTGGGTCCCGCCCCGCCCTCGCGGAAATAGGAAGTTACCTCAGAGGAGGGCGGGACCCAGTGAGGGAAGGCCCGACGATGAGGAGGAGAGATTTGCTTCTTTTAAAAGCAAGGCAGACGCGAGGCGCTGCCTGCCACGCCGCTTCAATCGCAGATTTGTTTTTAAAGGTAGGGTGGGAGCAGCAGGAGCGGAGCACTCCCCCCCCCCCACCAGCTGACACCCGGGGCGGACCGCCCCCACCGCCATTGCTACGCCACTGCCACCTAGTTTTAGATGGGCTAAAAATATTTTAAATAAATCGCTTGTCCAGTGCTAACTGGGTCTAGTCAGCAGAACTTAACTGCAAAGGTTTAAAATACAATGCGTCAACCTTTTCCTACTTGAGCACTCAATTCTGGAACGCGTTGCCACGCAACCTAAAAACGATCTATGAACTAACTAACTTCATAGATCGTTTTTAGGTTGCAAACTACTGAAGACCCATCTCTTTAACAAGGCATACCACAAAGAGCAACAAATGTGAACGCCTCCACATATATCCAGAATTGTCTTACAATATCTGCTTGTTATGCTACTTTCATGTTTTATCATTATCATGCTACCCAAGATCCTTCTGTAATACTAAATGTTTACTTTATTTTTTTTAAATTTATTTATTGCATTTGTATCCCACATTATCCCACCTCTTTGCAGGCTCAATGTGGCTTACAATACATCATGGATAGTGGAAATTAGAAGAGAATATACATTTGGTTTTACAGAAGGATTTTGGGTTACATGGTGATGGAATACATGATAGTAATAGAACAGAAGGCATTAATTTACATTTCTGGATATGTGTAAGAGTTTCACATGCTTTGGTCTTTGTGGTATATCTTGTGAAAGAGATGGGTCTTTAGTATTTTACGGAAGTTGGTCAGTTCATAGGTCGCTTTCAGGTTGCATGGCAATGTGTTCCAGATGTATTGTAAGCCACATTGAGCCTGCAAAGAGGTGGGAAAATGTGGGATACAAATGCAATAAATAAATAATAAATAAATAAACTTAACTGCTGAAAATGCCCAGTTAGCACCTAAGCTAGAACTGGCTATTTTACGGGTGTTACTGAGGCAGAATTGGCACTTAAGTGACTAAGATAACCACAGCCTTATCTTTATGCAGTTCACCATAGCCACTTAAGTGCTGAATATTGCAATTAACCAACTATATGTTTTCACTGCCTGCCTATACCTAGAAATTCAATGTCGTAGTCTGGACATGACCTGGCATTGCATTTCCAGGGATAACGCCAGTGACTCAGCAAAATCTGACTGCCACAGATTGTATGTCTATCCTTCAGAAATTATATCCCTCCCCCCCCCCCCCAACAGCTTCAATATCAACTAGAAAATGACAGTCACAATAAAAACAATAAACACCATTAAAGCAGGAGCTATGATGGCCGTGATCCAGAGGCTGCAGTGAGAAGCTCTTGCAATGCTCTGCATTCTGATGGGGAATCATAAAGGCTGAATAACTTTTCTCATAGTCCCTACCCCACAGAAGCCCCAACTGATAACTTTTGACCTTTTTGAGAATTTTTCTAGGGCTTCATGCCTGTTTATATCCATAATTTCACTACAATCTGGCAAGAGGGGCAGATATAGGGCAAGAACTTAGGGGCCCTTTTACTAAGCTGTGTTAGGCACTACCACCTATGCAGCACAGATAACTTAACGTGGGAGGTACTAAAGAATTCCGAATTAGTGTTGCCTTCTGCACATGCTAACTGTGTGGTGTGACCCCACGGGACCTTCACAGGTTTGTAATCCACAAGCCACTGCAATTCTTCAAACTTCCACACTGAGCAGCCCTCTTGCCAAGAGGAAACACATAGACAGCCCTCCCTCTGGATCCCCTTGTCCAGGATTTACAAAACTCCAGACCAACAGTCTTTCTTTTTCCCTTTATTTATTCTCTTCAGCAAAGTCCTTGATACACACAAACAGCAGGTTTGCGTCAACTTCCCTTCACTCCCTTCTCATTACTTCCTGGGAGTTGAAAGGGGTCCCTCATTACTTCCTGGGAGTTGAAAGGGGTCCCACCCAACCTCTGCCAGCCACTAACAGAGCTGCCAACTTACCCATTCCAGGAGGGAGACTTTTTGTCAAGTCCTGGTTTTAAACATATCCCAAAGCAGTGTGGGACTTATAGTCCATGATTCTATCCATTGAAATCAGTGATGCAGGTCCCATGATGCACCAGGATGAGATTGGCAGAAATCCAGGACTGGCCAAAACGTCTCCCTCCTGGAATGGGTAACTTGACAGTTCTGCTCTAACATCTGACAGGCCCCCCTTCTGACCCCAGTTGAAACCCCTTACCCCCTGTTGGAGTGCTTCTGCAGCCACTTCTTTCACTAAGTCACAGAACCATGTGGCTAGGAGCCCTTTTACTTGCCCACCTTTAGCTTGAGCTAAGGCTGAAATGTCCATGGGCTCTCCTCCCACAGTCCTCTCTCTCCAATCCTCCTCCACCTTCCCCAGACTGCCAGTCCATGGGCTCCTCTACAGCCCCCTTTACCAGCTGTATCCCATCATCATTATCCCACTCTCCCAGCTGTTTCCTATTTGGTTCCTCCAGTCCTCCCAGATCCTCCTCCTTTCCCCTAGGATTCTGGGACTCGTAGTAGGGGTAACAATTCCTCCTCCTCCTACCAGGTCTCTCTCTCAAAGGGCTGCTGGGACTTGTAGTCCTTCAGCTTCATTGCCCTCATTGGTGAAGGAGACAAGCTGCTTTCCAACACTGGCCCTGCACTTCTGATTCTGGCCCTTTCGGCTCTGTCCTCCCGGGGTGATCTAGGGTACCCAAGCGACCTCCCCCTTCCCGCTTCCCTCGCTCCCCGCCTGATCACAGTGGCAATTATTTTATAAAAAAATGTTTTTGGAAGGGGCGTGGATGGACTATTCAGCCAGTGTGCTGACATTACCGCATGCTAACAAAATAATGCAGACTAAAGGGCCCTTTTATTCAAGGCAGTAGAGCTACCGCCACATTGGCGCACAGCAAATCGGGCCTACCAGCAGGAGACCGCAGGATCCCAATGGTAGTCCCGGCCTCGGTCATGCACCAACTCCAGTGCTAGAAAATGCATTTTTACTTTCTAGCGTCAGGGGCTTACCCGGTGGTGCTACCTGGTTAGCACCGGGGTAATCCAGGAGCCCTTACCTCCTCTAAATGGGTGGCAGTAAGGGCTCCTCCAGGAAATGGCTGTGCAGCAGGTGGTTCACTTACTGCAGGGCCATTTCCTTAAAAAAATCCTTTTACTCACTGTGGTAAAAGGGGGCCTTGGCGCACAGTGAATCCACATGCCAATGCTACTGCCCATGGCAAAAAAAAAAAAAAAAAAATTATAGAAAAAGGCTGATTTTACAGTCTTACCTGAATCTCCACTACCCAAATTGCAAAGGACTAAAATACAAGACAACCCATGCGTCCAACTTCTCTTACATAAGCACGCGCCTGTGGAACGCACTGCCACAAGTGGTGAAAACAACTTACGATCACCTAAAATTCAGAAAATTATTAAAGACTCACCTATTCGGAAAGGCATACCCGACTGACCCAACTTAAATGCCTCAACCCTGCAACACTTCACTATCAAAGATCGTACTGGACATTAACAAACCCCTTTTACCTCAAACCCAACTTGATTGAATCTTATCTTCCTTATCCCACTATAACATTTTTTGTACTTATCCCCTACCGGACTTGGTGAATGCCTTTACGGTATTATGTAAGCCACATTGAGCCTGCAAATATGTGGGAAAATGTGTGATACAAATATAATAAATAAATAAATATTAGAAATGGGCTTAGAGCATGGGAAAGACCTGCAGAAGGACATGCTAAGTCAATTTCTTTGCACAACTTAGTAAAAGGGCTCCTTAGTACTGATTTTCAGCACTAAGTTCATACATCTAGGTAAATAAATGTCAGGCCTAGATTTAAAAATGTGGAGGGGCATTTAAAAAAAAAAAAAACGTCTTAAGTCCAAAAAAAAAAAAAAACCCTGTCCTGCTCATAATGTCCAAAACCCCCGTCCATCTCAATGCCATAATCAAAAATGAAAAGCGCTTAGATTTCCTGTTCCATTATCAGGGCCATGCCAACACGGTAAGCGCGGTAAGTGCTGCAGGGGGGGCGCCTGCCTTCAAGGGCACCGCGCCGTCGCATTGTATTTTTAAAAAAAACTTTACTCCTCCGCTCCCCTCCATCTCCAATTCCCCGGCACTTTAAATTTACCTCGTTCCGCCTCTGACATTTGTGCAGCGTCAGTGAAAGTGCTGCCTGTCTGACATCTCTCTGCCAGCCTTCCCTTTGCTCGTTCGTTCCCTCTGTGTCCCGCCCTCAAGGAATTGACATCAGAAGAAGGCGGGACACAGAGAACGAACGAGCGAAGGGAAGGCTGGGCTGGTGGAGAGACGTCAGACAGGCAGCGCTTTCACTGACGCTGCGCTGACGTCGGAGGGAGGTAAATTTAAAAGTCCGGGGGGGAGCGCGTGTGCCAACTGACACTCTGCAGGGGGGCGCCAGAGACCCTAGGCACGGCCTTGTCCATTATGACTGTGAGATGGATGTTTTTACACTGAAAATGTCCAAAATGAACAGCCATTTTCCTAAGTGAAACCTCCAACTTTTGAACAACAAAAAAACAAAGACATGAATGTCTGTCTGGCATCATTTTCAAAAATATAGCCACACAGATATCCCTACAGAACAGACAAGTAGCCTAGTGGTTAAAACAGTGATCTGTAAATCAAGGGACAGAGGTTCAACTCTATTATAGCTTTTTTTTTCTTTTGTAAATGCGATTTCCCCCCCCCCCCCCCCCCCCCCCCCAGGACCTGAAAAATACCTACTATACCTGAATGTACACCACTTCAATAGCCTTCAGGCTTGCTGGTACAGTAGATATTTTTCTGTTTCTGGAGCACTCAGAATAAAAAAAAATAGTTGATGTGGAACTTGAACCTGGGTTTTTTGGTTCACAGTCCACTGCAGTAACCGCTATCCTACTCCCTTGACCTGCTTGCTATTTTCTTCAGAATGGCTATAATACATGCAGCTGACGTAGAGCCTGGTAATCCTTTTCCGTTTCACTTTCAGGGTAGAGGGAGGGGGGCAACAACAACTGGGGGATTAAGAAGGGGGTCATGTATTTTAATCCCTCCATTGGTCAGCTGCTGAATTAGAACAACTCATGTAACTTGGACATGACTGAAACATGTCTAGATAAGAATGTCCTTCTTTTTAGACATGAATGTTTCTCTTCCCATTCGAAATTCCATGTTGGACGTCCTGCTTTTGGGCCTTCTCTATTCACACCCAAAACACACTCACAACACACCTCCTTGCTATTTGAACAAACTACAGTGTGAAATATCCAAATCCTGACATTCCAAAATCAAGACTTGGGCGTTTTTAGTAGATGGGCATTTGTTTTGGGCATTTTAAGATGCCCATCTGCTTTGAAAGTGGGCACCATAACTTTTAAGCTCGTGAATTCAGATGAATCTTCAGTCAAAAATGTAGGCTCCTGGGTTTGGCTGAAATTAGGGCCAGGGGCGTAGCTATGGATGGGCCCAGGCCCACCCAGTTTGTCCTGCTCCTCCAATCCGGTGCCAGTCTTCTAGGCGCCAGTTAGGCTGCAGTGAGAGTGCACAGCCTTTCAATTCTGCCCTGGCTCAGCCTCAGCCACGTGCATTTCCGCAACCGGCAGCAAAAACAGCAACTCTCCAGAGTCTAGAGACCTCCTACCTGCGGTAACCATTGTTTCTTAGCGCTGGTCAGAGTCAGGAAATCAGCCGCTCCAGTGCCTCACCACACCGCTGCTACTGCAGTGCTGTGCTCTGCTGCTTTCATTCCCGTCATTCTCGCTCTTAGCCTCAGAGCGTCTGCCTTGCATTACTCCCCAGTTCCCCTGCAATGCACAGGCTGGTGCCGCACAGAAAAATCTGTGCTTACCAGTGCCGCCGGGTTTCCTCCACTGTGCCAGCAGCTGCCCAGGTAGAACAAACAATTTTTAACATGTACAGTGACTGTAAGTGAATCGTTTATCATTTATTCATTTACTAGACCGTCGCTTATTACAGGAGTAAATCAGAACGGTTTACAATATAAAATCACATTAAAATAGAGAATGAACAACACACTGAATTCCATTTATGATAGGAAAGCACTGCAAAAGTACATACAAATTTCACGGCAATAGCTATAAAACATTAATAAAACATAAAGCTAAAAAATGTGATTAATAATATAGTGGGCTCCTGGGTGAGGGTGGGCTCTTCACAGCCTAGGGGAAAAAGGTATATTTAATCATTAAATATACCTTTTTTACTACTACTACTATTTAACATTTCTAAAGCGCTACCAGGGTTGCGCAGCGCTGTACAATTAACAAAGAAGGACAGTCCCTGCTCAAAGGAGCTTACAATCTAAAGGACAAAAAGTGCAGTCAATCAAGATTGAGGCAGTCTAGATGTCCTGGATAGAGGTACAATGGTTAGGTGCCGAAAGCGACATTGAAGAGGTGGGCTTTGAGCAAGGATTTGAAGATGGGCAGGGAGGGGGCTTGGGGTATGGGCTCAGGGTGTTAAATAGTAGTAGTACCTTTTTTCCCCTAGACAATGTAGAGCCATAAACTCGCCAACAATAAATTTTAATGTTAGTGGGTTTCTGGGTGGGAGTGCACTCAGTGCCCAGGTTAAAATAAAAAAAGAAAAGTTGTATATCTTTTTATGCTGGTGGTGTTTTGGGTGGGGATGGTCTCTGCTGTGCACACGTTAACATTAAAAAAAGCTTTATATTTAATGTAGGCAGGTTTCTGGGTGGGGGTGGGCTCTGCAGTGGTGTGCTTCAGGGTGGGGGAGATACCAGACTATGGGGGGATGGGTAGGGGGTATGATAGAGCTGACACTAAGCTACAGGGAGGGTGTGGGTAGGGTGGGGCTGATGCCTAGGTACGGGATAGATGTGGGGAAGGGAAGGACTGATGTTGGGCTACAGGGATAGATGAGGGGAGTGATAGGGAAGGGTAGGGCTGATTCCGAGCTATAGGGATGCATGGGGGTAGTAAGGAAGGGGAGGGGAGGGCTGATGCTGGGCTACAGTGATGGATGGGGTGGGGGATAGTAAGGGAAGGATAAGACTGATGTTGGGCTACAGGGAGGGATAGGGTAGGGAAGGCCAGAGCTGACTGACAATTTCAAATTTTTGTTCCTTTATTCTGTAATTGACGAGGGTTGGTCTGTGTTCTGCATGTGACCAAAGTGAGAGATTCTTCTGGCATGTGGTTTGTGTAGGGATCTATATCAGTCTGACTTGTCTGATTTTTTCCAATGGGACACTTATGGCTGTTGTGTATATTCACTACTGCCTTTTTAAAGTGGTATTTTTGTGTTCAGAATTGGTGGTGTTAAGGTTTGCTACGTAGACTCTGAGTATATATGTGGTTTATGTTGATGCTGGACAGCTGTTGGGCAGACTATTAGAAATCCTTCATCAAGTACACTCTAAGGCATTATTTAGGAGTTCCCAAGAAATGCTACTCATACCTATATACATAGTGCCCACCCATATTAGCTCTGGGCCCACCCAGAATGTCAGATCTGGCTACGCCACTGATTAGGGCACAGATTTAGGAGCCTAATTTAGGACCCTAAATTTAGGAGCTCAGGGGTCAATATTCAAAATGATTTAACTGGCCAGACATGGCTCCTGGTCAGTTAAATTGCCTGTTTGGAGCTAACTGCTAATATTCAGTGGCACTTAACTGGTTAGCGCACTGAAACTAACTGTCACGAAATGCCCAGCCACCCTCCTTGGGTCTACCCCCAGCACAACTCAGGTCAGCCTGCACCTGCCACTTGTGTTCTACACTAGCACCCTTCTCCCACCAACTGGGTCACAACCACCTCTAGGCGAGTCTCCCGCTCTCAAATTATCCCCAGTGATTTCTAGGTTACTGGGGACAAACTCCCAGTGGTCCCACAGTTCCCAGAAAGCACTCAGAGACCCAACACACAAACGACCAGAATTCTTTCTGTCCAGACAAGCAGAGCAAACAAACAATTATGTTTATTGTCACACTGGAACAATGAACAAAAAAAATGTGCAATCAAGAAACAATAACAGGTAACAGAAATATGTATCAACTATAACATTAACTAGATATTTGTATACTGTCAGTACCTGGGAAGATCAGGATATATAACTGTTCACAGAGTCTTAGCATAGAGATCTGTCTCTCTATTCTCCTAGGCTAAGACTGAAGCAACAGCTTGCAATAACTGCTGGGTAATTTTTCAAACTCCAGGCCAATCAGAGCCCAATCAACAAGTTTTAAAAGTATACTGCTGCTTGCTTCCTGCTTGTACATAATTAAAACAGGAAAATATCCAATACATTTTACAGGCTTAAAGCACATTATTTCTTCACAATAACCGGTTAGTACCGAACTGAAAACTAGCTATTTGGAGGGCATTCTGGAGGTGGAGTCAGCACTTAGGAGGTCTTAGCTGCTTACTTACTTACTTACTTACTTAGCTGCGGTAGCGTTTTTAGCTCACAGTGGAAATCAGCTGGTGGTAAACGCTAAGATGCCCATTATATTCCTTTGTGCTTCTTGGCATTTACTGCCAGCTGATTTCTACCTCAAACTAAAAACTCTACCTTGGCTTAGTAAAAGACTCCCTTAGCCAGTTAAGTACTGATATTCAACACTTAACCAGCCAGGCACATAAATAGGACTGCATAAGAGTCAGTTTTATCTTTATGCAGTACAGTACCCATAACTAATTACGCAACGGCTATGGCGCTCATTTTCAAAACAGAATAACATCTCACAAGTGGCACAAAGTAGCAGATGGATGTTTTTCTCACAAAAACTTATAAGTCATGATATTAGAAACTCTGAACTGGGATGTTTTACTCAGGGGTTCATCTAAATAGCTTGCGGGTATGCTGGAGGCATGTTTTAGGCGGGCTTAAAATCTGGATGTTTTTCAGTGATAATGGAACAGGAAAAAAGTCCAGGTCAAAAAAGATGTATGTTTTATCTAGACTTGTTTCAGTCATGACTAAGTCTGAAAAAGATGCCCTAACTGACCAGTTGATCACTGAAGGGATCCCCCAAAGAGATCCCCTTCTTACTTCCCCAGTGGTCACTGACCCCCTCCCACCCCACCCAAAGATGTAACAGTGAAAATAGATACCAGCCTCTATAACAGCTCCAGATATTAAGTGGATGGAGTAGCCTAGTGTTCAGTGCAGTGGACAATAAACAATGGGACCCAGGTTCTTAACTCTTTAATTTCAGTACAAATATGTGAGTTCTCCTGGAACATAGAAATACCTCCTACACCTAAACATATAAATGGCCCGCAAGCTTGAGGGCTGTTGTAGTGGTGGACCTTTAGGTACAGTAGGTTTTCTCTGTTCCTGGAGGGCTTACCATAGAATATGTAGGAGTTTAGGTTGGATTTATAACTGGGTCCCTTTATGCAAAGCAATGGCGTAGCCACAGGTGGGCCTGGGTAGGCCGGGGCCCACCCACTTAGGGCTCAGGCCCATCCAACAGTAGCACATGGTAATGAAAATGCTGCTCTCCACAATACTGGCACCTTTGCATGCTCAATTTTCAGTGCATGCCTGCTGCAGACTACCAGCTGAGATATTTTTTTGGTGTGGGGGTGGGGGAGAGAACATTTGGTGCCCACCCACTTCTTGCTTAGGCCCACCCAAAATCTGCTGTCTGGCTATGCCCCTGATGCAAAGTCCACTGAACTGACCACTAGGCTCCCCCTCTGCACCGCTGGGATGTCTGTGTGGCCAGTTTACTTGGAAAGCTCCCTGTGCTTGTTTTTCTACGCTTTTCTCTGGGACATTTTAATTTTGAAAATGGTACTTACAACGGATTTGTTGAGCATGAAAACGTCTAGCTCACAGCCATAATTTAACCAGAAATTTGGACATTTTTCTGGTTCCGTTATGGCTGCGAGTTAGATGATTTTCTGAGGCATTTTCAGCAAAACGTCTCAATTCAGACTTAGACGTCATACGGAAAATGCCCCTCTATGCATTAGCTGACTCTGGAAACCCAGGAATTTACAAATGGCAGGTGCAGGCTGACCCGAGCTGTGCTGGGGATAGATCCTCTAAGTGGGGGGGGGTCACGTGCTGCCATGATACGGGGTGGAAGCTGAAAAGCAAAGCTCCGTACATACCTTTCAAACATCAGCGAATATCAGCGGAACGGCGCCTGAATTCTGACCCCGAACATCAGCCCATATAGGGGAGGATAAGCGCTACGAAATATCTTGCCCAACGATCGGCGAATGTGAGAATGGCGGCGAAAACGGTGCGAAAAGAGAGGGAGAAGACGCGCCAGCCGGAAAACAAAATGGCGGAGGCCAGGTCCTCGGGAGAAACAACGGTGAGCTCAGCATGGGTCGGAGAGATCACAGCTGAAGTAACGGCAGCAGTTGAGGCAGCGCTAGACAAAAAGCTACAGCAGCTGTATGACCGTGCGGAGGAGGCTCACGAAAGGATCGACAGTGTATGCCTTGAACTTGATGCGGGGCTCCAGCGCATTGCGGATGCAGAGGATAACGTGGGAGCGCTGAAAGAGAGCAATGAGAAACTGCAGAAACAAGTAGCTGAACTGGAAGTGAAGGTTGATGACTTAGAGAACCGGAGCAGACGGAACAATTTAAGACTAGTGGGATTACCGGAGACGCTGCTGGATAAAGATCTACCAAAGTTCCTGGAAGAATGGCTACCAAGAGAACTTCAACTGGGGGATCAGCTGCAACAGTTTTGTGTTGAAAGGGCACATAGAATTGGGCCACAGAAGCAGACTAGGAATCGACCTCGGGTGGTGATCTTTAAAAGTCTGAACTTCCGGCACAAACAATTAATACTTGCAGAGGTGAGGAAAAAACATCAACTGACATACCAGGGCCAAAATATACTATGTTTTCAGGATTACTCCCAGCATGTCCAGCAGCTCAGAAAGGCCTTTTCGCCGATCTGCACGGAGCTTTTCAGAAAAAACATCCGTTTTGCGCTCCTGTATCCCGCAAAATTGAGGATTACAGCAGAAGGAGAAACAAAGCACTTCGATAATGCTGCAGAGGCCCAAAATTATGTAAGCTCTCTGAACCGGGAGGGAACCTGAAGAGCTACACAACAGTGCCTGAGATTATGGTAAATTGACTGAAAAATATGCTGTGGATGGACAAAGTTATGTTCAGGATCACGGGTTGACATGGGAATATTGGGAGGGAATGAGAGGAGGTAGCAACAGATGGAATTTAGGCCGCGTTGGGGGACATGTGATATAAGTTAAAATAGTTAACAGAGAATGCAATATAGGGGGGTTGAGGATTTAGGTTATTATTGACATAGATTATGGCACAGCATAAAGATGATTGTGTGTTAAAGGAGGAAAGGTTGGGGCAGTGGGAGTGACTGGTCCGAGAAAGGAAAGGGGGGAGCTCGGAGTGATTAAGGGAAGGTGGGATGGGGATGAGGGGTAGGGAGGGGAGGGGGGGATTGGGGAGAGTGTGGGGAATTTACAGATTATATGGAGACAGAATGACGAAGAATGGCAGGGGAGATTGAATGGCAGAATGACAGAGACATGGCACAAGGAGCGAGAGGGGTTGGATGATGATGCGGGTGTGCTGGAGCTGGGACAGCACATCCGGTTGAATTGGATATATATACTACTACAGAGTATCGTAACAGAAGGAATTGAGTAATGAATCTAAAAATTTATTCATGGAATGTGGGTGGAATTTCATCCCCTATAAAGAGAAAGAAAATATTACATAGCTTAAAACAGAAAAGAGCCGCGATAGCCCTGTTGCAAGAGACACACTTATCCTCCCAGGAACATCAGAAGCTAAATACTTGGTGGGTGGGCAATATTATAGAAGCTCCAGCAGTGGGGAAAAAGGCGGGAGTGGCAATCCTGTTCCATAAGGATCTCAAAGTGGAGAAACAGCGGATTTATACAGACCCAGAGGGGCGTTTTATTTTAGCACAGCTTAAGATCAATGGAAATCCTTACCTCCTGGGGAATGTTTATGCACCCAATAACTATAGTAAGGGATTCTACCGCCAGCTTACTCAGCAGATAAACTCACTAAGATATGGGGAACTGATTATGGGAGGAGACTTTAACATAGTGGCAGATCCCACACTAGATAGATCACATAATACACAAGGTCGAGGAAGGGACAATACAAAAGGCATACCAATGCTCTGTGAGACACTAGGATTGGTGGATGTTTGGAGGGTCTTGAACCCCGGAGCACGGGACTATACACACTACTCACGAGCCCATCATACACAGAGCCGCATTGATTACATACTAGCAGAGGAGGGATGTATGGGGAGGATTCGAGATACAGACATAGACCCAACTATTATATCAGATCATGCACCAATATTCATAATAATGCAAGAACGGGGGACGGGATTGGGTCAGAGACGATGGAGATTCCCCCAGGAACTCTACTTTGATAAAGATTTCTTGCAATTTATAAGGGAAAAATGGATGGATTATAAAGCATATAATGCGGACCATAGGCGTAATATAGAACTGTACTGGGAGGCAGCGAAAGCGGTCATGAGAGGGGAGATAATTGCATATCACGCTTGGAAGAGGAAAAGCAGGGATAAAGAAATAATACAATTGGGGAAACAGCTCACACAACTGAGGAGAGCATATGGGCCCGCAGCGTCGAAACAGTGTAGAGAGCGCCTTCTGGCTACACAAGCTGCCCTAAATGAATTACTACAGCAAAGGGCGGTGAAATCGACAGAATATTTTAAATATAAACTTTATAAATATGGGGACAAACAGGGCAGAATGCTGGCTAGGCTAGCGAGACAAAAGACAGGTATACAAAAAATACTGACGCTGCAAGATGCTGCGGGGAGGTTGACCCACAGGGAAGAAGAGATCCAACAGATATTTCATGATTACTATAGGACCTTATATGAGGAAGATAATCAAGAGGACTTAGATCCACAGTTGTATCTAGATGGGGTAGAGTTGCCAAAGATTACAGAGAGTCAACGGGGACGATTAAACAAGCCTATAGATATAGAGGAAGTCATTAGAGAAATTAAGAGAAGTGCACTGAATAAGGCACCAGGACCGGATGGGTATCGGGCCGAATTTTACAAGCTGTTAGTCACAGATATAGCACAGCCACTGACAGAACTGTTTAATGCGGCAGTGGGAAAGGGAGAACTTCCTGCAACGCTAAAAGTAGCAGATATAACAGTCTTTTTAAAACCAAATAAAGATCAGAATAAACCTGAATCATATCGTCCTATATCCTTAATAAATTATGAAGCAAAGATATTTGCGGGTATCTTAGCCCACCGCCTAGCAGGGGTGTTAACAGAGATAATTGCTGACCCACAGGTGGGATTTATTCAGGGGAGACAGCCGGTTAAAAATATTAGGAAAATATTGGCATCGATGCAATATATGCAGTATACGCAGCAGGACTCCCTACTTATAAGTTTCGACGCTGAAAAAGCGTTTGATAGGGTGAAGTGGGACTTCTTATTTCAGACATTGCAGGCCTATGGGATGGAGGGGTTTTTTGAACAAGCTATTCGTACCTTATATAATGGACCAGAGGCACGGATTTGGGTTAATAACAACTACACGCAAGCAATTCCGATATGCAGGGGCACCCGTCAGGGATGCCCTTTATCCCCGTTGCTGTTTGCATTAACGTTAGATCCATTAATACGGGAGATTTTAAGGAACCCCGAAATAGAGGGGATAAGGATAGGGACGAGGGAATTTAAGGTGTCAGCATTTGCTGACGATCTACTAGTATATCTGTCTAACCCAATGCGATCTTTGTCAGTGTTAATGGAGTGCATTACTGAATATGGTTCATTCTCTGGCTTTAAATTAAATACCCATAAATCGGAAGGCCTAGCAATCAACAAACGACTAAGAGATAATTGGAGAGGAGATTTCCCTCTAAAATGGGCAGATAAAGAAATATTATATTTAGGGGTATGGTTAACAGCAGATGTCAGAAATCTATATAATAAAAACGTCACAACTCTAATACAAGACACAGGACAAACTCTTAGACAATGGCAAAACCTACCACTCTCGTTGAGTGGACGGATAGCATTATATGGCATGATAGTATTCCCTAAGTGGCTATATGTGATGCGACAATTGCCAATATGTCTCACTCAGAAGGATTTGGGTAAGCTCCGATCCTTGCTGACCAGGTATTGCTGGGGAGGTAAAAAGCCCAAGATTAAACTGGAGCGACTCTACGGAGGGGGGAAAAAGGGAGGACTTGGACTACCCAATATGAGTTGGTACAATTGGGCATGTTTACTAAGACATCTGGCAGACTGGATACTAGGTACAGAGGAATATACACCTTGGGACTTGGAAAGGGAGTTATTTCATCCGCTGCACCCACACTATTTGATACACCTTACACAGACGAACACACCAAAGCAGTGGAAAAATCATATATTACTGCAACCAATGAGACGTGCTTGGCACTTTTTGATGAGGCATCTAGGGAACAATCCTGTGAATACAGACATGATGCCCTTAATAGGGAATCAGGAATTTGGCTTGGGATTAATACAGGGGAAAGTTAAAGAATGGGCAAAACATGGCATAGTATATGTTGCAGACATGTTGATGGACACAGGGGACATAAGAACTAGAGAGAATTTAGAGGACTTAGTAGGTAAAGAGCAGGTAGATTGGTTCACATATGGCCAGGCCCAGGCGTTTATGCGTCAGGCTATGGGGAGCAATTGTTCGAGGGGAGTATATCAGATGGTGGAGGAATTTTTTCAACCATCGGAGGTAGAGCAGGTCACCGTCTCGGGGATTCATAGAGCATTGGGGAATTTCCACATGCATCAGATGTATGAAGGCATAGAGAAGAAATGGGCTGAGGAACTGCAAATGCCGGTTCGGGAGGGAACGGTAGCACGCAGACTCAAGGAGATACACAATATGGTATATAGTGCACGACACAGAGAAATACAATTTAGAACTATCACTCGGGCATATTTTTCCCCAAAGCAGGCATATTATGCGGGGCGTCTAGACACCCCAGCGTGTATCAAGTGTTCAGATCAGGGAGGATCGCTACTTCATATGCTATACACATGCCCTCGAGTGGTGACCTTTTGGAACAGGATCCAGGGATACTGTGGGATGCTGCTTAACAAAGAGATTCGACTTAGACCGCAGGATGTAAGTTTGGGAGTGGAGAGAGGTAGGCTAATGTTGCGGCGGGTAGCATATATTTTGATAGTTAAAGCTCTGATTGTGGGAAAACAGTGTATTTTACAGCATTGGACAAAGGAGGATGCTCCAACGTATTGGGAATGGAGGAATGCATTCCATAGCTTGTTGGTGTTGGAAGCCAGAGGAGCTAAGAAAACACCTAAACGTAAAAAAGAGTTTTTGGAGGTGTGGGAACCATATCTCCAGTCACTGTCAGGAAGAGCTCGCAGCTTAATTCTGAACTCCATGTCATTATAAGGGGATGGGGAGGGAGGGGGGCTTCTAGGGGGGGAACAAGGTGAGGGGGAGGGATGTTGAAGGAATTTGTTCTAATTATAATACATAAGAGACTGCTATGTAAATGGAAGTATACTATCTAACTAGGAATACATGGAAATAATTGAAATCGGTGCTATTGCTTCATGTAACAAAACAGAGTGTACTTAAAAATGGTAGGACCATTGAACAATAGATGTTTAGGTTGTACTAATGTATACCGGTTAATGTGTTCAATAAAAATTATTTATGTAAAAAAGAGAGGATAGGGGTGGGTGGATAAAAGTGTTAAAAGTTTGATGACTGCATTAATATTATGTCTTTATTGTGTACATTTTGACATTTGAAATTCGGTATCTTTATAGTGTTGGATGTGTTTATTTTGCAATGTCATCAATAAAAAATGTTGAAACATAGATCCTCTAAGTGGTTGCGAGGTAACCCCAGGTGTGTGTGTGTGTGTGTGTGTGGGGGGGGGGGGGGGGGGGGGGGTAGGCATTTCATGACAGTTACCCAGACATGTCCCAGCCTTGAATTTCCATGTTTAATGCCAGCAGCGGTCAGCAAGATGCTGATCACTGCTGGCTGAATATTTAGCCCTCAGCTTTCTTTTTAAATATTGGGCCCACAGTCTATTCATTTCACAGTTTAAGAAAAGCAAGAACATTTTAAAAAAGCCATAATGAATTAAAGTTAATAATCAAGCGGAGGCCATTGAAAAAGTCACTTTGCCGCCTGGAAGCAGAAATCTGCAGAGTATCCTGTTCCCTTGTAAACAAATTTAAATAAAAGGCTCTTAACATATTAGATGGATGGCACTACCTCTGCAAGTTCATTTTACATAGTAATAATTCCTGCCCAGGCAGCCTACTCTATGCCAGATTTATTTAACAATTGATCAGGCTTTTACAAAGAGCTCTGCAAGAAACCATGGACCTTAAGTCTGCAGCAGAGTCTAGAAAGCCTGCTACAGTGCAGCTAAAGCAGGTTCACTATACTCACGGTCTATACCCCAGTGTCACCCGGGGAAATCTGACAGCCTGAGAAGCAGGAAGTGAAGCCCATTAGTTAATTACAATCACGGGCTCATATCTCCAAATAATGGGTTCATTTTGGCGCATTCCGTGACAGGAACGAGCCATACTCCTATGGCAGGAGATGATCTCAGTTTCTCAGATTTACTGCAAGTGCTTGTCTCAGCACTTGCACTGTGAAAAGGGAGCTTCCTTGTTAACAGCATTTCTATGCACACGGTGGTATTGTGTGAGCCTTGGTGCAGATATTGTCTCGGCTCTTACCGTCTGGATACTGGATCTCCTTTAGCTTTGCAATATATTTGGGCCCACGTGGGCTGACACAAACTTGCTTTTTTGTGGTCTGCCGCCTGCCTGTGTCCTTGAATCCAGCAGCATATCGACCTCTAGGGAAATGTGACCTGCAATGATATTAATAGCAGGAGGAGAAAAGCTTTTAAAGATTGTATAGTCCATTGCTGATGGCCTGCTCGGTAAGCAGTGACATTACACCAATTGAACAATCTGACTTTTCATGTGATCGCAATATGAGCAGACAGCAGGCCAACAGACTCTTTTTAAGAGATTAATTTACATAGGGGAGGAAGCAGAAAATATTAAAATAAACATATTAATTTCTGATGTTTTAATTGTTTTCCATTTTTAATACATGAAATCTGGCTTTAGTTTAGGATCACTTCTCCCCAGAGTTATTTCCCATCATTTTTAATACCACTGAAGAAAAATTGGTACCAAATCAAATTAAGCATAATCCCCCGGATTCTATATAGTGTGACTTAAGTTGCATGCACAAATCCAGTCGTATTCTGGATTTGCGCAGGCAACTTAATTAGTTAAGCCAATCAGCACTGATAATTGCCACTTAACAAGTAACTTTTTGAGATTGTAAGCTCTATTGAGCAGGGACTGTCTTTCTGTTTCAGATGTTCAGTGCTGCATGCGTCTGGTAGCGCTATACAAATGCTAATAATAATAATATTGACACTAATTGGCATTAATTAGAATTTACATGCAGAACTGCCTAAGCGTAAATGCGCGTAAATTCTAAGTCACATAGTTGGAAAGGGGGCGTGGCCATGGAAATAGAATGGGTGGGTCATGGGTGTTTCTAAAATCTATGTGTGTTAGACAATACACCTAGTCCATGCGTAATTTAGGAGTTGGCATTTACACCAAGTTTTACTTGACGTAACCGCTCACAACTAAATTTAGTCATGCGCATGGGTGCTTTGTGTATTCTATAAACCGTTGGAAATTTAGGCTTATTCTATAAAGTATGACTAAATTTAGGCATATTTTATAGAATATGCATAGATATATTTCGTTTTGGCGCTGATTTTTTAGGAATGATATATAGAATAGTAACATAGTAAATGATGGCAGATAAAGATCTGTACGGTCCATCCAGTCTGCCAACAAGATAAACTCATTTTACATAGTATGTGATACTTTATATGTATACCCGAGTTTGATTTGGCCTTGCCTTTCTCAGGGCACAGACCGTAGAAGTCTGCCCAGTACTGTTCTTGTACTAAGTTCTGAAGCTAACATTAAAGGCCCTTAAAATTTACACTCCAGCCCATCCCTATCTATTCAGTCACAATCAGGGCATAGATCGTAGAAATCTGCCCAGCTCCCGTTTTGTTTCCAATTACCGGCATCGCCACCCAATCTCCGCTACAATTCCATGGAACCATTCCTTCTAGACAGGATTCCTTTGTGTTTATCCCACGCATGTTTGAATTCCATTACCGTTTTCATCTCCACCACCTCCTGCGGGAGGGCATTCCACATATCCACCACCCTCTCCGTGAAAAAATACTTCCTGACATTAGTCCTGAGTCTGCCCCCCTTCAACCTCAATTCATGACCTCTAGTTCTACCACCTTCCTGTCTCCAGAAAAAGTTCATTTGCGGATTAATACCTTTCAAATATTTGAAGTCTAATTCACACATATGTGAACATACACGCTTACACACACACACACACATGTACACAGACTCATACACAAACATAAACACACTAACACACATACATATGCATAGATTCACACACTGCATTGGAGCTGCAAAGTGCTGCCATGTTTTAAACTAAGGGCTCACATTTAAAAAGAATGGGAAGTTTATGATATGGGACTTTTTTTTACCACTTGAGTGCAGTTTCTGAGCACAAGTGTGGCTAATGTAAATCATAAGATATCTCAAATATGCCGGCTCTGCATATTATTACCCCCAGTCGAAGCAGATGGAGCGCACGGATATTTCAAGGGCAGAAAGAGCCAGCAGAGGTGCTCAGCAACTGAGAGCTTCATTGCTATTTTTGTTTCATATGGTTTGTGCATATGTGTGTTTGTTTGGGGAGGGGGAGGGGCTGGGATTTAATAAAGTAATGAATGAAACCGAAGCACTGCATCCCATCCTACAGCTGTGTAGTGAACAGTAATGGGGTGGGGGGAACAAAAATCTTATATTACATCTGGCTCTAAAAATTTCTAATGTGCATCTGGAATGGTGTGTATTTATTTATTTTTGTTACATTTGTGCCCCGCACTTTCCCACTCATGGCAGGCTCAATGTGGTGGACAATGGAGGGTTAAGTGACTTGCCCACAGTCACAAGGAGTTGCCTGTGCCGGGAATATAACGCTCAAAGAAAGGGAGACTCTCATCCTTACCATGCAATGTAAATCCAAACTGCTTGAGAAATTAAGCATTTAATATAGTATTTCTTATCACAGGTATAGCTGGGCACGATACATTTTAGCAGATTTTAGTCACATTTCTTTCAGCATACGAAAAGATGTTAAAATAATTGCCTGTCTGTTCTTTATTCACAGGAGACTGGGGAAGTTTAAGGATTGTGTCATCTACTACCAGCCTAGGGGGCCCTTTTACTAAGCTGCATAGGTGCCTACGCGCGCCCAACGTGCACCAATTCAGAACTACCGCCTGGCTACCACGTGGCCTGGGAGGTAATTTAATTTTTTACGCTCGCCCACTACATGCGTCAATTTTCATTTTGTCGCATGTCCATTTTCAGCCAAAAAAAATCCTTTTTTGTAGGAGCGCTGAAAAATGGACTTGCGAGCACCCAATGCATGTGTCTACACCAGCGCAGGCCACTTTTTGGTGCGCCTTAGTAAAAGGACCCCTAGGCTGCTTTCTGTGTGTGTAGATAGATAGATAATGATAGCCCTGCAGTTTACAATATCTGAAACACATTGCAGGACAATGACTTTTTCTGTTTTGGATTACATGAATAGGTGGGGGAAATTCTTGGGTACTTTTTTCTGTTTGTGCTGCACATTACGGCTAGGGCAGACGATGGGCCAGGGTGACCCCGTTGTTGGAATTGCATTGGTTGCTGATTAATTGATGGGACATATTTAAGTTATTCCTCACAGTGCATAAATCTATTTGGGGATTTGGTCTAAGCTACTTGAACAGATTTCTGAATTTGCACACGCCTGCATGTTTTTAAAGATTCGAGACAGAAATCTGGCTGGGTTTGTTCTCTGTGCAGGGTTGTAAGTTGGCAGTTTCTGGAGGTCGAACATTAAGTGGTATGGGGGCTAAATTGCTGGTGATATTGCAAAGGGAGAGAAACCACATGGTTATTCTCCTTTGTGGGGAAGTAAATTTATGACCTGGAAAGAAATGCTTAGTAACAGATATGATTGCATGTTTTATGGGAAGATGTATCAGTGATTTTAGGTTTAGATAATTCATTTATAACAGGTGATTATTATTTGGTGATAAGTAGATTTAAATGTTAGTAAGGCACATTTTATAAGTGTAATGTGACTGATTTTACTATTGTTAGCAGCCTGAATCTGTTTTAGAAAGAAGCAGAATACAAATGTCATTTTTTTCAATGAAATGTAATTAAATACACTTGATATAAATAGGGGAAATTATTGTAGAGCCTTGCACAGAAGAAACATCTCTGTGTCTCTAGCACTTCAATGGCAAAAAAAAAAAATGTCCATACAACCTTAGAATAAGAGATCACTTAGGACGTGGGGCAGTTCTATAACAAAGACCCTGGTTTGATGCCTCTATACAAGTAGGCGTTTACTTTCCTTTATAGAATACTAGTAAAAAAAAAGGCCCGTTTCGAAACACTATGAAATGGGCGCTAGCAAGGTAAATTCCCACCCATCCTCCCTTCCTTCCCTCCCGAGTTCCATACCCCTCCCCCTCCCTCCCGAGTTCCATACCCCTCTCCCTCCCTCCCTTCCTTCCTTCCTTGCTGAGTTGCAGACCCCCCTCCCTCCCAGTTCAAGGGCCCCACCCCAAGCACATCCACACACCCACCCCCACCCACACACGTCCCTCCCTCCCAGTTCAAGGGTTGTCAAGCCCCTCCCACCGCATTCTAGACTACCCCCTCCCTCACATTCAACTCCCCCCACTTTAATGTCCCCTGCACCCCGCTACCACGAACCTTTGTACACCACCCTTTCCTCCGAAATACCTCCCCTGAAGCCGTCGCGTACCTCTGCTGAGCTGACGGATCAAGTTCTGTTCTTTCTCGGCTGCAGGGCGTGGCTTCATGATTGAGCATCTGTTGAAGTCTATGTGCGTGCGTCTGACATCAGACGCACGCACAGAAACTTCCACTGATGCTCCGCGTGTTTCCCTAGTCCTCCCCTTGCCTTGGAATCAGATGAGAATGTGGGCGGAGCTATTACGATGCCTACAAACACCTCAGACTTCACTGCAAGGCTGCCGGCTTCAGAACGTTGGAGATGCTTTTTATTATAAAGGATTAGTGGTCCTTTTACTAAGCCGCAGTAAAAAGCGGCCTGCGGTAGTTTGGGTGCATGGGTCATTTTTTACCGCTGCTGGGAAAAAAGGCTTTTTTAATGGCCATGCGCTAAAATTAAAAGAAGTGGGTGGCTATCTACTGCCTGAGCCCTTACTGCCACTCATTGACCTAGCAGTAAGGACTCACGCACTGCCAATTACCACCGGGAACGCCCCTGCAGTAGAAAATAGATTTTTAAACAAGAAAATAGAAAAAAATGTTTTCTACCACAGGAAACAGCACGCAACCAACTTTGAAATTACCGCGTGGTGGGCACGCTAATCTTGCGGTACTGTCAATTTAGTGGTAAGGACTCACACTCTGCCAATTACCGCCAGGAATGCCCCTGTGGTAGAAAATAGATTAAAAAAAAAAAAGAAAATAGAAAAATATTTTCTACCATGGGAAACAGCGCATGCCAAATTTGAAATTACTGCCGGGAGGGCACGCTAACCTTGTGGTACTTTCAATTTGGCATATGCTACACATGTGGTAGCCCTACCGCCACTTTGTAAAAGGGCCTCTTAGTGTACAGGCAGATACGTGCATATGTGCTTAGGCACAACACTTACACCAGCCCTAGAACTTGAATGTGTGCAGATATGCTCCAGAGATACAGTGGGGGAAATAAGTATTTGATCCCTTGCTGATTTTGTAAGTTTGCCCACTGACAAAGACATGAGCAGCCCATAATTGAAGGGTAGGTTATTGGTAACAGTGAGAGATAGCACATCACAAATTAAATCCGGAAAATCACATTGTGGAAAGTATATGAATTTATTTGCATTCTGCAGAGGGAAATAAGTATTTGATCCCCCACCAACCAGTAAGAGATCTGGCCCCTACAGACCAAGTGGAGAAGAGAACCAACTGAAAGTAACAGGATAGATCATAAGGAATGCCAAGCCAAATGCAAAGCGGAGATAAGGAGGGCAAAAAAGAACTTTGAGAAGAAATTAGCGTTGGAAGCAAAAATACATAGTAAAAATTTTTTTAGATACATTAAAAGCAGGAAACCGGCCAAAGAGTCGGTTGGGCCGCTGGACGAAAATGGTGTTAAAGGGGCGATCAAGGAGGACAAAGCCGTAGCGGAGAAATTAAATGAATTCTTTGCTTCGGTCTTCACCGAGGAGGATTTGGGGGGGACACCGGTGCCGGAAAGAATATTTGAAGCGGGGGAGTCGGAGAAACTAAACAATTCTCTGTAACCTTGGAGGATGTAATGGGTCAGTTCAGCAAGCTGAAGAGTAGTAAATCACCGGGACCTGATGGTATTCATCCCAGAGTATTAATAGAACTAAAAATGAACTTGCGGAGCTACTGTTAGAAATATGCAATCTGTCCCTAAAATCGAGTGTAGTACCGGAAGACTGGAGGGTAGCCAATGTTACTCCGATTTTTAAGAAGGGTTCCAGAGGAGATCCGGGAAATTATAGACCGGTGAGTCTGACGTCGGTGCCGGGCAAGATGGTGGAGGCTATTATTAAGAATAAAATTGCAGAGCATATACAAAAACATGGACTGATGAGACAAAGTCAGCACGGATTTAGTGAAGGGAAGTCTTGCCTCACCAATCTAATGCATTTTTTTGAGGGGGTAAGCAAACATGTGGACAATGGGGAGCCGGTTGATATTGTATATCTGGATTTTCAGAAGGCGTTTGACAAAGTGCCGCACGAAAGACTCCTGAAGAAATTGCTGAGTCATGGAATCGGAGGTAGGGTATTATTATGGATTAAGAACTGGTTGAAAGATAGGAAGCAGAGAGTAGGATTGCGTGGCCAGTATTCTCAGTGGAGGAGGGTAGTTAGTGGGGTCCCGCAGGGGTCTGTGCTGGGTCCGTTGCTTTTTAATGTATTTATAAATGACCTAGAGATGGGAATAACTAGTGAGGTAATTAAATTCGCCGATGACACAAAATTATTCAGGGTCGTCAAGTCGCAGGAGGAATGTGAACGATTACAGGAGGACCTTGCGAGACTGGGAGAATGGGCGTGCAAGTGGCAGATGAAGTTCAATGTTGACAAGTGCAAAGTGATGCATGTGGGTAAGAGGAACCCGAATTATAGCTACGTCTTGCAAGGTTCCGCGTTAGGAGTTACGGATCAAGAAAGGGATCTGGGTGTCGTCGTCGATGATACGCTGAAACCTTCTGCTCAGTGTGCTGCTGCGGCTAGGAAAGCGAATAGAATGTTGGGTGTTATTAGGAAGGGTATGGAGTCCAGGTGTGCGGATGTTATAATGCCGTTGTATCGCTCCATGGTGCGACCGCACCTGGAGTATTGTGTTCAGTACTGGTCTCCGTATCTCAAAAAAGATATAGTAGAATTGGAAAAGGTACAGCGAAGGGCGACGAAAATGATAGTGGGGATGGGACGACTTTCCTATGAAGAGAGGCTGAGAAGGCTAGGGCTTTTCAGCTTGGAGAAGAGACGGCTGAGGGGAGATATGATAGAAGTGTATAAAATAATGAGTGGAATGGATCGGGTGGATGTGAAGCGACTGTTCACGCTATCCAAAAATACTAGGACTAGAGGGCATGAGTTGAAGCTACAGTGTGGTAAATTTAAAACGAATCGGAGAAAATGTTTCTTCACCCAACGTGTAATTAGACTCTGGAATTCGTTGCCGGAGAACGTGGTACGGGCGGTTAGCTTGACGGAGTTTAAAAAGGGGTTAGATAGATTCCTAAGGACAAGTCCATAGACCGCTATTAAATGGACTTGGAAAAATTCCGCATTTTTAGGTATAACTTGTCTGGAATGTTTTTACGTTTGGGGAGCGTGCCAGGTGCCCTTGACCTGGATTGGCCACTGTCGGTGACAGGATGCTGGGCTAGATGGACCTTTGGTCTTTCCCAGTATGGCACTACTTATGTACTTATGTACTAGATGCTCCAAATCAACTCGTTACCTGCATGACAGACAGCTGTCGGCAATGGTCACCTGTATGAAAGACACCTGTCCACAGACTCAGTGAATCAGTCAGACTCTAACCTCTACAAAATGGCCAAGAGCAAGGAGCTGTCTAAGGATGTCAGGGACAAGATCATACACCTGCACAAGGCTGGAATGGGCTACAAAACCATCAGTAAGACGCTGGGCGAGAAGGAGACAACTGTTGGTGCCATAGTAAGAAAATGGAAGAAGTACAAAATGACTGTCAATCGACAAAGATCTGGGGCTCCACGCAAAATCTCACCTCGTGGGGTATCCTTGATCATGAGGAAGGTTAGAAATCAGCCTACAACTACAAGGGGGGAACTTGTCAATGATCTCAAGGCAGCTGGGACCACTGTCACCACGAAAACCATTGGTAACACATTACGACATAACGGATTGCAATCCTGCAGTGCCCGCAAGGTCCCCCTGCTCCGGAAGGCACATGTGACGGCCCGTCTGAAGTTTGCCAGTGAACACCTGGATGATGCCGAGAGTGATTGGGAGAAGGTGCTGTGGTCAGATGAGACAAAAATTGAGCTCTTTGGCATGAACTCAACTCGCCGTGTTTGGAGGAAGAGAAATGCTGCCTATGACCCAAAGAACACCGTCCCCACTGTCAAGCATGGAGGTGGAAATGTTATGTTTTGGGGGTGTTTCTCTGCTAAGGGCACAGGACTACTTCACCGCATCAATGGGAGAATGGATGGGGCCATGTACCGTACAATTCTGAGTGACAACCTCCTTCCCTCCGCCAGGGCCTTAAAAATGGGGTCGTGGCTGGGTCTTCCAGCACGACAATGACCCAAAACATACAGCCAAGGCAACAAAGGAGTGGCTCAGGAAGAAGCACATTAGGGTCATGGAGTGGCCTAGCCAGTCACCAGACCTTAATCCCATTGAAAACTTATGGAGGGAGCTGAAGCTGCGAGTTGCCAAGCGACAGCCCAGAACTCTTAATGATTTAGAGATGATCTGCAAAGAGGAGTGGACCAAAATTCCTCCTGACATGTGTGCAAACCTCATCATCAACTACAGAAGACGTCTGACCGCTGTGCTTGCCAACAAGGGTTTTGCCACCAAGTATTAGGTCTTGTTTGCCAGAGGGATTAAATACTTATTTCCCTCTGCAGAATGCAAATAAATTCATATACTTTCCACAATGTGATTTTCCGGATTTAATTTGTGATGTGCTATCTCTCACTGTTACCAATAACCTACCCTTCAATTATGGGCTGCTCATGTCTTTGTCAGTGGGCAAACTTACAAAATCAGCAAGGGATCAAATACTTATTTCCCCCACTGTAAGTGGGGCACATAGGTTCCCCATATAAGAGGCTTGAGGAGGCTAAGCCTCCCCATCCCAACTACAACCTTCCCCTCCTCCCTAATATCATTTCTTCGCTGCTTCTCCAATCTGTGGAGAGAGCAACAAAAATAAAAAATCAAAGTGGGAGTTTCATTTCCCTGCCATCTGCCTGCCCGACCTGCTGCCTCCCTGATTCGGTGACTCGATAAACAGAAACCGTACATGAGGTCTTAGAGCTCTGTGCATCGCTGACAGCTCTGGATCTCCCACCTCCTATGATGTAATTTCCTGTTTGGGTGGGCCTGCAGAGATGTCAGCAGCATGCAGAGCTCTATGACCCTGCTCACAGTTTCTGTTTATTGAGCCATCGTATCGGGGAGACGACAGGGGACAGCCGGTTATCCCCCACTGAATATTCCCGGTTAGTGCTAAGAAGATAGCCACACTGGGCCACTTACATAGCTGGTACATCTTTAGTCGGTTTAAAGTTAACCAGCTGTGTTCGAACATTGACTTCACTGGTTAACTTTAAACCGGCTAAAAATAAACTAGATATTCAATGCCAATCACCGGAAACAACCCCGCATTGAATATCCGGGCTGACTGCTGACCGTGGGAGTTAGCCAGACCCCCTCCCATGGTCTGAATATCGGCCCCTATGTGCATACCTGGAAGACATGGCCATGGTCCACCCACATGTACACCCCATTGCAGTTAGGTGCACCATAGGTGCCAGTTTATCTTGCTGCACCATATGCCTGGAATAGACTTCCTGAGCCGGTACGTCAAGCTCCATCTCTGGCCGTCTTCAAATCTAAGCTAAAAGCCCACCTTTTTGATGCTGCTTTTAACTCCTAACCCTTACTCACTTGTTCAGTACCCTTATTTTATCATCCTCACCTTAATATTCCCTTATCTCTTGTTTGTCCTGTTTGTCTGTCCTAATTAGATTGTAAGCTCTGTCGAGCAGGGACTGTCTCTTCATGTTCAAGTGTACAGCGCTGCGTACGTCTAGTAGCGCTATAGAAATGATAAGTAGTAGTAGGTGCTACTGTATAGAATAGCACCTAGAAAACAGCAGGGTAACCGATCTGCAAACTCCAAGATGGAAAACAGACAAAGCAGATAAGTATATGAAAAAAACAGTATTTAATGGAAATTCAATGAAAATAAAATTAGAAAGCCCGACACAGGCCGTGTTTCGCCCAACTGGGCTGCATCAGGGGCTACAAAACAAACAATTATACGACAATTAAAAACAATAAAGACAATTAAAAGCATAATAAATGTCCAAATAAGAATTACTCATAATTTAAAATATATAACCATAAAATATATATAATCATAATTGAAAACTCGGCAGATAATACAAAACACCATGATGATACAATCTAACACATAAATAAAATATCATAAAGATAAATATGAATATACAATTATAATTCAACAAATGTAGACTAATAACATACCCTCTAAAAACAGACAATATCTCTATCATAAATAGAATACAAATAAAATACATACTACAATGCAAAACAATATATAAAATATTATTAGTTGTACATGATACACATAACAATGCATTTTATAATATCACATGATAAAAAATAATAATAATCATAATTAATCCCCAGCGTGCTGTCATATCCGGTGCTACAAAGTTTTTGCAGCGTGGGTGTGTACCCAGTTGTAATCTGGCAGTGCTGCAAGCTGCCTGGTTACCGCCAGGTTAGTGCGAGAGCTCTTACCGCCACCTCAATGGGTGGCGGTAAGGGCTCCCCCCGAAATGGCTGCATGGCAAGTGTTTTACTTGCTTCATGGTCATTTCCTACAGAAAAGCAAGACCTACCTTTTACCCGCTGTGGTAAAATAGGGCCTCGGCACATGTCAAAAACACACACCGATGCCAGTGCAGGCCCCCTTTTGCCACAGCTTGGTAAAAGGGGCTCTATGTATTATTTATTTATTTATTTATAACATTTGTAACCCACATTTTCCCTCCTGTTTGCAGGCTCAATGTGGCTTACATAGTTCCGTAAGTGGTGATTACCATTTCCGGAGAGGAGAAATACATAGTTGAGGAAGAGGAGACAAAGTAGATTAGGTTATAGGAGGAAAGTTATTAGTGATACATGCACAGTTATAGAATAGCAGTTAGATGCCTACCTGCCGTGTGAATGCATATGTTCATACATACACAAGTATGTGCTAGTATTCTAAGCATTATATTCGTAAGCGGCACATATATGTTAGCACCAGTTTGATAAGTCACTTAAAATATGGTTAAGTGTTCCTCTCTATGGGAGAGAAATGGATAGTAAATGATGTGGATGGACAGACTGGATACGCCATTTGGTTTTTATCAGCCATTATTTTCTCTGCTTCTCTGTAACTTTTTTGACCCTTAGCTTTGCATATTTAAAGCTTAGTAGCTATCATGAAAAATTAGTGTGACCAAATAGTTGGAAGATTTCAACAAATATGTCACTGAGGATGTACACAGAAAGAAATGTTTACTTTGTGTCATTATCTCAATATTTTATCCTGTTTGTGCCATTTTATTCACACTGTGTTCAGCTCTCTGTAGTTTGTGTCATTATAAGCTGTTTCCTGTTTGAGAAATGATGCCAGTCTGAGGGTCCCTATCCTGCCTCTCCTTAAACAAAAAAAGACATGCTCTGGCCTAGGGCCCCAGCTCCCTCTGGTCTGCCAGCTCTTAAATAAAACCTGAGTCTTGGAATTTCTGGGGGAGCCTCTCCCTACAAATCATTATAAAAGAATGTGGCTCCAGGTACACTGTGAGGAGGCAGGGAACTACAGGATCCAGAATGCACTGCAGCCGCAAGGGAATCAGAGTCAGGGGGAGGACTCTAGGCAGGAGAGTGAGAAGCCAGCAGTTGATTGGGAAATTGAACCAGGTGTGAGAGGGTTGCAGGCAGCTTTATTAAGAGAGTGGTGGCAAGCTGTAGGAAGTAGATGGAAACACTGGGGAAGCTCTGGAAAAGGTGACAGCTGGAGAAGGAAAGTAGATGCTTGTGTTTGACTGTTTGAGTTTGAGAAGGGGGTTGACTTGTAAATGGCCATTAATAAAACCCTTAATTATAAGAAGGTGTGTGTGTGTGCCCAATTAGTGCATGGCCATTACCTCAGGATTCCTTACTGACACCTATTTTGTTGGCACTAAGGGCTCCCGTTCTAACCCCACAGTAATCAGGTAGCGCATGGTAATGTGCCCGCGCTACCTGATTAGTGCAGGGCATGCCTACTCTCCGCCCATAGTCTTGCCTCTCATGTGGAAAAATCAAAAATATTTTTCAGCACGGGATTAGCGCCTACTACCACATTCCACGGCAGTGCTTTTTACTGCACAGTAGGCATACTAGTGCCTACCACACCTTAGTAAAAGGGCTCCTCTGTTAGCTATTTCTAGAAATAAATACAATAATCTTACGCCATTATTTCAATAGTGGGGGGGGGGGGGGGGGGGGGGGAAGATAAGACACCGCCACTTTTCCTTTATTTTTCAATGGAACATCTCCTGTGTAAAAATCCCCCTTTCCAAACTGTCTTGTACAATTCTGTAAATATTCTCAGCTTTCTCCAGGAAAAATCACTCCATTACTGTACCGTGTGCTAGTTTTTATAGTTTATTTCAATTTTCTGTTTCCCCATACACATGTGGGTATAGTAGAGTTGTAAATCAAGGTAACACAGGCTCCCAGAAACGAACACTGCCCCTGGCATTCTTCTCTATGTTGGAATAACTGAGCTCCATTCTTGCTTTCACAAATATTTCTGTCAGGCAAAGACAGCCGATTAAGAGCAATATCTTCCAGGGAATCAATTTTAATAAAATATTAAATGTATGATGGGAAGTATGTGCAGGAAGCAGCAGTTTCTTGCTTATACATCAGTCAGCGGTCGTCTCCCATAGGTGCCTTGCTACTGGCATGTGACTGCATTTTTTTCCCGACACATGACTTTTTTCTCTTTAGATTGTGAACTCATTCTAGCTCAAATTGCTAGATCAGAACAGTCCATATTCCTAGCAACCCCTCAAACAAGGCCCTGTAAGGGTCGTATTTAGACAGAATCTTACAGAATTCTGTGTTATAGCCAAAAGATTGCCCTTTTACTTTGAAGAGCACAACCAAGGATCACTCCTGCATGATTTAGACCCCAGGGATGGTGTAAGATTAAGTGGGAGTGGGAAGAATAGAGGCTAAGACCAAGGGGCTCTTTTAAAAGTTTACAATGCAGGTTTGGCAGGAGGCAGGGCCGGTGGCCAGGTTTACTATGCACTTCCGCTAACATGCACTGAAGAAAAAAGATAAAATTAAATGAGCCAAAAAACTTCTGTAATGGAACAAAAATAAAAATGACATTGATCCACCGCCCCCCGCCCCCCCCCCCAAACCCTGCACACTACTTGTAAGCACACATTTTCCAGGCTAGGATTGCTGTCAGTTTTGGTGCATTCACTCATTCCTATTCCTGGTTTGCCTTGTGCTTAAAGTGCCAGGCAGGAAAGATGTGGACTGTACACAGGACCTTCTCAGTGTTTCTTTGCAAAACCCTCATGACATCTTTAAAGCAGCAGCCCATGTCCCCACTTTCAGAAATCCAACAGACCTTTTCCTAGCTTCACTCTTGTTCTCACTCTTATTCATAGGTCTCCTATATATTTGTCCTAGTTTATGTTTTCCTATTGTCACTGTGACATCAGTCAGTATAGCTAGAACAGGACTTCCCAAAGCTGTCCTCTGGACCATAGTCAGGTTTTCAGGAAATGTGTGAGATGGGATTCTAGTGCATGCAAAAATATCTCATGCATATTGATGATGGATATCTTGAACTGGACTTGCTGTGGGGTCCCAAGGACAGCTTTAAGAATTCTTGAACTAGTGTCTGCATTCTCCATGCAAATGTCTCTTTTGTGCAAAGGCACGCCTATCACTGTCCACAAACCCTAGTTTTTAAACATTTCTGTGGCCTTTTCAAGCCTTCATTTCTCCTCTGGAACAAAATACAAATTAAATCAAACAAGGAGCATCTTATTTGGATTAGGATTTAATCACGCACATTTCTAAACTCTAGCTTAATTTAATATGTTTAATACCTGCCTCAGGATTTGGCCTGTGATGGACCAGTTATCATACGAAATGAGAAATAAATATTTATTTGTTAAATGAACAGCAACACAGGTTCTCAAATACAAAGGACAAGGGGGCAATATTTCATTCCAGGCCTTTTTTTTTTCCATTTCAGACCCTTGAAAGGTGTATGCACCAAGTGTAAAAGATTTCTCTTCACTCTCTTTTATCCCTTTCTGCACTTAGGAAGTGTTTAATGGTATACGAGTTTTATTTTTCTAAATGGGAAACAGTAGATAAAATTCACAAGAAAAGGAATAAACAACTTTACTGAAGTCTGAACTCAGAAAGAGTAATTCTGTTATCTAGGTCTCCTCACTTAACACGTCCCTTGCATGATAAATTTCTATAATACTAGTACTAAATACAAAACATTCTCTTCTAGATAGTAAGCAAATGTGGAGAGTGTTCAAGGAGGAAAAGCCTCGAGAAGCTCCTAGATGTACATTACAATCTTGCAGGAGCAGGACTTCATCATCCGCAAAAACCTCCTTTATTTACAAAAACAGCCCACTGGATGAATGTAACCCAAAATCAATTCACAGAACTTAGCTTTGGCTGCCGGGTCTCTTCTCTTCCTTCAGACAATCTATTCAAACCGACCGTGATCACCCTGATTGTCTGAAGGAAGAGAAGAGACCCGGCAGCCAAAGCTAAGTTCTGTGAATTGATTTTGGGTTGCATTATTCAGTGGGCTGTTTTTGTAAATAAAGGAGGTTTTTGCTGATGATGAAGAAGTCCAGGCACCCTGATGCTGTTATAGAATAAGCTCTCATCACTTGGCATTGAGACACCTAAATTCAGGTGTACACTTATGGGATTGCTGCCCCCTAAATGACTTGTGGACTTGTGGCTTCCCTGGTTCTTAGGAAACAAGTAGGAAAGCGGTCCACTAGCTCCTAAAGGAAAGAAATCATAGAAACAGATACGATGATTAGCTACATCATGCAAGGTTCCACGTTAGGAGTTACGAACCAAGAAATGGATCTGGGTGTTGTCGTTGATAATACACTGAAACCTTCTGCTCAGTGTGCTGCTGTGGCTCGGAAAGCGAATAGAATGTTGGGTATTATTAGGAAAGGTATGGAAAACAGGTGTGAGGATGTTATAATGCCATTATATCACTCCATGGTGCAACCGCATCTTGAGTATTGTGTTCAATTCTGGTCACCGCATCTCAAGAAAGATATACTGGAATTGGAAAAGGTGCAGCGAAGGGCGACTAAAATGATAACGGGGATAGGACGACTTCCCGATGAAGAAAGACTAAGGAGGCTAGGGCTTTTCAGTTTGGAGAAGAGATGGCTGAGGGGAGACATGATAGAGGTATATAAAATAATGAGTGGAGTGGAACAGGTGGATGTGAAGCGTCTGTTCACGCTTTCCAAAAATACTAGGACTAGGGGGCATGCGATGAAACTATAGTGTAGTAAATTTAAAACAAATAGGAGAAAAGTTTTCTTCACCCAACGAGTAATTAAACTCTGGAATTCATTGCCGGAGAACGTAGTGAAGGCGGTTAGCTTGGCAGAGTTTAAAAAGGGGGACGGTTTCCTAAAGGATAAGTCCATAGACCGCTACTAAATGGACTTGGGAAAAATCCACAATTTCAGGAATAACTTGTATAAAATGTTTGTACGTTTGGGTAGCTTGCCAGGTGCCTTTGACCTGGATTGGCTGCTGTCGGGGGCAGGATGCTGGGCTCGATGGACCTTTGGTCTTTTCCCAGTATGGCATTATTTATGTACTTATGTAAGATAGGAATATATTAGTGGATCAAATTAAAATAGTGTCCGACATGGCCATGTTTTGCTCTGCATGGGCTGCCTCAAGGGCAAAACATTATTTCTCATAGTAATACCTAATGATGAAACATCTATAATACACCAGTAGGGTATGTTACCCACTCTACTTTGGCTCCCATACATTTTCAATGTTAAAGCAACTTCAACGGAACTTTTTATGTGTACGTTACAGAAGGCCATTTTTGATACAATGTCTAAATCCAATTTTGGACATTTTGCGGAAAACGTCCAAAAATCCAGTAGTGAATATGGCCATTTTCAAACCAGAAAAATGTCCAACTTTTTGTTTCGAAAATGGCCATTTGAATCTATTAATTTAAGCCTCCCCCCACATGATACTTCTTGCTATTGCTGACAATGTTGGTGCTACTGTAGCAGGAAATGAGAAGACAATGACAGTGGTACCAAGGGAGGGTAAGAAGAAGAGAGGCAATGGGCAACTCCAGAAGAGTTACAGGCAGACAACCATAGGCTGGCACTCCAGCTACTGCTGCTAGTTAAAGGAAGAAGGGAGAACAATGGCAAGACCAGGGCCAGCTCTAGGGCAAGTGATAACTACATGTGCACTTAAGGACTCCATGTCCTCTTGTCTATGTCTTGTAGCTGCTCATGAGTGTGAAGAGTATGTGAAGAGGGGGATGTGGTAACAGGGGTTGCCCAGCAGCCTTTTTCCTACAGGGCACTACTAGGGATCTCCCATACTCTCTTACACCTTCTCTGTTTCATTGCACTTGATCCCGGGATTCTCTCCTCTAGTTCTAGACATACTTCCTCTTCCTCATCCTATCTGCAGGATCTCCCAGACATCTCCCTCTCTACCCACTCCCACTCACTCATCTCTTCCCCATATCCATTTGATCTTTTCCCGACCACATTTGCCGCCCCCATGTCTCTTCCTGCTCTCTCTCACCCCCCACTCTTGCCCCATGTTCTCTCTCCATTCTATTTTGCCCCCTGCTTATCCACCATGCTCTCTCCTCCCCACTCTTCCACTTCCAGGATCTCATACCTCCTTGTTCACTATTTCTTCATGTTCTCTCTCCCACTAGGTTGCCTGGTGGACAGTGGCTACAGTGAGGCCGTTAAGAACCACATAGCATAGGAAACTGCAACTCCTCCAGATTTTTCAGGTGGGGCCTAGGGAACCTCACTGCCACTTTTCTTTAATTTTCCTGGCTCCTTTAGAGTTTTTAGGCAAGCAGCCTTGGGTATGATGGAAAGCATGTAGGAGAAAGTGACACAGCTAGGCAAGAGACCAGGTCGAAGTTTGAGGGAAAGAACAGGAGGCAGAAGCACCAGCTCCGAATGAAGAGGCATTACAGCTCAGACCGCCTGAAGTCTGGGTTCCTGCATGTGATTCGTTTCTCACACATCTGTGGCTAGACTGCTGTGTAAAGAGAACATGCCTTATTTGACTGAACTTTGCAGGGCCAGTTATGTTTGTAATGGACACTGTATAAATCAGGCAATCTGGTCCAAAACCAAGCTGCTGAAATGTTCCTTCCTGGATATTGCAGTTCTGAGCTTTAGGGTGTAAATAGTTCCAAGGGAACTAATTCTCACATCCATGCTTCCACATTCTGGAGAAGGGCTATATGGTGCAGGAGGAATTTCCCTGCCCCCTAGAGGGCTTACAATGTACTAACCTTTTCTTCCATAAATGCAGAATGGGGAATTTATTTTTTATTAAATTTAGTTCTAGGTTTGTATCTGAGGGAATGGAGGGTTAAGAGACTTGGCCAAAATAACAAGGCATGTTAGTGGGGTTTGAACACTTGCTTTCTTGGTTCGTAGTCTATTGCTTGACTATGTTTATGTTTATTTAAAAGCTTGATATCCTACCATTGCTGAGTTCACGTCATAGCGGCTAACAATTAAAACAAATACAAATGTATAAGTTAAAATGGAAAAGAATGCCAAAATAAAATAAGAAAGCAAAAAGACCAAGCAGTGAGAATCATTCATACTTGCATAGTTTCAAGTTTATTAAAGACTTACTTTCTATCCCGCCCAACAGAACAAACCATCTGTGCAGCACAGTGGCCTGGGGCACCCGAATTGGCTCTGGGGCACCCGGTTTGACTGGTGGGGGTCCCCAACCCTCACCAGCTAAAGCGTTTGTCCCACGCTGGTCTCACATTTCCTGGTGCCCTGTCCTGTTTCAGTCGCTGTGCACGCTTATTTTAATGAAACCGAGGGTGCTCGAACATGCTCAGTTTCATTAAAATGAGCGTGCACAGCAACTGAAAACAGAACAGGGTGCCAGGCAATGTGAGACTAGCGTGGGACAAACACTTTAGCTGGTTGTGGTTGGGGACCCCCGCCAGCCAAGGTACCTTCGCAGTGGCAGCGGGGAACGGAAGCAGCAGTCAGTGGGAGGGCGGCAGGGGAGAGGCGGGCCAAATTTTGCCCCCTCCCCCACCTTGGGCTCTGCCCCCCCCCCCCATTCCGTCGAAGTCTGGCTACGCCCCTGGTGCAGCGTACAATCTCCAAACAAAAAGGAACCAGGGTAGAACTACAATATAAACAGGAAAGCGAAGAGCACGAGAAGGGGTGTAGGGTTTATCTACAGAGACAAGATAAGCTGCTGTACCAAGGTGTAGTGCTCTAACCATTAGGTTACTCCCACACTCTGATGTTCTTTTCCTTTGCTTTATATGTCATGAATGTCTCCTTTTACAACAGCTGGCATTTGGCGACTCAAAAATATTTCTGTCGTGTTCTGTTGCCCTAGTCCTGGAACATAGCACATGCTTGGACAGACTTCAGCAGGGTTTATTTATAACCCCTTCAAATAAGTGCACCTGACAGATTAATGACAGCAGCTTGGCAAGAGGACTAAATTTCAAATAGTGTTACTCAAAGTATTTCCTGCCCTAAAACGTGTTTAAGAAATCATATTCATAGGGCTTACCTTGGAGATTCATAATTTTTCACTCCTAAAGGCCATTTATTATAATGCCAATTTCTAGCTATGAAGCAGGTTAGTTAGTTAGTGTTAACTGATCTCTTTGAAAAATTCTCAAGTGTAGAGATGTGCAAATCTTTCAGAAATGTTACATGGAACTATGATACTTTCCTGTCAAATTATGGAAATGTGAAAATGTAGGGATTTCTTTTTTTTTTTTGTTTAATTAGCTCTGTAGGTCTGAACTTGTTGATAAGATGGAGTGGGTCTATTTTTAGACTTTGTGTTACTTCGGAAATTTGCTTTCATTGCTCAGAAAATCTGAAGTGGATTTCCTCAGATCATCATACGGTATCCACTCCAAAAGGTTCAGATCTATTTTGCGTTTTGGCAGATTTTCCAAGAAAAACCTGGCAGAGCTGCCCAAGGAATCTAGGAGGGACATTAGATTTCCCTGATGACTCAAAAGGGCTGAAATCTGCACAGTTTCAGACTGACCTGAAATTGTTTGCATATCCCTAGTGTGGGGGCTCTGGTGGCTGCAGTGATCCTAGAGAAGCGTAGTAGGGCATGCTAACGTATTTCTGTGTAGGAATCTGTCATAGACTGGCTTCTTGGGGTTTTAAGTTCAGATTTTGTCTGTACATTTCTATTTTTAATATGTGGTCCTTTATTTTATATTTAGTGTCCACACACAGATGTACACATTCACACACACACACACACACACACACACACACACACACACACACACACACACACACATATGAGCACACAGATAGCACACTGTGGTATCTGTTTCCTAAAATGCACCTAGTTAACATAAATTAAAAGAGAAATTTGCAGTACATTATCTGTAAAAACGGTGCCATGATGGGGGAGTAGAACGGGGTGTGTCCACAACAAACAAAGGGTAGCATGTAAATTGTGCTTCAGCACACTCTAACCATCAACACGTGGTCAGTCGATGATGCCATCCATCCTTTAATACACAGTACCACGCTGTGCATTAACTGTCATTGTGTGACTCTCCACTAAATCCCTTTCGCATGTGATGTTCCTAGTTCCAGGTTGGATATAGTGGACTAGTCCACAATTTCTGACAACCCTACCCAGCTGATAAGGGGGCCTATTTATTAAGGTATATTAACGTAAGCCCTCTTGTTGTATAGGGCTGCCTAGTCACTGCCAGGGATGATGAGAGAAGGGCACATAGGGGTCCTTTTACTAAACTGCGGGAAAAAGGGCCCTGCGCTAGTGGCAGGGGCCGTTTTTCAAGCACACCAGGGTCCTTTTTACTGCAGTGGGTAAAAAGACCCCAAGTTCACATGGCCATGTGGTAAGAGAACTCTTACCGCATAGCCATGCGACAGGGAGTCTTTACCGCCACCAACTGAGGTGGTGATAAGGGCTTCCACACTAACTTGGTGGTAACCGGGCAGCATGTGGTGATGCTCGATTACCACCGAGTTACCGCCGAGCCATTTCTGGGGTTTTTTCTTTTTTCCACAGAAATTGTGCTCGCTCGGGGCTGGACTACTGCCGGCGGCCGCATTGGGCCGGCGGCAGGGGCGTAGTCAGACTTCGGCGGGAGGGGGGGTCCAGAGCCCAAGGTGAGGGGGTACATTTTAGCCCCCCCTGCCACCGCCACCAACTTTGCCCCCCCACCCACGACCCTCTCGACCCCCCTCCCACCGCCAACCCTCCCCCGCCGTCGCCTACCTTTGATGGTGGGGGACCCCAACCCCCACCAGCCAAGGTCCTCTTCTTCCGGCGCAAGGCTTCGTTCTGTTTCTGTGAGTCTGACGTGCAGGATGTCAGACTCACAGAAACAGAACGAAGCCTTGCAGATCAGCCAGCAACGTGGCCGCTGGCTGATTTGCAAGGCTTCATTCTGTTTCTGTGAGTCTGATGTCCTGCACGTTGTAAGTGCATGACATTATACTCACAAAAACAGAACAAAGCCTTGCGCCAGAAGAAGAGGACCTCTGCTGGTGGGGGTTGGGGTCCCCCGCCAGCAAAGGTAGCGGACGGCGACGGTGGGGGAGGGTTGGCAGCGGGAGGGAGGTCGAGAGGGTCGTCAGCAGGGGGGTCCAGGGTCAAATCTACGGGGGCCCAGGCCCCCGTGGCCCCACGTAGCTATGCCACTGGCCGGTGGTAGTCCCAGAAGAGCGAGTGGTAAGTCCCTGGATTCCTTATATGGTGCTTTGAGTTGCGTGCATAAATTTGGGTGCATGCCCAATTTGCACAAACAATTTAATTGAATAACGAGCCAATCAGCACTGATAATTGGGCAATAACAAGCAACTATCATCACTAATTGGCAAGAATTAGAATTTAAATGCGTATCTTATTAGGTACATTCTATAAAGAGGTGCACGTAAATTCTAGTGTGTGGACTCGAAAAGGGGACATGGCCATGAGAGGAGCATGGGCAGGTCAGGGGCATTCCTGCAATTTATGCATATTGTTATAGAATTAGAGGGATCCACACCTCATTTTTCTGTGGGGATTTACACCAGGTTTTCATTGGTGTAAATGGTTGTGCCTATATTTATTTATTTAAAAGATTTCTATCCTGCCTACAACTAGACAGATCACATGTCAACATACACAATAAAAATAATAAAACCAGAAACATTATGAGAACAAATCAATACAATACTCAAAGAAAAAGTAAACATCAGCGCCATGCATGTTCAAACAAATATGTCTTCAGCAATTTATG
Source organism: Microcaecilia unicolor (assembly GCF_901765095.1). NCBI lineage: Eukaryota > Metazoa > Chordata > Amphibia > Gymnophiona > Siphonopidae > Microcaecilia > Microcaecilia unicolor. The sequence continues at coordinate 201,349,972 of NC_044038.1, read as the reverse complement.
TAGTCACGGTTCCCGGTGCTAAGTACTATTCTATAAACCAAGCCTAATTTTAAGTGCGGTTTAAAAAATAGCGTTAATAGCGCTGATTTCTTTAGGTACTATTTAGAGAATCTAGTCCATTAGGTGCAAACCCTGAGTGCAGGATTGTAAATAGGATTCAAAAATGGCAGTGCACATACTTCAGATTCAGTGCTGAAAGCCTCAGGGTCTCAGTCGCTTTGTACTTCATATGGTTTACAAGTGCAGAGTAGGCTTACCATATTTTGTCCCCCAAAAAGGAGGACACATGCCCCGCCCCCACCACACACTCCACCCCACCCCCTGTCACACCATCGCTCCACCCACTGTCACATTTTCCCCTCCCCCTTGTCATATACCCTGTCGCCCCCCTCCCCGTCACCCCCTTCCCCTTACCTTACTACTGCCCTGGTGGTCTAGTGACCTCTTCGGGGCAGTAAAGAGCGAGGTCACTTCAACTCTCGGCGGCCATTTTGAATCGGCGCTGAGGATCAGGAACAGGAAGGATGCATACAGGCCAGCGTTCCGGGCAGGAAAGAGGGGGCTCTTTCCTGCCCTGAAGGCAGAAGAGGTCACTAGACCACCAGGCCACTAGTAAGTAAGGGGAGGGGAGGCTAGCAATCTGCCTGTTTGTCCAGAAATCCAGACAAACGGGCAGATTGACAAAACCCGCCTGGTTGCCCAGACATGCCCTCAAAAAGAGGACATGTCCGGGCAAATCTGGACATATGGTAACCCTAGTGCAGGGGGCATACGGATTCTGCCTATTAGAAACAGCCTGGCAGTGATCTCTCTCTATTCCCTCTACCAGTAAGAGGTGTATGAAAACTCTGGCAATTTCCAAAAACAGTGCTGACTCTCTCACCTGAGTAGTAGGAGGAGACAACCTGTGCAGGAAAACTAAGGGACTATAAATACCAAGCCTACAGGCGTGGCCTTGGCTTTGACTCTTGCTCCGTGGTCACTGCACCATTAATGTGAGGGGGACTTATGACTGACTAACACAGTCAGTGCACAGGGGAAGGATGGAATGAGGGGAAAAGCACCAGAATCTACCAAGTTGCTGCACTGATTTTAAGTGGATTTGGAATGGGGTGAAGACCACCACCACTTCCTTCACAGGAGAAATAAGGGAAGGAGCAGCGGATACCTATATATCCAGGAGAAGCACCAGGACAGAGATCTTAAGTGATGAGGTCCCATCAGGGAAGGGATTCATTACCTGCAGGCTCAAAGATCTAAGCTCCCTGATAATGATCTACCTTATAGCAGCCCTTCTCTGGAATCTCAAGTCCAGAGAAAATGTTCAGCTTTGAAGGACTTTCTGCAAAGCAGAGGGTTCTGTAGGCTATCTAATCAGAGACAATAAGAATTGGAGATTATCTTTATTCAACTTAAGAACTGTGATTGTGAATAATTAAGAGAAGTTGTCCTTCATGCCTCATCCATGTTAAGGAAACCCTTGGCTGAAAAAACCTTCTGGATTGGATTTATTGATTTTATATACCGCATAATACCTTAATGTCAAAGCGATGTACAATCAACATTTTCAAAATAGAATGTTACAAACATACAATACCATTATAATAGAATCTCCAACACCTTGATTAAAAACACTGTTGAAACAACCAAGTTTTTAATAGTTTTCTAAAAGCAAGATAAGAAGAGACTGACTTATTGGGTGGCCTGGACTGACTTATTGAGTGGGAGGAGTGTGCTGAATGAGTGGATTTAAGATGCCTTTGGCCTCCCAACTTGCTGGTCCTGGCCCAGACCTAACAAATTAATACTCATAGGAAGCCACTCTGATGATTACTGGGCAAGAAGAGGTTACACAAGTTACAGATAAAACCGGATAGAATCAAATATGTTGGCACTTGTTGTGCTCGTTGGTTGCAGGGTTTTGCATCTCAACACAAGTGTAGAGGTCCACAGAGATGCTTGTCACATTAGCACAGACTTTAGTATGACTCTCATACTGTCTACAATTGCCAGTTGTTAAGCTTGTAACAATCATTTAGGAGAACCACTTTCTTTATGATTAGGCAGGCCTTCAAGCCTTCAGAAGTTAATATGGTACTTTAAATATGATGCATAGAAAACAGTGGTATCATAAAATCTTAAATCTGAATAGCTAATCTACACCATGGAGAGTCATTTCCTCGGTACAAGATAATAAATCAGTTTAATACCAATATATCTATTCAAACTGTCAAGTCTTCAGTGTAGAGTATACCTTCTAACACAATTCATACATTGATTTCATATGCATAGGCATTGATTTATAATTATTCTGCATCAGATTATCTGAAAAATGGAAACCGTCAACATCATCTAGTGAATCCACAAAAAACAAATTCCCCCAAGTCAAAGGGTTTATTTAGTGAAGATAACACAAAGCAATATTCTAACCTGCTGTTTACAATATATAATTTTATATCCTGGAAAATCTTTTTTTGGCTCACTTGCTTATGGTCTCCCTTCTGAAGAACAGATGCCAGCCAGTCAGCCAGTCTTCAGTGTCACTGGTTAATCTATAGGCAGCGCTGCAGATATACTTAAGCAAATGTTGTTAAAAAGTTTAAATGTCCCCCCCCCCCCCCCCCCAGGGCCTGAAATGTTCGCTTACTCTTGACAAAGTTACAATTTGGATTTTCTAGAGCTTTCTTAGGGGCCCTTTTACCATACTGTGGTAAAAAGTGGCCTTAGCCCACCATTACACAATCATTACCACTCACTTAAGGCCATTTTTACTGTAGGGGTAAAATGGCCAATTTTCCTTATTAATGGCCACATGCTACTGTGGAGAATAAACGAGCAGATCAAAGTGACATCCAAAGGATTTTATTAGAGATATCATATATAAGAAAGTTGCCCGACTCAGGCCATGTTTCGCCCACAGAGGGCTGCGTCAGGGGCTAAAACGTATCCTCTCGAAAAGAACAACTAAAATGTATCTTCCCAAAAGGAACAATTGCAATACTCATATAAGGACAAGAAAGAGTAAAAGAAGAAAAACCAGCACAGACCGCAAGTCCTATTATGTGCTCAAATCACCAAGCAGTACTCTGTCAAGTGAGACATTAACACTGTAAGGGCTCACAATCATGTGCTAATTGGTTAGCGCTCACTCTCTGCCCCTGTGCTAAAAAATACATTTTATTTTTTAGAATGTGGGTAGTGTGCACACATCCAAAAATTACCACAGGACGCCTCAGCGTGCCCCATGGTAAGCCATTTTTTGCTCTAGTGATCATGTGTTAGAGCTAACATGGGCAGGCTGCACACACTCTCGCCCCCCTCCCTCATCTTTATCCCGAAGCACCCACAGACCATGCATGAGACAGGATTTTTCTTTTGGGAATAAATGGCCACAGCTTTATTGTAAAACACATTAACAACAACCCCTAGGAAGCACCCGAGCCTTGGGTCTGACGTTGCAGATGCTCCAGCCCTCTGCCATGCTTTCCAGCTAGAGAGCCTGCATCACTATCCCGCGCTGCAGCCAGCCATGACTCCGCCTCCAGCATGGCCGAGCGTCCGTCGGATTTGGAACTGCAGTCCAGACCAGTGTTCCACCTGCCATGCAAACTAGCGAGGTGATTAGTCTGCTAGCAGTGAGTGCCCCAGTCCCTTGCCAGAAGCGCCGTGTACCGCCTGCTTCCCACCGAGAGACTCGCTCCGTCTCGTCAGCAGTCTTTTATGTGGTGCACGGGGCCACCCACCGAGATCCCGCCCTCTTCTGGCCTCTCCGCCAATGATGCAGCGGGTCCCCCCCACAACGTCACCTGGGATGGCGGGGAAGCCGGAAGCGAAGGACAATTCGGGCCAGGGGGCTAACATGAGGCAGCCGCCATGTTAGGTCCGGCTGCCCGGTATACACCTCGCCGGCCTCCTTTTACTGCAGCTTGGTAAAAGGGCTCTTAAATCAGTGAGGTAATAAATAGAAATAAAAGAAAGGAAAGGAAAATTAGGTGATACCTATTGGACTACTGTAGCTGACTGGACAAAGTGAGTGTTACAGGTTCTCTCATTCCGTGGTGCTGCTGCATTAATGAAAATGAATGTGAACAAATAGAGAAATTCAGAGTTTATGTGTTTAAAAATGGAAAAGGTGAACCCACTGATGTTCCTCTTAGTGGAGGAGGAGTGGCCTAGTGGTTAGGGTGGTGGACTCTGGTCCTGGGGAACTGAGGAATTGAGTTCAATTCTCACTTCAGGCACAGGCAGCTCCTTGTGACTCTGGGCAAGTCACTTAACCCTCCATTGTTCATCTAGGGCCCTTCAACCCTTGCATTGGCCCTGGAAACTGCATCCTATCCACAGGGGGCACCACTGTACCTGTTCAGAGAGTGGTGACATTTTAAGCATCATGCTGGACCCTCAAAAAAAAGTTAAAGACTTAGCAATATAGAGTTCAGTAACAATACAACTGCCATACTAGGTCACACCAAAGATCCATATAGCACAGTATCCTGTTTCCAACAGTGGCCAATTCATGTCAAAAGTACCTGCCAAGATCCCCAAACATAGCAAGATACCATGCTACCGACCCCAGGGATAAGCAGTGCCTTTCCCCAAATTTACCTGGTTCAATAATGGTCTATTGACTTATCCAAATACAAGTCCTCTCACAAATGGTGTTTCCTAAACAAGGTCTTTATTCAAATCAATAAAAACAACCCGACACAATTCGTGTTTCGGCCGTAGAGGCCTGCGTCAGGGGTCTATTAATTTTCAATACAAAAAAATGAATGACACAGTCAATTGTATATTAACAGAGATATAGGGTAGCACTCATTGCTAAGGACACTCTTCTTCTCCAGGCTCTTCCTAGGTTCTGCAGTCCTGCTTGCCACATCCTTGGAGTCCTCTGCACACAGGCCTCTACAGCCGAAGCACGAATCGTGTTGGGTTGTTTTTATTGATTACATTTGTACCCTGCGCTTTCCCACTCATGGCAGGCTCAATGCGGCAGGCAATGGAGGGTTAAGTGACTTGCCCAGAGTCACAAGGAGCTGCCTGTGCTGGGAATTGAACTCAGTTCCTCAGGACCAAAGTCCACCACCCTAACCACTAGGCCACTCCTCCACTCCATTTGAATAAAGACCTTGTTTAGGAAACACCATTTGTGAGAGAACTTTTTTGGATCCACTGTTCGTGTATTTGGCTTTCGTTTCTCCTGTGGATAGATCACCATCTGTAGGTGTTGGCTATTGACATCCTCCAGGACCCAAACATGTGACATCTTTTAACAGAGTCTGCTATGGGAACTCTATCTCAAATACTGTTTGCCTGTATGAATTTAAAACTATTTTAGATACCAGTATGGAATAGAATTATAAGTGTACTAGTAAAAAAGGCCCATTTCTGAAAGAAATGAAACGGGCGCTAGCAAGGTTTTCCTTGGAGTATGTTTGAGAGAGTGTGTGTGAGAGTGACTGTATGAGAGAGCGAGAGAGTGAATGTGCGAGTGTGTGTGTGTGACAGAGAGAGAGTGAGACTGGGTGCGAGTGTGTGTGTGAGATTGAGAGTGTGTGCCACCCCCTCCCTCCCTCCTTTCGAGTTCCAGGGTCGTCCCCTCCCTCCCTCCTTTCTCCCTCCCAGTTCCAGGGTCCCCCCTCCCTCCTAGTTCCAGGGTCGTCGTCCCTCCTTTCCTCCCTCCCAGTTCCAGGCCCCCTCCCTACGAAGTTTGAAAGTCATCTTGACTTTCCTCGTTGGGGTTACGGCGGCCGCCAGCAGCAGTAAAAGGCATGCAGGCTCGGCCCTTTTCTCTACTACTACTACAAATCATTTCTATAGCGCTACCATTCGTAAGCAGCGCTTCACAATTGAACATGAAGAAAAGACAGTCCCTGCTCAAAAGAGCTTACAATCTAAATCAGGACAGACAGACAGGACAAATAGGGATAAGGGTAGGACAGACAGATAGGACACACAGGGAAAAGGGGACTAGTGAAGAGAGGAAAGTATATACAGAAAGTATATAGAAAGGCAGTATTATCAATCAAAACCATGATTCTTGACCCTTTAGATCCACCCTGAAACATTTGTTTCAAGAGCTACCAAAATCCATCCTACTATCTCTCAGCTGTGGTCCCGTCCCCATTTCCTGTTTCCGCAAGGGCGGGACCACAGCTGAGAGAGAGAAAAGGGCCTAGGCTGCACACCTTTTATCGCTGCTGGCGGCCGCCGTAATCCTGACTTGGTAAGTGAAGATGGAACGACTGGCACCGATACCTGAGTGGGAAGCAAGAGGGATGTGGGGTTGCGGAGGAGAGCGGCAGCGATGCAGAGTCCAGAGACAGAGGCAACCACAGTAACATCTCCTGACGTCAGGCACGCAGGCTTCTACTGTGGGAGAGTGACGTCAGGAGATGGTTATGAACGCAGGTAGCCTCATTGGAACGTTGGAGGAGCAAATTATTAGATTAGATTAGGAATTTATGCTGAGCTATACAGTCTATATTGTCTGAGTGGAAAAACAATACAGTCTTGTCCATGAATGCATGGTGGAATACTATCGGGCTCATTTTCGAAAGAGAAGGACGTCCATCTTTTCACATAAAACAGAAGAAGGACGTCCTTCTCACAGAGATGTCCAAATCGGTATATTCGAATCCCGATTTTGGATGTCTCCAACTGCGGTCAGTCGCAAGGACGGCCACATTTCAAGGGGGCGTGTCAGAGGCGTAGTGAAGGCGGGACTTGAGTGTGCCTAACACTTGGATGTCTTTGACCCATAATCGAAGAAAGCAAGGACGTCCTTGACGAACACTTGGACGTTTTCACCCGGATGTTTTTTTTACGAATAAGCCACAAAAAGGTGCCCGATATGACCAGATGACTACCGGAGGGAATCGGGGATGACCTCATGTTACTCCCCCAGTTTGTAATAATCCGGTTTTATTGTAAGCTACATTAAAACAATGTATTTTGGAAAATGTGGGATATAAATGCTGAAAAAGAAAAGAACAATCTATATAGCTTGTAATTTAACAATTATTTACATTACTAACATTATTAACATTAACATTAGAGTCAAGCATTATGGTCATTTATGGAAACTATTGGCGCAGAAACAGAAACAAATATAATGGCAGGTGAGGCCCATAAGATCCATCCAGTCTGCCCCATTTAATTTCCATTACAACGATTCATCGGGTTTCTGTCTTTCCACTCACGTAGAGTTTGGTTTGAGGATCCTGTCGTGAATCGTGAATGTCTCCCAAGCTTGCATGAATGTTACTGATCTTTTTGTCTCCACTGACTCCCCAACAAAGCCTGTTTCAATGCGTCCACCACCCTTTCCACGAAGAAATATTTTCCTATGCAATTTGTCTTTACTCTTCTGTTTGCACTATGATTTTTATTGTATTTTATAAATGCTCTCTTCATATTAGGTTACTGTTGTCATGATAATCTTGAGGAAAAACTAAGACTGATTTTAAAACAAATCTGGTCTGGAATTCTTCATAGCGAAGATGGTAAAACCAGGACAGGAAAGCCGAGCATATTGACAGCTCCAAGGAAAGAAATCTCTCCCCTGGAATAGGGCCAAAATCCACAGGCAACTGCAATGTTTCCGACTTGTGTTCACTTACCCACGTTGAACAATGTTCAACTCATTGTGAAAACAATGAGCACAAAGGTGCCCAGGGGGTGTTGAAAGAAATCCACTGGGTGGGTTATTGACCTTGTAGCTGCAAGAGCTGGGACTGTAGCCAAGAAAGCACTATCTTACACTAACGGTAATAACCAAGCTCATTTTTTAAGTGAGGCATTGCTTCATTGGTGTCTTTATTCAGCTTTTTGGCTAGGCTGCCTACCACGATTGTTATTTCAGGATGCATCATGGTTTCTTACTGCAGAATTCTACTCCCTTCCTTAGCTACTCTCCCATACTGCAAGTCAAAGTGAGCACATTGAACTGTGTGATTTAAATCCATGATCCATGAAAGACAAGTTAATGGTGGGAAGTGCCAATTACTAGGTTTGTGGGAAGGAGATATTTTGGATTTACCACATGCTTTTTTCAGTAGTAGCTCAAGGTGAGACACATTCAGAGGCCGATACTCTGAACCTAGCCCTGGTATTAATCTGTGCAGAATGCTCAGAGGGCTTTAGCGCAGGAAACAATGTGTGCGCGCCATAAATGGCCAAAATTTGTATTTACATGTAGTCAAACCGATGTTAAAGAGGTCATTTACTATGCCCTCCCAATTTCAGAGAACAGCTTACAAACAAACCCTATTCTTACTGCTGGAAACCTACCTCCAGCTTGGAGCTGGCGTTAGGGGTTTTGAAGAGAAGATTTCCTTTGATTTTCATTTCAAAATCTGCCAGTTTTGATTTCATTTGCAAGTGGAAGAAAGCCCGTGCAAGTTTGTCAGCGCCAGTACTGAGAAAAAGAAGTGTGTGCAAGTCTAAGCAAATCCGAAAGTGAAAGCACACATTGGCACCTGTTGTCGACACTTAAATATAAGCCTTCCAAGTAAAAAAATAAATAAATTGAAAAGCTTACATTTATAAGCGCAGAAAAGCAGCGCCAATATGTGCTTCACTTTTGGGGTTGCCTGGCGCATGCACACAAAAACTGCGCTAACTGCAAAATTCTTCTGTGCATGTGCCAAGCACATTCCACATTGCTTTCCCATTTACAGCACTCATATAATTTTAATACCATTTCCTTTGAGCATTGGTGAGCTAGTTTTCTACATTGTTCCAGCAGCAGTAGGGGGTGTGCACTGTTGGCTTTAGTGCTGGAGTTCTGAGCATCTGCACCTCAGTTATTTCCCTGTACAAAGTCGGTACCTGAGGCAATGGAGATTTAAGTGATCATAGGGACCAGCTTCGCTGGTTCTCACCCAGTGCTATTCCTTCACTACAGTAAGATACTGTGATTTTTTTTTTACTCATTATTGGACCTTTATATTTCCCAAAGCAAAGCAAGGACCTAACAATTCTGTGTAGACATGAAATTACTGGAAGGGGTTCTTTCCTGTTTTATGTCCATGGGAAAATGCTCAGTACACTTGGTCCTAAAGAAGAACTGCAAAATGAACCAAATCTCAAATTTTGGAGACAAAGTCGCCATGTGCTATGCCTTCTGCTTTTGAACCATGTCTCTTTTCACAAATTTTTTACTTTACAAAACCTGGGCCCCTGATATTCAGCCCACAGCAGTTGACATTTTTTAAAATGCTGGCTCCTGTGAACAAAAATATTTGGATATTCAGTGGGAGAGTTGAATTGGTGTTTCAGGGAGAGAAAACTAACAACTTATAGCAGCAGCAGCTTCAGAGAGCATTTTCCATCTCACAGATAGGCTGCAGAGAATACCTTCTCCTGCTTTAGACTTAGTCCCGCCCACCCTACCCACCCCTAGAGAGACATGTCTTATATAACCTCCCTATCAACCCACTCATTACTTTTACCTCACCCATTTCTATTCTTCTATCACCTTCTCCCACTACTCCAACCAGAGTTACACCTAATCACACTGACCACCCTTCAACATCTTCAGTCCTTCTGTGACTATTCTCTTGTGCTTGACTGCTTAAATATTAAATGCTTTACTTTTTGTCTATTTAGATTGTAAGCTCTTTGAGCAGGGACTGTCTTTCTTCTGTGTTTGTACAGCGCTGCATACACTTTGTAGCGCTCTAGAAATGTTAAATAGTAGTAGGATATTCATTGGCAGTAACCAGATAATGGCTGCGCTTGAATATCCGGCTACTACAGTAAGTGCGCAGCACAATCCAGGTAGTAGTGATACTCAACTTTCCCTTTCTTGTTATCTGGATAGTTTTTCGGGTAGTAGACTGAATAATGCCACTACCTGATGTGAAGACGATGAGGCTACTGTGAAGATGAAGCTCCCACCTCAGGATCCCAGGTCCCTCTTTCACTCAGGATGAGCTGGTTCTCAGTATGCAGATTTATGCAAATTAGTCTATTGCCCCTTTCTGCTCAGGGTGACCTGCTTCTCAAAAGGCAAACATAGTCAGGTCTCACCCACAAGATATTTCTCATACAAATCTTTTATTCCCGCTTCCTGGGGCACACCTCTTCCAGCTTAAAACACTTTTACAAACTTAAACAGTTCTTCCAGCTTAAACATTTCTTCCTACTCAGTTCAATCTTCCAGCTTAAGCACCTGGACACACAGTCCTTCCTGGTAACATGGACACCCAGTCCTTCCTTGTAACCTGGACACACAGTCCTTCCTTGTAACACACAGTTCTTATACCTGACACTCTAGGGCCTTCTTACCCCAGCCAGCTTCCTTGCTTTTCACACAGTTCACCACCAGTCCAAAGGGCTCAGCCAGTACTTCTCATGGGGATCCTCCTGCTTCAGCTACCAGCACTCTTCTTTAGCTGCTAGCTCTCCTTTCTCCCTCACCACTCAGGTGGGGTATTAAGTGGTTAATGGCTAAACAGGACCCAGCCCATAACCTGCTGCACCTGTTTCCTCCTCCCGGACTCTCCTCGGTCCTAGCGACCTCCTCTATACATCCCCTTACTGACTCCCTTTTGTGACTCACCCAGCCCTTCTCCCTGGACCTTTTAGGGGAACAGCGCCCTCTAGGGGCCTAACCAGGGTAGGACAGCCTCTTCCTTCTCACACTGGGTAACTCCCAGCTCTGCCCAAGCTCCATCTTTGGACTGCCTCCAGAAAATCCTAGATATCTGGACACTGCCACTGTAGTCTGTAAAGATGATCAGTGGCACAATCTGGACAGTGCTGCCGTGGTCTGTAAAGATGGTCGGTGGTACTAGATAATGCCACTGTGGTCTGTAAAGATGTTTGGTGGTATTATCCAGACAGTGCCACTGTGGTCTGTAAAGATGTTTGGTGGTACTATCCAGTTAGTGTCACTGTGTTCTGTAAAGATGTTCAGTGGTACTATCCAGATAATGCCACTGTGGTCTATAAAGATTTTTGGTGGTACTATCCAGACAGTGCCACTGTGGTCTGTAAAGATGTTTGGTGGTATTATCCAGACAGTGCCACTGTGGTCTGTAAAGATGTTCGGTGGTACTATCCAGTTAGTGTCATTGTGGTCTGTAAAGATTTTTGGTGGTATTATCCAGACAGTGCCACTGTGGTCTTTAAAGATGTTCGGTGGTACAGTATGGACAGTGCTGCTGTGGTCTGTAAAGATGCTCAGTGGTACTATCCAGAGGGTGTCACTGTGGTCTATAAAGATGTTCAATGGTACTATCTGGATAGTGCCACTGAATGTCTTTTTCTGTGGTGTTTATCTAGATAGCAGGTATTGCTACCTGGATAAATGCTTTCCAATATCGACCCCCTTACCCTTTAAAAACAATGTAAGTTTTGATTTAAGATGTTGCTCCTGCACTTTGCTGTTACTAAACAAATGTCTCTTATGTTTCAACTTCTAGGGCCAAGTTAAGGAACCACACAGGTAAAAGGTAAAGGTAGTCCTCTATATGAAATACCAAGTTACAAATGACTTATGGGGGCCTCCACCTTTGTGATGGCTTTTTTTGCAGGATGGTTTGCTATTGCCTTCCCCGGTCATCTTTACCCCTTGGATAAGGCTGGGTACTCATTTCGAAAGTGAGGCCCAGATGCACAAAACCTAATGAGCCAGCAACGTGGTTTTTCTACAGTGATGGATGGCTGAGCTGGCCAGAGGCCGGCTACCTGACAGAAATCTCAGGGTGGGATTTGAACTCAGCTTCTCAGAACAGTAAACAAATGATCTGCTGATTGTATCACAAGGCCTGCTGAGTTGCCTGGGAATCACTGCCAAGGTGAAAGAAGCACCTCAGAACCTTGATGCTCATTTCAGGGCCCTTTTAAGGAAGTGTGTTATGCAGTTAATGTGTGAATTAATGCACGTTAAAAGCACACAAACACTGTAACTGTTACTCCACTGGCATGAGAGCTAACATGAGTTAATTCACACATGCTGTTTTAGGGGGCTGGAATTTGGTGAGTTATAGGCAGAGATTGGTCATGGAATACACACTGGAGTTAGCACTGGGAACTTGTCATGCAACCTTGCTAAAGGCCCCATTTTAGATAGAATGTAGAAACTGGAATTGACACTTTCAAGTCCGGACATTTACAAGGGTAAATTGTGATTAGGGTGTCTAAACTAAGAGTCTAATTCTGAATAGTCTTAGCTTGTGGTAAAGAAGACTTCTGTGGGCTAACTGCAGGGGACGTGCTGGGAAAGCCCCCAACAGTTACTGCACAGCCGTTGCACTTACTGTGCATTAATTTCTGTTGTTATAGCATGGTAAGTGCAAAACTTTTTTCTCTTTAGTACAGGGGCCCTGTTGAAAACTTGTGACTAAAGCTTTATTATGGTCATGTGACCAATGGATTTCTACCATGTTGGACAGTGACGGCTTTCTTCTTCCTCCAGGTGTTCAGTAACCACAGTCCGGCCGAAATTCAAAGCGATTTAAGCATACAGGAGAGACTCCTGTCCACTTAAATTACTCAGGGTTGCCCAATATTCAGTAACACTTAACCAGGCAGTGCCACTGAATATCGGTTCTGACCAGTTTCATAAAAAGTGGGCAGGTGAGGGGCGGGGTCAGGGAGGAGCTAGCAGGTATGTGGGTGCTGGCAAAATTCAATTCTGGCACCCACATAGCTAAGCAGGTGAATTTAAGACAATTCAAAAGCTGTCCTAAATTCATCCACTTAGCTAAGCAGGTCCCGGCACTGAATCAGCCAGGAGTCCTGGCTTAGGACCCACATAAAAAAAAGTACTGCGAGAGGTCATGGCAACAATTTTCTTGAGGCTGCTGTAAAGGGATGGAGCAAGTGGGCCTCATTCCTGCTCCCATCTCTCCCACTGGATCACCAGGGAGCTAAGGTAAGCCCAGGAGGGCAACTTGGAGGGTCTGTTCCAGGAGGGTCTTTCTGTTGCAGGCTGGAGTGCAGGGAAGGAAGGAAGGAGTGGGGGGGGGGGGGGGGGGGGGGGTGCTATTTAAGGGGAGTTTCAACAGCAAAAACATTTTTTGCACTTCCCAGCTGATACTCAGCTGGGACTCGCATAACTGTCTTATGCAGGTTCCAGCCGAATATCGGCCAGGACCCACAAAAACTCTGGCGGTCAGGGTAACCCAAATTAGCCCTGGATATTCAATGCCGGTGCCCACACATGACCTGGCACTGCCGATAACGGTCACTGTCTCTGGCTGAATATCTACCTCGATGTCTCTAAAAGGATTTGGTGCAAGTCAGCCTTAAGCCTGGTCTAGGTACTAAATACAGTCCTCTAAAAATAATATTTATATGGTAACCGACGTTATTGCCTCTGTCCTAGGAAATTACTAAACTGGTTTAAGAAGTTTCTGCTCTCCACAAGCTATATAATCACTACCTCTAATATGTAAACACTGCATTGAGTGTTGACTTCAAACACTGAACACGGCATTTAAATGCACACCCCAATGGTAAGTGCCAGGTTATACCTGGAAACTGGCACTGAATTTCTGGAAATAAGGCAGCTACAGGAAGTTATCCGGGTGTTACCAATATTCAGCATTGGATCCTGGATTTCAATCTGGATGAGGTATGACAGCTATTTTAATGTACCTGCTGGTGTGACTTGGAATGTTATGCTCATTGTGAAAGACACTTCCTCCCTGTGTGTGAATTATATACCCATTTAGTGAAATTAAGCAACAGAATGCATTTGAAATGAAATGCCAGAACTGTCCACTTTTATTATTCACAATCCAGCCAGAGCTGTCCAATCAACAAGAAGTCAGACAGCAGAATTTCAGTGCATTGGACATCCGGAGACAATTGATTTTCAGGCACTTAGTGGAACTAACTCTTGTTCATGGGACAGCCCACAGGACTCACTTTTTCGATACCATTAAGATACTGTAGGTTCTCCAGATTGGAGAGCTCTGTAAAGGTGATTGGCATTTGCTTATTTCTGCATGCACTTTTAAACCTGACAATTTTCAAATGGAAAGTGTTCATCTACTTTCCCTTTGAGAGTTGGTGCAGAGTCCATGCATTAAAGAACCTGTGGACTTTGCAACTATCCACATAGTTTTGGAAATTTTAGTTCGATGCCTCCAAGATATCCAAAGATGGACAGTTCTCAGGTACAATTTGCCTGCATGTTATTCATTTATGGAGGAGCTGCAGATATTTGCAGAATGGTCTTGGTGAAGACAGATTCGTAAAGTTATTAAACAAATTCTATTTCCTCACACAGGCGTGAATAAAAATATCACCTACATTTGAAAAAGAAAGCTAAAACATTTACATTTTAATCTAACAGAATGCTTCAGCTTTTGATGAACTGCTTTACTTTGTGTGCAATAAAATGTTTAATTTTACATGTAGGAGGTCTCAAAGACTAATAAAGACAAAAGTGGCTAAGTGTGCTCTGGAGAAAAATCTATATGTGCAAATACAGCATGCATTTTTATAATATTCACTGACTAAAGTGCCCTTATTCTAAGTTGCTGCACTGCTTGTGAATTCTTTAGAGAAACAATGACTCCCAGAATTTAAGGGGGTGGGGAACTGACTGGGGAGATTTAGGCATAAGAACTGCCTTACTGGCTCAGTTCTAAAGCCTTGTTTCTAACAGTGGACAATTCAGGTAAAAAGGACCTGGCAGGATCCCAAAAAGTAGCAAGATTCCCTGCTGCCATGGGCGTAGTTTGACAGTTTCATTTGGGGGGGACAAAGGATGGGGCAGGGCATATTAGCATATGCATTGGTATATATATATATATTTATTTAACATGCTAATATGGAGGAAGGAAGGAAGGAAGAGCTGGCTTTTTTGGGAATAACCATAATGAATATGAATGAGATATCTCATACATATACATTATGGTTATTCCAAAAAAAGCCAGCTCTTTCTCCCTTCCTTCCTTCTTTCCTCCTTACCCAGCACTTCCTCTTCCTCTCCAGTAGTATTTCCCCACCCCCTTTCCCATACCATGCCAGTGTAGACCTTAGAAATGCATAAGTTCTATATGTAGATCCTTCAAGAGGTAGTGTGTCATGATTTAGGCTCTAAAACCCTTTCTGATGTTTTGGTGCCACCTCAGTAAGGCCAACACACAATCTCTCCACTGCAAAACACTATACACAAACTTGTGCAAAAACACACTCGTAACCTTACCAAACCATAACAGCACTAATTCCAAGGTCAGGACGAGCTAAAACCTTATGCGTGGAAAGGCAGCACTGTAATTACACCGGGCTCTAAAACACCAGTACACAACCTAGTGAAACAAAACAAAAAGGGCTGCAAATACTACACGCTAGCAGAATACTGCATCTTAATCACACATGAAAAACACATGACACAACAGATATGAAGGCAGCAATACTAGAAAAATTGAAACTTACATGCAAAATATCACAGATGCACATTTCCAAAAGTTGACATATTCCAATTAATAAATTCTGAATAAAATACTTTTTTCTACCTTTGTTGTCTGATCATTTAGTTTTTCTATTCGCTTTGGTCCCAGTGTCTTCTGTTTTATGTAGTGTTTTCTTTCCATTTGATATTTTTTCACTCACCATGTCCACCATCCTCCTGTGTCCTTATGCGTCCTGTCTACCATCTGTAGCCCTGTCCCTATCCTTCCTCGAGTTTTAGTATCTGCCTTCAAAGTGTTCCAATCCAGCCCTTAAATTCAGCAGTTTTCCCGCCATCCATATCCAGCATTTCTCCTCACTCCCCTCCCCTCCATCCATGTGCATCTACTTCTTCTGTCTTCCCTCCCCTCCATCCATGTCCAGCATTTCTCCTCTCTCCCTTCCCCTCCATCTGTGTGTATCTCTTTCTTTTGTCTTTCCTTCCCTCCATCCTTGTCCAACATTTCTCCTCTCTTAACTGCCCTCCACTCCATCCATGTCCAGCTTTTCTCCTCTCTTCCCTCCCCTCCATCCATGTGCATCTTCTTCCTGACTTCCCTCCCCTCCATCCAACCATGTCCAGCAACTCTCCATTCTCCCCTGCCCTCTCCTCCATCCACCCATTCCCAGCAAATTTCTTCTCCCCTGCCCCCTCCATTCATACATCCATGTCCAGCAATTCTCCTCTCTCCCTTGCCCTCTCCTCTATCCACCCATATCCAGCAAAATTCCTCTCTCCCCTGCCCCATTCATCCATCCATGTCCAGCAATTCTCCTCTCCCCTGCCCTCCCTTCCATCCATCCAAGTCCAGCAACTCACCATTCTCCCCTGCCCTCTCCTCCATCCACCCATATCCAGCAAATTTCCTCTCTCCCCTGCCCCCATTCATCCATCCATGTCCAGCAATTCTCCTCTCCCCTGCCCTCCCTTCCATCCATCCGTCCAGCAACTCACCATTCTCCCCTGCCCTCTCCTCCATCCACCCATTCCCAGCAAATTTCTTCTCCCCTGCCCCCTCCATTCATACATCCATGTCCAGCAATTCTCCTCTCTCCCTTGCCCTCTCCTCCATCCACCCATATCCAGCAAAATTTCTCTCTCCCCTGCCCCATTCATTCATCCATGTCCAGCAATTCTCCTCTCCCCTGCCATCCCCTCCATCCATACATGTCCAGCAAGTCTCCATTCTCCCCTGCCTTCTCCTCCATCCACCCATATCCAGCAAATTTCCTCTCTCCTCTGCCCTTCCCTCCATCCATCCATGTCCAGCAATTCTCCTCTCTCCCCTGTCCTCTCCCCATCCACCCATATCCAGCACAATTCCTCTCTCCCCTGCCCCCATTCATCCATCCATGTCCAGCAATTCTCCTCTCCCCTGCCCTCCCTTCCATCCATCCAAGTCCAGCAACTCACCATTCTGCCCTGCCCTCTCCTCCATCCACCCATATCCAAATTTCCTCTCTCCCCTACCCCCATTCAACCATCCATGTCCAGCAAAGTTCCTCTCCCCTGCCCCCTCCATTCATCCATCCATGTCCAGCAATTCTCCACTCCCCTGCCCTCTCCTCCACCCATCCATATCCAGCAAGTTTCCTCTCTCCCCTGTCCCCTCCATCCATGGCCAGCAATTCTCCTCTCTCCCCTGCCCTCCTCTCCTGTCCAGCGATCTCTTCTCTCCCCCTGCCCTCCCCTCCATGTCTAGCGATCTCTTCTGTCCCCCTGCCCTCCCCTCCTCTCCATGTCCAGTGATCTCTTTTCTCCCCCTGTCCTCCCATCCATACCAAGCGATTGTCCCTGCCCTCCCTCAGCTCCCAGACAGCCCTCCTCTCTGTTCGTTCATGGCCTCCCATGTTTAACCCTTTAATTTTCAGTGGCAGCGACGGTAGTGAAGAAGAACGCACTGCGTGCTCGCCTCCAGCTTTTCCCTCCCCTCACACAGTGTCCCGCCCTCACGGAAACAGGAAATACATCATCGCAGAAGGCAGGACACTGTGTGAGGGAAGGGAGAAGCTGGAGGCGAGCCCGCAGTGTTTTCTTCTTCACTGCTGTCACTGCCACGGAAAATAAAAGGGCTAAATGCGTGGCGGTGGGGAGGGGGGGAACGAACACAGAGGAGGGCCGTCGGTCAAGCAGCTGAGACCTGGGAGGGAGAGCTGCCTGCAGCGTTGCGCCAACCCTACATTTGGGGGGGGCAATGCCCCCCCCAAACTATGCCCATGCCTGCTGCTCACCCTTAGGGATAAGCAGTGGTTTTCCTCAGGTCTACCTTAATAACAGTATATGGGCTTTTCATCTAGAAATTTGTCAGTGTTTGTTTTAAGACCATCTATGCTGTTTTTCCACATCTTCCAGCAATGAGATCCAGACCTTAACTATGTGCTGAATGAAAAAAATATTATCTCTGATTTTAAATGTGCCACCCAGTAGCATAGCCACAGGTGGGCCTGGGTGGGCCAGGGACCACCCAACAGTAGCACACGTTTAGCGGTAGTTGGTGGGGATCCCAAGCTCTGCCAGCTGAAGACGTCCCGCGATGGTAACGAAAACGCTACTCTCCATGATAGCGGCACCTGTGCACGCTCAGTTTTCAGCGCATGCCTGCTGCAGACTGCCAAGCTGGAAAAAAGTGTTTTCCCACCAGCTGAGATCATTTTTGGTGGGGGAGGGGGAAGAACACTTGGTGCCCACCCATTTCTTGCCTAGGCCCACCCAAATTCTGTTGTCTGGCTACACCCCAGGTGCCACCATGTAAAGTCAAGGAGTGTTCCCGTACTTTTTAAAGGAGTAAACAACTGATTTGTTTACCCATTCCACGCCATTCATAATTTTATGGACTGCTGTCATATCTACCTCAATCATCTCTTCGCCAAGCTGAAGAGCCCTAAACTCTTAAGCATTTCCTCATGTGATGAGTTGTTCCATCTCTTTGAGCAGTTTGGTCTCTGTTCTTTATGTCTTTTCTAATTCCACTCTATATTTTTAAGATGTGACAACCAGAATTGCATACAATACTCAAGGTGCGGTTGCACCATAGAGCAAATACAGAGCCATTAAAATATTTTTTTGTTTGTTTTATTCTCTCCTCTTTCCTAATAATTCCTTACATTCTGTTTGCTTTTTTGGCCGCTGCCACATACTGAACAGAAAATTTCAACATGACACCAAGATTTTTTCCTAGGTGGTGACTTCCGATACGGAACTTAGCATCATGCAGCTATAGTTTGGGTTATTCTACCCTATGTGCATCACTTTGCACTATTCCTCATTAAATTTCATCTGCCATTTGGTTGCTCCCATCTCTCAGGGTCCTGCAATTTCTAACAAGCTGCATGCGATTTAACCTTTGAATAATAAAATTGTATGTCCTCAGTGAAGGAAGGTGCATTCAACTGCAGGCCCAATCGACCTGTAGAAAAGGAATAAAACTCTCATTGATTTTATTTTTCACTCCCAAATAAATTATTAATTTATTGCATTTTGTTGGTGCTGCTGCTTTGAAGAAAAGATTGTAAAAGCAAAAACCCTTGGACCAGCCAATATGGGAATTTGAAAAGGGGAAAATCAAGTGAATATGTGAATGAGACTTAAAGATCTCAATATACGTAAACCAATTTGGTTGTACCACAGAACGCCGGTATATCAAGTTCATGTTAATATGTATATGTGGGGACAGTTGACTTAAAGATCTCAATATGTGTACTTTGGAAGAAAGGCAGGAGGGGAGATATGATAGAGACATTTAAATAGGAGTAGCCTAATGGTTAGTGCAGTGGCCTGAGAACCAGGGGAACTGGGTTTGAATCCCAATGCAGCTCCTTGTGACTCTGGGTAAGTCACTTAAGGGCCTACGTGCATCCAGCACATGCCAAATCAGCGTTACTTCTCAGCTACCGCTTTCCCCGGGAGGTAATTCTGAATTTGGCATGTGCCGAAAACACACGGTAGAAAATATTGTCTATTTTCTACCACATGGTGCTTACCTGGCTGTAAATGGCAGTGGGCATGTGCCTTATGCCTACCGTCTGGGTAGCGTGTGAGTCCTTACTGCTAAGTCAATGGGTGGAGGTAAGTTCTCAGGCCGAAAATGGACGCGCATTGGTTTTTATTTTGCCGCACATCCATTTTCTGGCCCCTTAAAAAAGGCCCTTTTCCCAGGACATGGTAAAAACTGGCCCGACGTGTGCCCAAAAGATGCGCTTGCACTGCCACAGGCCACTTTTTGCCGCGACTTAGTAAAAGGGCCCCAGAACCCTCCATTGCCCCCGGGTACAAAATAAGTACCTGTATGTAATATGTAAACCACTTTGAATGTAACCACAGAAAGGTGCTATGTCAAATCCCATCCCCATCCCCTATGTGGCATAAGGGCACAGGAAGCAAATCTCTTTCAATTGAAAGGAAACACTGAAATGAGGGGGCATAGGATGAAGATAAAAGGGGATAGACTCAGAAGTAATTTGAGGAAATCCTTCTTCACAGAAAGGGTGGTGAATTTGTGGAACAGCCTCCTGGTGGAGATTGAAACAGAATCTGAATTCAAGAGAGTGTAGTGACCATAGATCAACTGTAACAGTTCATATGCTTACTTACTAAATATCCCTGGACTGGAGACAGCATCCTCTCCAGTACAAGGCATGAGCTACCTGCAGACAAGATCAATTAGAATCATGAGGAATGTCTTAAATTTTCATTCCTATAGCCACTTTAACTCATCTGGAGCTGATAGCGAGTTAGGTATTGCTAGGGAGTGTAGAGTTTTGTTTGTGTGTGTGCGTGTTTATTGGGGTTCTTTTTTGCAATTCTTGAAGTGTCACTGAATAGTGCTGGGATGTGCTTTTACTATTCAGCAGTATGAGTTGGACATCTCAGCTCTGTTCCATGTTGTCCTATACCCACCTAATTAATGAGTTGTGCTGTCATTTAAGATTATAAGGTGCAGAAGCTACACATTACAGGTCCAGACATTTACACCTGCCCTGGAGCAGGTAAAATGACCGTGCCTGTAATTTTTATGTACGTATGTAGATTAGTGTATTTTATAATTTGTGTATGTACTTGAAAACTCCACTCTTGTTCCACCCAAATCCCAGTTTACACCTACTGATAAAATACACACCATCATATCAAAATGCGTCCTTTTTCAACAGTCGGGATTTTATAAAAGGCCGTATATGACCGCAAATCAGCAGAAAATGTTTTATTAAATTAGATTCTGAATATAGATTTTACATATCAGTGAGAAGGGGCTTTTATCATCACTGCTTGTGTGTTTGGGAGCACAGCTCATCTGTGGGAGAGCCCTGAGTTATGGATTAACTGTCTTCATGAGTGAATAGTGAGGATGAAATGTCCTTGTAGAATACTTACACTACAGTGTATCTCAGCGAGAAATGCTACAGAAAGTTATTACACGCATTTGCCGACAGATGTGGCAGCAGAGCTCAGACATATATGAACATTGTGATGTTAAAGTAGAAACATTTATCTCCAAGCTAAGCACTGAGCCACTGGCCACAGTAGAGGAACTGGAGAGGGACCGATGGCTCAGGAGGCATGCAGCTTTTTCTTCTAGGCCAGGAGCTAAGAGGAAAACATGGCTTTCTGTAGCCAGAGGTTTACAGTCCTGCATGACATTGGTTGCCATTTTTCTTTTAACCATACCAGCAAAGGATAGCAGCATAACCAGTCTGAAATTCAAAACGTTATTTCAGAAGCATCTTAATGCTGAGCTTCTTTCCATAAGTTCTGGGCTCTTCCGAACAAATCATTATGGGCCATTTCCTGTATGTTGTTTCCTTTCATTGACTTTAAAAGGCAATTCAAAAAATGGCATCTAAATTTAAATGCTAAGGGAGGAACTCTATATATGGCAACTAAATCTGCCTATGCAAATTTGGTAGTGTGGCCAAATTGCACGCGCAATTTAGTTAACAAGCCAATCAGCACCACTAATTGGGCGATAAGCAATTATTGGCACTAATTAGAATTTACACATACAGCTTTCTAAGCGCATTCTGTAAAGTGGTATGTGTAAATTCTAAAGCACGGATCTCAAAAGGGGACATGGCCATAGAAGGGGCATGGGTGTTCCTAAAAATTATGCGCAGTGTTATGGAATATGCCTGATCCGCGCCTATGTTAAACGTGGGCATTTACTCCAGATTTTAGTTGGGGTAAATGGCCACGCCTAAATTTTAGTCACAGGGACAGGCATACGCATATTCTTTAAACCACACCTAACTGTAGCTGAGATTTATAAAATAGTGCTAAACGTGGCTTTTTAGGCACCATATATAGAATTCCCCCTTATATGTGCACACTAATATTTTATTTATTTATTTGTAACATTTGTATCCCACATTTTCCCACCCAATAACAGGCTCAATGTGGCTTACATAATACCGTCAAGGCGATAGCCAAGTCCAGTAGATATTAAACAAATACAGTTTAAAATAAGGGTCAGGTAAAATAAGGGTATACAAATACAACAAGGGTCAAGGAACTAAGGAATATACAATGTCCATTACGATGTGAGGTTTTGATGCATTACGGAGTTAAGGCATTTAAGTTGGATCAGTAGAGTAGGCCTTGCAAAACAGATAGGTTTTTAATGATCGCCTGAAGTTTAGATGGTCATGGATCGTTTTCACACTCTTTGGTAGTGCATTCCACATTTGTGTAGCTAAGTAGGAGAAATTGGATGCATAGGTTGATTTGTATCTGAGTCCAATGCAGCTTGGATAGTGGAGGTTCAGATAGGAACGTGACACTTTGGTTCTGTTTCTGGTCGGAAGATCTATCAAGTCAACTATGTATCCCGGGGTTTTACCGTAGATAATCTTGTAAACCAAAGAGCAAATTTTGAACGTAATATGTTCCTTGATTGGGAGCCAATGCAGTTTTGATCAGAGAGGTTTAGCGCTATCAAAACGTGTTTTACCGAATATCACCCTGGCTGCTGTGTTTTGGGCAGTCTATATATAGAATAAGTGCGCTGTGAAAATGATGAGGCTATGGTGAAGATGAAGCTCCCACCTCAGGATCTCAGGTCCCTCTTTCACTCAGGGTGAGCTAGTTCTCAGTATGCAAATCAGATGCAGATTAGTGTGCTACCCCTTTTCACTCAGGGTGACCTGGTTTCACTCAGCAAATTAAGCAGGTCTCACCAACTGTATATTTCTCAGGCAACTCTTTATTCCAGCCCCTGGGCACACTTCTTCTAGCTTATCACTTTAGACTTTCATAGATCTTCACACTGAGCCTTATTCCAGCCCCTGGGCACACTTCTTCTAGCTTAACACTTTAGACTTTCATAGATCTTCACACTGAGCCTCCCCCCACAGATACATGGGCTCAGTACTACACCAATACTTTGGGGACTCTCAACCCCAGGCTTTGCAGCCTGCCTCTCTCAGTACTTTGGACACACAGTCCCTCTTGGTAGCCCACAGCTCTAGACACACAGTCTTTTCTCAATATTAACTCAGTCCCGGACACACAGTCCCTCCTTGTAGCACACAGCTCTAGACACACAGTCTTTTCATCTGGGACACCCAGTACCTCTTTGCTGTTCTAGCCACACAGTCTTTTCACCACCAGGTCATAGGGCTCAGCCAGTACTTCACCTGGAGATCCTTCTGCCTCAGCTACCAGCTCTCTTCTACAGCAGCTCTTCCTTCTCTCCCTCACAACTCAGGAGGGGTGATAAACGGTTAATAGCCAAACAGGACACAGCCCATAACCTGCTGCACCTGTTTCTATCCCCAGGACTCTCCCCGGTCCTAGTGACCTCCAGCTATACCTCCCCTTTCTGGCTTCCTGACTCACCCAGCCCTTCTCCCTGGACATTTTAGGGGAACATCGCCCTCTAGGGGCCTAACCAGGGTAGGACAGCCTCTTCCTTATTACAGCGCTTACGTGAGTAAACAACATCACAAATTAGCATTCACATACATATG
The DNA here is from genome assembly GCF_901765095.1 of Microcaecilia unicolor. Lineage (NCBI taxonomy): Eukaryota > Metazoa > Chordata > Amphibia > Gymnophiona > Siphonopidae > Microcaecilia > Microcaecilia unicolor. Next base: position 201,326,596 of record NC_044038.1, on the reverse strand, counting down.
TGCTAGTGCTATTCTATAAAACTGGTGTGCTAGTCATATGAGACATAACACTAAATAGGCTGTACCAGTAGGTGGCGCATGGGCGTTCCACCTAGCAATGCACATCCCTTATAGAGTAGCCAAGTGGTTAGAGCACCAGTCTTGATGTCAAAAGGTGGCCTGGTTCAAATCCCACTTCTGCTCTTTGTTATCTTGGGCAAGTCACTTACCCCTCCATGGCCTCAGGTACAAATTTAGATTGTGAGCCCTCCATGGACAGGGAAATACCCAGTGTACCTGAATGCAATTTACCTTGAACTACTATTGAAAAAGGTGTGAGCAAAACCCAAATAAAATACCAGATGTGAGCATTGCAATGTGTACTTAGTCATGCCAGCTTATGCCTGACATAAGCTGTCACACCTAAGTTTTAATGTGCCAAAGGAGCTTTGCACCACTATTCTATAACAGGTTAGACACATCTTAACACGCTTTATAGAACTAGTGCTAAGCACTCTTCTTTATCATGCCTACATTTAAGCACCACTTTTTAGAATTGTCCCATAGGGCCAGATTCTATATAAGGCGCCAAAAAAAAATCCACATGGTAAACATTTCCGCCTAAGCGTATTCTATAAGCAGTGCCTAGATTTAGGTGCAGTAAACAGAATACGCTTAGTTGAGATTCCAGCACCTAAAACTGCTTGCCTCCATTTACACCAACAAAAACATGACATAAATCCCTGCAGGCAGATTTACGTGCAGTGGGCCATATTCTGTAACTGCACACGTATATTTTGGAACGTCCACAAAATGCCCATTTCCCCCGCCCTAGCCACACCCCTTTTGAACTGCATGCATTAGAATTTAGGCGCAGTTCGTTACAGAATACACTTATTTGTTCATTTATTAGGATTTATTTACTGTCTTTTTGAAATAATTCACTCAAGGCAGTGAACAGTAAGAATAAATCAAGCATAAGCAATAGACAATTACAGCAGTAAAAATATTCAAATAAGAATACAAAGTATAGTATAGTACACTACATACAATGTCAACACAGTATGTAGAACATTTTAATAGACAGCACAGGGTATAAGCAAAGAAGGAGTGTATAAATAGGTAAGAGAGTAAGTGGAGCTAGAAAATAAGGTGACTAATTTAAAGAAAGTTGCACATGAGGTCAGAGAGATGATAAAATGTTATCTCAGCAAGGGTAGAAGTGGATAAACATGTCCTGCTGCAGTATGTGCAGCCCGTGTCACTCCTTGTGTGTGTGAGTGAGACTAACAAGTTAGTTGCTTCTTCCATTAAAGGCCTGGATGAAGAGCCAAGCTTTCACCTGCTTCCTGAAGTAGAGATAGTCTTGTGTTAAGTGGAGCCTTTCGGGGAGTGCATTCCAGAGTGTGGGGGGCTACTCCGGAGAAGGCTCGCTTGTGGGTAGCAAGTTGTGCAAGTAAATTCTAATTACCAATTAGTACTCATTATTCTTTTTAAGTGCTGTTATCAATGCCGATTAGCTTGTTAAGCCAATTAAGTTACACGCGTGGTTATAGAATACGCCTGGATTTTGGCATAGTGCTTAAAAAATACTGGTTCTAGATGTTAGAATATATAATTATAGTGTTGGTGAATAAGATTTACAGCAGCAAGAAAGTTCTGCAGCAAATTCTGCACCCTAGAAGCACAGAAAACTGAGAGGCTTTGTCTTGGAATCACTAAAAAAAAGAACAGCAAGCAAAGGGGATGGGGAACAGTGTCCTGGCGCCTCATCTCAGGAGTGGAAGCAAGAAGATCCATCATGATATTCCCTCCTTATTACTAAGCAATGGAAAGCAATCTGAGTCTGATTTCACCCCGAGTAATTAAAAGTGACCTAGCTAGTGCTGAGGGATAGAAGCAGTTCTACATGCTGGGCTATAAAAAATATAAGCACCAATTTTCCAGTTGGAAATGGCAACCATTAAAGGCAATCCCTACTGGGTTTTAGCTCCCTGACCGGCTCTTTTGTCGGTTTAATTTAACCAGGGTGCAATAAGAAAAGATGAATAAAGTAGCAAAAGACAAAGAATCAATGAAAACCCCCCTGCAGCTGATGAATGTGCCAGTCCAGGCCGTTACCATTATTAGCTGTGCAGATATTAAGGTCATTAGCATTTTGTTTTCAAGTAATTCCTTGCTTTCTATCCATTTACTGGCCAACTTGTTTGTTTGTTTTAATTTCACCCTGAATTTAGGAACCTTAAGTACTTAAGAAAAGGGATGTGCACATTCGGTTCCTTATGGCTTAAAAAATGTAGGGGTATATTTACTAAAATGTGCTAACCAGTTAGTGCTTGTTTTAGTATCTGGTAACCATTAACACAGGCCCATTGCTATTGGCTACCATGCATTAAAAACTCCTGCACTGAGGGTGTAATTCTATAACAGTTTGCCTATATATGATAGGTGCATAATCTATAAAGGAAAGAAGGCACATTAGCGCTTAGGTGAGATCACTTATAAAAGGCATAGACTTGGCGTGTTTGTGTCTAAGGTCTCTTTCTTTTTTTTTAAATTCTTTATTTATTCAATTTTTACATTTATATCCACAAACATAAATGTATTGGAAATAGCAGAAATTATAATGACAATACAATACATTATATCAAAAAGATATAATAGAGAAATAAACATAATTAACTTTGCCCACAATACGTTGGATCAGGACACTAAGAAATTTCAAGTAAAGTAATATAGTAATATAATTATTACAAACGGAAGGGAGAAACGGATGTTCACAGCCGGTTTAAACAGCATTAAACTATGGAGGTTCATCCACAGGCGGAACAGCCTTTTGTTTTCATTCAATAAACTCTAATAATTTCTTGGGTGTAAAGAAAACAAAATTCACCATTGCAAGGGAGGCATAGCATTTACAAGGAAATTTTAACATAAAGGATCCTCCTATTTTAAGAACTCTTGATTTATACATCAAGAATTCTTTTCTCCTCTTTTGCGTATTTCGCGCCATATCAGGAAAAACCTGTATCTTTTGTCCCAAGAAAGAGTCATTAATGTGGTGAAAATATGACCGAAGAATAATATTTCTATCCGGTTCAAGAGCGAAGGTGACCAGCAATGTCGTTCTTTCCGTGATAAGTTCAAGAGAACTCTCCCAGAATTCTGTCAAATTCAAATTGGAGTTAGGAGCAGGTTGGGATTGCTCTTTAGGCAATTTAGATATTCCAGTTATGTACTGGGCCCTCGTTATGGGAGGATATCCCTCAAAGGGTATTCCCAGTACATCACAAAAATATTTCTTCAGCATATCTACCGAGGTAATCAGAGGAGATTTTGGAAAGTTCAAAAATCTTAAATTATTCCTGCGTCCATTATTTTCAAGGTATTCCAATTTTCTTTCTTGGATTTCTCTTTCTTTAATCAAAGCTGTAGTTAAATTTTTTAATTCTTCAATTTCTCCTGCCATTTTAGTAGTTTTCACATTCTGTTCTTGAACTTGATCAGATAGTTTCTGATTAGTCTTTTTTATTTCCATTATGTCACCTTTAACTGAGGTATTCATTAATAGTAAGGTATTGTTCACACCTTGAATGGTGTCCCATAGTGTGTTTAACGTCACCACTGGAGGTCTCAGTATTCCTCCAGTACTCACTGTTACGATCTCCCGGGTTAGGGAGTGGTATCCGGCACATGCTCCAACTCAGATGTTTCCTTCCCTGGGGTTGAGGTGCCCATAGGTCTTCCTTCCACTGACATTGCCGGGTTTTTGGTCTCAGAATGCCGTGACCCCGTGGGCAACAAAACGTCTCCGGGTCGCGGAGGAGCAGTGTAGGAAGGAGGACTCAACGTCACTCCTTCAGTGCTGCGCTCTAGGCCCAAAATGGCCGAGTCTGCCGAGGTGGGCATCTGCTCTCCAAGGGCTCCAACTCCAAAGCTCTCCAGAGTCATCTGGCGGATGGTGGCTGTCGGCGGTGGTACTGCGGAGGAAGGAGGCGCCATCTTCCCCTTTCTCTTTTCCATCCTAGGATCGGGAAGACAAACCTCTTGCCAGAGCAGTGAGGATTCTCAGGAGCTACAAAGCCGCACATCTGTTCACGACGCCATCTTGATCCCCTAAACTAAGGTTTCTTTCTACTAAGTGGTGGTAAGCCCAATGCAGGCTTACCGCTCGCTAAACAGGAAATACCGGTGGAGTGTACCAAGTGGTAATCAGGCAGGGCCATGCGCTGCTCGGTTACCACCGGGTTAGCATGGGAGCCCTTACTGCCACTTTAGGGGGTGGTGGTAAGGGCTCCCCCCAGAATGACCACACAGCATGCATGCAGACATTCCTCTCTTAAAGGGAATGAACTACCTGAAGTATGTTGGCGTTCCCCAATAATGTCCCCAATACTTAAGCACTCAACCATTCCATCTGCTTTGCTTTCACAATGAGGTTCCTGGCCTAGTTGTACGTGCTCCAGTCTGCCTGTCTCCAGTTCCAGCGTTCCTGTCTCCAGTCCAGTCCGGCGCTCCTTTCTCCAGTTCCAGTCTTCAGTCCAGTTCAGTGTTCTTGTCTCCAGTCAGTGCTTCCATATCCATATCCAGCCAAGCCCGGTGTTCCTGTCCCCAGTAGATCACTACCATGCTGGTCTAGTGACCCCCTCCCCTTCCACAAACTCCCTGGTGGTCCAGTACACCCCCTCCGACCCCTGTGACCCCCCAGGCCCTAAAAAAAACCCTTGTGATCCAGCAGGCCCCCCTCACTCAAAACAAGTTCATGGTGGTCTAGTGACCCCCCTACCCTCCAGTCCACATAAAATGGTGGCACCCAGCCCCTTCCTGATTCATCTTCGGATGCACTGAGAGGGGCTAAGCACCATATCAGGAAAAAACTCTTTATATGGTGCTTACCCCCCTCCCAGTGCATCCCAGGATGCACTGGGCAGAAGCTGGGCGCTGCCATTTTGAGAAGACAGGAGGGAGGAGGCTTTGCTCCTGCCTCAAACTGTTGAGTTATGAGGACCAGAGGAGATGGGAGGGTCACTATACCACCATGGAGATTTTTGGTAGTACTACCAGTGGTTTGTTTTCTTTCAGGGGGGCCAGAAGGGTGTGCAAGGGGGGGGGGGATTCAGGGTCCACTAGACCACCATGGAAGTTTTTAAAGGTCATGGGGGAGGGGGTCGTGTTTGGGATCCGTGAGCACCTACAAATGGGGTGCAGTGCAAACAGACTGCTCTCCATAAGGACAGGTCCAGACCTACCATAAAATTTTTCACATTAAAAGTAGGCACTCAGGTCTGTGCATTGCTTGGAATGCTCATTTTAATACTAATGAGCTCATTGCAATGCATTTGCATAGGGTAGTCAGTAGCTGCTGCAGGGAACAGTAAAAAGGACGCAGAACCTCTTTGTGCATTACATGTTAAATAACGTTTGCTTTAGACAGGCTATAACCTTTCTAAAGTGTAAGCTTTGTGCATTGGGTACTGATTCAGATCCTAAACTCAGATTTCTGCCTGCAGGTCTTTAATTCTGATCCCTCACCCAAACATGAGCTGAATCACACAGAGTTGAGCTTGGTGCATGCAGTCTCCAGGCTACTGTTATGTGAGAATGAGGTGTGAAGGTGATTGAAAGCATATTCTATAAGATAATGCATAATTAGGAACTGTAATAGCTAACAACTTCCATCAAAAGATCCAAGTGCAGCAGAACGTGGGGGGATTACTGATAACGAGCTTCCAACTGTGTGATGCTTCAAGGTGTGTATACGGTCTGTGTGTATACGGTCTGTGCCAGAGCCGGTGGTGGGAGGCGGGGATAGTGCTGGGCAGACTTATACGGTCTGTGCCAGAGCCGGTGGTGGGAGACAGGGATATTGCTGGGCAGACTTCTACGGTCTGTGCTAGAGCCGGTGGTGGGAGGCGGGGATAGTGCTGGGCAGACTTATACGGTCTGTGCCAGAGCCAGTGGTTGGGAGGCGGGGCTGGTGGTTGGGAGGCGGGGATAGTGCTGGGCAGACTTATACGGTCTGTGCCCTGAAGAGCTTAGGTACAAATCAAAGTAGGGTATACACAAAAAGTAGCACACATGAGTTGTCTTGTTGGGCAGACTGGATGGACCGTGCAGGTCTTTTTCTGCCGTCATCTACTATGTTACTACCCTGTTTCCCCGAAAGTAAGACATCCCCCGAAAATAAGACCTAGTAGAGGTTTTCCTGAATTGGTAGATATAAGGCCTCCCCCGAAAGTAAGACCTAGCAAATTTTTGTTTGAAAGCAGGGCCGCAGAGAGCCGGACAAGGCCGCCCCCGGGCCGCCCCCCCACCCTCCGTCGCTCCTGGAACTAACCTTAAACGCCTCCTTTCACCTTCGCAGTAAGCAGCAGCAGGGCAGACCTCTCCTTCCTTCCGTGCCCCGCCCTTGCGGACGTTACGTCAGGCGAGTGTGGGACACAGAAGGAAGGAGTGGCCTGCCCTGCTGCTGCTTGCTGCGAAGGTGAAAGGAGGCGTTTAAGGTTAGTTCCGGGAGCGATGGAGGGCGGGCGGGCCAACCCCGATCCAACCCCAATGTTTCCCCGAAAAATAAGACAGCCCCTGAAAATAAGACCTAGCGCATTTTGGGGGGCAAAAATTAATATAAGACAGTGTCTTATTTTCGGGGAAACACGGTATGTGTGAAAGGCCAGATGAGCTGGCTCTGTTTTAACAGGTCAGGCTGAGGTTCAGGTATTGTATTGTACTGAATTGTAAAGCACTTTGGATGTTCTTGGATGGGAGGAAGGTGGCAAAAAAAAAAAATCTAAAGTGGAAATACAGTATATTCTCTCTTCTCTGTTCATGATTTTCTTTCCATCCCCCCCCCCCCCCCCCCCCATTGTGCCGCTGCCTCTCTATCTGGTACCGTTAGTGGTGTTTCTACTCCTCCACCTATATAGCGACTGAAACACAGAGAGGTAATTTTCAATCTTACTTGCAAATTATGCAGTTAGTTTGAATGCACATACTTTATGCACATGTTCTCTTTGAAAATTAAAAAGTACGAAGTGTGGACACTGAACTTAATGAGGAGCAAGGTACTGCATACACTAAGGTTGGGATCTGAGAAGGCTTCACTTCCTGGGCATACTACACTCCCTCCTTTCATCCTCCACCTAATGCCTCCCCAAAGCCCTCGGGGGATTCTCATCCCTCCTTCCAGTCAATGAGCCAAGCACAAGCACTCATGGTCTTACATTAACTGCATAATGTATAAGAATGATAAAAGTAAACACATATATGGTAAAACAGGCTGCAACTTCTTTATTGTACTGAAATCAAACAAATGTATGCATAACAAACAAGCCCACACCTCAGTGAAAATAGATAAGGAGCAATACAATAAGCAGCAAGCCCCCTCCCCCCATGCTACCCACCATAAAGCTAGATAGCTACTGGCTGCCTTTGTGAGCCACAGTAATCCTCCATTGATCTTCCAGGCCCTGCCATGCCTCTGCTAGGGCCCAAAAGAGCTGACATGGATCTCCATGCCGCAACACTGGTCAAATGGCCTAAAACAGGGCAACACTTTTGCACTGCTGAGTGCAAATTGATGCCCTTGCATCACTGACTCCACCCCAAATAATCCAAAAGCTTGGGTGCCCCCCCCCTAACCAGAGCACAGTGAAACCTTACTGAAGTCCCCCTTCCAACAAAGCTGCTGGCATAGAATGATTTCGAAACACCCGTTCCAAAGTCTCCCAGATATCATCAACCAAAGACATCACCCCACCCAAGATATCTAACCTCAATCCCACACTAGTAATTTGAACCACCAATATTTGCCCACGCATGTCATATTTGAGACCTTCCATCTCCCCACTGAAATCCACTGGCCAATATGACTATTGACCTTTAGTAGCTCAAGACCATCAACCATCCCAAGCCTTTCTTGGCCTCAGGATGATATCTGACCATACAATAGGTGTGGTTGGGTATTGTTCCATAATAAGTTTTTATTGTCCATAAAACTGGTAATCAATTGCTTACAAGACCAGAATAAGAACCTAAAAATAACCATACTAGGTCAGACCAATGGTCCAACTAACCCAGTGTACAGCTTCCAAAAGTGGCCAATCCAAGTCACAAGTACCAGGCAGAAACTCAATTAGTAGCAACATGCATGATACCAATCCCGGGGCAAGCAGTGGTTCCCCCATGTCCATCTCAATAACAGACTATGGACTTTCCCTCCAAACCTTTTTTTAAACCCAGATACGCTAACTGCTCTTATCATCCTCTGGCAATGAGTTCCGGAGCTTAACTATTCTTTGCGTAAAAAAAATTATTTCCTCCTATTTGTTTTAAAAGTATTTCCATGTAATTTCATTGAGTGTTCTCTGGTCTTTGTACTTTTTGAATCACAGACCACTGCCATTTATCCATGTCTGAATCATAACCAGATTGGGGCTGCATCTTTTCCTGTAAAGCAGATGTAGTAGGCTGCACAATGCACCCACTGCCTTCATCCGAGATTACCACCCTCCCAGGTTCTGAAGGGCCAAATGCATACCAGTAGGACAACCTAATGCCCAGCGACCCACTCTGTAGATGAATGAATGTCCAATAATCCACATTGGGAACCATTGGCCTGCTGCAACTGCAATAGATTAAACAGCATTAGCACACAAACAAAAAACAGGATGTGAATCAGAAGTAAGCATGAAGGTAAGGGGTGGGGGGAAAGGTGGGAAGGAGCTCTCTGAAGAAGGGGAAGGAATAAAGGTCTTGCTGGGGCAAATAAATCTCCTCCACACTGATCCATCCTTGAGCAACAAATTTCCCCCAAGTTTGTCCATGGCAAAACAGATAGTCCCTTGAAATTCCTTCAAGCACCCCCCACCAGAATGTACAATGGATTCATCAGTTCAACTGCACTAGTGGCTGCCCATATTACAAAGAGATGTGTCCCAAGTGATGCAAGGGACAGGCCCAGCACTTATTTCCTAACCGTTGCAAACTGATATCTAGGAAATGTTTACCACCCAAATGAACTGGCACAGTACCTGGTAAGTGCAAACTTGCGAAAAATTCCTAAAATTGCTCCAAAAAGGCACAACACAGCATAGACTGCCCTCTGGTAAGTTGGTCAGTCCCAGATCTGAGGATTGAAAGCCAAGCATGTCATCCGAGACTTCAAAGTAATCCATCCAACAACCTGATAGGGCCCCCATTGTGGACGTTTGCTCTACCACTTAACCAAATGCAGTACTCACTAAAGAGACCAAGACAAAAGCACCTCAATTAGTAGCCCTCGCAGAAGGAATAACTGGTGGCAATGCCCCACACACTGCTATAACACATGGAAGAACAATAGCCTGGTATCATGAAAACTAGGGGCCACTCTTTCCAATCAATGAACATTCTTTTAACTAAGAATCCTTGGGGGGATCCCCCAAGCTCTGGCCATTATAAAGCATAAAAAAAATCCTGCAATCCACCTGAACCCCACACTCCTGCAGTAATCCCTGTCATGGAGCACAAGCTATGTACTTAGCCAAATAGCAATCTGCAATTTACCGATCCAGCTAGGAGCCATAAAAAGACAGCAACTCTCATGTAACCTACAGTTTAGGGCAACCATGTGGGGGACGGCCCACACATCTCCACAACACCTCCCACGCTGCACTGTGCTTAACTTCCATAGAAGTTGTGGCATTGGTTTACCTCTCAAATCCACCACTGTAGCCAAGATTTTGAATAGGTTGTATGGACCAGAAGTTAGCTATTGTAATGATGGAACCTAGTGCATTCCTAGCCCTAAAATTAAATCAATCTCCCAATAGTTGGGTCCTTTATCCAAGCATTTTCTAGTAAACATGCGGTGGATTGCCTGTAGACCACCACCACCACAACACTTTTGCTATCACACCCAAAGCTACCCTCATCCACCAAGCTTTACCAACCAGACCCAAATAATGGAGAACAACCAAGATGTTTAGCTTCAAACCAGCATTCAGACCATCTAGCCGCACACTGAGACCCCAGGAAAAGAACTCCACAGCTGATTCTCCCCCACAACATGAGTATAACTGCAAATTAATACTGAAGACTTCCTAGGGTTGTGACTGGCCAGAGACTGTTAAAAAGCAAGAGGAACCTAGGCTATATCTTCAAATCTTTCTGTATGCTTGCTGATAATCTGATTGGGTTTGAATTTATCAGGGCCATAGACACTGCCAGCCTGCTAATGAATGCCCAACCCCTTGTTATCACCCTGTGGGTGAAATTTAGACCCCCTATAAGGGACTGCATGGCATGCAATGGGGATTTCTAGGCTAATAAAATGTGCAGTTAAATCACTAAGCTGCAAGACCTTAGCCATAAGGAGGATCACCACCAATTGTTATTTAATTCTTGTGTTGTAATTCCAGGGAGATTGTCCTAGTTCCTGAGCGAATATTGTGAACTGCTTAGAACTCTGTGGTTATAGCAGTATACATTCAACACAACAACAACAAAAAAAGGTAAAGGAACCCCCAACGTACAGTACAAACAAAACCAAGAGTAGGGGTGAACCAAAAAGACCCTCACAGTAAATTGGGTAATATATAAACCTTTATTTGGCACCACTCATACCTGTATGAGTGGTGCCAAATAAAGATTTATATATTATCCAATTGGCTGTGAGGGTCTTTTTGGTTCACCCCTACTCTTGGTTTGCTTCCTTATAGCAGTATACGTAACGTAACAATGGCAACTATAGCCCAAGGGTTTGCCTACCCCAAGCCATGACAGGTTGGAAAAGGATCTAACCTCAATGGAACCAGATTTGACACTGCCAGTATAGAGCTATTAGGATCATGGTCCCTTTTTGAGAAGAGTTTTCCCTATTAGAGATAGTGAGGGAAAGGAATATAGCAGATCCATTCCCCAGTGAAGCAAGAAGGCATCTGGGGCTACACGGTTGGGAGTATAGAGTCTGGAACAAAAGCGTTGTTCTGAGGAGAAGCAAAGAGGTCTATCGCTGGAGTCCCCAAATTCTGGAATATTCGATGAGCTGAGGGACCATTCATGAGTCTGAAGGACTCTGTGTAATTTGTCTGCTACAACATTCTGTTTGCCAGCTAGGTAAACAGCTCTTTAAAATATTTGTCAAGAAGCTGCCCAAGTCCATATTTGTATTGCTTGTCTACAGAAGAGGTTGGAACCAGTTCCTTCTTGTTTGTTCAAGTAATATATTGCAACTTGGTTGTCTGCATGAATGAGTATTATCTGATCAAGTATGTGTCTAAGAAAGTTTTGAGGACATTCCAGACTGCTTGCAATTCCAGGAGATTGATATGATGTTGCTTCTCCCATGGGAACCAAGAACCCTGTGTGTGGAGACCATTGAGGTGAGCACCCCAAACTACCATGGAGGCATCTGTGGTGAGAACCTTGTGATGTGGAGGGGGCTGAAATGGGAGATCCCAGGTAAGATTCCTGGACACCACCCACCACTGTAGAGAATTGCGCAGCTGTGGAGTGATTCAAATACAGGATGGGAGTAATCCTGTGGTTTGGGACCACTGAGAGGAGAGTGTCCAGTGAGGAACACAGAAGTGGAGTCAAGCCAATGGTGTTATGTGGACTGCTGAGGCCATGCGACTGAGTAGGCATAGCATCTGACAAGCAGATACTCAGCTGGAGTTGAACACCTGAGTGGGGAGACGTAGTATGTTGTTTGCTCTTGGTTGAGGAAGGAAGGCTCAGCCCTGAGTAGTATCAAGGAGGGTCCCTATGAATTCTAAGGTCTGCACTGGTTGAAGCTGTGATTTTGGATAACTGATCACAAACTCAAAGAGTTCTAGGAGCCTGATGGTGGATAAATGGACACGTGTGCCGACTTCTGGGAGGCTGCCTTGATTAACCAGTCATCCAGGTAGGGGAAGACGCCCCTCTTGTGAAGCATTGCAGCTACCACTATCAGACACTTCATGAAAACTCAAAGGGCTGAAGCAAAGCCAAATGGTAAGATGTTATATTCATAATGTAGAGTGCACTACAACAAAAGAGGAGGAAATTTCTGTTTACAGGGAGACTAGATATATGCGTGTATGCCTCTTTGAGATCTAGAGAGCAAAGTCATTGAGTTGTATCATGGGAAATAGTGATCCCAGGGAAAATATGCAAAATTGTTCCTAGAGTAGAAAATTGTTTAAGTCTCGTTCATCGAGAATTGGTTGTACTCCCCCCCCATCATTTTTTGTAAGAGAGAGAATCTGAGATAGAACCCCTGACCCCTGTACAGCAGAGGAACTGGCTTTATTGCATTCTTCTGGAGGAGGGCCAAGAGCTTCTCTCAAGTAGTGCCATTTGGAGGGAATTGAAATGAGACTCTCTTGGTGGATGGTTGGCAGATCTTTTTATCCCAACACAGAGCCTAACTATACTGTATAATGCATAGTACCCAACAGTTGGATGTTATGAGAGGCCAACTCTGCTAAAAGAGGATGAGTCTCCCTCTGACTGGTAGGTTCCTTGGCACTGACAACTGTACGGTAGCAATGCTCTCTAGAAAGGACAAAATCAGGAAAGGATATACTTTCTGGAAGAGACCTACATCTCTCAGGTGGTGGAGAAGGATCAGATGGAATGCCATAGGATTCCTCAGCTGAGAGGTTCTGTGGGTCCTGATCTGTCTCCCAGGAGAGGTCTGAGTCTGACTCTTCAAAATACTGTTCATGGAATGTACACGGAAGAGAGTGTCAACTAGAGCATCAAATAGAGCGTCTGCATAAGCTAGAAGAATGGTCTAAGGGTTGGCAATTAAAATTCAATGCGAAGAAATGTAAAGTGATGCACTTAGGGAGTATAAACCCACGAGAGACTTATGTGTTAGGCAGTGAGAGTCTGATATGTACTGAGGGGGAGAAGGATCTTGGGGTGATAGTATCCGAGGATCTGAAGGCGACGAAACAGTGTGACAAGGCGGTGGCCGTAGCGAGAAGGTTGCTAGGCTGTATATAGAGAGGTGTGACCAGCAGAAGAAAGGAAGTGTTGTTGCCCCTGTACAAGTCGTTGGTGAGGCCCCACCTGGAGTATTGTGTTCAGTTTTGGAGGCCGTACCTTGCTAAGGATGTAAAAAAAATTGAAGCAGTGCAAAGAAAAGCTAGGAGATTGGTATGGGATTTGCGTTCCAAGCCGTATGAGGGGAGACTTGCTGACCTAAACATGTATACCCTGGAGGAAAGGAGGAACAGGGGTGATATATGATACAAATGTTCAAATATTTGAAAGGTATTAATCCGCAAACAAATCTTTTCCAGAGATGGGAAGGCGGTAGAACGAGAGGACATGAAATGAGATTGAAGGGGGGCAGACTCAAAAAAAGATGTCAGGAAGTATTTTTTCACAGAGATAGTGGTGGATGCTTGGAATGCCCTCCCGCGGGAGGTGGTGGAGATGAAAACAGTAACGGAATTCAAACATGCGTGGGATATACGTACATAAAGGAATCCTGTGCAGAAGGAATGTATCCTCAGGAGCTTAGCCGAAATTGGGTGGCGGAGCTGGTGGGGGGAAGAGGGGTTGGTGGTTGGGAGGTGAGGATAGTGGTGGGCAGTCTTATACGGTCTGTGCCAGAGCCAGTGGTGGGAGGCGGGACTGGTGGTGGGGAGGTGGGGAATAGTGCTGGGCAGACTTATACGGTCTGTGCCAGAGCCGGTGGTGGGAGGCAGGGCTGGTGGTTGGGAGGAGGGGATAGTGCTGGGCAGACTTATACAGTCTGTGCCCTGAAAAAGACAGGTACAAATCAAGGTAAGGTATACACATATGAGTTTATCTTGTTGGGCAGACTGGATGGACCATGCAGGTCTTTTTCTGCCATCATGTACTATGTTACTATGAGCTAGACTTAAAACCAATATGACCAAGACCCCCCCCCCCCCCCCTCCAAGTTACTCGCCTTGTCAGCTAAGTAGAAAGTCCATCAACACTTCATCTTCAACAATCTTCACTCCCCCAGCCCTGCCTTGAAAGCTAGGGCCTTGGAGCAAGCTGGGGCATCCCTGCCTGTTCACTGGGTCTTGAGACCTACCATGATAGTCAAATCTTGACCCTTCTTATTGTTATAGATCATCTCCCATGATCCACAACCCCAATAGCTCAAGTGTCCGCCCGCTGCAACAGCCAGAGCCATCTCCCACCACATCTCACCCAGGACAAACGCACCAAGGAAAGCCGCCTCTGAGGAGCAGGGAAAAGGCCCTGATCCTCGGAGGGACTGTCTTAAGTACTCCCATTCTCACCTCACAGGCCAATCATTAGGTCCGAGTACTGGTGGGAAAGGGCATTTTTATTTAAACTAGCCAATCCTACATCCACATCATAGCCAGACCACCATTCTCCTGCGTCCCCTACTCCTTGCCAAACTTACGCCTGACCCATGAGCCAACATCTTGGGTAAGTAGCCCAGCCCAAATTTAACTGAGTCCTTCCAGACAGGTTTTCAGGGCTTGTCTCTTCCATTGGAAATGAAGATTGAATTGGATTTCAAACTGTATGGGATATGGTTGCTAAATGCTTTCCTTTCTAATGTAAAGTGTGTGCAAGATGTTTTTTTAATCATTATTGTGGTGAATAAACGGGTTTAAATAAATAAATAGATGCATAACCACTAGTTTTATTTATTCACTCAAGGTTATAACTGCTGCAAAATATTGAGAAATTGCTTTCTGTAGATATTTCTCATAGGTAAGAAACTTAAAATTATGGTAAGAGTGAATTATTTCCCATAGTCCTAAGTTCTGATAGGCCCATGCAACTAGAAAGCTAATTCATGACATGATCTTTGGCTCTTTCTTACCGGGATCTAATGGAAAATCTCACAATCTGCAGAGAATCCATACAGGCTCATATTCTTGCAACTGTCTCCTGTAAGGATTCTCTCGGTGCAGAACACCGGGAAGACAGATCATTATTCAAAGCAAGTTTCAGACATCTTTCTGTTTGCTTTTACTTTTCTAAATATAAACGTATAGGGCTTGAACATCAGTCTGTAGAGAGGGATTTAGTGTTTGAAGTTTAAGAAGAGCATTAGATATTTATTAAAAGAATATACATCTATAACAACCATGTTAAGGGAAGATTTGCTTCTTAGACTAAATTATTAACACATAAAATCTTTGATAAAGATGTCAGTTCAATGTGCTATGGACATTTGTCAAACAGTACAATTTAAGGAATACAAATTGCAAAGCACAGCCGAGGACTGTCCAGACTGTAGCCTGCTTCCCAAGTAAGTCTTTGGAGTAGCATTTCACATACAGTCCTTTATCTCTGCAGCAATGAGCTATAAATCATGTCCTTGCATGCAGCTCCCTCGTGGGTTTGTGCTAGATGCACCTAAGTGGTGCAAATAATGCTCTCAGATGCCTTACTTCAGTGGTTTGGGCTGGGGACATTCATGCTCAATGTCGTTTATGGTTCAGGCAGTAGCAGACTAAGAAAATCTGAGACTCCTGAAGCATCCCGTTCTGGTGCAAAGGATGCTTTGAGCTGGGATGCTTTTGTCCCTTTCCTCAGACAGCATGCTGCTTCTTACTGCATGAGTCAGTTTGTGGTAACAGTCTCCCTCTTCTGGCACAGAGATGTAATTAAAATATGCAGTGTAATTTTCTTCATGATTTTCTTTGCATAATTATCCAAGGGACCTTTTTACTAAGGTGCGATAGGCCTAATGCGGGCCTACTGCGTGGTAAAAGGGAACTACTCTAGGAAGCACTGAGGAATCCCGTGATAGTTTGGCCATCAGTATGCACTACTCCCAATTTTTTTAATATTTTACATTTCTTCTCACGGGAAGTGTGTCTGGGGTTGGAGAGTAGGCGTGCCTGCCTGTGCTAATTGGGTAGTGCAGGCACATTACCACACGCTACTCAATTAGCACGGGAGTAGCATGGGAGCTCTTACCACCTCCTAAATAGATGGTGTTAAGGGCTCCCGGCGGTAATGGCCATGTGCTAATAGAGAAATTAGCACGTGGCCATTACAAAAAAAAATGCTTACTGCCATGCTAAAAGTGGCCATAGCATGTGGGAAACCCACGTGCTGACAGCAGCACCAGCCACTTTTTAGCGTGGCATAGTAAAAGGACCCCCAAGTCATTCACAATTTGTAAAATGGACCCAATACAGAAGTTCCTCTAGAAGAGAAGCTGGGATGTTATAGTGACATGATAGAATAAAAAAGACAGAAATTATTGGGGAAAAGCACAAGTATAGGACACTTTTTAATCAAGTAAAACACAGGGAAAAGGGCTTTATGCTTATTCCACACTTGATATACTGCCTTTCTGTAGATACAGTCAAAGCAGTTTACATATATTATTTTTGTAGGTACTTTTCTGTCCCTACTGGGCTCATAATCTAAGGTTATTTGTATCTGGGGCAATGGAGGACTGGGTGACTTGCCCAGGATCACAATGAGCTGAAGTGGGAATTGAATCTAATTCCCAGGATCTCAACCCACTGAACTGGCCATTGGGCTACTACTCCACTCCAGGGCAATGGACGGTTAAGTGATTTGCCCAGGGTCACAAGGAGCTACAGTTCCCCAGGATCTCTACCCACTAACCCGTCAGTTAGGTAATGGTGGGATTTGAAGCCAGTTCCCCAGGTCCAAAACCCACTGCACTAACCATTAGGCCACTCCTCCACTCCACTCCACTTTTATAAAGTTACCCCATGGTTATGCATGTTTAAATGAGACAGGAAGAACGTTTATGCCTACTTTTATGTAAGCTAAATGTAAGTGTGTCTAGGGGAGTTCAGGTGGAGCCACAAAGTAGGGATTAAATTTCCATCAGCTCCAACCATGTGCAAATGCATGCGGTGCAACAGTTTTCTGAGGCTATTGTATAAGTACATGGGTGCCTATGTTGTTTTAAAATAGTCCCAAACAGGCACCTACTTGGACTTCCTATCTAAAGGACCCTTTTACTAAGCCGTGCTAGGGGCTAACATAGCATAAAATGGAGTACAGCAGGACACACACAAATGTCCTTTAGTAGCATTGCAATCTGCATGTGCTAATTGTGTGCTACAAAATTATTCTTTTTTTTTTTTTAGGGGGTGTGACAGGATGGAGAGGGGACATAACTACATAAGTATTGCCATACTGGGACAGACCAAAGGTCCATCAAGTCCACCATCCTGTTTCCAACAGTGATCAATCCAGGTCACAAATACCTGGCAAGATCCCCCCAAAATACAAAACATTTTATGCTGCTTATCCCAGAAATAAGCAGTGGATTTTCCCCAACTCCATTTTATTAACGGTCTATGGACTTTTCCTTTAGGAAGCTGTCCAAACCTTTTTAAAACCCCACTAAGCTAACCGCCTTTACCACATTCTCTGGCAACGATTTCCAGAGTTTAATTGCATGTTGAGTGAAGACAAATTTTCTCCGATTCATTTTAAATTTACTACTTTGTAGCTTCATTGAATGCCCCCTAGTCCTAGTATTTTTGGAAAGAGTAAACAGACGCTTCACATCTACCCTTTCCACTCCACTCATTTTATAGACCTCTATCATATCTCCCCCTCAGCCGTCTTTTCTCCAAGCTGAAGAGCCCTAGCCGCTTCAGCCTTTCCTCATAGGAAAGTTGTCCCATCCCCTTTATCATTCTTGTCGCCCTTCTCTGCACCTTTTCTAATTCCACTTTATCTTTTTTGAGATGTGGTGACCAGAATTGAACACAATATGCGAGGTGCGGTCCTGCGCTAACCAGTTAGCACATCTTCATATATACTGTATGAAAGTACAGATATGCAAACACATATACAGAGATTATATAGAGGGGCATAATTGAACAAAAACGTCTATCTCCATGGGCGTTTATCTCCGAGAACGGGTCCGTATTTTCGAAAAAAAATAGACGTCCATGTTTTATTCGACAATTTGTGAGCTGGGCGTTTTTGTTTTTCAGTGATAATGGAAATGAAGCATCCAGCTGCTGCTGCTTGCTGCGATGCGAACGTGATGGCGCTTCAGGTTAGTTCGGAGGCCCAGCAGCGGGTGGAGGGGGGGCCCAGCGACTTCGGGTGGGGAGGGGTGCGATGCGACCTCGGGTGGAGGGGGGGCCCAGCGACTTCGGGTGGGGGGGCGGGTTCATGACATGACCTCGAGTGGGGGGGGCCCGGAGGCGGTCTTGTCCCGGGCCTGGCCCCGGCTCTTGGCGGCCCTGCTTTCATTAGTTCCACTTCTTTGAAGTATGTACAAAATTTGGCTGAGGCTCTCTCTCAGCTCCCTCTAGGTGGAGCAGTAACACCTGACATGGAAGTTAATAAAATCTGGTTCTGTTTCTAGCAGTCACACAAATCTGGCCTGCCTACAGTGTAGAAATTTTTTTTTTTTAATTATATTTTTATTAAAGGTTTTGTCATACAGAGAATACAAAAGTAAACACAAAATCAAACAACCCCCCCCCCCCCCCCGAAAATTAACCCCCCCCCCAAAAAAAAAATCAGCATAGCATAATCAAAGTCAAAGTTCCATGGCAATCCATTTTTGAGAGATTTGTTTTTTTTTTTTCTAGAGGGCTAACATTTCACAAAACAGGAGAGAGTTTATACAGCTCAGTAAGTTGCTGGTTTTGGTTGCTACTTCTTCACCTGGTTGTAATGTTTGGACGACTGTTGTTCACTCTGACTATGAGCATCCTCTAATACTCTCCAGGTAAATCTTTCTACCAGGGGAATCTGTCATCTAAAGAAAGCACCCACCGGGTTTGGATAATTCTTAGGCTGGTCCAATAAACGCTGTATATTTCCAGCTTTCTCCAAACCCTGCTATAAGAGCACAGCACCCTTCATGAGGCACTTCTCACCTTTGTATTCTTGCTTATATGTAGCATTTGAAACAAAAACCCACATAATATGATTAATTGTTCCTAGGGGTGGTCCTGTCATTAGGCCAACTGAGATAGCGGCCTCAGCAGCAGTTTTTATGAAACGGCATCTTGTCGCTGCTGGCCGACCGGCCTGCCTGCCATCGCTTCTTCTCTAAAGAGTCCGCATCCCTCCTTCCTCCTGGGCTGGCATCTCTGCTCCCCCCACCCCCACCCTGGCTGCAGTCTGGCATCTCCCCCTTCTTTCCTTAACCTCCTTCCCACCTTCTTTCGTTGCTTTCCAAAAGTCAGCGGTAGCAGAGAATCCCATATGCTGCCTTGCTGCTGGCCCCAGCCTCTTCTCCCTACTGTGGCCTGCCTCTCTGACTTAACTTAACTGTTTCCTCAGAAGTGGGCCAGCAGCAGGGCAACTTATGAGAATCGCTGCTGCCATCAACTTTTGGAAAGTAAAGAAAGAAGGTAGACTCGGGGAATGGGGTTGAGGAAGGAAGGAAGGGAGAAGATGCTATACCAAGGGGGGGAGGGAGAAAGGAAAGAGAGAGTGTGAGTGAATGTGTGATGCTGGACAACAGGAGGCAGAAGGGAGAGGTGTTGTGCTTGGAGAACTACAAAGAAGGGAGGGAGGGAGAGATGTCAGACAGGGATGGGGTAATGGAAGAAAGGAAGATATGTCAGATTTGAATGGGAGGGGGTGATATCAGATTTGGGAGAAAGGGCAGAAGAGGGCGAGATGGACAGGGAGGGTGGGGGAAGAAAGGGGAGAAGAAGAGATGGACTTGGGAGAGGGAAAGATGACAGAATCAGGTAAGAGGCAGAAGGGAGAGAGGGTGGAAAGGGAGCAAGGAGGGGAGGACTGGAAGGGGAGAGATGGGCTCAAGTATAGCAGAAGGGGGAAGGAGAGATGGATTCGTGGATGGAAAGGAGGGAGGGAGAGATGCCAAACTTGGGGCAGAAGAGAGGGAAGAAGAGAAGTCATACTCAGGAAGGGAGGGCGAGATGTTAAACTTGGGAGGAGGGGGCAGAAGAGTAGGAAGGAGAGATAGACTCAGGAGGAGGGAAGATTCAAGCAGGTGGGGAGGGGGAAGAGAAAGAGAGAGAGGGAAGGAGGAGATGCAGATACAAGGGGCATGCTAGGGATTGTGGATTCATGTGGGAGAAACCATAGGAGGGTTATCAAGGGGAAGAGTAACAGGAGGACACTGAGTGCAGAGGATAAACATGTGATAATGGGGAGAAGATGAAAGATAAAAGGGAATAAGAGGACAAGAAATGTGAGAAATATAGAATGAGAGAAGAAGACAGAAAGTTGATAAGTAAATGAAAAGTGAAATGCAGTGTCGTACCAAGGGGGGGCGGTCCGCCCCGGGTGCATGCCACTGGGGGGGGGGGGTGCCGTGCGCCTGTCGGCTCCGCTCGTTCCGTGCTCCCTCTGCCTCGGAACAGGTTACTTCCTGTTCCGGGGCAGAGGGACCATGGAACGAGCGAAGCCGATAGGCGTGCGGCACCCCCCCCCCCCCAGCAGGTAAAAATGCACCCGGGGGATGTCCTTTCACCAGGGGGGGTGTCCTTTCGCCGGGGGGGGGGGGTCGCGCTGCACCCAGGGGGGGGGGGGCGCATCGGCGATCCACCCCGGGTGTCAGCCACCCTAGGAACGTCACTGGTGAAATGGAGTAGAGAGAGTGAAATTTGAGTGGACAAAGAGGCAGAAAAGAAAAAAAAAAATCCAGAGGAGAGAGCTTTAAGAGAAAGATCAATATGTCAGAGTCATGTGCAGTAAGGGAATGGAACAAGACAGGAGGAGAGAGAATAAATAACCAATAGACAGTGGCCAATGGAAACAGAATTAGCAGAAGACAAGAAAGCAGAAAAGAGAAATGTAGACCAATGTGATGGAAAAATAAAATGCCCAGACACACAAAGGTAGAAAAAGTGTTTTATTCTTATTAACTGGAATATGTTAACTGTGCATTGCAGATGTCTATGTATTGTGTTCAGTACAAAAGGAAATGCATTTGGTTTTGTTTCTTACAGTATATGCTGAGCTTAACTTTTTGGAGTTCCCATTTCAATTTTTGTCTTCATATTTCTATCTCTAATTTGGGATCCCTTGTTTTGTATTTGCTGAGGGTCTGTCTGTGTTTTGTATGTGACTGAGGTGTGATATGCGTTTGCATATAGTTTCTGTGTTGAGATCTGTAGCAGTCTCACTTGTTCTGTTTTATTGTAGTAGGTGTTTTGGTATTATAGGGCCCAGTGTAATATTTGCAGAGCTGCCTAATCATAGGTTAGTCCTGTGGGAATTCTGCCACACAGTGCAATGCAGAATTTGCGCAGAATTTTATATTTGCTTGCAGAATTCTGCACAGGGAACAGAAGACAGAACAAATTGTCAGGTTTCTGATCCTCCTCCCCATGCAGCCCACAGACTGCTCATACAAAATCTCCCCTTCCGGCTTACCCTGTCTTCCCGGATCATCTGGCATAAGGAAGAAACAAGTGGCAGTGCACCAGATCACTTCCTCCTCCTCTGGCAGCCTGGGCCCAACTGCTGTACAGAGTCCTGCATGGTTCAAATTAACAGTGGGTCCAGGCCAGCAGAGGTAACATAGTAGATGACGGCAGAAAAAGACCTGCACGGTCCACCCAGTCTGGCCAACAAGATAAACTCACTTGTCATTTTTTGTGTATACCTTACCTTGATTTGTACCTGTCTTTTTCAGGGCACAGACTGTATAAGTCTGCCCAGCACTATCCCCACCTCCCAACCACCCGCCCCGCCTCCCACCACCAGCTCTGGCAGAGACCGTATAAGTCTGCCCAGCACTATCCCCACCTCCCAACCACCAGCCCTGCCTCCCACCGCCGGCTAAGCTTCTGAGGATCCCGTCCTTCTGAGGAGGATTCCTTTATGTTTATCCCACGCATGTTTGAATTCCGTTACCATTTTCCTCTCCACCACCTCCCGCGGGAGGGCATTCCAAGCATCCACCACTGGAGGAAGTGGTCTGATGAGCAGCTGCTTGTTTCTTCCTTATGCCACATTATCTGGGAGAAAAACACAGTAATATGGAGGCAGGGAGAGACGGAACACAGAGAGGTACGGTTGGGGCTAAGGGAGAGAAAGAACTAGGGAGGCAGAGAAAGCTGGGGGAAGGGTAGGGGTTCAAGCTAAATTAGGGTGGGGAGAGTGGAAACTGAAGTTAAGATGAAATGAGAGAGAGCTAGGCAAGTTGGAACCTGGAGAAGGATATTACTAGTGGAGAAAGAAGCTGGGGGAGTAGTTAGACCTTATGATTAGGGAAATTCTGCATTCAAAAATTACAAAAAAAAAATATGCAGAATTTTAAAATACTATGAACAAAATTTCCCAAAACGTTTTTGCACAATTTTTCATTTTGTGCCAAATTCCTACAGGAGTAAAAGGTAGGGTTCTTGCTGTTTGAATCATAGCATTAGTGCTACTGTTGTATGACATGTTTGCTAAATGTATGTTGGATTTGGATTTTCTTTAGGTTTTGCATTTCACAATGTGCCTGGTAGAGAGATTTATGTTGCTATTACTCTGATGACATGAAAATCAGCATTGTTTTGTGACTTCCATGGAGAAATGTCCCAGTTATGATCTACACTTGTTAGGGGGAGGTTGGACTTTTATGGATGCAAAGCACGGTTACATTTAACTCATAAGAACTGCTATATTGTGTCAGACCAAAGGTCCCTGCCTCACATTAACATTATCAGTGGCCTAGTGGTTAGAGCACCAGTCTTGTAATCCAGAGGTGGCCAGTTCAAATCCCACTGCTACTCCTTGTGATCTTGGGCAAGTCACTTAACCCTCCATTGCCACAGGTACAAACTTAAATTGTGAGCCCTCCTGGGACAGAGAATGTAACTCACCTTCAGCTACTATTGAAAAAGGTGTGAGCAAAATCTAAATAAATAGAATGTAAACTGCACTAAACCCTGAAAAGGGGATATTATTTATTTACTAGTAAAATAGGCCCGTTTCGGTCAGAAATGAAAGGGGCGCTAGCAAGGTTTTCCTCGGTGTGTGTATGTTTGAGAGAGTGTGTGTGAGAGTGACTGCGTAAGAGAGAGAGAGAGTGAATGTGCGAGTGTGTGTCTGTAAAAACCCATCTACATCTTTGTGATCTGGTGTATGGTTGACTGAACTTGCAGGTGTGAGAACTGTATGTAAATTTTAAAGTTTTGTAAACGAACATCATTCAGGAATTCGATCAAAACGATCTTTAATATAAAAAGCTCTCTGTCCACAGTAACCTCATGTTTCCTCCTGTTTTCTCTGGATGAAATCACCTGGGTTAGGGAGCAGAGCAGCTTTGGCTATGTTACTGCCGTCCCTCCCCCCATGCTTTCTAATGCGCACAGGTGGAGGGAGGTGCGCATAGGTGGACCGTGTTGAGAGCCTTTTAAAAATGTAGCAGCACACCATTGCCTAGCAATTAAATTTATTCAATAAGCTCCGTTTCCTGCAGCTGCAGCCAGCGATGCTGTTTCTTTGTGTGATGCGCGGGGGGGGAGGGGGGGAGGAAGGCTGCGACCGAGAGGGGGGGGTTGCGTGTGCGGTAACCTCGGGGGAAGTTAGAGAGAGAGAGAGAGGTTTCTACCTGCCGCTCCGTTTCCTCCAGCTCCAGCCTGCAATGCCGTTTCTTTGTGTGATGTGCGAGGGGGTGGAAGGAAGGCTGCGACCGAGAGGGGGAAGGTTTTCATGTTGTAACCTCAGATAGCAATTTGACAGGGGGGAAGGGGGTTGGATCGCGGACAGGGAGGAGAGGGGTCGAGTGGGAGATTCTGGAGGGTAGAAGAGAGAAGGATTGATGAGACCGCGGAGAGGGGAGGCCGGTCCCCTAATGCGTACGTCTTCATATGTTCGCTGCTGCCGGGTTCTTGTCCGTTTTTTTTGTTGGTGCAGTGTCAGTGAGTGCCATCGCAAGGTGTCTGCGTCTGCCAGTACAGAGCCCCGCGAACACTTGTCATGCGGCCGAGATCCTTGCATGTTTGGAGGGGTGCGCGTGGCGGCATTGCTGAGTGAAGTTCCTCTTTTTTTTTCTTTACCCATCCTTGAGGGCGGGGCGGGTGAGCGATGCGATTGGGTGAGTGTCATTGCCCCGCCCTCGACGTCATCACGTGGTGACGTGAGGGTGGGGCAGACACTTATGTGATCTACACAACTTCAATTTTGTTCGGAAATTTCTGAGGCTTCATTAGAACGTTGGAGGTGCGTTTTATATAGAGAGATTTGTAACACATATACCCTGCACTTTCCCCCTCATTAGCAGGTTCAATGCGGCTTACATAATATAACAGGTTTAAAAGATAACACAAAATGGAAACAGCTGTAATATAGTGGCAGTATACAAGAATTGATTCGATATATGCAGTGTGTCACATATATGAGCATCATTCATTTGGAGTATCCTAACTGAAAAAAGTTGAGAATCATTGCCATAGATTCTCTGCAGCATTTAGAAAACTAAACATGCAGATCTTTTCAAAGGTATACCCCGGATACACCAGTAGAAAATCTCACTCATTGCCTTCGATAGTCATTGCAGTAGTGAATGTATTTATTTAGTACATTTGATATACTGCAATATACTGCAAAACTGAGCCCGGATAGGCAACTAAGCTTTTTAAGTACATAAGTACATAAGTACATAAGTAGTGCCATACTGGGAAAGACCAAAGGTCCATCTAGCCCAGCATCCTGTCACCGACAGTGGCCAATCCAGGTCAAGGGCACCTGGCACGCTCCCCAAACGTAAAAACATTCCAGACAAGTTATACCTAAAAATGCGGAATTTTTCCAAGTCCATTTAATAGCGGTCTATGGACTTGTCCTTAGGAATCTATCTAACCCCTTTTTAAACTCCGTCAAGCTAACCGCCCGTACCACGTTCTCCGGCAACGAATTCCAGAGTCTAATTACACGTTGGGTGAAGAAAAATTTTCTCCGATTCGTTTTAAATTTACCACACTGTAGCTTCAACTCATGCCCTCTAGTCCTAGTATTTTTGGATAGCGTGAACAGTCGCTTCACATCCACCCGATCCATTCCACTCATTATTTATACACTTCTATCATATCTCCCCTCAGCCGTCTCTTCTCCAAGCTGAAAAGCCCTAGCCTTCTCAGTCTCTCTTCATAGGAAAGTCGTCCCATCCCCACTATCATTTTCGTCGCCCTTCGCTGTACCTTTTCCAATTCTACTATATCTTTTTTGAGATACGGAGACCAGTACTGAACACAATACTCCAGGTGCGGTCGCACCATGGAGCGATACAACGGCATTATAACATCCGCACACCTGGACTCCATACCCTTCCTAATAACACCCAACATTCTATTCGCTTTCCTAGCCGCAGCAGCACACTGAGCAGAAGGTTTCAGCGTATCATCGACGACGACACCCAGATCCCTTTCTTGATCCGTAACTCCATGACTAAAAAGTAACAGGACAATGCTGACAAAGTAGGGCAGGGGTCAGGGTGGGAGAAAGGAATCAAAGCAGAAGTAGGCGGGAAGGAGAGGAAAAATAAAAAGGGGGGGGGGCACTGCTAGATTGACCGTGAGTCCCTGGGCCTAGGCTGAGTCCTAGGACAGACCAATCTCATGCTATACAGAAACAACGGGCTACAAAGCCCAGCATACTCAGAGAGACCAGCGAGAACCACCAGAAAGGGAAACAGACCACTCATATGGGCTACAAGGCTGAACTGGAACCCACATGTACAGAGTCCATGCATATGGGCCGCAAGGCTGAACTGGAACCCAAACATGCTAAAGGAAAGGGAAAAAGAACAGAGAGGTCCCGGAAGGAACTGGTACTTGGGCTGCACACACAGCGCCACACACAGACACCAATGGAAGGTCAACAGACCAAACACACAGGTACAGACAATAACCAGAATAAGTGAATTCATGCAGAGGCAACCCAAGCTGTGCCACAAAGCTAAATGAAGGAGCGGCCCACACAGGATCCAAACAAGAGCTACAGCAAGAATAAGGAAAAAGGGAAACCACAGAAAAAGACAACAAGAGCAACACAGCTAGATAAGGAGCAGTCCTCAGTATAAGCAAAGAGCAGGTAAAGGGTAAGGCAGACTACAGAGAGAGACTACTTCTAGCTACAAAGCTCAGACGAGGAACAGTGCTCACAAGAACCAAGCAACAGATACAGCAGGTAAAGGGTTAAGGCAGACTACAGAGAGACTGCTTCTAGATACACAACTCAGACAAGGAACAGTCCTCAACAGATACAGCAGGTAAAG
This sequence comes from Microcaecilia unicolor, assembly GCF_901765095.1. Lineage (NCBI taxonomy): Eukaryota > Metazoa > Chordata > Amphibia > Gymnophiona > Siphonopidae > Microcaecilia > Microcaecilia unicolor. The sequence continues at coordinate 201,300,468 of NC_044038.1, read as the reverse complement.
AGTTAATAGGGAAACCCAAATAAAGGAAGTAAACTCCCACCATGGACTCACCCAGCACACACAGAAGGGAAGAGAAAGGCAAGGTACATAGGGAAGCAGCCAGGGAAGCTGGACACAGCTGAACAGCAGCAAGACAATCAGAAAGGAAGCTGACTCCTACAGACCCACAGAACAAACACAGACAAAGAGAATAATGGCAACCATAAACAGAGGATACACACTGTGCCAAACACATACACTATGCAGAAGCAAGGTAAGCTCAAAGCTGAAGGAGATAACGCTAGAGCATCCTATGCAGGCAGAGGTATGCTTAAATAGGGTCTGACATCTGACGTCAGCTGCCTCAGACGTCAGCCTAATCCCTGACATGGCCAATCAGGAGCGAGACCCAGTCACTATCCTGCCTGTCTCAGTAGGATCATAACAGAAACTAAGAGAAAAAAGAAAGAGAATATAGAAAAACCTGGGTGGAGCTTGACTGAGCTTAACTGAAAGCTTCAAAAAATAGATGAGTTTTCAAGAGGGTTTTGAAAGATTGTAATAGCATAGGTATTCTAAGAGATGGGGGGGGGGCAATGAATTCCAGAATTTGGGGCCTAAATAGCTGAAGGCAGTGTCCCGGTAGTGAAAGATAAAGGGCTGATGGTGATGGTACGCAAAGAAGGTTATCCACAAAACAGCGGAGGCTACAGGCTGGGCAATAAGGAACCAATAGTTTAGACAAGTAAACTGGAGATGCGGAAGATCTAGTTTTTGAAGACAAAAACGCATAAGTATTTGAATGGACTCTTACTGAATGTCAACTCTTTGGGACTGGGCCTCCTTTTCATATTGTTGTAGTGCACCACAGCCTCTTTGGTTCCACCAAAATGTGTGCCAGCTGCTCCCTTCTACTACCTGCTTGGTTTGGCACCACTAAAACAGCTATAGAGTGGCTGGAGCTCTGGCAGCTGGCACCACACAGCTGCTAAAATCAGATAGAATCTACTTTCTGTTTCATGTGTGGCACAGGAAGTATTTATTCTCTACTTTCAATTTCTGTGCAGCGCTGGTGGCTACAATGGCTTGACCTAAGAAAGGAACTCCCTTTTCTGCAGTAGCTTTGATAGAGCTGGGCAGTTACGAGAAGGGGGCTGATGAGATCAGTCTGATGATGAGGCTGAGTAAAGGGGGCTGGGGGACAACAAGGGGGCAGTTGGGAGATGGGAACTGGGAGCTGGGGCTAATACAGGGGATGGGATGAGGGCATTGGTAGTGGGAGGACAGATATTGTTGGGGGGGGGGAAGGTGAACATATGAATGGGAAGGAGAAGATGGGGAGGCACAGAAATGGATGCTGGGATTAAGGTGGAAGAAATATATTGGAGAAGGAGGTGAGTGGATGCTGAGGAATTGGAGAAAGAAATATGGAAGAAGAGGTAAGGACAGTGACTACTGAAGAAAGGGGAAAATAGGGCTACAAAGAGTGCTTGAGAGACAAAAGAAGGTGAATTAGGTGAGAGAGGATGGAAATAAAGGAGGTTAAAGGGGCAATAGGAACCTGATTAAGGGGGGTAAGACATGAGAAAGGGACGAGGAGGGGGACAGATGAATAACAGGGAGGAGATGAGAAAACAGAGATTGATGAGGCCTGGGAGGCAATGAATACAGGCAGAGTAGGAGGCTGGAAAAGGAATGAGAAAGGGTTGGGGATAGGAGGAGAAGGGAGGAAAGTGTAGGAAGTGAAAAGCTGATAAGTAGGTGAAAGAGGAGACCGAGGATTGTAGGGAGAAGGAGGGATGAAATCTAATTAGAGGTTCATAAAATGCAGAAGGATCTGTGTAAGAGTAAGGCATAAGGAAGAAGACAGGACAGTGAGAAATAGAAAATGGAAATAAGATCCTGGAAAGGGACTCAGAGAAAAGCAACAAAAGGAAGTAGTAAAGAGAGACCAGTACCAATCCTAACTGAAACTAAAATGGTCAGAAAATAAGGATACAAATAAGTTTATTTTGATATTTTGAGAAAGATAGTGTCAGCTGTGAAAATGTGCACTTCTTGTATTTTGTTCTTACTGAAGGACATGAATCTCTGTTTCTCTGGGATTTTACTACTCACAGTCTGTTTTTTTTTTGTTTTCCATTTCTTTTTCTTTTTTGTCTACATTATGTTTCTAATTTTTAATCTCTCTCTTTTTTTTTGCTAAGTGATGGCTTGTATTTTCCTTGTGTAACAGGGATGAGGGATTCAGTTGATATGTAGGTTCTGTATAGGAATCTGTAGTGGTCCGTCTTTTCCAGCTGGAAAAGAGCCCGTCACCCTTGATCCCTGAAGGTGTACTGATCTTCTAGAACATTTGCAATGCTAACTTATTGGTAGGGTTAGTGCAGTTTGAGTCCTTTATTTGATGCTGGTATGGTGACTTCTGAGGGGCCCTTTTACTAAGCTACATAGGCGTGTACACACGTCCTATGTGCATCAATTTGGAGTTACTGCCCAGCTACTGCATGGCCTGGGCGGTAATTTTGTTTTTTATGTGCATTCGCTATGCGTGCCGAAAAATTATTTTTATTTTCCTGCGCACATTGGAAACCAGGCGGTAATCATCATTCTACATGCATAGATGATTACGGCACGGTTACCATGTAAGGTCTTACTGTTAAGTCAATGGGTGGCGGTAAGGTCTCAGACCCAAACTGGACGCACGCCAATTTTTATGTTGCTGCACATCCATTTTCAGCAAAAATTTTAAAAGGCCTTTTTACAGGCGCACTGAAAAATGGATCTGCATGCGCCAAAACACGCGCCTACACTAGCACAGCGCATTATTCAGCACATCTTAGTAAAAGGACCCCTGAGTGTCTATTTGCAAGTTTTTATCTTACACCACACAGTGTCTGGTAGTGGAGGGATTTTGTGTTGCTCTGATTTGACACCAGAGTTTGTAAGTTGAGTAATGTCAAAAAATTCTTTTTCATGGAGAGGGTGGTTGATGCCTGGAATGCCCTCCCGAGGGAGGTAGTGGGAAATAAAACTGTGGTGGAATACAAAAAGGCGAGGGATGAACACGTGAGGATCTCTAATTAGAAAAAAACAAAACTTAAAGGGTTGCATATGTGTTTGCATGTCAAGTGGTGCTTAGATGGTGACTCTGGCTGCATTAACTAAGGCCGCTGCTGGGCTGCCTTGTAAGGTCTGTGTCCCGTATATACAAGTCCGGTTTAGGATGGGCTGGAGAGAACTTTGATGGAAACTCCAGTAATTCTGAATGTGAGGACAGTCCTAGGCAGACTTTTACAGACTTTGTCCTGCAAAGGTAAAATTATGTATAATCATACCTGATAATTTTCTTTCCATTAATCATAGCTGATCAATCCATAGACTGGTGGGTTGTGTCCATCTACCAGCAGGTGGAGATAGAGAGCAAACTTTTGCCTCCCTATATGTGGTCATGTGCTGCCGGAAACTCCTCAGTATGTCGATATCAAAGCTCCATCCGCAGGACTCAGCACTTAGAGAATTACACCCACGAAGGGACACTCTGCCCAGCTCACCACCGCCGAAACGGGGGAGGGGAATTAACCCAGCTCATCCCCACACAAGTGGGGGAGGGGAATCCGTCCAGCTCATCCCCGCGGAGCGGGGGGAGGGACACCACACCCGCCGATGCGGGGGGATCTGGCTTATCCTGCAACCGCAACCGCGGGAGGAGCTGACTGACCCCAACACCGCCGAAGCGGGAGGGGTACCAAGCTGCCCTACAGCCGCACGAAGCGGGAGGGAGTGCCGGCAGAATTTATGTCTCAATCCAGCCCTTAAAAACGGGGGGGAGAGGAATGCAGCAGCTCACTGTAACACAAACTCGTCTTAACTCTTGAAGAATCCAAGTGAAAAAACTTGAACACGAAGTCTTTCTGAGTAACTGAAGACTAAACTTGAACCTGAAATGCAACAGAATAAAAACAGTACAGAAATCTGGGAGGGGCTATGGATTGATCAGCTATGATAATGGAAAGAAAATTATCAGGTATGATTATACATAATTTTACTTCCATAGCATCAAGCTGATCAATCATAGACTGGTGGGATGTACCGAAGCAGTACTCACCCAGGGCGGGACATTGAAATCCTGACCTCAACACTGAAGCTCCAAACCGGGCCTCCGCCCGGTGCAGCCACAGCCAAACGTAATGCTTGGAGAATGTATGGGCCGAAGCCCAAGTTGCCGCCTTGCATATCTCTGCCAAGGAGACGGAACCGGCCTCTGCCATCGAGGCCGCCTGAGCTCTTGTGGAGTGAGCCTTCAGCCGGATAGGCGGCACCTTCCCCGCGGCCACATAAGCCCTGCAATGGCTTCCTTGACCATCTTGCCACTGTAGGTTTAGCAGCCTGCAGACCCTTACGAGGGCCTGCAAACAGGACAAACAGATGATCTGATTTCCGGAACTCATTGGTCACTTCCAAGTATCTGATGATGACTCGTCTCACATCCAGATATTTAAGAGCAGAATACTCCTCTGGGTAGTCCTCCCTACGAAGGAAGGGAGACAGAGCTGCTGATTCACATGGAAGCGAGAAACAATCTTGGGCAGAAAGGAAGGCACTGTGCGAATAGTCACTCCTGCCTCAGTGAACTGTAGAAAAGGCTCTCGACATGAGAGCGCCTGGAGCTCGGAAACTCTTCTGGCTGAAGTGAGAGCCACCAAAAAGACTGCTTTCAAACGTCAGGTCTTTCAGAGATGCCCTTGACAAGGGTTCAAACGGCGGCTTCTGCAATGCTCTTAGCACCAGGTTGAGATTCCACGCAGGCACTACTGAGTGCAGAGGAGGGCGCAGGTGATTAACCCCCTTGAGAAAGCGCACCACATCTGGCTGCGAAGCCAGGGAAGCACCCTTCAGGCGGCCCCTGAAGCACGCCAGAGCCGCTACCTGGACCTTAAGGGAACTGAGCGACAGGCCTTTGTCTAGACCTTCTTGCAGGAACGCCAACACTGAAGAAATTGGAGCAGTGAAAGGAGAAAGAGAGCCTGCTTCACACCACGCTGCAAAGATACGCCAAACCCTGGCGTAAGCAGTAGAAGTAGAGCGTTTCCTCGCTCTCAGCATAGTGGCGATGACCTTGTCTGAGAAGCCCTTCTTCCTCAGACGCTGCCGCTCAATAGCCAGGCCGTAAGACCAAAGGGGGAGGGATCCTCCATCACCACGGGACCCTGATGTAACAGGCCCTGCTCCACTGGCAGTCGCAGAGGATCGTCGACTGAGAGCCTGATCAAGTCCGCATACCAGGGACGTCTGGGCCAATCCGGACCCACCAGGATTATCCTGCCGGGGTGCTTTGCCACCCGGTCTAGCACCCTGCCCAACATGGGCCAGGGCGGGAACACATAGAGAAGCTCTTGTGTCGGCCATTGTTGGAGAAGAGCATCTACTCCCAGGGATCGAGGGTCCCGTCCTCTGCTGAAGAAGCGCGGCACTTGGCAATTGGCCGATGACGCCATCAGATCTAGGCTCGGCTGGCCCCAGCGCTTCGTGATGTCCAAGAACGCCTGAGCAGATAGCTGCCACTCTCCGGGCTCCAAGGTATGGCGACTGAGAAAGTCCGCCTTGGACATTCATGACTCCGCAATGTGGGCCGCTGACAGCTGTTCAAGGTTCGCTTCCGCCCACTGGCATAGACTCATAGCCTCCTTGGCTAGAGGGGCGCTCTTGGTACCATCCCTGACGGTTGACATAGGCCACAGCCGTGGCATTGTCCGACAGGACCCGTACAGGCTTCAACACCAGTACCGGAATGAACTCCAAAGCGTCAACCGAATGGCTCTGAGTTCCAGGAGGTTGATAGACCACTTTGGCCTCTGCAGGAGACCAAAGCCCTGCGCTGTCCTTCCCAAACAGTGGGCTCCCCAGCCCGACAAAGAGGCGTCCGTCGTGACGACAATCCACTCTGGGGTCACCAGAGGCATTCCCGCAGACAACTTGTCTGTCTGCATCCACCAGCTCAGCGCCTCGCGCACTGCTGGATCCAAGGGAAGACGCACAGCATAATCCTCCGACATCGGAGTCCAGCGCTGCAGCAGAGAGAGTTGAAGTGGTCTCATATGAGCCCTGGCCCAGGGCACTACTTCCATCGTGGCCGTCATAGAGCCCAACAGCTGCACATAGTCCCAAGCCCGAAGAGGAGAGGCTACTAGGAACTGGTCCACCTGAGCCTGAAGTTTGACAATCCGATTGTCTGGCAGGAACACTCTGCCCACTCGGGTGTCGAATCGAACTCCCAGATACTCCAGGGACTGAGTCGGGCGCAGCTGGCTCTTCTCCCAGTTGATGATCCATCCCAGGGAGCTCAAAAGAGCAACTACCCGGTCCACCGCTTTGCCGCACTCTGCAGAAGAGGGGGCTCGGATCAACCAGTCGTCCAGATAAGGATGGACTTGTACTCCTTCCTTTCGCAGGAAGGCCGCTATGACCACCCATCACTTTGGAAAAGGTCCGCGGAGCAGTAGCCAACCCGAACGGGAGGGCTCTGAACTGGAAGTGTCGGCCCAGGACTGCAAAACGCAGAAAGCGTTGATGAGGAGGCCAGATGGGATATGCAAGTATGCTTCCTTGATGTCCAAGGATGCCAGGTACTCCCCTGCCTTCACTGCCGCTATAACAGAGCGGAGAGTCTCCATGCGAAAGTGCCGCACTTTCAAGGCCGATTGACCCCTTTGAGGTCGAGGATAGGCCGGACAGAACCTCCTTTCTTTGGTACCACAAAGTAATGGAGTAACGCCCCTTGCCAAGCTGACTTTCTGGCACCGGAACGACCGCCCCCAGGCGGATCAGATTGTCCAAAGTCTGCTGCACTGCACAGCTTTGACCGAGGACTTGCAGGGAGAGAGTACAAACCCGTCTCTTAAGGGTCGGCAGAACTCTAGCTTGTAGCCGTCTCTGATGACTTCCAGCACCCACGCGTCTGAAGTGATTGTGGTCCACTCGCCCAGAAACGAGGACAGCCGTCCTCCAATCTGCACTGGGGCGTGGACCAAGACCCCGTCATTGGGTACGAGACCCTGGGGGAGGACCGGAGGGAAGCACCTCCGGGACGGCGGTCTCTGCGAAAGGAATGCTGCTTGGGGGAGAAATTCCTCTTAAGGAAGAGGGGCAGAAGCACCCGACCTGCCCGGGCGGTACCAGACGGGCTTCCTGAAACCGTCCTCTGGAGGTACCGGACGAGCACTAGCCCGAGCCCTGACCTCCGGTAACTTCTTGCCCTTAGACGTGCCGAGATCGGTCACGATTTTGTCCAGCTCGACCCCAAAGAGCAGCTTGCCTTTAAAAGGCAATTTAGCCAGGCGGGATTTAGAGGCGTGGTCAGCAGACCAATGTTTCAGCCAAAGCCACCGCCGCGCAGAGACTGTCTGAGCCATGCCTTTAGCTGAGGCTTTCAAGACATCATACAGCAAGTCTGCCAAATAGGCTAAGCCCGATTCCAGGGCTGGCCAATCAGCCCTCAAGGAATGGTCCGAGGGGGAAGCCCGCTGCACCATAGTCAGGCACGCCCTGGCCAAGTAGGAGCCGCAAACTGAGGCCTGCAAACTTAAAGCAGCCGCCTCAAAGGACACCTTAAGGCCGCCTCCAATCTCCTGTCTTGGGCGTCCTTCAGGGCCGTGCCACCTTCCACCGGCAATGCCGTTTTCTTAGTCACCGCAGTGATTAAGAATCCACGTAGGCCACAGATAGGCCTCACGTTCACTCACAGCCAAAGGATAGAGGCGGGACATAGCCCTAGCCACTTTAAGGCTCGCTTCTGGGACATCCCATTGAGCCGAAATTAAGGTGTGCATGGCATCATGCACGTGGAAGGTTCTAGGGCGGGCGCTTCGTCCCCAGCATAATGGCAGAGCCAACAGGGGCTGAGGGAGAGACGTCCTCCGGAGAGGATATCTTCAAAGTGTCCATGGCCTGTAACAACAGGTTGGGCAAATCCTCTGGCGAAAAAGCCGCGCTGCAGAGGGGTCATCCGCTCCATCCGAGCGGGGATCCGTCTCCTCCAAGGAATCCGCAAAGGACCGTTGGGAGACCTCAGACACGCTGGCCCTCATCTACATCGGAGGAGACAAATTCCTCCCAAGGCCTGGGAATCAACCCGAGGGCGTTTACCTCTGGGAACCTCAACCTCTTTACCAGACGAGGGAGCGGGGGCAGCGTTGTGCATGAGGAAGGGCCTGATGCAACAGCAAAACAAACTCGGGGAGAAACCCCCCAGACTGTGCACTTCCGCAGCCTGGGCAACAGCCCTAGGCGCGCTCATCAACCGGCGCTCGCAACAGCGGGGGAGAGACATGCTGCGCATCCAAAATGGCGTCCGGCGCGAAACTCCGCGAAGGAGCCGCGCGGGAAGAACGGCTCTTAACTTTAGCCGCTTCTGTGCCATCGCCCAAATTAAGGGCGTTCATGGCATTAATGTCTCCAACCTCAAGGGCGGCCCAAGAAGAAGCCGTCCGAGCCGCGTGGCCGGCCAAGATGGCGGAGGCGAGGAGCGGGGGATGGGCGTTTAATGGCGGGAAAAACCGCCACGCCGGAGGAAGGACCGGGACATTCATCGGTCACGAAACTGTCACCCAACAAGGGCGAATCAGGCTTTAAGACCCCCGCATCCCCTCTAGAAGCGCTCAAGCGACCCGGGGAGCGACCCTTTGCGCCCTCGCCCTCCGACGCCATGTGCCACGAGGAGAAGAATCGGGGAACCCCCGCCCGCTATAAAAAGGTAAAATTACCTGCTGTCCGCTCCGAGTTGTAACGACCTGGTGTCTCAGTGAGTAGCTGCAATAGACGCTTAAATAAACGTCGAAATAAACGCCTTTAAGGCCGTTCAAAATTTTTTTTTTTTTTAATGGAGCCAGCGGGAGGGGGGAGAAAAGGAGGGACCTGGCACCACCAGGTTTGCGCTTGCTCAAAAGAGCCCTCAACCCCAGGCACTCAACAAAACCTAAAAATTAGGCTTGGAGGCCTAGCCAGAGCTGCTGCTGTGTGTGACCACCACCTGCTGAGATAGAGAACATACTGAGGAGTTCCGGCAGCACATGACCCACATATAGGGAGGCAAAAGTTTGCTCTCTATCTCCACCTGCTGGTAGATGGGACACAACCACCAGTCTATGGATTGATCAGCTTGATGATATGGAATGACAAGATGGATTCAGATAGGCTGGAGTGGACTTTCATGGCAACTCCAGTAGTTGGAACATAAGAACAGAGCCGGGCGGACTTCTACGGTCTATGTCCCAGAAACACCAAAGAAAGACCATGATCAATTATATAATATTACGTTGATTGATGATTTATATCTTGAATTGATAGTGAATATGACCGTTGGGCAGACTAGATGAACCATTCAGGTCTTTATCTGCCGTCACTTACTATATTACTATCCCCTCTGTTTACTAAACCACGCTAGGGGCTGCCATCCACTAATGTCAACATAGCTCATTCACTGAATGGGCTGTGTTGGCATTGCCACACAGCAGTGGCTAGCATAGCTTAGTAAACGGTGGGGGGGGGGGGGGGGTACGTTTATTCTATTTCTGCTCTATACCTCTTGTTTGTTGATCTGGGAATGCTCCATGAATGAATAATTATATAATTTACATACAGTTGACTTCTTTGTGAGTACTTGTGCTCCTCACCCCAGGCCTCAGAGGTATGCAGCTAGGTCCTGACAGCTGCCAGCACCAGAGGGCTCAATCCTAGTGGAATGAATGAGACATTTTTCTTTTGTATGTGGTTTGACTCCATTAGGCTGTTCCACTTTGGTTGTATGTGCATATAATATATAAATATATATGGTTTATACATTTTCATGATTTTGTAATAAACTTAATTGCTTGGCTCCTGTCAGTTTGTAGTTTTTCTATCACTCCCAACCACCTTACTCTCTGACTGTAGCTCTGAGGAGGGAGTTTGGGAGCAGTGAGCGCCATATCATCCTTCGCCTCAGGCAGCAGATTGCCTTGGGCCGTGCCTGATTGTTCCCTCATCATTCTTAAGCTGAGAGAGTTTCAGAGTATCACAGAAGCTAAACAGCTGTTTCTGGGAAGGATTAAAATGGTATGGTAGCCATATTAGTCCACTTTAAAGGGGTGGGGGGCAAAGTCCCCGGAGCCCGGACTTCCAAGGGGGGGCCCGGTGCTGGGGTCTCTCTCTCTCTCCTGCCCCTGACGGGATCTGGGTGATCGCGTCCCACAGGAGCAGGAGAGCGAAAACTCCGGCGCTGGGCCCCCCCTTGGAGGGTGGGGAGCACCGGAGGAGCAGACACAGCAGGCTGGTGGGGTCCCCCCAAGCCCCACCAGCAGAAGGAGATCTTCCTCCAGTGCTGCTCTTCTTCACTCTGCCGCACTGCCTGCCAAGCAGCTGCTTTCCCCCCAGGCCGCGCATGCTCGGTTTTGAAACCGAGCATGTGTGAGGTGAGAGAAAAGCAGCCGCAGGGGCAGGCCATGCGGCAGAGTGAAGAAGAGCAGTGCTGGAGGAAGACTCTTCTGCTGGTGGGGCCTTGGGATCCCCGCCAGCCAAGGTATTTACGTTGCGGCAGGGCGGGAGTGATCCTGGGGGGGGGGGGGGGGGGGGGGGGGGGGGGTAGGGGGGGGTGGGGGTGCAGCAGTAGCGGCAACGATCCTTGGGATGCGGCGAGGTGATGATATTTTGGGGGGCTGCCCTGCCCTGCCCTGCCCCAGTCCCGGCTGTGGTGGCTCTGCCCCAGGCTCCGCTTTGTCTCTCGACGGCCCTGGGCAGGGGTGAAGTTGAGAACAGGGAAAGATGAATGGGTGAATGGAGGGTGATAGGAAACCCAGATCTTTGTTAAGTCCTGTCTGGTTGGGTATCATGATGTGTGTGTGTGCAGTGCAAGTGAGAGAACACATGATTACCTTGTAAGCCCCTGGCGATAGTCAATAACTTCATCTCTCTCTTCTTTCTCCCCAGTCTGAGATTTTTTTTTTCCTTCAGGAGAGTGGAAAAGTACATCTGATTAGTATAAGTTCAGCTATGACCATGCTGACTGACTTTTCTGAGTCACTGAGGTTAAGGGGAACTGCACGATGATGCTGTATACTGTAGGTGGGGAAATGCTAGAATAGTTTCTCTTGTCACCAAAGCATAAAGAACAGGATGTTCATATTTTCATTCATGTATCAAATTCAGCTTATTTATTTCCAAGTACCTACTGGGAAATTGTCATAAACCCAACAGCCTGCCCCTATCATTGTTTGAAACTCAGGTAATGGTACCACCTTTGCATGAAGTTGAAATCAAATCCTTGTCCCATGATTGGACATATATATTTTACAAATATGAAAAAAAATACTTCCCATTTTCAAAAGCTTAGTTTCTTCCATGCTATGGTTAGATCTGTTAAACCAGTTCTACTCTTTGTCAGCAGCTACTGGTAGGAAACTGTGATAGTATCAACTACTTTGCATACTGGTGTTACTTCCTTGAAATTTTTTTTCAGAGAATTTCTAATATGCTGAAGCCAAAAGGTCACATTTATTTTTATTTATTACATTTGTACCCCGCACTTTCCCACTCATGGCAGGCTCAATGCGGCTTACATGGGGCAATGGAGGGTTAAGTGACTTGCCCAGAGTCACAAGGAGCTGCCTGTGCCTGAAGTGGGAATCAAACTCAGTTCCCCAGGACCAAAGTCCACCACCCTAACCACTAGGCCACTCCTCCACATCTATTCTTCACTGACATAAGTTTTATGAGATCAGCTTTCATAAAGCTTTTACGAAACCTGATCCTGGAAGGCACCCCAGACAGTCAAGTTTTCAGGATATCCACAATGAATATTCATGCGATATCATGAATATTCATTGTGGATATCCCAAAAACCTGACTGGCTGACCACTGTATTAAACAGATCAGAAATGAAAGATAATTCAAGTGGACACAAATTAAAGAAACGCTAAAAGACCACGGATATCAGGCGTCATACTTTTGCAAATAAAGAAAAAGACATGGCACATTTTTTTAAAGTACCCCGTTTTGAGCGAGTCACTCCTGTATTAATTAGATTACATTGGCTCCCCATTAAAGCCAGGATCTCATTCAAGCTATGTACTTTTATATTCCAGATATTGCATGGACTGGCTCCAGATTATGTGAACCATTTAATAGAAATATCTTCACCTAAAGCCTTCCTTGGAGCCAGGGACCCTCTCATAGTACTTCATCCACCAAATTCTAAAATGTGGTATAAAAAGCAGTTCTTTCTGCTGATTTCACCTATATTGGAACCAAGTATTGGAACACTCTCCCAAAATCTATTAGATTTCATCCTAACACAGTGCTGTGTACGTTTAGTAGCGCTATAGAAATGATAAGTAGTAGTAGCAGTAGTAACTACTTACAATTCTGAAAATTGCTAAAAACTCATTTCTTCACCAGTTCATTCCAGAATTCATTATATTAATAAATATAACAATAACCAGTTGATAATCTTGTCTATTTTCTGTATTGCAAATCTATCAATATGTCCACTATTTGTAGTTTATTTGCTAATCTGTTACTCTCAGCCATTTCATCATACTACTACTTTATTATTGTTGAAATTCAGACTCTGTATTTTTAATCTAAACTGTAAACCACATTGAACTGAAGCTTGTTTCAGGATAATGTGGGATATAAATGTCATAAATAAAATAAATAAATAAATAAATACGAAAACAAAGTTTTTCTTTCCGAGTCATCATTTGTTGTTGGTTTTTCATGAAGGAAAACTTCACTATAAAAAATCATGACTGTTGTATGTGATAGGACACGTACATCCCTGAACAAACACGGGCTTGGACTGTATTTTCACTTTCATTCTTCAACAGCTCAGCCACAAAAGTTTGTTTTGTCACCAGATAGATTTTATGATTGCTGTTGCATTGCTAACGGGTCAGTAAAAGTGAGGAATGGTTTTCAATATCAAGCTGTCAAGAAAAGTTATAAGGATGATTTATTTTTTTTTTTTGAAAAAGCAAAAGATTAGACCCATTAACGATGCTTCGCATGAAAAATAGTGCAAAATACCTGGAAGCACACAAAACCAAGTTTCTGGGGTTTTCACACGTTCATGGTTAGTGCAGTGAGCTTTGATCCTGGTGACCTCAGTTTGATTCCCACTACAGCTGCATGTGTCCTTTGGCAAGTCACTTAAGGCCTCTTTTAACTAAACTGTGCTAGCGATTTCCGGCAAGGCAAATGTGCCACATCCTATTAATTTTGAACGGGGCAGCGTTGCATTTGCCGTGCAGGAATCACTAGCGCAGTTTAGTAAAAGAGGCTCTTGATCCTCCATTATCCCTGGTACAAAAACTTACCCCCCCCCCCCCTATTTACAAAGCCATGCAGCAATACCAACACAGCCCATTCAACAGAACCATGTAAAAATGAATGGGCCATGTCGGCATTAGCGCACAGCAGCTGCTAGTGCAGCTTAGTAAACAGGGAGGTTAGATTTTGAGCCCTCTAGGGACAGAGAAAGTACCTGTATATAATGTGTATAGCGCTGCATAGATCTAATAGTGCTATGGGAATGAGTAGTAGTAGTAATTTTTTTCAGATCATTTATTAAGCTGTTAAATCACACAGATCCCAGAACAGAACCTTGAGCACTTTGCTTTTGGAAACTATTTAGTCCTATTTTCTGTTTCCTGCCATTTAGCTAATTCACAGTAAGAACTTCTATCTCCTGACTTTTTAATTCCTGAGGAGCTTATGAGAGACTAAATACACTGTATCAGTTGGCTCATCTTTATTCACAATTGTTTTATGCCTTAAAAATAAATCTCAGGCAAGACTTCCCATTAAGATATGTCTATCCACAGGATCAGTAATTTGGGGGGTAATATTTAACATATGGCAGTCAGCTTGAAATGCTGGTCACTGTGGATTTTCTATACCCAGATATTCAGCGCCATGTCATGCCCGGATACTGGCACAAATATTAGGTTATTTGGAGGCTGTTGGAAGTTATCTGGGTACCACCAAAATTCAGTGCCAGTACCATGACAGATATCTAGACAAGTTAGTTTCAGCTCCATGGCCTCCTTCCCGTACAGCACTGGCACTACCTGGATAGTGTCAAGGTAGTCAGACGTGATATTCAGCGACATTATCTGGTTAAATGCTGCTGAAGATCACTGCCTGGGCCCGGTGAGCACTAGCTATCTGGAAGCAGGTGCCTGCTACCTGGACAGTGAGCTTTAAATATCAACCCTTTTATTTTTTAGAGTAGCATCTTTGCCTAGAACTGATGTCTATAGTTTCATGAATCACTCTTGGAGCCCTTTTTAAAAAATTCTGGTAATAGTGTACACACTCTAGTCATCAGGTATGGTGGCTCTTTTAAGAAATAGATTACAGATTACTAGTAAGAGGTTTTCATTTTTGCATTCTCTTAGAACCATGGAGGGCGAATACCATCCAGCCCTGGTGACTTGTTACTTTCTACTCAGTATGGTCTATTACATTTTCTAAGTTTACAGGGACTTAATTCATTTGCTCCTAACACATCGCCATCGAAGAATGGTGTGGATATGGATGTAATGGAAGCAATTTCTGTACAGAAAACAGTGAATTGTGGGTGAAAATTCTTATTTTAAAATGGCCTGGATTTTATGTGACATTTTGTGCGTTGAAGTATAAATGTAAATTTCCTCAAAAGAGTTGTGCAAAAATACATGTGGATATTTTCAGTGGGATCATTTTCAAAGTATGTGTATACTTGTCCTTTGAAAAAGGGTGCAGCTTATGTGTGTACCTGATGTGCAGTTGAGCAGCTTATTGTAAAATTACCCTGAATGTGTACAGTAGAAGATAAACAGGTAAATGGACTGAGGACTAATATAAATATAAGCGATTTACTTGCTTTTGGTTGAACTGCATGTAGACCATGCTGTTCCTCAGCAACTGTTAGAGTAGAACACCACAGCAAGTGCAGGAAGTCACTTCATTTCTATCTAACTGCCAACAAGCACAAAATCAATTTATCAGTAGACGTCAGTAGATTCAATGCCAAAAAATAACAAGGCTAAATTCCTGTCTACTCTATTGCAATACTGTAGCTAAAATTCCTGTCTCCTGACAGCAGAGCTGAGGATATTGCATATTATGTTGTGCAAATCTGCAGGGTAGTAGCACATGGAAGTAGCGGAAGAAATTAAGAGAAGTGTTCTAAGATTGTGTAGCTGTTTCAAAAGGGCCATCCATAAATTAATGCAACATAGTCAGAACCAGTAGGATAAGAGGTTAGGGATGAACAATTTAAAATTAAGGGAGATATTTTTTTTTTTCAGTCTGGATGATATTCTTTTGGAATAGTCTACAGCTAGACACTGTAAAGCAGGAGTGGGCAACCTCGGTCCTCAAGGGTCGCAACCCAGTCAGGTTTTCAGGATTCCCTCAATGAATATGCAGGAGACATATTTGAATACAATTGAAGCACTGCATGCAAATAGATCTCATGCATAGTCATTGGGGAAATCCTAAAAACCTGACTGGGCTGCGGCCATCGAGGACTGAGGTTGGCCTCCCCTGCTTTAGAGTGTCTAGCTGTAGACTATTCCAAAAGAATATCACCCAGACTGAAAAGAATATCTCCCTTAATTTTGGGGATGTAGGGGTGTGTGGGGATATAGGGACTGCATGAGGATGCTTGAGTATGTAGGGGGTTCCTGGGGATATAGGAGCTCTGTGAGTATATAGGAGGTGCATGGGGATATAGGGGATGCATGAGTATGTAGGGGAGAATGGGGATGTAGGAGCTCATGGGGATGTTGGGGCTATATGAGTATGTAGAGGACATGCATGGGGATGTAGGGGATGCGTGGGGATGTAGGGCAACTGGAATTAATAAGCAGCTCCCTGGAGACCTGAAAATAAGCGGAACTGAATGGCTAAATTCTTTATTAACTCTAAAGCTATGGAGCAGTGAGTGATGTGAAGGCCCTGGTTAAGGCACAAAACTGCCAGGCTGTAATACACATATATTACTGGGGTAATTTTCAAATAGCCATAGGACTTGTACCTAGTGGCCAGCAACAGTGAGGTCTTGGGGGTCTGGGCCCCCACTTTGGACTTGGGCTCCCTCCAAACATGCAGCTCTCATTAAATGGACAGCAGGGATGTCGAAGCTCAGCCAGCCAAATTTGTCGCCCAGCTGCTCCCTTTCTCCTCACGCTGCTGCAGTACAGAAGAAGTTAGCAGCATGCCTTTAGCTGCCAGTGCTGAAACTCCTCACACATGCTCAGTGCATGCAAAGACTGAGTATGCTCGGGGAGTCCCTGCATCAGTAGCTACAGGCATACTACAACTGACTTCTGTACTGCAGCAGCGTGAGGACAAGATTTGGCTGGCAGGACTTCTGCATCCCCACCAGGAAAAGTATTATTTTTGGCATGCTAGAGAGAGGGGAGAGAGAGAGAAAGAATGTGTGTCGTCCCCCCCCCCCCCCCCCCCCCCAGATCAGAGGGCTGGCTACACACCTGCTTGTACCTATAGTTCAGGCCCATGGACTTTTCACCTGCTTTTTCCGGGAATAAATGTTTGCTGGAAAACAACTTTCATAGACCTGAAAATAAAATTGGTGTGTACTGGTCTTCAATCCCACCCTACACATGCCCCCAGAAACCTCTTCCTTAAATGTGGTCTCAGCTGTGCACTCCATGGAACTGTATATATTTTTAGCTAGATTGAGTGAGGGCAATTTTCAGATTGAAAATTGTTCTTGTAATGTTATTGTTATACTAAATATTATGGGAGTAACTTTATGACAGGATGTCCAAGAAGGTGCCTGGTTATCCCTATTTTATAAAGGCAGCATATATGCCTATGATCCTTTATAAAATAGGTACCCAGAACCAGTGCTGCCCCCAATAGCATGCAAATATCCAGTCACAAATGTATACTTGTGTCATGCTCCTCATCTGGTACAGGAAAGCACTACAGTCCCACAGCATTCCATGTCCAGATTCTTGTGAGTCTTTACTTCCTGGTTGCTGCACTTCCCTTTTATAGCCTTAGGTGGGTTGCTGACAGTTGATCTCACTTCCTGGCTAAGGGACATTTAAGGAACTTAAGTGCGCTACACTCCACCAGTGCTTCTGCAACAGGCTTCCAGAGTTGTGCTCCAGTATTCATTGCCTGGCCAGTTCCTGCTTTCAGCCCTGCATGATCCAGTTCTGCTTGTTCCAACTATTCCCTGTCCTTGACTCTGTCGGGCCAGCCCCAAAAGGCTCTCTTAAGAGCCACTCTCTGCCTTATCAGGGCACCCTCAAGGGCTCTTTTATGAACCACCATTAGGCTGTTTCAGTCAGTCCTCCCAAGAGCTCTCTTAAGAGCCAACCCCAAGGGCTCTTTTATGAGCCAACCTCTAGACTGCTCCTGTCATGTTCCAGCCTGTTAGGCACTACCTACTAGTCCTGCACTTCAGCCAGTCTGAGACAGGTCCTGCCTTCTCCAGCTCCAGGACACTGCCAGGCGGCCCCATTAGCAATTGTCAATGAGGGCCTACACGGCACTTACACCGCAAAGGTAAAGCCAATCTCATCACAGCCCGATGGCTCAACTTCCCAATCATGACAACTTGCTTTGAAAGTGTCAAAATATGCATGTGCTTTAAGAACATAAGAATATCCATACTGAGTCAGACCAATGGTCCATCTAGCCCAGTATCCTGTTTCCAACAGTGGCCATGCCAGGTCACAAGTACCTGGCAAAAGCCCAAATGGTGGCAACATTTTATGCTACCAATCCCAGGGCAAGCAGTGGCTTCCCTATGTCTGGCTCTATAGCAGACTATAGACTTTTTCTCCAGGAACTTGTCCATACCTTTTTTAAAACCCAGATATATCAACTGCTCCTACCACATCCTCTGGCAATGAGTTCCAGAGCTTAACTGTTTGTTGAGTGAAAAAATATTTCCTCTTATTTGTTTTAAAACTGTTTTGTTCCATAGTCTTTCAACTTTTTGAAAGAGTAAAAAATTGATTCACTTCTACTCATTCTACACCACTCAGGATTTTATAGACCTGAATCATATCTCCCCTCATCTGTCTCTTTTCCAAGCTGAAGAGCCCTAACCTCTTTAGCCTCTCCTCATATGAGAGGAGTTCCATCCTCTATCATTTTGGTTGCTCTTCTTTGAACTTTTTCTAATTCCACTATATCTTTTTTGAGATATGGTCACCAGAACTGAATGCAGTACTCTAGGTGAGGTCACACCATAGAGCGAGACAGAGGCATCATAATATTCTTGGTCTTATTTTGCATCCCTTTCCTAATAATTCCTAGCATCCTGTTTGCTTTTTTGGCCACCGCCACACTCTGGGCAGAAGATTTCAGTGTATTGTCTACAACGACACCTAGATCTTTTTCTTGTGTGCTGACCCCCAAGGTGGACCCTAGCATCATCGTTTAACTATGATCTGGATTATTCTTCCCAATGTGCATCAGTTTGCATTTGTCTACAATAAATTTCATCTGACATTTGGTTGCCCAGTCTTCCAATTTCCTAAGGTCTTCCTGCAATTTTTTACAGTCTGAATGTTTTGTTTAACAACCTTGAATAGTTTTGTGTCATCTGCAAATTTAATCACCTCTCTTGTCATTCCAATTTTCACATCATTTATAAATATGTTAAAAGCACTGGTCCCAGTACAGATCCCTGTGGCACTCCACTATTCACCCTCTTCCATTGAGAGAAATGGCCACTAAACCCTACCCTCTCTTTTCTGTCCAATAACCAAGTCCTAATCCACAACTGAACGTTGCCTCCTATCCCATGACTCTTTAATTTTCTCAGGAGTCTTTCATGAGGACCTTTGTCAAAAGTATTTTACAACCTATGTATGTACATTGCAAATCCTCCCATGCTCTGCCCACACTACACCCCCAAGACCAGCTACATTCAGTCGGCATAAAAGTAAGCGTGATCTTTTAGTGAAGGTACTTTTCATATGTCTTTAGACCATGCAATCCTATAAAAGGACTTTTCGGCATGTAGACAGCATTATATGTGGAAAAACCTTTATAAAATGAACCACAGGAAGCAATTTTTGAACTATCCACATAGGTGGTGTACGTGTAGACAGAATCAGTTTTAGAAAGGGAAAGCACATGTATCTTTCCCTTCTAAATCTGCCACTTACATGTGTATCTACCGGTAGCAGAACAGGTACATATATAGCTGACTGTCTCCTGCTGAATATTGCCGTTTATCGGTTAGCTGGTTATATCATGAGATAAAACTGGCTATCCACTGATTTTCAGTGTGGGTTTGGTGGCTATTTTTGGCCGTGAGTGTACCTAGAATATCTTTGGCCAGTTTGAACTGAACCGTGCCAGATATCAGATTGGCTGGTTAAGTTTAAACTGGCCAAAAATAAACCGGATATTCAACGCCACCAGAAACAGCCCAACACTGAATATCCGGCATTAGTACCAACCATGGGAGTTAGCCAGGCTAACTTCCGCGGTCTGAATATCGGCCTAAGTGTGCATCTAACAGGATAAATGTCACTGACCGGGCCATCCATCAATTTTCAGTGGCGTTATCCAGATAGTGATGCTGAAAATCTTTAGACTGCTCCTGCGCTATCTAGAAAACACCAAAGCGGACCATTGATGGAGCGAAGGTAATCCCCGGAGTGAACCAGTTAATGGTGATATTCAGTCTGCTAACCGGGTCCTAGCATTATCCTGTTATTTATTCGGACAGTGGGCTGAATAATCGTCATCATCTGGATAACTCTGGCACTGACTTCCCTATCTGGATATTCAGTGCTGACCACTATCCTGATACTGGCATGGTGAGCTGGCATTAAAAAAGAAAAGGGGTAAACAAAGGTTCAGATCAAATGTGTCTTGAAAATGAATTCCAGAGGAGCCAAAATATAAAAAGTGGAATTTTGAGTGTTATCCAACCGAGCTTGTGATGGGGGTGGGGGGGACGGGATAAAAAGATTGCCATTCTGAAAGTTCTGATTCCTTCATTAAACAGTGCATGAGCTGAACAGTCCTTAAAAACCAGCACTAGAACTTGGACTTTTTGCCCTATATGCTGCTGGAAGCCAATGATTCTCTTTAACAAATGGGGTAAAATGATCTGTAAGTCTGAGACTGCAAGAGATGGATAATATAGTGGAGGAGTGGCCTAGTGGTTAGGGTGGTGGACTTTGGTCCTGGGGAACTGAGTTCAATTCCCACTTCAGGCACAGGCAGCTCCTTGTGACTCTAGGCAAGTCACTTAACCCTCCATTGCCCCATGTAAGCCGCATTGAGCCTGCCATGAGTGGGAAAGCGCGGGGTACAAATGTAACCAAAAAAAAAAAATATGAAATGGACCTTTGTAAGTCGTTCACCCTCCATGTAAGCAGAACTGTTTTCTGCAACCTGAGATTCAGGCAGTGGCCACAGATTTACCCCAAGTGCCATCTCAAAACAACACACTGCCTAGTTCCTTGATGATTGCATGGTCTACTCAGGTGGAAGACAAGGGAGAGTATGGTGTTGTAGGATTGTTATGTGGAGGACAAACAAAAGCGGAGATGACAAACAATGCAGATGTGACCTCAGGTCCAAATGACAAAGACTTTATTGACTGACCCGACATGGCTGTGTTTCAGCATTATGTCTACATCAGGGGTCATAAGCTGGATGGTAAAATCATCAGTCTGAAAAGGTCTTTGTATTATACATAAAAGTGAGTAATTGAGTGCTTTAAAATAAGTAGAGTCACTGACACCTTGCTCACAGGAACAACAATGAAAGTGAAATTGGTAATGCCTGTGTTCTTTGCCATCTCCGCTTTTGTTTGTCCTTGGAGGTATCTACAGAGGCTCTTTCTTCTTTGTTTGCACCTGTGTGATTGCTAAGTGACACAGATGTATTTGATATCAGGAGGGAAAGGCAGCACCTGCTGCCCTATCGCCCTTTGCCCTTTAAAGCCCCCTTCCCAGTTGGCCAGCTTCTCTTCTTCCTTTCCCTATCCCCATCCCATGTCCAGCATCTCTCCCTTCCCTTCTTGCTGCTGGGTTTGTTGCTGCGCTCCCCCTATCTTCTCCCTGGCTATTCTGAAGGTTGCAGAAGCACGGGACGTTGGTTTTGCACATACCATGACAGGAATGAACCTCACTCCTATGCCAGGGTATGTGGAGTACGATCGAGAAGAAGTCTGCCTTGGGGGTGCGGGATCAAGAGAGATGCTTTCCAGCATGACTCTGTACTTGCAAGGCCCTCACAACGCTAATGCTTCTTCGGGAGGGCCCGGAGGAGTATGAGACTACATTAGTGGCAGGCCCAGGGGGGGAAAGGAAGTGAGAGCAGGCTATTGAGCGAGCCAGTGTCGCACTGCTGCCCAGCAAACTTTTGCCGCCCTAGGCAACCACCTAGTTCACCTTGTGGCTGGGCCAGCCCTGTCCAGCATTCAGTTGAGACTGGAAGCAGCCAGGTCTCCTTAGAGCAGGTTTCATTGCTAGACGGCCGTCAGTGCTGACACCTTTAAGATGAATACACTTTCTCCTGTATTGGCAACAGAGAAGCTTGGTGTATCTGGGAAACACCCTGTCATCATCAGGCAGTTCCGAGCTCTGAAAGTCCAGTAGAGTAAAAAAGGTCTTCTCACCTTGCAACTCGTTTATTCACTTTGATTGCTATGTATGCACGTGGGTTATCAACGGAACAGGACCGCATTGCTATGCTATCCTCTCTGGATTCAAACTATCATTTTTTTCTTTCGTTTCTTGTGGCAGCCTCGTTTCGGATTGGCTGAAAGCTGATAAGACCATGCGCCAGAGCTCTGCTTGGTTGGGCAAAATGAGTGTCAATCAACCTCTCAGATGGGTGGGATCTTGAAGAATTGAATGGGTGCGTGATTATATAGGTATAAAAAAAAGGGGGGGGGGGGGGAGAAAGAATAAACGAAAAGGTTTTAGAGGAGGAGAGAGCAGCAGATGCAGCCCGGGAGAAAACTGCTGACTGCATGAGAAGGGAACTAGGTATTTATTATATCATATTCATTCATATAGATAGAAATGTCTGTGTCTGCTCCTATTTGTAACAGGTGCAAGGCTGGACAGCGCCTCTGGTCCTCCCATTGTATCTCGGATCGCTTCTATATACCAATTCTACAAACCTCTGTATGGGGAGGGGAGGGGCAGTCCTGATTCATTGCATGGAGACCCTGCCTCCAGGCACTGTAAGGCACCCAGTGTACAGTAAATGCTGCTCCAAGGTCTTCTGATCCAGGGCGAGGTTTCTTCAGCAGATAGTATAAACTATTAGAAGGCGCTTTATTTATGGTGGGGAGGGGGCCCTGTTTTTGAAATCCCCTCTCTCCATCCTCACCTACAAAATGCATGCGTGGGAGGGGAAGAGAATTCAGCCTTGATCGCACTATTTTCATAGTTCTATTCATTTGAGCATATTATAACGTATTTATTTGATGGAACATCATTTTGTTTACCTGTTTTTGTTACTTTAAAAAAGATTTGAACTGTAAAGAATGGGCTGCCCCTGTATAAGAAAGATGCCACGTTTTTCTTCTATCTGCCCATCCACATGCACTGTCTGACACCGAGGCGGGGCCGGGGGTGCCATGAGTTAATATACAAAAGGGCCGGGGTTTCCTTCCAGCGGTGCTCTAGAATTAAAGTGCCCCACCTACTTTTCCTGCGTTTCTCAGGCTTTTCTTTCGTATAAAAGCTGATTGGGGGGGGGGGGGGGGGGGGATCTCGCCTTAGAAACAGAAGAATAAAGTCTATTTCGTGGCTGGAGCGTATATTTATTTTATTGAACTAGAGAAATATAAGCGTGGAGCAAAAGGTAGCTGTGCGTAAACCCTTTGGAGGAGGTCGTTTCTTGCATTTCTCGTTTTTTTTTTTTTCATGCTCTAGTAATCGGGTTTGCCGCTCTTTGGGCCGGATGTAAGAAAGGAGTTTTCCCTCCTTGGTGCTTCCTGCCTGCTCTGGCTCTGCCGGTTTCTTTTTCAGGTGCCGTGTCTCTCTGGTTCGCTTAGGGCGGAAGGTCATTTATTTCTCACTGTGGAAGGGAAGGCGACAGTGAAAGGATGGAGCTGCGCCGTGTCTTCCAGGCTTGAAGGGTCTGTCTGGCAGGGTAACTCTCGGTCATACACCTGCCCAGCAACGCTCCAGTTAAGGATCAGCCAGGAAACTGTTCTCACGTTCCCATTTTGCCACTAGGGAGGGGTGTGGAAAGGGCTCGAGTGTGTGCTCTTTTGTGTGTATTCATATTAACTAACGCTGGCTTCTGCCCTGGTGTTAATCTACTTTGGATAAAGAGACCGAACAAGAGATGAGAAATGTGATACAAAATGAACATAGAACTATTGTAAATAATGTACAGTGTAAACCGTTTACTTGTGCGGTGTATCAAAAGTGAAATCTAAAATGTAATATGTGAGAACAAAATCTCCCTTGTAGTTTTAAACCAAAGCTTTTGTCTTATATTCTGTAAAATTTCCCTCATGGATTAATAAGTTAGTGTTTAGAGGGAACAGTGCACCCTGGGACGTGATTCAAATAAATAAATAAATGCAAATAAAAAGGTAGCCTATTACGGTATGCATGTGATGAATGGAAAAGTACAGGGTATTTGCATAGCTTCAACATAGACCACTTCACTCTAGTCTAAATAATAAGTCCATTCTGTACTATTGTATGTTGATAGTTTTCATGACTTTATCTCATCTGCTTTGTGGGCAGGGCTGTTTCCATCAGCATATTTCCAGGTATTTAATTATGGATTTCAGTGTTTTTCCATGTTTATTTCTGTTCCTTTATTGTACCAGACACAGTCAGTAATTTTCCACATTTTGTTTTTTAACTAAATGTTTGGGCTGGTGAGGCAGATAACAGGCAGAGAGCCTTCTGGGTTATCTCAGCCACAGGAAGAGTAGAGTCTAGAAACTTGGCACAGACACAAAAGTGCCCAAGCAGAAGAGCTTCTTTTACATCAGCAGCTGCTAAAACGAATAGAGCAGGGGAATGGGGTTGCAGGAAGGCACATGTAAACCGGGAAGTAATCAGTGCAGTGAAGATGTTACAGAGTTACAGTCTGGGTATCGCAAAAAGTGTATCTGGGGGAAAGGAGGGAAGTCCAGATGAAATACAGCCAAATGTAGTAAGTTACTACTACTACTACTTAACATTTCTAAAGTGCTACTAGAGTTACGCAGCGCTGTACAATTTAACATAGAGGGACGGTCCCTGCTCAAAGAGCTTACAATCTAAGAGACAAATGAACGGTCAGTCCGATAGGGGCGGTCAAAATGGGGCAGTCTGGATTTACTGAACGGTAAGAGTTAGGTGCCGAATGCAGCATTGAAGAGGTGGCTTTTAAGCAAAGACTTGAAGATGGGCAGGGAGGGGGCTTGGCGTAAGGGCTCAGGAAGGTTGTTCCAAGCATAGGGTGAGGCGAGGCAGAATGAGCGGAGCCTGGAGTTGGCGGTGGTGGAGAAGGGTACAGAGAGGAGGGATTTGTCCTGTGAACGGAGGTTACGGGTGGGAACGTAAGGGGAGATGAGGGTAGAAAGGTAGTGAGGGGCAGCAGACTGAGTGCATTTGTAGGTAAGAAGGAGAAGCTTGAATTGAATGCGGTATCAGATTGGAAGCCAGTGAAGTGACTTGAGGAGAGGGGTGATATGATAAGTTGGTCTGTTTTGCCCATATGGATCAATTGCCTCCATTCAAAAGGTAATGGATATCATTTTTTTCTGAAAGCTTCACATGAGAAAATATTGCAGTTTTCAAGTGTACTGTGTACTTACAAATGGTATTGCTTCTGGAGAGAAACTGCAATTTTGCAGTTACAAATCAGTCAGGGTGTAAAGGTCCATGGCTGGAGGCTGCAGAGGGATCCTGCACCAAACTGTCAGTGGCTTCAGTTTCTATTATAGTGACACCGAGATTCTTTAGTGCTGGTAGACTGAAGAGGGGAGTGAGTGATAGAAGGCAGAGAGGTGGGGTGAGTGGGCGAATCTCAGTGAATATGGAAAAGCATGTAAGAATTGAGAAGGGGGAGAATAAGTGACAAGGAGTACAAGGGATGAGGGATAGGCAGAAAAGAAGGATCTGAGGGGGAGAAATACGGGCTAGGAGAAGGAGAAGGGGCACATTTAATTGTCCTTTGACAGAATTTGGTAGGCCAAGGCCTAGATTGCCCACCCTGTTCCAATGTCCATGTCATAATGACTCTATAGATCTATGGTGCGATCTCACTTTCAGTATTATTTGCAATTTTGGTCCCCCCTCCCCCCAAAGATATATTGGAACTAGAAAATATTCAGAGAAGGGCCACAAAAAGTACTGGGCTTAATGAACCTTTGGTATGACTGAAGATGGTATATGTGATGTTCTTATCCATAAAAACCATCACAGATCATCTAACTTTCTGGAAATCTCTGAAGACCATGTTGTTCAGAAGTGCTTATCTCACGGCCTCTTCCAGTGTCTCCACTGCTGGAAGCGCATCGATCTAGAGACATTTGGACACATCCCCCTTCCCTCTTCCCTCTGTTTCCCTTCACCTTCTGTCCATTCCTACTCTTCCCTATTATCCCTTGTAGGTCTCTTGCTGTATTAGCTTCGTTTTACTGCATTGGCATCTGCCTCTGCGGTGCATTGTAAGCCACATTGAGCCTGACACTGTTGGGAAACTGTGGGGTACAAATGAGATAATAAATAAAATAAATAAATAAAGCCACAGTAAGAGAAGTCAGGAGTAGCCAGGGTGGGGTTCAGTGACAGGGTGATGAGCGTACTTGAAAGCCAAGGTGAGAGCAGCCTGCAGTTGGTAAGAGAAATCAGCCCCATGACTCTCCACAGAGTCCAGCTTACAGTGGAGGATAATAACAGTGATCAAACAATTAAGGGCCTGTCATTCAAAGGATTTGTGCTCTTACCTTTGAGGGTTATTTTCATAAATTGGCCTCTTTGAAAATTTACTAGGAGCTGAGTGCATAACTTTATACTCAAGGGCCCAATATTCAAAGGATTTGTGCTCCTGGGGCAGACATGGCAAGCCTCATAGTACAGGTGCAGCAGTTCTAATGCAAAATACCACAAAAAAAACCTCTCTGTCACATTAAAATTATGGCAGTTATGGGCATCTCATTGATGTGTCACTTTTTGTATCAGTTTCAGAGCAGTAACTGGCTCAGAAAGTGAGAAATAAAAAAAAAAAAAAAAGGCAAGCATGCCACAGCATTTGATCCCAAAATCACTTGATCCCATTCCCTCCCACCTCTCTGCCCTGATATTAAAAAACAAAATCGTGTGCCATTCCTCCCTCCCCCGCCCACCCAGAATTTAAACAATAGAAGCCCCTGGTATCTAGTGGCCTCCCCACTCTCTCCTCACCTCACCCAGACTCCCACCCCCCTCTGACCCGGTACCTCTTGATGTGACAAGAGTGATGCCCACTTGCTCTTGCCTCAGGCACCACCATTTTCAAAATGCTGGTGCATTCTGGGATGAACTAGGCGGGGTCAGGTCTGCCATATAAGGGAATTTCTGAAAGGGGTCAACCAGCATAAGCCTCTGCTCCGTTCACCTTGCTGGGGCTGGAGTCTCAGT
Source organism: Microcaecilia unicolor (assembly GCF_901765095.1). Classification (NCBI taxonomy): domain Eukaryota; kingdom Metazoa; phylum Chordata; class Amphibia; order Gymnophiona; family Siphonopidae; genus Microcaecilia; species Microcaecilia unicolor. The sequence continues at coordinate 201,273,868 of NC_044038.1, read as the reverse complement.
TTGGTCCTTTGGAAGGAAGAGCTGGTTATTTGTCTCGTAGTCAGCTCCTAAATTCTGATGGGAGAAAATATGTTTAAGGAAAGGCACAATAAGGTGGCATGTCTCATCCACTGGAAACTTTGTAAACATTACAACATCACTGTATTGGGAAAGTACTGGGGTTATGATCATATGAGAATTATGTAACATAATCACCTGGGACATTCCAGTCCAAGCGATACAAAGCTGGATGCAAGGAAACCAGAGTTTTAAAGGAGAAAAACACGAGACCTGCACTGATTATAAAGGTGTCTATGCTATGGGTGTCTTTTACAAAGTTGAGCTAGAGTTTTTAGCTCGTGGTAAAAAACAGCTTGCAGTAAATGCTGAGATGCCCATTATATTCCTCTTTCCATATTGCTAGAAAGAAGGCCTTTTACACCCTAACTCCTTCCTGGCACTATCTGGATAGAGTCAGCGCATTTAGAGGTATTTTTCGGCAGTACTATCTATATAGTACCACTGAAAATTCACAGGTAGGGTACATATATTTAGCAGCAGCTACAAGTCCCTTTGACTATCAACCCCTTTTTCTCTAGTAGCAATGGAACCATTTGCTCCAGAAAGGAGATTGTCTTTGCCCCCTCCACTCCCTTTGTTCAGCCAGGAATGCAGATGCTGCTTCACTGATTCTTGTTGGAAAGATCCTCTCCAGGTCTTGTTGAGCAAAGTTGATCTTTTACTTTGATTTTTAAAGATTCTATGGCCTTTGCATTATCCTCTATTAGTGTTGTGCACAGAAAACAATTATTTTGGTGTGATTTTGAGTTCTTTTGGACTTTTTTTTCCTGATTTTTGGACATATTTTGGTTCGTTTCACATATTCATTTTACTAAATAATTTTTAACGTGTTAGAATGATTTAATGCACATTGATTTAATACATATTAATTCATAGACTAATGCATATTAATCAACTTAGCATGCACTAACCCTTAGATTCTATATAGGTCGCCCAAATTTGGGTGCAGATCCCAGATCTGCGTGCAAACTAATTAATGAGCTAACAATCAATAACTGGTGTTAATTGGCACTCATTTAGAGTTACAGAGAGATCTGCCCTGTGCCCTTCTATAACATGCATTACTTAATTTTATATATAAAGTAAAGGTAGCCCCATCCACTCAGGATTCCAAAATAGCTCTTAAGTCATTCCCATAGACTTCAGCAGCACAACTCTGAGCTCCACAACTTCATCGCTTCATCACACAACTTTCATGACCAAGATCATGGAAGAGCTGTGGCTGTAGAGGTGTGCGGCATAAGAGGCAGATCCTTGATAAAGCAATGGGTTGAAACATGGTACATGTTGGATAATACAACCCCCCTTGCCGATTTACTACTAAAGATAAGTGTAAAAATTTGAGAATTAAAATTCAAATGAGATATTGCTTTTATTTATTACATTTGTATCCCACATTTTCTCACCTATTTGCAGGTTTGATATAAAAGACTGATGATAAGAGAGCACGTAAAGCTTAGAGCAATGAAGTTGTGGAGCTTGGATTTGTGCTGCTGAGGTCTATGGGAATGAATTCCCATTTTGGAATCCTGAGTGGATGGGGTTAGTTTTACTTTATATGTGAAGACTACTTGGGATATATAATATCTAGCCTGATATTGGCGGTACCTACATTTTATGGCACACAACTCAAATGGGGACGTGGCCATGGGAGAGGCACGGGCAAGTTGGGGCCATTCCAGGAATATAGATGCGGTTTTATGGAATAGTGTAATTTAGGTGCCCAACCGCCATTATTTGCGCACCAGCATTTACAGCAAGTTTCAGCAGGTGTAAGTGCTCGTGCCCAAAGTTGGGTGTAAAATCCAAGCTTGGCAAAGGGCATTCTGCGCACAGCGCCTTTTGCAGAATACTTGTTTAGCATGGATCTTCCTGGCGCCTAACTTTGGGCCAAAGTAATAGCATGATCAACAAGACACTTCCAATGAGTCATCATTTTTAACATCATTTCATTTATGAAATAAAGTGTAACGACTACTACCACTACTTATCATTTTTATAGCGCTACTAGACGTACACAGCACTGTACACTTGAACATGAAGAGATAGTCCCTGCTAAACTGAGCTTACAGTCTAATCAGGACAAACAGGACAATTAAGGGATAAGGGAAATACTAAGGTGGGAAAGATAAAATAGACATGGATACTGAACAAGTGAATAGGGGTTAGGAGTTAAAAGCAGCAACAGAAAGGTGGGCTTTTAGCCTAGATTTGAAGATGGCCAGAGATGGAGCTTGATGTACTGGCTCAGGACCTCTATTCCAGGCATATGGTGCAGCAACATAAAAGGAACGGAGTCTGGAGTTAGCAGTGGAGGAGAAGGGTACAGATAAGAGAGGTTTACTCAAAGAATGGAGTTCCTGGGGAGGAGTGTAGGGAGAGATAAGTGTGGAGAGGTACTGAGAAGAGTGAATGCACTTGTAAGTCAATAATCGGAGTTTGAACTGTATGTGGAACAGATAGGAGAGGGCTAATATGAGCATAGCGACACTGGTGGAATATAAGTAATGCAGCAGAACAGATTGAAGGAGAGAGAGATGGCATAGTGGGAGACCTGTGAAAAGCAAGTTGCAGTAGTCTAAGCGAGAGGTAATAAGAGTGTGAGTAAGGGTTTTGGTAGTGTGCTCAGAAAGAAAAGGACAAATTTTGTTGATATTATAGAGAAAGAAACAGGTTTTAGCAGTTTGCTGGATATGTGCAAAGAAAGAGAGAGGAGTCAAAAATGACCCCAAGGTTACAAGTAGATGAGACAGGGAGGATGAGCGTGTTATCCACAGAGATAGAGAATGGGGAAGAGGAGATATGGGTATAGGGGGAAAGATAAGCTCAGTTTTGCTCATGTTTAGTTTCAGGTGGTGGTGAGACATCCAGGCAGCAATGTCCGACAGGCAGGCTGATACTTTGGCTTGGATTCCTGCTGAAATTTCTGGTGTGGAGAGGTAGATCTGAGAGTCATCAGCATATAAGTGATACTGAAAACTGGGATGAGATCAGAGCACCAAGGGAAGAAGTATAGATGGTGAAAAGAAGAGGTCCCAAGACAGAAGCCCTGAGGTACACCAACCGATAGTGGAATAGCAGTGAAGGAGGATCCACCATAGTATACACTAAAAGTGTAATGACAGAGATAAGAAGAAAACCAAGAAAGAACAGAGCCCTGAAATTCAAGTGAGGACAGCGTAACAAGGAGTGGTGATCAACAATGTCAAAAGCAGCAGATAGATGAGCAGGATGAGGATAGAATAGAGACCTTTGGCTCTGGCCAGGAACAGGTCATTGGAGACTTTAGCAAGCACTGTTTGAGTTGAATGAAGAGGGTGAAAGCCAGACAAGTGGATCAAAAATAGCTTGAGATGAAAGAAAGTTAAGACAGCAGCGGTGAACAGCACGTTCAAGTATCTTGGTTAGGAAAGGGAGGAGGGAGATGAGGCAATAGTTGGAAGGACAGATGGGGTCCAATGAAGGTTTTTTGACGAGTGGTGTAACTATGGCATGTTTGAAGGCATCAGGAACAGTCACAGTGGAAAGTGAAAGATTGAGGATATAACAGAAGGGATGACAGTAGAAGAGATAGTGCTAAGTAAATGGGTGGGAATAGGACCAGAGGAACAGGTGGTTAGTTTTGAGGAGGAAAGAAAATGTGCAGTTTCCTCTTCAGTGATTTGAGAAAAAGAGGAAGGGGTTGAAGGAGGGTTGAGAGAATGGACTGAGGGAAGGAGAGGTGGAGGTGACTTGGCTGAGAATTCAGGGTTAACCTTGTGAACCTTATCATGAAAGTACTCAGCCAGAGTCTGGGGAGAAAGTGAAGGAAGAGTTGGAGGTGAAGGCACTTTGAGGAGAGAGTTCAGTGTGGCAAAGAGACGTTGAGGATTTGAGCCAAGAGGGTTTGTCAACTGGTTGTAGTAGTCCTGTTTAGCAAGTGAAAGAGCAGACTGGAAGGAGGTCAGCAAGAATTTGAAATATTTGAAGCCAGCATGAGTGTGGGATTTCAGCCAAAGGCATTTGGCAGATTGGGCACAGGAACATGGATAGTGGATTCTAGAGGTCAGCCAAGGCTGGTGTTTGGTACACCTTACTGAACTGGGAATGTGAGGAGCGAGAGTATCCAGAGCAGAGGAGAGAATAGTATTATAGGAAGAGACAGCCTCTGACAGATTTGGATAACATAGTGGTTGAGAAGAGGTTTGAAACACTGGAGGACAGAGTAGAAGAGTCAATAGCCTGAAGATTCCTAAATGCATTGGTGGAGATTGGATTGGACAGGGGCGGAGGGTGTTTATGTGTGAAAGTTATCAGATGATGGTCAGAGAGAGTGGAAGAGCTGAGGCACAGAAACTGGAGAGTGAACAATCGGAGTAGAAGATAAGATTGACAGTGGCCATTCTGGTGAGTAGGGGTAGTGGAGCACAGTTGAAGATTGAAAGAGGATGTTAGAGCAAGAAACTGAGGAGTATAAGAATCAGAGGGATCATTAGCATGAATGTTAAAATCCCTAAGAATGAGGGAAGGAGATGAAGGTATATGACATTCTCTGTCTCTCTGGTATCATTGGAAGAGTCTTGTTGATCACGCTACTTCTTTGTCTGACCTGGTACATTCGTAGAGGATCCTGTTTCTTCACCTCGGTGGTTGACCTCTGCCTATCTTTGGGTGCCATTTACTGAATTCCTCCTAGATGTTTTAAGGTATGTGAATGAACTGAATGTGCACTAATGACTGCACATCCCTTTCCTCCATAGTCCTTTCTACAGTGTCCATTCTCTCCTTAAATGACATTGCCTTCCTTGCTGGACAGATTTTTCAGCTCTGCTTTGATTTGATTTGTTTTGTCGTCTCATGGTTTGCAGTGATACATACTTTCATACCTGTGATTGTAAAGAACCCAGTAGGGATTTGAACCCACTCACCAGTGAAGAGATTACTGTCAGAAACAAAGACATGTTCATTGGTTACTTGGAATTATAGACAAACACAAAAGTAAATTGAGGGGTTTAAGAGAGAATGATTAGCTTAGATTATAGAGATCATATGAATTCTGATAGAACTGCTAATTATTTATATACATCACTGTCAGCATAGCAGAGTTTTATATGATAAATTATATTGTAATAAACTCCAGAGATTGCCGTAGTCATGACTACACAACAGGGGCAGACTGACAGGATCTGGGCCCCTGGGCAATAAGGGTCATGGGCCTTCTTCCCCAGCCTCCCATCAGACAGAGATTACTGGTTCTGCATCTATCTTCCTTCTGCTACAACTTAAAAAGCATTAACCTATCCTCTCCTCCTCCTCCCAGAGTGTCCCATACACTTTACATTAAAAAAAGAGAGGGGGGTTCCTGCCTCTGTTTCCTTGCTGGTAATAGGAGTACAGTCTAGGAATTCCCCCTATCTTCTGTTCAAAAAGTACAGTAGTGGGGGTCCCTCAACTAGAACATTCTTTTTATGGCCAATAGGAAGAGAGGGGTGGGGAATTCCCCTACTAGTAACTTTTTTTTGTAAGCAAGAGGTTGCTTTATGCATTTTAAAATATGAAAGGAGGGAGGAGAAGGGGCCGGTAGGGGAACATTTTTAAAAAGGGATGGAAGGGGATTTAGCAGTCTGTAGAGGCATTTTTGTACATTTAAGGTGGAGAGTGAAAGTGGTGACTATGTATTACTCAAGGTGAGTTGCATTCAGGTACACTAAATGCTGTTGAGGCCTAGTGCAGTGGTCCTTGATATTTTTTTGGATGGGACACACCAAAAAAGATGATGCTTCCATATGAGATGCGTGACATTCACAGACTTTGATCTGACATGGGATATAGCAGTTCTTATGAGTTAAATGTAAACATGATCTGCATCCACAAAAATCCACAAACGCACTCCCAACAACAGGCACAGATCAAATGTAGAACATTTCTCCATGGAAGGCATCATTCAAAAAAATATTCTGATTGTCGTGTCATCTGAGCTATAGGAAAATAAATCTCTCCACTACCAAGCACATTGTGAAATAATACAAAACCTGAAAAAATCCACAGTAGCAATAATTTCTATGATTCAAACAGCAAGAACCCTACAAATGAAGAGGCATCACAACAAATATACTGGGTTCTAGAATACCAGTACAACTCCTCCTAATGGTAAAACAAAAGAAGAGAGACAGCTAGAGATCTCTACGCAGAAGCTACATGCCCACAGAATATCATACCTCAGTTATATGCAAAACACAGAAAGACCCTCACTAAATGCAGAACAAGGGATCACAAATTAGAAAAAGAGATGTAAAGACAAAAAGTGTACTCGGAACCCCAAGAAGTCAAACTATGCATGTATCACAACATGGAAGAAATAAAAACAGAAATGCAGCACCCAGTCATAATAGCCCTGACAAAATAGCCCCGACAAAAAAGCCCTGACAAAACAGCCTTGTAACAAAATGACCGTTGACATTTCACACCCCTAACAAAATAGCCCTTGACAAATTGACTCCACCCACAAAACAACCCTTACATAAAATAGCCCCCCTTAACAAAACAGCCCCCTAAGAAAAAATAAGACATCACAAAAAATATAATAAACTACAACTGAAATCTTCACTGATAATCAGGCTCATTTTTGAAACAGATGGACGTCCAAAAAAATGACATAAATCGGCACTTGGACGTCCATCTCTCAGAGATGTCCAAATCAGTATAATTGAAACCAGATTTTGGATGTCTCTATCGGAAGTCCGTCACAAGGACGTCCAAATCTGAAGGAGGCATTTTGGAGGCATGGTGGAGGCGGGACTTGGATGTTCCTAAGACCTGGATGTCTTTGAGCCATAAAGGAAAAAAGCAAAGATATCCATGACTAAAACTTGGACGTTTTCACCTGGACCTGTTTTTATTACGAATAAGGCACAAAAAGGTGCCCGAAATGACCAGATGACCACTGGAGGGAATTGGGGATGACCTACCATTACTCTCCCAGTGGTCACTAACCCCCTCCCATCCTCAAAAAACATCATTAAAATATTACTTGCCAGTCTCTATGCCAGCCTCAGATGTCATACTCAGGTCCATGACAGAGCATGCATGTCCCTGGAGTAGTTTCGCAGTAGATGCAGTGCACTTCAGACAGGTGGACCCAGGCCCATACCCCCCTACTTGTTACATTTGTGGAGGAAACAGCGACCCCTCTAAAACTCACCAGAAACCCTCTACCTCGTAAGGGCTATGGTAGTGGTGTACAGCTGTGGGGAGTGGGTTTGGGGGGGCTTAGCACACAAGGTAAGGGAGCTGTGTACCTGGGAGCATTTTATGAAGTTCACTGCAGTGCCCCCTAGAGTGCCCGATTGCCATCCTGGCATGTCAGGGAGACCAGTGTACTACAAATGCTGGCTCCTCCAATGTCCAAATGGCTTGCATTTGGACGTTTTAGACTTGGACGTCTTTGGTTTCGAAAATCGCAGAAAATCAAACGCCCAAATCCAGGGATGTCCAAATCTAAAGACGTCCATGGTATTTTTGAAACCAAAGATGGATGTCCATCTTTTTTTTTCGAAAATGACCTTCTCCTTGCCTCCGAATTTGGACATTTTACAAAGACCTCCAAATTCCAACTTAGACTTTTCTTTCGAAAATGCCCCTCAAAGACTCCTACCAGCATTCAATTGCATAAATAAACAAAATTCTATAGCTAGAAACTGGTATTCATGATCTGTTCTGGTATTTAAAGAGACTATTCTTCCATCAACATGTTAATTAAAAAACAAAACAATATTGTCATCATTTCCATAGTTTTACCAACCTTATCCTGTTTGGCAAGGTAAGATTATTAGGAAAAAAATGCAGCCCCATATTCTGGGCTGCCTGATCGGGCCCTTTTGTCAGGGGGCTAACTTGTTAAGGGTTATATTGTGGGCAGGCCATTTTGACAGTGGCTGTTATGTCAGGGACTATTATATTGGGAGCTTTTTTTGTTTGGAGCTTTTTTGTCAGGGCTATTTTGACTAGGTACCCAGAAATGCATTTCCTCTTATACTGAACATAATACAAAGACATCCATGATGTACATTTCCTAAACTAATATAATCTAGTTCATAAACGCAAAATAAAACAGTTTTTTTCTACCTTTATTGTCTGGCCATTTTATTTTGCCATCATGTTGATCCTTGTTTTTATTTCCTGTTTTTCTGTTGGTCTTCTGCTCTCTTTCCAGGGGCTGCTGTCCATTTACCATTTCTCTTCTCTCCTCCTGTCTTGTTCCATTCCCTTATTACATCTATCTCTGACATATTGATCTTTCCCTTTTATCTCTATCCTCCCTTTCTTTTCTGCTCTCTGTCAACTCAAATTTCACCCACATTTTCACCCCGCAGTCCTCCATCTCCTTCTTTTTACTTTTTAACTACTTACCAACTTATCAACTCCTTCTCTCAACCCCTAGCTCTCCCAGTTATTTATTTATTTATTCATTTTAAAAACGTATAACCCGCTTTAAACCTAAATGGCTACCATAAAAACATACACAAAATATACCATACAAAGCATAATACAATTGTCCCCATTATGGTTAAAAGGGACCACCCACACAAAATTTTACTTTACGCAGATGATACCTTAATATTTATGGTTAACCCAAAGCAATCCTTGCCTCACCTGTTGACACAGTTAGAACAATTTGGGGAAATTTCAGGTTTTTAAACTTATATAGAGAAGACAGAGACATTAGTATTCAATGTGACTCCCTCTGATTTTCATTTGTTTCCATTTATAGTGGCCACTAATGGTTTTCGCTATTTGGGGATTTTTATCTCGAATACGGTAGCGGGTTTATTTCAATTTAGCTATGATAGACTTATGAGGCAGGTTCAACAGGAGATCATTGTGGCTGACCTGGTGGGGCAGGGTGGATGCTTTACGTATGATGATTTTACCAAAACTTTTATTTTTATTTCCACAACTACCCATTCGGATCCCGGTTAAACAGTTTAAGATTTGGGATAGATTTGGGATAGTATGTAGCATGCTTTCATCTGGAGGAACAAGAGGCCGAGGGTGTCATGGGGGACCTTACAACTTCCCAAGGAGAGGGGAGGCATGGGGTTGCACAATCTGTAGCAATATTACCAAGCCACAATTCTTAGGACTCTGAGGGCCATTATTTTGAGCATCTGTCACATCTTTCCCTTCTGTTTTTTAAATGGTAGAGGGCACATCCATCTGTACTAAGGGGATAAGCTCCTGTTTTTTCCATGCATGTATTCCTTGCCCCCCCTTATAGAGATCTGGGGCTGGGTGAAGGGCAGTGGCGTACCAAGGGGTGGGGGCGGTCCGCCCCGGGTGTACGCCGCTGGGGGGGCTGCAGCGCGTCTGTTGGCTTGTAATCCTTGAGCTGGCTCGAAGGAAAGGTGATCCCACGTAGGTTATGGCAACCCTTCACCAGTAGCATTCCTAGGGTGGCTGACACCCGGGGCGGATCGCCGTTGTGCCCCCCCCGGGTGCAGCACAATCCCCCCCCCCCCCGGGTGCATCTTTACCTGCTGGGGGGTGCCGCGCGTCTGTCGGCAACGCTCGTTCCCTGCTCCCTCTGCCCCGGAACAGGAAGTATGATGCTTCTTATTTTCTTCATTCGGGTCCTTTTTCCATTCTTTGAAGGACAATATTTTGGCTGAAATAGCCTCTTTTACTTCACCTTTTAACTATGCTGGCTGTCATTTTCTCGTCTTTCCACCTTTGCAAATACTTGGAATGCATCTGGACTGGGCTTCCAAGATGATATTTTTGAGGGTTGGTCAGGACCTTGGAGCATTTATGGTGGGACTGTCCATTAGTGTATAAATTTTGGCAGATGGTGTGGATTAAATCTAAACATAAGAACATAAGCATTGCCATATTGGGACAGACCAAAGGTCCATCAAGCCCAGCATCCTGTTTCCAACAGTGGACAATCCAGGTCACAAGTACCTGGCAAGATCCCAAAACAGTACAATACATTTTATGTTGCTTATCCTAGAAATAAGCAATGAATTTTCCCGTCTTAATAATGGCTTATGGACTTTTCTTTTAGGAAGATATCCAAACCTTTTTAAACCCTGCTAAGCAAACTGCTTTTACCACATTCTCTGGCAATGAATTCCAGAGTTTAATTACATGTTGAGTGCTACTACTACTACTACTATTTAGCATTTCTATAGCGCTACAAGGCGTACGCAGCGCTGCACAAACATAGAAGAAAGACAGTCCCTGCTCAAAGAGCTTACAATCTAATAGACAAAAAATAAATAAAGTAAGCAAATCAAATCAATTAATGTGAACGGGAAGGAAGAGAGGAGGGTAGGTGGAGGCGAGTGGTTACAAGTGGTTACGAGTCAAAAGCAATGTAAAAGAGGTGGGCTTTCAGTCTAGATTTAAAGGTGGCCAAGGATGGGGCAAGACGTAGGGGCTCAGGAAGTTTATTCCAGGCGTAGGGTGCAGCGAGACAGAAGGCGCAAAGTCTGGAGTTGGCAGTAGTGGAGAAGGGAACAGATAAGAAGGATTTATCCATGGAGCGGAGTGCACGGGAAGGGGTGTAGGGAAGGACGAGTGTGGAGAGATACTGGGGAGCAGCAGAGTGAGTACATTTATAGGTTAGTAGAAGAAGTTTGAACAGGATGCGAAAACGGATAGGGAGCCAGTGAAGGGTCTTGAGGAGAGGGGTAGTATGAGTAAAGCGACCCCGGCGGAAGACGAGATGGGCAGCAGAGTTTTGAACCGACTGGAGAGGGGAGAGGTGACTAAGTCGGAGGCCAGCAAGAAGCAGATTGCAGTAGTCTAAACGAGAGGTGACAAGGGTGTGGATGAGGGTTTTGGTAGAGTGCTCGGAAAGAAAGGGGCGGATTTTACGGATGTTGTAAAGAAAGAAATGACAGGTCTTGGCAGTCTGCTGGATATGAGCAGAGAAGGAGAGAGAAGAGTCAAAGATTACCCCAAGGTTTCGAGCTGAGGAGACAGGGAGAATGAGAGAGCCATCAACAGAAATAGAAAACGGGGGAGCGGGGAGGTGGGTTTGGGGGGGAAAATGAGAAGCTCGGTTTTGGTCATATTTAATTTCAGGTGGCGTTGAGACATCCAGACAGCAATGTCAGACAAGCAGGCTGAAACTTTGGTTTGGATGCAAGGTGAGATATCAGGGGTAGAAAGGTAGATTTGGGAGTCATCAGCATAGAGATGGTAGGAAAAGCCATGGGATGAGATTAATGAACCAAGGGAAGAAGTGTAGATAGAAAAGAGGAGGGGACCAAGAACAGAACCCTGAGGTACGCCGACAGGCAGAGGGATAGAAGTAGAAGAGGATCCACCAGGGTGAACACTAAAGGTGCGGAGGGAGAGGTAGGAAGAGAACCAGGAAAGGACAGAGCCCTGGAATCCAAGTGAGGACAGGGTATCGTGAAGTATGCTGTGATCGACAGTGTCAAAAGCAGCGGAAAGATCAAGAAGAATGAGGATGGAATATTGACCTCTGGATTTAGCCAGTAATAGGTCATTGGAGACTTTAGTAAGCGCAGTTTCGGTTGAGTGGAGAGGGCGAAAACCAGATTGTAATGGGTCAAGAATAGCATGTGAGAAGAGAAAATCAAGGCAGCGGCGGTGAACAGCACGCTCAAGTAATTTGGAGAGAAAAGGAAGGAGGGAGATGGGTCGGTAATTAGAGGGACAAGTAGGGTCGAGTGAAGGCTTCTTAAGGAGAGGTGTGACCACAGCATGTTTAAAGGCAGCAGGGACAGTCGCAGTGGAAAGTGAGAGGTTGAGATTGTGACAGATAAAAGGAATAAGAGCAGGAGAGATGGCATTAAGAAGGTGGGTGGGAATGGGATCAGAGGAACAGGTGGTACATTTTGAGGAAGAAAGGAGAAGTGTAGTTTCCTCAATAGTAACTTCAGGAAAGGAGGAAAGGGAATGAGGGGAAGGAGAGAGAGGGGAATGGACTAGTGGAGGGAGAGGTGGTGAGGTAGAGAAAGCAAGGTTTATCTTTTGAACCTTGTTGTGAAAGAATTCAGCAAGGGTCTGAGGAGATAATGAAGGGGGAGTGAAGAAATATTTTTTCCAATTTATTTTAAATTTACTACTTTGTATGCCCCCTTGTCCTAGTATTTGTGGAAAGAGTAAACAAGCGATTCACGTCTACCCGTTCCACTCCACTCAGTATTTTATAGACCTCTATCATATTTCCCCTCAGCCTTCTCTTCTCCAAGCTGAAGAGTCCTAGCCACTTTAGCCTTTCCTTATAAGCTAGAGAAGTCATCACATCCCCTTTATCATTTTCATCACCCTTCTCTGTACCTTTTCTAATTCTGCTATATCTTTTTTTGAGATGCGGTGACCAGAATTGCACACAGTATTCAAGGTGCGGTTGCACCATGGAGTGATACAAAGGCATTATAACGTCCTCATTTTTGTTTTCCATGCCTTTCCTAATAATTCTTAACATGCTATTTGCTTTCTTAGCTGCTGCTGCACACTGAGCAGAGGGTTTCAACGTATCATCAACGATGACACCTAGATCCCTTTCCTGGTCAGTGACTCCTAATGTGGAACCTTGCATCACGTAGCTATAATTCGGATTCCTTTTCCCACATGCATCACTTTTCATTTGTGCACATTATGTGTCATCTGCCATCTGGATGTCTAGTCCCCCAGTCTTGTAAGGTCCTCTTGCAATTTTTCACAATCCTTTTGTGATTTAACAACTTTGAATAACTTTGTGTCGTCAGGAAATTTAATTACTTTACTAGTTATTCCCATCTCTAGATTATTTATAAATATGTTAAAAAGCAGTGGTCCCAGGTTAGACAGGCTTGCCTCTTGGGTTCTAGCTTGCATTGTACCCGGAGGGAAACTTACATAATGAGATATCCCATTTATTGATCTTAGCTGCAAAAATGAGCATAGCCAGAACTTTGAGATTGGAGGGGGACCCACTTGGGATACCTGGAAGACTGCTGTATGTGAAATTTCTAGAGACTTACAAGGGTGGGGTATACACACTCCCAGCTCTGGCAGATGGTAGCATAATTTTTTTTAGCAGAGGTGTGGTCCTATATAGTAGTCCAGTGGGATGTGTTGGGACATTTGTTTGGAGGGGGTTGGTGGGTCTCTGTTGGTGGAATATTCTCAAGTGAGGTTGACTGCACCCTAATTCTTCTTTAGTTTGTTCTGAATTTGGTTGCTGATATACTTATTCTTCCAAGATTCCAAACCTAGAATCACTATTTGTTCTTTTAGTTCTTGCTTTCTGTTTCAGGGAGGGCTTGGGGGGTATATGGAAAAAGTATGGCTTTTCTGGTGGGGGGAGTTATTATCTGTTTGTTATATTTGCCAGTGCAATATTTGTATTTAGCTGAAACAGACTTCAGTGTGTCTGGGGTGTTATTCTGTGAGCTTTTAGCTGTTTGTTTCCATGGGACTCTGTGCATCCTCTGTTTCTCTGTTCATTTTTGGTTTGTTTGCACAATAAAAATGACAAATGCACTGCTGCAATCCTCCACAGTTGATACTTAGAGGCCACCATCATACAGAAAAGAATGCCTGAACAAAAAGCTGTGTCTTTAGCAACTTCTTAAATTGCAACACATTGGAACATAAATGCAGGTAACCGGGTAAAGCATTCCACATCACAGACCCTGCTATCATGAACGCTGAAGCCCTTGTCACACAACAGAAAAAAGGAAGGTGGAGAGGGCCCAATGTCAAGAGATCAGTCACCACACTCAAGGGTAAGATGCTCCAGAAAAGTCTTTATTAGGACCCAACACGGTCCGTGTTTCGGCTATATCAGCCTTCCTCAGGGGTCTACAAAATTATAAACATATAAAAACACATATATAAAAAAGATATATTTAAAAAAAGATATATTTTCATAATCATAAACAACCATATATTTATATAATTCTAAAACAATTTCTGTTAAAACATCACAGATACAATTATAAAGAAGATTCAAGCAATTAAATTGTAAATAAAATTAAAATTGAACATAGATATATTAACAAAACAATATAAATTAACAGAGAAATACATTAATAATCGGTCTAATGCTCATTGAATATGTTGCATCGGATAATATTAAATAATTTTATAATTATATGACATCAAGGGAAAAAGAAGGAAAAAACCTACCAATCAATGGATATTCTGTGATATATTGATTGATGGAGCATTTACTGATCAATTAATAAAAGTCACATGAAACCTAAAATATGAATAAACAAGTTATAATTGTGTATATATAAAAATGTAAATATAAAAGTGCATCCACCACCAAATCCAGGGCCAGCTGCATTGCGGAATCAGACCTTAAACCTCTATTAGAAGAAAAGAGCTTAACAGCAGCCTGTAAATACCATGGTACCCTACCATACATAGATTGATGGCTAATTTTATTACTGTATTCTGAATCGTATAGGCATCCACCACCACCCTTGCAGCAGCATTCTGCACAATCTGCAGCACCTTAACCTTAGCACTTGATACACCTAAATAAAATTACAATAATCCACTTCCGATAGCACCATACTTTGCACAACACTACGAAAGTATGTTGGCCATTTCTGGTTTGGACATGGAAAAAGCTTTTGACAGCATTTCTTGGCAATACCTTTTTTTGGGTGCTGGGCCAAATTGGTTTGCGGGGGGCATTTGTGAACTGGGTTCTGGCTCTCTACACCCTTTCCCAGGCACAACTTCTCATCAATGGTAAGCTCACCACTCGATTTAACTTTCAAAGGGGGACGCGGCAGGGGTGCCCCTTGTCCCCCCTGCTCTTTCTGCTTGCCATTGATCGCCTAGCTATTACAATTCGACACATTGCTTAGCTGACAGTATTCTGGGGGGGGGGGGGTTGAAAACCTGCAGTAACCTCAGTGGAGTTCCTAGGGGGGGGCGGTCCGCCCCGGGTGCACGCCGCCGGGGAGGGTGCCGCGCGCGCCTTTCCTTTGTTGTTCGATGCTTCTTCTCTGCCCCGGAACAGGAAGTAACCTGTTCCGGGGCAGAGAAGAAGCATCAAACAACAAAGGAAAGGCGCACGCAGCACCCCCTCCCCCCGGCGGCGTGCACCCGGTGGGGGGGAGGGGGTTCCTTCGTGGGGGTGTCCTTTCGCCGGGGGGGGAGGGGGGTCTGCATGGCATTGGGGGGGCGCTGCACCCGGAGGGGGGGCACATCGGCGATCCACCCTGGGTGCCAGCCCCCCTAGGAACGCCACTGAGTAACCTTTTTGCTGATGATATCTTATTTTATTTGGCCCATTCCCCGAGCTATCTTAGGGTTGCCTTGGAGATCATCCAGGATTTTAATAAGATCTCTAGCCTACGGGTTAACTGTGACAAGTCCGAATTGCTTCCCCTTTCTGGAGGGACTGATGAACCTTGGTTCACCTCTTTAATGATACCCCCAGTAAAGAAACCCATGTACTACTTAGTGATCTATCTTAGTACTAGTCCCCTAGTGATGTATAAGTGTAATGTGTTGGACCCCTTGGATAAGATCAAGCAGCTCTGCTTATGCTGGAAGGACCTGACAATTTCTCTTTTAGGCAGAGTGGCCTGGTAAAAATGATATTTCTCAAAGAAACAGTAACAAAAAAAGTGATCCACAAATATGTGTTCAAAAAACCAAAGACAGGAAAATAGCAGATATCTATGCAAGAAAGGAAGGAAGGAAAAAAGCCTCAAAGAGCTCCAAACTCAAAAAGGTTATAGAGCTAAATGTGATCCTAAATGGATCTACTCTTCATCATTGGCTAAAAAAAACCTTCCAATTCTATTTAAATATATTCAATCTTTAAACAATATCATAAAGTATAAAAATTGGTAGTTTGCATAGAACTTATATCAGTCTTTCTTAATGCTGTACTTATCTTGACTGAAAAACAGCCGGTGTAGAGCTCTACCGGCGACTTCCTGAGCCAGTCTCTTTACTCCCGGGACCAACATTGGCCAGCATTTCGCTTAGCTTCTTCAGGGAGGAGTGGCCTAGTGGTTAGGGTGGTGGACTTTGGTCCTGGGGAACTGAGGAACTGAGTTTGATTCCCACTTCAGGCACAGGCAGCTCCTTGTGACTCTGGGCAAGTCACTTAACCCTCCATTGCCCCAGGTACAAATAAGTACCTGTATACAATATGTAAGCCGCATTGAGCCTGCCATGAGTGGGAAAGCGTGGGGTACAAATGTAACAAAAAAAAACAACTGGGCTGTCAAAAAAGAAAAGAAGAAAAGACTCAAATACTCCCTCTCCAAATGTGAACAAGGACTTAAATGCCTCTTACAGATTGCGGCAGCATAATTATTCACACTGCCTGCCGGCTTTCACAGATTTCCAAGATGGCCGCCTCTTATAAGCAGTGACATCAGATGCCATCAGAACAGTTCTCCAGTCAGCTGCTTAGAAAAAATGGCACCATTCAATATGGGAATTCAAGCCTGTAGGTTCCAAAGATTTGAGCATAAAAATCCATCTCTGCTCCTTCTGTAACAAGATCCTGCATCTATCCCCTCCAATGCATTGTGAACATTTGGACATTCTTTTGGAGATTTGTGATGTGTTACTTTACAAAGAATACAACCGCTATTACGGGGAGCGGATAGATGCAGGAACCTACAGGCTTGAATTCTCATATTGAATGATGCATTACTCAAAGTGTCCAAATCTCAACTGGGCAGACTGGATGGGCCGGTTTTGTTTCTATTTGCCATCATTAGTTGCTATGTATCATTTAATGTAGTTTTATAAAGAAGAAGGACAGGAAAGCCCAATTCAAATCTCACCACTGCTTCTTGTGATCTTGGGCAAGTCACTTAACCCTCCATTACCTGAGGTATAAACTTAGTAAAGTACATTAAGTTTGGGGCTCAATGCGTTTTAATGCAAAATTTTAACGAGCTGCAAGACCACACTAACACTGCATCAAGAAAAGGGCGTCCCAGTATATTATATTGCAAGTCATGCATTATTGTTCCCATGTACCTGCTGAGAGTAAATGTGGGACCACTTACTGCCTCCTATTTAGGAAGTGCTAAGTGTTCCAGCATTAATGTTGTGTTAGCATGCACCCCCTGATAGAAAAATCTTGAAAAATTCAGTAACGTGCGGCTTAACGTGTGGTAACAGGCAAACTACCACAAAACCTGTTAATGCAGCCATATAGTAGCCTGTTTCCGGGTTTTAGCTGCATGTTAAGTGATTAACACATTGTAGTAAAAGGGCCACCAAAATTATAAACCTTCCAGGAACAGGGAAGTACCTGTACCTGAATAAAACTCACCTTGAACTACTGAGAAAGATGTGAGCTAAATTCAAATTTTCAAATTCCCAAGGACAGTTCCAGGCCTTTGATGATGGTCTGGTCCCTGGCCAGGTGACAGGATATTTTGTTGCTGTTTTCTTCACAAACTTCCTGCTAGTGAAGGGTGTGTTGCAGTTTCTGAGGTGACTCCAGAATCTAAATATTCTTTGTTGTATCAGTGGGAATGGGGTGTCTGTTTGCATATCTCTTTCACACACACTTATATACCTATGTCTCTCATTGCCTGCATCGCAAATTCAGGAAACTGAATTGGCCTGATAATTTTGTACATGTATTCCCCAAACAATACATAAACCTGGTTAACATAAGAGGAGAAAATGCATTATAGAGATAATAACAGCAGGATAAATTTACAGGTACAGCAAGAACATTAACAAGGACAATTGCCAGTTCTAATGCTGGTTCATATGGTCTCTGTTTAGATTATATTTCTGTTCCAGTGGAATGATACATCTCATTTTCTTTTTCCCATAACTGTAGGGTGGCCAGGTAACTGGGTTTCTGTCAGACAGTCCTGCCTCTCCCCTCTCCCTCTTCCCACCCCCACCCCCTAGCAAAGGACAGGAAGGCAGTGATACTGGGTTGCTCTGGCTGGGAAATGTGGGGAGTAAGGAGGGAAGCAGCCAAAGAGATCTGGAGCCATGTCCTCAGCATCTCTACAGGAGCTGGCCCTGATATTTCACAATATATATCTAGTGGGGCTTTAAACTCAATTTGCTGGGGATGGGAGAGAAAAGCCTCAAAGTCATTAATAACCATCAGGAAGGTAAGACATTAAGTGCCTTTATAGAAAACAGAAAAAAATAGTAACATCTGGAGAGCCTTGTATACCAATGCTCGTAGTATGGGATGTAACTTTCTAGATCTAGAGGCTGCAATGATAGAAGCTGACTTGGATTTAGTGGTGATCATGGAGACGTGGTTCGCAGAGAACTATGACTGGAATATAGTTATACCTGGCTATAATCTATTCAGGAAAGACAAGGTAGGAAAAAAAGGTGGAGGTGGGGCATTATATGTTAGGAATAATATTAAAGTGACAGAACTGTAGGACATATTGGGTAAGGAAGAAGTGCTGTAAGTCAAACTGGTAAGAGGAAAAGGATTATTTATTTATTTATTTATTATTGCATTTGCACCCCGCGCTTTCCCACTCAAATCAGGTTCAATGCGGCATACATAATAATATGTATTACAGAGTATTGATAGAGAAAAAAATAGGTTAATTATAGCAGAATAATAAAAGAGATATGGAAAGGTGAAGGGAGTAGGAGAGGTATGAGCAAAGGGTAGATGAGCATAGGAGGAGGGGTAGAGGGGGCGGGAGGGGGATGGGAGAAGGGAAAGTATAGGGAAATTAGATGGGAGATGTAGTCTGAGTCGTCGTCATTGTCTTCTGGATATGTGTTGGGTAGGAGGGATCCTAGGATTAGATTGGTTCATTTGGGTAGGCTTGCATTTACATTGGTGTAATATCAACTTCACAGTCAGAAGAAATGGACAGACACTTAATTGAAGACATCCATAAGATAGCTAGGAAAGGAGAAGTACTACTGATAGGTGATTTTAATATGCAGGACGTCAACTGGTGTGTCCTTGCTTCAGGATCATATAGAAGCAAAGGGATCTTGGATTCTCTACAGGAAGAATTGTTTCAGCAGCGGGTAACGGAACCAACGAGGGATGGAGCTATTCTAGATCTGGTGCTTACAAACAAGGAAAATGTTTCTGATGTTACAGTAGGAGATTATTTGGCATCTAGTGATCACCGAATGGTGTGGTTCAATATTAAAACAAAGGAGGAGAGGGCTTACTCATGATTGAAGGTCCTAGATTTCAAAAAAACTAACTTTGCCAAGATGGGGGAATTTCTCAAGGAAAAGTTGGTTGGATGGGAGCAGCTGAAAGAAGTAGAGCAGCAGTGGGTAAAACTGAAAGGAGTTATTTTAAAGACAATGAACCTTTATGTTAGAAAATTACATAAAAGTAAGATGAAAAGAAGGCCGCTCTGGTTCTCAAACGTAGTAGCTGAAAAGGTAAGGGAAAGAAGGTTAGCCTTCTCACATTACAAGATAACTCAGAAAGATGGAGACAGACAAAAGTACCTGGAAAAGCTAAGTGAAGCTGGAAAAGTTGTTAGGAAAGCAAAGAGGCAAATGGAAGGAAAGATAGCCGATATGGTAAAATTGGGGACAACATATTTTTCAGATAAGTAAGTGCCAGGAGGAAGTGCCATAATAGTATTGTGAGGCTCAAAGCTGAGGGGGAGGAATATGTAGAAGCTGATAAGGGTAAAGCTGAACTGCTTAATAATTATTTCTGTTCAAGGATAAAAGGCCAGAGGAAGGACCATAGAAAACAAATGGGGATGGATGGTAGACCGGGACCAATTCACAGAAGACTGTGTTCATGAGGAGCTAGCTAAACTAAAAGTAGATAAAGCGATGGGGCCCGATCAGGTTTACCATATTTTGTC
This sequence comes from Microcaecilia unicolor, assembly GCF_901765095.1. NCBI lineage: Eukaryota > Metazoa > Chordata > Amphibia > Gymnophiona > Siphonopidae > Microcaecilia > Microcaecilia unicolor. The sequence goes on along the minus strand of NC_044038.1, from coordinate 201,254,021 downwards.
CCCCAAAAAGGAGGACACATGCCCCGGCCCCTTTCAAACCCCACCCTGCCCCCTTTCACACCCTCGCTCCACCCCCTGCCACATTTCCCCTCCTCCCTGTCACATACCCCATCGCCCCCCCTCCCCGTCACTCCCCTCCTCTTACCTTACTACTGCCCTGGTAGTCTAGTGACCCCTTCGGGGCAGGAAAGAGCCCCCTCTTTCCTGCCCGGAGCGCTGCCCTGCATGCATCCTTCCTGTTGGTGATCTCGGTGCCGATTCAAAATGGCCACCGAGAGTTGAAGTCTCATGAGGTCACTTCAACTCTCGGCGGCCATTTTGAATCGGCGCCGAGGATCACCAACAGGAAGGATGCATGCAGGGCAGTGCTCCGGGCAGGAAAGAGGGGGCTCTTTCCTGCCCCGAAGGCGGAAGAGGTCACTAGAGCACCAGGGCACTAGTAAGTAAGGGGAGGGGAGGCTAGCAATCTGCCCATTTGTCCGGATTTCTGGACAAACGGCCAGGCTGGTGGGCGGGCCGTCCGCCCACCAGCCTGCCCGTTGTCCAGAAATCCGGACAAATGGGCAGATTGGCAAAACCCGCCTGGTTGCCCGGACATGCCCTCAAAAAGAGGACATGTCCGGGTAAATCCGGACATATGGTAACCCTAGGCCCGATGGGATACATCCGAGAGTGCTCAAGGAACTCTGAGAGGTTCTGGCAGCTCTGTTGTCTGACCTCTTCAATGCTTCCTTGGAGGCTGGAGTGGTTCCGGAGGATTGGAGAAGGGTGAACGTGGTCCCTCTGCACAAAAGCAGAAGTAAGGAGGAGGTTGGGAATTACAGACCTGTCAGTCTGACCTCATCAGTGAGCAAACTAATGGAAACACCCTGGAGGGTGTGGTTGGCATGAGGAAGGATCTAGCAAAAGTTGAAGAATGGTCCAATAACTGGCAACTAAGATTTAATGCTAAGAAATGCAAGGTCATGTACTTGGGTTACAAGAATCCAAGGGAACGGTATAACGTAGGGGGTGAAATGCTTCTGTGTATGGAAGAAGATCAAGACTTGGAAGTGATTGTGTCTGATGACCTTAAAGTGGCCAAACAGGTTGAAAGGGCGATAGTCAAAGCCAGAAGGATGCATGGGTGTATAAGAAGAGGGATGACCAGCAGGAAAAAAAGAGGTCATAGTGCCCTTATATAAGTCTCTGGTGAAGTCCCATTTAGAGTACTGGGTGCAATTCTGGAGGCTGCTCCTACAGAAAGATATAAACAGGATGGAGTTGGTCCAAAGGGTGGCTACAAAATTGGTAAGCGGTCTCTGTCATAAAACATATAAGGACAGACTTATGAACCTTAACATGTATACACTGGAAGAGAGGCGGAGAGAGGGGATATGATAGAGACGTTTAAATACCTCAGTGGCATTAATGTACAGGAGGAGAGCTTTTTTCAAATGAAGGAAAACACTGGAATGAGAGGTCATATGATGAAGTTAAGGGGAAATAGGCTTAGGAGGAATCTAAGAAAATACTGTTTCACAGAAATAGTGGTGGACACATGGAATGGCCTCCCAGTGGAGGTGGTGGAAAGAAAGACTATGTCAGAGTTTTAAAAAGTATGGGACAGGCACATGGGATTCCTTAGAAAAAGGAGGAGTTAGTGGTTACTGAGGATGGGCCGACTGGATGGGCCATTTGGCCCTTTTCTGCCGTCGTGTTTCTATGTTTTTGTCCTCCCTGCTAGCTGCACCATACATTTTATTTATTTGTTACATTTGTACCCTACATTTTCCCACCTATTTGCAGGCTCAGTGTGGCTTACATAGTACCGTAGCATAGGAGCCAACTTTTCAAAATTATTGGGGGTGCTAAGCCCAATGAAAATAACCCCTCCCTGGACACATACAAGGAATTTTCTCAATATTGGGGGTGCTCAAGCACCCACAGCACCCACAGAGTCAGCTCCAATGCCGTAAAGGCGTTCGCCAAATCCGGTGGAGAACAAATACAAGGTTATATTGTGGTTGGATAAGGTCGATGTGTTTCAGACACCGTGAAGGTCCAAGGGAGGGAAGGTTGTATATTGTACATGTACTTCCATGTTAACCCTCTGGGGAAGGTGGGCCTGGTTTGTCTACCTCCTATGCTGCTCAGTTATGTAATATCCTTTGGGTTTATTGGGCAATGGTTTACATCACACCTCTGTCAAACTCCACATACAACTGTCTTTTATTTTGTTTTGCTTTATTAAATATAGGAAGTACTACATCACATTTTTTCATAAATAAATAAATTGTAGCACATATGTCATTGACTAACTCTATATACAAATTGTCAATAAAGTTTCTTGAGTTCAGTTGGGCCAGCCACATATATAGCACAGCCTCCGGGGTCCACAGCCTGCCACAGGGACCAGAAGGGAAGATTTATCTCCTCTTTCAACTCAAAGAACCTTTATCAGTATATCAGCTTGGTCAAGGACATAAGGAAGCCACTGCCAGCGTGTGGGGGAGGGGGAGTGCATGTTTATGAAGAGAGATGCCCTTTAGTTTCCTTAGCAGATTTCTTAGGCAGCTGTTCCATGAGTGGAGTGCTTCAATTGGCTACGGTTCACTATTGACAGTCCAGTTAGCGTTTTCCTGTGAATGGAAAGACAGTTGTAATTGGCCCGTTCATTCGCGGGTTCTACAAAGCAAGGGATTCCATTGGTGCTTTCTGTCTCCTAGCAACTTGCTGAAGCTGCCTGAGGAGGAAGGGAGGCTGTGCAGAGTGCTTTGTTCTCAGCAGCAGTTGGTGGAAGAACCTCTGTAGCAGGAGATAATTCTGTAACCAGGTTTAAACTTTTTTCTCATTTTCAGTGATCATAGCACTGGCAGGCCTCTATTAGTGGAGTAAGAATCATAAGGCATGTGGAAGGTAATTGTATAACAGGAAGCCTATGTGTGAAGGCCATATAGGCGCCTATGTTGTGAAGATACACTTATGAGTCTTTATAAAACCGCCCCACTGAAGCAACAGAAAATGCGTCTATAATGAACTAGCTAGGGAGCTGGTGTAAATGAACACATATACAATACTTTTGACCATGCATATATTAAAAAGAATACATGTAAATAGCATCTGCGCTTGGTGTGTGTGTGTGTAAAATTCACCCTCAAACACCAAAGTCACATGCAAGTATGCTTGTTCTTGTCATTATACATACTTTTGGGGGGATTTGGATTTTGCTTACACCAAGGTGAGTTATATTCAGGTACATTGGGTATTTCCCTGTCCCTGGAGGGCTCACAATCTAATTTTGGGCCCCTTTTACCAAGCGGCGGTAAGCCCAATGCGGGCTTACTGCTTGCTAAACAGGAATTACAGCCAGGCTATCGCAGCATGGTTTTTAGTTTCCATTTTCATTAGCTGTGGTCCATGTAAAGGGTCATGGATTTGATATACTGCCTTTCAGTGATACAACCAAAGTAGTTTATATTTATTATATACAGTTAGGTGGGAAAATATGGGATACAAATGCAACAAATAAATTATATATGGGCTATTTTGCTTGGAGGTAAAATATGGTCTTTCATTATTTAAATTATTATATTCTGGCGTGGATACTGTGGATTTAGCAGAGGGATGCAAACTTCAAGCTCTGACAATTCCCAGTGGCCCTCACTGGTTCACATTCACACAACCAAACTTCGGCTGAAAACAGGTGATGAGTTTTTGGCTGCACTTTTGGTTTTGACTGAAACACATCAGACAGTTTTGGTGGCGGTTTTGGTCAAAACTGAAAAAAAAATCAGTTTTGGTTGGCTTCTAATTGGCAGAGAGTCTGGAAATCCATTGTAATCAGGCAAAAGAAAGTATCTGCTGCTGGGAAGCCAAGGATTACCAGTACTCATATTGCCAGTGGCTTTGATACGTGGAAGTTAGTTAAATTGTCCATATATAAGCTGATAACTCTGAAGTCAACAGTTACAGACTCTTGCACTTTTCTGCTCACACTGTTCTACCTTAATGCTTTTTCATATTTCTGTGAGTTAATGTAGCGTCTTCACAACCTAACAACTTGGAATCTCTTATCTTGAAAATCTGTCAGGAGACCCTCAGCTACAAAAAGGCTTTTTAAATACTTTAACAAATGTAATAACTAGTGTATTTATGAGGTTTGCTGTACAGAGGCTGCTTATTTTTTATTTATTTATTTGTTTTGCAGAGCAAAATGGTTTTGAATATCTTCATCTTTTTTTTCTGAATATTATTTGGAATCGATGGTGTGCTGTGAAACAATCCCAGTACCTGATCAGCTTTTGAGAAGATCTTGAGAGAGAAGGAAAGAAAAGAAAAAGCGAGCCACCCCTGTAGGTGTCTGTTGGTGGAAATGCCTCAAACTTTATCAGTAGAAGACTCCTTTAATTTCAAGCAGGAGCTTCTCTGTTACAACACATCTTCTCTCAGTGCTGATGAGTTTGATTTGGACACGTCTGGCTCACTGTGTAATGGGGCTTTGCATTCAAAGTCTTCTAGCTCATCCGAATCTTACAGCGAGCTTCTCTGTAACGGAAAATCTGTCACAAAAGTGCAGTATGATGAGGGGGACACTTGTGAAATTAAATTTGTACCATCACCATCTGAGGAGGAGAATTTATGTGGTTGGGGACCATTTACACCACTTTGGGTACAGTTTTTCAATACACCCAAAGGTGTTCTTTTTTTCCTTTCCATCCTATCTTTTCTGCAGGGTTTGATAGTAAATGGATTCATTAACACAGTGATCACCTCAATAGAGCGTCGCTTCGACCTACGTAGCAGCCACAGCGGGCTGATTGCAAGTTCTTATGATATAGCAGCATGTATCTGTTTGACATTTGTGAGTTACTGTGGGGGCAATGGGCACAAACCTCACTGGCTCGGCTGGGGTGCCCTGATTATGGGCATTGGCTCTCTAGTGTTTGCATTGCCCCATTTTGCCACTAGCATTTATGAAGTGAATTTTTCCGAAAAGATGGGTATGTGTTACTCCAACAGTACAGAGAAGTGTTCAGAAAGTGCCTCAAGTCTCTCCAAACACAGATTTGTCTTCATGCTGGGGCAGTTTCTTCATGGGATTGGAGCCACCCCACTTTACACCCTGGGGGTGACTTATTTGGATGAAAATGTCAAGTCAAACTATTCTCCTGTGTATGTTGGTGAGTAAAGTAGTCTTACTGGGGAAAGTTTCTCTACTTTGAATCTGGTCAGGTATGGAAAGCAAATGTATTCTTTATTGGTGTTATCTCAGGAGCGATGGACTTACACATGGGTCGTGGTAAATTGCAGGTGAATTAAAAACGGAAGAATTTCCAAGTTTCTAGTCATGATCTATAGGTCTTCCCTTGTTATTTTCACAAATTTGAATTTCCAGATTGTGAATTAACTATTTAATTGCATAGCCTACAGGGATTTTGCAGACTGTCTCCAAATAAGTGAGAAAGAGTCTAAAGACACTTTCCTTGTTGTTTTCCTCCTTTCAGCAACCCAAACTATTTTCTATATAGCAAAAGAGAATTAGCTTGCTTCTCATCTTGTACAATATCTGTAATAATCTTTTAGGGGGTCTTTTACTAAAGCTTAGCTTGAGTTATCTGCAGCAGGGCCCATTTTATTCTTATGGACCCTGCTGCAGATAACTTGAGCTAAGCTTTAGTAAAAGACCCCCTTAAAATATAACTGTACGAGGGTAAAGGCAAAGTGATAATGTGTACTCTTGTTTAGAACATTAAGACCCAAATTTAAGGATCAGGGAAATTTTAGGGTGTAAAATCTCTCTACAGATTTGTAAAATAGAGAGCTATATTTGTTTTTGAAACAAGCTAAACAATGGTGAAAAATTTTGGGTGGGTGTTTTTCTAGATTATTTGGTCCACACCTTTCTTGATACTTCTGTATTATGTTTTAGATTTTATTTTAAGATATATGCTATTTTGTGAGATGATTTATTTGGGTTAATTTTTATATTGACTATATTGGGGGATTCTTTTTATTTCTATTGTTACTCACTTCAAAAATGATTAAAGAGATGATTAATTAAATGTTATCAATAATAAAATGCAAATATAGCCCTGCTTGTCAGTTTGGACATGAGAACATAAAGAACATAAGCACTGGCATATTAGGACAGACTGAAGGTCCATCAAGCCCAATATCCTGTATCCAACAGTGGCCATTCCAGGTCACAAGTACCTGGCAAGATCCCGAAACAGTACAATACATTTTATGCTGCTTATCCTAGAAATAAATAATCGATTTTCCCAACTCCATTTTAATAATGGCTTATGGACTTTTCTTTCAGGAAGATATATCTAAACCTTTTCTAAACCCCGCTAAGCTAACTGCATTTACCGCATTCTTTGCAATTAATTCCAGAGTTTAATGACATGTTGAGTGAAGAAATATTTTCTCTGATTTATTTTAAATTTACTTCTTTGTAGCTTCATTGTGTGCCCCCTAGTCCTAGTATTTTTGGAAAGATTAAACGAGTGATTCACGTCTACCCATTCCACTCCACTCAGTATTTTATATACCTCTGTCATATCTCCCCTCAGCCATTTTTTCTCCAAGTTGAAGAGCCCTAGCCGCTTCAGCCTTTCCTTATAGGGAAGTCATCCCATCCCCTTTATCATTTTTTGTCGCTTTTCTCTGTACCTTTTCTAATTCCACTATATCTTTTTTGAGATGCAGTGACTAGAATTGCACACAGTATTCAAGGTGTGGTCACACCATGGAGAGATATAAAGGCATTATAATGTCCTCGATTTTATTTTCCATTCCTTTCCTAATTATACCTAACATTCTATTTGCTTTCTTCGCCGCCGCTGCACACTGAGCAGAGGGTTTCAATGTATCGTAGATCCTTATCCTGGTCGGTGACTCCTAATGTGGAACCTTGCATCATATAGCAATAGTTCGGGTTCCTTTTTTCCCACATGCATCACTTTGCACTTGCTAACATTAAACATCATCTGCCATTTGGATGCCCAGTCTCCCAGTCTCATAAGGTCCTCTAGCAATTTTTCACAATCCTCTTGAGATTTAACAACTTTGAATAACTTTGTATTGTCAGCAAATTTAATTACCTTACTAGTTATTCCCATATCTAGATCATTTATAAATATGTTAAAAAGCAGCGGTCCCAACACAGACCCCTGCAGAACACCACTATCAACCCTTCTCCATTGAGAATACTAACCATTTAACCCTATTCTCTGTTTTCTATCTTTTAACAAGTTTTTAATCCACAATAGAACACTACCTTCAATCCCAAGACTTTCCAATTTCCTCTGGAGTCTTTCATGAGGTACTTTGTCAAATGCATTTTGAAAATCCAGATACATAATATCGACTGGCTCACCTTTATCCACATGCTTGTTCACCCCTTAAAGAAATGTAGTAGGTTGGTGAGGCAAGATTTCCCTTCACTAAATCCATGTTGGTTTTGAGGGGCATTTTCGAACGGGAACGCCCATCGCTAAGGGCGCCCATCTCCGAGGATGGCATGGCGAAGTGGCGGGGCCAACTGTATTTTCAAAAGCGATGGGCGTCCATCTTTCGTTTCGAAAATACGGTTGGGGGCGCCCCAATCTCGACCTAAATGCTGAGATCGCCGGATTTAGAGATGGGCGCCCTCGGTTTTCCCCCATAATGGAAACTGATGGTGCCCATCTCAAAAACGAACCAAACCAAGGCATTTGGTCATGGGAGGGGCCAGGATTCGTAGTGCAATGGTCCCCTTCACATGCCAGGGCACCAACCGGGCACCCTAGAGGGCACTACAGTGGACTTGGCAAATTGCTCCCAGGTGCATAGCTCCCTTACCTTGGGTGCTGGGCCCCCCAAAACCCACTCCCCACAACTATACACCACTACCATAGCCCTAAGGGGTGAAGGGGACACCCACATGTGGGTACAGTGGGTTTCTGGTGGGTTTTGAAGGGCTCACATTTTCCACCACAAGTGTAACAGGTAGGGGGGGATGGGCCTGGGTCCACCTGCCTGAGGTATACTGCACCCACTAAACCTGCTCCAGGGACCTGCATACACTGCTGTCATGGACTGGAGTATTACATTTGAGGCTGGCATAGAGGCTGGCAAAAAAAGTTCTTAAAGTTATTTTTTTGAGGGTGGGAGGGGGTTAGTGACCACTGGGGGAGTCAGGGGAGGTCATCCCCGATTCCCTCCGGTGGTCATCTGGGCAGTTCGGGCACTTTTTTGTGACTTCGACCTAAAAAAAAAGGGACCAAAAAAAGTGGACCAAATTCTTGCCAGGGATGCCCATTTTTTCTATTATCGGCCGCAGCCAGCCATCTCTTAACCACGCCCCGGCACACCCCTGTCCCACCTTCGCTACCCTTCCGACACGCCCCCAGGAACTTCGGCCGTCCCGGCAATGGAAAGCAGTTGGGGACGCCCAAAATCGGCTTTTGATTAAGCCGATTCTGGCGCCACTGAGAGAAGGACACCCTTCTCCGGATTTGTGTCGAAAGATGGGCGCCCTTCTCTTTTGAAAATGAGCTGGTTTGTCTCATTAATCCATGTTTATGTATATGCTCTGCAAATTTGTTCTTTATAAAGATCTATACCATTTTGCCTGGCACAAAGCTCAGGCTTACTGGTCTGTAATTTCCCGGATCACCTCTGAAACCCTTTAAAAATATCGGCGTTACATTGGCCAACCTCCAATCTTCCGGTACCATGCTTGATTTTAAGATAAATTACATATTACTAGCAACAGTTCTGCAATTTAATTTTAATTTTATCAATACTCTGGGATATATACCATCGAGTCCTCTTCAGTTTGTCAAATTCCCCATTACGTCTTTGAGGTTTACAGAATACAAATGCAGGTATTCTATAATATTGCACCTAATTTCTGGGAACACTCCAACCCTCCATGGCCATAGCCCTTTTTAACTGTGCGCTATGAAATTTAGGTGCGCATGTTACAGAATAGGGTGTAAGGCAGTTCTGTGCCTAAGTACTGCCAATTAATTGCTTGTTAATGCCAATAATTGTTATTAATTAGCTAATTAGTTTGTGCATGGATCTGTGATCTGTGCCCCAAATTGTGCACCTGACTTTAGGGAAAATTACCCCTACCTCAGAGTAGATGTAACACTGTGTGGGAGCTTTTGGAGAGGCTACTTCATAAAGGGATATAGGGGCATATCATATCAATATATATAAAAGGCGAGTGTCGTACTCACTCGCAAATGCACAGTAGAGACCTTCTCTGCCCCCTCCCCTCGCGTCAATACGTGATGACGGGGGCCGGAACAGAGAGGGTCTGTACTGCGCATTTCTGAGGGAGGTACACCGCCGTCTAATGCTCCCCCCACTCGAGTCGCCACTGCCACCCACCCTCTACCCGGTCGGGCCCTCGCTCCACTATTGAAACAGCGAGGGTCCAGGAACGCAGCACTGAGCTCTGCTGAGCTGCCGACGTCAACCTTCCTTCTTCTTCTCTGCCTCTGTCCCGCCCTCGACGACGTTACGTCACACGAGGACGGGACAGGCAGAGAAGAAGAAGGAACTTGGAAGGCCGACGTCGGCAGCTCAGCAGAGCTCAGTGCTGCGTTCCCGGACCCTCGCTGTTTCAATAGCGGAGCGAGGGCCCGGCCGGGTGGAAGGTGGATGGTGACGGCTCGGGGGGGGGGGGGGTGCGAATTCGGAGGGGGAGGGGCAGCGGCGAACTCGGCGGCGGGGGCGGGCCTTTCAACCCCCCCTTCCTATAATAGCCCGTTTTTACGGGCTCAAAGGCTAGTAGCCTTAATAAAACAGCTGCCATGTATATGCCAATGCGCCTTTCCTACCTAAGTGCCTGGTTATAAAATAACCCTCCCTGTGCTCTACGCAGAACCAAATATTTAGACGTCAATAGAACTCCTAAGCTTCATGATTACAGCATCCCTCAGCTATATCAATAGGTGACTAACTGGGAATCTTTGACTGGCCTTATATTTTCGTATGCAGCCAGAAAAGAATCCTACGATCATATCTCCTGGATATTTACTTTTACGATTAATGTTTTGCAGGACAGTGGCCTTAGCCAATTTTGTCCTTGGCTTATTTTCATATCATCTTACATTAGAGACGTTAATGATGTCGTTAGATGTTCAAGTAGAGAACAGAGAAATTTTAGGACAAATTAGAATAAGAAGTGTAAAGCAACAGTTGATGTGATCTGAAGGAAGTTTTCTTCTAATTGATGTGATGATGCACTGCACCCTTTCCAAAATTCTTTTTGTCTTCAGGTATCTTCTACACTGCTGCAATCATTGGACCTGCGGTTGGATACTTGGCTGGAGGAAGATTTCTAAAAACTTTTACAGAAATCAGTGTTCAGTAAGTTAACATCTGCATATATTTTGCAGAACTATCATAAACCAATTGGAATATATATGGGAAAAGTGGTTTAAGAATCATTCTGTATTCAGTATTTCATGCAATCCACTTATCTTTTCAAACCCACTCAGCCATTCCAGTTCAGCTTCAGTGAATATGATATTCTTCTTGTACATATTTACACAGTCTAAGGAACCACTGTGTTAACACATGTGCTAACACCTTCCATTAAAGCACGTTAATGCAGTGCAGTGGCGTAGCCAAGGGTGGGCTTGGGTGGGCCCAGGCCCACCCAGTAGCAGCACACCTATGATGTGGCTTGCAGGGATTCCCAAGTCCCACCAGTTGAAAACTCCCAACAACTGTCCCTCCTGCATACCTTGTAAATAGCAGCTCTTCACCTGCAGCGAGCAGCAGCTGATACATACTACTCACACCAGCCACACAGCCTTCCCTCTGACGTATTCCTGCCTATGCGGAAACAGGAAGTTGTGTCAGTGGAAGGCTGTGGGGCCAACATGAGTGTATTAGTTGCTGTTCACTGCCGGTGAAAATCTGCTATTTAAAAGATATGCGGGAGAGGGGGGATGTTTTGAGAGACCATATAGCATGCAGGTGAGAGAAGACCAAATCACCTGTGGGATGGGGCAGGATTCTTCTGCCCACCCATCTTGGGCCCAGGCCCACCCAAAATTGGGTGTCTGGCTATGCCCTTGATGCAGTGTTCATGTAAATGAAGCAGATAGTAAAGAATTTATCTCAAAAATTTAACTATACCTGCCCAAGGGTATAACATTATTGTACCTGCACATGTACTTTTTCACAACTCTAATGGGTAAGAAGCTGTTTTGAATGGCTGTGGATTTCATTACATCATGAACAACATGTTAAACCTCTCATGTTAAGGCATTTAGTTTAAAAGCTCTATTCACATTTTAGATATGTGTAAACCAGCATTTAGACATGTATATGATCTAGAAGTGTAATGACTCCTGCTGGTACCTTGTGAGTTCTTTTGTATTTTCAGGTGACAAATGTGCATAGACTACAGATTCACACACACTCACTCAGGAAATAGGATACAGTAAATACCTTTAATATGTTGCCTTCAGAATAATCAGCTCACACAGAGTCTGGTTACAGACAGATGGTATTCATGGCAGTTTCTAACCTCCCATGCATGGAGAGGGGGCATGAAGGGTCTGGCCTGCAGAGACTTGTGGCTGTATCTCCACAGTGCACAGATATGGAATATTACTACTACTACTACTACTAATAATAATAATAATCATTTCTATAGCACTACTAGACATATGCAGTGCTGTAAACATTATATTCAGATACTTTCTCTGTCCCTAGGGGGCTCACAATCTAAGTTTTTTGTACCTGGGGCAATGGAGGGTTAAGTGCCCAAAGTCACAAGGAGCTGCAGTGGGGATTGCCCCCAGGTCACCATGATCAAAACCCACTGCACTAACCATTTGGCTACTCCTCCAGACCGAAAAGCCAAAGAAAAGAAAAAAGTCCAAAAGAAGTTTCCCCTAAAACATACCAGTGCATAGTACAGTTATACTCTTACTTTGCCCAGCCCAAAAGAGGGCAGAGCTGGTCAGGGCAACCAATCAAATATGTACATGTGAACAGAGCCTGGCCAGGGTAACATGCAAGTACAGAAAAAAAGGGAATGTTTCTCTCCCTCAGTTACAAACTCATAAGGGGTGGGGGTGAAGATCTCTGACCATGGCAGGGGGATACAGAGACAAAGCAGATGTCAAATAAGAGGCCAAAGGTAAGTCCTCTGGAAAGGCCAGTTCACAGCCTATGTGGGCCCTATTTCCACTGACAAAAGCAGGTTTGTTCCATTCTGCATCAGTATGTTACATGCACATCTAAATCCCAATTTTAGAAAGCCGGAATATTCATATTTAAAACTCAAAATATGCGTATGGCAGGGGGTGGGTTCTGAGTGTTTTTTGGATGGGACTATGATAACCGGTTGTCTCTCTGAATATTTGAGTGACACAGCATCAAACCGGCTTAGTTTATTGGTTAAAATAGACGGTTAAGTTGCCACGGTCAAAAATGAAACAGGATATTCAATGCCAGTCACTGGATATGGCCTGACATTGAATATTGGGTCTGACTTTTGGCATCAGGCAGTCACTATGCAGCCTGATGCTGGCTGAATATTTACAGGAAGTAATACCTGTACTTGAATGTACCCTACAGTGACTTCTTATGTGGACAGGAGAGTAATAGTAATGATGATCTATTAATCGTGGTTAAGGTTGCCAGGGACTCAGGGAAGGAGTGATCTTTAATCCCTCTTCCTGTGGAATTTAATCTGTGGAAGGTGTTGACCAAACTGTAAAGGAAAGATACCTCAGAGGCAAGATCCAGTGCAGAATATAAAAGCAATTGTTAAACAATCTTGCTCAGTTATTGCAGTATAGATGTTAGCAGACAAGGACCACCTGGTACACTTATGCTGCCCTTTGTATCTGCATACTGTGAATGCAAGGTCATTGTTTCTTTTCTTTTTTTTTTCCTATAGCACTGATCTTTCTCCTGAAAACCCGCTATGGGTCGGAGCTTGGTGGATAGGGTTCCTGGGAGCTGGAGCAGCATCAGTTCTCATCTCTTTTCCCATCTTAGGTTACCCTCGAACATTGCCAGGTACATTCTTCTATGTGAATATCATGTGTAAAGCAGTAACCAGTTCATTGTATTCATCTGTTCTTCACTTTACCATTCTGTAAGCCTTATTTTATAAAAGGCTTTTATGCATAAACTAGTGACGTCACACTATTTTTTTACTTTTTTTTTTTCAACTTTATTTGTAGCTCAGGGCAAGTTACTTTCAGATACAGTAGGTATCTCTATGTCCTCAAAGGAATTACAAGCTAATGAGTCAATATTCAACAGTGACAGTCAGTGTATTAATTAAACGCCAGCCATTGGAACTGAAATAACCCCACCCTTTTAGTTGTTTTAACTTTATCTGGCTAGATATCTGGTTAGAAGACAGTGTTCACCCACAGACCATCCTGGCACTGACTGGGTAAAGTCTCTGAATATCCCAGTCAGTGATATTTATCCAGGTCCCTAAATGTATGAGAGTCATTTTTTAGTTTATGTTTATTACGTTTATATTATGTAATAAAGATAAATGTAATGTTTTAGTGCAGTATTTATTTATTTATTTTTGACATTTATATCCCACATTATCCCAAACAAGTTTGAAGGTCAATGTGGCTAACAATAAACATTTGCAAAAAGCACAATACAATTATTATTAGCATACATAGTAATAATACAATGCACAAACTTCACTACTATTGAATAACAAGAGCAGGGTTCCAAGCATGCCCGAGAGCTAACAATTACAAGTTTGAGTAAGGGATTTACTGAATAAAAATGCTTTCAACAGCTTACGAAACAGGTACGGTAACATATCTTAATGGATTAGGCAGAGAATTCCATAGCTTCGTACCTTGATAGGTAAAGCCTGCAGTATGAATAGATTTATAGTGAAGCTTCTTATGACTTGGGTAATGAAGGATGAGATAGTTCCTAGATGTAGGAAAAACATTTCATAAAGACAGTTCTATAGGGTTTTGCATGCAGCAAGGTAATAAACCATATAAAATCTGATAAACAAGTACACAGAGTTTAAAGGTAATCTGAGAATTTATTGGAAGCCAATGTAATTGAGCCAGGAGAGGTGTTGCCTTGGTATAACAAGGAATTCGACAAACAAGATGGGCAGCAGTGTTCTGCACTGATTGAAGTTTCTTGAGTAAAGAGTATTTTAAACCTGAGTAAACAACATTACACTAGCCAAACTTAGAGAGTACTAGTGTTTGGACCAAATAATGGAAGATTGAATTCGGAAAGAAGGGTCTCAATCGCTTCAGCCTCCACAATCTATTCAAGACACTGGATATTACTACTACTATTTAACATTTCTAAAGCGCTACCAGGGTTGCGCAGCACTGTACAATTAACAAAGAAGGACAACCTGAGGTTCAAGTGATAGATACTGGTCAATAGTTATACCTAGGATTTTCATAGTAGTAACTAACGGGTAAGTCATGTTATCTATAGTGAAGTTCCTCATAGCCATATGGTGATAGGGATTAATCAGGATTAGGAACTTGGTTTTGTTTTTCTTTAGATTTAATTTGAAATCAGCAGTCCAGGATACCATCAGATCCAAACTGGACTTGATAATAGGCAGGATTTCAACTATATTGTCTGTAAATGGAATGTAAATGTTAACTTCTGTTATATCCCAAGGATCAGTCCAGACAAATGGGTTGTGACCATCTGCCAGCAGGTGGAGATAGAGAACTGTAATGAGTTGTGCCTGCACTTAGCAACCAAGCCAGTATTCTCTATCTCCAGCAGGCAGGATAGCAGCTCCTGTGTGCTGTGGTGACTTCTGTGTGGCCTCCTGTCTTGCTTGCAGGTTCAATTGAATTTGGGGTTCAGAATATCCTGTTCCTCAGGTATAAACTTAGTGGTCTAGGTCCCTCCCTGCTTCCCCGTTGCCACTTTCTACCTCTTTATCTCAGTCTTCCCTTCTCTTTTTCTCTTGCCTCTATCTTAAAAAAACAGCCACTGCAGTTCTCCTTGAGAGTGCTTGTGCTGTGGGAAGATTGTGGGGTTTCAGTGCCTTGGAGGTCATGAGACTGGCTGTTTTCTGCGAGTATATTTATTATTCTGTATGTCTGAGCCTATTAAGTCTTGTGTGCACTGCGGGGGTAAGCTCTTGGTTACTGGTTCCTGAACATTTTGCTTTACTTCCATGGACATGCCGCTTTTGCCTACTTTGGTCATCAGTACTTGGTCTGGCCCCGCTCCGATGGTGGTTTTAGCGGGCTCAGCACCAACGGCAGAACGTCAGACTCACAGAAACAGTCAGAAGCCTTGCAGATCAGCAAAGGTATACGACGGCGGCGGGAGGGTGTGTCGAAGGGGGCGGTGGGGCTAGGGCCAAATCTACGGGGGCCCATGCCCCCATGGCCCCATATAGCTACGCCCCTGCTTGGCATGTAGCAGACATGCACCAAAAATGAAATTACCACAAGAGCTGTGTGGTAGTCGGGCGGTAAGTCCATTTTGGCGCTCGTTGTGTGCGCATAGAGCCTCATGGAGCTTAGTAAAAGGGGCCCTTACTTTTTCCCATGGATAAGTAAGATGAAACACAGCCGTGGAGGGGCATTTTCGAAAGGGATGTCCAAGTTTTCATGAGTACGTCCTCGCAAAACATCCCGACCCAGGGGTGGGGAAACCTATATTTTCGAAACAAGATGGACATCCATCTTTCGTTTCGATAATACGGTCAGGGACATCCAAATCCTTAAATTTGGTCGTTCCTAGATTTGGTCATCCGTAGACTTGGTCGTTTCTGATTTTCGGCGATAATCGAAACCAAGGACGTCCATCTCAGAAACGACCAAATGCAAGCCATTTGGTCATGGGAGAAGCCAGCATTTGTAGTACATTGGTCCCCCTGACATGCCATGACAGCAACCGGGCACCCTAGGGGGCACTGCAGTGGACTTCATAAATTGCTCCCAGGTACATAGCTCCCTTACCTTGTGTGCTGAGCCCCCCAACCCCTCCCCCCCCAACCCCATTGCCCCCAACTGTACACCACTACAATAGCCCTTACGGGTGAAGGGGGGCACCTAGATGTGGGTACAGTGGGTTTCTGGTGGGTTTTGGAGGGCTTGCTGTTTCCTCCACAAACCTAACAGGTAGGGGGGTATGGGCCTGGGTCCGCCTGCCTGAAGTGCACTGCACCCATTAAAACTGCTCCAGGGACCTGCATACTGCTGTGATGGACCCGAGTATGACATCTGAGGCTGGCAATCAATATTTTGAAAGATATTTTTTGAGGGTGGGAGGGGGTTAGTGACCACTGGGGGAGTAAGGGGAGGTCATCCCTGATGCTCTCTAGTGGTCATCTGGTCATTTCGGGCACCTTTTTGTGCCTTGGTCGTAAGAAAAAAACGACCAGGTAAAGTCATCCAAGTGTTCATCAGGGACGTCCTTGTTTTTTTTTATTATGGGTTGAGGATGTCCAAGTGTTAGGCACGCCCAAGTCCCGCCTTCACTACGCCTCTTGAACTTTGGCCACCTCAGCGATGGAAAGCAGTTGGGGACATCCAAAATCGGCTTTCGATTATACCAATTTGGACGACCCTGGGAGAAGGACGTCCATCTTCCGATTTATGTCGAAAGATGCCCATTAGTAAATAAGGGCCTGAAGGAGCTGATCTCTTCTCCCCCCCACCCCGTTCCTTATTTCATTGGAGACAATGATAACAGGAGAAAGGGGGGCTCCTAAGTTTATGACCTGGCTCCTAAATCCCAAGAAAAGTTGTCAAGGCCTGATCTAGATTATTGGCACCTGGGCACTTTCTTGTGGCTATTTATAAAGTCAACATAGTAGACACAAATGCATGCTGCTAGGCATATGTTCATACTTTATACAGTATTTGCATAAGCACCAATCCCGCCTCGTTCCACTTGTTCTACAGACCTGCTTGACCCTTTCAATTGAGAATGCAATATTGAAGCACCACCTTCCCACCTGTAGGAATTCAGGCACACACTGCTGTGCAGCTTGGAGGGATCATGGCATGTAGGCCTTCGTGGGGCATCATTTGGGCAGAGCATGGCTGGAGATGCAATATATGGGCGTACTTTATAAAATACATTCAATACCCACATAGGGAACACACACTCTGTTACAGCTTCTTTGGAGCAGGTGTAAATTTGTGCAAGAGCACTTGTATACTACTAGGAATCATTGCAGAAGTCTATTTCACAAAGACACATAAGTATCCTGCTATAACGTGTCTGTGTACCTCCTCAGTACATGCAAATTTCCACGGGTAATTTTATAACAAGCCACTTGAGCACATTCATGGGGGAGTTGATTGATTGATTGATTTCATAGTTGTATCCCACAATTATCCAAAAATGAGTTTTGGTTCAATGTGGCTTACATTTAACAGTTGTTAGAGATTACATTGATTCAACTACATATACAAGGTTGTTGGCAAGATAACTATTAGTGCATATGGAATAGTCATTGAATTCTTGGGATGATATGTCTTAGTTCATTTTTTAAATGAAAAGATGCATTACAGTTAGAGGTCGTATTGTGTATTGTTGTTCCAGAATGATTAGTGCATATTATGCTGATAGAATTTCCTGAAGAGGTAGGTCTTTAGGTCTTTTCTGAATTGGAGGTAGTTCGTGATGCTTGTTATGACTATAGGAATTGAGCTCCACCATTTTGAGCCCAGGTAGCTAAATCCTGCTGTGTAGGTGGACTTATATAGTATGTTTTTGCAGTTGGGCAGGTGAAGTAGTAGGCAACCTCTGGTTCCTGGGTTTGCATTTCTTGGTGATAATTTAATCATGTCTAGCATGTAGTACGGTGACATGCCAAACAGTATTTTGAAGATGATTGTGCTGGTTTTGAAAAATAGTCTGGCCTTGATCGGGAGCCAGTGTAGCATTATTAGTAGTGGGGTTGCTCTATTATATTTAAACTTTTTGAATATCAATCTCGCTGCTGTGTTTTGGACAGTCTGCAACAATCGTAGTAGGTTTCTTTGCAGCCTACATATGCTGCATTACAGTAGCCTAGTTGGGACAATATCAGCATCTGTACTATAAGACAGAATGACTGTCTGGGAAAATAGTCTTTGATTCTTCTCAATTTCCATAGTGTTTTGAAGCTTTTTGACGTGATAGCAGCAACTTGGTCTTCAAGGGTCAGATGTTTGTCGAGAATGATTCCTAGTATTTTTATTTGTGTTTCAATTGTTGATCTATTATGATGTTTTGGTAAGTAGTGGGATTGTGCTTGCTGGATAAAACCAGGACTTTGGTTTTTTCTTGGTTCAGTTTTTAAGTTTGACAGTTGTGGCCCAATTTTCTATGAGGTTGAGTCCTTTTTTGGCCTTACCCAGTATTACTGTGATGCTGTTGTTGAAAGGTATGTAGATGGTGACATCATCTGCGTATGTGAATGGTTTCAAACCCGTTGTTTTCCAGTTTCTTGCCAAGTGGAGCCATCAGGACATTGAATAATTTTGGTGATATTGGGGAACCCTGAGGGACCAGGAGGCTGAAAATTCATTGGACATCTTGAAAAGGTAGGATCTAGTTCTTAGAAAACTGTTGAACCAGGCTGCTACTGCTCCGGTTATTCCTATGTTGTCGAGCAGGGTCATTAATATTATGTGATCTACTCGGTCGAAGATGCTTGACATATCGAATTGTAGTAGTTTTCTCTGGCTTTGGCTTATTATTATTCTGAATTTTGTGATCAGGTTGGTTATGACTGTTTCAGTGCTATAGCATGGTCTGAAGCGTGATTGAGAGCTGTGAAGGACTGAGAAGTGTGTTAGATTTTCTACTAGTCTCTCCATTGTTTTTGTCAGCAGTGGTATTGATGCCATTGGCCTGTAATTAGTGATTTCACTGATCTTTCTGGTGGCACCTTTAGCGATTGGAGTGAATATGATGTTGCCCATGTCAGAAAGGAAATGGCCTTTCAAGAACATGTATTCTAGGTGTTCAGTTAAGCATTTGATGAACTAATCTGGTGGGTTTTCCATCATGTAGTTTGGGCAGCTGTCTAGTAGGCAATTGACATGTGCATATTTTGTAAGTATTGCTTTAACTGAACCTTTGTCACATGTAAACCCTATTTTCCATGTGAAACAGGCCTTTTATAAATTGCACAACTACATAGGCACATAAAGGACTAGATTCTATATAAGGTGCCTGAAAACTCTGTGCGGAAAAAAAATACACATAGGTACACCTAAATTTTATAGAATAGGCTTAAATTTCCATACGGTATATAGAATAACACCAAGCGCCTCTCCAAGTTACCAAATGTAGTCGCGGCCATTTATGCCATGTTTTACTTGCAGAGTGGGTGTATTCTATAACAAAGCGCATAGATTTTAGAAATGTCCATGCCCCATCCATGGCCATGCCCCCTTTTCAACTATGCGACTTAGAATTTAGGCACACCACGTTACAGAATACACTTAGTGAGTTGTGCTCATAAATCATATTTAATGCCAGTTAGTGCTGTTAATTGCTTGTTAACATCCAATTAACAGTGCTGATTAGCTAGTTAACCGGTTAAGTTATGCACATTGTTATAGAATACACTTTGATTTCTGCACGGAAATTAAAGTGCCATATAAAGAATCCCAGGGAAAATATGTGTGCATGGTGAGTGTGCATCTCTTTGCCGTGATCTGTGCTTGGACATTCTGGGGGTGGAACTGGCAGAGCAGAGGCAGACTTGTGATGTATGTGCACATTTTATAAAATATGTGTGTACATGTGTAGGATACGAATTTAGAGGATTGGCATTTCCATGCAGTTGGATGTCTATTTTATTCAGACACTTGGAGGGGCATATTCGAAAGGGACACCCAAGTTTTGCTGAGGACGTTCTCGCAAAACGTCCCGGTGGAGGGGTGGGGAAACCCGTATTATCGAAACAAGATGGGCGTCCATCTTTCGTGTCGATAATACAGTCGGGGACGCCCAAATCTTGACATTTAGGTCATCCCTAGAGATGGTTGTCCCTAGACTTGGCTGTTTCTGATTTTTGGCGATAATGGAAACTAAGGACGCCCATCTCAGAAGCCCTTTGGTCGTGGGAGGAGCCAACATTCGTAGTGGTCCCCCTGACATGCCAGGACACCAACTGGGCAGCCTAGGGGGCACTGCAGTGGACTTCATAAATAGCTCCCAGGTACATAGCTCCCTCACCTTGTGTGCTGAGCCCCCCCCCAAAAAAACCTACTGTACACCACTACCATAGCCCTTAGGGGTGAAGGGGGGCTCCTACATGTGGGTACAGTGGGTTTGTGGTGGGTTTTTGGAGGGCTCACATTTACCACCACCAGTGTAACAGGTAGGGGGGAATGGGCCTGGGTCCGCCTGCGTGAAATGCACTGCACCCACTAAAACTGCTCCAGGGACCTGTATACTGCTGTGATGGACCTGAGTTTGAGGCTGGCACAAAAGATTTTTAAGGATGTTTTTTGAGGATGGGAGGGGGGTAGTGACCACTGGGGGAGTAAGGGGAGGTGATCCCCGATGCTCTCCAGTGGTCATCTGGTCAGTCCGGGCACCTTTTTGTGCCTTGGTCATAAGAAAAACAGGACCAGGTCAAGTCGTCCAAGCGCTCGTCAGGGACGCCCTTTTTTTTCCATTATGTGTCGAGGACGCCGTTGTGTTAGGCACACCCCAGTTCCGCCTTTGCTGCGCCTCTGACACGCCCCCGTGAACTTTAGTTGTCCCCACGACGGAAAGCAGTTGGGGACGCCCAAAATCAGCTTTGGATTATATCGATTTGGGCAACCCTGTGAGAAGGACGCCCATCTTCCGATTTGTGTCAAAAGATGGGCGTCCTTCTTTGTCGAAAATGAGCCTGATAAGCACCTATGTTACCTTTTTAAAACAGGCACATTTTTGGTTTTCTCACATAGGTGCCTTGTTATAAAACCAAGCCCATAATGATCAAGCCCTTTAAATGTAATAAGTCTATGTGGACATTTGCCTTTATACTTGAGCAGTTATACTGAACAGTGGCCTTTTACTTGCCTATGCAAAGCATGTTTAATGTTCTACCGTGTGCCTGGTACTGCAGATTAAAAGCTGTCTGCCAGCAGATAAGTACATAGAATGAGAAAAATCAGGAGGGGTGACAAGAGAAAGGAAAAGACAGATAAAAGAAAGGGTTAAGAAGAAAGTCTATGCTAGGACTAGTTTTCTAATGGAACAAACTCATTTATTTTATTTTATTTATTTTAAAATGTATCACCCGCTTAAAACTAAGTAGCTCAGAAAATAAAAACATACATAAAATACTCAACATAAACAAACAGACATTAAAAATCCATTGCCTTTAAAATCTCAGTTACAAAGGATCTATAATGAAAGTCAAGTGTCTGACAGGGAAATGAGAGTAATTCAAGGCCTGTCATTTAACCCATTTCTGCACTCTCACATTGTCCCCCTGATTCTATAAAAGTTGCCAAAAATTGTATGCACAAATTTAGGTACAGTCCCGATTTCCTCACGCACTTTAATAGAATAATGAGCCAATTAGTGCCAATAACTGGCCTTTTAACAAGCAATTATTGTCACTAATTGGATTTAATTGGGACTAATGCACATAAAGTTAGGCACGAGATCTGCGGAAATGGGAGGGTCATTTATTTATTTATTTATTTATTTGTTGCTTATATCCCACATTTTCCCACTCGTGCAGGCTCAATGTGGCTTACAGTAAGTTAAATAAAAGTACAAACTTAAAGGTTATGCAAGCATCTAACAGAGTGAACTAGATAGGGAAGGGGACAAAGGATACATTAATCAACATTGTAAGTTGAGGAGTAAGTCTTAGCAAAGAGGAATGTCTTTAACAACTTCTTAAAAAGGCCATGGTCTTCTTGAGTTTTAAGGTGATGAGGTAACAAATTCCAGTGTTTGGGACTCCAGTAACGGAAGGACGAGGCAAAGATTTTCTTGTACTTTACTCCCTTACAGGTCGGAAAATGGAGGTAGAGATAGGACCGAGCAGCAGGATTGGCATTTCTAGGCGGAAGGTCAATCAAGGGGAGCATGTATTCCGGTGCAGTCCCATAGATGATTTTATGCGTCAGGGAACAGATCTTAAAAGCAATTCGCTCGTGTACAGGTAGCCAATGAAGTTTAAAGCGCAGGGGTTCGGCATGTTCAAAACGCCTTACTCTAAGGATGAGCCTCGCCGCAGTGTTCTGAGCCGTTTGGAGCATTTTCAATAAGGAGGCCTGACAACCCACGTAAATACCACTACAATAGTCCAGATGGGATAGGACAAGCCAGTGGACAAGGGTTCGAAACAAGTCTCTTGGAAGGAGGTATCTGATGCGCCGAAGCCTCCACATTGCCTGGAACATTTTTTTGGTGACCAAATGTACATGATCAACCAGCTGGAGATGTGAGTCCAGATGTATTCCTAAAAGTCTCAGGCTGTTGGCAATCGGGAGGGCCGAGCCCAGAACTGGAAGCATAGTGTCAGATACATGAGCGTACGTGGACGAGAGGATGAGACAGTGAGTTTTTTCCCTGTTGAGCCTGAATCGGAACACCTTGGCCCAGTGTTCTAAAGTGGTGAAACATGCATCTATGAGGTTGGCAACTTCTGATATTGAGGATTGAAAAGGGATGTAAACTGTAATATCATCCGCATAGATGAAAGGGTTGAGGTTTAAGTTTGCAAGTGCTGTGGCTAACGGCATCATCATAATATTGAACAGGGTAGGTGAAAGAGGAGAGCCCTGAGGGACCCCACAGGAAGCATTCCACGGTTCTGAAGTGTGGGAGTTCACCATGACCTGATAGGACCTTGAAGTCAAGAAACCCTTGAACCAATGCAAAACTGGCCCTCCTATGCCGAAAGAATCCAGTAGATGGAGCAGGAGTTCGTGATCCACCATATCAAAAGCACTAGACATGTCAAATTGTAGTAGAAGAATCTTCCGTCCAACCGATAGTTCTCGTCTAAAGTTAGATAAGAGAGTGACCAGGACTGTCTCCGTGCTGTAATGAACTCGAAATCCTGATTGCGAATGGTGGAGGATATCAAAATTAGTCAAAAACTCGTTGAGCTGAACATTGACCAGACTTTCCATCAGTTTGATAACTAGAGGTATCGAAGCCACTGGACGATAGTTGGAGATGACATCTGGCTTGATCTTAGGATTCTTTGGGATTGGGGTGAGAAGGATGTTTCCATGGCCTGACGGGAAAAAACCTGCGTTTAACATATAATTGAGGTAACAAGTCAATTCTTCAATGTAACATTTTGGTGCAACTTTTAGGAGGTGGGTTGGACATACATCTAATCTGCAGCTTTTATTTGTGAATTTACGTAAAGCCATAGTCACCTTGTCAGGCAACAGGCGATTGAATTTGATCCAATAGCGGTCAGCCGGGCAAGCGCCCAATGGCACGACCAGGGATGCCAGGAAGTCGTCCACCTCAGAGAGGTTACTGACGGTTGAAGACCGCAGGGTAAGGATTTTCTCCTTGAAGTAAGATCCTAGTTGTATAGCTGAAGGAGGATTAACACTGGAGCATTCTAACTTGCGAGTATCTAGAAAGGTGTTTAGTAGCTGGTATATCTGTCGGATGTCCCGGCCTGCCACCTGCATCTTAGATGAAAAGTAGGTGCGCTTTGCAGATCGGATAGCATATTTATACTTGCGATGACTACTTTTCCAGGCCTCCCAAGCCAGATCGGTTTTGCATTTTCGCCAAGTTCTTTCCGTACGTCGTACCTCACATTTCAAAGCTCTCAGTTCTGTTGAGAACCAAGGTGATAATCTACGATTGTACGAGGATTTAAGACGCAGGGGTGCAATTGTATTCAATACTGTTTTGCAAGTGTGGTCCCAATCGGAGAGATAATTGGGCGAGGATGGTTGCAGATCCAAGCCATGACTGTAGAGAGATCTCCAGAACAAGCTGGGGTCGATGACGCCTCTGGTGTAATATTGGTGAGACTGACGAGGTCGGAGGGGACTTGAGGTTTGCCAATGCAGGGTGAACTGCAATTTAAAGTGATCCGACCAGGCCGTTTCCAGCCAGTCAATATCATGAACAGAAAAGTTACGATCTTCTAAAAATTTAAATGAGAGGAAGTCCAGTGAATGGCCTTTACAGTGAGTTGGACCTGAGATAGGACATTCAAGATCACAAAGGTGGAGAAAATCCAGGAACTGGGATACATCTGGAGAGGTGGTATTATCCAAATGGAGGTTAAGATCGCCCAAGAAAAGTGTATTCGAGTTATTCATGCAGACATTAGAGATGAAATCCAGAAGCACAGATTGACTGCTTGACCAGGAAATTGGTGGTCTATAAATCAGCACACAGGCTAGCTGGCCATGAAGGGAGGAGTGATGAACATTGACAGCAGCGACTTCCAGCAACGAGGAGGTCAAAACCGAAATTGTATCTACTATGAGGTAGGAGAGGTAAATGAGCGCTAACCCGCCCCCTCGCTTGTCTTTTCTGTCCCAGTGGATGATTTTGTAGCCTGCAGGGCAGAGATCTAATACAATGGGGTCTTTAGGTGTTCTTATCCAGGTTTCTGTGATGAACAACATATCTAGAGCGTCGGAGGAGATCTAGTCAGATATCATTTCAGGATTGCTCACTACTGATCTCGCATTTACATAGCCCACATGTAAAGATTGGAATTGCACTTGTTTCGCTTGCACAATGGGAACCGTTGAGTAATGATATTGCTTGCGAGGATGGGACTTAGAGGCAACAGAGACAGATAGTTGATCAGCATGTGACGAGTTGCAAGATGGTGTGCGGGATGAGAGCTTCCTATGTCCAGTGATGATGGGAATGTGGCCATAAGAGGATTCAGTAGCAGTTAGGACGGAGTGCAACAGGGCTGACAGGTAGAGAATTTGAGTTATGGAGGACGAGAACATGATTATGCCAGGAGGTGGCAGGAGATGAGATTGTAATCTAGTTAGTCTAATTGTAATCTTGCTAGTGAAGAAGGGGAATCCATTTGTAACAGGCTAATCTTGGCAGATTAAATAAAGCCCGGAGCATTCTCCACAGATCTGCAGTTAGGGCAAACAGGAGGAAGGGAGATGCAACAGCTGATTAGTTGCAAGACGTCCAGTGCCGAAACAGGCTCCTCCTTCTTCAAGCAAAACAGGCAGCTTAGAATCAAGGTGGTCATGGGCATTTTGGTGCAAAACAGGGGTGTGATTTTGAGTTTTGTACATAATTATAGAATACGGGCACTCTATATGTAAATTTAGGTGCATGCATTTGCACCATGTTTTCATTGGTGCAAATGGCGGTGCCTAAATTTACACACAACCTCTCCACATAATCATTTATTCGATAAACTGTGCTGAACTTTAGGCGCAGCTTATGAATACCGCTTAAATGGGTATTTTTCTGTGCCAATTTTTTAAGGCCCCACATATATAGAAACTAGCCCTGTATGTTTTTATAGTTGCCAGTTTCCTTTTCACTTTTCTTCCTTTTCCAAGCTCCTTTTCAATTCATCACATCCCATTGCTTTACTAACTTAAGTCAGTTAACAACAAAGCAAAAAAAATAAACAAAACCTTGGGCCCTATTTACTCAGTATTTCTCTCAGACACAAAGTGAGGGTTGATTTTTAATAGATAGGCCCCTTTATATTTTACTTATTTATTTGTTACATTTGTATCCCACATTTTCCCACCTATTTGCAGGCTCAATGTGGCTTACATAGTACCGTAAAGGCGTTCGCTAATTCCGGTATGAACAAATACAGTAACATTGTGGTAAAATAAGGTTCGTGTGTACAGACATATTAGGGAATCGTAGAGAGGAAGATTTATTATATGTCTATTACGAGCTTTGGTTTTGTTGTGTTGCAGGGTACAAGCATTTAAGTTGGGTCAGTAGGGTATGCCTTTTTCAACAGGTTAGTTTTTAATGATTTCCGGAAGTTTAGGTGATCATAAGTTGTTTTCACGGCTTTTGGTAATGCGTTCCATAGTTGTGTGCTTCTGTAGGAAAAGCTGGATGCATAGGTTGATTTGTATTTGAGTCCTTTGCAGCTTGGGTAGTGGAGATTTAGGTATGTTCGTGTTGATCCTGTTGTGTTTCTGGTTGGTAGGTCTATGATGTCTGTCATGTATCCCGGGGCTTCGCCGTAGATAATTTTATGAACCAGGGTGCAGATTTTGAAAGCAACACGTTCTTTGATTGGGAGCCAGTGCAGTTTTTCTCGGAGGGGTTTGGCACTTTCGAATCACGTTTTTCCAAATATAAGCCTGGCTGCCATGTTTTGAGCGGTCTGAAGTTTCTTTATAATTTGTTCTTTGCATCCCGCATAAATTCCGTTGCAGTAGTCTACATGGCTTAGGACCATTGATCGTATCAAGTTGCGAAATGTTTCCCTCAGGAAGAATGGTTTCACGTGTTTGAGTTTCCACATTGAGTGGAACATTTTTCTTTGTGGTAGATTTCACTTGGTTCTCTAATGTGAGGTTACGGTCGATTGTAACACCAAGAATTTTCAGGCTGTCTGAGATAGGGAGTGTATAATCTGGGGTGTTCATGTTTGTGGGTTTGTTCGTATTGTATTTGGATGAGAGGATGAGACAGTGTGTTTTTTCTGTGTTGAGTTTTAGTTGAAATGCGTTTGCCCATGAGTCCATGATATTCAAGCTAAGCTTGATTTCGTTGGTGATTTCTATACATTCCTTACAAACATCAGATCACGTTTGTAAGGAATGTATATTGTGACATCGTCTGCATAGATGAAAGGGTTAAGGCCTTGGTTGGATAAGGATTTGGCTAGTGGGGTCATCATTAGGTTGAAAAGGATTGGTGATAGTGGTGATCCTTGAGGTACTCCGCATTCTGCTTTCCACGGTGGTGATATGTTTGAGCTTGATTTCACTTGATATGTTCTAGTGGTTAGGAAACCCTTGATCCAACTAAGTGGTAATAGAGAACATTTTTATACAACCATCCTATAAAAACATGCACATCCATTTACCATAACATCACATACAGATGTTATGCTGCTCCTAAGGGCTTAAATTTAAGCACCATTTATTTCTTTATTTATTAGGATTTATGTACCAACTTTTTGAAGGAATTCACTCAAGGCGGTGTATAGCAAAGAATAAGTCAAACATAAGCAATAGACAATTACAGCAGTAAAAATATTCAAACAACAATACAAAATATGGCATGGAGGGGCATAATCGAACGCCCATCTCCATGGGCATCTATGTCCGAGAATGGGTACGTGAAGGAGCGGGACAGACCGTATTTTCGAAAAAAAATGGGCACCCATCTTTTTTTTCGATAATACGGTTTGTGCCCGGCAAATGCAACGGAGTTGTGTGGATTTAAGCTGTGCGGTTTCGTTTTTCAGCGATAATGGAAACCGAAGGCGCCCAGCTCAAAAACGAACAAATCCAATGCATTGGGTCATGGGAGGGGCCAGGATTCATAGTGCACTAGTCCCCCTCACATGCCAGGACACCAACCGGGCACCCTAGGGGGCACTTGTAACAATTAAAAAAAAAGTTAAATACCTCCCAAGTCCATAGCTCCCATCCCTTGGGTGCTGAGCCCCTCAAATCCCCCCTCAAATCCCCCCAAAACCCACTGCCCACAACTCTACACCATTACCATAGCCCTTATGGCTGAAGGGGGGCACCTACATGTGGGTACAGTGGGTTTTGGGAGCAGTTTGGAGGGCTCCCATTTACCACCACAAGTGTAACAGGTGGGGGAGGGGGGATGGGCCTGGGTCCACCTAGGTGAAGTCCACTGCACCCACTAACAACTGCTCCAGGGACCTGCATACTGCTGTGATGGAGCTGGGTATGGCATTTGAGGCTGGCATACAGGCTGGAAAAAAAAGTTGTTAAAGTTGGTTTTTTTATGGTGGGAGGGGGTTAGTGACCACTGGGGGAGTCAGGGTGGTCATCCGGTCATTTAGGGCACTTTTTTGGGCCTTGTTCGTGGAAAAAAAGGGTCCAAAAATGACCCAAATTCGCGCTAAAAACACCTTTCTTTTTTCGATTATCAGCCGAAGGCGCCCATCTCTCCTCGGCCGATAAACACGCCCCAGTCCCACCTTCACCACGCCTCCAACACGCCCCCGTCAACTTTGCCCGTTTCCGCAACAGATTGCAGTTGAAGACGCCCAAAATCGGCTTTCGATTATACTGATTTGGGCGCCTTTGCGAGATGGGCGCCCATCTCCCGATTTGGGTCGAAATATGGGCGCCCATCACTTTTGAAAATAAGGCTGATAGTATGCTACATTACAACTGAACCCTTACATTTGTAGAATACTAGCACTTATACATAAAAGTGCTAGAAGAGCGCTCGGCTTGATTCTATAATTTAAGCTTGCAAAATTGCTTAGCGTGTAAATGTAAGGGGATGTTCACAAGGGAGGGGCATGGGTAGGTCTAACATTTATGCACGTAACATAAAGGATACTGTAAGCACCACATAGGGAATGACACAGGAACGGGGACCCAGGGTAACCACGGGAACGGAGATGTGGACAGAGCCCACGAAGACAGGGTGGGGATGGGACAGGGAAAGAGCCCACAGGGATGGGGGCAAACTTTGTCCCCATGTCATTCTCTGCTTTGCAGGCTGTTAATGAACTGGACAATTATTTATGTTGGAGTGATGTAGACACAATGTTTTTATTTTTTTGAAAAGCAAGCAAAAGTGCAGGTCACAACTGGCAAAATTTGCACGGAGGATCGTGTGCATTCCTGCTACCAGCACATCTTCTGAGAAGACATTTTCTATTGCAGGAAGGACCATGGAAGACAGGAGAGCTACACTGAATCCTGAGATTGTTGATGATTTATTATTCATCCATAGATTAAAAATTCATAACAGTGCTTTGTAGGGTATATTTCTCCCCCGCTAGGGCATATAGAGAAAGTTGTATTTTGTACCCCTGGATATTTTAACAGGGTGGATTAGGGTTTCTTGGGGTAGTAGAAGTCAGCTATTGTTGGAGTTGGAAGGATTAGGGGGAGTTATTATAGTTGCTCATTGTTATTGTTTTCTATTTGTGATTTATAAACAACAGTTGCATAGAATATTGTTCCCTTTTATACTTTAATCAAAAGATTTAAATATAAAATCATAAGTGTACAAGGTTTCTGCAGATGAGGACAGAGCCCAGAGGGACAGGGCGGGGAACAGGGACGGAGCCTGTTTGGATGGAAACAGAGCCCGCGAGGACAGAGACAGAGCCCACGGGGATAGGGACAGAGTCCACGGGGATGGGGCAGGGACAGGGACAATTATTGTCTCCATGTCATTCTCTAATGCCCACTTACGCCAGTCTTAGACCTGGTATAAATGTTGGCACCTAAATGCAGGCTCATTGATGCCAACTTAGGCTAGTATTCTATAGTAGCAATTATGTGTATAACTGCTGCTATGGAATAGGTTTACATCCTGCGTAAAGCAGACACCTAAATTGTGGCACCCAGTCATAGAACTGCTCCCTTGGTGTATAGGAGAAAAAGTTTAATGAATCAGGCCCTAAGTCCACAAGTGCCAGTCATTAGGCATTTTCAAACTCTGTCTTCTGCAAATGTGAATGCATTTAATGAAGTCATTGTTGAGTTGCAAGGCTCCCAAGGGCACCTCCTTCCTTTCCACACAAGCTGCCTCTGTATCTATCTGTTGAAACTTTACCTCTTCTCAAATCTCTGTCCTCTCTCTATCTTTGTTCCCATTTCTTTAAATTATATTCATCATCTGTAATTTTTTTTCTTTGTTCATTGTTGAGTTGGTCTCTTCTGATGCTCTGGCTTTCTTGTAGGCTTTGGAAACCTTCAACCCCGAGCCAAGTACAGAATTTGTTATTTTCTTATCACACTTTCTTTTTAATGAAAATGTCTTTGTTTCTGTTTTCAGTGAGATGGGCCAGAGTGAAAAGCTTCTAAAGTTGGCTCAATGACGCACATACATTTCCGAAGGTCAAAACAGCAGAAAGCACAGCATGGTCATTGAGCACTGTTTATGGTGTGATGTTATGTAGGTTTTTTCACAGTCTGCTAAAAGTAAAGCTTAGTTATAAGCACTCTGTTGGGGGAACAAAAGGCAAAATAATACTAGCCATGCATTTTCTTTTTGGCCTAGCTCCAAGCTAGCAGGAGATTTTTGTTCATCTTGACTTTCTAGAACTGGATCAGAATGTACTGGGAAAAGAATAAACCACTTCTGGATCGAAATCTTAGGAGATCTTGGAATTAGTTCAGCACTTGCCTGGTTCTTCACACAAGGGGTGGGATTTTACTGTATTTCTCTCTTTCTTATGCTGCTTTGAAAGAAGTATTACTCTTTATGCAGCTTTTACAACAAAGGCCTTATATCATTTATCAGCCTCTTAATCATTCAGGAGAGGAAGATATGTGCTAATGAGCTCTTCCAGCTGTGCTAATGCTACACGGGTGGATTTATTACTGGATTCTGTAAATGATGTGTATTGCATTAAACCTCATTTAATTGCCATTCTAGGATCCAAGCGATTTTTGGCCATGAGAGTATCTGAAACACATCAGTTAAAAGATGGGAGTCACAAAACTGCTACGGATCCAAATTTTGGAACAACTGTAAAAGACCTACCCAGGTAAAAGCCTGCAGTTATAAGGTGATTGTATCTGCCTGGACTTCCTCTGAAAGTATCATGTCACAGATTTGAGGTGCTTCTGATACAATTTCTCAATCTAAGTTTGCCTTTCAACAGGGATTGAATACAATTATGCATTAAAACATTATCACATGGATGGTGACCATACCAGTTGTCCCTCCATGGTATGCAGGAGTTTACCATTTATTTGTACAGCACTCTCATGGTTTGAATGGCACAGGGCAGGCAGGACCTGGGGAGTCCCACAATTTTATAAGCATCTACTTGAGCACTTGGCACCCCAGTGCATTGTGCTTATCACCGATTGAAGAGCACATTTCCAAAACTCACTCAGTCCTTTTTTTTTTCAGTTTTGAGTTATGTGATTAATTTTGTGCATCAGGATAAGATTCATTTACTGTAGCTTATTCCTGTGCCAAAACTCATGGATTTAGTGGCACCAATTTGTAGCACCAATCATGGCTATAAGTACTATTATTCTATAACTTTTACGCCCAATTGGCACCTATCTATTGGCACCAGTTTATAAAATCGCCCTTTACAAGTACTGTTATACACACTCATTGGCTTCTAAAATCACTCCCTGTATGAATAAAACCCATTGGTGAGGTAAGGGCCCAGGGTGTGAAGTACCTCAACAGTGGTGTTAGACTTTATTTGGTCATGCTCATGTCTGCTACAAACTAGATGTTCTCTTTACACTTCAAAACCAAAATAGAGGATGAATAAGACATTAAACTTGTCACAGGGTATCACTAAAATGTTTCCCTTCTTTACAGCAACCACACAGCCTGTCTTCAGAAAATCATTTAAATATGCAAGCTCTATTTGCTGCCAGAGTGATTTTTAATGTTTCTGAAGTAGGGAATCTAATTTCAGAGGTTCTTATAATTCCTTCTTAGTTCTGTACTTTCTTGTAATCTCCTTAGATATTGGCCTCTCCTGGCACAATGGAAGCATTCATGCATTGAATTTAATACAAAACTATAATTCTGCTGCTCTAGCAAAGTGTCCAAATTAACCATTTGATAAGAACTGTGATTTAGAAAGAACCATTTCAGCTATAAGAAGGGCCACAGATGTTTATTGTAGTCAAATAACGTAACACCTGAGGCACACAGGATCAGATTGTTAGCACTGTAAACAGAATGGCATGAAAGTGCAGTCACTGTCATTGTCAAATGGTTTTATAATGGTTAGTCATTCTAAAATCCTGGGGAGAGATATTCAAAATAATTTAAGTGGGCACAAGAGGTTTCTTCCCGGTTACTCGCCCTGTTCAGCTCTGCCAATGATATTCAGCAGCACTTAACCTGACAGGGCCACTGAATATCAGCTGTGAATGCCATGACAGTATCCAGCTAATGCCAGGGCCATTTGGGGGTGAAGTCAAGGGAAAGCTAGAACTTACCTAGTTAGTGACAATGTTCAGTCTGCTATCTGGCTAAATTCTGGGATAAAGTTAGGACAGGAACAAGGCTGTCCTAAGTTATCTGCTTAGTTATCTGAGCACCGGTCTGGATAACTGCTGTATGACTCAGATATTCAATGCCGGTGCATGGATTTATTTATTTATTGGGATTTATTAACTGCCTTTATGAAGAGATTCACCCAAGGCGATGTACAGTAGGCACAGTTTTCTATAAAACTTATAATTTTGTTAACAGTATAACAATAGTAAAATAACCAAGAATAAACATAAATACAATAAATGAGGTAAACTTGAAAATGGTAAATCGAAACCTAATAATAGGACTACCGTGAAACAATATCAAAAATATACACATTTAACAGAGATATAATACAATGTTCCATAATACTAATGATACACCTAATAAACATGCATTAGAACATTCAACTAAAATAGAAATTATTCTAAAGATTTTCTACAATACTGCTTACCATATAGCTGAGGGATCAAGAGCAAGATAAATGAAGGGAACAAGATACATGTTTCTGAGTTAGTTGGGATAATTAAGTTCTTTGTATATAGTTAAGCAAGAGATAAGGAACTGATCTGAGTTACAGTATATGTAGCAAGCTAGTCCAGATGCAGAATGAAGTAGAAGTAGTCTTGAGTTATATGTACCCCTCTGGAACTAAATTCCAGAACATGGGGGCTACTCCTGAGAAGGCTCCCTAGCAGGTATCACATCGTACAATTTCTTTTGACGAAGGTACAGATAGTGATGATCCTTGAGAAGACCCTAGAGGTCTTAAAGGTGCGTAAAGGGCTAACTTATTCTTTACGACCAGCATTGAATATCTGGGTCTAATTCAGTCTGTAAGCCTCTGACTGCTGTGGGCTGAATATCATGGGGCTGGTGTTTATTACTAGGGATGGGCTGTCATTTGCAATGACATATCCTATGTCATTGCATGTCTCTACCAAACAAAAATGAGCAGAAAAACGCACAACATTTCATGTTTTGTCATTAACCACTAATCGTGTACCCTATGTGGAAATAGTGAACACTATTTCATAAATAGTGTGCACTCTTTCCCACTAGTAGGACCACCGTGCATGTACAAACTTGGGAAAAGAGTGTGCCCTCTTTCCACATAGTGCACAGTGTTTCTAAAGAGTGCACACTATAATCAGAAACTGACAAAGTGATAGAATGGCCAGAAAAATCCAAATAAAATGAAAATTCCCATAAAGGACATGGCAAATGACACAAAATGAAAGTATTCTGTTTGCCCATTCTTATTTATGAGCATTATAGCCAGTCACTAGAAGGTTGCACACTCTGCCAGAATGTGAAATATTTCTAAACTGGCATGTCTCCTATCCTACTATATATATAAAAATAATGAAAAAGGAACTGCTAACAAAGCAGTGCTACAGGACTCAGGATTTGTCAGTGCCAAGTATTAAAGCAGAGAACAAGGCACTGCTGCCAAACATTAAGTACACCCGGTAATGCGACTTTTATTAGTGTTCTATGGCTTGTAAAAACTCTCTGTTCCTACTGGACTTGATTGAAAGTAAATCAGTCACAATGCAGTCATGCAGGACTCAGATGTCTTAGGGTATGCTCCCAAAATTTTCCACTCCTGAAGGCACACTGAAGCATACGGTGGGGGGGGGGGGGGGGGTCTCAACCTTTTCTCATATCTCCTATAATTAATCATCTGTAGCGTTAACTCAATTTCAATCATGTTATCACATGAAACAGGAACAGGAGTCAATTTTCTAACTTCTGGTATCTGAGACTGGGGAACTGTGCTTCTCTCCTCCCACCCCAGCATGCTGGGAAATCACCTGAGCAACCAACCGTGCTGATAATATCCGTCTCTGGCCCCAGCAATCTGAAAAATCTCGACTGCAACCAACCATGCTGTTAATAACTCTCTCTGACCCCAGTATACTGGTAGATGATCACTGTAACTGACCATGCTGATAATATCCACCTGACCCCAGCCTTCTGAAAAATCCCCACTGCATCCTGCCATTCTGTTAATACCCTTCCCTGACCCCAGCTAGCTGGGAAACCTTTTTGCAACTAACCGTGCTGATAATACCACTTCCCAACCCTGGCATGCTAGGAAGTCAAAAGTGCTGCTGCTGGATGGTTCCACCAGAGTGAGGCTCAGCCTGGCCACTCCTCAAGCAGATCTGTGCACCCATATCAGCATCATCAACTGTTCTTCAATCTAGGCAATTCCTCACATCAACCACCCTTTCTATACATAAACATTTCATTAAATTACTTCTATCCTAAGCACAGGGGGAGGGCCGGCATGTGGTGGCAGCCAATGGAAAGTGTTCCACTGGTGGGGCTTGGGGATTCCAATTAGCTCAAGTATTTGGATGTTGCGGGGGGAGGGCACGGAGAGGAAGACTGGGACAGAAAGCAGGGGATGGGGTAAAAATTTATGCCCCCCCCCCCCCCTTTGGGCTCAGGCCTCTCCAAAATTGAAGGTCTGGCTATGTGGCTGATGTAGGGGCTTTGATTCTAGGTTTTGTTATTTTTTTTTTTTTTTTTATTTTTTTTTTTATATTATTTTATTTATTCAATTATCATTACATTTATATCTCAAACGTAATATAGAATTAAAGAAATATACAAAATTGAACTAAACAATCAGGCAAAATATAAATTTTGTTAGTCCACATTTAAATGATCCAAGAACTAGGAACTCAAACAAAAATAGTATAGCTTCAATCTACAGAAAACATTTTACAAACAGGATGGGCAAGAAATCAAGTCAGGGCAGCCGATAAAGCGTACAATCCAAACAAACAGTAAATTACTCTTTACTGACAATAAATTCTAAAAGTTTATCTGGGTCAAAGAAAATATAATTAGTTGATTCCAACGAAATATAGCATTTACAGGGAAATTTAAGTATAAAGGTCCCACCTAATTGTAGGACCCTTACTTTCAATAATAGAAAAGCTTTTCTTCTTCTTTGCGTCTCTCGAGAGAGATCAGGGAATACTTGAATTTTTGAACCAAGAAAAGGTGTGGAGATGTGGCGAAAAAATAATCTAAATATGTTATTACGGTCCAGTTCTAAAGCAAACGACACCAAAAGTGTTGTCCTCTCCGTAATAACTTCCATAGAGCTTTCCAAAAACTGTGTCAAGTTCAGATCAGATTGAGGAGGTTGTAAATTTCCGATTCCAGCCCCAGAGATGTATAGCACTCTAGTTAAAGGAGGAAAAGCTTCCGGGGGAAGCCCCAGAATTTCAATAAAGTATTTTTTAAGCATTTCTTTAGCTGGAATCAAAGGGGATTTAGGAAAATTCAGAAACCTGAGATTGTTCCTCCTTAACTGATTCTCCATATAGTCTATCTTCTTCCTTTGAACAGTATTATCCTTAATAACTGCCGAAATAGAGTTTTTAAAGGAATTTACCTCGGTTTCAAAAAGATCCATCCTATTCGTCTGTTCAGTAACCTTACCCGAAAGCTCTAAATGAGCCTGAGACAGCTTCCCCACATCTCCTCGCAAAGTTCCTGCCACTTGGAGTAACGTACTGTTTAATCCTTGGATCGCTTCCCAAATGGAATCCATTGAGATAACGGGTGGTCTCACAAGTTCCCGGAGACTAACGGAGGGCTCGCTCAGTTGCCGCTCGGGCAAAGAAGCTTGCAGCAACAGGCCCGATTGCGGAGTTGTTTCCAACGGAGACGAGGTCGCTATGGGGTCTCCACCGCTATCCGCAGGGACTCCACTTCCGGAAGCCCCCGTCGGTTGCCTCTCCATAGCCAACAACTCCCCTCCAGGTCTCTGGGGCGTTATCGTCGGAGGGGGGCTTAACGTCACTCCCTCTACGCTAAGGTCCGAGGAATCCCTCGGACCCCTCGAAGCACTGGCTTGAGTTCTCTGCAGCAGCATTCCCGCTTCTTCTAACGTCGTCTGTCGGGTGGTAAGGGAATTCACCCGTCCCGTGGAGCGAGGTAAGCTGGGTTTACCCTTTCTCTTCCCCATAGACAACTAGGGGAGATTCCCACACACGACTTCGGAGTTGAGGGGCAGGAGCTGCTGTTCATGCGTCCTTCCTAAAACGCCATCTTGGATCCCCATCTTGTTATTTTTTTTTAATTATTCCATCTTTATTAACATTTTGTCTTTTGCAATCCTGATTCTAGTTTAATATCTTCTTCAGTTGGTCAGCTAGCCTATTGTGAAAGACACTTTGCCCCTTCTTCAGTAGGTCGGCCCCATCTCCAACTCAGCAGCCACTGGAAAATCATTCCAGTGTTGCTGAGGTTGTGAGAGCTGATCCAGTATCCTGGTCAAATCATAGGTTTATTGTGGGCAGGCTTCAGGTACATGTTTTTCTGTTGTAAAACGTTTAGACATTGTAGGAATTGCATCACTATAAAACATTTAGAATTAGCCAGTGAATCACCTGTATCTAAAAGTTTATATACCATTAATACCAGCATTACTGCTTATTTACAGTGGTTTACATAAATACAATCATATAAATATACATGACAAACCTTTGCACACAATTATACAGAAAGTTCTTTACACTAATAATATCATTATAAATTTAGTACAAGTTTATTCATTTCAGAAATTCGTTTCAGTAGTAATAAAGCACAGCATTCTTATAAAGCATAAAACATAACACTCCTTCCCCACATATATACCATTATTAAGAAAACATTATTAAGAAAAACATCCTTAGGAATCAATCCATGGTGAGAATGCTGAAGTAAACCACCCAGCACACTACAGATGTTCAAATCAGTCCAAATCGGTCAGTTCCTTCCCATTAGTTTGAAACAAACAGTCTTCACACACATAGGAGCCAACTTTTCAAAATGATTGGGAGAGCTGAATTTTTTTTTTTTACAGGTGGTGCATTCCCCTCTTCCCCCTCCCTCCCCCTCCCCCCTCAATGTTCAGCGATTTCTCCTCCCTCCCCTCCATGTCCAGCAATTTCTCCTCTCTCCCCTGCCCTCCCCTCCCCTCTCCTCCCCTCCATGTCCAGTAACTCGCCCCAAACACCACCTGCCCCTTTTCAGCCCCCCCCCCGAGTTCCAGTCCCAACACCAGCCCGACCTCTTCTCCCACAACAGTCCTCCGTTTTCGCCTTCCTGCCGCCCAGAATTTAAAACTCATTTTACCTCGGGTCCCGGCAGCAGTGAAAGGCGAGGAAGCTCGCCTTCAGCCTTCCTTTCTCTCTCAGCTCTGGTCCCGCCCTCGCGGAAACAGGAAATGAGGGCGGGACCAGAGCTGAGAGAGAAGGGAAGGCTGAAGGCGAGCCTGCTCGCCTTTCACTGCTGCCGGGACCTGAGGTAAAATGAGTTTTAAATTCTGGGCAGCAGAAAGGCGAGGGCGGGCAGGTCGGGCTAGGGTTGGAACTGGATACTGGAACCGGAACTTCCAACGGCGGGTTAAAATATTGGGGGTGCTCGAGCACCCACAGCACCCAAGGTGTCGGCGCCTATGTTCACACATGGATATCCTTCAAGACTTCTCAGTCCATTAGTTTTCCATAAAGGTAGGCAATTATAATATATTCTTTTATTCCACTCTTACACTGATCTTCCAGCCCACTCTTACAGTGATCTTCCAGTTTTATCTTTCATATATTTTTGATAAAAATGCTGTGCTTTATTACTACTGAAAAGAATTTTTGAAATGAATAAACTTACACTAAATTTATAACAATGTTAGTATTAGTGTAAGAACTTTCTGTTTAATTGTTTGGATTTAATATTGAGGAAGTATTGTTTTATTAGATTCCTGAATGAGTATTGTTTGAAACTTTTGCACACAACACGATCAACTTACCCATCCCCCTTCAACTAATAATCAACAAATAACAGGAAGAAAATACCTATCAAATTAAAAACTGTCCCTTTCATTCATCCTCTACCAGGGGATAGTCATGTTTTCATTAGCTTTCTAAACTGCTTCGTCTCCTCCTACATATGGTTCACTCAAGGCAAACTATTCCACTAAACTACTGCCTTTAAAGAAAATACTCTACTGTTGAATTTTTCTCGCTTCAACTCCCATATAATTTCCAATTGGAAATCCTGACTTGATCTGTCTTTAGTTCCGTTCAGATTTTGGAACATCTTCTTTTCTTAGTAAACTTTGGCAGAACTAGCTCTGGAAAGGAAGGTGAAGGTAAATAATGCACAGCAGGGGGTTGGTTGGTTTTACACATGCCTCCAGCGGAAAAGGTAAGGATAACACTTATGGGCCAACGATCAGGAGCGAACACAGTTGCTAGAGGCTGTTAGTGCCATACTAGTGCCTGCATTTGCTACCGCCCCAGGATCAGAGCCCCTGAGTGTGTGAAACAATGTGTTTGCAAATGCATGCTAAATATATTCCTCCTCAATAATCAGTGAGCTACGTGCCAAACATTGGGGTGCTGTCCGCGGAAATTCCTACACCAGCTCGAAACTGGTGTTAGGGTTTGCAGGCCATTGGGCAGGAATGGTGAGCCCTGTCCAGCCTGCATTTGCATGCTAGCAGGCCCCTATTCCCCCCAATCCAGCAGCCCCCCCCCACCGCAGGATCAGGAACCGCAACCTGACCCCTCCCCCAGCTACACAGGGGCTGGATGTCCAGTGGGACTCCAGCCCCCCTAACCCCTCCTAGCATCCCCTCAAATAGAGCCCTGGTGGCCCAGTGGGATGTGAATCAACCCCCCCCCCCCCACCCTGACCTGGTGGTCTAGCAGCCCTCTTCCCCACCCCCTACCTTTGTTGGAGGAGGGAGATGGCCTCCCTCCTCTTCCATCGGTGCTGCCTTGAAAATGGTGGCACCCAGCCCTGCCCAGTGCATCCTGGGATGCGCTGGGCGGGGCTTCACATCATATAAGGGAGAAACCAGGACCATACTGTTTGGGGTCTGGTGGTCCCATGGACCTCCAGCCCCTGTGTTTGACAGGTCTGGACTTTTGACAGGCTCAGGCACAATCCTCCCACACTTTACCCTATGATCAGAGATAATAGCTTTCATAAATTTGCATTCTATTATCTCTGATCATAGGGGCAATAAAGCCCCGCGCTGTTCCAGCACTATTTTTAGAGCACTGTTTGGAACAGCACAGGGCTTTCGATCACCTGCCCATTAGAGAGGGCTTAGATGGAATGGAGATTATCTGGGAAATTGGGGAAGTGTGAGACTACTACTACTACTATTTAGCATTTCTATAGCGCTACAAGGTGTACGCAGCGCTGCACAAACATAGAAGAAAGACAGTCCCTGCTCAAAGAGCTTACAATCTAATAGACAAAAAATAAATAAAGTAAGCAAATCAAATCAATTAATGTGAACGGGAAGGAAGAGAGGAGGGTAGGTGGAGGCGAGTGGTTACAAGTGGTTATGAGTCAAAAGCAATGTTAAAGAGGTGGGCTTTCAGTCTAGATTTAAAGGTGGCCAAGGATGGGGCAAGACGTAGGGGCTCAGGAAGTTTATTCCAGGCGTAGGGTGCAGTGAGACAGAAGGCGCGAAGTCTGGAGTTGGCAGTAGTGGAGAAGGGAACAGATAAGAAGGATTTATCCATGGAGCGGAGTGCACGGGAAGGGGTGTAGGGAAGGACGAGCGTGGAGAGATACTGGGAGCAGCAGAGTGAGTACATATATAGGTTAGTAGAAGAAGTTTGAACAGGATGCGAAAACGGATAGGGAGCCAGTGAAGGGTCTTGAGGAGAGGGGTAGTATGAGTAAAGTGACCCTGGCGGAAGATGAGACTCATGCATGCTTCTGTAAATCAGCTGTAATGAGACTGGATCAAGGAGAACCTTTCAGCACATAGACAAACATTGTTTAATGGGACAGAGTCAGCATGGGTTCAGCCAATGAAAGTCTTATCTCACTAATTTGCTTCATTTCTTTGAAGGCATGAATAAAACATGTGGATAAAGGTGAGCTGGTTGATGTAGTTTTACAAAGTTCCTCTGCCCTTCTGTGAATTAGGAATTGGTTACTGGATAGAAAACAGAGGGCAGGCTTGAATGGCTATTTTTCTCAATGAAAGAGGGTGAATAACTGGAGTGCTGCAGGGAACTGTACTGGGACATATGTATAAATGATCTGAAAAATCGAAACGAGTGAGATCATTAAATTTGCAGATGACACAAAACTATTCAAAGTTGTCAAAACACATGCGGATTGGGAAAAATTGCAGGAAGACTTTAGAAAACTGGAAGACTGGGTATCCAAATGATAGATAAAATTTAATGTGAATAAATATAAAGTGATGCACTTTGGGAAGAATAATCCGAATCATAGTTACCTGATGCGAGGGTCCATATTAGAAGTTAGCACTCATGAAAAAGATCTAGGTGTCATTGTAGAAAATACGCTGAAATCGTCCAGTGTGTGGTAGTGGCCAAAAAAGCAAATAAGATGTTAAGAGTTATTAGGAAAGGGATGGAAAATAAGACCAAGAATATTATAATGCCTCTGTATCACTCCATGGTGTGACAGACCTTGAGTATTGCGTTCAATTCTGGTCGCCGTATCTCAAAAAAGACATAGCAGAATGAGAAAAGGTTCAAAGAAGAGCGAACAAAATAATAAAGATGATGGAACTCCTCCCATATGAGGAAAGGCTTAAGAAGTTAGGGCTCTTCAGCTTGGAAAAGGGATGGCTGAGGGAGGATATGATTGAGGTCTACAAAATCCTGAGTGATGTAGAACTGGTAAAAGTGAATCGATTTTTCACTCTTTCAAAACGTACAAAGACCCGGGGACACTCAATGGAATTACGTAGAAATACTTTTTAAACAAATAGGAGGAAATATTTTGTCACTGGAACTTGCTGCCAGAGGATGTGGTAACAGTGGTTGGCATATCTGGGTTTAAAAAATGTTTGGACAAGTTCCTGAAGGAAAAGTCCATAGTCTGTTATTGAGATGGATATGGGGAAGCCACTGCTTACCCTGGGATTGGTAGCATGGAATGTTGCTACTAATTAGGCTTCTGTCAGGTACCTGTGACCTGGATTGTCCACTGTTGGAAGCAGGATACTGGGCTAGATGGACCATTGGACTGACTATTCTTATGCTCTTACTTGCAACAACTGATCGGAAGAGATTATTTTTTAAGCTGTAGTTCAGTTGGATGCAGGCAGACTTGTCTACTTGACCTATGGTGAAATGGCTTAAACTTGTATGTAGTTCCTCTGTTCAGAATCTGGGGGTCCCTCTGGAAGAGCAGTTAACTCATGATGCTCAGATTCTGGTACTGGCTTTTGCTTTTGCCACATTGTGTTTATTGAGGTTTGTATGTTGTTTTCTTCAGCCAGAGACGTTGGTGATTCTCATACAAACAAACTGGACTAATGTAACAAATTATTTTGGAAGCGGTTGCAGTCATTGCAACTGCTTCAGAATCTGGGGGGAAAGCGTTATAACCATGTAACTCTTTCATTTTAATTCATTGGATTCAGTTTAAACTTCTTTATGTAGTTTTCACAACTCTTAAACTAAAGGGACCATTTTCCTAAGGGATATGTTGTTTTTTTCCAGCAAGACCTCTACAGTCTTCTGAACAGGCTCTTCTGAGATTACCTGACCATACAAAGTAACATAGAAAAATGTAGCCAGATAAAGACCACATGGTCTATCCAGTCTGCCCATCCATGCCATCTACTCTCCCTATCACTTCCTTAGAGATCCTATGTATTTGTCCCAAGCTCTCTTGAATTTAGATACTGTTTTCATTTCCACCACTTCCACCAGGAGGCTGTTCCACATATTCACCACCCTTTCCATGAAGAAGTATTTCCTTGGGTTACTTCTGAGTCTATCCCCTTTCACCTACATCCTGTGCCCTCTCATTCTAGAGACTTGCCTCCTGTTCATTTATGCTGCATAGGTATTTAAATATGTCTATCACATCTCCCCTCTTCCACCTTTCTTCCAAAGTATACATATTGAGATCTTTAAGTCTGTCCCCATACACTTTATGATGACGACCACTGACCATTTTAGTAGATGCCCTTTGGATCAACTCCATCCTATTTATATCTTTTTGAAAATTCGGTCTCCGGAACTGTACCCAATATTCTAAATGAGGTCTCACTAGAGTCTTATACAGGGGCATCATCACCTCCTTCTTCCTACTGGTCATTTCTCTCCCTATGCACCCAAGCCTCCTTTTACCTTTTGCCGTCACTTTTTCTACCTGTTTGGCCACCTTAAGATCATCACATATGATCACACCCAAGTCCCGCTACTTTTTCGTGCACAAAATTCTTCACCACCTAAACTATACA
Source organism: Microcaecilia unicolor (assembly GCF_901765095.1). Lineage (NCBI taxonomy): Eukaryota > Metazoa > Chordata > Amphibia > Gymnophiona > Siphonopidae > Microcaecilia > Microcaecilia unicolor. The sequence continues at coordinate 201,211,660 of NC_044038.1, read as the reverse complement.
GTTCCCTCGGGTTTTTGCAGCCCAAATGCATGACCTTGCATTTTTTAACATTAAATCTTAGCTACCAAATTCCACACCATTTCTCTAGCTTTGCTAAGTCCTTCCTCATGTTATTCAAGCCATGAGGGGTGTCTACCCTATTGCAGATTTTGATATCATCTGCAAAGAGGCAAACCTTACCAGACAGCATTGGCAATGGTAGGTCAGCTGCCACCCGGGGCGGATCTCCACTGCGCACCCCCCCCCCCCCCGGGTGCAGCACGACACCCCCCCCCCCCGGCACAATAACACCCCCCTCCCCGGCGCATCAAGCCCCCCCCCCCCCCCAGGTGCATTCTTGACTGCTGGAGGGTGCAGAGAGCAGCCACGCGCCTGTCGGCTCCACTGGCTCTCTGCTCCCTCTGCCTCAGAACAGGAAGTAACCTGTTCGGAGGCAGAGGGAGCAGGGAACCAGCGGAGTTGACAGGCGCATGGCTCCTCTCTGCACCCTCCAGCAGCGTGCACCCGGGGCGGACCGCCCCCACCGCCACGCTCTTTCTACACCACTGCCAGACAGCCCTTCAGCAATATCGCTTGCAAAAAATGTTAAAAAGAACAGGCCCAAGAACCAAACCTTGTGGCACACCACCGGTAACATCCTTTTCTTCAGAATTAGCTCCATTTACCACAACCTTCTGTCATCTTCCACTCAACCAGTTCTTAACCCAGTCAGTTAGGGCCCATACCAAGGGTACTCAGTTTATTTATTAGCCATCTATGCAGAACCATGTCAAATGGAGACAAAATTAAATGTGGTTAGATTAGGAAAGGCAAAAAAGAAAGTGAAATCACAGACCTGGAAAGACCAGTAGTAATATATTTTATCAAACTCCTATTTTAACTTTACCGTGGCCTTTTAACCAATTGCTAGATTATCATATTTTCTTTTTCTCTGAAAGCCTTCATTGTACAGTCTTCCTTTCTGTTCAGATATAGGAGCCTCAGTGTCAAACTCAGCTGTATTTCCTTCCTGAGGTCTTCTAGCATGAGCTTGAGACCACGATGCAGTTTGAAACCTCAAATGTCTTCTTCAAAGGTTAACCACAAACTTACTGCAAGGTGCTGAACTGAAAGAATTATGCTGCTCCAGATCAGAAGGCAGCTGGCAAGTAAAAGGAAAATTGAATGAAGAGTCCGGTGGAAGGTCCCCAATTCAGTCACTGAACTGAGCCTTTTGCATCCCAGTTTAGCCACAGAAGCAGCATTTAGAGCCCCCTAGATGCAGAGAATCAATGTTCTAACACAAAGGTGACACCTAGTGGACAGGTCCTCAGATTGCAAGATTTGAGAAGGAGTTCTGTGTGTGTGTGTCCCAGACCAGGACCAACAGGTCAGACTAAGAGGATAACTTTATAGAGGTTGGCTAAGTCAGAAAATGGACATTGTCTCTTTGTTTTTTTTGTAATTGCTTCAATGTTTATGATGCATCATAATGCACATTAAATAACATAAGCCCATTTTTCTTAATGAGGCCAACTTAAAGATTACGGGGGAAGTTCTATAACTGGACATTTAGGAACTCCAAGGACATGTGATTGGAACATATTCTATAATTGCTTCTGGGCACCCAGGTTCCATTGTAACTTATAGTATTCTGTACATTATGTGCACAAGTGGCAGCCCTGCCCTGTATATGCCCCCTTGCATTTACATGCTATGTAAGTTAGATCTGTCATTCCAGAATAGAACTTTGGTGCCCTGATTGCACTTTCATAGGTAAGCGTACACTTAGGCGGATAACATAATAACATAGTAAATGATGACAGGTAAAGATCTGAGCGGTCCATCCAGTCTGCCCAACAGTCAAACTCATTATCAAGTCACGATTAAACCAACAATGAACGTGATACAAAATACTTGATCGTTGTCTCTCTTTGGCATTTCTGAGACATAGACATAGAAGTCCACCTGGCCCTGTCCTTAGGTTTCAACGACTGAAGTTGCCGTCAAAGCCCATGCCAGCCTATCCAAATCCATCTTGTCAGTTGCGGGACACAGACTATAAAAGTCTGCCTGGCACTGTCCTAGTGTTCCAAATTACTGGAGTTTCAATCGCAGCCCTCTCCAGCCCATCCTAAACCAGATTGCCATATAAGGGACCCAGACTGTACAAGCTTGCCCAGCACCACCCTTAGTTCTTCACAGCCAGAGTCACAATCTAAGCACCACTTGACATGCAAACACACATGCAACCATCTAGGTTTTGTATTTTCTGAATTCCATCACCGTTTTTTTTCTCCACCACCTCACTTGGGAGAGCATTGCAGACATCAACCACCCTCTCCATGAAAAAGAATTACCTGATATTACGCCTAAGTCTACCACCCTGCATCCTCAATTCATGTCCTCTAGTTTTACCATTTTCCCATGTTTGGAAAATATTTGTTTCTATTTTAATACCTTTCAAGTATTTAAATGTCTGTATCATATCAGTTTTTATGATGCAAAATAATGCACATTAGATAACACAAGCCTGTTTTTCTTAATGGGGCTCCTAAATGTCCAGTTCTTCAACTGGACATTTAGGAGCTCCAAGGACATGTCGTAAGTGCAAAGGGCGCATAAATGCAGGCCCCTAGATTTTAGAATTACCCATTAAAGGTCAGACTTAGTAAATGGTGCTCAAGGGTAAAATCCATGCTAAATGGTATTCTATAAAGGGCACTCCAGGCTGACCACTCTTTCTAGAATAGCACTTAGAGCGGCTTCCAATGCCCAGCTTTGGGCACGAGAACTTACGCCTGCCGAAACATGGTATAAATCCTGGTGTGCAAATTGGGCTCATAATCCTGGTATTCTATAACACTGCACCAATATTTTTGGACCCCTGACCCGCCCATGCCCCTCCCATGGCCACACCCCTTTGGGGTTGTACACTATAAAATTTAGATGCAGATGTTACAGAATAGTGACTAGGCCAGATATGCACGCAAATCCAAAGTGATGCCAATTAACTCCAATTATTGATTGTTGACACCTCATTAATTTGTGTTCACAGCTGCCCTGCTTGCTCAAATTTAGCTGCCCAACTTTAGGCGACCTATAGAATCCGGGGGGATAAGCGCTTAACTTGAATGAGCATGTATTAATGAGCATTAATGCATGTTACCTGGTTACTGTATGTCAGCAAATGAGGCCCAAAGATATGTTTCCAATGAAATGTTCTTTTTTTCCACATCTGCAAACATCAGATTGTTTCTGATTAGCAAGAACAGGCTCTGCCAATTGAAAGACCAACACGACTGATTGCCTAACTGAGCTAAGGCAGATTTAAGGTTTATTTCCTGAATTACAGATTCTGCACAAATTGAGTTTGTAGTAATTGAGTCTCTGCTCAGTCTGCTCTCCATCTTGTTGTTCCATTATACCAGGTCACTGATGCTGCTGCTGAAAAATCCCCCCTTCATCTTCCTCTGTTTAGCTGGAGCAACAGAAGCTACACTTATTGCTGGGATGTCAACGTTTGGACCCAAGTTTCTAGAATCACAGTTTAGTTTAAGTGCCTCCCAAGCTGCAACATTATTTGGTAAGAGCTGCTCCTGCTCCTTTCTTTTAACAGCTGTTTATGGAGAACCTACTCCAGAATTGTAAAGTGGGTTACCTGAAATGTGATTTTGAATAATTCTGCAGATAGGTACATGTAGAAACTGTGATATATTGCACATACCAAAATCTATTTTTGTCATAGATCTTTCTCACGTGTTTAGGATCAGCACTAGGGAAGCTAGAGTTTCTCTGGAGATGGTCATTTATTTTATTTTTATTACATTTGTACCCCGCGCTTTCTCACTCATGGCAGGCTCAGTGCGGCTTACATATTATATACAGGTACTTATTTGTACCTGGGGCAATGGAGGATTAAGTGACTTGCCCAGAGTCACAAAGAGCTGCCTGTGCCTGTAGTGGGAATCAAACCCACTTCTCCAGGACCAAAGTCCATCACTCTAACCACTAGGCCACTCCTTACCTTTGATGCTGAAGCCAACTTGATTCTGCAGTTGCCAACAATAGTGATTTGAACTTATATCTATAAAAATAAATAGCTCTGCAGTCTCCTCCCCCTTCCCAACCATGCAGCTAAATTTTATTTTGTACTTAAAAAATTACTAGACAAAAAAGGGACTAAGGCAGGGATTTCAAACATGGACCATCAGCATGATATTCAAAGGTAACCAATGAAATTTGCCTAGCAACTTTGTTCACACAAAGATCTGCCCGGAGTATAAATAGAGCAATTGTATAACAGGACACCTGGTAGAAGCTTATTCTATGAAAGAGTGTAGGTGCCTACTTTCCTTTATTGGATACTAACCTAACCGCGTATATACGCGCTTAACAGGTGCAAGCACTTACATCAGCCATAGAGCTGGTGTGTTAATGTTAAATGCTGCAGATGCATGCATAAATTATAATATTCTATAATTTACACACTTAAGTTTGAGCCCTATCCATGCTCCACTCATGTGCTGCCCCCCTTGCAAATGCATGGTATGTAAGTTGAACAGGTATTTGAAGAACAGTGCTTAAAAAAATGTTAGCATTTACACACATCTGCGCCAGTGGTGTTCCTAGTTCAGCTGCCACCTGGGGAGGATCACTGTTGCACCCCCCCCCCAGTGTATCACCCCCCCCCCCCATGAATCACGACACCCCTCCCCCGGCACACCATCTCCACCCCCAAGCACATCGCTCTTACATCCTGGGGGTGCAGGGAGCATTTGCACGGCTCTGCTGGTTCCCTTCCCCAGAACAGGAAGTAACATCAGAGGGAGCAGGTGGAGCCGACAGCCATTTGGCTGCTCCTTACACCCCCTCGCAGTGTGCACCTGGGATGGACCTCCCCCATTGCCCCGCCCTTGGTATGCCACTGATCTGCACACACATACCTGTGTAAATGACATTATTCTCAACATTTACTGTCCCCCATCCCTTTCCTTAGCATGTTAAACCCTGATATTACCCAGGTCTTCATGTAACTAAGCAACATGACTGTAGACCTGAGCGCAAATGGTGTAAGCTCAAAAATTCAGACTCTCGCACGGTATAAGGGGCCCAGTTGAAGTTTTACACTGCCCAGTTAAATAAAGCTAAAAAAAAAAGAGTATTTTCAAAATTGATCCATTCTTCACCAAATCCTTCTGAACAACTGTTTTGCATTTTTTTCTAGGTTAACAACTCCTGTTAAAACCTAATGAAATGTTTACACATGAAAATCCATCAGCTGAACAATTGGCTCAATTTTTTGTCTCTAAAATTGTGGATCTTGAAGATTTGTTTTCCTCTTTTATAGAACCTTCCCCTCAGTCACCTCCTTCTGATCTCTTGGTTTCAACAGTGGTGTGCTTGTAATCTTCCATCAAAATGTTTTTAAGAAGTTATTCTCTTCTATCAACCTTTCTTCATCACAGTTGGATTCTATCCCCCCAAGTTTGATAAAACTTTCTAATCTTAGCCTTCCTTACCAATTGGTGAGTCACAGTTTGTCAGCAAGATCTCTCCCATCTTCATGTAAAAGGACAGCTGCCATCCTGTGTTTAAAAAGCCATCACTTAATCCATCTATACCTCTAATTACCATCCTATTTCTACACTTTCTTTTCTTTCTAAACTACCTGAGAAAATAATGTTCCAGCAACTCCTTTCTCATGCTGAATCAGCCCATATTCTCCATCTCACTTCTTCACAGGCTGTCTTCTATAGGGATATCCGGTCCTGTTTATGACTGGTTCTGCTCTTTCTTGCATAACTGTTTCTTTTCCCTTTCTATGACAGGTTCTTTCAGCTCTTCTTCTATTATCTTAATAATAGAATAATATTATCTTCTTCTATTATCTTTGGAGTGGTCTAGTGGTTAGAGCACCAGTTTTGTAATCCAGAGGTGGCTGGTTCAAATCCCACTGCTGCTTCTTGTGATCTTGTGCAAGTCACTTAACCCTACATTGCCTCAGGTACAAACTTAGATTGTGAGCCCTCCTGGGACAGAGAAATATCCAGTGTACTTGAATGTTAATCACTTTGAGGTACTACTGAAAAAGATGTGAGCAAAATCTAAATAAATAAACTCTATCCTGTGGTGTTTTGCAAGGATCTATATTCTCCCCCCCCCCCCCCCCCTTCTGTTCAATATATATCTCAGTCCACTTGCATCCCTGATTCAGTCTGTTTTAATGTGGATGATATCTTATTAGTTTTCTACTTTAATTCTTCTATAATTGATCTTACGCCTGTGCAGTCATGGCTTGATAAGGTTGCCCTTTGGTTGAAGAATCACTGTTTAATTTTAAATGCTAGTAAGAACACTGTATGTTGGGTATCAAATCATAATCTCATTTCATTCCCACCCCTGGTTCTTTCTGGGATAACCATAACTAACAGCTTCTTTTTGGTATCTTGAGGGTCATTATTGACTCACAACTATCTTTCACTGAACATATTTCATCTGTTCTCTGTTCAGGATTCCGTAGTCTGCATAACCTCTGTTCGATTTGAGCTTTTTTGGATAATAAAGCTCTACACACTCGATATCATGCTTACATTACTACACTTATAGATTATTTTAATGTTATATATGCAGGTCTTCCATTAACTAGCCTTAAGAGATTACAGTCCTTGCAGAATACCGCTGCTCTCCTATTGTTCTTTCTGTTATACCCTTGTTATAAACTGTTTTGCCTTTTTTTTATATAAACTACAGTATAAAGTATAAAGAAAGACTAAATAATTCCAAATGAGCCTTGAGCTGTGTTATTTTCTCTCAGGTTATCTTGTGGTGCCAGCAGGAGGAGGAGGAACATTTCTGGGAGGATTCATTGTGAATAAGATGAAGCTTCACTTTTCTGGAATCATCAAACTATGTTTATTTTGTGCAGTGCTGAGTCTCTTTGGTATTTTCATCTTCCTAGTTCACTGCCCAAACATGCCTGTGGCCGGAGTGACAGCTCCATATAATGGAAGGTAACAACAAAATATAACTGTTTTAGAAATAGTTATTTTACGATGCTCTGATGTTGGATTCAATGCTGATCATCTGAGAATCCTAAAGGCAGGTAAGGCCTGACTTGGCCTAACAGTGGAACTGTGGAAGCCAGTATTTTGAGGAACTCTGAGGTGGAGGATGGTGGTAGAAAAAGGCTTGTGTGGTCAGATAAAAGCCCAGATAGAGTTGCATATGAGAATTTATAGGCTTATCATTTATTAAATAATATTAAAAATATTTATGTAATTAAAATGAATTACAAATGTTCCCTCCCCTCCAAATCTTGCTAACCTACGTATAATTTGTAATCTTAGAATTGTACACCTCCTTCACCTTCAGCAAAGAAAAGATGGTATATCAAGTTCTGATTAAACTTTAACTTAAACTAGCATCTTTCCATGCAAAATTACTGTACACCAATCAGTCTGCATTGCTGGGTGACTGAGGCAGGGCTTCACATTTAGAGGCTTGTTTTAGAAGCACCATTTGGGTTTTAGATATGCATAAACTGTCACGTAAATGTTTATCTTGCATAAACATCTAAGTTCCAATTTTACAAAATTGGGATATAAACATCTAAAACTGAAGAAAGTGCAACTGGAAAGGGGCATGATCTTGGTGTGTTTTGGGCAGGACTAGGGCGGACCTAAAGAATGAACGTTTATTCCCCATTTCAGAAGGAAAATGAACATCTATGTCCTAAGAGATCAGCATTCAGATTTACACTTGCTATCTGGGACTCCTAAGTTTTAGAGTAATCCCCCAATGGTTGATATCTCCCCCCTTCCCCCCCCCCCCCCCCCCAAGGCAAAACTGGCAAGAGATACCAGGCTCTATGACACCTTCAGGAAACATAAATGTTTATGTTTCTAAAATACCTAAGATGCTTATGTTCAGGTACATAAACATTTTGTATTGCTGTTGTATAACAGAAACATTTATACAGGGCTGGTCTTAGCAGTTGTGGGGCGCCCTGTGCAGACCAGTTTAGTGGGGCCCCCTGTCCCCACCTAGACCTGCCCCTTGTTGACAGGATGTGTTTTAAATTTTTCCACTACCCTAACCACTAGGAGTGGCCTAGTGGTTAGGGTGGTGGATTTTGGTCCTGAGGAACTGAGTTCAATTCCCACTTCAGGCACAGGCAGCTCCTTGTGACTCTGGGCAAGTCACTTAACCCTCCATTGCCCCATGTAAGCTGCATTGAGCCTGCCATGAGTGGGAAAGCACTGGGTACAAATGTAACAAAAAAAAAATCAAGCAAATCTTGTACAGAAAAACTAATTCAAACAAGTACAATGTTATCATAGCCATGTGCATGTAAGGACTGGATAAATGAATTAAAACAAATTACCTTAATATGTAATACTTGGTAGCAATAATGAAATACTACTATTTAGCATTTCTATAGCGCTGCAAGGCATACACAGCACTGCACAAACATAGAAAAAAGACAGTCCCTGCTCAAAGAGCTTACAATCTAATAGACAAAAAAAAAAAAAAAGCAAATCAAATCAATTAATGTGTACAGGAAGGAGGAGAGGAGGGTAGGTGGAGGCGAGTGGTTACGAGTCAAAAGCAATGTTAAATAGGTGGGCTTTCAGTCTAGATTTAAAGGTGGCCAAGGATGGGGCAAGACATAGGGGCTCAGGAAGTTTATTCCAGGCGTAGGGTGCAGCGAGACAGAAGGCGCGAAGTCTGGAGTTGGCAGTAGTGGAGAAGGGAACAGTGATTGAATATTCACATAGCAAGCCTGAGCCAACAGATTTATTTTCCACTGAATGTAATTAGCGTTGTATGAACTTGGCAGCTAATAGTGTGCTGAACTGGACAATGTTGGCACATTTAGACTGACTTTGGACAGTTAGGGAAGAAGGAAACCTTTCCCTCATTATTCAGTACCTTCTGTGTGAAACAGTAATAATAAAAAAAAAGGCAAGTGCATTTTTATATTATACCACTGCATTCCACAAAGCAAAAAGAGCAAGTTCCTACAGTCCGTCTTTTTCTTTTGTTGTAAGCATAGAAAAAAAAAGATGTTAAATTCTCCCAGATCTCAACTTAATTAATGATTTTTCTAAACTGTACTTATAAATAGTAAGTCTGATTGTTAAGCACCTGATACTCATAATGTCTGTTTGGTGGCCCTTTACTACTACTACTACTATTTAGCATTTCTATAGCGCTACAAGGCGTATGCAGCGCTGCACAAACATAGAAGAAAGACAGTCCCTGCTCAAAGAGCTTACAATCTAATAGACAAAAAATAAAGTAAGCAAATCAAATCAATTAATGTGTACAGGAAGGAGGAGAGGAGGGTAGGTGGAGGCGAGTGGTTACGAGTCAAAAGCAATGTTAAAGAGGTGGGCTTTCAGTCTAGATTTAAAGGTGGCCAAGGATGGGGCAAGACGTAGGGGCTCAGGAAGTTTATTCCAGGCGTAGGGTGCGAAGTCTGGAGTTGGCAGTAGTGGAGAAGGGAACAGATAAGAAGGATTTATCCATGGAGCGGAGTGCACGGGAAGGGGTGTAGGGAAGGACGAGTGTGGAGAGATACTGGGGAGCAGCAGAGTGAGTACATTTATAGGTTAGTAGAAGAAGTTTGAACAGGATGCGAAAATGGATAGGGAGCCAGTGAAGCGAGTTGAGGAGAGGGGTAGTATAAGTAAAGCAACCCTGGCAGAAGACGAGACAGACAGCAGAGTTTTGAACCAATTGGAGAGGGGAGAGGTGACTAAGTGGGAGGCCAGCAAGAAGCAGATTGCAGTAGTCTAAACGAGAGGTGAAAAGGGTGTGGATGAGGGTTTTGGTAGAGTGCTCGGAAAGAAAGGGGCGGATTTTACAACAAAAGTTTTTTCACCTTTACTAGGTGAAAACATCAGAATAGAGTGAGTCCCTATAAACCAGCCCCTCCAGATGACACAATGGTTATGATTTAGAACTAATTAAATGAAAACAGTACTTCCTCTGTGTATATCTGTTACGCTACACAAGCTGGCATCTCTGAAACTATAAGTGAGGTTCAATATAAATGCTAACAATAAAGAACGACAAAGTGGATAGAGCAGCTCATAGATTTGCTTTCTTTGTTTGGGTAAGGGGATGAGGGGTGCGCAGATGAAAGGGAAAGGGAGACCAACCTCATGGGCTTCAGTGGCCATCTCAATCTAACCGCCTTCAGCTCTTTCCTACCTGCTTCTTTAGTTCTGTCTCGCAGCACTGCCGCCTTCTTCTATTTTTTAAGTCACTGGCAGCGTCAGTGAGGTAAGCACACTGCCTTCGGCGACCCTGGAAGCTCTTCCTCTGTTGCAGCGGCCTATGTGGGACAGGAAATTGCTGCAGAGGGAAAGCTTACAGGCCACCGAAGGCAGTGTGTTTACCTCACTGGCGCTGGCCCGGATTGAAGAAGGCAGCGCTGCAGGGAGCCAAAAGGGAGTAGGAAAGAGCTGACCAAAGAAGTTAGATTGAGAACAGGAGACGGCAATGACAGCTGAAGCAGGGACCGGGAGGGAGATGCTAAGGCTGCCACGGGGCCCCTGGGAGCACGAGGCCCTGTGTAACCACCCCTGTCGCCCCTGCCTAAGACCAACCTTGCATTTATGTGCCCATTTTGGCCTCTTGATATCTTAGTCTGGATATCTCTGATGAATATCTGGATTTTTTATTTTATTATTATTTTTTTGCTTGTGGCAGCTAGCATTAAAAAAATGTTGACTGGTGCAAGCTTAGTACTGGGGGTGAGTTATGGCTCTGGACATTAGTGAGCAGAGTCATCAGAAATTCTTATGTTGATTTGTTGTAATCATATTCATTGCACTTTCAAGGTTGCATGCTGCATGGGTACAGGCTGTAATTCATGTACGGAAAAGTGGCTATTTTGTATCTCGAATCTTTTACATCATTTCAGTGTCCTGGATGGGAGCCTCAATCTGATAGCATCATGCAACACTGGGTGCAAGTGTACCGAGAGCATCTACAGCCCTGTGTGTGGGAGCAATGGTGTGATGTATTACTCCCCCTGCCACGCTGCCTGCACTGGAGTCCACAATGTCGAAGTTGGGGGTAAAAAGGTAAAATGATGCTAATCACTTCTCATTACTAAGCTGGGACTGAAAGTACCAGGAAATCATTTTCTGACCTTCTCTTCTCCAGACATACTATAATTGCAGCTGTATCGGCAAAAGTTCATTTCCTCATGCTGGCGAGGCAGTGGCGGGAAAGTGCGCATCTTCTTGTCAGAGAATGTCAGTGCTGATGGTTTTTTTGTTTGTGGTGATTTTCTTCACATTCCTGTGCAGTATTCCTGCCCTAACAGCAACCCTGAGGTGAGCAGAGAAATGCTACAAGTGTCCTCAGCATCCCAAATAAATGTTTCTTCTCCAGTTATCTTCATATTGAACAGTTTTAGCTATTGAAGAATAAGTTAATAAAGAAAGGAAAAGGGACAAAATGTACAGGCTGGATGTTTAAAAGGACTTATACAATTAGCATTGGATGCGAAATGCATAAGTCTTTGGTTTAAAAATGCATCCATTTTGGCCAGACAGCTCAATGTCCATCCAGTCCTTATGAGAATAAGAGGGGTAAAGAGCATTCTGGGGATGTGTAGTCCAAAGTTATTCAGACAGTGGCAGTATTCAGTCCATATCCAGATAAAGTCATTTAGTAGAATTATGCAAATAGCAACCTAACTTACAGCTTGATTTACTTAAAGGTCCATTATTTACTACAGGGAACGAGGGAAGCACTCTTCAGTAAATCTGCTCTTAAAACAGATATTTAAGTTTAGGACTGCATATTCAGCAATCCTTCCTAAATCAATAGAGGAACTGAATATCAAGCACAAACATAAGCAGAAAAGTCATTTGATTATCTGAATAGTGGCTTAGTATTGAACTTGATTTGCATACATTGCCTCCATTATATGCAAATCTCTTTCATGCATATTCATTGTAGATATCCTGAAAACTTGATTGTCAAGGGGTACTCCAGGACCGGACTTAGGAAAAATTCATGTGCACCATCTCACACACTGCACATCATTGGGAAATAAAGCGCATACTGCCCTGCACAACACTGGGACACAGAGTATAGACCACCTCACACAATGCACCACCACCATCATTAAACACACACTATAAAGCTGGGACATGAGGTACATTCTACTGCCCATGACTTCAGAACAAAAGATGTGCACGCCTCAGCAGAACCATTTGGACACAATGCAGAGTACTGAAAAACAAAACACATATTGCTATATACTATACATACTGCCACTATTCTGCACAGGGGTCACAAAATACACACCCTTATGCAGAATGCCAGGATACAAGATGAGCACCCTAACACACAATGCCAAGTCATGAGATGAGCACCCTAGCACATAACACCAGGACAGGAGATGAATACTGCTAGCAGTAGTGGGACCTAAGGCATGCTGCACCACACCAGGAATTTCCTTTATGATGACAGCAATTGTATGTATGTTTACCTTATCAAAAACTTTTTACATTCTTTACTTTTAATAAATCGGGCCTCTAAGGACTCCAACATCTACGTTGGGATTTCTGCTCCCTCTTTTCTTGGAAATTTTAGACATTTTCATGGGAATATGAGTAGGAATCTAATATAATCAGATGATTGATGATGGCAGAAATAGACAAACTGACCCATCCAGTCTACTTAGCTGTTCCTGTGCAGATTGCAAAGGATGCATCCCAACAGTCAACTGCACAGCATAACCACATGTAAGAACTCTCATCTTGTCCAGGACACTGTATCATCTTCCTTGTGTGTATTCCCCCCCATCCTGGGCTGATAAGTTGAATTAACATCTGGTACCCTTCCCTTCCCATGTTTAATCAGAAGGCTTTTAAATAACCTAAATAGTTGCCAACACTATCCTGAATGAAAAAGACACAGTTTAACTGAAGTATGTGGTAAGAAGGAGCTTGTTCTGTATATTAGAGCAATGAAGTCCAATTTTGCATAGGTAGTCTAAATAGGAAAAAGAACATCCAAGTTATGACATTCACAGTTGGCCATGTATTTTACAAAAGGCTCCCTGAATGTGGAATGTTTTGTAAAATACTTATAATGCCACGGAAGAACATGTGCATTTGGTGGCACATACAACAGAAATAGCTACGTTACAACTAGCAAGAAGCACATAACAAAGAGAATGGTCTCACTCAAGGCTTTGTACATGTGAATGCCGCCACGTAACATGTGCAATGGCAAAATTTTATGTTACAGAGAATCTCTCTAGTATAATGGCAAAAGATTTGTACTTTACAAATGACTATAATTCTGTAGAGTGCATCCGGTTTCAAAGGAATGAATAAAGGAAAAAGCCTCTGAGCTCCACCCAACCTCCAACCCAAGTAATTGTTATTAATAACAAGGGTTGAGAAAAATTTTCTTTTGGGGGTTTTTTATCGTCATCGGCAAAAACCCCTTAAAGTTCCAAGATATGAGAGATGCTAAAGCTCAACAGAATGACTAGGGATCCATAAGCATGTGAAAGTATCCTAACTTAATTTTCGAGTGCAGGTACAAAGCAATGTGTGAATCATTGGTCCAAACACACCGACTTTGGCCAGAGTTTTGCTGTATAATCGCTGTTTCAAGGCATGTGTAACCATAAGTTCAAACACAGGTGTTTTTCCTGCTCACTAGTCCCTGGCAAAATTTATACTTATAAGTAGCAGATTTTACGAAACCATATGGCCAAGGAGGAGCCAAGCTCTAAAACTTTATTTTTGGATTTCTGAACTGGTTTTAAATGCCAGAGAAGTAAATACAGTTGGCCTCTCGATCACTCCTGCAAACCCCAGGTCCAAACAAGCAGTTAATTAGCACTTAGGCATATGTTGGAGCAGTGCCGGGCAGACTTCTACAGTTTGTGCCATGAAAATGGCAAGGACAAATCAAGATAAAGTATACATATATAGTATCACATCATACCTTATACTGTGAGTTTATTTTGTTAGGCAGACCGGATGGACCGTACAGGTATTTATCTACCGTCATCTATTATGTACTATGTTACGATATGGGTCATTTTCAAAGCACTTAAACTTGCAAAGTTTCATAGTAACCTGTGGCACTTTGTAAGTCTAAGTGCTTTGAAAATAAGCCCCAATTGTGTAAATGTAGATATGGAAATTTTATTAGGTATGCCCAAACCATTTCAAGGAAACACTCAATAAATCAAAGGGAGGTAATGCATAACAGTAGATAATATGAACCCAACCTGTAAACATAGACAGAGTGTAGAGAATGATATGCAACAGTATAATTAATGAAGTTGTGGAAAATCATCAGTTTACTTTGGACTCACCCAAGTCCAAGAGCTTAACATGAAATCATCAGTTTCTGAAGATATTCAATGCACTCTCCTTACATAATAGAAATTTCCACATGTTCAAAAGGTATCAGTGAAAATGCATTCATAAAAATGTATCAAGTTCAAAACTACAATCAGTCTACAATAGTAATAACAGTGCCATAAGCATACAGATGACGTCCATCTAAATATAATAAATTGAGGTCACCAAAGTTGGCACTTATCTGGAAAAATGAAGTATATGGGAGACTGGGAAATATTTGAGTTCAGCATTCCCTTGTAGCAAGGGTCCAGGTACTTCATTTTTCCAGATAAGTGCCAGTTTCGGTGACCTCAGTTTTTTTGTATTTAGAGGGACGTCATCTGTATGCTGTATTGCATTGTTATTACCTTTGTAGATTGATTGTAGTTTTGAACTTGATACATTTTTATGGACACATTTTCACTGACACTTTTTGAGCATATGGAAATTTCTATGATGAAAGGAGAGCGCATTGAATGGCTTGAGATACTGGCAATTTCACATTAAGCTCTCGGACTCAGGTGAGTCCTTACTGTTGATTTTCCACAAATTCACTAATTATACTGTTGCATATCATTGTCTACACTCTGTCTATATTTACAGGGTGGGTTCAAACCATGCCAAGAATATTTAATATGGTTCATGCTGCAAGTGTGTATGATGTAAGTAGTGACTTTTCTAAAATTGCCATAAATCAGCTTTTAAAAGAGTAAGCAACGCCTCACCCTTCTAAAATGACCTCTCTGTTCTGTGTTCCAGATGTGTCTCTGACAGGCAGCGATCCTTTGCACTAGGAATCCAGTGGATACTAGTAAGGACTCTAGGTATGCTACTGGTTTTCCTGGGATTTGTTTCTCCATAGCTATGACAGGGAGCCTGGCATCATCCCAATATTCAGCTATGTACAAAACACCAAGCATATCGGCTAAAGTACACTTTCCCTGAAGGAGCTGAACCTTCTGCAGGGGAGAGAAGATATTTACTTTACAAGAGATGTAATTTCCACATTTTTTCCTGAAATTTTATTTAATTTTAAGGCAATATAATACAACATTAGGTAAACAAAAACAGCAAAAATGCAAAACAAAATTACAGTCTAAGGTAATCAATAGGAGTATAGGCTGAAATGGACATAGCTAAAGTAATATATATCCATAGATATATTAGGTGAGTGACCTAGATGAATTAAACTCAGCATGAAGGTGACAGCTGCTAATTCATACTTATGACATAGTAATACTGATTTGCTGCCAAAAGTGTTCAATTTCCACATTACATATTGTGAGAGGAGGTCACACGTGAAATGTGAACATGGCCATGCTCAGCACACTTATACCTGCTTAGTACTCTACAGTGTGGTTTTATTGCTGTGATCCTTAGTTCGGATCAGTTACAAATGTTATTAAGTGCTCAGCATGATCTATGCATGCAGAAAACCCAGATCAGCCAATTGAATTGTCCCAGTCATGCCTTTACCAAGCAGAGTCTTTACATCTCAATCCTGAAGCTAGAATGCTGTCTTTCTCATCATGCAGGTGGTATTCCTGGTCCTATTGCCTTTGGCTCAATGATTGATATTTCCTGCTTGCTATGGCAGGAACAGTGTGGAGATCATGGCTCCTGTTACATCTATCAGAATTCACTTATGAGCTGGTACTTGTTCCTTGTTGGATTTGTTTACAAGGTGAGTGAAAAAACAGTTATATGATGTTCATAGAGTGAGGTAATTAAATTTGCTGATGACACAAAGTTATTCAAAGTCGTTAAATCACTGGAGGATTATGAAAAATTACAAGAGGACCTTACAAGACTGGGAAACTGGGCGTCTAAATGGCAGATGACGTTTAATGTGAGCAAGTGCAAAGTGATGCATGTGGGAAAGAGGAACCCGAATTATAGCTATGTCATGCAAGGTTCCACATTAGGAGTCCACTGACCAGGAAAGGGATCTAGGTGTCGTTGTTGATGATACGTTGAAACCTTCTGGTCAGTGTGCTGCGGCAGCTAAGAAAGCAAATCGAATGTTAGGTATTATTAGGAAAGAAATGGAAAACAAAAATGAGAACGTTATAATGCCTTTGATTCGCTCCATGGTGCGACCGCAACTCGAATATTGTGTTCAATTCTGGTCGCCGCATCTCAAAAAAGATATAGTGGAATTAGAAAAGGTGCAGAGAAGGGCGACGAAAATGATAAAGGGGATGGGACGACTTCCCTATGAGGAAAGGCTAAAGCGGCTAGGGCTCTTCAGCTTGGAGAAAAGGCGGCTGAGGGGAGATAAGATAGAGGTCTATAAAATAATGAGTGGAGTTGAACGGGTAGATGTGAAGCGTCTGTTTACGCTTTCCAAAAATACTAGGACTAGGGGGAATGCGATGAAGCTACAAAGTAGTAAATTTAAAATGAATCCAAGAAATTTTTTCTTCACTCAACGTTTAATTAAACTCTGGAATTCGTTGCCAGAGAATGTTGTAAAGGTGGTTAGCTTAGCAGAGTTTTAAAAAGGTTTGGACGGCTTCCTAAAGGAAAAGTCCATAGACCATTATTAAATTGGACTTGGGGAAAATCCACTATTTCTGGGATCTTGCCAGGTATTTGTGTCCTGGATTGGCCACTGCTGGAAACAGGATGCTGGGCTTGATGGATATTTGGTCTGTCCCAGTATTGCAATACTTATGTACTCATGTACCAGGTGCTTATAAAACAGTGGTCCACTAACAGCAGATCTGTAATACTTTAAAGCAGTGGTGTAAATAGCATCCAGGAAGTCCCCCCTAGGGTGGGGGTAGGGGGGAGGATGAGAGTAAAGAACTGCAGGGACAGAGGTGGCATATGGCAAACACTAGTTCCCTCACTATCTTCCGGCCTTCTTCTTCAAAGGACAAGACTTGCATTAAGAGCTGCATAATTTTGTGACTCTTGGTGCCAATCTTGGCCTTGCAACATGTTAGGGCAAGCTGGAATTTTGGGTATGGTCTGTGTTGGGCATGAGTCTCCTTGTCTATAGAAGGAGCTGAGTCCCCATCCCTTACAGTTTTTCCTGGAATGGGTCCAGGTCCAGCTTAAGGGATAGTGGTGCCCTAAGTCAACTTGCTTTGGCGGCACTGACCTCAATGATCATACAGGCTGATAATGAAGCTTAGAAGCAAGCACCATGGATATATGACCAGTTAAAACTTTAAAATTTGTACAGAGAATCAGTACTCAATTGGGAGCCAATGAAGGTTTTTCAGGATAGGAGAAATCTATATAATAATTGGTCACTCTGCCTCCCTGGATGGTTGGCTGGCTGGGTTTGTAATAGCATGCAAATGAGCTGACATCAGCCCCTGTGTCTTCTCTCTGCTATGTCCTGCCTTCTCTGATGCAAATTTCCTGTGGCAGGATACAGCAGAAGAAAGACCCAGGGGCTGGCTGAAGGCAGTCTGTCATACTGCTGCTGCTGGCGACAGACATAAACTTTACAGAACTGCAGGGGAGTGCGAGGTGAGGGAGCAGTGCCAGACCCACGGGGAGGGGAATGAAAGGCAGACTGGACCAGGGGGAGAAGCTGAACCCAAAGGAGGGAGGGAGCAGGTGCCGCCAAAGCAAGTTGACTTAGGGCACCACTATCCCTTAAGCTGGACCTGGACCCATTCCAGGAAAAACTGTAAGGGATGGGGACTCAGCTCCTTCTATAGACAAGGAGTCTCATGCCCAACACAGACCATACCCAAAATTCCAGCTTGCCCTAACATGTTGCAAGGCCAAGATTGGCACCAAGAGTCACAAAATTATGCAGCTCTTAATGCAAGTCTTGTCCTTTGAAGAAGAAGGCCGGAAGATAGTGAGGGAACTAGTGTTTGCCATATGCCACCTCTGTCCCTGCAGTTCTTTACTCTCATCCTCCCCCCTACCCCCACCCTAGGGGGGACTTCCTGGATGCTATTTACACCACTGCTTTAAAGTATTACAGATCTGCTGTTAGTGGACCACTGTTTTATAAGCACCTGGTACATGAGTACATAAGTATTGCAATACTGGGACAGACCAAATATCCATCAAGCCCAGCATCCTGTTTCCAGCAGTGGCCAATCCAGGACACAAATACCTGGCAAGATCCCAGAAATAGTGGATTTTCCCCAAGTCCAATTTAATAATGGTCTATGGACTTTTCCTTTAGGAAGCCGTCCAAACCTTTTTAAAACTCTGCTAAGCTAACCACCTTTACAACATTCTCTGGCAACGAATTCCAGAGTTTAATTAAACGTTGAGTGAAGAAAAAATTTCTTGGATTCATTTTAAATTTACTACTTTGTAGCTTCATCGCATTCCCCCTAGTCCTAGTATTTTTGGAAAGCGTAAACAGACGCTTCACATCTACCCGTTCAACTCCACTCATTATTTTATAGACCTCTATCTTATCTCCCCTCAGCCGCCTTTTCTCCAAGCTGAAGAGCCCTAGCCGCTTTAGCCTTTCCTCATAGGGAAGTCGTCCCATCCCCTTTATCATTTTCGTCGCCCTTCTCTGCACCTTTTCTAATTCCACTATATCTTTTTTGAGATGCGGCGACCAGAATTGAACACAATATTCGAGTTGCGGTCACACCATGGAGCAATAGAAAGGCATTATAACGTCCTCATTTTTGTTTTCCATTCCTTTCCTAATAATACCTAACATTCTATTTGCTTTCTTAGTCGCAACAGCACACTGACCAGAAGGTTTCAACGTAACATCGACGACACCTAGATCCCTTTCTTGGTCTGTGACTCCTAACGTGGAACCTTGCATGACGTAGCTATAATTCGGGTTCCTCTTTCCCACATGCATCACTTTTGGAGTGTAATTGTATAAGTGACCGATGTGTGCAGAACAGCATTTTATGCAAAGAAATGACCCCACTGTTCACATACTTAGCAGTAGGTGCCATATACTTGTAGGCATTCCTGGGGCAGAGTGGGGGTGCGATCAGCATTTCTGCATGTATCTTAGAAAATACGTACTTTGTGCAGCAGTTTTCCAGTGGATAAAGGCACATGCGCACATATATTTCTTTTACAAAATAGGTACAACAGGTGTGCCAATGTGCCTTTCCTGCCTGTGTGCAGTGTTACAAAATTACAATCCTTGGGGAGTAGTGAGGGTGGGCCTGGAGCCTTGAAAAACCACAACAATACCAAGGTTTGAATGTGACATACAAATCACCTTATTTAAGTACAGGGAAATGGGCAATCTGTTCCCTTCACAGGTCGGGAGTATAATAAACACAAAAATCAGTCTGGGTTTTTATAAAGTTCTCCCTGGGGCCTGCTCTGGCAAGGCCACAACATGCATTATTTATTTATTTATCTATTTTATTAAACATTTTTATTCTGCACTATTGCACATGTTCTACATGAATTACAATTTTTCACATACATAATACAATAAAAACTAAGCTAAAACAGCCATATACAAGGCCTCTCACACATAACAACAAACCATCACAATCATAATTTCATACCTTGACCTCTTATTATTAACCTTCAACAAAGTACCATCACATCTCCATGATTATGCCAAAAACATTTCCATCAAGACCCTTCATATGCTTGAAAAATAAGAACATTTTAAGTTCTCTATTAAACTCATCCAAACCTTGGATCCCTTTCAATGCATTCAACAATTAAGGTCCTGCAATGTAACAAATTGAATTTCGATATTCGCCCAATTTAATAACATGATGTGATGGAAACGCTAACAAAAATTTGTTCACTGACCTCAATGATCATACAGGCTGATAATGAAGCTTAGAAGCAAGCACCATGGATATATGACCAGTTAAAACTTTAAAATTTGTACAGAGAATCAGTACTCAATTGGGAGCCAATGAAGGTTTTTCAGGATAGGAGAAATCTATATAATAATTGGTCACTCTGCCTCCCTGGATGGTTGGCTGGCTGGGTTTGTAATAGCATGCAAATGGAGCTGACATCAGCTCGCTTCCAGCGTTCCTTTCCCTCTCAGTGTCCCGCCCTCGCGGAAAGACAAAATGACATCAGAGGAGGGCGGGACAATGAGAGGAAAGGCAAGGGAAGGCTGGAGACGACGCGAGCCAAGCCTGCCGCCGCTGTGACCTGAAGTAATATGAACGGCTTAAAGGCAGGGTGGCAGGAAGGAGAAGAGGGCAGGGGAGAGGAGGGGAGAATTGCTGGACATGGATGGAAGGGGAGAGTCACTGGCCATGGAGGGGAGAGAAGGGGAGAATCTCTGGACATGGATGGGATGGGAGAGCAGGGCAGAAGAGAATTGCTGGACATGGAGGGGAGGGGAGGGGAGAATCACGGAACACGGATGGGAGGGCAGGGCAGAGGAGAATCACTGGACCTGGATGGGAGGGCAGGGCAGAGGAGAATCGCTGGACATGGATTGGATGCAATGGGAGGGGAGAATCGCTAGACATGGAGGGGAGGGCAGAATCGCGGGACACCAAGGGGAGGGCAGGGCAGAGGAGAATCGCTGGACATGGATTGGATGGGAGGGCAGGGCAGAGGAGAATTGCTGGACATGGAGGGGAGGGCAGGGGAGAGGAGAAATCGCTTAGACGAAAGCCTTCCAAGGGCCCGTTCCATTTTTCAAGAAACGGTCTTTGTTGCTTGTATACTCATAATTGTAGCCCATCAACACTCTGGCCGCTGATTTTGGGCCACTTGGAGGGCTCTGAGTTGGTTCTTTTTAATCCCAAACAATAAACCATTACAGTAATCAAAACAAGGTGAAATAATATTCTGAACAACTATCTGAAAATTATGCTGTTTTAGCAACTTTTTCAATCTTCTTAATTTGAAAAAATATCCTTAATAATTTTCTGAACATGAAGTCTCATGGTCAATGATGTGGCTACAATAACTCCTAAATACATCTCGTACATCAGAATGTAAATGAGTGGATAACATCAGAATCTTAATCAGTGGCGTACCTAGCATAATTGACACCCGGGGCCCATCATTTTTTAGCACCCCCCATATGAAAATATTAATTTTAGTAATAATCCACGAGTCACACAACATAGGTGTACCTGGGAAAGGCAGCATCTTAAACACTGCAGTGAACATTAGAACATCAATACACCCATTGTAAAACTAACCAAGACATTAGTAAAAATGATTCTGCCAACAGAAAACCATGTCTTTTTCAAAGATATAGAACATCGATACATGCTCACCAAGTAAATTAACCACAAACTAAAATTAAACTGAACCCCAAGAGGCCAGATCCAGCATACAATGCAACATCACTTTACAAATTAACAAATAGAAATAAAATTAAAAAATAGAAAATAAGATAATACCATTTTATAGGACTAATACATTTTTCAATTAGCTTTCAGAGGCCAAAACCTCCTTCCTCAGGTCAGTACAGTATACTGCTGTTACGGTCCTGTTCTGACCTAAGGATGGAGGTTTTGGTCTTTGAAAGTTAGTCCAAAAATGTATTAAAATTAGTCCAACAAAAAGATCACCTTATTTTCATTTTTTATTTATCACCACAGCCACAATACTACTTTATTCTAAAGCAAATAAATACATCTTTTTTTCTACCTTTGTCGTCTCTGGTTTCTGCTTTCCTCGTCTTCTCTAGAAAATTGTTTGCGAATAAACAATTTTCTTGGTATCCTCATTTATTCTCCTCACTTTTTTGTCTTATATCTCACGGTTTCGTGAGGGTTTTTACCTTCTTTTTGTTTTTCCCTCGTCTTCTCTTCAGTCTCTCCCTTCCATCCAGCATCTGCTCTCTTTCTCTCTCCGTTTCATCCAGTGTCTGTCTGCTTTATCTGCCCCTTCCATCCACTGTCTGCCTTTTCTTTCCCTTCTATCCAGCATGTGCCTCCCTCTCTCCTTTTTACATAATGCATTCCAGCATCTCTCCTTCTCACCATCTTTCTCTCTCCACTCTCTGTTCCCCATCCATATCCATCTTCTGCTCATCTATTTGAATTTTTTCTCTCCATGTTCATTGTCATTCCATCTTACTCCCTCTCTCTCCTATCCATAACCTCCCCTCTGTGTTTCTGTCCCTATTCCCCCATGTTCAGCATTTGCTCTGTATCCCCATCCCTTCCCATGTTCTTCAACCTTCTTTCTCCCTCTCTCCTGCACTCCAAACCCAGGGCCAGTGTCTCTCTCCCCTGCTTCATGGAATTTATTTCCAATGTAATTATCATAGGCAACATCTACTTCGACAACGAGACCAAACAGAACACCAAAGAAGTAGTGGACTTCCTGGAATCATGAGAATTTAAACAACCCAAAGCCACCGAGAGA
Organism: Microcaecilia unicolor; assembly: GCF_901765095.1. Taxonomy (NCBI): domain Eukaryota; kingdom Metazoa; phylum Chordata; class Amphibia; order Gymnophiona; family Siphonopidae; genus Microcaecilia; species Microcaecilia unicolor. The sequence continues at coordinate 201,188,999 of NC_044038.1, read as the reverse complement.
CGTTACTGCAGCAGGAAGGCCAAGGCGCACTGGCGCGAAGGGTGCCGCAGGGGGAGGAACGTGAACGAGGAAGGCGTCATGACGTCAGATGGGCGGGACTCATCTCTGACTGAACTGAGAGGGAGGGAGAGAGAGAGGAGCCGCTGGGAGGAGACAAGTCAGCCTGAGCCCGAGCCACAGAGGTGTGTAAGGCGCGCCAGTGCAGCATTAGGGCCCAGGGGAAGTCGAAACTGATGGCCGGAGCAGCGAAGTGCCGGAGCAGAGAAGGTAGAAGTTTTAGAGCACCCCCCATTGGTTAGCACCCGGGGCGGTCCGCCCCCACCGCCCCCCCTCAGTACGCCACTGATCTTAGTCTTGATGACATTCAGTTTTAGATGATTAGCCTTCATCCATCTCTGGATTGACTGCATATATAATCTTAATTTATCAAAAATCACTTTGATTGATTCTTCAATTCAATTCATGATTAAATCAGCAATGAATGTGATATATACTTGATTATGGTCTTTCTTTCTTTGGCATTTCTGGGACACAGACCATAAAAGTCCACCTGGCCCTGTCCTTATGTTCCAGCTGCTGGAGTTAACTGTTGAAGCTCACTGCAGCCTATTCGTCTTGTTATTTGTGGGATATACACCATAAAGGTCTGTTCAGCACTGTCCAGAAACTGAAGTTGCTGTTGAAGACCTTTCTAACCCATCCTAAACCAGACTGCTTTATACAGGACACAGACTATACAAGTTTGCCCAGTATCGGCCCTAGTTCATTACAGCCGGAGTTACCACCTAGCATCACACAATGCATCCACACACATGCAGCCATTTAAGTTTAGATTTTTTTACACCTTCCATTTTCTAGTTAGAGATCATCTGTGTTAATCCCATGCCTTTTTGAATTCCGTCACCATTTTTGTCTCTACTACTTCACTCGGGAGGGCATTCCAGGATTCGACCACCCTCTCCATGAAAAAGAATGTCCTGACATTACTTCTAAGTCTACCACCCCGCAACCTCAATTTGTGTCCTTTAGTTTTACCTTTTCCCCTTCTCTGAAAAAGTTTGTTTCTATATTAATACCTTTCAAGTATTTAAACATCTGTATCATATCTCCCCTATCCCTGCTTTCCTCTACAGTATACACATTCAGGTCTTCCAGTCTCTTCTCGTACATCTTTTGGCACAAACCCCCTACTATTTTTGTCGCCTTCCTCTGGATGGCTCCTAGTCTTTTTATCAAGATACGGCCTCCAAAATGTACACCAATTCAATAGCCTTCAGAATTGCAGGTGGCTTATATATTTAGGTACAGTAGATATATTTCTGTTTCTGGAGGGCTCACAATTTAATTTTAAAACATTTGAATTAAAGTGAGATTCGAACCATGGTCCCTTGATTTAAAGTTCAGTGCTCTAACCACAAGACTACTCCTCATACTTGCTTCCTGCTTTGGTCAGAATGTGATACCTGAGGCTGTCATAGAGCCTGGTATTTCTTTCTACTTTCAGTTTCAGGGGAGAGGACAGACAGTAACCACTGGGGAATTATGGAGGAGTCATGCATTAATCTATGCAGTGGTCAGCTGCTCAATCAGAGCACCTTTTTTTTTTACTCTGTATGTAATTGAAATAGATCTAACGTAGGACATTCTGAATCTAAGACTTGGATGTTGTTCGAATATAACTGTTGCATGTCCTCTTTTTAGGCACTCCCTAATCCTGCCCAAAACATGCCTCCTACCTGCCCCCAACACACCTCCTTGCTAGTTGGATGAACTGCAGTATTGGACATTATTTTTATGACTGTCCGAAATTGCTGTTTGGAATTTTTTAGCTAATAGATGTTTTTGGGGGGCATCTTGAGACGTCTATGTGCTTTGAAAATGAGCACTATAGTATCCACAGTTTTATACCTGTTTTCAGTGGAGGTAAAATTTCTTTGGAAGTAATATGCATAGATTGGAAAATACAGTCTCTGCTTATTAATTTCTGATCTCACCTCCCCTGATTGTAACTCAAAGGATTTTGAAATGGGGGGGGGGGAGGGGGATAACAGTTCTCAAAACTGGCATTTTACCTGGACAAGATGTATTTTTTACCTGCGTAAATGCCTCTGAATGTAGTTTCTTATATCCTGTTTCTGTAGACGTATTTGATATTTTATGTAGCTTTTTAAGCATTACTTTTCTGAAAGCGTAGTAGGGTGGGTACTTTGCAGGAACATGAAGTTTGTAGAAAGGCCTGTCTTGCTAAATTTTTGAAACCTTTTGGGTCCCTTCTTATGGGTAGAATTGGTTTGTGAAAAAGGATCTCTAACAGTAAGATAAATCTTTCTGTGGCCCTCTACAGGTGCTGGGATCAATATTCTTTTTCTTGGCCTATATATTGTACAAGCCTCCGCCATGCTCCTCCTCTCCAAGCAGCTTGGACCACGTGCACAATGCTGGCTCAAATCTTCCAGAGTCTCTGCACCCCATGAAAAGCGAGGTAGCACCTGGCCAGCCTTCATCTTCATCAACATCATTTTAAAGCCAGATTATATTCTCCTTGTGTTGTTTGTCTGTGACTGTGGCTGTTTTTCCAAATTCACCATAAAATGAATCTTTGCTTTTAGTTTTCACTCCCTCAGTAGCTGAAGCATGTTATCCAAGGTGTCCTGTCAGCCTATGGCATATGGTTAGTGGATGTATAATGCTGTGCCATACTTAAGAGCCAGATGTACTAAATTATGCTCCCAGCATCTGGTCCTAAGAGAGGAGTCAGGTTTTCAGGATTACCATAGTGAATATGCATGGATATATTTGCATACAATAGATATCAGATATACCTTATATATAATCAGTGTGTTAATCGTGAAAACCCAACCACCTAGTTGTGCCTCTGAGAGGGACTAAGAAACACTGCATTGTGGCTGTGTTCTTTTTTTTGGGGGGGGGGGGGAGGGAGAGGTCATGAAACTTGCACAGTATTGTGTTACTTCATGAGAAACAATTTAAGGTCCTAGGATCTTACAGTCATCTCATCAATCTCATGATGGCTCTAGTCTAAAGTGGACAGGTTTTACACCAGTGCCACTAAAGAAACTAGAACTAAGAGATATGCAGTGAGAGTAAAATCACATTGGTCTCACCCCAGGAACTGTTTACAAGGCATTGGCACAAGCATCCTTTGTAGAGAAAAGCGCTAAACCCTCATTCACATCTTCCACTGCTACCAAATAAAGCAGGATGGGGTAGCTGTGTTTATCTAACAGTATCAGAAGGACTGCACTGTTCACACGCTGGGCTTCGGTATCAGCCCTATAACATAGGCAACCGAGGCCCTAGTCTGTAGCCAAAGAGGTGAGAGCAGCCTGTATTCACATTAAAGATGATGTTCTTTCTGGTACTAGATGTGAAGCAGGCAGCAGAAGACTCTAGATTTCAGTCTTTAGTATTCACTTGTAAGACTGATTCTTTACTAGCTCTGTGTGAAAACAGTATCTTTGCAAAGAAAAAGTATTTGAAAACAATCTCCACAATATTCAAAAGCATTTAACTAGCCAGGATGGGCACCTGGCCGGTTAAATGTCCCATAACCAGCTATCACTTCCAGCCCCACTTTAGCAGCTATATTTGGGTGCATGAATATATGGGATATCTTTGACTGGTTAGAAGATAACCGGCTAAGTCTGAATATCAAAATAGCCAGTTGCCTTCTAACTGGCCAAAACTAAACCGGATCTTCAATGCCGGTCACCGGAAACTGCTCGGCATTGAATATCCGGGTTTAGAGGTGATTGCGGGAGTTAGCTGGGCTAACTCCTGTGGTCTGAATATCGGCCCCAATGATTCTCTGGCTGTTCATTAGTGCATACCTCCAAACTGTCACTGTGGTGAACTTCTGAAATTCTCATACCATTCACTGGAGTTGCATAGCGCTAGACTCAGTCTGCTGAAAGCACCCTGCTCTTAATGACATCTACCTCCTTTTACTGATCTATCTGGTAAAGGGGCATAAGTTTATATTATACCCCATATTGCTTGTAGATCCATAACTGCAATCAGCAACTTGTTTACAAAAAATGTGAAAAGAATTTATGTTTTTGTGTTCCTGATTTGATTAGAGCACAATTGAATCTCTTCAGCCTGTCAGTGATAACATTATACAGATTAGCTTTTAATTAAGAAAATCCTTTGGTGAAAACATTGTAGTGGCCAGGTCTTAAAGCCTTGTCCTGGTTCATTATGGGTCCCTTTTACTAAGATGTATTAAGAAATGGGATTAGCACATTGTAATGCAGGACATTCCCGCTCGCTAAACCTATTTTTAACGCAGCTGTAATTTTTTGCAGGTCCCACACTAATTTTTCCATTACCTGAAAAGACCTGCAAAAATATTAATGTGAGAACGTTTACCAGCTCCTATTTAGGAGGCACCAAGTGCTCTGTGTCACCCAGTTAACGCATGTTAATGCAAACACGCTAGATGGATAACACTTCCACACCCATTCTTATCCCATGACATACCCCCTGTTAAAATACGTATTGTGCGTGTTAGCACAAATTACCATAAAATGCTTTAATGCATTTTGTGATGTCTTTTCTCACATACTAAACTCTCATTAAGGCTTAACACATTTTAGTAAAAGGGCCCCTATATTAGGCAATTGTGTAAATGTGCTCAAGGGAGATCCCCAGTGTCATCTGTCATATATAAGAATGGATGGCAGCGTTTGGGACCCCACCTAGAAGAGGGAAAGCTGAGTGCTGCTATCAACATCTGAGGATGTCCCAAGATTTGGAAAATCCAATCTGCAGAGAGAGAATTCAGAAGAAACTCAGCGCAGATCTATTATTTCAACTCACCTCAGAATCTCTCTCAGACTGCGTTCCGCTCGGCCCAGGCTCCCAGGATGACGAGACAGCTATATTATGCTTCTCTCAATCCCTCCCTGTGGCTAAGAGATGGTATTATGAAGAGGCTTTCCTGTTTTGTAATGAATAGAAGAAATAGTGTCTATGCAAATTATTTTTCCACTAAGAAACTAGTGGTTTCTTTGCCAAAAACAAAACTGGGATACAGTTCTTTTTACATTCCTAATTTATATAAGCATTTCTGAGATAAACTTGTATATTGGCTCCTAGATATTCAGTGATGCGCTATGGGGGAGATAAGCCATGCTTTTACTTTTGCTTGTTCCCAATGATATTTGCATAAATCTAACAGGACCAATGGGTGACTGTGAGCCCTGCCAGCTATGCTCCGATTGGCCCTGGAAGGAGGAAGTGCTGACATTCTGTAGATTTTTTGTTTCATTTGGAATTCCTTCCTATTTGTATAATATATTGTATTCATTAATGACATTATGGGGTAGATTTTCAGTGATCTACACAGTAGCCAAATAGTTTACTAGCTTTGAATAATTCTTTACCCAAACTAGTCAGCTGCATTGTGACTAAAAATCTTCTGAAGTTAGTCAGCTATATACAGCTAAACATTTAAATTAGGTCACTAATTACAGACAGAAGGCTAAGGGCCCTGTTTACTAAGACGTGCTAGCATTTTTAGCGCGTGCTAATGCTAGAGACACCCATATATTCCTATGGGTCTCTAGTGCTCTAATTTTTAGCACATGCTAAAAATGTTAGCGCGCCTACAGCACAGCTTAGTAAACAGGGCCCTAAGTTTGTCTCTCACCTGTAGTTAACCTCCTATCTGTAGTTAGATCCTAAATTTAATTTAATTTGTACTTTTACTAAAAAATGAATATGTATTACAATGTAAAAACATAAATAATATAATATTTATAAAGCAGACAATAACAACTGTGAGACAATGTAATGAATACCCACAGTATTTAAAGACACAAAAAAGAAAACCCAGGACATATGACATGGAAAGAAGAAGAATAAGATGTTAAACTGCATGAAATTTAGTACACTATTACACTAATCAAAAGTATATCTGCTAACAGATGTGGAAAAAAAAAGAGTGGGGAGATACCAAGCCAACAATAACCCAAAAACTTTTATTCCAGTTATAGAATAAATAAAATAAAATGTGACCATTCCTGGGAAAATATGACTAAAGTCTCAAGAAACAAAAAATGAGGTTTTAATGAATTCTGTTAGAGCAACAATCCAAACCCCATCCTTTTATGTGAAATTTTTTTTTTTAAGTTACAGTAGTTCAAATATGTAACTTTTTCATACTGCTTATGGACCAGTGAAAAATTAACCATTCTCAACATTTTGGATCTGAGACTTTAGCCACCTTTTCCCAGAAATGGTCACAAATAACCATGGCAGCCTACTGTAGAGTTACAGCCACAAATATCTCACAAAGGTCCAGTCAAAGTTTAGTTTTAGCCAAAGTCTGACATATTTTGGCAGTACAAAGAATTAAGTCAATGAAGGCAGAAGAATCTATTAAAAGCTGTCACAAGTATTTTTAACCATTACCTATGGCTGGTATAAGTGCTTGTGCTTTAGTGCAAACACTATTGGGGGAGATTCTATATATGGCACCTAAAATTCAGCTCAGAAATCAGTCCTAAGCATATTCTATAATCAGCACCTAGATTTAGGTGCTGATTATAGAATGCGCTTCATTGCTATCTCAGTGCCTAAATCTGCGCAAATCCATTTACATCAGTGAAAACCTGGCGTAAATCCCTGCACATAGATTTAGGTGCACTGTGCCGTATTATATAACTACACACATACATTTTGGAATGTCCATTACCATAATCATACCCCTTTTTGCCCGTGTGTGTTAGAAGTTAGGTGCACTACATTACAGAATGCACTTGGCAAGTTGTGCATCTAAATTCTAATCAGTGCCAATTAGTGCTCATTATTGCTTGTTGAGTGCTGTTAGTAGTTCTCAGTTTGTTAGGCACATTTTTATAGAACCCGTGCCAATTTCAGCGCTGATCTCTAAGCACGCTATATAGAATCTGCGGGATTGTGCTAGTACTATGGTTATGCTAGTATTCTATAAAGGAAAGGGGGCACCTTGTTTTCCTTTACAGGATATGTACTTATAAGATGCACATTGGGCTAGATTCAGTACATGGTGCCAAAACAATTGGCGCTAAACTGTATTCTACAAAGGGCACCTAAGGATGGGCACTCTATATAGAACAGCATGTAGCATTGGAATGTACACCAAACTGTGGGCACGAGGATTTACACCAACTGAAACCAAGTGAAAACCCAGTGTACAAATTAGGCACGGATCTCCCTAATTCTGTAACACTGCGTTCATTTTAAGGGAATGCTCCTGACCTGTCCATGACTCTCTCATCATTACGCCCCCTTTTCAGATCCATGCAGAAACAGGTGCTATTCTATAACTGAGCGTGTATGCGTAGTTCTGTGCAGATCTGCTGGTTTTGGCCTGTTTCAGCATCCTGCTTCCACTGTAACACTTTTTTGTGCCAAACAATTGGCACGGAAATAGTGCATAATCTTAAGTGCCATATATAGAATTCCTTAGATTATGTGCTGAAAAGCCATACAAGACAGCTAACTTTAGTACCTTCCTAAAATCTACCCCTATAGTTACTACTTTTGTTGAGTGGCTAAATTTTTCAGACCTGTGAATTTAGGCATCTGAATTTGGGAGGAATGGGAATTTGCAAAAAGCAAGGGCTTTAACTGGCTAAAAACTTGGAAATTTCTTCCTCATGGTGGCAGTATTGAACCATTCTGCACTGCTAAATCTTCAAAGGTTCCTCATGCTACAGATAGGTGGCTGCATTGCTCTAAAATGTATTCTATATAACTACGCAGGAAATATAACTCAGAGCATTTGGTTATATTGAACTATTGCTTTAAGGAAGATTGAAAACAGATGGATTCTTAAGAGAAAATTCCTCTTACAAACATACTCATAGTTTGTACTCTCTTCCTATGGAAGAAGTTCCAGTTACAATATTATTCTGTTTAGATAAGACATTTCCATGTGGTTTTGTAAGGGGAATCTATTGTTTACTTGCAAAGCACACTAGCTTTACAAAGTCTTTACAAAGACTAACAGTGTACTGTATATATCTGTAGGTACTGTAATGATAAAGATATGATAGCCCATAATCAGCTATCTACTTTATACTTCCTATGGACTCTAATGTATCTTGAACCTTTCCTGCAGCTTTATTTATTCTTTTATATGTAGGATGTTTGAAAGAGTTGATCTGTATACTTTTCAGTAACCAACAAGGACAGAAGGTATCTGCAGAGCTTGGCAGAGTTGTGTGGAGCTGACCTTGGTTTTACGTGCATCTCTGTGTCATCCCTTTCTGCTATATTTAATCTATTTCCTTTCTTCTGGCAGTTACTAAGGGCAAATATTCCCAGCTTTTTTGATATTGTAAAGATTTTTTGTTTGAGAGTTATCTAAATGTCCCTGTTAATAAATGCTTGTTTATTATTTGTGAAAGTGGAAATTCAGCTCTGTGCCAAGTTTTCGGGAACAAGACTTCAGCAGAAGACATGTACCCCCCCCCCCCCCCACCTCCCCACACACACACTTGCCAGAAATTATTGCCCTAAAGTGATTTTCTTTTCTCAAATAGTATTGAGTGTCCATTGGGCGATTGTGAATGTATGTTGGGAAAGGTGTACCAAAATGTGCAAAAGATTTACTGGCTTAGAATTTGTACATGTGATGTATTTGTAATGTTTTAATAAACTAAAGTTAACCATTTAAAAAGTAAGATAAATGAGAACTGTTTTAGCTTGAGGCTCTGTAGTGCATACTTTTTAATATTTGGGGTGATTTCCAAATATTTATGGGCCAGAACTTTGTCTATCCCATATTGTTATGTAAACTGCTATGACCTGTCAAAGCTTAGCGGTATATCAAGCTAAATAAACATAAACAATAAGCATATCAGTTTCCAACAAGGGTCTGTTCATAGATCTTTTTTAACCTGTAGGTACAAACTGGTAGAAACATCAGAGACTGATTTAAACGCTGGCAGTCAATATGTATCTTCACTATAGATGTTTGCTAGGCTGGATAGAAATCATTTTAAATAAATAAAAGAGATCTATGGCTGTGTGATTACCAGCCTAATAAGATCAATCTCTGATGATTCCATAGACACAAACATCAGCAAGCCATTGGCAGAGGACACTGTTTCTGAACTAATTTATTAGCTTTGTGACTGGTTTTCCAGAGGCTGGTACCAAATCAGTGACTGATGAAATGCATAAAACCAAAAGTAAGTCACAAATGTGTTGGGTTAGTCCAGTAACAAGATCTCATCTTTCCTCTTTTGCTGACCTTTATTTATTTATTCTTTTAAAAATCATTTATTTATAATTTTTCATTTTACAAGGGTCACTTGCAAACAGTAATACAGAGATGACTGCCCATTAATGCAAGATGAGAAGAAAACAATCCCAACTAGATATATGGATTATATACAATCTTTCTCTTTCTTAGACCACAAAGTGAAGAAAAATAGGGAGAGTGAGATAAGACAAGGAGATCAATTAAACAGTAAACAGAAAAAAAGAAAACATGGTATTAACCTGATTATCCCCAGATATTACTCATCTAATTCATTATTCCACATTGATCATCTGGTTGGCTTCTTCAAGACCAAATACGGTGTATAGTCAATTCATTTCATTGTGAACATACTTATTGTCCAGATTTTAGTTAGAAATAATACATCTGATTACATTCTCTCTCTTTTAAAAAACAGAAATTATTTAAAAATGCGTGTACTTAAGTCTCTAATTCAAACCCCACTGATTAAAGCAATCCCAGTTTTCACAGGCTTCACTCCTTTCAAAGTAATAATTAAGGAAATATTTGACCTTTATTTTTACTTAAGTGGCTAAACTGCAAACCGCCTCACCTCATGCAATGTTAATTAAAGAATGTTTGGTCTCCAGACAAACCTGACTTTATCCCTTATCAGGCCCACCCCAGTCCAGCAGGGACAAAACTCCCATTATTATAATTTTCACAACAACTGAACTTTGCTTCTTGAATACTCACTGTAACGTTTGACCCGGTGTGGAATTGAGCTGTAATCCCCAGCTTGGCAAAGCTAGAGGATGATAGTTCTGCGGATGGCAGCAAGGGTTGACCTTATAACTGCTTTAAATTTTATTACCCAAGTATTGTATAACTTTTGGTCTTATAGATGTCTATGTAGCCAAAAGCTAAACAGTTTAAATTGTGCAGGAATGGAAGCTTGCCGAGAGTGGAGTGAAAAGTTAGATAGCAGCAATTATTCATATAAATGACACTACTCAAATAGCAGATATTTGTATAAACCTGTACAGGGTGAGCCAATAGAAAGTAACCCCCTATAGTTCTGTTTTGGGTTTTTTTGCAGTTTTCTCAGCAACCAATTTGAATTTCAATGAGAAATTTTATTTACTTTTTTAGTCATCATACTTACATATTACTATTAAACAACATTTAATTATCATGTTACTGACATTTTAGCATTACTATCTAGTGATTTTTGCACATTAACCCTAGAACGCATGACGTTAAAAATATACATATTAACGTCATGGGGGCCTTTTAGGCCCCCATGCACATAATGTAGAAAAACACACTTAAATAACTTTCACAAGTTTATTTCAAAATTGCTCAATAAAATATGAATAGTGGACAACATTTTAATTATAATTTTTCACAGAAAACACCAAAAAATCTTTTTTTTCCCAAATTTCACGCAAAGACATGAAAACACACAAAAATGCATAGAAATCTATAGCAAACTAGCTGCAGCTACATTTTTATTCTAACTTTCTTTTCTATTATATTAGTCTTCCAAACAATTCTGACATGTTATTTTTTCAGAAGAGTGTTCTTTGCAAACAGTTTCCTTACAAGTGGAACAATATCGCTCAGTTTTCCTCTCTATGTTTCTTGGACACATGAAACAACGCTTTCGTTTTCTTTCTCCTGGCTCTGGAGTAATCTGAAACTATACGCCACACCGTTTCATTGCTTCTTTAGTTTTCTTTGGCAAGCATTTCAAGTCGCTTCGCTCTATCATGTGAGGTATTACAAGTTCATGACAAAGGTCCTTCAAGAATAAGCGTCTCCTGTCCTTCCTCTGTGCATGAAATTCAGGATGAGTTTCTGTATAAATAATGAATGAATTTAGGGCTGCTACATCAAGCATATTTGAAAATAGTACTACAGGCCATCGTTTTGTTTGCCTCTTACACGAATATTCTCCCACCATCTCATCCATTTTATCTACACCTCCTTTTGTTGCATTGTAATGCAGGATGATTTCTGGTTTAAATTTTTGGTTATTGCTGTCAACACTGCAATCGTGATGCATGGTACTGAGTAAAATTACAGATTTCTCCTTCTTTGCCTTGTAAGATATCAAAGTCGCTTTGTTATTGAATCCAAAGACACTCTCATAAAGTGCTCGCTGACGATTGTGTTTGAGTGCTGCTAGAATTTCTCGTCTGTTTTGCTTTATAGTACCAACAAGTGTAATAGCTTTTGCAAGCAGAAAATTGCCTAGTTCAACATTGGTGAAATAATTGTCCATGGTGATGTTTCTACCTGAATTGAATATTGGAACAGCAAGAGTTTTGACTATTTCAGACCCCAGATCCTTCTGTACTGGTGCACCAACCTCTTTGCCACAGTAGATTACGCCATTTATGCCATAATAATTTGCAGAATCACACATCCAGAAGATTTTTATACCGTACTTGGCTGGCTTGCTGGGCATGTATTGTATGAATTTGCAGCGTCCTCTGAACGGTACAAGTTGCTCATCTACAGTAACATTAGTACTAGGATTGTAAAGTTTTGTGCAATTTTTGATAAATATGTTCCAGATATAACTGATAGGGGCTAATTTGTCTGTTTCAAACCTCGCTGCACGAGTTCGCTTATCATCAAAGCGAATGATCCTTCTAATTTCCTCATATCTGCCCACTGACATTGTCGCCTTATAGTGTGGATCAGAAAGTGGGTCCAGAAATAATTCTCGTATTGGGACATCATACGATTTTTGACTCCCTGCCAGCAGGAAAAGTCCAATATATGCATAAAGTTCCTCTTTTGAGATATTTTTCCAGGACTTATTTTTTGCTGAAGCGATACGTCTTCCTTCTAGGTTTGAACATAATAGGACCTCTTCTGCAATATTGTCAGAAAAATAAGTACAGAATACATCTTTAGGGGTAAAGTAACTGGGACTTCCCACAGCTCCTTGAGCCTGTCTCACAATATTGTGTATTGGAGTACGTCCGACTAATGTAGGATTACTGTCCCAAAAAACATTCGTTTTGGATGTTCTACTTATCACTTCTTGAGGATCCACTAGATTCACTTCTTCATCATCAGAAGAATCACTGGATGAGGATGTTTGATTAGCTGGTGGCAGATATTCTTCATCAGACAAAGATAGTTCACTTTCATCATCGCTTTGAAACATAATCGCTTCAATCTCTTGGTCAGTCAGACACTTGGAGGAAGACTGTGCCATTGCTGACTAGATGTTAGAAAATGAAACAGATTTCCTCTCAACAGCTTATCTTATCACAGGTCCTTCAGCAATTAGCTCACAGTGTATACTGTCCTCAGTGTTCAGAGGACCTGAGGTGATGTCATGGCCTTATCACTCCCTCCAAAAATCACATGACATCCTCACATGTTATTATCCACACCCTGGCCCCTCCACCAGCATTACTGAGTACAAATAAAGTAACTTGAGACACAAACACTTCTGAGAACATGATAAAAACAGCGGGGGCCTAAAAGGCCCCCAATTCGTACAGATGTAGTTTTCACCAAACAAGCATTGTTACACCATAATGCCTATGAAAAAAACTTATATGAACAACTGGATATTATCAACAATGACATACTTGAGTAATACCTTGAGTTTCAAAATTCTAACTAAAGTAATTTTGCAGATAATAGCAAAAATGTAAGCATGGGGGCCTAAAAGGCCCCCAATATGCATTCTAGGGTTAAAAATGTTTGAGCTGAAGTACAGTACAATAGCGTCATTCAAACGATACAGTTAACAATGTGTCACAATTTTGTAGCCACGCCAACAAATTTTATTCACAACACTGAGCTTCCAGTTCTTGAGATGATACACAGCCACTATCGCCTTTGCTCCAAAACCTTTGGATTCTCATTTTGTCCACTACTGCCACCTTGCCCATAATTGTTCTTCACTAAAGCCACCAGGCACATCCAGGATCTCTGCCATCTTAGCATCTACCAGTCATGAAGATTTGTCTCTTTTCATGTTCCTAGCAGCCATTCTCAAACTCATTTTGAGCACAAAAATTTACCTAAACAAAATTTACCCATACGGGTGAATTCTATAAATGGCACTCAAATTTGGTGCTGGAAAAAAAATTAACTCTAAGCGTACTTCTAGTGCACCAGACTTATGCCTGCTGAAACTTAATGTAAATGCTGGTGCCCAAGTTAGGCACGCTGAGACAGTATTCTGTAACTACCCACGTAACCTTTCAGAACACCCATTTTGAGTTATGCACTATTAGAGTTAGGTGCCATGCCTACTATGTCTCCGTTGTGTGCTTTGAAGTAAAAGAGTAACTGGGTTACATTTAAAAAGCTAAGTGAAAGCTGAATGCTTAAGATACTGTAATGATAAAATTGGAAAAATATAGAAAATAGAGGATCGATGAGGATTACGTCACTACCTCCGAGATTTGCTTGGCTTATTTTAGCCATAACAGAGGTAGATGCGCGGATCTGATGATCCATAAAAAGGTCTTATTCTCCCAGACTAATGTATGTGAACTTTAAAGGTATATTTGAAGCTGAGCGTTATTGTGAATGCCTTATAGAATAGCATGTAACTATATGTGCATGCAAATGTTAATGGGTACCAATCAACATTAATAGGTAGTTAGCACCAAATTATTGACATTAATTGTCTTGTTATCCAATTCATTTGCATGCACATCTTGGAAACCAAATTTTGATACACAAATCTAAGCACCATATATAGAATGAGGGGTTAGTGCATCAGGAAATGTAGTCTTCAAATGTTAACCAGACAAACCCTTTGAACTGTGACCCCTTGAGGTATAACAGATACCATCATGCTTAGCTGTTCCTTTACAGCCATGCCCACATCCCGCCCCCTGTCACATACCACCCAGCCCCTTTCACCCACACCCTGCTCCCCCCATCACACACGCCCCAAGGGTGTCCTATTCTCCCCTCCCCTTACCTTACTATACTGCCCTGGTGGTCTAATGACCTCTTTGGGGCAGGAAAGAGCCCCCTCTTTCCTGCCCGGAGCACCTGCATACTATTCCTTGCTGACTCCGGTCCCAGGGCTAATTCAAAATGGCCACCAAGAGTTGAAGCAACCTCGCGAGACCAACTCTCAGCAGCCATTTTGAATCGGCACCGGGACCGTCAGCAAGGAACAGTATGCAGGCACTGGGGGCAAGAAAGAGGGGGCTCTTTCCTGCCCCAAAGAGGTCACTAGACCACCAGGGCAGTATAGTAAAGTAAAGAGAGGGGAGGCTAGGACACAACTAGGCCCGCCCGCCTGCTCATTTGTCTACCTGCCCGGTTTCCCGGCCATGTCCTCAAAAAAAGGACATGTTCGGGTAAAACCAGACATATGGTAACCCTACTCACAGCTCATGTGAGCTCCATTCCTGCTGTGGCATTTTCAGAGTGTATCTGGTTATGAGCGTCTTTGCTTTACTTAAAGCTGTTACTGGTTTGAAAGGTTGAAGTACTTAACTTTGTTTTAATGGCTGCATCTGTTACCTCGCACCTCATGTGAGCTCCATTCCTGCTGTGGCATTTTCAGGGTGTGTTTATATGGTTATAAGTGTCTTTGCTTTACTTAAGCTGTTATTGGTTTGAAAGGTTGAAGTACTTATATTTGTTTTAATGGCTGCTTCTGTTAGAGATCTATACAAACGTGTTTTGGGCTCCGTAATATTGTATTAAAACCAGCTTTGTAGGTTTTGTATTACTACATTTAATAAAAATACCGATATAAAATCTGATCATAGACAGCTTTTTCAAAATTCTGTTATTCTCCTTAAAATTATTTTATTGCAGTACACATTTGATAGTATTCAAAGCATATCATGCATTTTTTACATAATTCAGTCCCTAACAGGCATAGAGTAACTGATCATTTTCACAAGCTCACTTCTGATCTGGAGACAGGAGGGAACAAACAGGCTGATATTAATCTGTAAAGTCAGTGAAGGGAAGATGTGTAGTAAATTAAAAATATAAAAATAGACACACCCCAAATACAGCCGTTAAGTTCTCAGTTCTTTTCTTTGTCCCAGATCTGGCTCCAGCTAGACTTCAAAATAAGGCTTGCAAGTCTTAATCAAGTAGCAAAAGTGGCTTACCTCAGCCAGGTTCTTCTAGCTTACACAACAGCTGAGGAGTCCTTACACTACACGGCAGCTTCTCTACTTCTGGGACCTCTGTATCAGAGCCTCTATGTTTTGACCTGCAGGAGGGCTTTTACCTTTTGCTCACTATCAAGCCATGTCCTCCTGACCAGATATCCCAACATCCCTATGCTCACTTGACTCTGCAGTTCAATCTCTGACCCAGTAGGTTTTCTCCATGTCACTCACTCCCTCACATATCCTCCCCCTCAGCTTTACCCTACTGGGTTGTGTGCTTGCCACTACCAGGGTCACCTTACCTAGGGATCGAGAGCTCACATGCACTAGGGCATCCAGGGCTCCCACAACTATTACAAATCCCTAGGGCCACAATCACACATCCAGCCCAGTCTTGCCATGCTTTCTGCACCAAACAGGGCAAGATAAACAGAGCAACCACTGGGGCCCATCATGCCAGTGGTCACAAATTCCCATCACAGGGTTTTTTTAGTCCAGTAGAAAACTGCTGGACTGGAACTCCATCCATAGGCTGCACCACCGTCTTCTCATCCAGTGGCCAACAGTGCTCTTCATCTTTAGACCAGTTGTCATCACCAGAAGAACATATCTCTCCAAACACAGGAGTCCGCTTTCCCCAGGTCACCATTGAACCATTTATCATTACTTGAGTCTTCCCCCTCTGGAATAGGCTGATACTGTTCCATCCTAGGTCTCTGACAACCACCATGACCAGGTTCTCATGAGCGACCGGGCTTGACTTCGGGATCACATGATCCCTTGAGACCTCCACCACTGGAATTAGGAAGAATAATGTAAACCTCCAGGATTCTCTCAGACGGCTACGCCTCCCTTTGAGGTGTCTCCACCATGACACTTTCCATATCCATGGTACTTTACTCCTGGCTTTAAATTTCATCCTTCAAGTGACCTTTCTACACTCTGGGTCACTCTTTCTCAAGGCACTGTCCAAATTCCTTGGGAAAGGCTTTGTTGGGTCAACTGACCTTTACCTTTTAAGTTATCATCCCCCTGAGGTGGGAAATGTACTGGATAGCAGCTTTGTAGGGCTGACGGATGGGTTCCCATTTCCTCACCTTTGTACCCCCTTCCTTCTCCAGTACTGTCTTTCAGGCTACTTGCTTCCCCTTTGGACACTTCACATTTCTCTTGCCAGGAATTACTTCCCCAGTCTGTAGACATGGACTCCTTCTCAATTTTGTCCAGTGTACATGTACCCTGGCTTCTAGGTGCAGGGTACAATTGAACCACAAAACTCAGTGGACGGCCACTGCTTGAGAATTCCACTGTGGTGGTTTTCACCAGCTTTTTGGAGGCAGATTTATATTCCTGCATTAAATCATTCCAACATTCTGATGTGCCAAATGAATCACTTTCTTCAGGATTGGACAGACTCTTCTCCTGGCCTGCCTCTTTCAGCCCTAGTCTCACGTTTGGCTCCATTTTGCTTCTCTCTGGTACTACTCCATTATGTGCCGAGGCCAGAGCCAGGGGTTTGCCTCTTGCTTCTCCTTTACGATGCTCTTGAAGCAGCTCAAGCTCCTTGCTAACAATCTGTAGGGCTCCCGCTAATCCTTTTGAAATGAGAGCTCATCCTCTAGGAGCTTCTTTAAGCTTTCCACTTGATGGGTTAACTCTTTTTGGTCAATCTGTGTTTGAGCTTCCCAATCTCTGAATTGGTCAAGTAGCAGTTGCTTGTCTTCCTGCCCTGCCAGGGCTTCCTTAAGTTGCTCCTCTAAATCTTGGGCTTATTCCTTCATAGAATCCCTCACTTGTGAGGTCTCCCTGAGCTGGCTAGCCACATCCTCTAGCCGCTTCCATACCTTGCTCCTAGACAGCTCCTCTTCGGTCAGCTGAGCATGTGCTCCTGTAGTAGTTGTAACTCAGTGTCTGACACTTTCTTCTGGTGGTCCTGCACTCCAACAAACAGAAAAACAAAGAAAAGAAATCTCTGCTTGTCCAGCAATAACTGCATTTCTTAGATCCCTCTGTCAGGATGAAGCTTATCTCCTTAGCCCCCTGTAAAAAAAAAAGACCCAACACTACTGCTGAGGCTCCAATTCCTGAAAGTACATGGATTGTCTCTTTTGCAAAGACAGGCGGATCCTATCACTGCCACCACATGTGCTACCCTGGCAGAGGATTGTGAGTGACCCTGCAAATTTACCAGGCCAGACATTGTATGTAAATTAAAAAATAACTGGTTTTTTAACTGAGCCCTGAGACTTGTTACTTCACAGGCCAGGAATAGCAGGAAATTCCTCTGTGGTTCAGTAAACAGTCTAAAGCAGGTCTCTGGTGGGCAAGCCCCAAACAGTCTATGGCTGGTGGGGCTGCCATGCCCCAAACACAGCCGGGTTCTCAGTTCTTCTCTTAGTACCATGTCTGGCTCCAGCCAGACCTCAAAACAAGGCTTGCAAGTGTTAATCAAGCTGCAAAAGTGGCTTACCTCAGCCAGGTTCTGGTAGCTTACACAAGCTGGGGAGCCCTTACCAGTGGCGTAGCTAGGTGGGGTCATGGGGGGCCTCGCCCCCCCCCCCAAATTACCTCCAGGCCCCTTGTTTTGCTGACAGGGGTCCCCAACCCCCGCCAGCTGAAGCCTTGTCCGGCGCCAGAGACCGAGTTGCCTGCCCTGCTCTCTCTTCCCCCTCACGTCCTGCATGCTACTTTTAGTGAAATTGAGAGTTTCACTTAAAGGAACGTGCAGGACGTGTGGAGGAAGAGAGAGCAGGGCAGGCAATGTGGTGGCGCTGGAGAAGGCTTCAGCTGGCGGGGGTTGGGGACTCTCACCAGCCAAGGTACTTTGCTGCAGCAGTGGGTGTGGAGCGGCACGGCGTGGGGGAGCGGCGAGGCGGTAGGGGGGACCAGGCGGTGGGGGGGGGCAGTAGTGGGTGGCAGACTAAAATATGCCCCCTACCTCGGGCTCTGGCCCTCTCCCACCGCAAGGTCTGGCTACGCCCCTGGCCCTTACACTATAGGGTGGCTTCTCTCCTTCTGGGACCTCTGTATTGGGGCCTCCGTGATCTGACCTGCAGGATGGCTTTTACCTTTTGCTCACTGTCAAGCCCTACCCTCCTGGCCAGACAGCCCAACATCCCTATGCTCACCTGACTCTGCAGTTCACTCTCTGACCCAGCAGGTTTAGCGCCAGCTGCTGTGAAGTGGCTGAACTGCAACCTCAGTGAGGGAGTGTTTCCAGGGATGCCTGGCCCTATGTCAATCACTCCCTCACAGTTTTCCTGCAATTTTTAACAACCTTGAATAGTTTTGTGTCATCTGAAAATGTAATCATCTCACTTGGCATTCTGATTTCCAGATAATTTATAAATATATTAAAGGGCACTGGCCCTTCGGCACTCTACTATCCACCCTCCTCCTTTGAGAGAAATGGCCATTTAACTCTTCCCTGTTTTCTGTCCAATATCCAATTCCTAATCCACAGCAGAACATTGCCTCCTATCCCATGACTCTTTAATTTTCTCTGGAGTCTCTCATGAGGAAATTTGTCAAAAGCTTTCTGAAAATCTAGCTACACTACATCAATCAGCTCACCTTTAGCCACATGTTTATTCACACCTTCAAAGAAATGAAGCAAATTGATGATACAAGACTTCTCTTGGCTAAAACCATGCTGACTGTTAAATCATGTTTATTTATGTGTTCCATAATTTCATTCGTTATAATAGTTTCCGTATTTTACCCAGCACTTACATCAGGCTTACCAATCTGTAATTTCCAGGATCACAGAAAGAAAGCAGGTGTCCCCTAACAAAAAAACCACAAACAGCAAAAAAGAAAAAGTTGGGGGTAGACCAATGTGCTTCCAAAACTGTGAATTTATAAAAACAGACTCTTGTTTTACTTTCTTCCAAAGCAATAAGTTTATTAACAACAAACTCGATGCAGTCCTGTGTTTTGGAATGAGGAGCACCTGCTTCAGGAGTCAAACAGATTATTTCATCCACTGATGGTAATTGTAAACCTATAGGCTAGAAAATCCAGTGGTACAGCATCTTGAAATAAAACAGTACAGTAACATAATAACATAGTAACATAGTAAATGACGGCAGAAAAAGACCTGCACGGTCCATCCAGTCTGCCCAGCAAGATAAACTCATATGTGCTACTTTTTGTGTACACCTTGCCTTGATTTGTACCTGTCCTTTTCAGGGCACAGACCATGTAAGTCTGCCCAGCACTGTCCCCGCCTCCCACCACCGGCTCTGGCACAGACCGTATAAGTCTGCCCAGCACTATCCCTGCCTCCCGCCACCGGCTCTGCCACTCAATCTCGGCTAAGCTCCTTAGGATCCATTCCTTCTGAACAGGATTCCTTTATGTTTATCCCATGCGTGTTTGAATTCCGTTACTGTTTTCATTTCCACCACCTCCCACAGGAGGGCATTCCAAGTCAGTGTGTAGTTAGACACTGAAGGAGAAGGACATACTACTGGAGGCTCTGTTGTTGGAGGGAAGGGAGCAAGGCCTAGCTCCCTTCCCATCCATGAGGCAGGGCTCTGGGGAACACTCCTCAGGGCAGGCCCCGGCTCTGGAGACGGCTGGGCCCAGCTACCAGGAGAGCCGGAGAAGCAGCTCTCAGCCGAGCCTGGCCCCTGGGAGAAGAGAGCGGAGTCCCCTGGACCGTGGAGCCTCGAGGTCCAGGGGGGACAGTAGACCTAGCACCCTTCCCATGACCCAGCGGTTACCGGGTAAGGAGCACGAAGAGCATGGGAGGGGGAGGGGGAGGCAGAGGGTGAGGGTCTCGCAGGCCCAGAAAGTGGCAGAACAGAGGATGGAAGAGGGTCAGAAGCTTCAGCCGGTGCTGGACCCGTTGTACAGTGAGGATGAGTGGTCTGAGGAAGAGGAGGAGGAGGGAGTAGGGCAGCTGGGAAGCAGCAGCCCAGATTCTTCAGCCAGAGGTATTGTGGACAGGGTGAGGAGGATTGAAGCCCTGGGAAAGGAGGTGGAAGTGCTCGGGAAAAAACTAAACAGGGCTAGAACCATGCAGAAGTTGGCCCCAGCAGCACAGAAGAGTCTGTATGGAAAGGAAGAAGCTCGTTTGAGAAAGCAGCTTTGCCTGAAAAGAAAGGTGTTGGACTCCCTGAAGAAGGGCTCTGATAACCCTTTAAGGGAACTCTATATTACCAGGGAAAGATTTCAACCCAGGACAGTGCCAAACCAGAATCAGCCAGAGGAAACAGGAGAGTTGGTATCTGAGGATTGTTTTACAATACACCAGGTTGCAGTAGATAATGTGTTGGGGACAAGCAGTCAAGACACTTTACAATTTATGAAGAATCTAGCAACTCAGAACCCTGCAAACCTTACCTTAGAGGCAGCTGCCAGGGAAGAGAGGGAAGGAGTTGAAGAGACCTCAGTTGGTGCTGCAGAGACTATGGCTGAAAACAAAATGGAGTTGGAACTCAGTCAGTCTACACATTCTGCTGTCTTTGAAACTGAGGACGGTGACTTGGGGTTTTGTGTTGTTTCACAAAAAGTGCCTGCATTACCGAACACTGATGCAGGCAACAGTTTGACAGGGAAGGTGAACACTGGAAAGCAAGCTGGAAAGCATACTGGCATTGGGAGTGTGGAGACTAATGAACAGCAGGTCTTAGGACTGCAGACACAGGTGAGCTTAGTTAGCTCCCTGATTGAGGCACCAGGTTTTCAGCCACAAGTGGTGGATTCAGCAGCACAGCCAGGCTCAGGGAACCCCCGGCACAGAAGGGAAGATGAGATAAACTCTGTCTCTGTAACAGCTGTAAGCAGCCTCACGCGGGACCTGCTGGGGCAGGGAGAACAGAGCTCTCCTCAGAGTGTGTCAGCAGTCTCTCTGACAGAAGATATTGCTGGGGGATCCGCAGCCCAGGCAGAGGGAGCTCACTCCCAGGGAAGCATTGTGAAAGTTAAGGACTGTTCAGAACTGGTTATAGATTCCAGGGGGCTCAGTTCTCTGGGCACTGACTGTGGGCAGGGGGGAGGGGGGTCGGGGGATGCTGTTCAGGATATGTTGATTTGTGATGTGAGGGAGGGGGTAAGGGGGAAGGGGCAGAGGGTTTGGGGAACTATTCTGTTGGTGAAAAGGTTGGTGAACGGATTGATGTTTCGGGTTGTGGAAGGGGGGAGGGGGTTGATGGGGAGATGGCAAGGGAAGGTAAAGGGGTGGGCAGGATCAGCAGTGGGGGGGGGGAAAGGATCTTCAGGCAAAGAAGGGATAAGCTCAGGGAGGAGGGGAAGTCAGTGGAGGCAGGGTCAGCCCTCCTTTGCAGATGTGGTTAAGAGGGAAGGGACAGTTTTCCTTTAGTAATGACACAGATGCTGGGTTCGGGGGAGGTAGGGGTTTTGGGCAACTGCCCAAGAGAAGGAATGTGGTCCAAATCAAGTGGGTGGGGGAGGGGGGAATGCCTTCACTTGATACAGTGTTGAAACTAGTTTTGGGGTTAGGGTTTGTCCCAGAAGACCTCTATGCCTGTATTCATCCAGTTAATCTCCCAGAATACGATGTCAGTTTTCTGACCCAGAGAGGCATGGAGGTCTTCTGGGAAAAGTATGAGGGGGTAAGAGGAAGGGGGGATTGGAAATGTTATAGGGTAGTTTCCATCAGTCTGGTGCAGGTGACTCTGCTAGTCCGTAACGAGTCCATCTCAGGGGCAGCCTTGGCCTTTTGGCTGCACAGGTATGCCGAGTTGAGGACTCCATTGACCAAGCTCCCGGATCCGAGTAGAGTCTGGGCGGGGGGGGGGGGGGGGGGGGGCTTTGGTTAAACTTCATCAGGTAGGGCAGGTAGTACAACACATTCCTTCAGCAGCTTTTATTGGAAGGGACAGAATACTGTGTTTCTACAAGGGACAGCCAAGACAATGTTTCCGGTGTGGGTCTTTCCGCCATTTTAGCATGTCCTGCCCAGTACAGCAATGTGCTAAGTGCGGATCGAAAGATCATCCCACCGAAGAGTGTTCTTCGATCAGGTGCAATCTTTGTGGTGGTCTGAGGCATGCCTTCCGGGACTGCCCTAGGGCGTCGCATAATGGGGGGAGGGAAGAGGGGGGGAGGGAAGAGGGGGGGAGGGAAGAGGAGATGCAGGAGGAGGGGGTGGGGGGAGGAGGGGTTCAGGGTCAGGATCAGGGGCAAGGGGGGCACAGAGGGAGGTCTTGGAGGTGGTGGATCCAGAGGCAGCAGCACAGGTGGGGGAACAGGGGCAAGAGCTGGAGGGGGTAGATGAGTGGGCCCAGGTCCCCAAGAAGCAGAGGGGGGTGAAGGGGAAGGGTAGAGGGATTTCAGGGGGGTCAGGAGGGGGGGCTCGGCAAGAAAGGGAGACAGGAAA
Organism: Microcaecilia unicolor; assembly: GCF_901765095.1. Taxonomy (NCBI): domain Eukaryota; kingdom Metazoa; phylum Chordata; class Amphibia; order Gymnophiona; family Siphonopidae; genus Microcaecilia; species Microcaecilia unicolor. The sequence goes on along the minus strand of NC_044038.1, from coordinate 201,166,282 downwards.
CCAGTTTCAGGTTTTGGCAGAGGAAGAGGAGGTGGTGGAAGAAGAAGGGGAAGGGGTCGGTGGGGTTGTGGGGGGAGGGGAGGAAGGGAAGAGGAAATTAGAGGGGGTGGAGGGAGAGGAGGGTAAGCGTAAGAAGAAGGGGGGAAGGTTAGGAGGGTGGAGATTAGGGTGGAGGGTGGGGGCGGGTTGGACGGGGGGGAGAGGGGGGCAGGAGAGGGGGAGAAGCTTATGAGGCGATCGGATAGAATTCGAGCTCTACAGGGGAAGGATCACGGGAGTGAGAGGGGGAAGGTTCAGGGGGTGGGAGGGGATCAGAGGGGGGAGGGGGGGCAAATAGAGGAATGAGGGCGGGGGGGTTTGTCTTTGTCTGAAGAGGAGGGGGGTTGGATGAGTCTAAGAAGAAGAAGGGTGGGGGAGGGGGTGGGGAAGGAGGGAGTTTTTGAAGCCGGGGTTAGGGATTGGGCAGAGGAAGAAGTGGTTGAAGAAGGGATTTGGGCTCTAGGTAGGGGTGATGTGAAGGAGGCAGTTCAGCAGGAAGAGGTTGGGAGACGGTCCTCTTTCCCTACATAATGGCATGTATTATATTATTATTTGCCACTCTGAATGTGGCGAGTGTGGCCTCCCAGAGGGCGCAATGTTTGGCCTTTGATGGCCTCTCCACGATCCAGGCGGACTGTTTCCTAATCCAGGAGACACGCTTGCAAACTATGGAGGCGATCAGGCATGCGAGGAGGGCCTGGAGATGGGGGCCTTCAGTTTGGGGCTTGGCAGGGGACAGGTATGGGGGGGTAGGGATATTATTTAAAACACATAAGGTACAGATTCAAAGGGTGATGGAATTAGGAGTAGGGAGGTGTTTGGTGGCGGATGTTTTGTGGCACGGGGTGGCTTCCCGGATTATTAATGTATATGGGCCACAAAGTAAGAGGGAACGTTCACGGTTATTTGGTAAAATTAAACCCTATTTATACACAGCACGTCAGGTGGTTTGGGGGGGGGGGGTTTAACACCATTTTGAGGAACCAGGATAGTGGAGGAAGGGCAGCGCAGGTGAGGTATGATGGGATACGGCTAGCTGGGATAATGAAAGGGGCAGGGTTGGTAGATGTGCACCTTGAATTTTCAACAGAGGTGGAGGGTTTCACATTTGCACGGGGACAGTGTAGGAGCAGGATAGACAGATTTTTGGTCCGGGAAGGGGCATGCGTTCGGGGGCCCAGGTTGGTGGACGTGGACTTCTCGGACCATAAACTGGTGTTGGTGGAGGTGGGGGGTTAGGCGGGACATAGGCCGGGGAGGGGGTTATGGCGGCTTAACCTTAAATGGGTTACCGATGAGAAGGTCAAGGAGGAATATCGGGCCTTTTTGGGTGACCAGCTTTCGATCCAGGGTATTTTCCCCTCCATTGGAGAGTGGTGGGAGTTAGTGAAGAGGCGGACGAGGTTCTTTTTCACCCGTCAAGGACGGAGAGAAGGAAGGGAGAGAACTCGGCTGGGGACTGCCATTAAGAAACGAAGGGACTATCTACTCTCCAATGGAGGGAGGAAGGAGGATTTTCTGGATTTGCAGGAGCAACTTGAAAAGGTCCAGTATGATCGATATTCCTCCTTGGTCTATGAACGGGATTTTGGGAAATTGGTCAGCCCAGACCCGTTTATGTGTTGCAAGGAGCGGAGGGAGCATAGGATTGTGGGGGGGTTTAAGGGACATGGGAGGGGTAGTTCAGGTGTCGAAGGAGGGGATTCTAAAGGTGGTGGAAGAGCACTTTGCACGATTTTTTTCAGATAAGCAAGTGGATAAGGAAGTGATGGGGCACTATATTGCGGGGACACCGGGGGTGGGAAGGGGGGGCCGTCTCTTCAGGTCCTGTTGCGCCCCTGGTCGCACCAGGGCCAGATGGACTCACAACAGAGTACTATCAGGCATTTAAGTACCTTCTGACCCCAATCCTGCTGCAAGTCTGTGAGGCTGCGCGTCAGCAGGGGGTTTTACCCCAACCCCTGACTGAGGCGGCGTTGATACTTCTGAGTAAGGGAAAAGATCCAGAGTCCTTGGCCAATTGGCGTCCGATTGCCCTGCTCAATGGTGATCGGAAGATATTCGCGCATATGCTTCTAAATAGGATGAAGGAGGTGGTGGTGGGGGGGGTTGTTGGCAAGTTCACAGGCCTGTGGGATTAAGGGGAGGGGGGTTCTGGAGGCAGCAGCTTGGGTAAGGGAAGGTGTGGAACATAGTCGGGGGGAAGGAAGACTAATGGTGGCATTAGATCAGGAAAAGGCTTTTGACAGGGTACAGTGGACGTTTCTTTGGCAGGTTTTAGAGCACTATGGGTTTCCTAGGGATTGGGTGGCTCAATTGCGTTTACTTTACACAAGGGCACGGTGTTTTCCCCTGGTGAACGGTTGGAAAGGGAGTAGTTTCGGGGTTACAGCAGGGGTGCGGCAGGGATGTCCTTTAAGCCCGATACTTTATGCTTTTGCAATTGATCCCTTTGTTAGGCGGTTAGAGCAGGGAGGGAAGGAGGGACTTTGGGGGGTGGAGGTGTGTACAGGGTCTCAATTAAGGGTGGTGGCTTACGCTGATGATGTCACGGTGTGAGTGGCGGACACAACGGAGGGGGAAAAATTGAAAGGGGTCATTTCTGGGTACTCACAGGCTACAGGGGCTTTGATAAACTTCCAGAAAGGTCAGAGTCTGTGGGTGGGTCCTCCAGGGGGTTCTTTTGAATTGGGAGGGGGGTTTCCGGAGGCCATTAGCAGACTGCGGGTATTAGGGGTATACTTTGAACAGGGGGATTATGCAACCTTTAATTGGCAGCAGTGCATACAGGGAGCTAAGGAAAAGGTTGACAGATGGAAAGGGGGGAGAATGTCCATGGCTGACCGGGTTCGGCTGATTAAATCTCACCTGATGCCTATGTTTTTGTTTGTCAGTTATATTTGTTTGTTGCCAGTGCATTGTTATACCACCCTATATAGTGTGTTTTTTTCAGATGTTATGGGGGAATCGGCTGAACCCGGTCAAGCACAACATCACATACTTGGCCCGGGAAGAGGGGGGGGGGGTAGGGATGGTAAACCCTGTACTTTTCTTGAGCTCCCTGTTTATTCAGTTTAACCTGGGACGGGAACTGGACAGGGATCCGCCAGGATGGGCAGGTAGCGTTCTGTCTTGGTGGGAGAGATTCTGGCTCCCGTGGAAGTTGGGAAGGAGGGTGGGGGTGGTAAGGAAGAGGGCTCCGGATCAGGTTGGGTACTATAGGCCCTTAGTTAGGCTGGTACGAGTTTGGGGAATTTTGGCAGAGGAAATAAAGACAGGGAGGAGGGAGGTATGGGTGGATCGGGTGAGATCCCAGACATTCTCATTGCCCCTGGTACTGAAGGATGCACCTGGTCCAGTACTGAGGCAGGGCTTGCGGTTGGTGGCCTCACGGAGGATCCCGCCGAAATATAGAGACATTGCTTGGCTGTCTTTTCATGGGAAATTGTATGTCGGAGGGAATATTAACTACAGGAATGTGCAGGAACGGGATTGCCCAAGGGGGGGGGGAGTGCGTGGGGAGGGAGGAAACGATGGAACATTTTTTACGGGAATGCCCTTTTACACGAATGGTATGCGGCAGGGTAGCATCATTATTACACATCCCGAGTTTTAACTCATATTCATATGCAGATTGGGTTTACGGGCGGCAGGGGGGAGGTGGGTGGTTAGATCCGGTGACGGAGTTCCTCATCTCGGTGATACTCCGGTTTAGCCTCTGGATGGCTCGGTGTGGGGTCTCCTTGCACCAGGACTACCGATCAGCCGATAGCGTTAGTTGGGAGGTGGTTCGGGCGGTCCAGGGGGAAGCCCAGTGGGAACGGGTGGCGGAGGGGATAGCAAGAACTAATGTTTGGTGGAGGCATGTGCACTTGAAACCTCCATAGAGGGGTTGGACAGTTTATTTTGAATTAACTTCGAGTTTTATTTGAATTTTATGTTCATTTAATTTCATTTTAGGATGGGTGGGGGTTGACAGTGTATATAGGTATATAGGTGGATTTAAGGTGGGGGACTTGTTTGTATATATTTGGTTTGGGGTTATATGTTTCTGTGTGGCTTTGAGTTTCTTTTTTAATAAAAGAGTTCTCCAAGCATCCACTACTCCGTGAAAAAAATACTTCCTGACATTTTTCTTGAGTCTGCCCCCCTTCAATCTCATTTCATGTCCTCTCGTTCTACTGCCTTCGCACCTCCGGAAAAGGTTCATTTGTGGATTTATACTTTTCAAATATTTGAACGTCTGTATAATATCACCCCTGTATGTGGCTCATAGAACAGCAAGTCAGTAATTACAATCCAATCTTTAAAAAGATTATGGATTCTTCAACTAGGTAGTTTATTTATTTAGATTTTGCTCACACCTTTTTCAGTAGTAGCTCAAGGTGAGTTACATTCAGGTACACTGGATATTTCTCTGTCCCAGGAGGGCTCACAATCTAAGTTTGTACCTGAGGCAATGGAGAGTTAAGTGACTTGCCCAAGATCACAAGGAGCAGCAGTGGGATTTGAACCTGCCATGTCTGGATTGCAAGCCTGCTGCTCTAGTCACTAGGCCACTCCTCCACTCTGTACTGGGCAGATGCTGAGGGTCAGAAACAAGCAGCAAACTCTCCTGGAACAGACTCTCCCATCAAATTCGGAAGGTGGGAGTGTCTGCCCCAGGAGAGTTTGCTGCGTGTTTATCACTCTCAGAGTCTGCGCAGTACCTAGTTGAAGAATCTACTACTACTACTACTATTTAGCATTTCTACAGCGCTACAAGGCATACGCAGCGCTGCACAAACATAGAAGAAAGACAGTCCCTGCTCAAAGAGCTTACAATCTAATAGACAAAAAATAAATAAAATAAGCAAATCAAATCAATTAATGTGGACGGGAAGGAAGAGAGGAGGGTAGGTGGAGGCGAGTGGTTACAAGTGGTTACGAGTCAAAAGCAATGTTAAAGAGGTGGGCTTTTAGTCTAGATTTAAAGGTGGCCAAGGATGGGGCAAGACGTAGGGGCTCAGGAAGTTTATTCCAGGCGTAGGGTGCAGCGAGACAGAAGGCGCGAAGTCTGGAGTTGGCAGTAGTGGAGAAGGGAACAGATAAGAAGGATTTATCCATGGAGCGGAGTGCACGGGAAGGAGTGTAGGGAAGGACGAGTGTGGAGAGATACTGGGGAGCAGCAGAGTGAGTACATTTATAGGTTAGTAGAAGAAGTTTGAACAGGATGCGAAAACGGATAGGGAGCCAGTGAAGGGTCTTGAGGAGAGGGGTAGTATGAGTAAAGCGACCCTGGCGGAAGATGAGACGGGCAGCAGAGTTTTTAAAGATTGGATTGTAATTACTGACTTGGGGCCTTGTTTACTAAGCCGCGCTGTAGGTGCGCTAGGGATTTTAGCGTGTGCTAATGCTAGAGACATTCATATATTCCTATGGGTGTCTCTAGCATCAGCATCTGCTAAATTTTAGCGCATGCTAAAAATGCTAGCACACCTTAGTAAACAGAGCCCTTGCTGTTCTATGAGCCACATACTGTACTGTTTTATTCAAGATGTTGTACCGTTGGATTTTCTAGCCTATGTGTTTACAATTACCATCAGTGGCTGAGACATTCTGTTAACTCCTGAAGCAGGCACTCCTGGTGCCGAAACAAAGGACTGCATGGAGTCTGTTGTTAATAAACTTAATGTTTTCAAAGAAACTAAGAAGAGAGTCTGTTTTTATAAACTCACTGTTTTGGAAGCACATTGGTCTACGCCCTATTTTTTCTTTTCTGCTATTTTCCGGATCACCCCTGGAATCCACTTTAAAAATTGGCGTTACATTGGCCACCCTCCAATCTTCAGGTACAACAGGCAATTTTAATGACAGATTACTAACAGCAGATCAACAATTTCATGTTTGAGTTCTGTCAGTACCCTTAGATGCTTGCTATCCAGTTCAGATGATTTACTGTTCTTTAATTTGTAGACTTGGCTCAGTATTGGGCTCATTTTCGAAGAGAAGGGTGCCTATCTTTTGACACAAATCGGGAGATGGGCGTCCTTCTCTCAGGGTCACCCAAATCGGCATAATCGAAAGCCGATTTTGGGCACCCTCAACTGCCTTTCGGAACAGGCTCCACCTTTCCCAGAATGCTGCCCAGTTCTTAACAAATCTAAATCCTTCATCCCTGCACCATTGTCTCAACCACACATTGAGACTTTAGAGCTCTGCCTGCCTCTTGGATCCTGCACATGGTCAGGGAGCATTTCTGAAAATAGAGGATCTGGACTTCAGTTTTCTACCTAAGAGCCAAAATTTGGCTTCCAAAACCTCCCTCCCACATTTTCCTATGTCATTGGTACCTACATATACCAAGACAACCAGCTCTTCCCCAGCACTATCTAAAATCTTATCTAGGTGACACGTGAGGTCTGCCACCTTTGAACCAGGCAGGCAAGTGACCAGGTGATCTTCACATCCGCCAGCTATCTACATGTCTAATGATCAAATCACCAACTATAACAGCTATCCTAATCCTTCCTACCTAGGCAGAAGTTCTTGGAGACATATTCTCGGTGTGAGAGGATAGTGCATCCTCTGGTAGGCAGGTCCTGGCAGTGGCGTACCAAGGGGGGGCGGTGGGGGTGGTCTGCCCTGGGTGCACACTGCTGGGGGGTGCCGCGCGCCGGTCAGCGTCGTTCGTTTCCATGCTCCCTCTGCTCCGGAACAGGAAGTAACCTGTTCCAGGGCACAGGGAGGATGGAAACGAACGACGCTGACCGGTGCGCAGCACCCCCCCAGCGGCGTGCACCCATGGGGGGTTCTTTTGCTGGGATGGGGGTGTCCCTTCACCGGGGGGGGGGGTCGCTGCACCCAGGGGGTGGCGGGGCGCATCAGCGATCCGCCCCGGGTGTCAGCGCCCCTCGGAACGCCACTGGGTCCTGGTTACACCAGGGTGATGCTCTCCTTCTAGGACACCTCCCTCCTCTCTACAATGTCCCTGTAGGTCTACTCTATGTAGTCTCCCTCAGCTTCTCCAAATCTGTGCTCTAGCTTCAAGAGAACAGACTCTCTCTCTCTCTGAAAGCTAAGAACTTTGTGAGGTAGTTAATCTGACAATAACATCCAGCCTTCCCTCGTCCTAGTTTTGTTATTAGGCTTTGTATAAGTGCTGCATTGAAAATCCACAGCCAATTATAAATTTTAAATTATACCCACTATTTACTATTGGCACATGGATATATACAAACACTTTCCCTATTTGTACACACCAGAGCCAGTGGTAGACCCTACACCCCTTCTCACATGGGTTCCATTCCCAGTTGCTGGAACAGTTCTCCCTGCAGACTTCACAATTTATTTATTTTTATTTATTTATTGCATTTGTATCCCACATTATCCCACCTCTTTGCAGGCTCAATGTGGCTTACAATTCGTCGTGGATACTGGAAATAGAAACAAATATACATTTGGTTTATAGAGGGTTTTGGGTTACATGGTGGTGAAGTACATGGTTGTATTAAAGCAAAAGGCGTTATAAGACATTCCTGTATATATAAAAGATTGTACAGTTACACGTGTTGATCTTTGTGATATATCTTGTCGAGGAGATAAGTTTTCAGTAGTTTGCGGAAATTGGCCAGTTCATGGACCGTTTTCATGAATCTCTTTGTTGCTAGGTGACACTACATTCAGGTTGTCCAGTGAAAAACAATACATGGCCACCCTGCTGCTAGCAAAAGATAGGGTTACCATATCAAGACAGCTGACAATCTAGCTGTTCATAGCTAAATTCTGAGGCAAACAAGAATAAAACATGACAATATTTATATTGTTTCTTAACATATTTTATTTATTTAAAAATCTATATACTGCACAGTCTACTACTCTCGGCAGTGTACTATAAAAACAGACATAATAAAAAAGCAACAACAAAAAACAACATACAGATCTTACTTTTTCCAATAAGCAAGATCACTAATTGTCTATGATCAGTTCATCTCTCTGTTTATCTGTTCCTATAGATATTACAGGTCATCCTCATGGATAGATTGTACTGAAATTTGTCAGAAAAGTATTGTGATGAGTTGCCAACACCCTTTCTAAATTTCAGTTGCATCCATTCAATGGAAGAAGAGTAGGTCTGTCTATTATTTTGGAGGAGTATGAAGAATGGAGCGTAAAAGAGAAAATGAAATATTCCTCTATGTGTTATTTAAGTCTATAGTTCTGCTATTCGGGTTGCTTCTTTGAGCTCAGAACTGGCCTCTGTCAGCCTATGGTGCTATGAATCTTCACTCACAACTTCATGAGAGTTTCCCCTATTTTATATCCCCTCCGTCACAGAACCCAGATAATGTGGACCCTGAGTCTGGCCACTGGATGTCACCAGTGAGCAACTGGCTGAGAAGTGCTTCTCTAGCAACTTGAAATCCTGTCCCCTACAGCATCTCAAGCTCTATCTGGTCAGTTCAGGGATCAGAACCATAACATGGAAATCGAATGCAACCCTGCCTTAAGAACAGTGGCCATTGAACCACCAGACCAATCTGGACTTCACATATGAGTAATTCTTCACCTTCCAAAAGCAGTGTCTACACAGCCACTCACAATGTCTAAGAATAAATGACAATTGCCAATCTTTTAACATTTCATAGATAACATCTACAGTCCAGTTAAATATTTGGACAATTTGTTCTGTATGTCAGGGATGTACTGTATGTATTGATAGGGGAGATGCGTAATGCACCCAGCTACAAGGTCAAAAGTAGCAAGATAAAATTGTCCTTATCTACAAAGGAATATACAATGAATCTAAACATCACAATATGTTGCAAGTTTACATGCAAAGTAAATCAGCAGAAGCTAGTCAAGAAATATAAATTAAAAGGGCAAGTATCTTCTTACCCTCTCATCTCCCTTTACCAAGGCAAGTTAACCTTACAACATAACTAACTTCAGTTACATTTTAAGAATGAAATGTTTGGGTTGTAATTTTCTCCTGATTTTTCTACGCCAAGCTCTCATTAAGCATCTCTAGACAGCTGCTAAATCTAATGACTTCAGTATCTAAACTTAGACAGCAGATGACAAACTGCAAATGATTGTGCTATAAATCAATCAGCCTGGAATGGCAGCAAAAGACTGATGCCATACATAGACTTGAGCTATAAAAAGACAGAAAGGTGAAGAGTGCTTTCAAGAAAATGACTAGGTACACTTAGCCTGTTCATACTTGAAACTCATTTGTAAATTGTAGTCTAAAAATATTTGATGCTTACTGATGAAATGCAATTCCCCCATTTATGACCTATGGCGGATCCTTGTGACCTTGGACAAGTCACTTAACTGGCCCCCCCCCCCCCCCCCCCCCACTGCCTCAGATATAAACTTAGATTGTGAGCTTTTTAGTGGCATCTCTAGAGATAAATATTTGGGGTGGCAACAGAGGGGACAAGCTAGGTACGTGGGGAGGGGGCAGCAAATCAATACAACGTTTCTTTACAAAACCCCTTGCTCCTTCCACTTCTAAATTAGCAATTTTCTATACATAAAATAAATCCCCCCCCCCCCCCCAGCCTGTTTAAACTACCCGGTAAAACCATCATTTTATAATTGATAGCGTCATTCTACAAATTCTTCTATGCGGGAGTGAAGTTTGGATTCTCTACAGGATTGGTCAGAATCTTAATATAAACCTTGAAGCTCCAGTTCTGTATCACAAACTCATATTTCCCCACAATGAAGCTACCCCCTTACAACTGGCCACACAAAAAATATTCAGATTATGAAAATCAACTCAGAAACAGCATACACTCCTTCCACTGCCAGATACTTTGTTTAAAGTACATGGGTTTTTGTTTGTATGGTGACTACCACACTGCTTCTCAACCCAGTTCTTGGGGCACACCCAGCCAGTCAGGTTTTCGGGAAATCTACAATGAAGATGCATGAGATAGGTCTGTATACCAAGGAGATATTGGATGAAAATCTCTCTCATGCATCTTCATTCTTGATATCCCAAAAACCCAACTGGTTGGGTGTGTCAGCGTGCACAGGAGGAGAAAGAAGAAAGAAGAGCAGGGGGCAGGCAGCGAACGCGGCCGTGCCGGAGACCGCACTGAAGAAGACTTCGGCTAGCGGGGATTGGGGACCCCCACCGGCCAAACCAGGGGCCCGGATGAAATCTGTGGAGGCCCAGGCCCCCGTGGCCCCCCATAGCTACGCCCCTGTCACCAGCACATGGGCATCTATTTCTCTTGTATTTTAGAACAGGCTGTACGCAGGCAGATCAGATTTGGACTGGAAGGAGGTGCATACTGGGAGGGGTTAATATTGGAACAGAGCTTATACTGGGGGAAGGCAGAGGTGGGACTGGAAGGGGGCTCATGATGTAGTACATACTTCAAGACTTGCCCCCAAGATAGGGACACAGAAGGAAAAGATAGCTCTGGGTGCCAAAACCCTGATTCCAAATCCCTACTAAGCATGCATTTCCAATATATCCAGTCGTTACTCTTTTGGAGCTAATGATGTGAAATGAAAACAGCAGGAGCACTGAACTTCTGAGACAAAAAGAAAAAAACAAATCCAAACCGCACTTGCATGATGCTCAATTGATTCTCCCTTTCAGGAAGCGACCAAAGGCATTTCTATTTCAGCAAGCTTTCGCTACTGTGTAATTTCATAGGTAGTGATTTATTTGTATATTCAGTTAATGTGTTAGTGGCTTTTATGTGTTTTCATGTAAATATTATTATGGATGTGACTTTGTAAACCACCCAGAATTGTATATGATGTGGGCTATACATTTTATAAATAAAAAACAAACAAACAAAAGAAAAGAAAACTGAAGAGCAAAATTTGGAAAATACAGCAGGAAATGGAGCCTACACTGCAAACAAAGCAACAGTATCAGGAAAGAGACAAGGACAGTGAATTACTGTGCATCCCATATAGTCTGTCACAATCAGATCAGACCCTGGGAAACAGGAAAGAAAGGTTCAGATTTTAAGGATTGCCAGCTGACAGGTGAAAGTCAAAATTCTGATTTACCAGCTCTGGAAACCAAAACTGTGTTTCTTAACTGTATGCGATATTTAAAAGATCAGGTCAGACACAAAATGTAGTCCCAGAAAGGATGACTTTAATTTAAGGGTGCACAAACATTGATAATAGCGTTGTTGCATCAAGTCAGAGTTATCCACACCCACACAAATAATTTGCCACTCATGCCACCTTGTTTTTCATAGATGACCAGATGTTCTGGCTCAGATGAGGACCTAAATGGAAATCCCTAGCAACCAGAGTGTGCCTTTTTATCTCATGACACAGAAGTAGCATAGATTTATTCAACGTTCCTTCCTTTTTGAGAGTTACATGACCCCTACTACAAGAGCATGTGCTATTGTCACATCTTTCCTATCCCTAGTTTTTTCTACCATGGAAATACATCACTGTAACTGCTACTACTAATCATTTCTGTAGTACTACTAGATGTATACAGAGCTGTACACATTCCACCCAATTTTCAGACCATGGGATATAGCCGGGCTGTCTCCTGTGGTCCACCTTGAACCCAGATATTCAGCGCCAGGCCATTTCCATTGACTGGCATTGAATATCTGGTTTAACTTTGACCGGTCTGACTGTAACAGACCAAGCTGATATTCAGCACTGGCCGGTTAAAGTCACACCAGCGAAAGTTATTCCACCTATTCTGGCTGCCAAATATGGCTATATTAATTCAAATACAGGGGATAATCACAAATAAACTGGAGTAAATATTACATAAACTCTTACCAACAAATGTATTCCAGACCACCAACATATACAATATGAAAATTTTAATTAAATATAAAACATGTGCATAATATCATTATAAGCTCACATACCATTCATTCATTCCACACAAGCCACTCAAACCACATAATCCAGTACTATTGATGTTAAACAAAAACAAGAACAAAAAGATCTCATCAAATGAGTCCAATAATAACTGCCCAAAACTTCCCCATTTCCAACAATGTATCTATAATAAAGGACATCCAAGGTCCATTAAAGTCATCCAAGCTTAATTCCTTCATCCAGAACATTGGGTATTTCACTTAAACATTATATAAATCAGTTGGACTCAGTTATTTCTCCATGATAATTGCAAACCAGCTGAAGATCTCAAAACCGCTGTGGTTATCTGGTCACGTGGTATGTGAACGCCATGCAGTGAACACACTATCAAATGTAATGTTCAATTGTTCCTCAATGCGGAACTGCATTTTGCCATTCTTCTTCAGGAAGAACAAATAAAGTCTCTGTGGAACCCCCCCCCCCCCACACACACACACATTATAAAGCACCTAATATCAACTCCCATATTCGTATCATCTAAATATTAACTCAATCTAAACCTTTTCAATACTACGTTATGGCTGCTTACCAAAGGGACTCTATCCAAACCTCACCCATGAAAGCCGTCACCTCAAGCAAGAATGCCCTTACAATCTGCATCCGGGTTTATATAAAACCTCCATAATCCACTACACTTGAAACCATTCAGGATCACAGACTTTGATCACCACTCCACCTCTAAGTTTAAACCTCCAGGAGCCACCGTATTCCAATAGAAAATGAGCCTTTGGCCCTTTTGACTTTTACAATTGGTGGTTAGCTAGTTATCTCAAGCAAAATAACCAGGCATTCGTTTTAGCAGTCATGTCCTTCTGAATATTGGCCTCATTATATGCAGGTACTTTCTTTGTCCCTAGTAAGCTCACAATCTTTGTACCTGGGGTAATAGAGGGTTAACTCATAAGGAACTGCAGTGGGAATTGAACCCAAGTTGCCAGGATCAAAGCCTACTGTGCTAACAATTAGGCTACTCCCCAACTCCAGAGAATGCTATTGAAGTGGGCTCAAGGCTGGAGCAGGGCCGAGAGACACAGCCGGGCCTGAGGCAGGACTGGACCACCACACTCCACGCCCCTGCCCCCAACCTTTCTGTCTCTGAGTCACTGCTGCGCTGCTCCCTCACTCTGTCCTCTCCTGCTCCAGTGCTCCGGATGATTGCATTAATGTGATATTGCATTAATGTAATCATCTGAGTCCTGGGCGGCACGCAGGAGAGGACAAACCCGGAAGCAGGCAGGAAGAAGCTTGCCGGTACCAGGCCTGAGCCCGGGACCCCCCTTGGAAGCTAGGCCTGGGGAATTTTGCCCCCCCCCCCTTACCCCCCTCTTGGCAGCCCTTGGCTGGAGTGGCATGCTGGGATGGTCTCTGGACTATGAAGTTCTTCCACAGCAATTTTCAGATGGCTCTTACTGAGACAAATTCCACAGATATTCTCAACCTGCTGCCTTTTCTCCAGTTCTCAAAGGGAATGTGTGCATATGCTTTACACAGTACCTGTTTTTTGAGCAGGCAGAGTTTTATTGCCAGTGTTTTGAATGTAATTTGAGAAGACTATTAATGTTCTTGGGTCCCTGAAGAAGCCATTGGCGAAACATGGACCATGTTGGGAGACCCTACTTTGGGAAATAAACAATTTTTGGGGATACAACTAAGATAAATATTTTCATTAAAGTTCAACATATGTTACTTTAGACTCTATTTGATTGTGAACTAGATTTAGGAATTTGTTCTAAAATGCTATGATTAAACTATGTTGAGCCTATATGCTGTTGATCCATTGATTATGGCAATCTCTCAAATTTTATCAGACTATCAGGTTATATTTAATAAGACATTTTAAAAATAGGTTTTCAGCATTAACATGTATATTTAATGCTCCAGCTGCAAGGTTTTTTGCTACTTTAGAAAAATACTTAGACAGAAAGAAAATGCAAAGTATGGACTCCCTTTTCTTCCCTGGACCCTAACATGCCACCAGGAATGCTTCCTTACACTTTAGCTATGATTACTTTTAAAGAACCATTGGGGACCTAAATGTTGGACTTCAAGTTTTATTGTACCCAGATGGATTATTTCTTCTTTAAAATAACTGCGATTTGACTCAGTGTTTGATTGTAACGGTAACTGTTCTTGGCTGATTGTCACTTTTCTATTCATTTATAGAGTTCCTATCCTTTTTCTGAGTTTATTCTGTAAACTGACTTGACCTGCATTTCAGATATGGTGGTCTAGACAATTTTATTTATTTATTTATGTTATTGCTTAGGATTTATTTACAGCCTTTTTGAAGAAATTCATCCAAGCAGATGTACAGTAAGAATAACCTGGACAGAGAATTATAGCAGTAAAAAATATTAAAATAACAAAACACATCCTGGCAAAGTATGCTACTTACAATGTCAACACAAAACAAATTATAACATCTAAATATGCAGCAAAGGGGACAAGCAGAGGTGAAACATATAGGTGGTTATTTTAGAAGCTCTATTCTTGTTTTGGACACTGAAAACTGGCATTTAGATGTCCATATTGCATGAACATCCAAATTCCAATTTTACAGAGGCAGGATATGGGCGTTTAACTCTGCAGTATGTCCATAGAGCAAGGGGACACGGTCTGGGCATGTTTTGGGAGGGACTAGGTAGGGCTTAAAATATAGACATCCAACTCCAATCACAGAAGAAGAAGGGACATCCAAGTCTAAAAAGATGTGTGTCCATATTTATATCTGGTACTTGTCACATCCAGGTTACTGAAAGGTGTGCTGATCAGTGGCGTACCAAGGGGGGGCAGTGGGGGTGGTCTGCCCCGGGTGCACGCCGCTTGGGGGGTGCCACACGCCGGTCAGCGTCATAGGTTTCTATGCTCCCTCTGCCCTGGAACAGGAAGTAACCTGTTCCGGGGCAGAGGGAGCATGGAAACCAACGACGCTGACCAGCGCGCGGCACCCCCCCCCAGCGGCGTGCACCCGGGAGGGGGGTTCTTTCGCCGGGGTGGGGGGTGTCCCTTCGCCGGGGTGGGGTCGCACTGTATGGGGGGGCGCTGCACCCAGGGGGGGCGGGGCGCATTGGCGATCCGCCCCGGGTGTCAGCGCCCCTCGGAACGCCACTGGTGCTGATTGAGCAATTTTCCACTAAATGAAGATAAAGGAAGTCACAGTAGGTATTTTTCTGTCCCTGGAGTGTTCACTATATATATATATTCTTCCACATGATTCCAACTTTGTGAAAGCCTTCTTTGTAACTGTACAGCATGACGATGATCATGAAGATAAAGATGAAGATACAAGCAATTAATTAGAAAACACTATTTCTAATGCAAATAATGACAACAATGATGATGAAGTATTCTTTGCTATACAGAAGTCAAGTTTTTCAGAGATTCCCTTGACCAAAGCCTACAGACCCAGTCAGAAGACATCAGTAACATTGCAACCTGGCCTGATTTGAAGGAACTTTTTATCAGATTGAACAAGTGCAGCTGTTGAACACATTTTTAGCTGTGTTGGACTAATGACTCACAAGCACATTTGCATGAGTGACAGTCATTTTCAAAAATGTAGTTTTCCTAAAAAACAGGGCTTTTTTTGAGGGGGTACTTGGGGGTACTGAGCACCGGCACCTTTTCCATTGTCTACTAAAATTGACCCATGGACCCCAAGTTTTAATGAAAGAGCTCAGGCTCTACACACCAATTCTGCCTTGTCATAGATTCTGTGACTGGTTGCAGGGGGCCTGGCTATTGTGGGGTGGGTCCCTCAGTGATCACCCCACTCCTGAAGAGTAGCCTAGCATTTGAGTACCGGTACCTTTTTTGCTAGAAAAAATGTGCTGACTAAAAGTGAAGTGGATTGAATTGTAGAGCAGTAAAGTTGGGATAAAAACATTAGCATAGTTGCATGCATTGTAGTTGTGGTACTTTTACTTTTTACTCAAAAAGTATTATATTAGGCAATAACATTTTTACTTTCACTTAAGTAAACTTTTTAATGTGTTCTCTGTGATTTTACTTTTACTTAAGAATTAAAATATACATCTATTTTTACTTTTACTTAAGTACTTTGATCCAATGCTTTGAACAACATTGACAAAATGCACATGTATCCAGCTGTTGCAAGTGCTTGCATCTAGATTATATCATAGTAACATAGTAACATAGTAACATAGTAAATGACGGCAGAAAAAGACCTGCACGGTCCATCCAGTCTGCCCAACAAGACAACTCATGTGTGCTACTTTTGTGTATACCCTACTTTGGTTTGTACCTATGCTCTTCAGGGCACAGACCATATAAGTCTGCCCAGCACTATCCCCGCCTCCCAACCACCAGCCCCGCCTCCCAACCACCGGCTCTGGCACAGACCGTATAAGTCTGCCCAGCACTATCCCTGCCTCCCACCACCGGCTCTGGCACAGACCGTATAAATCTGCCCAGCATTATCCCCGCCTAGTACTTTGATCCAATGCTTTGAACAACATTGACAAAATGCACATGTATCCAGCTGTTGCAAGTGCTTGCATCTAGATTATATCACTCGATCTAATCTGCTGATGTCATTTTGGAAACCATCTACTGTATAACTCTATCACAAAACCAGATGCTTTCCTTTTGTGAGCTGTATCTTTACACCTCAGTGGTGCAGTTCGCCAATGGCACTTATTCCTTTTTAAGGCAAGTCGTATGCCCCCACCTCGTCATTGGTCCAGGACCAGTGCTAGATATGATGGGGCCTAGGTCAGACGATAGGGAGGGGGCCCCAAAGCTTGCTTGCAGATTGTTCTTCTTTCAACTTCAGGTATGTTTGGGGCCCCCACTGACATAGGGGCCCAGGGCAATTGCCTTGTTTGCCCACCCCTAACGCTGGCCCTGCATCGGCCAATAGGTTATAAAGAAAGTTCTTATGTTCTCTCAACCTCTAACTCTTATAAATATATTATGCTTCCCAATTATTTAATAATATGTTGAAAAATACTTATCTTTGATGAACTATAAAGGGTTTTAACCCAGGGAAATTAACATGCATCTGGTTTTATGATAGAGTGCATCTAAATTATAGACATATATATTTTATCTGTTGTGCTAATAGTCCATAAATGAAACTAGACACTTACTTTCCGTTATAAAGTCGATGCCTTCTAGGTGCACTGTTATAGAGCTGCCCTCCACATGCCCCTAAGATTTTATAAAATGCCTTCAACAATACTTTTGAACTTTTCGACTTAGGTTTGGAAAGGTGATTAGTTTCAGCTTTCCCAATTGTAATCTCATGCAGCTAACAAGGCAATGAGATCTATAATTCAAAAAACAGAGAGGCTCAAAGAAGAGCTGCTGCTCCGAGAGGTGCAGTCTGTAACTTTGCTCCTGGGTCCAGAAGAAACATTTCCATTTTTCTGCAAGTAGAGGAGTGTGGTAGCCGTGTTAGTCCACTCTTAAGGTTATCAATAGAAATCAAACAAAATAAAACATGGAAAAGAAAATAAGATGAAACCTCTCGTACACAAAACTAACAGCTTCATACAAGACACCACAGACTTTCTGAATAAATTGAAAAATATCAAGCAACTACCACCTAACACCCGTCTGGTCACGATGGATGTAGAATCACTATACAGCAGCATTCCATATGCGGATGGCATAGCAGCATGTGGAAGACTCCTAAAAAAATCCACACTGGACCATCAATACTCACCAGAAACTATTACAAAATTAATCAAATTCATTTTAACTCACAACTACTTCCGCTTTAACAATGATATCTATCTACAAATAATGGGCACTGCGATGGGCACCAGGACAGCACCCCAATATGCCAACCTTTTTATGGCTGAGCTGGAAGAGACATTTCTGAATACACACCAGACCAAACCTCTAAAATACTACCGGTACATCGATGACATTTTTATGATTTGGACGGAGGGTGAAGAAACTCTGAAACAATTTTATTCTTCCTTCAATACATACCATCCTACAATCAGATTCAAAATTGACTACTCCCCAGAAAAAGTCAATTTTTTGGACACCACGGTCTCAATCAGTGATGGCTGTATACAAACATCTATATACAAGAAACCCACAGACAGATGCAGCTACCTCCACAACTCCAGCTTCCATCCTTCACATACAAAAAGATCCATCATTTACAGCCAAGCCACAAGATACCACCATATCTGCTCTGACCCAGGGGACAGAGACAGACACCTTAAAAGTCTGACTGCATCCTTCAAACAGAAAGGCTACAACTCCAAAATAATCTCCAAGAATATTGCCTCCTCCCTCAAAACACCCAGGGAGAATCTGCTACAGTACAAGGAGAAAAAATCCACAGACAGAATCCCCCTTGTAGTGACATACAATCCAGAGCTGGAAAAACTGAGGAAAATCATAAGAGATCTACAACCTATACTCCAGGAGGATGAATTACTGAAAGAATTCCCATCCCCACCAGTACTGGCCTTCCGACAGCCACCCAACTTAAAACACAAGCTAATCAGAAGTAAACTTCCATCACAGACTGAAAAGGCACACGTCCCTGTAATTTATCCAGTTGCAAACTATGCCAAAATATTTCACAGGACCCCACAGTTATCCACAAAGGAAAGATATTCAACATAAAGGGATCTTTCACTTGCTCATCTTCCAATGTGGTATATATTATTCAATGTAAAAAATGTAACGAAGGATGCTATATTGGAGAAACAGGCCAGATGCTTAAGACAAGATTCAATTTACATAGACATCACTGAAAGTAACAGGATAGATCATAAGGAATGCCAAGCCAAATGCAAAGCGGAGATAAGGAGGGCAAAAAAGGACTTTGAGAAGAAATTAGCGTTGGAAGCAAAAATACATAGTAAAAAATTTTTTTAGATACATTAAAAGCAGGAAACCAGCCAAAGAGTCGGTTGGGCCGCTGGACGAAAATGGTGTTAAAGGGGCGATCAAGGAGGACAAAGCCGTAGCGGAGAAATTAAATGAATTCTTTGCTTCGGTCTTCACCGAGGAGGATTTGGGGGGGACACCGGTGCCGGAAAGAATATTTGAAGCGGGGGAGTCGGAGAAACTAAACAAATTCTCTGTAACCTTGGAGGATGTAATGGGTCAGTTCAGCAAGCTGAAGAGTAGTAAATCACCGGGACCTGATGGTATTCATCCCAGAGTATTAATAGAACTAAAAAATGAACTTGCGGAGCTACTGTTAGAAATATGCAATCTGTCCCTAAAATCGAGTGTAGTACCGGAAGACTGGAGGGTAGCCAATGTTACTCCGATTTTTAAGAAGGGTTCCAGAGGAGATCCGGGAAATTATAGACCGGTGAGTCTGACGTCGGTGCCGGGCAAGATGGTGGAGGCTATTATTAAGAATAAAATTGCAGAGCATATACAAAAACATGGACTGATGAGACAAAGTCAGCACGGATTTAGTGAAGGGAAGTCTTGCCTCACCAATCTAATGCATTTTTTTGAGGGGGTAAGCAAACATGTGGACAATGGGGAGCCGGTTGATATTGTATATCTGGATTTTCAGAAGGCGTTTGACAAAGTGCCGCACGAAAGACTCCTGAAGAAATTGCAGAGTCATGGAATCGGAGGTAGGGTATTATTATGGATTAAGAACTGGTTGAAAGATAGGAAGCAGAGAGTAGGATTGCGTGGCCAGTATTCTCAGTGGAGGAGGGTAGTTAGTGGGGTCCCGCAGGGGTCTGTGCTGGGTCCGTTGCTTTTTAATGTATTTATAAATGACCTAGAGATGGGAATAACTAGTGAGGTAATTAAATTCGCCGATGACACAAAATTATTCAGGGTCGTCAAGTCGCAGGAGGAATGTGAACGATTACAGGAGGACCTTGCGAGACTGGGAGAATGGGCGTGCAAGTGGCAGATGAAGTTCAATGTTGACAAGTGCAAAGTGATGCATGTGGGTAAGAGGAACCCGAATTATAGCTACGTCTTGCAAGGTTCCGCGTTAGGAGTTACGGATCAAGAAAGGGATCTGGGTGTCGTCGTCAATGATACGCTGAAACCTTCTGCTCAGTGTGCTGCTGCGGCTAGGAAAGCGAATAGAATGTTGGGTGTTATTAGGAAGGGTATGGAGTCCAGGTGTGCGGATGTTATAATGCCGTTGTATCGCTCCATGGTGCGTCCGCACCTGGAGTATTGTGTTCAGTACTGGTCTCCGTATCTCAAAAAAGATATAGTAGAATTGGAAAAGGTACAGCGAAGGGCGACAAAAATGATAGTGGGGATGGGACGACTTTCCTATGAAGAGAGGCTGAGAAGGCTAGGGCTTTTCAGCTTGGAGAAGAGACGGCTGAGGGGAGATATGATAGAAGTGTATAAAATAATGAGTGGAATGGATCGGGTGGATGTGAAGCGACTGTTCACGCTATCCAAAAATACTAGGACTAGAGGGCATGAGTTGAAGCTACAGTGTGGTAAATTTAAAACGAATCGGAGAAAATTTTTCTTCACCCAACGTGTAATTAGACTCTGGAATTCGTTGCCGGAGAACGTGGTACGGGCGGTTAGCTTGACGGAGTTTAAAAAGGGGTTAGATAGATTCCTAAAGGACAAGTCCATAGACCGCTATTAAATGGACTTGGAAAAATTCCGCATTTTTAGGTATAACTTGTCTGGAATGTTTTTACGTTTGGGGAGCGTGCCAGGTGCCCTTGACCTGGATTGGCCACTGTCGGTGACAGGATGCTGGGCTAGATGGACCTTTGGTCTTTCCCAGTATGGCACTACTTATGTACTTATGTACTTATGATGCTATATTGGAGAAACAGGCCAGATGCTTAAGACAAGATTCAATTTACATAGACATCACATGAACAATACAGCCAGTAGGGCCCCCACCCCAGTGGGACAGCACTTCACAGAACCAGGACACTGTACCAGTGATTTCACAGTGAGAATACTGAAAGGTAACTTTAAAACCATACAAGAACATAAGACCTTTGAAGTCAGAATGATTGAATATTTTAACACCCAACAGAAAGGACTTAACAAGGATCTGGGGTTCCTAGCCCATTATAAACCATAAAGCTGTATGTCTCTGTTGATCACCCCACCCCTCACCTATCCACACCCATCCTGTTAGAATATCAATGATATGCTTTGATGTCCCCATGCATACCTCCTACCCACCCCCATCTTCCCACCCTGTCAGACTGTCATAGTAATGCTTGAATGTTTTCACTTATATACACTGTCAGCTAGCACATTTGCTTATTTCCGATCTGACGAAGAAGGGCAACCTTCGAAAGCTAATCAAGAAATGTCCAATAAAAAAGGTATCATCTTATTTTCTTTTCCATGTTTTATTTTGTTTGATTTCTATTGATCATCTTTCTGCAGAACTGATCCACTAGAGGGCGCACACTCCACAGCCACAGGCAGCTCCTTTGAAGGAAAGGTCCTTATTATCCAGAACAGTTAGTTTTTCTTTAGAGGATAAATTGAATTCTTCTAACTTTGACCCGGATGGAATTGAGAAAAGCAGCCCACACTGAGACTTTTAAAGCATACAGAGAAAAGAGCATTCTGGAAGCTCTTCAGCAAGTATTTGTATATTATTTGCAAGTCATGCATTGTTCATGTGTTACAAACCAGAGTCTCACATTGAGTCTTAGCAGGTTGAAGGAGCAACAAAGATAAACATTCAGTAATATAAATTCACATAAATTTGAAATAGTGTGTAGGAGGACTGCTCACTAGTCTGCTATGGAGAGACTCTCTGCTTTGCCCATCTGTTGGATGTCTTCCTTTCTCAAGCTGATATCTCCTTAGTCACTGTTCATATCCTGGTTACCAAAGTCTTCCTGCTATCATAAAAATCAGAGAAGCCTGTAGCATCTCTCTGCTGGCATACTGCAGGGTGAAGGATTGTTTATATTCAGGCTCTGCCAAGTTAGCTGCCGCTGTGCTCTCCTCAATATCCATCACACCTGGGTAACAGCCCCTAGTCATGGTCCAAAATTAAATCATGACTATTAGAACTGCCCAGGGCTGGATTTAAAATATTGGTGCCTGTAGACAAGACCAAACAGCATAGCTCAGAGAATGTTGGGGAAGGGGTGGTATCAGAGATCTCAAAGATGGAAGAGACAGAAGAGAATCACAGAAAGGCCAAAAGGCCAAAAGGCCACAGTAACGACTCTTTGAAGCAACGCTTGCACTTGGCCCTGAAGTGCTCATTTTTGGCCTTGATATTTGGCACATTCAAAGTTTGGTGTCATATGAATCTTGCACATACCTAAATCCAAGCCCAGAAATGCCAGTACTGAAAGTACAGTACCCATGATTATTTCAATGCTGCTGTGAACTGTTTAGTTAGCTACGCCACTGATAACAGAATAGATTTTCGGAAAAGAAAATTCAAAGAAACAATCAGCTCAGCTTGCATATATCAAGCACTGATGAACAATACTTCATACTAGAGCATCTTGCATGGTTGAGAGTGTGTTGGTCAGTCATGGGGCAGAAATGTTACCACTCAGTTCTCTGCACAGGGAAAAGCTAAATAACCAGTTGTCTTTCTCCATCCCTTCTCCCTCTCCCTTTCCCTCAGGAAAATAGAATGAAAGTGGTTCTTTTGTTAGTTTTGGTGGTTCACTTTTAGTCAATTTTCTGCCCACCCCTAGTTACAGCTTTGACAGGACCACATAGAAGTTCTAGTTCATGTCTAGAAGCAGTGGCGTACCTAGCGTATTTGACACCCGGGGCCGATCATTTTTTAATATCCCCTCCTCTATATGAAAATATTAGTTTTACTAATAATCCATGAGTCACACAACAAGGGTGTACCTAGGAAAGGCAGCATCTTAAACATTGCATTGAGCACTAGAACATCAATACACCCATTGTAAAACTAAACAAGACATTAGTAAAAATGATCCTGCCAACAGAAAACCATGTCTTTTTCACAAACATAGAACACAGATACATCCTCACCAAGTATAGAATAAGTAACCACAAACTAAAATAGAAATATGTAGACAAAAATTAAACTGAACCCCCCCAAGAGGCCAGATTCCGCATACAATGCAACACCACAGAAACAGTGATGCATGTCCTTAGTACTGTGCAAAATATAAAGATAGCAGACGTAAATTTGAAAAAACTGACAAATACCAATCACCACTTTACAAATTAAAAAATAGAAATAAAACAAAACATAGAAAATAAGATAATACCATTTTATTGGACTAATACTTTTTCAATTAGCTTTCAGAGGCCAAAACCTCCTTCTTCAGGTCAGTACAGTATACTGCTGTTACAGTCCTGTCCTAACTTAAGGATGGAGGTTTTGGCCACTGAAAGTTGGTCAAAAATGTATTAAAATTAGTCAAACAAAAAGATCACCTTATTTTTATTTTCTATTTATCACCACAGCTACAATACTACTTTATTCTAAAGCAAATAAATAAACAAACAAATAAATAAATAAATCTTTTTTTACTACTTTTGTTGTCTCTGGTTTCTGCTTTCCTTGTCTTCTCTTCACTCTCTCCCTTCCATCCAGCATCTGCTCTCTTTCTCTCTCCCTTTCACCCAGGGTGTCTGCTTTCTCTGCCCCTTCCATCCACTGCCTGCCTTTTCTTTCCCTTCTATCCTGCCTGCGTCTCCCTCTCTCGCCCCCACCACCTGCCCTCGGTACGCCACTGTCTAGAAGTCTGTTTGGGCCAGGTACATAAGTACATAAGTGTTACTATACTGGGACAGACTGAAGGTCCATCAACAGTGGTCAATTCAGGTTACAAGTACCTGGCAAGATTCCAAAACAGTACAATACATTTTATGCTGCTTATCCTAGAAATAATATCAAAAACAAAAAGAGGCTTACAAGTGTCTAAAAATATTTTGTAAACAATACACAAATGGGGATAGACACTGTGTGTTAAATGCAATGTGAAAATGTTGGCTAATGAAGGCGTCTCATATCAACATGGAAGTCTATATATATGAGCTTCCTTAACGGCTAAATAGCCGATGTACGGTTATAATCATGGACCACCTCCAACCAACCAGCAGTGCCAAATGTTGTTAATATTTGGAAACCTGAGAATCAAAAAATCTCTATAATCTATTTACTCTCGAATTTATCCTCAGGTAAAGAAAAATATATAGAAGCGCACTGCTGTTCACAAAATAAACATTATAACAAAAATAGACATATAATGCAAAAATTCACTTATCTTAATAGTTTAAATCAAAAAGGCCATCTGCTGGGGCCCGAATTCATCAAATTTCAAAAAAGATTTCATCCATCAGACTGCTGATAACTCCGGTGACATTGTGAGCCCGACAGGACCCTGTTTCGCGGTCTACTGCTTTTTCAAGGGCATACACATCTAAAACACGGAGAAAAGGTATTAGTAACAACAAACTAATGAATTAAGCATATCTGTCATATACCCGCAACCACAGGACTAACTTTCACAGTCACTGGTGTCGATATACAGCTATCCAAAATGGCGATGGCGTTTGAAATATATACCGACTTTAGGCTCCTCCCACAAAAAATCCTACGTAATAGACAGCTGCTTAAAAGAAACAGTTCCATTGCAAATGTGCGTTAAGCCCATTTGGTTCGATAGTATTGAGACGGTAAATCCACTGCATTTCTTTCTGAAGCAGTAATCTATTTATGTTACCTCCACGGGAATTAGGAATAATGTGATCAATCACCATGCATCTGAGTGACTCACAAGGATGTTGTTCATTAATACAATGTTGTACCAGTGGAGCTCCAATGATGCGGGCAAGAACTCTTGATCTGTGTTCGATCATTCTGGCATTGAGGGATCTGTTGGATTTACCGATGTATACTTTGCCACACGGGCATTTGATGTAGTAAACAATGTGAGTTGTGCGACAGGTAGTATGGTGCTTAAGTTGTACAACGATACCATTATGACAAAAACTTGAAGTTTCAACCGTTAAAGGGCATGTTTTGCACCCATTTCTACAACATCTTTTATGGCTACCCTGGCAGGGGGCCATAGATGTTGTAGAAAGTTAAGCAGCTGTCTATTACGTAGGATTTTTTGTGGGAGGAGCCTAAAGTCGGTATATATTTCAAACGCCATCGCCATTTTGGATAGCTGTATATCGACACCAGTGACTGTGAAAGTTAGTCCTGTGGTTGCGGGTATATGACAGATATGCTTAATTCATTAGTTTGTTGTTACTAATACCTTTTCTCCGTGTTTTAGATGTGTATGCCCTTGAAAAAGCAGTAGACCGCGAAACAGGGTCCTGTCGGGCTCACAATGTCACCGGAGTTATCAGCAGTCTGATGGATGAAATCTTTTTTGAAATTTGATGAATTCGGGCCCCAGCAGATGGCCTTTTTGATTTAAACTATTAAGATAAGTGAATTTTTGCATTATATGTCTATTTTTGTTATAATGTTTATTTTGTGAACAGCAGTGCGCTTCTATATATTTTTCTTTACCTGAGGATAAATTCGAGAGTAAATAGATTATAGAGATTTTTTGATTCTCAGGTTTCCAAATATTAACAACATTTGGCACTGCTGGTTGGTTGGAGGTGGTCCATGATTATAACCGTACATCGGCTATTTAGCCGTTAAGGAAGCTCATATATATAGACTTCCATGTTGATATGAGACGCCTTCATTAGCCAACATTTTCACATTGCATTTAACACACAGTGTCTATCCCCATTTGTGTATCCTAGAAATAAGCAGGGGATTTTCCTCAAGTCCATCTTAATAATGGCTTATGGACTTTTTGTAAGCTAGCCAAACCTTTTTTTAAAACCCCGTTAAGCTAACTGCTTTTACCACATTCTCTGGCAAAGAATTCCAGAGTTGAATTCCTCTGAAATTATCTGAAATTGAAAACCTGCATCAGCAGGACTTTTCCTGAAGCCCTAAAATTCTAAATAATCATCGTACAAGGCAAACTTTCCTCCCACAGCTTCAGTTCTATTTGTCACAATATCTGAAATGATTGCGGGGAAGAGATTATCCAGCATTCAATATAGCTGTAGGGATTTCTGGAGCAAGAATAATGAAACGCATACTGTAATAAAAGTATACAAGAACATTCATGAAGCCATTTGAGGATAAGTATCACGCCTGTCTAAGTACATGCAATTATTTCTTGGTGTGAGGTTTCTCTTCTCTCTTCATAAAAATTCCAAGTTGATATAAATTTGACCTGGTTGTGCAGAGGAAGAGATGGATAAGGTCAGAGCAATCTTGATTCCGAAAGCCTGATTTTCTGCAGGAAAGAGGAGGGTGTGAAAGCAACATCTTTTGGTGGAAAGGGAAATAGAGCGTTGCCATTCCTCTCTCATATTAAAATGCAACAGCACCAGGGCTTTTTTTGAGGGGGTACTTGGGGGTACTGAGTACCAGCACCTTTTTCATTGTCTGCTAAAATTGACCCATGGACCTCATGTTTTAATAAAAGAGCTCAGGCTCTTCACACCAATTCTGTCTTGTCATAGATTCTGTGACTGGTTGCAGAGGGCCTGGCTATTGTGGTCAGTGATCAACCCACTCCTGAAGGGTGGCCTGGCATTTGAGTACCGGCATCTTTTTCGCTAGAACAAATGCACTGAACAGCACAAATGAAAACTTTGACTTAGCCAGATTGGTGAATGCACCATCCTTTGGCTGGTTCAAAACAAAAATGAAATATCTACTGGGGCATCAGAGGTTATCTTTGGATTAGGGGTTCTGTACATATGGTGAGAATATTTTGCAAATCAGCTTCTAGCGATATGCTACTAATCTGAATGGGTTGGTTGAAACTGACAGCCAAAAGACGCCTATATTATTCAGTTTAAAAATCACAATGCATAAGCATAGTTAGACTTCAGTTCAAAATTTAAATAGAAAGTCTGACAGCAGGTAGATCTAATCTAAAGATGACAGATCTCTGTACACTGAGTTGCAGACCTGTTGTATGTAGCTCATTTTGTAAAAGACGCGTGTATAATCTTTTCTCACTAGAGGCTTCTGCCACGCACCTCATATATTCCATTCTTAAACTACAAGAGGCTCTCCCCCCAGTGCAGGTGGAAGGTATTTGATGCTAATCTGTTATGTAATATGAGTCTGGAATGGAACTGAGGGACTTTGTTGTTGAAAATTTGAGATGAGTGGCAAAGAGGTCCACAAAGCAGGTGCTCCACACTTGGAAGATCTCGCGGGCTAGCTGGTTGTATGATGCTGCTCAGCCTATCCGCCAGACAGTTATCTTTTCCAACCAGATATGTGGCTCTGAGCACCATGCCATACTTGAGAGCCCATTGCCACATCCTGACTGCTTCCTGACACAAGGAGTAGGATCCCGTACTCCCCTTCTTGTTGGCATAGTACATTGCAACCTGATTGTCCATTTGAATTAGAATAATTTGGTTCATCAGCTGATATCTGAAAGCCTTTAGACTCTTCCATATTGCCCGCAATTCCAGGATATTGATATGGAAGGATATCTCCTTGGAAGACCAAGTCCCTTGAGTGTGAAGTCCATCTACATGAGCTCCCCATCCCAGGTTGAATGCATCTGTGGTCAGTATCTTTTGGGAAGGCCAAATTTAGAATGGTAGTCCCAGGGTCAAATTGAACTGAATTAGCCATCAGCAGAGAGAGTGTTTGAGCTGTAGCATGACCTCAGTGACATCCACTAGGTTCCCTGTGGCCTGATGCCATTGAGAAGCTACCATCTATTGGGCTCTATAAAGACCATGTGGCCAAGCAATCTCAACATCTGCTGAGCTACTGTAAACCTGATTTTCAATTGCCATGAGAGCAGTCACTCGATCTTGAGAAAGGAAGGCTTGAACATGCTCTGTATCTAGCAGGGCTCCCTTGTACTTCAATTGCAGAATGGATTGAACTTTGGGTAGTTGATTACAAAACCTAGCAGCTCTAACACCCAGATAGTTCTCTACATTGAATGCTTGGACACCCTCCTGCGATGTGCTCTTGACCATTCAATCATCCAAGCAGGGAAACACATGCACTCCCAGCCTCTGTAGTAATGTTGCAACTCCCTGGGTGTGGATGCAAGGCCAAATGGCAGGACATGGTACTGGAACTGGTGCTTCCCTACTAGAAAATTGAGATACTTCTGGTGATTGGGAAGTATCTGGATGTAGGTATATGCATCCTTGAAGTCCTGAGAGCATAGCAAGTTGTTTTTTCTGAATTATGGGGAGAAGGGAGCCCGGGAAAACCATACTTAACTTTTACTTCATAAATATCTGTTCAGGGCCCTTAGGTCCAGGATTGGGTGAAATCCCCCCATTTTCTTGGTTATGAGGAAGTATTTGGAATAGAATCCCTGCTCTTCCTGCCCTGATGGGACAGGCTTAACTGCATGGGCCTGGAGAAGGGTGGAGAGTTCCTCTGCAAGTACCTGCTTGTGCTGAGTAATGAGAAGAGACACTCATGGTGGACAAGCTGGAGGTGTTAATTACCAATTGAGAGCATATCTTGCTCAGACAATTTGGAAAACCCACAGGTCGGAGGTTTCAAGGGACCATCTGTTTTGGAAACAATTTAGCCTCCCTCTTATTGGTGGTTCATCCGGAATGGATACTTTCATGGTGGATATGCTCTTCTGGAGCCAGTCAAAAGCTCTCCCCTGTTTTGCCTGGGGAGCAAGTTGTAACTTCTGTAGACGTTGCAGGTTGGCCCAGGGATGCTGGGTCTGGGGCTGCTACTGAGGACAGGCAGAAAAAGTAAACCTACACCTTTGAGAGTAGTAGGTACTTCTTCAAGGTTTACCAGGGAACCTCCTAGTAGAGGAGGATGCAGAAGGAGGCCACTGGGAGAGGAACTGGATGGTGTCAGCGTGTTTTTTGATGAGGTCAGTGGCCTCTTCCACCTTGTCCCCAAGATCCACTAATCTCTCTTGAACATAGGTTGAAGATTAGAGACTTGCAGCCATGAGAGTCGGTGCATCTTCACACCCAAAGCGGAGAGTCTAAATGCAATATCAAAAGTATCATATGAGTACCTGGCCAAATAGTTTTGACACCCCTTCTGCCTCTTGGCCAACTGATAAAGCTCAGCAGCCTGCTCCTGTGGAAGAGTGTCTGCAAAGTCTAGCAAACTGCTAACCAAGGACTGCAAATAAATGCTCATGTGGAGCTGGTAGTCCTGAATGCAGGAGACTAGCATTAAGGCCTGGTACCATGAATCGAAGGGGACTGATGTCAATGCTTCTTGGCCTTCACTGAATGCTGGACACTGGGGTCCCTTGGTGACAGTGAGGATAACGTTAAATCCACACGTGTCCTCAGTGTTGGGTCTGATGCAGATCAGTCCCAGGGCTTGCTACCAGCTCCCAACTTCGAGGGAGGTGGAGAACTTCTCGATGCTGGTGCACTCCCAGTGTCAGATGGTGCCCTGGCAGCCATCAAGGTCGATGCTTCTAATGCCAATATCGATGGACTGGATTTAGAGGACCCAAAAAGTTCCCTCTGTTGGGTCTGACATGCTTTCTGTGTTCTTTTCTGCATTTTTAAACATAGTTAGATGGATAGTGGTCAAGACCCAAGCACCCCACACACCAATTGTGTGGGTCAGTGCTAGATATCACCTGAGTACATTGGGGCATCTCTTGAAGCCAATGGGAGTCTTCTGGGCATGTCAGAAAGATAAATGTTAAATCAAAAGGCTCAATGGTGAGGCCAAAAAGGGGCTTACCTCAAATTGAGCTCAGTGCTCCAGCCTAAGAGGTTCTCGGGAGCCACAAAAAAGAAAGAAAATTTAAAAGAGCCGAAAACACTACAAAAAAAACAGAGGGAACAGGAATACTGTGAAAAAGCAAAAAAAATAAAGCAAAAATACCTGCTTCAGAAGGCACTAACATGCAGTGCAAAATCACTGAGGAGAACATCAACAAGATCCGACCTCCTAGCTCCATGGAAAAAGCTAGACTGAGGATCCCATGCTCTTGTATCTGGTGGGAAGGCAATTGCGCATGCATGGTGGGGCCGCAGCCAAGTAATAGAGTGCTGGGCAGCAATCAAACTGGGCTTGGACAGGATGACATCATCCAGATGTAAGGATATAACTGTCCTGCTTCTTCTCAGAGAATACAAGGATTAGGATAGCAAATTACTTGGACCAGATGATATACATCCCAGAGTACTGACTGAATTGAAAAATAAACTTGCAGAGCTATTGTTAGTATATATAATTTATCTTTAAAATCAAGCATGGTACCGGAAGATGGGAGGGTGGCCAATGTAACACCAATTTTTAAAAAGGGTTCCAGAGGTGATCTGGAAAATTATAGACCAGTGAGCATGATGTCGATACTGGGCAAAGTGGTAGAGACTATTATAAAGAACAAAATTACAGAGCATATACTTAAGCATGGATAAATGAAACAAAGTCAACATGGATTTAGTCAAGGGAAATCTTGCCTCACCAAACTATTACAGTTTTTTGAAGGGGTGAATAAACATGTGGATAAAGGTGAGCCGGTCGATATTGTGTATCTGGATTTGACAAAGCAACTCATAAAAGACTCTTGAGGAAATTAGAAAGTCATGGGATAGGAGGTAATGTCCTATTGTGGATTAAAATCTGGTTAAAGGATAGAAAATAGAGTAGGGTTAAATGGTCAATATTCTCAATGGAGGAGGGTAGATAGTGAGGTTCCCCACGAGTCTTTGCTGGAACTGCTGCTTTTTAACATATTTATAAATGATCTACAGATGGGCATTACTAGTGAGGTAATTAAATTTGCTAATGACACAATAGTTATTCAAATAGAATAGAATATTTTATTTATAAACCGCCTTTGTCCAAAGTTGTTAAATCATAAAAGGATTGTGAAAAACTGCAAGAGGACCTTATGATACTGGGAGAATGGGCATCCAAATGGCAGATGATGTTTAATGTGAGCAAGTGCGAAGTGGTGCATTTAGAAAAGAGGAACCCAAACTATAGCTATATGACACAAGGTTCCACATTATGAGTTACCATCTAGGAAAAGGATCCAAGTGTCATCATTGATGATAAGTTGAAGCCCTCTGCTCAGTGTGTGATGGTGGCTAAGAAAGCAAATAGAATGTTAGGGGTTATTAGGAAAGGAATGGAAAACAAAAATGAGAATGTTATAATGCCGTTGTATCGCTCCATGGTGCAATCACACCTTGGAATACGGTGTGCAATTCTGGTCACCGCATCTCAAAAAAGATATAGCAGAATTAGAAAATGTACAAAGAAGGTCATGGGATGAGTTCCCTATGAGGAAAGGCTAAAATGGCTAGGGCTCTGCAGCTTGGAGAAGAGATGAGGAGACATATAAAATAATGAGTGGAGTGGAACAGGTAGATGTGAATCACTTTTACTCTTTCCAAAAATACTAGGACTAGGGGGCACACAATCAAGCTACTAAGTAGTAAATTTAAAACAAACCAGAGAAAATATTTCTTCACTCAACATGTAATTAAACTCTGTAATGTGTTTCCAGAGAATGTGGTAAAAGCAGTTAGCTTAGCAGGGTTTAAAAAGGTTTGGATTATCTAGAAAAGTCCTTAAACTGTTGTTAAGATGGGCTTGGGATAAACCACTACTTATTTCTAGATTAAGCAGCATAAAATCTGGTTTACTATTTTGGGATCTTGCCAGGTACTTGTGACCTGGCTTGGCCACTGTTGGAAACAGGATACTGGACTTGATGGCGATGCTTATGTATTTATCTACCATTTTTAAAACAGTAGATGATAGACATGATGTCTCACAGAGAGCACAGGAGGGAACAATTTATAAAACAAAGAAATGCTGATTCTGTAGAACAGAACTAGAACTGGTTGTACATGTCATTGCTGTTGTCAGAAAGGTAAACTATGATAGTGCATCTTTCACTAAAAGCTGTGTAAATGTTATTAACTCTCCATTGCCTCAGGTACAAAATTAGACAGTGAGCCAAACAGGGAAATGCCAAGTGTACCTGAATGTAACTTACCTTGAGGTACTACTGAAAAAGGTGTGAGCAAAATTCCAATAAATAATATTGTTCTATAAACTACATGCCTAACTTGGAGACACACCCATGGCCTACCTTTGCTCTGCCATGTGTACACCCTCATGTAGTTAGGCACCACCTTATACAATAGTACATAGGCACCTGTCAATGATGCGTGCAATTGGTTCCTGCCTCTAGGCACCATTTTATAGAATTTCCCCCTTATGCCCAGATGATCGAAAGCCATGCGCTGTTCCAAATAGCGCCGGGCATTACCGCCCCTATGATCAGAGATAATAGCATGCAAATTTATGTGCATTATTATCTCTGATCAGAGGGTAAAGTGATCTCGGATCATAGGGTAAAGTGCAGGACGATTGTGCCTGAAAAACTCCCTTACATGGTATGAAGTCCTGCCTAGTGCATCCCAGGATGCACTGGACAGAGCTGGGCACCACCATTTTCAAGGTGGCACTGCTGGAAGAGGAGATAGTCTACCTTCTTCCTCCAAAAAAGGTAGGGGGCGGGGAAGAGGGCCGCTAGACCACCAGGTCAGGGGGGCTTGACTCACGGCCAACTGGGCTATCAGGGCTTTACTTGGGGTGAAGCTAGGGGGGATTAGGGGGGCTGGAGATCCACCAGATCTCCAGCCCCCCCCCTGAACTTGTGTTGGGGGAATCTCTAGCTCCGTGTCGTTGGGGGGTTGGGGTTCCTGCTCCTGCGGGGGGACTGCATTGGGGGGAATGGAGAGTCTGCTAGCATGCAAATACATGCTGGACAGGACTCACCATTCCTCTCCAATGGTCTGCAAACCCTAACGGGTTTGCCGCAGACTTGGCGCACTGCTCGCTGATCATTGGGGAGGAATAGGTTTAGTATGCATTTGCATGTTACTTGCGCTAAGAGCCCTGTTTTACATGTATTTGTATATTAATTGCGTTCAGAGCCCACAAGTGCGTAGTTTCGCGCACTTGGGGGCTCTGATCATGCGGCAGTAGTAAACACAGGTGCTAGTATGACTCTACGAGCCTCTAGCGCCTGCGTTTGCTTCTGATCATCGACCCATTCGTGTGTAAATGCAAGGGGACATTCACAGGGGAGGGGCATGAGTGTGTCATAAGTATGGCCAACATTTACACAGACTACTTACAGAATACTGTAAGTTACATTTGTAAATGCCATATTGAAGCATTCCCATTTATGCCAGCCATAGACCTGGCATATATGTGTGCACCTAGATGCACCATTGCCAGTTTACATTAATATTTTATGAGAATACCTACATATGTAAATGTTCTTATAGAATAGACTCACTATCCATGGAAATTAGGTTCTAAAATACTGGTACCCAGTTACAGAACTGCCTCCTATATGTGTACCAGTGTTCCCTCTAAGGTGAGCGTATGATCGATTGCTCATAGAAACACGGATCATCGCTCACTTCCACTCATTGTTTGCTCACTGATGGAGGAACGCAGGGAGGAGAGGAGGCACAGGGGTTGGCCCGAGTGCTTCATTCACCCCGATCCCAGCACAAAATGGTCAGCACTTATCTATTTATAGAGTTTTTGCAGACTTAGGTCCAGGCACCACCTCCTCCTCGGTGATGTGCTCAGAGACAGGATGCAGGGGCAAGGGGTCCTCCTCCCTGAAGGGCCCACGAAACTCACCCAGGAAGAGCTCCAGGAAGCAGTGGCAGCTTTTTTCCTTGTTGGAAGAGCCAGCTTTGGCTTCTCATGCCTGGAGAGAGCAGCAGATCTGTGCCGGATCACGAGGCAGAGTCCTACAGGGCAGAGAGAGAGAGAGGTGGGCAGGCAAAATACGAGCGCATCACTCCCACCTTCCACCCATGTGCATGCAGCACTGAAGGCAGGTGGGCATTTCGGGATACCTACAATTAGCTTGCAGGATTTACATCTGCATATATTTGAGTCTCAAGGTCTTCAAACGTATCTCGTACATAAAGTGCCAGACATGTTTGCCCTGCTCTGAGAGTTTATTATTATCCAGCCCTTTAATTGTTAGCACTGGCATATCTAGATAAAAATATTTCAGGTGGCAAGCTACGTATGTTGGGGGGGGGGGGGGGGGAGCCAAGGTGACATTTCTGCACATCATACCGTTCTTTGCTCCTGTTTTTAAATGAGCAATATAAGACACTACAGAAACCCTCCCCTTATAACCAGTTTCAGCTATGCCTAAAATCATCATTGTAACTGATAGAAACATTTATCAATTCTTCTATGTGGGCTGTGGAGTTTGGATTCTCTACAGGATGGGACAGAATTTCAGTAAAAATCCTGCACCTCCAGTTCAGTATTACAAACTCAAAATTCCCCAAATCCCCCTTACAACTTGCCATACAAAATATTCAAATTGTGAACATCCTTTCAGGGGGACCCCCTCCCTGCTCTGCAGATAGCTCGGGTGGACCCCCCCACCCTCCGCTCTTTGTTGACTGTTGGGCTATTTTCGGCACTCAGAAAAAAAATTTGCACACAGCAGGTCACACCTTAGAGGGAACACTGGTGTGTACCTGCATATTTTATAAAATAAGCACACACATCGCCACTCCACCCCAGCCTCATCCAGTAATGAACTGGTCAGTGCTTACACTTCCATGTTTAATGAGCTTTTCCAAGGGTAAAAAACATGCTTTGCATGTGGAAAAAGCTTTATAGAATTATCCTCCCCCCAAACCCACACCTAATTGCCAGACTATTTTTAGATATGTTCCTGTGATGCTGTCAGAAGAGTCAGGGAAAAAGTCACACATTCTTATCTGGCATTCAGAATCAGAACACTGCATTGCTAATTTCCAAGGCCACTAGTGAGAAACATCATACTTATTTTGCTGCATTTCCTTTTGAAAACTCAGGACTTCACAGTCTAATGTAATCTATAGTGCTGAGAACTAAACAATAGGTTAAAAGGACAATCAAAACTGGACCTCAATGTGCAAACGATTTTCTTTCTGCCTTTAGTCCTGATGCTCAGCTAATTCCATTATTTGACTCCTAGGTGTAAACATTTCTTCTTTTTAATACTTCAGTCTCTCCAAAGCTAGAAATGTTTACTTGAGAAAATGGCAACACAAAGAGGAATATCATGACATTAGAGCACTGATGTAACATGTATCCAACAGGATATGGCATAGATTAACTGAAGAGTTGTTCAACAAATGAAATATGAGAGTTGAGAAGTTGGAAAAATGCATATTGTTGGTTTGGACTACTTTTCACCATTTAGGTGCACAGAATTACCATAGGGTTAATTTCAGATCCACAAATTGGCCTTCAAATGAACTTTGAATCAAACTGATCCACTGTAATGAATGTTATCATACATTTAGATTGAAAACAGTACAAAAGTGCTTTTTTTGACAGCAAGAATGGCGCCAGAACTGGAGAACCCGAATCATAGCTACGTCATGCAAGGTTCCACGTTAGGAGTTACAGACCAAGAAAGGGATCTGGGTATCGTCGTCGATAATACACTGAAAACTTCTGCAAATAGAATGTTGGGTATTATTAGGAAAGGTATGGAAAACAGGTGTGAGGATGTTATAATGCCGTTGTATCGCTCCATGGTGCGACCGCACCTTGAGTATTGTGTT
The DNA here is from genome assembly GCF_901765095.1 of Microcaecilia unicolor. Lineage (NCBI taxonomy): Eukaryota > Metazoa > Chordata > Amphibia > Gymnophiona > Siphonopidae > Microcaecilia > Microcaecilia unicolor. Next base: position 201,130,780 of record NC_044038.1, on the reverse strand, counting down.
CAATTCTGGTCGCCGCATCTCAAGAAAGACATAGTAGAATTAGAAAAGGTGCAGCGAAGGGCGACTAAAATGATAGCGGGGATGGGACGACTTCCCTATGAAGAAAGACTAAGGAGGCTAGGGCTTTTCAGCTTGGAAAAGAGACGGCTGAGGACAGCATGATAGAGGTATATAAAATAATGAGTGGAGTGGAACAGGTGGATGTGAAGCGTCTGTTCACGCTTTCCAAAAATACTAGGACTAGGAGGCATGCGATGAAACTACAGTGTAGTAAATTTAAAACAAATCAGAGAAAATATTTCTTCACCCAACGCATAATTAAACTCTGGAATTCGTTGCCGGAGAACGTGGTGAAGGCGGTTAGCTTAGCAGAGTTTAAAAAGGGGTTAGACGGTTTCCTAAAAGATAAGTCCATAAACCACTACTAAATGGACTTGGGGAAAATCCACAATTCCAGGAATAACATGTATAGAATGTTTGTATGTTTGGGAAGCTTGTCAGGTGCCCTTGGCCTGGATTGGCCACTATCGTGGACAGGATGCTGGGCTCAATGGACCCCTGGTCTTTCCCAGTGTGGCATTACTTATGTACTTATGTAGGTCAGCATCGGAACAGTTCACAGACCCGTTGTAAAAAAGGGATGGAATTAGGGAAAGGAAGTGTAGAACTTTCATTTTCAGACCTGCATGTTTATTTTCTGCATGCACATTTGCAACTGTTTTCAAAGCTGCTACAGTGCCCCCGGCAGTGTTTCCCTTTGAAAATCAGGCTGAGAGGTTTTTCACAGTCTATGAAATAAGAACACTGCTGCCATTAGGGGCAGTTCTATAAGTGGCACCTCTTTGTAGATGCCCTAATGCTGTCGAGGGAGCGCTTATTCTATAATGGCAACTGGGTGCCCAGGGTCTGTTACAGAAAATTATTGTAACCTAGCATTAGCGCCTACAGCTGCACACCCATAGTTATGCCCAGGGGCATAGCCAGACTTCGGCGGGAGGGGGGTCCAAAGCCCGAAGTGAGGGGGCACATTTTAGCCCCTCCTGGTGCCGCCGACCCCCCCTGCTGCCGCCAACACCACCTTTGACCCCCCCCCCCCGCCGACGACCCTCTCGACCCCCCGTCCCGCTGCCAGCACTCTCCCGCCGTCGCCTACCTTTGCTGGCGGGAGACCCCAACCCCCGCCGGCCGAGGTCCTCTTCTTCCTTCATTCTGTTTCTGAGTCTGACGTCCTGCACATTATACGTGCAGGACGTCAGACTCAGAAACAGAATGAAGGAAGAAGAGGACCTCGGCTGGCGGGGGTTGGGGTTCCCCACCAGCAAAGGTAGGCGACGGCAGGTTGGCCATGGGAGGGGGGAGTCAAGAGGGTCATTGACAGGGGGGTCCAGGACCAAATCTATGGGGGCCCAGGCCCCCATGGCCCCACATAGCTACGCCCCTGGTTATGCCAGTCAGACCCGGTGTAATTGCAGTAGGGTAAAAGTGGCAAGAGTGCACATAACTTACATTATTCTGTAAGTTACACATATAAGCGGGAGCCTCACCCATAGGCAGACATCCCCTTGCATTTACACACTATCACCCAGATGCTATATAGCGCAACTTAAGTTGCACGTACTAATCCAGTCATATTCTGGATTTCCGTGCGCAACTTAATTAGTTAACAAGTCAATCAGTGCTGATAATTGTCAATTAACAAGCAATTGACACTAACTGGTATTAATTACAATTTACGCACACAACTGTCTAAGTGTATTCTATAATGTGATGCATGTAAATTCTAAGTCGCATAGTTGAAATGGGGGTGAGGCCATGGGCGTTGAATGGGCGAGTCATGGATGTTTCACGAATCTATGCGCGTTATAGAATGCACCTGGTCCATGCCAAATTTAGGCATTGGCATTTATGCCATTTTACTTGGCGTAACTGCCTGTGACTAAATTTAGTCACATGGACAGGTAGGTACTCAGTGTATTCTATAATCTGTGCAGAAATTTAGGAGTACTTTACAGAATACGCCTAGGCATATTTCTCTTTCACATGGATTTTTCAGGCGCTATATATAAAATCTAGTCTCATGGGGCTCATTTTCAAAACAGAAAAACATCCAAAAATGGCACAAAGCGGCATTTGGACATCTTATTTATTTATTTATTTATTTATTTATTTGCTGCATTTGTACCCCACATTTTCTCACCTATTTGCAGGCTCAATGTGGCTTACACTATGTTGCAAAAGGTATAATCATAAACAGAGTAAGAGGTATGGTCTAATTTAACATATTACTGTGTAAGAAATTAGGTAGATAGGTCAGTAGAATTATTTACATAACACAAAATAAAACAGGTAAGATATAATGACCAATAGTGATAATGTGATTAACATAATCAAATTAGAATGGATCAGTATTAGTTGGTTTAGATATAGAATGGAATCAAGTCATTAAGGAGGATTCTTATTGTAAGTCTCTTCAAACAGGTGCGTCTTCAATAACTTCTGGAAGGTTGTCAAGTCATGCGTTGTTTTTATAGCATTCGGTAGTTTATTCCATGATTTTGTGCAGAGGTATGTGAAGGTAGATGTGTGTAATGATTTGTATTTGAGTCCTCCAGTGGCGTTCCTAGGGGGGCTGACACCCGGGGCGGATCGCCGATGCGCCCCGCCCCCCTGGGTGCAGCGCCCCCCCCCCCCCGGAACAGCGCAACGCCCTCCCCGGTGAAAGAATCCCCCCGATCCCCCAGCGAAAGACCCCCCCGGTTGCACGCCGCTGGGGAGGGGGTGCCGCGCGCCTGCTGGCTCTTCATTTTCATGCTCCCTCTGCCCCGGAACAGGTTACTTCCTGTTCCGGGGCAAAGGCAGCATGAAAATGAAGAGCCGACAGATGCGCGCCCCCCCCCCCATCAGCGTGCACCCGGGGCGGACCGCCCCCACCGCCCCCCCTTGGTACGCCACTGGAGTCCTCTACAGTTGGGGTAGTGGAGGTTTAAGGTTTTATTTGCCAAAATGTCAAAATTGTTATTTTCAAAATACATTAAAAAAATGTTTTTGTACGTTGTTCATCTGTACTGTGTCCAAATCACAAGGGGGGGGGGGGTGTCAGAGGCATATTGGAGACGGGATTTGGGTGTTCCTAACACTAGGACATTTTTGTGCCATAATGGAACACAGACAAAACATCCAGGGCTAAAAGTTGAACGTTTTGGGCTACACCTGTTTTAATAAATACTAAAAATAACAAAACCTCCACCTACTCGAAAATGACAAAATACATGTGCTGCTTAGGCAAATGGTGATCACAAAAAAGGCATGCTGAGTTGAGCTGTGTCCGTCCCAATTATAGCCCAGGCACCGAGACCCTGAAGCAGCAGCGCGAAACGCTGGCCATCGTCGGCTCGGGGCTGGACGGGGAAGACTGCACAGCAGAATAATTGATCGGGCAACGAAGTTCTTTGTTGAGCACCACCTCTAAAGATAAGTGCTGGTGTTCATATCAAGTACTTCCTACCATTCGTCCAATGATGTTGGATTAATATTGAAAATGCATAATGTTTTGTAATACCTTCTATACTTATTAGTAATAGGAAGCTTTAAGTATCTTGGAGCTCCTTGAGGCCTTTTTCCTTCATGCAGGGAACAGCATGCCTTTTTTGTCATCATCATTTGCCCAAGCAGCACATGTATTTTGTCATTTTCGAGTAGGTGGAGGTTTTGAGTTATTTTCTAGGGTACCAGCAGCTCCACACCCCATTAATGTTTTGATTTCTAGTTAATAAATGCTAAATCACAAAAAGGTGCCCCAAATGACCACTGGAATGATTAAGGCATGACTCTCCCCCCCTTACTTCCTGACCCCCTCGCACCCCCCAAAGAATGTACCAGGCTCTATGACAGCTTCAGATATTATGGCCAGTCCTATTAGAGCAGCAAGCAGGTCCCTGGAATAGCCTAGTGGTCAGTGCAGTGCACTGTAGAGAAGAGGACCCAGGCCCATAACTCACTTTAACTGCTACACTTGTGGTGGAAAGTGTGAGCACTTCAAAACCGACCAAAACCCTACTATATCTACATATAGGCGACACTTGCAGGCATAAGGGCTATTGTAGTGGTGTACAGTTGGGTACAGTAGATTTTTGGAGGGTTTTGGAGAGCTCACCATACAATATAAGGGGGTAATGGTGAGATATGTGCCTGTGACCTTTTATGTGAAGTCCACTGCAGTGTCCTCTAGGGTGCTCCACTGCTCTTCTGGGATGCCTGTGTGGCCAGTCTACTAAGAATGCTGGCTCCTCCTACATCTTAGCGGCTTGATTTTGTGCATTTTTCATATGAACTTTTTTTTAAAGAAATGGTTCAAAATGATAGACACACTAACACAACAAAGTCTAGGAAATGGCCGTTTAGATAAGATGATTTTCAGGTTCAAAAATTGCTATGTTCACTGCTGGATTTTTGGACTTTTTTTTGACAAAATATCCAAAGTTGGATTTAGACGTCATATCAAAAATGGCCACTGCTCTGACATTTATGCGTAACAGTATGCACTTCTCTGTACTACCACAATAGTAAATGGGTCCCAGTGCATAACATGGAACCTGTAATAAATAAGGTGTGCTAATTTTATTTTTTAGTAAATCTAACCCTAAATGTGTAGCTGAAATAATAAAAGGTTGGGTTACTTGCCCATGATCACATGGAGCATCAACAGCATTTGAACCCTTGGCTTCCCTGATTCTCAGTCTATTGCTCTAATCACATCATCCCAATAGCCAGCATTCAACAGTAATATCTGGTAGATAAAGAACTTTGTAATGGCAATTTTCAAAACCATTTCCACAGCTAAACTGTCTTATTTAGCCAGCTAAAAGTACGCTTGGGTTTCCATAGGGATGTTCCTGGAGTTGAGGGGAAGAGGTGTCCAGGTCAGCATGTTTATATGAGATTTTCAGAAGTATCCTGTCTGTAACTAAACCCCTCTTCTCCCCTTCTCCCATCCTGACAAGCCACTCGCAGAAAAAGCAAGTGTAAAGTGTCTACACCTTTACATTGGTTAATCATCACAGAGAAACTGTAGTGCACGTGCATGAAAGTGCAGGTAGACCCTGCAGCTAGGTGGTTCTATGACTAAACTGACAAGCTGTACCCTGATTTCATAATACAAACCAAACCTATTAATGTCCATTGAAAATGATCATATGAGAGTCTATTTCTGTTACCTGTGCTTCTTCCTCAGCTGACTCCTGTCTAGAGCTTACGCCCAGGAAAAAAAGATTACTGGGCAGAAAAAAATCCAAAAATGTTCTTACACCCTCCCCCATTTCTATGCCTGTATCTCACATTGGCATTCCCCATAAGCTGTGCAGGAGTCTGCTGACCAGGTTCTTACATTAGAGGTGGTGCTGCATAGAGAATGACATAGAGACGGGGAACCGCAGTAACCGCGGTGATGGGGACGGGGACAGAGCCCATGGGGACAGGGCAGGGACAGAGCCCACGGGGACGGGGTGGGGAAAGGGACAGATCCCACAGGGATGGGGCGGGGATGGGGACAGAGCCCACAGGGGCGGGGACAAACTTTGTCCCTGTACCATTTTTTAGTTAGAAGGGTAGAGGGTGGTGGTGGGAAGGGCGGTTATTATTATTTATTTATTTAGATTTTGCTCACACCTTTTTCAGTATTAGCTCAAGGTGAGTTACATTCAGGTACTCTGGATATTTCTCTGTCCCAGGAGGGCTCATTATAGCTGCTCATTGTTATTATTATTTTCTATTTGTAATTTATACACAACAGTTGCACAGCATATTGTTCCTTTTTATACTTTAATAAAAAGATTTAAATATAAAATCATAAGTGTCAAAGCTTCTGTAGATAAGGACAGAGCCCACGGGGACAGGGACAGAACCTGCGGGGACGGGGCGGGGATGGAGACAGAACCTGCGGGGACAGGGTCGGGACAGAGACAGAACCCACGGGGACGGGGACAAACTTTGTCCCTGTGTCATTCTCTAGTGCTACAATCTCATGACTTCAATGGCCTACTATATACCATTGAAACTATGAGAATGAAGCACCATCTCTAATGGTGAGAATACAGGTGATGGACTTCTATACCTTTAGAGGGAACACTACCCACAGCACCTCATTCACCTATTTAACTCTCCCATACACAGCCCTATTCACTCATTTACTTGCCCAATACCCTTCATTCATTTATTCCCCAACCCTCATTCAACCTTCCTCTATAACCCCTAATTCATACTCTTCGTTCCCCCCCCAAACTCTCGTACACCTCTCTGTACACCTCCAATAACTCCCACATGCACAGTGCACCAAAGGTGTGCACACTGCACTGATGTGGAACTGTCTCAGCACTTCACTCAGCTCTGTAAGCTCGCTGTAAGTCTGAGAAGTTTTGACCTTTTATCAGCAAAGGAATAATAAAGAAAACTGAAAATGTACAGTCAGATCTGGAGAACCCTGCTGTCTGCACTTCCTTCTCCAGTCTGCTTGGCAAGTGGAGCAATTTGCTGTGTATTCTGCTGAAAGTTAAGTATCACACACTTATGCCAAGAAACTTAATTTCTCTAAAAGCAATAACCCCTAGGGCCAGAGATATGTAAATTACTGGCTTCCTTTGATTACAGCTGCTATAAGGTGACCACTTATCTAATATGCTTTTTGTGCAAGTGTTCTCAGCAAAATAACTGGGGCATATATTCTTCTTGTAGCGCCCCCTAGGCTTCAACAATGTCTTGTTCCTCTGCAGTAGCTGAACTGGCTACTGGTCACAGTGGTCCAGGGTAGGATGGTTTTCTCCCCTGGAACAAGACACACTTCCACCTTTACTTTATTTCTTATTAGTCGTCAATATTCCCACAAAGAGTTCAGTGTGACTTAGATCAAGAAACAGAGAGTTAGGTTGGAACAAAGAATTCAGTGTGACATACAACAAGAGCTGAAGTACATTTTTCAGTTGCATTCAGTTACATTAGAGAGAGGGAGAGCATGAGGGTTGAACGATGAACTAAATATTGGCAGACAGTAACTATTGTGGTCTTTTTATTATTATTATTATTATTATTATTATTAGCATTTGTACAGCGCTACCAGACGCACGCAGCACTGACCACCTAATACAAAGAGACAATCTCTGCTCAAAAGAGCTTGCAATCTAAATAACACAGACAGACAAGACAGTTACAGGTGAGGGAAGTAATGGGTGAGAAGGAAGGAAGGGACAAGGGGAGGGCAATTGAGTAGTGGCTAGGAGCTAAAAAGCAGCAGTGAAAAGGTGGGTTTTCAGCATAGATTTGAAAACAGGTAGAGATGGAGCTAGATGTATAGGTCCAGGAAGTCTATTCCAGGCATAAGGTGCTGCGAGAGAAAAGGAGCGAAGCCTGGAGTTAGCAGTGGAGGAGAAGGGGGATGACAAGAGAGATTTGTCCAGTGAGCGGAGTTCACGGGGAGGAATGTAGGGAGAGATGAGAGCGGAGAGGTAATGGGGGGGCTGCAGAGTGGATGCATTTAAAGGTCAGTACGAGAAGTTTAAACTGAATGCGGAAGCGGACAGGGAGCCAGTGAAGTGACTTGAGGAGTGGGCTAGTGTGAGTATAATGATTCTGGCGGAAAATAAGTCGTGCCGCAGAATTTTGGACAGATTGGAGAGGAGAGGCTTTCAGTTGTTTGTGGAATGCTGCAAATTGAGTCATGGACCTTATCTGAATCGACAGGTCGTTCCAATGTCTTGTGGATAAATATGGTAGTGTAAGTGAGTGTAATGATGAACCTGATACCTTTGGGGGAAGGAAACAATAGCTCCAAGAAATTGCCAGCTTGTCTGCTAATCCTTTGTTTAGGTAATATTATCCATTGATGTACTTATTCAGATAAATTACCACACAGTGTTAGATAGATCATTGTGCAAAGTTTGAAGATCCCTCTCACCTCCACCAGGAGCCAATGTAATGATATATAGTGGGGTGACTCTCTCAAATTTAGACTTTGAAAATATTAGTTTTGCAGCTACATTTTGCACTGTTTGCAGTCTTTTTCTCACTAGCGTGGAGCAACCAGCATATAATACATTGCAATAATCGATTTGTGACAAAATGAGGGATTGTGCCAGCAGTCTGAAGTTGTCAGCATAGAAGTAATGGTGTACCAGCCTTAACTTTCTAAGTACCCCAAATGCCCTTTTGACTACCTGTTAACCTTGGTTTAACAGTGTAAAGTGCCTATCCACAATAATTCCTAGTATTCTCAGTTCTGTATCTATTTTCAAGGGGACTCCATTGATGATCAGCTATATATTTGAGACATTGGTGTTGGGTGCTGCAATAATTAGATACTTCATTTTGTCACTGTTTAATTTGATACATAAGTTCGTAGCCCATTTCTCCACTAAGTTGGGGCCGCAAGATATCAGAACATTTACATCGTCCTTATCTTTATAAAAAGGAAAGTATAATGTAACGTCATCTGACTAAGAGAAGCAGTTTATCCCCTCCCTTTCTATGAAAAAACCTAGGGAAGCCATAAGCACGTTAAATAGTATTGGGCAGAGGGGGGATCCTTGTGGTACTCCAGTGTGCATTTGCCATTTGTCTGACAGGATTCCATTCATCTTCACACTGTACGATCTGAACCTGAAGAATCCGCTGATCCAATCTAGAACCTGGCTAAGATTTCCACCAGTGTTTGGTGATTTACTACGTCAAACGTGCTAGCCAAGTCAAACTGAATGATAACAACTTGTTGGCCATAACTCATACGTCTGGTGAAAGCGCAAGCGGAAGAACAAATGGCTAGAAAGGTAAGGAGGGGTGACAAAAATTTCTTCTGGTATATTAGTGAAAGGAGGAAGACTAAAAAGGTAATTGTGAGACTGAAAGATGCTGCGAACCGCTATGTAGATAATGATGAAGAAAAAGCCAATTTGCTAAATAGATACTTTTGTTCTGTTTTCACAGAAGAAAATCCTGGAGAAGGACCACAATTGACTGGAAAAAGTACATACGAGAATGGAATGGATATAGCACCGTTCACGGAAGAGAGTTTTTTGAACAACTTGAAAATCTAAAGGTGGACAAAGTCATGGGACCGGACGGGATCCACCCCAGGATATTGAGGGAGCTCAGAGAGGTTCTGGTGGGTCCTCTTAAAGATTTGTTTAATAAATCCTTGGACACAGGAGATGTTCTGTGAGATTGGAGAATGGCGGATGTGGAGAAACTTCTCTGTTCCCAACCCCAACCCCCAGTTAGGCCTCTGGAATCCCCAACTTTGCCTATCTCCAAATGAGCTTTTGAGTTCTAGAGAGACCCCCCCCCCCCACAAAGTCAGTCTTCCTCCTATTTCTCGTTCTTGATTACTTATCTTTGGTGAATACATCAAAGTGAACTACAATACAATAAACTACAAGAAAATTATATTGTATAAGAAAAAAAACAAAACCTACATCACATAATGCAATCATAAACATAGGCAAAATCACCAGATCACCTAGTAAACATAGACAGACCTTTCAGAATTGTCATCTCTACCATAAGTCAACTAGGTAGTTCCTCCTAATAAACTCAGAATAGAAACACAGTCAATAAGTAAAGGAAAGGGCTTCTAAGAAATTTCCCCATCGCGTAACCAAGCCTTCCATTTTTTTCTTGAAGGATAAATAATTTCTGATTACAGCTCCCAGAGAATACCATTCCATGCCTATGGAGTAAGCGAGCACATTCGTACTGCTCTGTCACATTGATTTGGTATCATCAAAGAAGGAAGAACCAATAAAGTTGCTGATGTGATCTAAGGCACCTCCCCCAAATATGGGACAGATACCCCATATGCAATCATCTATACTTTTAAAAGTTAAAATCATTTTATTTTCTAGCAAGCACTGATATGTTATTTGTCATGCTTCTGCTTGGATTTAGAGCATTAGATACGATTTAGTGAGTTTTTATGTTGTGAAATTGTATTTTTTTAAAAGTTATTAGGTATGTTCTTTTTGTATGCCAACTAGAATTGTAGATAATGTGTGATATAATCTTTTTTAAAATAAATTTAACAAAACTTCATCAGAGCAAGTGTAATTTCTTCACATTGTGAGTCTTGGCCCCTTTTAGGTGGCTCACCCCAGTATTCCAGAGACAATATAAATAACTGAAAGAATGGAAGGCCCTGAGTTATATGAATTTTGTCATTGTGTTATTGTATATTTAGTACAGACATGAATACTAACATACTTTCGTCCATAGGCCTCCTTAGTAGTTAAATCAGAAACCCTAACAGGAAATATATGGTCTGAGTCAGAGAGTGGAGAAAGTGCTTTGAAGTTCTCTTCTAGATGTGCATTTTATGGAGCTCATTTTGAAAAGAGAAAAATGTCCAAAAAGTGGCATAAATCTGCATTTGGATGTTTTTCTCACAAAAACATCCAAATTGGTATTTTCAAAACCAATTTTTAGATGTTTTTCCTATGAAGTCCAAATCCAAGAAGACAGGAGGAGCCTCCACAGAAAGTCAAAGCAAAACAGCAAAAGTAGAGGCTGACAAATGTGCAAACCAATAGGGAGATGATATAAAAAAAACAGTTTATTCAGAATATTCATATCAAGGACCCGACATGGTCCGTGTTTCGGCGCCAAAGCGCCTGCCTCAGGGGTCACAATCAACTTTCTCTGAGAAGAAGCTGATAGGCTTGATTAATTCCTTTATGTATGCAAGTTAATCCACAGAGAGAACAAAAGAACAGCCAACCGATCAGCAAACACCATGTGACTAGAAAACCATTTGCGCATTTATCAGCCTCTACTTTTGCTGTTTTCCTATGAAGTCCATCAGAAGTGCATTCAAATCACAAGGAGGCATGTCAGGGGCATGTTAAAGGCGGGATCTGGGTGTTCCTAACTCTTGGACGTTTTTCAGCCATAATGGAACAAAACAAAACCATCCAGAACTAAAACTAAGATGTTTTGAGCTAGACCTGTTTTTATAATGAATAAGGCACAAAAGTGTACCCTAAATGACCAGATGATCACTGGAGGGATCAGGGGTGACCCCCCAATACCCCCCCAGTGGTCACTGATCCTCTACCACCCCCCCCCCACAAATGTGAATTCAAATATGATTTAGCAACTTCTATGACAGCTTCAGATGTGAGAGCCAGGTCTATTAAAACAGCATGCAGGTCCCTCGAGTAGTGCAGTGGTCAGTGCAGTGCACCACGGAGTGGGGGACTCTGGTCAGTATCTCCCTTTACCTCTCACATTTGTGTGGAAACTGTGAGCCCTCCAAAACTCACCAGAAACCCACTGTGCCCACATATAGGTGCCCCTTCACCCCTTCCCCCATAAGGGCTATTGTGCACAGCTGACAGTGGGTTTTGGCTGGGTTATGGGGGGCTCAGCAGACAAGATAAGGGAGCAACGGTGAGTTGTGTACCTGGGAGCGTGTTTTTGAAGTCCACTAGGGTACCCCATTTATCTCCTGGGATGTCTGGGAGACCAGTCTACTAAAAATGCTGGCCCCTCCTATATCCCAATGGCTTGATTTTCTACGTTTTTCACTTGGACGTTTTTGTTTTGGAAATGAACCAAAAAACAAAACATCCAAAGCATAAAACCTTGTTAGAAACAGTATTTTCTAAAACAAAAGATAGACATTTTTCTTTTTGGAAAATGAACTTTGTTCTCAGATTTTGGACGTTTTATGTAAAATGTCTAAAGTCGGACTTAGATGTCATATCGAAAATGCCCTTCCACGTGTCCTTTTTTTAAAATCATTTATTTATAATTTTTCATTTTACAAGGGTCACTTGCAAACAGTAATACAGAGATGACTGTACATTAATACAATATTAGAGGAAAACAATCTCAACTAGATAAATGGATTATATACAATCTTTCTCTTTCTTAGACCACAAAATAAATAGGGAGAGTGAAACAAGACAAGGAGATCAATTAAACAACAGTAAACAAAGAAAACGTGGTATTAACCTGATTATCCCCAGTTATTATTTATCCGAATCATTATTCCACATTGATCGTCTGGTTGGCTTCTTCAAACCCAAGACGGTGTGTATAGTCAATTAATTTCGTTGGAAACATACTTATTGTCCAATATTAGTGGAAATAATACACCTGATTTCATTTTTTTTCTCTTTTAAAACCAGAAATTATTTAACAATACAAACACTTGAATCTCTAATCCAATCCCCACTGATTAAGGTAATCCCAGTTTCACAGGCCTCACTCCCCTTGAACTAACACACTAAACCCCTCCACGTGTCCTAACAGTGTAACAGTCATACAGATATTAAAGAAGTGCAACCTTGAGCAGTCACTCATGAGAGAAGCTTTCACTATGAGTTAACACCTGCCCACTATGCAGTACAGAAATGTTTGTAAGTCTAGGTCTCACTACCCTTTAACCATAAATAAAAGATTTACAGTATAGTAAGAGACTAAAGTCAAATTTTCTTCAAGAGAGTGCTGGTCGTTCTTGGGCTGCTGTCTTACTACAAAATGTGACCTGTGTGGCTTTGTGGTAGTTCTTCTAGTGGTGTGTCATGTGCTGGGTTTCCTGACAGAAAAAAAAACACAGTGGAGCTGACCAAAGGAAAAAACAATTTAGTCCACACGAAAGGTGCTACAAAGAAATCTTTAGTTTAATTGGTCTTTAAAAGACTCAGCACGAGTCTGAAGACCTATCAATGGTCTAAATACCAACATGCTATATCAAATATCTGTAGAATGATAAAAACTTTCGGCGAGCAGACCAGCAACAAAAAACATCCACTGTAAACATAAGATCTCTCGTACACTGCAAACAGAACAGCATATGATCCTGGTGTGTGTTTGGACTCTGAAATGGGCTCTACCTTGATGTTACCCATTCTCATTTAAGAATCATATATGTATATAAGTAAAGAAACTGAAGACATGTTAATGAGTTTCATATTCTGGCTCTGTGTTGCAGACAGAGCTCTCACATCACTGAATAATGAATGCTTATTAGCAGTGCTTGAAAGCCTTAGAAAATAACCACCCTGTTCCAACAAGTATATCTTCCCACCAGGACCACCAAGAATGAAAGCTGGGCAAAAAATCTTCAGGGCATCCCCGCCCCCCCCCCCCCCCCACCCGCCACTACTGCTTTTCTCCCCTCCCATCCTTCTTCCCGCTGGTCTCACCTATAGGTTCCTGTAGCTGACAGCGATTCACAGTCAGATGCCGTCTCTGAGGCCTTCCTTCTGCTGTATGCTGTTTTGATGCTGAACAGGAAGTTGCAGTAGAGAGGGTGAGACATGGCAGAAGGAAGGCCTCAGAGACAGCCTCTGACTGTGATCACTGACAGCTACAGAATCCTGTATGTGTGACATGCGGGGAGGAAGAGAATTTTTACTGCGGGAACAAAACATTTTACTATTCCTGCGGGGCGGTAAAAAGTTTGGCTCCCGTATCCATGGTGATTGTCTGCACCCTCTGAAGGGCTGGCCCTCCTTGGAGGCCAGGTGCGGGGAATTTTGTCCCCCGTCCCCTCCCCTTGGTGGCCCTGCCTCCCACATACTTCCTGCTTGAAACATCATCCTGATCATACCACATAGATGTAATTTAATACATTTGCACCAGAACTCAAGTAACCACCATCTCACCTCAGCAGAAAGAAATCAGCGGATCATAGCGAATGCTTTTTATACCAACTGCACATTTTCCAGTAGTCTGGCTGTGCATTAATTCACAAAAACGTAAGACCTGGCCTCCTGGCATGTATTCTGCAGAAGAATGTCTCCAAGCCTGTGCCAGCTTCTCTCTGTAGCCGCCTTGAGGATGCAGCAGTAGCTATGCAGGGTAGGCAATGAATCTGCTGCATGCACTGTTACATTTTCTGCGATCAGAGAGATGAATAAGGATTTATAGTCACTACAGTCATTCTACCCACTGCAGAGTGGTAATTAACATAAAATCCAGGCAGTGAACTAGTGACACCAGGAGCTGCAGACATCACCAGAATTGTCAGCTGCCACAAAGCCACTTCTATTGATTTAAGAATATCAAAATACTGCATTTTCATTTGTAAATCAGAGTTTCTATCCTAGCACCCTGATCTCTCTAAAAATACTGCAAAGCACATTAGCGCAGCTGCTTTACCTTGATTTATTTATTTTATTTTCATTACATTTGTACCCCGCACTTTCCCACTCATGGCAGGTTCAATGCGGCTTACATGGGGCAATGGAGGGTTAAGTGACTTGCCCAGAGTCACAAGGAGCTGCCTGTGCCTAAAGTGGGAATCGAACTCAGTTCCTCAGGACCAAAGTCCACCACCCTAACCACTACGCCACTCCTCTGTGAACTTTTAAAATACAGCACAATAAATAAAAAAAAAACTACAAATATTTACATTTCTCAATGCTAAAGTGGGCTGGAGGTGTGCAGATATCCCTAATACTGTGTGAACAAACTTAGAAGATATCTACTTTCTAAATGAGAGACTGTTTTTTGTACAACTGTTATATGAATACTATCTTGATGTTGCAGAAATTGCAACCATGTAATTCATATTGTACTGATATCACCGAATCAATAAATATTATTGAACCTAAGATCTATAGTGTACAGTCTTCCCTAGAAACATATTTCTGTTGAGCATCCACTGGGCAATTTCTGCCAAGCAGATCTGGGATAAAACTGACAGACCTTGCTAGTCTTGCAGAGTCTTTAAGTAATGAATTCTAGTAGGGGTCGGACAATTCTCAAATATTAAATATGTAATTTCCATAAAATTCCATTGACAGCTGGCAAGTTGTAAAATGTGAGTCAATGCCTCACTGAACTGATGAGTTATCTTACCATACATTCCTTCAATTTCCTGTTTATTGGGAAGTATCAAAATATAAATGAGAAAGTCTGCTTTCTCATGCATTTATCATTTGGGAATTTTTGCTGTTAACTCTGAACCCAGGCTTTCATAACGAGAGACCAAGTCTGGATTTTGCGGGGTTGTTTTTGGTTGCTTCTCATTTATTTCCTTGTAGGAAGAACAGTGGAGGAGGATGGAATGTAAATACAATCATTGCTGACTCAACCTTTAGAAGAGGTGGATGACAAGAACAGAGCATGGGTATAATCACTGCTGACTCATCATTTGTGAGAAGCAGCCCATCAGAATAGAGCATGGACACAGCCAGTGGCGTTCCTAGGGGGGCTGACACCCAGGGCGGATCGCCGATGCGCCCTGCCCCCCGGGTGCAGCGCCCCCCCCCCCCGGATGCAGTGCGACACCCCCCCCCGGCGAAAGGACACCCCCCCACGAAAGAACCCCCCCGGGTGCACGCCGCTGGGGGGGGTGCCGCGCGCGCCTGTCCTTCGTTTGTTCCATGCTCCCTCTGCCCCGGAACAGGAACCAGTTCCGGGGCAGAGGGAGCATGGAACGAATGAAGGACAGGCGTGCGCGGCACCCCCCAGCGGCGTGCACCCGGGGTGGACCGCACCCACCGCCCCCCCTAGGAACGCCACTGGACACAGCAGCCATTTTCAGCTAATTTTTCAGGATGTTAGGTTTTTGTCTTAACTCAAGAACTACAAGCACACCTAGGGGGTCTTTTACAAAGATGCACTACTGCATACACTAAACACTAAAAATGCCCATAGGAATATATGGGTATCTCTAGTGTTTAGCGCCGCTTATTTTTAGTGTGGGCTAAAAACGCTAGTGTGCCTTTGTAAAAAAAACCCAAAAAACAAACCCTAGTTCTTAGAACAAATTTGGAGATATAAGGGGCCCTTTTACTAAAATGTGGCAAGCCCACCACGGCCTTGCCACACACCAATCCCAAAGTATGGGGTGTAAAAATATCCTTGCAGTAGTGGTAGCCACAAGAGTTCATAAACAACATACAGGACTGTTTGATGTCCATTTTAATAGTTGATTTTTGATGGTTAAATTGCATAGAGCCCTTTCAAAATGAACCTGCAATTATAAATCTCTGCAAACCTGGAAGATGTAAAGGAATAATTTGATAAACTGAAGAGTAGAAAATCGCCTGGACCAGATGGTATGCATCCCAGAGTACTGATAGAATTGAAAAATGAACTTGCAGAAAAATTGCTAGTAATATATAATTTATGTTTAAAATCAAGCATGGTACCTGAAGATTGGAGGGTGGCCAATGTATTGCTGATTTTTAAAAAGGGTTCCAGAGGTGATCCGGGAAATTATAGACCAGTGAGCCTGACATCAGTGCTGGGCAAAATGGTACAGACTATTATAAAGAACAAAATTACAGAGCACATACATAAGCATGGATTAATGAGACAAAGCCAATATGGATTTAGTCAAGGGAAATCTTGCCTCACCAAACTACTACATTTCTTTGAAGGGGTGAATAAACGTGGATAAAGGTGAGCCATCAGTATTGTGTATCTGGATTTTCAGAAAGCATGTGATAAAGTATTCTGGGGAAATAAGAAAGTCATGGGATAGAATGTAATGTCCTATTGTGGATTAAAAACTGGTTAAAAGATAGATAACACAGAGTAGGGTTAAATGGTCAGTATTCTCAATGGAGAAGGTAGATAGTGGGGTTCCTCAGGGGTTTATGCTAGGACTGCTATTTTTTAACATATTTATTAAGTAGAGGAGTGTGGTAGCCGTGTTAGTCCACTCTTAAGGTCATCAATAGAAATCAAACAAAAT
Source organism: Microcaecilia unicolor (assembly GCF_901765095.1). Lineage (NCBI taxonomy): Eukaryota > Metazoa > Chordata > Amphibia > Gymnophiona > Siphonopidae > Microcaecilia > Microcaecilia unicolor. Next base: position 201,114,087 of record NC_044038.1, on the reverse strand, counting down.
AAAACATGGAAAAGAAAATAAGATGATACCTTTTTTATTGGACATAACTTAATACATTTCTTGATTAGCTTTCGAAGGTTGCCCTTCTTCGTCAGAGCGGAAATAAGCAAATGTGCTAGCTGACAGTGTATATAAGTGAAAGCATTCAAGCATTACTATGACAGTCTGACAGGGTGGGAGGATGGGGGTGGGTGCTATATTGGAGAAACAGGCCAGATACTTAAGACAAGATTCAATTTACATAGACATCATATGAACAATACAGCCAGTAGGGCCCCCACCCCGGTGGGACAGCACTTCACAGAACCAGGACACTGTACCAGTGATTTCACAGTGAGAATACTGAAAGGTAACTTTAAAACCATACAAGAACGTAAGACCTTTGAAGTCAGAATGATTGAATATTTTAACACCCAAAAGAAAGGACTTAACAAGGATCTGGGGTTCCTAACCCATTATAAACCATAAAGCTGTATGTCTCTGTTGATCACCCCACCCCTCACCTATCCACACCCATCCTGTTAGAATATCAATGATATGCTTTGATGTCCCCATGCATACCTCCTACCCACCCCCATCCTCCCAACCTGTCAGACTGTCATAGTAATGCTTAAATGTTTTCACTTATATACACTGTCAGCTAGCACATTTGCTTATTTCCGATCTGACGAAGAAGGGCAACCTTCGAAAGCTAATCAAGAAATGTATTAAGTTATGTCCAATAAAAAAGGTATCATCTTATTTTCTTTTCCATGTTTTATTTTGTTTGATTTCTATTGATAACCTTAACATATTTATAAATGATCTAGAGATGGGGATGTGGGAGCCAAAGTCAGTGCTGCAGGTTCAGTAACTGTTGGTGTGTGCTGGTAGTGTGCAGATCAAAGGGTTAATTCTACAGGCACACTTATTTTACTCTGTGATTGAACCTTACTGTACAATTAAGCCAAACAGAAGGAATTTTCAGCAGAAGACACCATAAGGCACCCCCCTCCTCCTTTCTTCCTGTGAGAGGCAGTGAATAAGAGCATTACTTTCTAGAACACCTTGTGATACCTGTGATCTGAGAGGTCACATGTGAGGCAAGGGGATGCACACATTTGTCCATAAGCTAAGTGCTAATTAGCTCAGAAAGGGGATGGGAGGAGTTTGAGGAAGAGATCAGAGTAAGTGTGGGAGCAGCCTGAAGCAATGGAGAAAGTAACATCATTTTTTACTTGTGAGAATATAACCAGACCCTAAACCTCTTTCCTGGTATGAAGTGATATAAGAAGGTAACAAGAATGTGTGTATTTAGGAAAACAGGAGAGAGAGAAACTTTATGTACCTTTTTTTCAATTATGCTACACAATGACAGATAACCAGTTTAGAACTGGTATCTTTGTATTTATTTATTTATTTACAACATTTGTATCCCACATTTTCCCACCTATTTGCAGGCTCAATGTGGCTTACATATTTCCGTAATGGTGATTACCAGTTCCGGAAAAAAAGAAATACATAGTTAAGGTAGAGGAGACAGAATGGAGTAAGTATTTAAGAAGGAAAGTTCATCTTATAATAAAAATCGGGATAACTTAGTTTGAAACAATCATGAATATTAAACTTCAAAATTAGTATGAGCGATAGGAAATAAAGAATTAGATATTGTATTCACTTTGAATCGAGAAAAAAAAGACTATGTAAGATCTAAACAAAAGGCAGGAAGGGAGACAGAACATCTCAAGTTACTGGGACGCCATTGACCAGATATGTCTCTCTGAGCGCTGGCTATTTTCCCTGACTGTATTTTCCCACCCCTGCTTTATTTTGCTACAAAAACTAACTTCTTATTTTTCCTAATTTTGTTAGAATAAAACTTTACTAATGTTTGTACTTTTCTTTTGTGAACCAGACTGACTAGGTTGTTGGTGTTCATCCCAAGATACGGTTGGGGTAAGTGTGCTGGGGAGAACTGGGCTGGTTCTGACCCAGTTCTAATCCTGACCCGGTACAAGAATTACTAGTTAGGTATTTAAATTTGCTGATGGCACAAAGTTATTCAAAAACTTGACTACCAAAAACAGGAAAATGAGAGATGACACCAAAATGTAGACGCAAAAAAAATCTCTCAAAAAATTGCAAAGAAAACGTCCAAATTTATTCAAGAGACAAACTTACTTCTTTTTTGTGTTGTTGTTCAATTTTTTTTATTGATTTTTTTTAACAAAGTGATAACAAAAGTATAGTGTGCACAGTAAGGTATAGTCCAAAGTCTGATGCCTATGGTGACTTTTGATTCATTTGTAATATTGCATTTTATGGTTAGTCTATGGAGTATGTGTGTAGTGGAAATTTCTGGAGTATAGTACCCTTCCATTATCAAAATCATTGACAGGACGAGTAATTATATACTGAAGACCAAATTTTCTTATATGTTAAAAGGGAACCGCATTTTCCGCTGCTACGTTTTCATATTTCATATCCTACGACTTGTGGTGGGACAAACTTACTTCTTAAGATGACTCAAAAAATAATCTTCAATTCAGTATACCAGAGGCTTCAAAGGCGGAAAGCAAGATGGATTTACAGATTAAATACTTTGCAACCTATGGGACTTAACCACGAGATTGACATTGGACAGTATTCCTCTGACAAAATCGATAGTGATTTTATTTGAACACCAGGGGGCACTAAAATCATTGTAAGTATGATTTGTATTCTTAGAATGGTATATTTTTAATTTTCATTAGTGAATTAGTATTTTTGTATTTGTGTGATTTTGCATTATAGTATGTAACTTTAGTATGTTTTACTGCTTCTAAAGTAATCAATGACGTGTTCGGCATCATACATTTAAAGCGCTAAAGTTTTGGTGTCTGACATCAGCAGCGCCTAGTTGAGATGTGAGTTTGTCTCTGTTGCATACACAGCAACCGCAAAGTAAGTGGTTTTTTTTAATTAGTTTAAATTCCTAAAGTTAAATTTTGGGTTTAAGTAACATCAATATCTTTCATATTTTTAGATTGGTTGCCTGTTTATTGAAAGACCCCAATGAAGCCATTCTTTGGCGAAATGGGTCCCGTTGGCTTGTACATAGCAGCATTTACTGTACTGATTTGAAATTTACAACCACAGGCATTTTAAAGACAGATGCTATATACTGAAGTGAAGATTATTTTTTGAGTCATCTTAAGAAGATAAGTTTGGCTCTTGAATAAATTTGGACATTTTCTTTGCAATTTTTTGAGAGATTTCTTGCATCTACAAAAATATTCAAAGTTGTTAAATCACAAGAGGTTTGAAACAACTGCAAAAGGAACTTATAAGACTTTGAGATTGGGCATCCAAATGGAAGGTGAGATTTAATTTCAGCAAGTGCAAAGTGATACATATGGGAAAGAGGAACCCAAATTATAGCTATGTGATGCAAGGCTCCACCGCCCAGGAAAAGGATCTAGGTGTCTTCGTTGATGACACATTGAAACCCGACTAAGAAAGCAAATAGAATGTTCCATATCATCAAGCTGATCAATCCATAGACTGGTGGGTTGTGTCCATCTACCAGCAGGTGGAGATAGAGAGCAAACTTTTGCCTCCCTATATGTGGTCATGTGCTGCCGGAAACTCCTCAGTATGTTCTCTATCTCAGCAGGTGGTGGTCACACACAGCAGCAGCTCTGGCTAGGCCTCCAAGCCTAATTTTTAGGTTTTGTTGAGTGCCTGGGGTTGAGGGCTCTTTTGAGCAAGTGCAAACCTGGTGGTGCCAGGTCCCTCCTTTTCTCCCCTCTCCTGCTGGCTCCGTTAAAAAAAAAAAAATTTTGAACGTCCTTAAAGGCGTTTATTTCGACGTTTATTTAAGCGTCTATTGCAGCTACTCACTGGGACACCAGGACGTTACAACTCGGAGCGGACAGCAGGTAATTTTTACCTTTTTATAGCGGGCAGGGGGTTCCCCGATTCTTCTCCTCGTGGCATATGGCGTCGGAGGGCGAGGGCGCAAAGGGTCGCTCCCCGGGTCGCTTGAGCGCTTCTAGAGGGGATGCGGGGGTCTTAAAGCCTGATTCGCCCTTGTTGGGTGACAGTTTCGTGACCGATGAATGTCCCGGTCCTTCCTCCGGCGTGGCGGTTTTTCCCGCCATAAACGCCCATCCCCCGCTCCTCGCCTCCGCCATCTTGGCCGGCCATGCGGCTCGGACGGCTTCTTCTTGGGCCGCCCTTGAGGTTGGAGACATTAATGCCATGAACGCCCTTAATTTGGGCGACGGCACAGAAGCGGCTAAAGTTAAGAGCCGTTCTTCCCGCGCGGCTCCTTCGCGGAGTTTCGCGCCGGACGCCATTTTGGATGCGCATGTCTCTCCCCCGCTATTGCGAGCGCCGGTTGAGGGTGCGTCTAGGGCTGTTGCCCAGGCTGCGTAAGTGCACAGTCTGGGGGGTTTCTCCCCCGAGTTTGTTTTGCTGCTGCATCAGGCCTTCCTCATGCACAACGCTGCCCCTGCTCCCTCGTCTGGTAAAGAGGTTGAGGTTCCCAGAGGTAAACGCCCTCGGGTTGATTCCCAGGCCTTGGAGGAATTTGTCTCCTCCGATGTAGATGAGGGCAGCGTGTCTGAGGTCTCCCAACGGTCCTTTGCGGATTCCTTGGAGGAGACGGATCCCCGCTCGGATGGAGCGGATGACCCCTCTGCAGCGCGGCTTTTTAGCCCAGAGGATTTGCCCAACCTGTTATTACAGGCCATGGACACTTTGAAGATTTCCTCTCCGGAGGACGTCTCTCCCTCAGCCCCTGTTGGCTCTGCCATTATGCTGGGGACGAAGCGCCCGCCTAGAACCTTCCACGTGCATGATGCCATGCACACCTTAATTTCGGCTCAATGGGATGTCCCAGAAGCGAGCCTTAAAGTGGCTAGGGCTATGTCCCGCCTCTATCCTTTGGCTGTGAGTGAACGTGAGGCCTATCTGTGGCCTACCGTGGATTCTTTAATCACTGCGGTGACTAAGAAAACGGCGTTGCCGGTGGAAGGTGGCACGGCCCTAAAGGACGCCCAAGACAGAAGATTGGAGGCGGCCTTAAGGTCGTCCTTTGAGGCGGCTGCTTTAAGTTTGCAGGCCTCAGTTTGCGGCTCCTATGTGGCCAGGGCGTGCCTCACTATGGTGCAGCGGGCTTCCCCCTCGGATCATTCCTTGAGGGCTGATTGGCCGGCCCTGGAATCGGGCCTAGCCTATTTGGCAGACTTGCTGTATGATGTCTTGAGGGCCTCAGCGAAAGGCATGGCTCAGACAATCTCTGCGCGGCGGTGGCTTTGGCTGAAACATTGGTCTGCTGACCACGCCTCTAAATCCCGCCTGGCTAGGTTGCCTTTTAAAGGCAAATTGCTCTTTGGGGTCGAGCTGGACAAAATCGTGACCGATCTCGGCACGTCTAAGGGCAAGAAATTACCAGAGGTCAGGGCTCGGGCTTGTACTCGTCCCGGTACCTCCAGAGGACGGTTGCAGGAAGCCCGTCGGTACCGCCCGGGCAAGTCGGGTTCCTCTGCCCCCTCTTCCTTCAAGAGGAATTTCTCCCCCAAGCAGCATTCCTTTCGCAGAGACCGCCGTCCCGGAGGTGCTCCCTCCGGTCCTCCCCCAGGGTCTCGTACCCAATGACGGGGTCTTGGTCCACGCCCCAGTGCAGATTGGAGGACGGCTGTCCTCGTTTCTGGGCGAGTGGACCACAATAACTTCAGACGCGTGGGTGCTGGAAGTCATCAGAGACGGCTACAAACTAGAGTTCTGCCGACCCTTAAAAGACGGGTTTGTACTCTCTCCCTGCAAGTCTCCGGTCAAAGCTGTGGCAGTGCAGCAGACCTTGGACAATCTGATCCGCCTGGGCGCGGTCGTTCCGGTGCCAGAAAGTCAGCTTGGCAAGGGACGTTACTCCATTTACTTTGTGGTACCAAAGAAAGGAGGTTCTGTCCGGCCTATCCTCGACCTCAAAGGGGTCAATCGGGCCTTGAAAGTGCGGCACTTTCGCATGGAGACTCTCCACTCTGTTATAGCGGCAGTGAAGGCAGGAGAGTTCCTGGCATCCTTGGACATCAAGGAAGCGTACCTGCATATTCCCATCTGGCCTCCTCATCAACGCTTTCTGCGTTTTGCAGTCCTGGGACGACACTTCCAGTTCAGAGCCCTCCCTTTCGGGTTGGCTACTGCTCCGAGGACCTTTTCCAAAGTAATGGTGGTCATCGCGGCCTTCCTACGAAAGGAAGGGGTACAAGTCCATCCTTATCTGGACGACTGGTTGATCCGAGCCCCCTCTTATGCAGAGTGCGGCAAAGCTGTGGACCGGGTAGTTGCTCTTTTGAGCTCCCTGGGATGGATCATCAACTGGGAGAAGAGCCAGCTGCGCCCGACTCAGTCCCTGGAGTACCTGGGAGTTCGATTCGACACCCAAGTGGGCAGAGTGTTCCTGCCAGACAATCGGATTGTCAAACTTCAGGCTCAGGTGGACCAGTTCCTAGTAGCCTCTCCCCTTCGGGCTTGGGACTATGTGCAGCTGTTGGGCTCTATGACGGCCACGATGGAAGTTGTGCCCTGGGCCAGGGCTCATATGAGACCACTTCAACACTCTTTGCTGCAGCGCTGGACTCCGATGTCGGAGGATTATGCTGTGCGCCTTCCCTTGGACCCAGCAGTGCGCAAGGCGCTGAGCTGGTGGATGCAGACAGACAAGTTGTCTGCGGGAATGCCTCTGGTGACCCCAGAGTGGATTGTCGTCACGACGGACGCCTCGTTGTCGGGCTGGGGAGCCCACTGCTTGGGAAGGACAGCGCAGGGGCTCTGGTCTCCTGCAGAGGCAAAGTGGTCTATCAACCTCCTGGAACTCAGAGCCATTCGGTTGGCGCTTTTGGAGTTCATCCCGGTACTGGTGTTGAAGCCTGTACGGGTCCTGTCGGACAATGCCACGGCTGTGGCCTATGTCAACCGCCAGGGAGGTACCAAGAGCGCCCCTCTAGCCAAGGAGGCTATGAATCTTTGCCAGTGGGCGGAAGCGAACCTGGAGCAGCTTTCAGCGGCCCACATTGCCGGAGTCATGAATGTCAAGGCGGACTTTCTCAGTCGCCATACCTTGGAGCCCGGAGAGTGGCAGCTATCTGCTCAGGCGTTCTTGGACATCACGAAGCGCTGGGGCCAGCCGAGCCTAGATCTGATGGCGTCATCGGCCAATTGCCAAGTGCCGCGCTTTTTCAGCAGAGGACGGGACCCTCGATCCCTGGGAGTAGATGCTCTTCTCCAACAGTGGCCGACACAAGAGCTTCTCTATGTGTTCCCGCCCTGGCCCATGTTGGGCAGGGTGCTAGACCGGGTGGCAAAGCATCCCGGCAGGGTAATCCTGGTGGGTCCGGATTGGCCCAGGCGTCCCTGGTATGCGGACTTGATCAGGCTCTCAGTCGACGATCCTCTGCGGCTGCCAGTGGAGCAGGGCCTGTTACATCAGGGTCCCGTGGTGATGGAGGATCCCTCCCCCTTTGGTCTTACGGCCTGGCTATTGAGCGGCAGCGTCTGAGGAAGAAGGGCTTCTCAGACAAGGTCATCGCCACTATGCTGAGAGCGAGGAAGCGCTCTACTTCTACTGCTTACGCCAGGGTTTGGCGTATCTTTGCAGCGTGGTGTGAAGCAGGCTCACTTTCTCCCTTCACTGCTCCAATTTCTTCAGTGATGGCGTTCCTGCAAGAAGGTCTGGAGAAAGGCCTGTCGCTCAGTTCCCTTAAAGTCCAGGTAGCGGCTCTGGCTTGCTTCAGGGGCCGCCTGAAGGGTGCTTCCCTGGCTTCGCAGCCAGATGTGGTGCGCTTTCTCAAGGGAGTTAATCAACTGCGCCCTCCTCTGCACTCAGTGGTGCCTGCGTGGAATCTCAACCTGGTACTAAGAGCATTGCAGAAGCCGCCTTTTGAACCCTTGTCTAGGGCATCTCTGAAAGACCTGACGTTGAAAGCAGTCTTTTTGGTGGCTATCACTTCAGCCAGAAGAGTTTCCGAGCTCCAGGCGCTCTCATGTCGAGAGCCTTTTCTGCAGTTCACTGAGGCAGGAGTGACTATTCGCACAGTGCCTTCCTTCCTGCCCAAGATTGTTTCTCGCTTCCATGTGAATCAGCAGCTCTGTCTCCCTTCCTTTCGTAGGGAGGACTACCCAGAGGAGTATTCTGCTCTTAAATATCTGGATGTGAGACGAGTCATCATCAGATACTTGGAAGTGACCAATGATTTCCGGAAATCGGATCATCTGTTTGTCCTGTTTGCAGGTCCTCGTAAGGGTCTGCAGGCTGCTAAGCCTACAGTGGCAAGATGGGTCAAGGAAGCCATTGCAGCGGCTTATGTGGCCGCGGGGAAGGTGCCGCCTATCCAGCTGAAGGCTCACTCCACTAGAGCTCAGGCGGCCTCGATGGCAGAGGCCGGGTCCGTCTCCTTGGAAGAGATATGCAAGGCGGCAACTTGGGCTTCGGCTCATACATTCTCCAAGCATTACCGTTTGACTGTGGCTGCACGGGCGGAGGCCCGGTTTGGAGCTTCAGTGTTGAGGTCAGGGATTTCAATGTCCCACCCTGGGTGAGTACTGCTTCGGTACATCCCACCAGTCTATGGATTGATCAGCTTGATGATATGGAAGGTAAAATTATGTATAATCATACCTGATAATTTTCTTTCCATTAATCATAGCTGATCAATCCATAGCCCCTCCCAGATATCTGTACTGTTTTTATTCTGGTTGCATTTCAGGTTCAAGTTTAGTCTTCAGTTACTTCAGAAAGACTTTGTGTTCAAGTTTTTCACTTGGATTCTTCAAGAGTTAAGACGAGTTTGTGTTACAGTGAGCTGCTGCATTCCTCTCCCCTCCGTTTTACGGGGCTGGATTGAGACTTAAAATTCTGCCGGCACTCCCTCCCGCTTCGTGCGGCTGTAGGGCAGCTTTGTACCCCTCCCGCTTCGGCGGTGTTAGGGTCAGTCAGCTCCTCCCGCTGTTGCGGTTGCAGGATAAGCCAGATCCCCCCGCATCGGCGGGTGTGGTGTCCCTCCCCCCTCCGCGGGGATGAGCTGGACGGATTCCCCTCCCCCACTTGTGTGGGGATGAGCTGGGTTAATTCCCCTCCCCCGTTTCGGCGGTGGTGAGCTGGGCAGAGTGTCCCTTCGTGGGTGTAATTCTCTAAGTGCTGAGTCCTGCGGATGGAGCTTTGATATCGACATACTGAGGAGTTTCCGGCAGCACATGACCACATATAGGGAGGCAAAAGTTTGCTCTCTATCTCCACCTGCTGGTAGATGGACACAACCCACCAGTCTATGGATTGATCAGCTATGATTAATGGAAAGAAAATTATCAGGTATGATTATACATAATTTTACCTTAGGGATTATTAGGAAAAGAATGGAAAATAAAAATGAGAATATTATAATGCCTTTGTATGGCTCCATGGTGCAACCACATCTCGAATATTGTATGTAATTCTAGTCACCGCATCTCAAAAAAGGTATAGCGGAATTAATTATCTCTCTCCTCTTCAATCAGTCCAAAACTCTGCTGCGCAACTCATTTTCCGCCAGAGTCGCTATGCTCACATTAGTCCTCTCTTCAAGTCACTTCACTGGCTCCCTATCCATTTCCGCATTCAATTCAAACTTCTCTTACTGACATGTAAGTGCATTCACTCTACCGCTCTCCAGTACCTTTCCACTCTTGTCTCTCCCTATGCCCCCCTCTCGGGTTCTCCGTTGTGTGGATAAATCTCTCTTGTCTGTCCCCTTCTCCTCTACTGCTAATTCCAGGCTCCGTTCCTTTTATCTTGCTGCACCTCATGCCTGGAATAGACTTCCCGAGCCTGTACATCTAGCCCCGTCTTTGGCTGTTTTCAAATCCAGACTAAAAGCCCAACTCTTTAACGTTGCTTTTGACTCCTAACCACTACTCACTTGCCCTGTCCCTTTATCCCCACCTCTCTTTAATTCCCTTACCTCTTAGTTGTCTGTCTGTCTGTATGTTTGTCCTATTTACATTGTGAGCTCTTTGAGCAGGGACTGTCTTTTTCATGTATGGTGTACAAGCGCTGCGTATGCGTTGTAGCACTATAGAAGTGATAAGTAGTAGTAGTAGTAAGGCACCAGGAGTTATTTGGATACTGCTGATATTGAATGGCAGCACCTGGAGAGATACTTGATTAACTTAGGCAGCCTTTTTGCTGTGGAGAATAAGATCAAACTTGAATTTTAATGCTTTCAGACTTTTGGCACAATCGTTACTCTTGCCTCAGATTGATTGTTGTAATGCAGCATTTGTAGGTTTAGCAGAGGAGCTCACAAGGAAACTTCAAACATTACCGAACACTGCAGCCAGACTTATTTGTCGTTCTTCTAAATATGAGTCAGCCTCACCGCTGCTACAGAAACTTCATTGGCTACCTGTTAGGGTGCGAGTTGTATTCAGATTGGGTATAATTATATTTTCAATCTTTTATGCGCTGAACCCCGAATATTTATCAGTCTTGTAACTGCTGCTCAGAGAAATAGTGCTTGGTTGAATAGGCTCACATTATTATTGCAGTATTCCAGCCTCAAGGGAGTCATTTATAGATCCGTTTTCAATGGCCTAGTTCATTTCAGTCCACCAAGTGGTGGAATGCTTTACCCTTGAGTGTTAGAGTATTAACTCAGTTAAAAATATTTTAAAAAATCTTTAAAAATGTACTTTTTTGGGTTATTCAATAAGTAATAATTAGGGGTGGGCACTTAGTGCACTATTAATGTGATTATGTTTTTTAATACTTTAACAATGATTAAAATTTTTTAATTGCGATCAAGATTTTTAACTCCTGTCTGTTGACCAGCATTGCTTTCTCTCCCCTGCCTGTCGTATTTCTCCTTGTCATAACATAGTAAAGGGAAAGCATTGGCGTCGGTTGCAAATAGCGTGTGGGAATCACTGCTGGAGACCCTATGAAGAGCCAGATAAATGTTAAGATAAATGGGGAGGGGGATGCTGGACCTGTGCGCTGGGGGGTCAGCAGCAGGAGAGGAGAGAAATGGGTATCTGTGTGTCAGGGGTAATAGGTTTAATAGAAGAAGGGGAGACACTTGGGTGTACTTGGGAAGAATGCAACAGGAGAGGAGAAAGGTAAGTACCTGTATGGAGGGGAGGGAGAACAATGTGTTGTGGGAAGGAAGTGTGTGTATGCAATTTTTCACTATATTCAGCAGGTTTTAAAAAAATCCATGTAGTGATAATTTACTAGAACCAAGCCATCCAGCCCAGAGGTACGACTAATCATATGATTAAAATTTTTAATACCACAATTAATTTTTATTAACATTTTTAATCATTGCCCACCCCTAATTGAAACGCATGTTCTGAAGGATAATCAGCTATGCTGAGCATCTGTTCAAAAGGATGTTTGGGTCAAAATTAAAAAAAAATTTTTAAAGCATGTGCCCAAAATGAATGCCGTGATGAATCGCGCAATTAAAATGTTCAGTCATGCAATTACATTTTTTAATCGTTGCCCTCGCCTTGTAATAACACATATGTAAAAAAGGCGGTAAATAAATCCTAATAAATCCCTAATAAATCTGTAGCTCTCTGGGAATGCCAGTGTTGTGGATGGGCATATTCGATATGACGTCTAAGTCTGACTTTGGACGTTTTGCAAAAAACGTCCAAAATCTGAATAGGAAAGGAGGTCATTTTCAAAAAAGAAAAACATCTATTTTTTTTTCCAAAAATACTGTTTTGAACAAGGTTTTGTGATTTGGACATTTTGTTTTTTGGTCCATTTTCAAAAAAAAAAAAAATGTCCAAGTGCAAAATGCGCAAAATCAAGCCATTGGGATGTAGGAGGAGCCAGCTTTTTTTTTAGTATAGTGGTACCCCAGACATCCCAGGAAAGCAATGGGGCACTGCAGTGGACTTCATAAAATGCTCCTAGGTACATATCTTACTATTGCTCCCTTATCTTGTCTGCTGAGCCCCCCCAAAACCTAACCAAAACCCACTACCCCCAACTGTACACCACTAGCATAGCCCTTACGGGTGAAGGGAGCACACATTTTCCTCCACAAGTAGGTAGGGGGACTTATGGGCCTGGGTCCACCTATCTGTAGTGCACTGCACCCACCACTAGACTACTCCAGGAAACTGCATACTGCTCTAATGGACCTGAGTATAACATCCGAGGCTGGCTTAGAGGCTGGCAAGTAATGTTTTTAATCACATTTTTGGGGGTGGGAGGGGATTATTGACCGCTGGGGGAGTAAGGGGAGGTCATCCCTGATTCTCTTCAGTGGCCATCTGGTCATTTAGGGCACCTTTTTGTGTCTTATTCATTATAAAAACAGGTCTAACTCAAAACGTTTTAGTTTTAGTCCTGGACGGTTTTGTTTTGTTCCAGATCCTGCCCTTAACACACCCCTGACAGTCCCCCTTGTGATTTGAATGCAGTTCTGACGGACTTCATAGAAAAACGTCTAAAAATTGGTTTTGAAAATACCAATTTGGATATTTTAGAGAAAAAAACGTCCAACCGCAGATTTATTCCACTTTTTGGATGTTTTTCTCTTTTGAAAATGAGCTCCACAGTCTTATTTTAAATCGCATGGAACTCGAAAGGGACTTTGCGGGGTATTAGAGTTTCATGTGAATGTAAAATGTAAATGTAACTTTTGGATCCTCCATGATTCCTCCACTAGATAGCTCTGGCACTTCCTGCAAAGCTGCTGTGGTCAGGTCAAAGCTGATATTCAAAGGTGCTGTCTGATTAAATACCACTGAACATCAGCACCTGGTCCAATCAGCACTAGTCAACTAGCCCTGAATATTGACCCCATCTTTGTTAATAAGTATAAAGCTTGTCCCTTACTTACATTATTTCTAAAGTTTCAATTCCAGACTAGCTTCAAGAGAGATCAAAAATCTATTTTGCTCAAAATATCTTCAGTTGCCTTCCTGGCTACTCTCTAATGGTGATGTAGGAAATTTAAGGAAAAAAAATGTACGACTAAATTACCACCCAGTGACAAAATTACCTTTGTGTGCTATGCTTTGTTGGGCTCTGCTGATTGATATTTGCTCTGGTCTCATAAAAATATGCACTAGTGAAACAGAAAGCGGTGACTATAAAATAAATCACCATCTCCTTTCTTAGAATTATTTTTAGCAATCACAACTGCCTCATAAACACTTTTATGGAAATTTGCATAATGTATTGCAAAACACACCCAGGTTTTGTTCATCTACCTTGAAACCTTCAAGTAAATAACTGCCAGTGTAATTAAAGATGCAAATACCTGGAATCACTCAGCACAATAAACCATCATTTGAAAGTACAAGTTTTCCTTTACGCGCATCTAAACATGTTTCTCCCTTTTAAAGAGTTTTGTTTTATAAATGCTGGACTGACAGCACTGGAATATGGAAACCTTTCTACAGGGTATTAAGAGATACAATTAAGCGTTGGCTGACAATACACTTCAATTCTGAGTCCCCCAGTCCTAAAGGTGATGGACTGTATTCATCCCTGCACCCATCCCCTGAATTCCAGTCTTACAGGGGACAGGATCTGTATCCCTGTGCCCATCCTCTGAGCCCTTCAGTGCTAGAAGTTACATTGCATCCCTGTGTCCATCCCCTGAACCATCCTGTCCTACAGGCCACAGAATCTGTATCCCTGTGTCCATCCCCTGAACCATCAAGTCCTGCAGGCGACAGAATCTGCATCCCTGTATCCATCCTCTGAGCCTTTCAGTCCTAGAGGCGAAATAATCTGTATCCATTCCCTGATCCCTCCAGTCCTAGAGGTGACAGGATCTGTGTCTCTGTGCCCATCTCCTGAACCCTCAAGTCATAAGGGTGACAAAATCTGTATCCCTGTTCCTATCCTGTGAGCCCTTCAGTGCTAAAAGTTACAATATACCCCTGTGCCCATTCCCTGAACCCTCTAGTCTTAGAGACAACAGGATCTGTGTCCTTGCACCTTTCATCTGAGCCCTTCAGTACTAGAGGTGACAGGCTCTGTTTTCCTGTGTCCATCCCCAAGCCCTTCAGCCTTAGAGAGGGCAGGCTTTGTATCCATGCACTCATCCTCTGGGCCTTCCAGTCCTAGTAGCAACAGACTGTATTCCTGTGCCCATCTCCTGCATTCTCCACCTGTAGAGATTATGGCTTGAAACTATTCATAACCTTGAATACCTGACAATGAGGAGAACAATTCTGTGGACCTTAAATATCCAAATAAAATCACAAAATTACTATTCAAATAGAATCAGATAGGGTGTACTTCCCTTTCATATTTCTAGAAGAGAAGGAGAACTGCGGGAGCGGGAGACTGTGGTCCACTACATATGAGAGTCCACGCAAAATAGTAGTGAGACCAGCAAGGCACCTCCAATAACAACAGGAAGACGGAGATACAGTAGAAAAAGGTAAAATTATGTATCATACCTGATAATTTTCTTTCCATTAATCATAGCTGATCAATCCATAGACTGGTGGGTTGTGTCCATCTACCAGCAGGTGGAGATAGAGAGCAAAGCTTTTTCCTCCCTATATGTGGTCATGTGCTGCCGGAAACTTTTCAGTATGTCGATATCAAAGCTCCATCCGCAGGACTCAGCACTTAGAGAATTACACCCACAAAGGGACACTCTGCCCAGCTCACCACCGCCGAAACGGGGGAGGGGAATTAACCCAGCTCATCCCTGCGGAGCGGGGGAGGGACACCACCCCGCCGATGCGGGGGATCTGGCTTATCCTGCAACCGCAACCGCGGAAGGAGCTGACTGACCCTAACACCACCGAAGCGGGAGGGGTACAAAGCTGCCCTACAGCCGCACGAAGCGGGAGGGAGCGCCGGCAGAATTTATGTCTCAATCCAGCCCCGTAAAACGGAGGGGAGAGGAATGCAGCAGCTCACTGTAACACAAACTCGTCTCAACTCTTGAAGAATCCAATTGAAAAAACTTGCACACGAAGTCCTCCTGAACAGGAACTGAAGACTAAACTTGAACCTGAAATGCAACCAGAATATAAACAGTACAGATATCTGGGAGGGGCTATGGATTGATCAGCTATGATTAATGGAAAGAAAATTATCAGGTATGATACATAATTTTACTTTCCATATCATCATGCTGATCAATCCATAGACTGGTGGGATGTACCGAAGCAGTACTCACCCAGGGCGGGACATAGAAATCCCTGACCGCAACACTGAAGCTCCAAACCGGGCCTCCGCCCGAGCAGCCACAGTCAAGCGGTAATGCCTGGAGAAGGTATGGGCCGATGCCCAAGTTGCCGCCTTGCAAATCTCTTCCAAGGAGACGGACCCGGCCTCTGCCATCGAGGCCGCCTGAGCTCTAGTGGAGTGAGCCTTCAGCTGGATAGGCGGCACCTTCCCCACGGCCACATAAGCTGCTGCAATGGCTTCCTTGACCCATCTTGCCACTGTAGGCTTAGCAGCCTGCAGACCCTTACGAGGACCTGCAAACAGGACAAACAGATGATCCGATTTCCGGAAATCATTGGTCACTTGCAAGTATCTGATGATGACTCGTCTCACATCCAGATATTTGAGAGCAGAGTATTCCTCTGGGTAGTCCTCCCTACGAAAGGAAGGGAGACAGAGCTGCTGATTCACATGGAAGCGAGAAACAATCTTGGGCAGGAAGGAAGGCACTGTGCGAATAGTCACTCCTGCCTCAGTGAACTGCAGAAAAGGCTCTCGACATGAGAGTGCCTGGAGCTCGGAAACTCTTCTGGCTGAAGTGATAGCCACCAAAAAGACTGCTTTCAACGTCAGGTCTTTCAGAGATGCCCTCGACAAGGGTTCAAAAGGCGGCTTCTGCAAGGCTCTTAGCACCAGGTTGAGATTCCACGCAGGCACCACTGAGCGCAGAGGAGGGCGCAGGTGATTAACTCCCTTGAGAAAACGTACCACATCTGGCTGCGAAGCCAGGGAAGCACCCTTCAGGCGGCCCCTGAAGCAAGCCAGAGCCGCTACCTGGACTTTAAGGGAACTGAGCGACAGGCCTTTCTCCAGACCTTCTTGCAGGAACGCCAGCACTGAAGAAATTGGAGCAGTGAAGGGAGAAAGTGAGCCTGCTTCACACCACGCTGCAAAGGTACGCCAAACCTTGGCGTAAGCAGTAGAAGTAGAGCGCTTCCTCGCTCTCAGCATAGTGGCGATGACCTTGTCTGAGAAGCCCTTCTTCCTCAGACGCTGCCGCTCAATAGCCAGGCCGTAAGACCAAAGGGGGAGGGATCCTCCATCACCACGGGACCCTGATGCAACAGGCCCTGCTCCACTGGCAGCCGCAGAGGGTCGTCCACTGAGAGCCTGATCAAGTCCACATACCAGGGACGTCTGGGCCAGTCCAGACCCACCAGGATTATCCGGCCCGGATGCTTTGCCACCCGGTCTAGTACCCTGCCCAACATGGGCCAGGGCGGGAACACATAGAGAAGCTCTTGTGTCGGCCACTGTTGGAGAAGAGCATCTACTCCCAGAGATCGAGGGTCCCGTCCTCTGCTGAAAAAGCGCGGCACTTGGCAATTGGCCGATGACGCCATCAGATCTAGGCTCGGCTGGCCCCAGCGCTTCGTGATGTCCAAGAACGCCTGAGCCGATAACTGCCACTCTCCGGGATTCAAGGTATGGTGACTGAGAAAGTCCGCCTTGACATTCATGACTCCGGCAATGTGGGCCGCTGACAGCTGTTCCAGGTTCGCTTCCGCCCACTGGCATAGATTCATGGCTTCCTTGGCTAGAGGGGCACTCTTGGTACCTCCCTGGCGGTTGACATAGGCCACAGCCGTGGCATTGTCCGACAGGACCCGTACTGGCTTCAACGCCAGTACCGGGAGGAACTCCAAAAGCGCCAACCGAATGGCTCTGAGTTCCAGGAGGTTGATAGACCACTTTGCCTCTGCAGGAGACCAGAGCCCCTGCGCTGTCCTTCCCATGCAGTGGGCTCCCCAGCCCGTCAAAGAGGCATCCGTCGTGACGACAATCCACTCCGGGGTCACCAGAGGCATCCCTGCAGACAACTTGTCTGTCTTCAGCCACCAGCTCAGCGCCTTGCGCACTGCTGGGTCCAAGGGAAGGCGCACAGCATAATCCTCCGACATCGGAGTCCAGCGCTGCAGCAGAGAGTGTTGTAGTGGTCTCATATGAGCCCTGGCCCAAGTCACTACTTCCATCGTGGCCGTCATAGAGCCCAACAGCTGCACATAGTCCCAAGCCCGAAGCGGAGAGGCTACTAGGAACTGGTCCACCTGAGCCTGAAGTTTGACAATCCAATTGTCCGGCAGGAACACTCTGCCCACTTGGGTGTCGAATCAAACTCCCAGATACTCCAGGGACTGAGTCGGGCGCAGCTGGCTTTTCTCCCAGTTGATGATCCACCCCAGGGAGCTCAAAAGAGCAATCACCCGGTCCACAGCTTTGCCGCATTCTGCATAAGAGGGGGCTCGGATCAACCAGTCGTCCAGATAAGGATGGACTTGTACTCCTTCCTTTCGCAGGAAGGCCGCGATGACCACCATTACTTTGGAGAAGGTCCGCGGAGCAGTAGCCAACCCGAACGGGAGGGCTCTGAACTGGAAGTGTCGGCCCAGGACTGCAAAACGCAGAAAGCGTTGATGAGGAGGCCAGATGGGAATATGCAAGTACGCTTCCTTGATGTCCAAGGATGCCAGGAACTCCCCTGCCTTCACTGCCGCTATAACAGAGCGGAGAGTCTCCATGCGAAAGTGCCGAACTTTCAAGGCCCGATTGACCCCTTTGAGGTCGAGGATAGGCTGTACAGAACCTCCTTTCTTTGGTACCACAAAGTACATGGAGTAACGTCCCTTGCCAAGCTGATTTTCTGGCACCGGAACGACCACACCCAGGCGGATCAGATTGTCCAAGGTCTGCTGCACTGCCACAGCTTTGACCGGAGACTTGCAGGGAGAGAGTACAAACCCGTCTCTTAAGGGTCGGCAGAACTCTAGCTTGTAGCCGTCTCTGATGACTTCCAGCACCCAAGCGTCTGAAGTTACCCTGGTCCACTCGCCCAGAAACGAGGACAGGCGTCCTCCAATCTGCACTGGGCCATGGACCAGGACCCCGTCATTGGGTACGAGACCCTGGGGGAGGACCGGAGGGCGCACCTCCGGGACGGCGGTCTCTGCGAAAGGAATGCTGCTTGGGGGAGAAGTTCCTCTTGAAGGAAGAGGGGGCAGAGGAGCCCGACTTGCCCGGGCGGTACCAACGGGCTTCCTGAAACCGTCCTCTGGAGATACCGGGGCGAGCACTGGCCCGAGCCCTGACCTCTGGTAACCTCTTGCCCTTAGACGTGCCGAGATCGGTCACAATTTTGTCCAGCTCGACCCCAAAGAGCAGCTTGCCTTTAAAAGGCAACTTAGCCAGGCGGGACTTAGAGGCGTGGTCCGCAGACCAATGTTTCAGCCAAAGCCACCGCCGCGCAGAGACTGTCTGAGCCATACCTTTAGCCGAGGCTCTCAAGACATCATACAGTAAGTCTGCCAAATAAGCCAAGCCCGATTCCAGGGCCGGCCAATCAGCCCTCAAGGAGGGATCCGAGGGGGAAGCCCGCTGCACAATCGTCAGGCACGCCCTGGCCACATAGGAGCCGCAAACTGAGGCCTGCAAACTTAAGGCAGCCGCCTCGAAGGATGACCTTAAGGCCACCTCCAATCTTCTGTCTTGGGTGTCTTTTAGGGCCGTGCCACCTTCCACCGGCAACGCCGTTTTCTTAGTCACCGCAGTGATTAAAGAATCCACGGTAGGCCAAAGAAAGGCCTCACGTTCACTTTCAGGCAAAGGATAGAGGCGGGACATAGCCCTAGCCACTTTGAGGCTCGCTTCCGGGACATCCCATTGAGCTGAAATTAAGGTGTGCATGGCATCATGCACGTGGAAGGTTCTAGGCGGGCGCTTCGTCCCCAGCATAATGGCGAAGCCAACAGGGGCTGAGGGAGAGACATCCTCTGGAGAGGAAATCTTCAAAATGCTCATGGCCTACACTAACAGGTTGGGCAAATCCTCTGAGCGAAAGATCCGCGCTGCAGAGGGGTCATCCGCTCCATCCGAGCGGGAATCCGTCTCCTCCAAGGAATCCCCAAAGGACCGTTGGGAGAACTCAGATACGCTGCCCTCATCTATATCAGAGGAGACAGAGTCCTCTAAGCCCTGGGAATCCACCCGAGGGCGTTTACTTCCGGGGGCCTCAACCCCTTTGTCGGACAAGAGAGAAGGGGCAGCGTTTTGCATAAGGAAGGCCTGATGCAGCAGCAAAATAAACTCGGGGGAGAAACCCCCCAGACTGTGCATTTCAGCAGCCTGGGCCACAGCCCTAGACGCACCCTCAACCGGCGCTCGCAAGAGCGGGGGAGAAACATGCTGCGCATCCAAGATGGCGTCCGGCGCGACACTCCGCGAAGGAGCCGCGCGGGAAGAACGGCACTTAACTTTAGCCGCTTTTTTGCCGTCGCCCAAATCAAGGGCGGCCATGGCATGAACGTCTCCCAGCTCAAGGGCGGGCCAAGAAGAAGCCGTCCGAGCAGAGTGGCCGGCCAAGATGGCGGAGGCGAGCAGCGGGGGATGGGCGTTTATGGCGGGAAAAACCGCCGCACCGGAGGAAGACCCGGGACACTGACCGGCCTCCAAACTGACACCCAACAAGGGCGAATCAGACTTTAAAACCCCCGCATCCCCGCTAGAAGCGCACACGCGGTCCGGGGAGCGATTCTTCGCGCCCTCGCCCTCCGACGCCATAGGCCACGTGGAGATCGATCGGGGAACCCCCTGCCCGCTATAAAAAGGTAAAAATTACCTGCTTCTCGCTCCGAGCTGTAACGACCTGGTGTCCCAGTGAGTAGCTGCAATAAACGTTTAAATAAACGTCGAAATAAACGCCCTTAAGGACGTCCAAAATTTTTTTTTTTTTTTTTTACGGAGCCAGCGGGAGGGGGGAGAAAAGGAGGGACCTGGCGCCACCAGGTTTGCACTTGCTCAAGAAGAGCCCTCAACCCCAGGTACTCAACAAAACCTAAAGATTAGGCTTGGAGACCTAGCCAGAGCTGCTGCTGTGTGTGACCACCACCTACTGAGATAGAGAACATACTGGGGAGTTTCCGGCAGCACATGACCACATATAGGGAGGCAAAAGCTTTGCTCTCTATCTCCACCTGCTGGTAGATGGACACAACCCACCAGTCTATGGATTGATCAGCATGATGATATGGAACTTTATTTTATAATGCCCGACACAGCACCGTTTTTCGGCAAAGTGCCTGCCTCAGGGATCTGGATATGAAAGTTTATAGACTTGAGAGTCCTAAACACTGGCTGTTTTTAAAAAGACACTCAATGCGAAAAAGAAAACCAAAACAAGGGAACGCTAATACAAGTGATCACTATGAAACAGTATGCACTGCCTGATATTTAATCTTGGCTGTCAGTACTTAGGCAAAATACCAGCCGCCATGGTTAAAATTAAACCAGACACTCAGTACTGGTATTGAGATACAGGCCGGTACTAAATATGCAGTTTCAGTGACAACCTGGAAGTGCTGTCTGGTTAGCGATTATACTCAATTCACAAACTGGACTGTTAACCAGCCTTTTTGGTGCCCTATGTTTATATGCTTAGGAGTCTGAATGTCGCTGCAAAGCAGATGACCTCTGGCTCTGCCCATGCTCTGCTCACTGACCTAGTGCGAAGGTGACCAGAGAAAATATTCAGTGATAATGTCTGGTTCGAGATGTTGAATCTCCTTCTCACCGACACTTATTTGGTTAGCAGTGAAAGGGAAACCAAGTAAGTACCTTTGAATACTATTTCTGATAGCCTTGGGAACTTTGTGCGTTTGAACTAGAAACTCAGGTGTATGGGGGGGGGGGGGGGGGGAGTGGATCAGCTGAAAGCTGGGTCACATGCCATGTGGCAGAGAGGCAAAGTGATATTTCCACTTAGTAGAAGGTCTCCACACAGAGTACAACTAACACAGTAATTTAAACTACTCGGAGTTAAATCCCAGCATATTTTTCAGTCTCTCCATCAAGATAATTCTCCTTATGTCTTGAAGCTGGCAGGGTATTTATTCAGTCTTATCTGTGCTCAGCACACTTCTTCCTAACCATGTTTTGTGAAGGTGATAAGAGTGACAGAGTGATTTCCCAGGAAATATATATTTGCAAATTTACTGTGGCTGTGAGGATGTTGTATTGAGATGCTGCTGAGATGCCTTAAATAAGCTTTCACAAACGACGGATGCAGATATGAGGCAGGTTTCAAACTAACACAATTGTTTCTTTATGCTACTGTTTAGCCCAGCAGCCCTGCTTGAGGGAATAAATATGCAAAAATATTTATGGTGGAATGTGAACCCCTTTCCCCTGCCCCTTACTCCTTTTCTCCACTGTTCCACCTCCTTCGTATTCTACCATCTCACCCCTCTCTCCCTTTCTTTCTTCCCCTCACCTCTTGGTTCCCCAAACCAACATTATCAGAGTCATTCTGTAAAGTGGGTGTTAACATTTGTGCACTCACTACGTGCATAAATGATTAGAATTATGGCATATACAAACTTAAATGCCAAAGTTCCACCTTAGCATTATTCTGTAAATATGTGCATATCTAAATAGCACACAAATAAAGGGGTAGACATGGCCACAAAACCCACAAATGTCACAGGATAGAAGAAAACCAGAGTCTTTATTCCAAATGGTGGTAAGTAGGTACAACAGACAATCTTGGTCCCAACTCAGGCAGTGTCTCAGCAAGTGGACCTTCCTCATGGGTCCTCCAAAAGAAACAAAAGACAATATTGTACAAACTGTATGTGCATCATTGTGAGATACCGGGCAAGGGTTATGGGGGTGACCCTGGGAATAACTCATCCAGACAAGGTATATAAACATGAAAATAAATGGTTTATTCACCTAGGACCTGTTATCTCACAGGCCAGGCTCCTCAGATGCAACAGTTTTTCTGGATTAGCCTCTGGCTGGCAGGCCAAGAAGTCTGTGGCAGGTGGGGCTGCCCCACCCCAAACATAGCCTGTAAATTCTCTGGTCTTCTCTCAGATCCGGCCCCCCCCAGCCAGACCTCGGCAAGGCTTGCAAGTCACAACATGAAGCAAACGTTGGCTTACCTCAGCCAGGATACTGCAGCTAAATGTATTCTGTAAAGGCATAGACTTAGGCTTCAGCTCTTCCTGCCTTGGGCCTCCTTAACCTCAGCCTGGCCCTGTCTTTTAAACTCCCAGGTATTGACTCCGCCCCTCCTGGCTCACTTCCTCCTGAGGCGGAGTCAGTGCTCTTAAGGTGGCCCAGGCTAGGACTTTTCTTAAGGGTGAGGAGCAGTGTTCTGTACACCCTGTCACAATCATAAATTCATACATTATAAATAAATCATAAAATAAGTACATATATCATAAATAAATCTAAAAACAATAATACATAAGGATATACAAATGGAAGATGAAAAGTGAAAGATGCGTGAAAGATGTGTTAAAGGAAACCTACACAAAAGAATAATAATCAAGTATAATAGAGATGTGTATAAAGTGCAACAAATATAAAAATGAATATGTCAGAAATAAGAGTGCAAAGGCAGGCCACATATCTTACATAGCACACATTTGATAGATGGACATACACATAGGTGGAGTCTGGGTGGAGCTGCCACTTATGCACATTATTTTTCTTCATTTTTTCCCTGGGACCTCTTTTCTTTTTCTTTAGAAAATGGTACTTGCGGATAGATGTGTTGAGCATGAAAACATCTAGCTCAAAGCCCTGATCGATCCAGAAACTGAGACATTGTGGCAAAACATCTCAATTCAGACTTTGATGTGATATTGAAAATGCCCCCTCCATGTTATTTGTGTATTCCCAGCATTTGAGAATAAGTGCTTACATTTATGGCCGGCAAAAGTGCTCACACCTGTTATGCTAGTATTCTATCATGGAAAGTAGGCAACTACTTTTCTTCATAGAATAGATGCCCTGTTATAAAATTAGCCCCATCTGTCTTTCTCTTGCCCTTCCTCTCCAGCTCCCAATCCCTCAGCACGAGCCCAACCACGCACCACAGCGGAGTCCAGGCCCTCTCTGGCTGCCTGGCTCTTGCTTCTACACTTAGTTCTAGGAACCTGATGAGAAAGCAGGAGGGACCCACTGCTAGTGCTAATTGTGCCTGAGCCTGCAGTCTTATCTTGGGACTATCCTTGCTGATCCCTTGATTCATTCTTGTGCCTTTTAAGGTGGTTCGGAGTTTGCAAAGGGCACATGATGGGGTACATAGAGTTGGAATGGAAAACATGTTGGCTTCTGAGTATGTGTGTATGGAGCAGGACAGTGCCCCTGCAGCCATGGGTGGGATAACACCTACAGAGAGAGGGATACTGTGCTTTCTTTGGTAAGCATATTATATACAGAATTATTATGAATATCTCCAATTTTTGCCTCTCTTCCTTATTTTTCCTGAGCTCATATTGGGCCTGTGGAAATCTGGATTCATTGCAGGTTTTAATGCCTTTAACTGGATTCAGTGGGCTTCAAGAGAAAGTGGATCTTGTTCAGTCACCTAAAGAAGGGATCTAGGGGGTCTTGGACAACACTTCTGTATGATGTTGATCCTATAAACTTTATCAGCCCTTAAAGAATTCATCTTCTCCATGGCTTTGGACTATAGGAGGGCAATGCACTCCTATAACTCACCTTCAATGGGGACCATTGGTAAAAAATTCCAGATGGATAACTGTGTTAGTCTGTAACAGCAAAAACAACACAGGCTGGTGGAATTTTATAGACTCACAAAAACAAAATAACTAGAACAAATATCACACTCAAAAAATAAACCAAAGCAAAACTAATATCAACACAAATAAAAACAACTCAAAGTTACCATCTAAATCATACTCATGTAGCGCCCCCTTCAGGGCATTCCTGTTCTAGGGCCTGACCTATCTGGAGCCTCCCGAGGGCAGTCTCCACCGGTCCCTTACTCACTTGGCACTCGATGCCTCTACCTAGGGAAGAAAAGTACTAGTGAGTGGGATTACCCTCTTCTCCCCCCAGTTAAAATCCAAAAAGACTGCTGTGAACAAGACTGACTAAGATTTTATTGAACTATGTACATAGGCCTTTATATACACCTCTTATGCAAATGAGGATTTCTTATGGCATTACCATACATAAGTACATAAGTAATGCCACACTGGGAAAAGACCAAGGGTCCATCGAGCCCAGCATCCTGTCCACGACAGCGGCCAATCCAGGCCAAGGGCACCTGGCAAGCTTCCCAAACGTACAAACATTCTATACATGTTATTCCTGGAATTGTGGATTCCTACAGCCTAGTTACGTAACCTCTTAAACTATTACATTAAATACTTTCTAATTTGTGCACTCAGATCAACAGAATTAGTCTTTAACCCAGATCTTCAGAACCAGTAACTTCTGGTCTCTTCCACCCTTTTAAATCCCTTCAGTCTTGATTGCCAAGGTAGTAGCTGTAAGCTCTTCCAAATTTCTTAGTTGAGTCTATGGGCATGGCTGTGTTGCCTAGGTCCCTCCTCTCCTTTCCTTGTAAGTCCACCCTCTCCCAGTACCCTCAGATCTCCCCCTCTGCTGGAGACTTCTTGGGCTAGTGGCTGCTGGACTACCAGGCTGGCTGTGCCTGTCTCTGCTGCGGCTTCCTGGAGGCTTTTCCTGAGCTCTGAGGACTGACTGTCCTCCCCCACTGGGATCCTAGTGCTAGTCACACCTAGGAAGCCTCCTCCCTTGCTGAGCTCCTAGTGCACCCCAGAGACCTTCTCCCTGGCTGGGCCCCTAGTGCTGATCACACACCAGAGGCTTTCTCCCTTGCTGGGGCCCTAGTGCCAATCACATTGTCCCTCGTTGGTCCTCTCTTCAAGAGGAGCCTCTGGGGTTTATCCCTGCTGGGGTTCAGGTTTACCAACCCTTAACAGGGCACTGCAGCCAATAGTACCCAACTAGAGGATCTAATTGTTAGTGCAGAGGGCTTTGATCCTTGCAACCTGGGTTTGATTCCCACTACAGATCCCTGTAACCTTGGGCAAGTCACTTAACCCTCCATTGCCCTCTAAGAACAAAGTACCTACATATAATATGTACAGCACTATAGAAATTGTTATTAGTAGTAGTAGTACCTCTGCTCTTCTTGGCCCTAGGCATCGATAGTGCCCTGAGCTGCTCCCAAAGGTCTCCTTGCCTTGAAGGGCTGTTGCTCTTCCTGTCTTCAGGAGAGCCTCTAAGGCTATTCTACCTGTTGGTGTTCAGAATTACTAGCCCTTAACAGGGCTTTGCAACCACCAGTGTTTCCCCACTAGAGAGCTGTCTCCTATCTCAACCAAAACCATCAGAAACAGCTCAGCACAAGATACTCAGCTCCCAACCATGCCACCAATCTCCCCCTCACTTAAACTCATGGCGAACAGGTTTTCTAATTCCCTTATTCCAATCCAGATCTCTCCATTTAGTTTGTGTGTATCATTTATCCCAAAAGCTTTATTTCCTTCATTTATTTATTTATTTGCATTTTGCTCACACCTTTTTCAGTAGTAGTTCAAGGTGAGTAGACCTTTTTCAGATATATTGGAGAAAGGAGAAAAGATAGGAATGGAATTGCGAGACTGAAAGATAATGAGAATGGCTATGTGGAGAGTGAGGAGGATAAAGCGAATGTGCTAAACAATTACTTCTCTTCAGTATTCATGGAGGAAAATCCTGGAGAAGGACTGCGGTTGGCTGCTGAGAGAATATCTGGAAATGAAGTGGATACTGCGCCGTTTACGGAAGAAAGAGTTTATAAACAGCTGGAGAATCTGAAGGTGGACAAAGCTATGGGGCTGGATGGGATACATCCCAGGATACTGAGGGAGTTCAGGGATGTTCTGGCAGGACCTCTTAAAGATTTATTTAATAGATCTTTAGAGACGGGAGAGGTTCCGCCAGATTGGAGATGAGCGAATGTGGTCCCTCTTCACAAAAGTGGAGACAGGGAAGAAGTGGGAAACTACAGACTGGTAACTTTCACGTCGGTGGTAGGAAAAATAATGGAGTCCCTGTTGAAAGAAAGGGTAGTTAACTTTCTAGAAGCCAACGGGTTACAGGACCCGAGTCAACATAGCTTTACCAAAGGAAAATTATGCCAAACGAATCTCATTGACTTCTTTGACTGGGTGATCAAAGAACTGGATGAAGGATGTGCGCTAGATGTAATCTACTTGGATTTCAGCAAAGCCTTTGATACGGTCCCCCACAGAAGACTCGTGAATAAACTGAAAGGGCTGAACTTAGGACCGAAAGTGGTGAACTGGATAAGAAACTGATTGACTGACAGGTGGCAGAGGGTGGTGGTAAATGGAATCCGCTCAGAGGAAAGGAAGGTGAGCAGTGGAGTTCCTCAGGGGTTGGTGCTGGGGCCGATTCTGTTCAATATATTTGTAAGAGATATTGCTGAAGGGTTGGAAGGAAAGGTTTGTCTTTTTGCAGATGACACGAAGATAGCCAATAGAGTGGATACCCTGGAGGGAGTAGAAACGATGAGAAGGAATCTCCAAAAGTTAGAAGAATGGTCGAGGGTCTGGCAGTTAAAGTTTAAGTACAGCATTACGCCAAAGAGAACAGAAATGGATTTTTTTCTGTAACTCAGCTGAACCACAAAGTCTGAATGTTCGTGTGGAGTGGTCGGCGTTTTTCTA
This sequence comes from Microcaecilia unicolor, assembly GCF_901765095.1. NCBI lineage: Eukaryota > Metazoa > Chordata > Amphibia > Gymnophiona > Siphonopidae > Microcaecilia > Microcaecilia unicolor. Next base: position 201,087,357 of record NC_044038.1, on the reverse strand, counting down.
ATAAATCTTTGATTGAAGCCGGATTATTTGTGAATGGAATTGGACAGTATAAGATAAGTAGGCACGATTGGCGGATAAGACTGATCGACTAAGGAGAACCGGAGAGGGAGGAGCATAATCCCCTTTATAACCAGGACGTCGGTATCCCATGGTTTGTTACCTGCTTTAGTTTGTTCTTTGGATATAGCAGAGTGAACATAAGATCAAATATTTGGATATTTTTTGGAGATATCTGTATAACCCCTGACGCAGCAATGGCAAAACGAGGGGCTCCCTATCATTGGGTTGATCAGGAACAGAGCACTACAGCGATTGGATTATAAGCTAAGTGTTATCTGAAGGGTACACCGTGGCTGTAAAGACGGACATTCTTTACATGAAATTGATTTTACTAGTAAGATATCAAATAATTGATCTGATAAGTTTAAGACACTCACGACTGTTAGAAAAGCAGTGATAGATAATTTAGATCCACTGCATTGAAAAATGTTTGTGTGAATTATTCCAGATCCACTGCATTGTAAAATAACGTTTGTGTGAATCGATGGAGTTTTTTTTCTAAGCCAAATGATGGTGCGCCGGGCTGATGCCTTATAGTCTGCATTGTCAGGCTGGCTGGGTGGCGATACTGAGGCTTTTTTTCTTCATCTTTTCAGGTGGATGTGGGATAATCTGATAACAGGGTGAGTGGTAAATGTTAGTTATACATAGCTAGTGTGAGGCTGTGTTTTTGATTTTCATTTATTGAATAAGCTTGAGTGGACTATTACTTAAAATTTAATGCCAAGAAGTGCAGAGTGATGCATTTGGGGTGCACAAACCCAAAAGAGAGATACTGGATAGGAGGGGAGAGATTAGTAAGCTTGACTCAGGAGAGAGACCTTGGGTGTTGGTGTCTGAGGATCTGAAGGTGAAGAAACAATGTGACAAGGTGACGGCCATGGCCAGAAGGATGCTAGGCTGCATAGAGAGGGGTATAACCAGCAGAAGAAAGGAGGTGTTGATGCCCCTCTACAGGTCATTGGTGGGGCTCCACTTGAGTATTGTGTTCAGTTTTGGAGGCCGTATCTTGCTAAACAGTCACAAAAGAGAGGGAATACAGTATACAAGAACAACCAAACAAGCAAACAAAGCAAACACTGGGCCTTCAGGATTAAGAAAAATGTAGTCCTTCGGTCTCAGTAATTCATGTCCTCAGATGTGCTCTGTAATTTTGTTTTTAATAATAGCCTCTACCATTTTTCCCGGCACCGACGTCAGACTCACTGGTCTATAATTTCCCGGATCTCCCCTGGAACCTCTTTTAAAAATGGGCGTTACATTGGCCACCCTCCAATCTTCCGGTACCACGCTCGATTTTAAGGATAAATTGCATATCACTAGCAGTAGCTCCGCAAGCTCATTTTTCAGTTCTATCAGTACTGTACAGTTAGACGGTTTCCTAAAGGACAAGTCCATAAACCGCTACTAAATGGACTTGGGAAAAATCCACAATTCCGGGAATAACATGTATAGAATGTTTGTACTTTTGGGAAGCTTGCCAGGTGCCCTTGGCCTGGATTGGCCGCTGTCGTGGACAGGATGCTGGGCTCGATGGACCCTTGGTCTTTTCCCAGTGTGGCATTACTTATGTACTTATGGTGCCAATTTTAGCACTGCGAGCCAGGGAAGGGTTCAAAGGAGGATGTTCTAGACCTCAGCTAAGAAGGACTCCTGAGGCTCCCAGAATATTATCATTCAGGGTCCCTTTTATGACGCTGCAGTAGGGTTACCACACGGGTGGCATGCGACAAATCGACACTATCACACAGGTAGTGCGGGCACCTGACGGTAATTTCGAAGTTGGTGTGTGCTATTTCCAGTGGTAAAAAATATTTTTACCACAGGGGGCGTTCCCAGCGGTAATCGGCAGTGCGGCCACATTAGCGCATGCTAACCGATTACCATGTGAGCCCTTACCGCTCGATCAATGGGTGGCGGCACGAGCTCAGGCAGTAAATAACTGTGCACTATTTTTAATTTTAATGTACGGCCATTTACTGCCCCTCTAAAAAAATCCCTTTTTCAAAGCTGTGGTAAAAAAAACCGCACATCCAGACTGCTGCAGGTCACTTTTTACCCCAGCTTAGTGAAAGGGCCCCTCAGAGAAGTAGTGTATTGTTTAGACTCCCAGCTTATCATGTTCTTTTCTTCTGTATGTGGGTTTCTGCATACATAAGATATCAAATAGTGGGAAATGCAATTACAATTATGAATGACACCATTTAACTCTTGCTCCATGAAAGGATCAAACCATGACATCATTGCTTGAAGGAAAACCAATGCCGGAAAGCAAACTATGATCTTCTTTATCAGTGATGCGGCGGCTTTCATTTCAACTGGCTCGTTTCATCTAGTTGCAGCTCACGTGTAAGTGAAGGCTGGCATGGCATACGTGATGGCTCACTTTGGGACAGAGAGGCACATTGAGTGACTGTGGTAGACCACCCCAGTGTCTAAACCTGAAGCTCATCCTCAGGGGTTCTTCTAATTCACTAGCAGTCAGGACTGTGGAATCAGAGTCAGAGACAATTCTGGGTGGAGCTGGAGTGAGAGTCAGTACGAACATACCAATTCTGACTCCAGCTTCAAAATAAAATCTTTGCATATTTTCATTAACAGCATTTTTTTGTTCATTTTCTTTGTTCAGACTTCATATCTAGACATTTTGTGGACTATTAAACCTAATTGTGCACACAAAGAAACATCCTATGTTTCTGTAATTGATCACATTTCTCTTAGATTTACTATATAGTTTCAGAGTCCGAGTCGGACAGTAAAAAATTAGAGGAGTCAGAGTTGAAGGTTTGGTGTATCGACTCCCCCTGCTTATAGTAAATAACATATTGATATCAGGAGCCAACAGATCTTGAATTTGCCATCACATTGAGTACAGAGATGTTGGCTTTACCAGCAATTCTGTGACTGAGGTGCAGAGCAACATGCGTGTAACATCGGTAGGTGCGTTCTAAAAGAGATTAAAGAGAGTTCATTCAGAACAGTTTTCTCAACAAGAGAACTTAAATCTCCACACAAGAAATCCTTCACATCACAACATTCATGCACTAGCTTCCAAGACATCACAGGTGGATTGTGATAGCTTGCTTTACATTTCAAGTTGGCCCAGAGTTCAGATTGTCATGTCACCTTTTTCAAGGGGCTGTGAGTTTTCACCAACTAATGATGACACTCAGCATCCCTTTCTGGATATGAGCAGTATCTGCTAATAGGCAAGTGACACTGACTGGGGTATTTGGCAGCAACTATGCATTATAGGGGTAACTCTACCACTGTGCACTCGGAGGGCACCTGATTGGCAAATATTTTAGAAAAGAAAGAAGGATGGGCAGCAGGAAAATTTTGTTTTATGTCATTAATGGGATTTGATGTTCTATTTGGGTTTCCTTGGCCATTTCCTTGTTATGGGAGGAATGTCATAGTGTGCAGAGTGCCCATTATTATCGGCAAACAAAAACGCCACAAAAGTGTCTTGTTTTTCTGCTCCTTTTTGTTTGCTAATGGCATGGGATATGTCATTGCAAACCAGATCCCATCCTTAATCCTCTGCCTTCCTTTCTAGAAGACCAGTGTATCCAGATGTATCTGCACATGCACATGGGTACAGGGCTCTTAACTCCAGCTATAGAGAAAGTGGAACTGATTCTGCCGAAATGCTGGAGATATGCACATAACTTGAGTATTCTATCAATTATACACCCACCTTCTGCCCAAACTCTGCCAATCTGCACACTGTGTGCTATTGGACACATGTGTGTAGCCATAAAATAGTGGTTAGGTACATATCTGGTATGTACGTGCAAATGTAGCATAGTAATGTAGTAAATGTCGGCACGGTCCATCCAGTCTGCCCAACAGAGTAGAGGAGTGGCCTAGCGGTTAATGCAGTGGACTTTGATCCTGGGGAACTGGGTTTGATTCTCACTGCAGCTGCTTGTGACCTTGGGCAAATCACTTAACCCTCCAATGCCCCAGGTACATAAGGACCTATTACAAATAAGGACCTGTATATACTATGTAAACTGCTTTTGATTGTAACCTCAGAAAGGCAGTGTATCAAGTCCTATTAACAAGATTCCAGACACAATCTCAAAGAGTAGCAACATTCCAGGTAGAACCTCAAAGAGTAAGGAGTGGAGGAGTAGCCTAGTGGTTAGTGCAGTGGAACATGGAATGTTGCTACTATTTAAGGTTCTACACAGAATGTTGGTAGCCTACTGGTTAGTGCAGCAGACTTTGATCCTGGGGAACTGGGTTTGATTCCCACTGCAGCTCCTTCTGACCTTGGGCAAGTCACTTAACACTCCATTGCCTCAGGTACAAAATAAGCACCTGAATATAATATGTAAACCACTTTGCTTGTAACCACAAAAGGTGGTATATCATCTCCCTCCAGCCCCAGTCTGCACAGGTTCCACTTCTTCATGATTAAACACTGGTAAAATTAATCTCCATCTCTCCCTACAAATTTTAGGGCACAGACCGTAGATGTGTGCCTGGCACTTGTCCTACTTCCAACAACTGGCTTTGCTGAAGCCCATTCCAGCCTGGATCCTGGTCTGGTCTTGCCTTTTATGGGACCCAGACCATAGAAGTCTGCCCGGCATTGGTCTAGCTTCCCAACCTCTAAAGCTGCTGTCAAAGCTCAGAGCAGTTATGAGCTCATTTAAGTTTAGCTTTATTTGGATTCCCTCCTTTTCTATATAGTGATCCACTGTGCACACTTACATGTGTTTATGCTGCTACTCTGAACATTTACAGGTACAACTGGCAAGAAAACGTTAGCCCCTGTTTGATATATCCTAACAGACTGTTCCAGCACTAGCTACAGTCAGAGCGAGGGTGGTCACTGCAGCAATATTGAGTCCACTAACCAGACAACCATCTGGATAAGATTAGGACAACCGAAGCAGTGAAGCGGCTGCTGCCTCACCTTTTCTGGTCAGCTGTCTGTGGGCTCTATATCACCACTATCTGTGGCATTTGCCACCCTATCCAGATGTTCAGCCCTAGCCCTATCCAGATACTGGCACTGAATATTTCGTGACCACAACTGCTCAGTAATAACCCGACTGTCATAAAGCTCAGGTTCAGCTGATACTACAGAATATAAGCTGAAACCGGTAATGGAATTCAAACGTGCGTGGGATAAACACAAAGGAAACCTGTTTAGAAGGAATGGTTCCACAAAATCTTAGCGAAGATTGGGTGGCGATACCAGTAACTGGGAAAAAAAATGGGAGCTGGGCAGACTTCTACGGTCTACGCCCTGATCGTGACTGAATAGATAAGGATGGGCTGGAATGTAAATTTTAAGGGGCTTCGACGTTAGCTTCAGAATTTTTAGTACAAGAACAGTGCTGGGCAGACTTCCACGGTCTGTGCCCAGAGATTGGCAAGGACAAATCTAACTCAGGTATACATATAAAATATCTCATACCATGTAAAATGAGTTTATCTTGTTGGGCAGACTGGAGAATTCCTTTATTAAATGAAAGCGGAAAATCAAAATTCAATACATTACATTGTGCAGTTATAAAGCCAGCTCCTCTATACTTTTATACAAAAATGCAAAATTTACACAAAAAACAGTCCCCCCCCAGCCCCCCAAACATTCAACTCAACTTCAAGCGTACATGCTTCCACCAAACCCCAAAGGTCTTTACCCCCACCTCCACCCGTTCCCATTGGGCCACTTCCTGGACAGCTCGGACAACGACCCAGGAGACCTGCTCAGCAGACCTGCACTCTTGGCGCAGGGACACCCCGCAGCGAGCCATCCATAGGCAGTATCTGATGATAACCGAGATTAGAAAGGCGGTACCTGGCTCTAGCCGCCCCGTCCCCCCCTGCCTCCCATACACCCAGTCCGCATAGGTGTAGGACGTGATGCTGGGTGGCCAGCAACAGAGCCACTCTCCGGCAAACCACTACGGAGAATGGACACTCCCTTAGGAAGTGGTCCATGATCTCCAGCCGGCCAGCACACTCCCCCCTCGGGCAGTCTCGGTCCTGCTGGTTCCTACACCGAAGGTTTGCCCTAACATACAACCTGCCATGTAGGGACAGCCAGGCAATGTCCCTGTACTTGTGTGGGATGCGTTTGGACAAAATAAAACGCAGGCCCTGCCATGCTCCGGAGCATCCCTAAGAGCCAGGGGAGAGGAGAAGCGTTGGGAGCGAACCCGCTCCACCCAGATCTCCCTCTGCCCTGCCCTAACTTCCTCCCATGTAATGTCCCACAGCCGAACCAGCTTTACCAAGGATTTTTAGTAGCCTACCCCCTCCAGGAAACCTTTCCACAACTGTCCCACCCTACCTCCCCCCAACCAAGGACCCCAAAATCCCTCCCACCACTGGACAACACTGTGTACCCATCCTGGGGCATCCGGACCCCCCGCCTGCCCTAGGTTAAACTGGATGAAGAGGGAGGAGAATAGCAAGACCGGGTTTATCATTCCCACCCCCCCTTCCTCCCGCGACCGGTAAGTAATATTACGTCTAACCGGGTTCATCCTGTTCCCCCACAGGAGTTGAAAGAACACGCTGTAAATTGCCGTGAAACAGCGTTCCGGCAGGAGACAGATGTAGCTCAGGAAGAGGAACATGGGGACCACCTGGCTCTTCAGCAACCGGACCCGGTCCTCCATGGGCATCCGCCACCCCTTCCAGCAGTCCACCTTCTCCCTCGCCTCCGCTATCCTTTGTTCCCAATTCTCCCGCCCGTAATCCCCTCCCCCAAAATACACTCCCAAAATCCTCATTTTCTCTATCCCATCCGGAAACTCACCCCCTAAATTAAACCGCCGTCCATCTGGCCCCACCCACAAGCTGGTGCTCTTGCCTAGGTTTACCCGAGACCCCGAAGCCTGGGAATACTCTGCAAGGGTCTCCCGCAGCCTCCTCCCCTCCCTGCGATCCGCCACCCAGACGGTGACATCGTCCGCATAGGCGATGACTCGCAACACATTCCCTTTGCCTACCTCCACCCCTCTGAGCCCGTCCTCCCCCCCCCCCTTTCCAGCCTCCTCACCAGGGGATCAATGGCGAAAGCGTACAGCAGGGGACTCAATGGGCACCCCTGCCGCACCCCCGCCGAGATCCCCACCTCCGCCCCCCTCCATTCACCAGGGGAAAGAATCGCGCCCCCGCATACAATAACTGCAGTTGCGCGATCCATTCCCCCGGGAATCCATAGTGGTCTAGGACCTTCCATAAAAAACCCCACTGCACTCGGTCGAAGGCCTTGTCCTGGTCCAAGGCCATGACCAGCCTGCTCTCTCCCACCCGAATACGTTCTAGGCCCTCCGTCACCCAGGCCACTGCCTCCAGCACCCCCATTCCAGGGACCCCACACCCCTCTGGGGCTGCCAGCACTTCCCCGGAGATCTTCCTCATGCGGGCAAGGAGCATGTGAGCGAAGATCTTCCGGTCAGTGTTCAGAAGTGCAATCGGCCGCCAATTTGCCACATCCTGGGGGTCCTTGCCTTTGCTAAGGAGGACCAAAGCTGATGCCCCCATCGACTCAGGCAAGGATCCCCCTGTTCGTGCCGCCTCCCAGATTGCCAACAAGACCGGCGCCAACTGATCCCTAAACCGCTGGTAGAACTCTGCCGGGAGTCCGTCCGGCCCCGGTGCCGTCCTGCGCCGCAAGGCCCCGATGGCCTCCTGTACCTCCCGCAGCGTCCATGGCCGCAGCATGGCCTGAAGATGAGGCCCCCCCTTACCCACCCCTGGGGTTTCCTCAATGTACCTCGCCATGGCCTCCTCCCCCAAAAAGACCCGCTCAAAGTGGGTCCCCACCACCTGCAAGATACCTTCCCTAGACTTCTGGAGCGTCCCCCCCTCATCCCTTAACCCCTCTACCAACCTCCTCTCTCTTCTTTCCTTACAGCAGTCATACGGGTTCGGGCTGAGCAGCTTCCCGAAGTCCCGCTCATAGACGAGGGAAGAGTACCGATTGTATTGTACCCGTTCCACTTCCTGCTGTAAGGCCTCAATGTCCTCCCTCCTCCCTCCCCTGGAAATCAAATTGTCCCTTCGCTTCCTCAGAGCAGTTCCTAGCCGGGTGACCTCCCTCCCCTGCCTCCTCACTTGACAGAGAAAGAACCCCCTGGTGCGGTGTTTCAAAACTTCCCACCAGTCCCCTAGGGAAGGGAAGACACCCCGAATGGATACCTGGTCTGCCAGAAACTCCAGATATTCCTGGTACAACACCCCCTCCCTCAACCATTTCTGATTTAAACGCCACAATCCTTTCCCCAATCCGTGAATCCCCCCTCCCCCCCAGCTCGACCATCACCATCTTGTGGTCTGAGAAATCAACCTCTACCACCCTTGGTGCCTTCCCACACGCCCCTCCCCGAACTAAAAAACGGTCGATTCTACTTCTACAAGTGCCCCGGGCAAAAGTGAAACCCTGCGTCCCACCACCAAACTCTATGTGCGCATCCACCAATCCCATTCCCTTCATGATCCCTGCTAGCCGTACCCCATCGTAACCTACTTGCGCTGCCCTCCCCCCCCCCATCCTCCTTCCTCAGGATTGTGTTAAAATCCCTCCCCTCCACACCAGCTGCTGTGAAGTGTAAAGGTACGGCCGAATTTTCCCAAACAGTGCCGCCCTTCCTCGTTTGCTTTGCGGCCCGTAGATGTTAATCACCCGCAAAGCCACCCCCTGCAATCTCACATCTAACACCAGACACCTCCCAATTCCCAGCTCCACCCTCTGGATCTCTACTTTAAAGGTTTTGAAGAGGATGCCTATCCCCCCATACCGTTCCCCTGCCAGACCCCAAATAGAGGGCCCCCATCTCCAGGCCTGCTTTGCCCGCCGAACCTCCTCCAGCGTTCGCAGCCTGGTCTCCTGCAGAAGAAAACAGTCCGCCGCCACAGCAGAGAGGCCATTGAACGCCAAGCATCTCGCCCTCTGGGAGGCGACGCTAGCCACCTTAAGTGTGGCGAATGTTAACAGCAGTCCCGCCATCATTGTGCTGTTCCATACCCCTCGCCCTCCTGGCTACCTTCCCTCTGCTCCATACTACCTCCAGGGATCCCTTCCCATTCCCCCTCCCCTTCCTCCTCCGCCCAGTCCCGGACCCCTAGCTCAAAAAGCCCCCCCTTTCTTACTTTCTTCCTCCCCTTTTTCCTCTTTTCTTCGCCCACCTCCCTCCCTCCCTCCCTGGGAGTCGTCCACCGACCCTCCCCCCTCTCCCGCCCCTTCTGCCCCTCCTTCGACCCCCTCCATCAATCCTGCCTCCAGCCAATCTTCCCTCCCCTCTCTTGCCTTCATCACTGCCTCCTGTCCTACCCTCCTTTTCTCCCCCACCCTTCAGCCCCCCCAATCTGCCCCCCACCTCCTCGACGTCCTCCACTACCATTTCCTCCTCTTCGTCCCTCAAAGCCTTCTCCCTCTTCTTCTTCTTCCTTTTACCCGCCATTCCCTTTTCAGCCTCTGCCATGCTTTCCAACCCATCCTGCCGGCTCACCCCATCCTCGCCTTCCTCTCCTGCCAGTTCCTCACCCCCTCCCTCATCTTCCAATCCCCTAAATCTGTTCTCTACTTCTATCCCCATTCCTGCCCCCTCCCCCTTCCTCCCATACCCGTCCCCTTCCGTTGTTTTTTTGACACCCACGTCCAACCCTCATCTGCCCCTTCCTGCCGCTTCCGCCCTTCCCCCAACCCCCCCACCTCCCACTCCCTGTCCCTCTGCAGCCCCTTTCCCCCCCCCACCCCGGGAATCTGCTCTCACACAACATCCCCTCCCCCCCTCTCCCTCTGAACTGGACCACCCCCCTCCCACGTTCTCCTCTCCCCCGTTATGGGAGGCCCAAGGGCAAGCTCTGAATGCATGCCCCAGACCCCCACACAAATTACACCGGATAGATGCACAAGACTCCGTAGGATGCTCCTTAGACCCGCACTTCCCACACTGACGTACTGGGCACGACATACTAAAATGTCTGAATGACCCGCATTTGTGACATTGCCGCGGCTGCCCCTGCCAATGAACGCTGTGGAGGGAATGTGCTGGGTCACGTGCCCTGCCTGCTTCAGCCTAACCTGCGCACCCCATCCTCCCGCCCACACCCTACTGGGGTCAGGGAGCTTGGACAAGGGGGTACACAATTCTGCATACAGCTGTAGCTAGAAGGCCAGGTCTGCCCCCGAGATGGATTTGTTTCAGACCAGCAGGGTTACCTGCACCAGGTCAGGTCTGCTGATCGGTAAGGCCCTAAAGTTTCTCCAATCCCCTTTCCCCCTCGTATTTCTCTCAGAAGACCTCCATGCCTCGCTGGGTCAGAAAACTAACATCATATTCTGGGATATTCACCGGATGGATACAGGCATAGAGGTCCTCTGGGAGAAACCCTAAACCCAGGACCAACTTCAGGGCCTCATCCCTACTTGGCATCCCCCCTCCCCCACCCACCTTAACTGAACCACATTCCTCCTTTTGGGAACCTGGCTCCCCCCACCCTACCCCCATCCTTCCCCACTGCTTCCTGCCCCCCCATTCCCCCTGCACCCGCCCCCCCACCTACTACTGCCACAAAGGATGGAGCACCCCCCCCCACCGTCCCCCTCCCCCATCTCCTGCACTGAGACCCCCCTGCTCCTGCTGCGCCGTACCCCCCTCTCTCTCACCACCCCTCTCAGCCTCCCTCCCCTCTCTCCCTATCCCTCCCCCCAAAACCCCCTCTCCCCTCCCACCCAACATCCATTGCTTCCCTTCTATCAGCAGACTTTGCACATCCCCTGCCTTCACAGTGTCCTTCTGTTCCATTTCCCCTGCAGCCAAAAACCTGCCATTGTCCCCTTCAACACGTTCGCTAGAGACAGTGAGAGCAGGTTCCCCTAAATACCTGTTCCCCTCCCAATGCCCCTGACCCCTCCCCCCTCCACCAAACCAACCCTCCCCCCGGCCCAAACACTCCCCCCTGGCTCGCACCCCTGCAACCTGGCCAACTTCAAAGTCAAAGGTACCAGTCAAGTTTCCTTCTGGTGCACACTGCAAGGCAAACACCTCCCGCTCCTCCCCCCTCCTCCCCCCCCCCCCCCGGAACCTGCTCTCTGTGATGGGTTCCTCTTTGCAACGTGCTACTCCAGCTTTCCCTGTGCGGGCCCGCTGTTTTCCTGGGAACTGGTCTCCCCTCTGGCGTCCTGCTTCGTTGGGACTTCCTGCTCCGTCGTTTCGCCAAGTAAGCGTGGCTTCCCGCACTCCAGCACCACTCGCTCTCCCAAACGTGGGGAATCCTCCTGCGCTGTAGCATTCTCCCCTACCAGCCACTGCAGCTCCTCTGCGGCCGTCCCTGCTCCTCCAGCCATATTGGCTGGCGCCTCCTGCTCCAATGTGCTGGGCGGGCGTGGCATCCCGCAACCTGGCAGCGCCATGCCTTGCCATTCTGAACCTTTTTGTGGGGAACACTGTGTGTCCTCCTGTGCTTTCTCTATCGAAAACCGCTCCTCTTCACCTGCCTTTCTTCCTGCATTCTCCTTTAAGAGGCAGCTCCCTGCTGGAACATCTCCACTTTCAGTCCTTAGCCCTGCTGCAGCCCGATTGGCCGGAACATCCTGCTCCTCAGAGCTTCGTGGGTGGGGCCTCCCAGGCTGTGATGGGGCAGGCATTTTTTCCTTGCCGTCTGCTCCTACTACAGGCGATGGGAACAGGACAACCTGTGGCTGCAACTGCCTCTGCCTACCCCTTGCCTCTTTTCCAGGTAAGTACTCTGTTTCAACTTCCACCCCCACTTTTGTGGAAAAAAATCTCTCTCCTGAAATTCAAGCCTCTGTTTCAACAATTTGAAAAGTCTTGGTGTTAAAGTTTTTTTCCTGTTCTGCTCTCCCACACTCAGGTGCTCTCAATGAGGAGGCCTCCACAGACCCACCTCCAGTCCTGCTTACTCCAGAAGCTGCCTGCAGAGGCCCCGACTGACTAGCAAGGTATTGCATGAATTTTAATGTATTTTGGGTGGTTGTTCCTGGCAGCTCCCCTGATGCTTCAATGTTCTGGGGTCCAAAGTCTGGGCTGATTCCTTCCTGCTCTGTTTGTTGCTTCCACTGTACTGAGGCTGATGGGGCCTGTCCCCCCGAGGCCATCCTGTCTCTGTTGATATATTCTCTGAGATGGTTTCCAGGACCTTTCCTCAGTGCCCTCAGCAGCTGTTCTTTTTTCTGGAGAAGCTTAAGTAGCCGGGTTTCCTCTTTCATATAGGTCTTGCGATGCTCTGCTGGGGCCAGCCTGCTCAGGGCTTTTGCCATTTTGACCCGCTTCCCCAGCTCCACCACCTCCTTCTCCGTACTTTTAATTCTCTTCACCCTTTTAATTATGCCACTGGCCGGGTCCTCTGGATCCTGGCAGTAGTCCACAAGCTCTTCCTCCTTGTCACTGTCCTCACTGTCTTCCTCCTCCACCTCCGTTAGGGCCTCTTGACAGATCTCCATTACCTCTCTTTCCTTTTCAGACCAGCTCTTCTCTAGGGCCTCCGCCAGCTCTCTCCCCCCCTCACCTGCTGGATGTCGTGCGGCCGCGAGGGGGGTACCGGTCTGGCTTCCTCCCTTGGAGTCTGGCCCTCTTCTATCCACAGGGCTCCTTTCTCTCCTCCCTGCGGCACTGCCAGGGAGGGGACCGCTTTTCCTGACCCTCTGGTCCCTGGGCCCAGGAGGCCCCATGGCCTAGGCCTGTCCTGGGGAACGCTCCCTAGAGGCCCTCCTCATCCTTGGGGAGGGAGCTAGGCCTCACTCCCTTCCCACTGGAAGTCTGCAAAGCTCTCTGAAACACCTCCTTCCACCTCAGCAGACTGGATGGACCATACAAGTCTTTATCTGACATCATTTACTATGTTACTATCCAGCTCATTTTTGAAAGAGATGGGCGGCCATCTTCCGACACAAATCGGGAGATGGCCGCCCAAATTGGTATAATCAAAAGCCGATTTTTTGACACCCTCGCCGGCGTTCCATCGCAGAAGCGGCCAAACTTCAAGGGGGCGTGTCAGCAGTGTAAAGAAGGCGGGACGTGGGCGTGCTCATGAGATGACCGGCTTCAGCTAATAATGGAAAAAAAGAAAGCTGGCCCTGACAAGAATTTGGTCCGCTTTATTTGGTCCCTTTTTTTAGGTCCAAGTCCCAGAAAAGTGCCCGAACTGCCCAGATGACCACTGGAGGGAATCGGGGATGACTTCCCCTGACTTCCCCAGTGGTGATTAACCACCTCCCACCCTGAAAAAAACAACTTTACAAACTTTTTTTTTTAAGACTATGTCCTTCGCTATGCCTCTGTCCCTGTGACGGCAGTTGAAGATGTCCTTCCCTGCAACGGCAGTTGAGAATGTCCAAAATGCCTCCAACACCCTCTTTAATAATTTATTTGGATTGTGGATCACAAGTAGAAGCAGGGGGATTTGAACCAGCCACCCAGTGATGTAGCAAGGGCGGGGCGGTGGGGGTGGTCCGCCCCGGGTGCCAGCGGGTGAGGGGTGCTCCGTCGAGAGCCGACAGCTCTCGTCTTCTGCCACCACCCTGCCTTTTTTTAAAAATCCATGCTGCGACGCAGGCAGCGCCTCGCGTCTGCCCTGCGTGTGCTGTGAAAGGGAAAATCGCCTCGCTGGCATCGGGCCTTCCCTCGCTGTGTCCCGCCCTCTTCTGAGGTAACTTCCTATTTCCTCGAGGGCGGGACACAGCGAGGGAAGGCCCGATGCCAGCGAGGCGATTTTCCTCCTCACAGCACACGCAGGGCAGACGCGAGGTGCTGCCTGCGTCGCTGCATGGATTTTTAAAAATAAGGCAGTGTGGTGGCAGGAGAAGAGGGCTTTGTCGGCTCTCGACGGAGGGGGGACAGGACCGGGTCGGGGGGGGGCTCAGATGGGAGAGGGGGAACACAGAGGGGAGAAGGGGATTGAGGAGGGGTGGGGGAGCTCAGAGGGGAGAAGGGGATTGGGGAGGGGAGAAGGGGATTGGGGAGGGTGGGGGTGCTCAGAGGGGAGAAGGGGATTGGGGAGGAGAGAAGAGGATTGGGAAGGGGTGGGGAAGCTCAGAGGGGTGCTCAGAGGGGAGAAGGGGATTGGGGAGGGGTGGGGGAGCTCAGAGGGGTGCTCAGAGGGGAGAAGGGGATTGGGGAGGGGTGGGGTGCTCAGATGGGAGAAGGGGTCTGAAGCTGGAACTGGGGTCTGACAAGGGGGCAGGTGGGAGAATGGGTCTGGGGCTGAAAAGGGGGGATGCAAGGCATGTGGTGGACGAAGGGGGCTGGAACTAGGGGCTGAAAAGGAGGGTAGTTGTGATAAGGGGGCTAGTACTGGAACTGGGGGCTGAAAAGGGACAGGGGCTGAAACTGTGGGGACTGGGGGCTTTAAAGGGGACAGGGAGAAGTGGCTGGGGGCTGAAGCTCGGGACTAAAGGGCGAAAAGGGCTGGGGACTGGTGGGATAGTGGGACTGAAAAGGGAGGCAGGTGGGAGATGTGGGCTGGGGCTGGAACTAGGAGCAGGTGGAATAAGGGGGCTGGAACTGGGGGCTGAAAAGAGGGGGCAGAGAGAGAGGGGACAGACCCTGGATGGAAGGGGGGAGCGTGAGGGAGGGCAGACCCTGGATGGATGGGAGAGGGAGGGCAGACGGATTGAAGGGGCAGAGAGAAAGGGCAGATGGTGGGTGGAAGGGGGAGAGAGAAAGAGGGCAGACTGGGGCAATGGTGGATGGAAGGGGCAGAGATAGAGGGCAGATGTGGATGGAAGGGAGCAGGGCCGTGCCTAGGGTCTCTGGCGCCCCCCTGCAGCCTATCAGTTGGGGCGCCCCCCCTGCAGACTATCAGTTGGCGGCGGCGGCGGCGGCGGCGCCCCCCCCCCCCCCCCCCCCCCCCCCCCCACCGTGAAAATGATCGCTCACCACTTGCCACACTGACAGGAATTGTCAGCAATATTCTTAGAAAGAAATTGCTATACATTGCAAAATAAGATAGCAGATGTAAATTCTCAAAGTGGACATATTCCAAACACTAAAATGAAAATAAAATGATTTTTTTTCTACCTTTGTTGACTGGTGACTTTCTTTTTCTGATCATGCTGGCCCAGTATCTGATTCTGCTGCTATCTGTCCTCTTAACTCCATTTCCAGGGCTTCCTTTCCATTTATTTCTTTCCTTTCCTCCTTTCTTCTTCATTTCTGGTCCTCAGCTTCTGCCTATTTTCTTCATCCATGTGCAGTTTTTCTCCTCTCTTCCTTTTCCCTCATTTCATCTCCTTCATCTCTCTTCCCTCCCCTCTATGTCCAGCAATTTCTCCTCTCTCCCTGAGCCCTGCCCTCCCAATCCATGCCCATCCATGCTCCTCTGTCCCCTGCCCCCTCCATTCATCCCTATCCAGCAATTCCCCTCTCTCCCTGAGCCCTGCCCTGCAATCCATATCCATCCATGCCCATCTGTCCCCTCCATTCATCCCTATCCAGCAATTCCCCTCTCCCTGCCCTCCCAATCCATGCCCATCCATGCTCCTCTGTCCCCTGCCCCCTCCATTCATCCCTTTCCAGCAGTTCCCCTCTCTCCCTGAGCCCTGCCCTGCAATCCATATCCATCCATGCCCATCTGTCCCCTCCATTCATCCCTATCCAGCAATTCCCCTCTCCCTGCCCTCCCAATCCATGCCCATCCATGCTCCTCTGTCCCCTGCCCCCTCCATTCATCCTTTTCCAGCAATTCCCCTCTCTCCCTGAGCCCTGCCCTCCCAATCCATGCCCATCCATGCTCCTCTGTCCCCTGCCCCCTCCATTCATCCTTTTCCAGCAATTCCCCTCTCTCCCTTCCATGACCCCCCCTCGCATCCATGCTCCTCTCTCTCCCATGTCCCAGCCTGGCCCACCCTCTTCTCCCCCCCCTTCGCATCCATGCCCCCCCTTCGCATCCTTGCTGTCGTTTCTCCCCTGCCCTCCCGCTCCCATTGTTCAACTGCCCACCCTCTTCTCTCCCCCCAACATCCCTTTTCTTTTTTTTTTTTTTTTTTAAATTTACCTCCATGGCGGCGGTTCCGGCAGCGCAGCGTCAGGGAAGGAGGCGGCGCTTCCGACGTCTAGCCTTCCCTTCGCTGTGTTCCGCCTTCTTCTGATGTCATCATTGACGTCAGAAGAAGGCGGAACACAGCGAAGGGAAGGCTAGAGACGTCGGGAGCGCCGCCTCCTTCCCTGACGCTGCGCTGCCGGAACCGCCGCCACGGAGGTAAATTTAAAAAGAAAAGGGATGTTGGGGGAGGGCGAGCGAGGTGAGCATGGTGCGGCAGCGCCCCCCAGAGGGAAGCGCCCCCCTGCCATGCTTACCTCGCTTACTGGGTCAGCACGGCCCTGGAAGGGAGAGAGAGAGGGCAGATGTTGATGGAAGGAGGAGAGAGAGATGACAGACTGGGGCAAATGGTGGATGGAAGGGGCAGAAATAGAGGGCAGATGTGGATGGAAGGGAGAGAGAGGGCAGACAGTGGATGGAAGAGGCAGAGAGAGAGGGCAGACAGTGGATGGAAGAGGCAGAGAGAGAGGGCAGACAGTGGATGGAAGGGACATTAGAGAGGGCGGACACTGGATGGCAGAGAGAGAGCGAAGACAGATGCTGGATGGAAGGAAGACAGTGAAAAGAAGATGAGGAAAACATAAACCAGAGACAACAAACTGTAAATAAAATATTTATTTTTATTTTTTTGCTTTAGGATATAGTATTGTAGCTGTGTTAATAAATGTTTATAAATAGAACATATAAATAAGGTAATCTTCTTAATGGACTAATTTTAATACATTTTGACTTAACTTTCAGAGAACAAAATCCCCTTCCTCAGGTCAGGATAGGATACTGTAACAGCACTATACTGTATTGACCTGAGGAAGGAGATTTTGGCCTCTGGAAGCTAAATGTATTAGTCCAATAAAATGGTATTATTTTATTTTCTGTATTTATTTTATTTCTATTTGTTAATTTGTAAAGTGGTGATTGGTATTTGTTAGTTTTTTCAAATTTATATCTGCTGTCTTTATATTTTGCACAGTACTAGGGGACATTTTCTGTTTCTGTGCTGTTGCATTGTATGCTGAGTCTGGCGTCGGGGGTTCAGTTTAATTTTTGTCTAAATAGAAAGTTTATGATTATTTATTCTATACTGGATTAGGGTGTATCTGTGTTTGTGAAAAAGACATGGCTTTCGGTTGGCATTAACTGTGCAGGATCGACGATCTGTACTAATCTGTCTGTTTTTGTTTTACAATAGGTGAATTGATGTTCTAGTGCTCACTGTAGTGTTTAAGATGCTTTCCCTTTCCTTGTGTGACTCATACAAATTACTGCTTATGGTATGGTAGAATTGCTCTATAGGTCCTGAGTGTTTTGTATTCTCGGTATGCCTAGTATTGGATTTGGGGGGGGGGGGTGTTAAAAAATGACCGGCCCCGGGTGTCAACTACCCTAGATAGGCCACTGCAGCCACCTCTGGATTGCCAGACCAGTGCTTTAACCACTAGGCCAGTCTGTCACTCCTCCACTACTCCACTTCCTTGAAATTTGGCCATCACTGGGGGGGGGGGGGGGGGGGCGGCAGTATGTAGGTCCCTGGGCGGGGGAGGTATGTGTGTGTCAGCAGAGGCATAACGAAGGCATGGACGTTCTTCTTTCAAACATTTTGGACATCCTGAACTGCCCCCCTACAGGGACAGCCAAATTTCAAGGAAATAGAGTGGAGGAGTGGCAGACTGGCCTAGTGGTTAGAGCACTGGTCTGGCACTCCAGAGGTGGCTGGTTAAAATACCACTGCTGCTACTTGTGATCCACAATCCAAATAAATAAAGAGGGTGTTTGAGGCATTTTGGACGTTCTCAACTGCCGTTGCAGGGACGGAGGCATAACAAAGGACATACTCTTAAAAAAAAAGTTTGAAAAGTTGTTTTTTTTCGGGGTGGGAAGTGGTTAATCACCATTGGGGAGGTCAGGGGAAGTCATCCCCGATTCCCTCCGGTGGTCATCTGGACAGCTCGGGCACCCTCCTTAGGAAGGAAGGAAATCGTGTGCAAATGAGCTAACAGCGAGCTGCTCATTTGCATGCAATTTCCTTCATGCATGCCTTTCCCAGATTAGTAAGGGAAGAGCTTTTTCCATTCAGTTAGTAGGACCAGTGCACTACGAATGCTGGCTCCTCCCACGACCAAATGGATTGGATTTGGCCGGGTTTGAGATGGCCAGCATTAGTTTCCATTATCGGAGAAAACCAATGCCAGCGATCTCTAACACTGGCGATCTCTAAGGGATTTGGCCGGCCCTGACCGTATTATCGAAACAAAAGATGGCCACCCATCTCATTTCGAAAATACGGTCAGCCCCACCCCTTTGTGGCACCGTCCTCAGAGATGGCCGCCCTTAGAGATGGCCGGCCCCGTTTGATTATGCCCCTCCACGTAATATAAGATTGGTAAGCAAATAAACAATGCTCAGCTCTTTTGACTTTGGCTGTTCCCTAGTATTCAGTCTCAGGTTGGTATATTCGTCTGCTAAAGCACAGCATTTGCTGCTTTAGAGGTGACGAGTTACCCAGTTGCAGGAAAGAGATTTTAGGTTAACCCTGGGGTTTTTTTTACAGTCTCATCCTGATGTATTATGGGACCCGTGGTGTTGATTTCAATAGCAAATGGCACACTGTTTTTGGATGCTGGTCCTTCAAAATGGACTGACCTACAATTTGTTCTACTCTTAATTTCACATGTCCAAGTGCACTAAAATGACAACCACAATCTTCCACTCAGGATGTAAGTTCAAAACCAGGGTCAGCCAAAAGGTCTCCCTTGTGGAACTGAGGAACTTGTAAATAAATTAATTACTGCTTCTTATCTGGTTGTGAAGTCTATGGCTGTTACATGTTGTGGTGGAGCAGAAAGAAGAGAATTCAGAAAAGCCTGAGATAAGCACAGAGGAACCTCCTGAACTGGAGGACATTGAGGGTGAAACACCAGATCAACAGGAGCTGCAATAATACAGGTGAGATGGGTCTTACCATCTAAATCTGATACCACAGACCCCGTTCTCTATTGGTAAAAAGACTAGATAGCTGTTAGGTTCATAGGAGCCAACCTTTCAAAATGACTGCAGGTGCTAACTCCCAATGCATTTTACTCTTTCATTCAGTATTGTGGGTGCTCAAGAACCCGATGCATCAACCAACCTGGCACCAATGTTTATGCTATGATAAGACTGAAATGTTTCTGGTGTGTTAACACTAGAATGCTTTGTTCTAACCTTAGGCTCCAAAACCCTGAATCTAATATTACATTTTGAAAACAGTTAATTGACAGAAGTCTTTACCTTGTTTGCACAATACGCCTTGGTGAACGCTACCAGCATCACAACAGTCATCCCTGAATCTACTGTCTAGGGAGAGAGACAGACAGACAGACAGAAATGTTTAAACAGTGAGTGTGAAACAGAACTTTGTACTGATTGAAATATTTGAAACTAAAAAGATGCTCACACAACCCTACACAGGACGAAATAGCTTACATCAACAAAGTGACACGCGAGGTCCTAAGGTACTGTTGGAGAATGCAAACGTTCAATGCGTATTCTTTATTCTCACAGCATCCTGGCAGGAAAAATTCCCTCATGGATGCTGTGAGAATGCAGATATGCACTAGAAAGATCATTACTAACCCAGTATGTTCTGGGTTTCACACTTTTCTAGTTAGAACATAGAATTTCAAATTCAGACTCACCAATGATGTGAAATTAGTATCTGGAACATAGGTCCACAGGCAGCACCAAAGGAAAATATAACAGATGCATTGACTAGGAGTAGTTCTATACAGGTCACCTAAACTGTGTTGCTAACCCGAATTCTATAATGGCAATTGTCTGTACTTATGCGCACACCTAACTGACGATATTCTAAAAGCTTAGCGCATAACCGCTCTGCCCACCCCTGCCATATCCACACCCCCCCTCACAGTCACACGCTGTAGGGCTTATAGAATAGAACCTAAGTGCAAATTAGGGCAATTAACTGCCATAATCACTGGTTATTCATTGTTAGTATCAATTCACACCTAATTAGGGCAATTAAATTAAGTTGGTAACTAGTAGCACTCTGTAGCCTGTATGTGCCAAGCACAAAAATGTACACAAAAGAAAATAGAATGAAGGGGAACTTCCATGAAGTCAGAATAAAAGCCAGAAGATACGCTGCACTTCCGACTGCATTTCTTAGAGCCTTTGTGTTAATTAAATCTTCAAAGATATTTCTCTCAGGTTTTACTCACACAGTTACAATGTGTTAACCTTGAAACTACTATAACGTTGAGCACCTCTTCAGGTGACCAAATTTGGTCACATCCATTTAGACCATGTTGTACTAGGAATAAATCTCAACACCTAAATTAGGCGAAGAGCGGGTGTATTCTATAATAATGCGTATAGATTGTAAAAAAGCCCATGGCCATGCCCCCTTTTTTTGTAGCAGCAGCGATCCTCCGTCCTCTGTTCCTGCCCCAGGGCTGGCGCAACCTGGTAAGTGTGCTAAGCATGGTTGGGAGGTGCCGACCTCTGGAGGGCGCCACAAGCCATGCTTTCCGGTGACTCACAGTTCCAGCCCCAGCCCCCGGTCCCCACCTGCCCTCCCTAAGCTCCTGCAACAACCCCCTTTTTGTTCTTGCCACCCTTTTACCTCAAAGCAGCAGCATGACAGTGTCAGTGAAAGAAGCAGGTTGTTGGCTCGGGCCTTCCCTCACTGTGTCCCGCCCTCACGGAAACAGGAAATTACATCAGAGAACGGTGGGACACAGTGACAGAAGGCCCAAGCCGACAGCCTGCTTCTTTCACTGACACTGTCACGCTGCTGCTTTGAGGTAAAAGGGTATCAAGAATAAAAAGGGGGCTGTCATGGGAACTGGAACTAGCAGCAGCAGCTGAGAAGGGGACTAAAGCTAGAACTCGGGGCTGAAAAGGGGGACAGGTGGGGGCTGTTGTCCAGCAAATATGCAGGACATCTGTATAGAACATGGTTTATGCAATTGAGCTGCGTATTTGCTGGACAACTTCAAGCACTGTGGGTCCAGCTGTTCATGAGACTGAGCCGTGCATATGCTGGATTACTGCATCTACTGAAATATATGGTCTCAATTTCAGATTTGTTTATTGTAAATAAAACAATTTTTATTTATCATCCTGGAGCAGACTCGCTGTGGTCACTTCCACCCTTTGTTTTGGTTGTGTTGGATTTTCTATGGAAATGTTTGTTTTCCCCTTTTTTTCTTTGGATTTTGTTTTGATTCTATATCACAATGATATTTTTAGGGTGTATTATAGTTTTTCATGTGATTCTTTTTTGTTATTGATAATTGTCTTGCATTGTTTTGTTGCTGCTCTTACATACTCACCAAAGCCTTTGTCAGACAGAGCAAAAGGGAAACATCAGGAACCTGAAGTCCACCAAGACCACCACTGATGCCACCACCAAGTGGGAGAACACCCAAAGTATTGGTATCTAGAACAGAAAAATAATTCATTAAATTGTATAGCAGCAATTACTAACGCCCCTGTTTACAAAACTGCACTAGCGGCTAGCGGTGCGGTAATGCCGAAACAGTCCATTCACTTTGAATGGGTTGTATCAGCAATGCCACACAGAAGCCACTAGCATTGTTTAGTAAACAGATCCCTAAATTTCTTGAGCCACTTTTCAACTGGCAATAACCCTCAGTCCCTATGAAGGAAAAATACGGGCCTTCAACTTTTTTTGACACCCAAGCAAATTTGTATCTTACTTAATTCATTTGGTAGACTGGTCCTCCACATCCACATTCTCATGTCCTTTCTGTTAGAACCATAGGAAGATGGTTTTATGAAGAATGCTAATTTCTTCCTGATATATATCTGAGAAGTTGCTATGAAACAAATTGTCTAATTTATGATTGTAATTAAGCTATCATTTTCACTTAGGGGTAGTTATCAAATGCATACCTCTTATTTGCCCCTTAACACATTAGTTTGTTACCAAGGGTTACATAGTAATGAGTTGCAAAGCATGCAAATACATGCAAAATAGCTCATTACTATGCAAATACAATAACACAGCTTGTGGTGAACACTGCAAGCTACGTTATTCCTGGAAAAATACTGTCAGCAAGCAGCAATCAACCTCACAAGCAGTTATTCTTTCATCCCAGGAGTATTGACTGATAAAAGGCCCATATATGGCATCTTGACCCCGTAGCAATACTACCGTGAGACTACCTCGAGAAGTCACCATCTTAAAGATGGAGCTGTCAGAGGCAGGAGCAATTAGGGGGGGTTCACTTCTGCCTGGCCTACCCCACTAGACCACCAGGGAGCTTAAGGTAGGCTGGGGAGGGGCAATATGTCGGAGGGTGAGGGGTTGTATGTTCTCAAGGGCATGCCAGGAGGATGTCTGCTATTGGGGGGGGGAACAGGCGGGGGAGTCTGTTCTGGGGATGTGTTTGGAGGGGGATCTGCTACTGGAGAGATTCAAGAAGAGAGTCAGGTAATATCAGGGAGCTGGGATAGGAGTCAGACATTGTTGGTGGTGGGGGGGGGGGTGAGAGGGAGGATAATTGGACCTTGTTGGTGGGGAAAGGGATGGGAGGTAGGTGAATCAGAACTTATTGGTGGGGAGGGGAGGGGAGAAAGGGGATTGGACCTTGTTGGCGAGCAAGGGGTATGCTGGGAGAAAAGAGGATCAGACCATTAATTGGTGCCAGCACCCGCGTAGCTAACTGGGCAAAGATATGACTGTCATTTATGTGGTCCTTTATGCCCAGTTAGTATGTGGGCAATGCTACTAAATATTGCCCAGCACCTCCTGGCTCCACCTCAGAACTGCCCAGTTTATAGACAATCAGATAGCGCTAATATTCAGTGGCACTGTCCAGTGACTGGTCTGCCGAGCAAAATTTAAGCAGGCAGAAGACCCTCCTTCCCACTTAAAATGTATTTATTTATTTAAAAATGCTTGATATACCACATAGGCCAGGACCTGGCTTCAAAGCGGTTTACAAAATAAAACAGGGAGGTTGTCAGAGACAGACACAAAAGAAAAAAAGAATAGAAAAAGAAAACAACCAGAGAGACAGATGAATCAGACAGAGTTCAAGAAGGTGAGGGGAAGACGACAGTGCAGAGATGTGCTTTTATAGAAAATTTAAACTTAGGATAAGAAGATTCAGAAGTAATGCGTGCAGGCAAAGAACTCCAAAGCTTCGGACCAGTAGTAGTGCAGTGGCACGGGTGCCGTCAAGTTGAATTACCGAGGGTGGGGAAATTTGGAGGACGGTAGTCGCAGTTGAGCGGAGAGTGTGTGAAAGGGAATAGGGTTAGGAGGTAGGACAGATAATATAAAGAAAAGGGAAGACGGGATTTAAAAACAAGCATGAGTAACTTAAATTGAATACAAGCAGAGACGGGTAACCAGTGTTCTAGTCGGAGGAATGGAGTGATACGGTCAAAAGGTTTGGATTAGTGAAGTAGATGAACAGCTGTGGATTGAACTAACTGGAGACACTTCAAAGAGGAGAGGGGGAGACCAGCATACAAGGAGTTACAATAATCAATATGTGTAATAACCAAACAGAGAAGAAGTGTGCACACAGAGGAAGATGAAAAGAAAGAATGCACAACCCGAATACAATGAAGAACACAGAAAGAATTATGAAGGACAGAGTTGATTTGAGCTTTGAATGTAAGTTGACAATCGAAGTGCCGAGAGCATGAAGAGATCACCTCAACTGTCTCAGAAAGCATTTGGATTTCAAAAAGAAGTTGCTCTTAGAAAAACCTCACAAAAGGTTTCCTCTGTGCAGAAATCATCTACTTCTGTTCAGACTAGTCTAGAATTTTCCATTGAAAAGTCTTCAACCTTTCTGTACAATAGCCCTAAGAGTGTAGTTACATAGTAACATAGTAGATGACGGCAGAAAAAGACCTGCACGGTCCATCCAGTCTGCCCAACAAGACAACTCATGTGTGCTACTTTTGTGTATACCCTACTTTGATTTGTACCTGTGCTCTTCAGGGTACAGACCGTATAAGTCTGCCCAGCACTAGCCCCGCCTCCCAACCACCAGCTCTGCCACCCATTCTAGGCTAAGCTCCTGAGGATCCCTTTCTTCTGCACAGGATTCCTTTATGTTTATCCCACGCATGTTTGAATTCCGTTACCGTTTTCCTCTCCACCACCTCCCGCGGGAGGGCATTCCAAGCATCCACCACTCTCTCCGTGAAGAAATACTTCCTGACATTTTTCTTGAGTCTGCCCCCCTTCAATCTCATTTCATGTCCTCTCGTTCTACCGCCTTCTTATCTCCGGAAAAGGTTCGTTTGTGGATTAATACCTTTCAAATATTTGAACGTCTGTATCATATCACCCCTGTTTCTCCTTTCCTCCAGGGTATACATGTTCAGGTCAGCAAGTCTCTCCTCATACGTCTTGTTACGCAAATCCCATACCATTCTCGTAGCTTTTCTTTGCACCGCTTCGATTCTTTTTACATCCTTAGCAAGATACGGCCTCCAAAACTGAACACAATACTCTAGATGGGGCCTCACCAACGACTTATACAGAGGCATCAACACCCCCTTTCTTCTGCTGGTCACACCTCTCTCTATACAGCCCAACAACCTTCTAGATACAGCCACCGCCTTGTCACACTGTTTCGTCACCTTCAAATCCTCAGATACTATCACCCCAAGGTCCCTCTCCCCGTCTGAACCTATCAGACTCTCGCCACCTAACACATACGTCTCCCGTGGATTTCTATTCCCTAAGTGCATCACTTTGCATTTCTTCGCATTGAATTTTAATTGCCAGACCTTAGACCATTGTTCTAGTTTCTTCAAATCCTTTTTCATGTTTTCCACTCCCTCCAGGGTGTCCACTCTGTTACAGATCTTAGTATCATCCGCAAATAGGCAAACTTTACCTTCTAACCCTTCGGCAAGGTCACTCACAAATATATTGAACAGAATCGGCCCCAGCACCGATCCTTGAGGCACTCCACCACTCACCTTTCCCTCCTCCGAGCTAACTCCATTCACCACCACCCTCTGGCGTCTGTCCGTCAACCAGTTCCTAATCCAGTTCACCACTTTAGGTCCTATCGCCCATCCAGTTTATTTAAAAGCCTCCTGTGGGGAACTGTGTCAAAAGCTTTGCTGAAATCTAAGTAGATTACGTCCATAGCTCGTCCCTGATTCAATTCTCCTGTCACCCAATCAAAAAACTCAATGAGATTCGTTTGGCACGATTTCCCTTTGGTAAAACCATGTTGTCTCGGATCTTGCAACTTATTGGCTTCCAGGAAATTCACTATCCTTTCCTTCAGCATCGCTTCCATTACTTTTCCAATAACCGAAGTGAGGCTTACCGGCCTGTAGTTTCCAGCTACTTCCCTATCACCACTTTTGTGAAGAGGGACCACCTCCGCCATTCTCCAATCCCTCGGAACATCTCCCGTCTCCAAGGATTTATTAAACAAATCTTTAAGAGGACCCG
Organism: Microcaecilia unicolor; assembly: GCF_901765095.1. Classification (NCBI taxonomy): domain Eukaryota; kingdom Metazoa; phylum Chordata; class Amphibia; order Gymnophiona; family Siphonopidae; genus Microcaecilia; species Microcaecilia unicolor. Next base: position 201,061,796 of record NC_044038.1, on the reverse strand, counting down.
CCAGGACCTCTCTGAGCTCCCTTAATATCCTGGGGTGGATCCCGTCCGGTCCCATGGCTTTGTCCACCTTTAGGTTTCCTAGTTGTTCATACACACTCTCTTCCGTAAATGATGCTGTATCCACTCCACTATCATTTGTACTTTTTCCAGTCCATCGTGGTCCTGCTCCAGGATTTTCTTCTGTGAAAACAGAACAAAAGTATCTATTTAGCAAATTTGCTTTTCCTTCATCACTATCTACATAGCGGTTCGCAGTATCTTTTAGTCTCACAATTCCCTTTTTAGTCATTCTCCTTTCACTAATATACCTGAAGAAATTTTTGTCACCCCTCCTTACATTTCTAGCCATTTGTTCTTCCGCTTGCGCTTTCGCCAGACGTATCTCTCTCTTGGCTTCTTTCAGTTTCCTCCGGTATTCCTTCCCGTGTTCCTGTTCTTGAGTTTTTGTGTATTTCTGGAACGCCAACTCTTTAGCCTTTATTTTCTCAGCCACTTGCTTGGAGAACCATATCGGTTTCCTTTTTCTCTTGCTTTTATTTACTTTCCTTACATAAAGGTTTGTAGCCCTATTTATAGCTTCTTTCAGCCTGGACCACTGTCCTTCCACTTCTTGTACTTCCTCCCAGCCCATCAGCTCCTTCCTCAGGTATTCCCCCATTTTAGTAAAGTCAGCACGCTTGAAATCCAGGACTTTGAGTTTTGAGTGGCTGCCCTCCACTACAGCAGTCATATCAAACCAAACCGTTTGATGGTCACTGCCGCCCAGGTGGGCACCCACTCGGACATTTGACACGCTATCCCCATTTGTGAGCACCAGATCCAGCGTCGCTCCCTCCCTCGTGGGTTCCGTCGCCATTTGTCTGAGCAAAACACTTTGGAAAGCATCCACGATCTGTCTACTTCTCTCCGATTTCGCCGACAGAACCTTCCAATCTACATCCGGCAGATTGAAATCTCCCAGCAACAGCACCTCCCTCTTCTTTCCTAACTTTTGAATATCCACGATCAGATCCCTATCTAGTTCTTCCAGTTGTGTCGGGGGTCTGTAGACAACACCCACATGGACTGAGGTTCTATCATCTCTTTTTAAGGTGATCCATATCGCTTCTTCTTTTCCCCAGGTCCCTGTCATTTCAGTCGCCGTGATATCATTTCTCACATACAGAGCTACTCCTCCACCTTTACGACCCTCTCTATCCTTCCTAAATAGATTATAGCCTGGTATGTTTGCATCCCATTCATGGGAACCATTTAGCCACGTCTTCGTGATTGCAACAATGTCTAAGTCTGCCTCCACCATCAGGGCTTGAAGGTCATGAACTTTATTGCTTAGACTGTGAGCATTTGCGGTCATTGCATTCCATCTACATTTCCTGGTATGTGTTTTAGTGATTTGGGGGTGTCTTAACCCTTTGGGTACCTTCCTATCTTTTTGTTCCACCTTCATTCCTTTTTCTTCTTCATCCATTCTATTTTCAGGAATATCACAGTGCTGTAATGGTGCAAAAGAATTCTGTAGGGGCATCACTTGTGAGGGCGGATGCTTGTGTGTCACATAACGAACTCTGCCTGAGCCTACTGTGAACCATCTATTTTTAGGTGGTTTTATCCTTTGAGGCAGTGGTGTGAATTTGGTTTGATTCTGAGCAGTATGATTTTGTGGAGTCTTTGAAGCTGCTTTAAGTGTATCTAATTCCTCCTTTAGTTTACTAAGCTCCTTTTTTAAGCTAGCGAGCTGATGACATGTAGGACAAGCTTTTAGTGTCCAGATGATTGGCCTTGAAACTAAAGCACCACAATTATTACAGAGAATAAGAGTCATGCTGATGTATTTGGTATGAATAGGTATGCTATGATGGGGTTAAGAGTATGCAAGATTTACTTTACTCTTAAGCCACACAGGCAGAGAGATTTGTATTTGGGTGGAGTTAATTTGTGATAAGTAGTGTATGTAGGAAAGCTATTAAGGAAGTGGAAGTCTTGGGGTGGGTTGGATGAGGGGCAGGGTGGGGTGGTTAAAATGTAAAACGTGTGGATTGTGTTTGTTGTAAAACCTCTCTCTAGAATTGTATTAAGCCACTTATCTACACAGCTGGTTAGGATAAGGGGAAGACAAGGTTACAAAATGCACCAGAAATGTCCAAAAGCACAGTTTTAGAGTAGGAAATTCCTGGAAGAAAGCCAGCACAAAAGTCTTATCTGAGTAAGTTTCCTTGAGGCAGGAGACAAGTGAGGCCCTTGAAGTTGCCCAGCTCTGAACAGAAACTAGCCCCTCCTAATCGTTTTAGATTGTCTGCAGAAAGCCAGGTGGGATGAGGATGGGGGTTGGGAAAGAGTTCAGTACAATTACAGTCAAGGAAAGAGAGTTTTAATACTATCTGGCAGTTTTGAAATCCGAAATCTAGTTTTCCAGATTTGCAGATATCAATAAAGCAGTTTGAAAACAACAATTCAGATTTGCAGATTACCCAAAGAGCATTGACCCTGAAGATATCCAAGATCAGCTGCTTCACCAGGAAATGACGGCTTCCTAAAGGAAAAGTCCATAGACCGTTATTAAATGGACTTGGGGAAAATCCACTATTTCTGGGATAAGCAGTATAAAATGTTTTGTACATTTTTGGGATCTTGCCAGGTATTTGTGACCTGGATTGGCCACTGTTGGAAACAGGATGCTGGGCTCGATGGACCTTTGGTCTTTCCCAGTATGGCAATACTTATGTACTTATGAAGCCCAGATCAAACATTTTTGGCTTTTAAAATATATAGAGACCCTGAAAACAACAGTGGTGGTACCTCTACATGGTATGTTCAAGGTCCAACAATTCCACATCTGGTATAGTCCACAGCTAGTCTCTAAGGAATTTATGGATGTATGTGTGAACTTTTGTGTAATTGCCAGACTTTCGCCTAAGAACTATTCTGTAAATACGTGCTTAATTTACATAGCACGTTTTGATGATGGGCTTAAACTAGGATCACATTTACACACATAACTCATGGACTACTGAAATCGCAACATTTAGGTGTCAGCATTTACACTGCTTTATGGCTGGTGGAAGAGCTCACACCTACTTTCCTTTCTACCAGGTGCCCTCCAGGTGCCCTGTAAATGCCTGGACATGGAATATAAAGTCTAACCATCTCCAGGATGTAGTAACATCCAACTATCACACTCTCCAGTAGTTAAAGAAGCAGCAATGTGGAAAGCCAAAAGTGCAGATATTGCTGTAATATTTGAGCATGATGGGGCATATGTGAAGGGAAGTACCTCAGGGAGTTATACTTTCTGAAAGAAAAGTGATCAAAAATATCCCCAAATACTATAGTTTGAAATCCACCATTAGGAGAGAACAATTTTTTTATAGCACCTTTAAAAGGCACTTGTTTAAATCAGCAGGACAAACATCCAACACTGATTACAATCCATTGCTTCCTCATCGGTTTTCATTTTCCAATAAAATAATCACCCTTTAGTGCTGAATTATTTGTAAAAATAAAAGATTTTGTTAAGAATTTTTATATATATTAAACAACTCATCTTTGGCACTTACACCAGCCGTAGACTTGCTGTAAGTACAAGTACCTAAATGCGGCAGGCGCAGGTGTATCTTTACAGTATTTTATAAAATATGCACATAAGTGTGAGTCCTTTCCATACTCCATCCAGACTCTGCCTCATGTACGCCCACCCTGTACATACTCACCGAGATGGGCACATATGTACAGACTCTGCATTTGTGTACATCTACCCAGGAAATACTAACATATTTACCGAATATGGTAGAATAGTCTTTTATAGTAGATAAGACTCGGCACCACATTTTTTGCACTCGACTCTTCTCTCAGCTTTATTTATCAATCAACAGCCTTTTTAAAGGCTTTATTTGGTTCACTTTCTTCAACTCCATCAACTGGCGTTTACCAAGAACAGACTCCTGAGGCAGGCGAAACACAGTGCTGTGTTCAGTTTATCTACTATTAAAGAATATTTGACCATCCCTCGTCTCCTCGGATTTCTTTGGAAGTGTCCAGTTGATCACGCTACTCCCTTGCCTCTGCATTTCTTCTCATAGTGGATCCAGTTTCTTCACTTCTGTGGCTTCCACTAATATTACTAACATATTTAGAGGTATAAATTCACATGTTGATTGACTCAGTGGGTATCTATATGAATTAATACAATATGTATATGAATCTGTGATGGGTCTGGTAAAGGGGCCCCACCATCAGCTTGCCTCCCTCTCTCTGACACCGCGCAGGTGCCAGGCTCAGTTTAGCATTGGAGTGAAAGGGGTTTGTGAGTGCCCTGCTCTCCCTTAAACTTCACCTCACTTGCTCCTCTGTGTCCTGGTTGTTTGTCTCTAACTGCACATATCCTCACCGACACATGCTGTTCCTATGCTTTGTACCAGGTCTGCTCCTATATCACGTATCTTCAAAGGCACTGTATTGCTTGTGGATTGCTGTCCCTGCAGATCTGCAAGTTATAATTACAAGAGTAATTCACCAGAGATTAATTTTGGCAAGGACCAAGGCAGGAAACAGTGTATTGTTTGCAACCACATCCTCCTTAAAATTACAAACTCTTTTGAAGCAAACAGACAAGAGGGAAGCAGCAACATAACACAAACAACACTGAAGGAAGAGTGTGTTGGGCCACAGTTGGGACAAAAAGGCAAAGCCTTGAATGAGAGGAGGCAGAGTTTATTGAAGGAACCAATGAGACCCGTGTTTTGGCATGGTGCCTGCATCAGGGGTCATATATGTAGTCTCAACGGCAAAATGCTTCCTGTATAGTTTGAGCACGGATGTAATGCAAAAGAAAGTCACACAGTTGTCAGTTGTCTGATGTCACAGTAATTGGCCATGTGGGCCATTCAATAAACTCATTGAAGGCACCTGTGGCCCACAACACTCCTCCCTGGTGATGAACTCTTTTGATATGAACAACTTTGAGTCATACCAAAGGAAAACTTGCCTCTAGAATGCCCCAGTGTGGGCTGTATGGACCTCTGAAGTCTGTCATGGACACAGTCGTAACACCGATCTGTACATCCCAGTTTCTTTGAAACCTTTTCATATTTCTTCTTCCTGGCTGTGGTGTGGGAGTGTGTAGAGAGCTACTTGTTTTTACTGGCGAGACACTCTAGATTTATTACAATCACACTGATATATTAAAGGTACCACTTGCTTTCTTGAATGAATAATTCATTAACTCTATGAATTACCATAGCTGTTTACAATATAGAATAGATAACACACAGTTTAAAAAGAATTTAGCAAAATGGCTTTTTCCCAGCTGATGAGTTATTAGAAGATTGGGGTGCTGGATTTTATGCTTAAGATACAGGAGCTCTTTTACTAAGCGCTGTTAAATGGGGCCATGCACTAATCAGTTGGCGTACAGCTACCTGATTAGCGCTGGGTACGCCTACTCTCCTCCCCCCAAGCACGTCCCTGGCACTATAACAGTACATGTTAGTGCTGAGGAAGTGTGTGCAGATGCCCTGAACTACCACAGGGTGCCTGAATTCACACTGGTAGTAGTAGTACTGCATTTTGGCATGTGGGAAGCACATGGTAGGGCTCACCATCGCTTAGTGAAAGGACCTCACTGTCTGTTGTGATCTCATGTGCTAAGTTAATTTTATGTAAATTCTTTGAACAAACTTTGGTATTCTATAGGTGGTATATAAGCATTTTAATAAAGATAAAGTCAAAGGGGGAGGGGGCCACTTCTAGAAATTGATGCCTCAGTCTAGTGCCGATTCTGAAATGGCATCTTGGTGTTGAGATTCCTTCACAGAATGCATCAACGCGCCTGTGTTAAAGCGCTCTCTCTTATGTTATGTCATGTCATTGAGAAACATTCCATAAACTGTGTGTGTAACTATTGGGAGAAATGCCCATGGCCCACCCAAGGTCTGCCTACATCAATGCCCTCTTGCACTTGCACAGATAGAATAGTTCCTAGTGGGCATAAGGTGCCCATTAATTACTGATATCTCATGCATAAATGGTGCCTTCTCTAGGCTCCACTTTATAGATTTGCCTTTATTGTCATTTATCTTTTATTTATTTATTATTTAGATTTTGCTCACACCTTTTTCAATAGTAGCTCAAGGTGAGTTACATTCAGATACACTGGATATTTCTCTGTCCCAGGAGGGCTCACAATCTAAGTTTGTACCTGAGGCAATGGAGGGTTAAGTGACTTGCCCAAGATCACAAGGAGCAGCAGCGGGATTTGAACCAACCACCTCTGGATTGCAAGACCAGTGCTCTAACCACTAGGCCACTCCTCCACTCTTGCTACATCTCCAAACCATAAACATTTCACTAAACCCTATATCTTACCATACATGAAGATACAGATCTAAATATTTATAATAATCATAAAGCAAAAACAGAGGGGTCCTTTTACAAAGGCACGCTAGCATTTTTAGCACGCTTTAAAAATAAGCATGTGCTAAACGCTAGAGAAGCTTACAGGAATATATGGGTGTCTCTAGTGTTTAGCATGTGCTAATCCTTAGTGCAAGCTAAAAACGCTAACGTGCCTCTGTAAAAGGACCCCAGAGCATCTGGCTTATTCAGTAACCAGCTAAACTCTCCCTGCTGTACATAGGGGGTCACTTTTACACCCAGCTGTGCAAAACAAATGATCAGAACCCCTCCACATACACTGCTTTTACTAATTGTTATTCTGTTGTCAAGGGCACACAAACAGAGCTGGCATTAGGCAAACTGAACTCTTGCCTAGGGCATGTAATACACTTACACCCGCTCTGCACACAAACTAGTCCATTCTTAGCTGATCTCAGCTATAGCAAGAAATTGTCTAAATATGGTACTCTGGGCCTGCCCAATTTAATACCACCACCCTGAATTTTAGAGATAACATCTGGAACTGAATATATCCCTTGTTCAGCAAGCAGTGTAATTTCTTGAAGCCAGGTGGGGTATGATCTCTGTGGTCCACAACATGTCATTACCCTCACTGCTGCTTTCTGTGTATTGTGGAATCCATTTGTGATACCATCATCCACACAACACACCTTCAAGAGTTATCATCAGAAATATTGATAATTGTCTAGTCAAGTACAACTATAGAAAAGTGTTTTAGGTCATTGTACCAATATGGATATCCCAAATTCAAGGCTGGATCAATGACCACCTCCAACCTCTTTTTTTAAATTGAACATTATTATATAAATACACATAATAATCATAGGCTAAAAAAAGGGAAAAAGAATCTTAAGTAAATCCATTACAATCAAACAAATATACCTATTTGAATTCCATCAAATGGAGATTACAGTTGCACTATGGAGATACTACAAATCCTAAAAACTGACAGGACAAAAACAAAATCTTAACATTGAGGGGCATAATCGAACGGCGCCGGAGAAATACATGGCCGGCTATGTATTTTGGCGGCGCCGCAAACAGCTGGCCAGACCCGTATTTTTAAAAAAGATGGCCAGCCATCTTTTGTTTCGACAATACGGTTCTGGCCAGCCAAATGCCTTGGATTTGGCCGGGGTTTGAGATGGCCGGCTTCGTTTTTTAGCAATAATGGAAAGTTATGTCGGCCATCTCAAACCCTGGCCAAATTCAAGGCATTTGGCCGTGGGAGGAGCCAGCATTTTTAATGCACTGGCCCCCCTGACATGCCAGGACACCAACCAGCTACCCTAGGGGTCACTGCGGTGAACTTCAGAAAAGCTCCCTCGTGCATAGCTCCCTTACTTTGGGAGCTGAGCCCCCCAACCCCCCCCCCCCCCCAAACCCACTACCCACAAATGTACTGCACCCACTAAAATTGCTATAGCCTCTAGGACTTATTGCTGCTGTATAACTTTGGCACACCAGTTCACACCTGAAGACTAATCTCTCTGAAAAAGTCCTTTCTTGAAATAAGCACGTTTACTCACAGTTAACTGCAGATCAGAGGTTGTGCCCCACTGGCAAAGAGTCCCCTGGTACTAAGATTAGCAGTAGGTCAGAGCTGGCACAATGGTGTACAATGCCCTCTTTCAGCACCATGCAAGGTAAGAACTACGTTCTCTAACGTGGGTAACACAGGAAAGGGAACTAAAACTGGCTTACAAAAATGGCCACTACCGCATGGACTACAACAGGAAACAAAACAGGGCACACTCTGACCTGGTTGGCAGGGGGGAAAAGCACCATGGGATTAGAGCCCAGTACCCTACACCCAACACAATGCATTGGTAATGTGACTCTGCAGGGCACCTAACAGAAAAGGTGTCACACTCACCCGAGAGCCACATCGCAACCAGAGAAAGGCTGTCGGAGGATACAACACATTCTGCTGTCATGGAGGTGGGTACAGCATTTGAAGCTGGCATACAGGCTGGCAAAAAAGGTTTTTAGTTTTATTTTTTTAGTTTGGAAGGGGGTTGGTGACCACTGGGGGAGTATGGGGAGGTCATCCCCGATTCCCTCCAGTGGTCATTTGGTCAGTTGGGGCACCTTTTTGAGGCTTGGTCGTGAAAATAAAAGGACCAAGTAAAGCCGGCGAAATACTGCTTAACGCCGCTTTTTTTTTCCATTATCGGCGAAAGCCGGCCATCCGGTAGCCACGCCCATGTCCCGCCTTCGCTAATCTACTGACACGCCCCCTTGAACTTTCGCCGGCGAAGCGACGGGAAAGCGGCGATGCTGTCAAAAATGCCGTTTTCCATTATACCGATTTCGCCGCTTTTCCGAAATCGCCGGCCATCTCCCAATTTATGTCGGGAAATGGCCGGCGATCACTTTCGAAAATAAGCTGGATTGACTCCTTAAACCACCTATAGCTGAAAAAAGGAACAAGGAAAAAGGAAAATCAAATCTCTTTATCACTTTGAACAGGTTTGTCCTGAAGGAAATTTTCCAAATGAGTTGGGTCTGAAAACATGCACTGACTAGCTTTCAGAAGCCAAAACCTCCTTCCTCAGGTAAGGACAGTAAGAGACAAAGATAGCGATATCAGACTTTTGGCTTCTAAATGCTAGTCAAAATTATATTGTTAGTCCTATAAAAAGATATCACCTTATTTCCCATTAAAAAAAATTTTTTTTTTATTTATTAACCTTCATCAGGCCATAACATTTCCATTTTGTCCAGGTTTAGTTTCAACCCATTTGTCAACATTCTATTCTCTGAAACTTATAAACTGCTACATCCCAGTTGGTTCAAGGCGCTGTACAGTAATGACAAAAGAAAGCCTTAAAATGTAAATGTAATACAATAATTGTTTTTAGGCATTTATTTGCCTATCTTGCTGCCTTATTTTCTCCGATGGATGATGTAGCTTATAAATTGAAGAAAATTAATGGTAATGATGAACTCCTTAAAATACATCCTCTGCTATCTGTCCCTTAAAATGAATCCTACCCCCTACAATTCATCTTCTGAAACCTAAAAAGAATAACTTTATGATCTAATTTGAAAGCCTGCAGTGAGATATAACAGTACTATAAATTACACTTGAGTGATATAACAATAAAACCATCACAGTGTTGAGGTTATGGTCCCTCTTGACAGCAGATTGGAAAAGGTTAAGCAATCAAATTTGTATCAAAAATAAAAATCCTGTGCTTGATCTGTAACCACTTGTTCTGTTTTCTCCCTAATAAAGATACAACAGGCCTGAAATTGGTGCAGCCAATACTTTCAGAAACTTCCCCTAGTAGCTGTGATAGAAAATATTCTATGGGTTTCTTGATGCTGATGATTTAACAATGACTTCCAGCACATCTGTCTGGCCTATACACCCTACCAGAGCTTTTTTTGAGGGGGTACTTGGGGGTACTGAGTACCGGCACCTTTTCCAGTGTCTGCTAAAATTGACCCATGGTCCCCAAGTTTTAAAGAAAGAGCTCAGGCTCTACACACCAATTCTGCCTTGTCATAGGTTCTGTGACTGGTTGCAGGGGACCTGGCTATTGTGGGGTGGATCCCTCAGTGATCACCCCACCTTTGAAGGGTGGCCTAGCATTTGAGTACCGGCACCTTTTTTGCTAGAAAAGATGCTCTGCACCCTACTCACATAGGCCAGGCATGTTTGCCTAGAAGCATTCTGGGTATTTGCATGCAAATGAGGACATAAAGCATTGACTCAGTAATTCTCTGACTCAAATAATGTGAAAGCAGTGGCGTAGCCAGACAGCCAATTTTGGATGGGCCTGAGCCCAAAGTGGGTGGGCACAATATTTTCTCTGCCCTGCCCTACCGCAAAATATAAATACATTAGCTAATAAGGATCCTCAAGCTCTATCAGCTGAAGACTTTCTGTCAAGGTGGCCAGATCTCCCTTTTACCAAACTTGGCAGGCAGCAGCAACATCCGTAAGCCACTGATGCCAGCACCCTACGCGTGCTTAGCTGTCAGTGACTCAAGCATGTTGTTACCGACTGCAGAGCTTGGTAGAAGGAAGTTCTGGCCGTCTTCGGAGGAAGTCCTCAGCTTGGGATCCCTACCAGCTATACAGCAAGGGTCAGAACTGGTGTTAGACGTGCTAGGGCCCCCTCCGTGATCCCCTCTCCTCCCTGCCTTCCCTCCGATTTCCCAACCTGCCATTACTGTCACACCAACAGACCCTCACCAAATACAGAACAAGGGATCACGTATCAGAAATAAAAATATTTAGACAAAAATTGAACTCAGAACCCCAAAAAGTTAAACTTAGCATGTACTTCAACACTGGAGAAATAAAAACAGAAATGCATTTCCTTTCTCCTGAACACGATACAAACACATTTGCTATGTAGATTTCCCAAACAGAGGCGGTAGGGGGAGCCAGAGGGAGGGGGCACATTTTAGCCCCCCCCCCCCCGCCACCACCGACCCCCCATTACCGGACCCCCCCCCCCCCCCACCGCCACCAACGACTCTCTCCACCCCACCTCCCGCCGCCAGCCCTCCCCCGCTGTCGTTTCTTACTTTTGCGCCGAGGTCCTCTTCCTCCTGGGCCTTTAAAAATATTTCTTCAGCTGGCGGGGGACCCCAACCCCCGCCAGCCAACCCGAGGTGACGTCTTTCAAGTTCTTTGTCCGCCGTGGCCGACGTGCTGGAGCTGAGCGGCTGAACGTTGCATGACGTCAGACTCCGAACTGGATTCAGCCACTCAACTCCAGCACGTCGGCCACGGCGGACGAAGAACTTGAACGACGTCACCTCGGGTTGGCTGGCGGGGGTTGGGGGTCCCCCGCCAGCTGAAGAAATATTTTTAAAGGCGCAGGAGGAAGCGGACCTCGGCGCAAAAGTAAGAAACGGCAGCGGGGGAGGGCTGGCGGCGGGAGGGGGCCAGGGTGAAATCTGCTGGGGGCCCAGGCCCCTGTGGCCCCACGCAGATATGCCCCTGTTCCCAAAGCCAACATATTCCATTTAAAACACTCAAAATACATTGCTTTTTTCTACCTTTGTGGTCTGGACATTGTATTTTTCCATCATGTAGGTTGCAGTTTCTTTTCTGCTTTCCTGTCTGTCATCTTCTAATTCTCTTTCGAGCGGCTCTGTCCATTTGTCTTCTTTTACCTTCACTACACATGCTTCTGACATATTGACTTCTTATTTTTAGCTCTTTCCTCTTCTTTCTGCCTTGCTGTCAACTCAAATTTCACCCTCTCATTGTTCTCCTCCTTTTTAGTTTACAGCTACCTATCAGATTTTCATCTTTTTCTCTCACCCACTAGCTTTTCCATTTCCCCATCTCACTCCTTCCTCAGCCCTCCATTCCCTTTCATTACCATATTTCTATCCTCTGTAATCACTATCTTTTTATTTATTTCCTTGCCACCCTCTTCCTCTCCCTCATGGCCTCTCCCACATGGTTCTGCCATCTTCCTTCCCTCCAGTGGTGTTCCTAGGGGGCTGACACCCAGGGCGGATCGCCGAGCGCCCCCCCCCGGGTGCAGCACCCCGCGGGTGCAACGCGACCCCCCCCCCCGGCAAAACTATCCCCCCTCCCCTTACTCTGCTATCCCAATCCCTGGTGGTCTAGAGGTACCTCATTGGGGCAGGAAAGAGCCCCCTCTTTCCTGCCTGGAGCTGCTAGCTGCCCTGCATCCTCCTGTCCTGTGGTGAGTCCGGCTCTCGGCGTTTCAAAATGGCCACCGAGAGTGGAAGCAGCCTCGCGGCACCCCCCCAGCGGCGTGCACCCGGGGCGGACCGCCCCCACTGCCCCCCTTTAGTACGCCACTGCTTTCCTCCACCCTTCTAGCCCAGTATCTGCTCCCTCTTTCTCCCCACCCCACTCTTGTAGCCTTACATCTCTCTGCCCCTTCTCTCTTCCCTCATGTTCCAACATTTCTCCCTCTCTCTTCCCTCACTTCCACTGTCCAGCATCTCTCCATCACCCTTCTGCTCCTGAATCCAACATCTCCTCCTTTCTCCCCTCTCCACCTCCTGTGTTTCTCTCTCCCTGTCATTCACTGCCAGGTCCAATATATCTCCCTCTCTCCCACTTTCTACCATTTCTCCCTCTCTTGTGCCATGGGTCCAACACTTCTCTTCCCCCTCCCCCCATGCAGCATTTTCTCTCTTCCTCCCTTCCACTGCCATGTCCAACATTTCTGCCTCTCCCCCTCCCTTGTGCCCCATCCAACATCTCTCGCTTCCCCCTACAACATCTCTTCCTGCCCTCCACCATCATGTCCAATTTTTCACCATCTGTCTTCTCCTCTTCACCACCCACTGTCCAAGTCCAACATTTACCATCTCTCCCTCCCCACTACCCCTTATGTCCAAAATGTCTCCCTCTCTTGTCCCTCTCCCCTCCCAATGCAAGATTTTTTTCCTTTCTTACCCCTCTATACCCTATGTCCCACAATTCTCTCTCTCTTGCCCCTCTCCACCTCATGCCCCCCCATGCAGCATCTATCTTAAGGAGACCGCCCCCAACCAGGGGCATAGCCACGGGTGGGCCTAGGCCCACCCAGTTTGGGTTCAGGCCCACCCAGCAGTGGAGAACTTTCATTTCAACGGCAGCGGAGGGAGCAGGCTGAGGTCCGATCCTGCATCTGCCTCCCTGTCTCCCACAGCGCTTCTCAGACGCTGCCTACCTACCGCCGCCACGATCCTGCATCTACCTCCCGTCTCAGCATTGCAGCAGCGGACCAGCGGTAGCGATTCATGCTGCCTCCTGCTTCATTCTAACCCGGAAGCGTCTCCTCTGCCACATCCCGCCCCCATTATTACAACTTCCTGTTTCTGCTGGGGCAGGACGCAGGCACATGGGAGAGGAGATGCTTCCGGGTTAGAACGAAGCAGGAGGCAGCATGAATCGCTACCGCTGGTCCGCTGCTGCTGAGACGGGAGGTAGATGCAGGAATGGGATCGTGGCGGCGGTAGGTAGGCAGTGTCTGAGAAGCGCTGTGGGAGAGAGGGAGGCAGATGCAGGATCGGACCTCAGCCTGCTAAGGGTGTTGCTGTGCCCCATTGAAGAGAGGGAGAGTTGGGGGCAGTGGCGTAGCCAGAAGGCAATTTTTGGGTGGGCCAACAGGTTGGATGGATGGGCACTAGAGAAACAACTACCACCTGATTTGCCCTGCCCATGCCCCTACTCCTACAGCACACCTACCCCACTCCCAATAACTTCAATGGGAGTAGCAGTGCTGGCCTCAGTGGCTGCAGGACACATTGACAGCTAGGGGAAATAAAAGAGGGTGCACTCTTCATCTGAGCCACGATCCGCCAACACACATATGCTTCCCCCAAATTCCCTAAATATTCCCTATAGAATACTACATAGAAAATTGAATGCTAACAGAATACTTTGGTCACACACACAGAACACAAATGCCAAATACAAAATAAGTGACCAGAAACCATAAACAAATTAAATCAAAATCCCAACAGGCCAGACCTTGCATTTAGCACAGCACAGAGAAATACAAAGAGATGCATTTTCTCCTATACTGTGCAAAATATGATAGCACATGCAAGAGACAGCCCCCTAGCCAAAGAGAACCCCAGGCCAGCTGGAAGCTGAAGAAGGTGCAGCCTGTTAGTAAGCTTTGGGGTTCCCTCCTAAATATCTGCCTTGGGCCACAGTCATATCTAACACCAGCTCTGGCAGGATGTACATTTCAAATCTGACATATTTTAGTTACAAAATAGAAAAATAAAATTCTTTTTCCTACCTTTTGTTGTCTGCTCTTTTATTTTTCAAGTCATGTTGGTCCCAGTCTCTGGTTTCTACATCCTTCTGTCTTCTCTTAACACACTCACCAAGGTCTCATGTCCATTTGATATTTCTACTCTCTCTCCATGTCCACTATCCATCTTCTTCCATCTCTGTACCTGTATCTTCCTCCATGTTTAGTATCTCCTTTTCTCTGTGTCCCTATATTTCTCTGTCCAGCTTCTCCCCTCTCTGACCCTACCCCATCCAGCTTCTCTCCCTCTCACTCCCTCCCCTTTCCAGCATCTGGTTTGGTTGCTTGATTCCCTGCCTGCCCACCCCACCCTCTCTCCCTCCCTCCTGCTGTAGGTTTAATATTTGTTCCCTTTTCCTTCATCTCCTTGGTCTGGTATCTATGTTTCCCTTCCCTCCCTCCTTGTGCTATACCAGCAGTTTTCTCCCTTCCCTCCAGTTCTCCTCCCCCTCTTCCTCCCATGTCCAGCAGCTCTCTCCCTTCCATCCAGATCCCCTCCTCCTCTTTCTCCCACATCCAACAGCTCTCTCCCTTCCACCCAGATCCCCTCCTCCTCTTCCTCCAGCAGCTCTCTCCCTTCCCTCCAGTCCCTTCCTCCTCTTCCTCCCTTGTCCAGCAGCTCTCCAGCCCCTTCCTCCTCTCCCTCCCATGTCCAGCAGCTCTCTCCCTTCTCTTCCCTCCAGTCCCTTCTTCCTCTTCCTCCCTTGTCCAGCAGCTCTCCAGCCCCTTCCTCATCTCCCTCCCATGTCCAGCAGCTCTCTCCCTTCCATTCAGTCCCCTCCTCCTTTTCCTGTCATGTCCAGCAGCTCTCTCCCTTCCCTCCAGTCCCTTCTTCCTCTTCCTCCCTTGTCCAGCAGCTCTCCAGCCCCTTCCTACTACTACTGCTTATCATTTCTAAAGTGCTACTAGACATACACAGCACTGTACACTTGAACATGAAGAGACAGTCCCTGCTCGACAGAGCTTACAATCTAATTAGGACAGACAAACAGGACAAATAAGAGATAAGGGAATTACTAAAGTGGGAATGATAAAATAAGGGTTTTGAACAAAGTGAATAAGGGTTAGGAGTTAAAAGCAGCATCAAAAAGGTGGGCTTTTAGCTTAGATTTGGAGACGGACAGAGATGGAGCTTGACGTACCGGCTCAGGAAGTCTATTCCAGGCATATGGTGCAGCAAGATAAAAGGAACGGAGTCTGGAGTTAGCAATTGTATAATTATGGTACAGCCAGAGACCCCCCACTGGAATGGTGGAGGGCCCAGTCATAGAGCTCAAGCCATTACAGACCTTGGCTGAGTCAGAAATCTGATGGCTGACATAACTGGGAGCTTACTGGAAAAGTATGGCCTAGTTTGTAGCCCGGATTGAGGCCTAAATAAGCTAAATTAGGAAAAGTTAGGTTAATAGATATGGAAAGAAAATGGAGGATTTCAGCACAAAATGGAAGCCGTATCTGTTGCAAAGTGGAATTTTCTCTAATGTAAGTTAGAAAAACAAGTTGAGAAATGAGACTTTCCTGTGAGCAGGATTGTGGTCAGCCATGGTGTGAGAAAGGAAAGGTGTAGCTGGATGCAGGGTCTTGCTTAAGATTTGTGGTCAAGCGAGCTAAAGACAAAACCATGTTAGCAAGATAGAAGCTACTCGTTAGCATGAGCCAATCAGTGACAACCATGACATTAGCATAGATCCAATCAGGTATATCTATTGTCATATTATTCATATCCTGAGGGCACCTATAAAAATCAGGGTATTTCCTGGTTTAAGTTAGAGAGAAAAGGGTTGCCTCTCTCTCTCTCCAAGGGAAACCAATGTGTCCAGCAGAATTGACAAATTACCTAATTGCTTTCCCTTGTAAAACCTCTAATTGGTAAAAGAAATTATAAAAGATTAGGAACTAATTAACACCTGTTTGCAGCTGGATTATTATATTCCTATAATTAATTGATTGTACGTGCTTGTTGTCAATCACTGATTTGACTTGTACCTTGGCAAATAAACTCCTCCTTCCAAATGATGATTTGTGGGCTTCACTTAATGATGAAAGGCTGTAAGTATAAATGCTTTTGCTGTATCAGGCTATCTCTCTCTGCATTGTATAACTTGTAATCTAAATCCAGTTTGTCATAAGGCTGGTATCTTTTCCTTAGACCTAACATCTCTCTTAGTGGCAATTCCTTTCAGAACTTCACAACTCCTTGATTACCCCAGTACTAGTGCTATTTAGAGATGGAGTCAGATTTAAGGTCACTCCAGCCTTCTTGGGGGGCTCTGGACCCCTAAATTCACAACATTGGTGACCCAGCGTTAGATTTAAACACGCCACCAGAATTTTTGTCAAAGTGGAGGTTGATTATAGCTCTTGACTAAAATTCTGTTGTTGTTTTATCTTCCAATTGAATGTTGCCCTTACTAGCATAATTTTTGGCTGAATTTATAAACTGCTGTTTTATTTTTGCTTTCTAGTCTATTTCTAAAACTGTTTCTGAGACTTTCAGAATTATTTGGCAATCTAATGTGTTGCCCGGTTTCGTTAAAACTCAGAGACAGGTTTTTTTTGTTTTTATGCTGCAAGAGACAGCCTGGTAGATCTTATCGTGTTCCACAATGTGGTTATAAAGTTTTAAAAGTTTGCTTCTTTTCCCTTAATAGAGGAGTTCTCGATACTAAATCTTATCTCTATTTCTCCTGCGTAGTCCCTTTTTTTAGATACTTCCTGAGAACATTTCCTCTGTTGCTACATATGTGAATTTTTCTCTCCCTCCACTCTCTATACCCCCTCCCCTCCTGCTGAAGACTGTAAGTTTCTCTGTTTTCAGTACTAACTTTACTTTTAAAGTTTTTTTTTACAAAGCTGCCTCCAACATTCATTTATTGTACTTTCCCGTACTGCCAGTCAGGGGCGTATCTGCGTGGGGCCACAGGGGCCTGGGCCCCCGCAGATTTCGCCCTGGCCCCCCTCCCCGCCGTCAACCCTCCCCCGCTGCTTACTTTTGCTGGCGGGGGGCCCCAACCCCCGCCAGCCGAGGTCCGACCCGCAATCTCCATATTTCGTCTTCCTCCGTGGCCATGTGCTTCAAGGAAGTAACGCTGCAGTGCTGATTCGTTGAATCCAGTTCGGCGTCTGACGTGCTGCCCCTTTTTGGGGGCTCTATCATGGGTTGGAGCCCATGGCCGATAGTAACCGGGACGATTCTTGGCAGGCAGTAGAAACAGGGTTCGTTCCTGCCTTTAGAAGCACACTCTGGGGAGTAGTATTTATTGAATTGATAGAGTAGGATACATACGTTAGCTGACACTAGGTATTCACTTATTCACCCACTCTTTGGGTACATCCCTGTTTGCTGTTTTTGTCTCTCTCCCTTTTAATGTCAATTGCGGTCAAAGCGTGGAGCTTTCCGCCAATTAGTAATTTTTATTTTGGGTCCCTACGTTGGAGTACATTAGCAGATGCGTGAGTATGATTGTGTTATGTCTCTGCATGTTCTACTATCAGGATAATCATTGCATGTTTTGTAAACTGTTAGCACATTATCATTTCTAAGTCTCCCTGCTATCTCTGAAGCTGCCTTTTGAACCACTGACCTTGTACCAGGTTCTAGATCTGGTCAATATATATATTATTACTCTAGTTCATTTTTCTATAGCATAATACAGGTCTGAAGCTTATTTGTAGACCACTTGCTCACTAGGTCCCGTTATTATACATATTGGGTGATGTTGTTCACTACCCATTATATCCTATCTTGCTCTCCGCACCCAACACCAGATACTGGTGATCTGACATCTATTCAGATCTCTGGTAAGGACTTTCCGTCCGAAACAAACCTTTCTATTTTGCGGTTGACCTCCCTATGCCACCGAGAGTTCGGAAGGGCGTAGTGATCCCGCCAACTGTCCTCTTTCTCAATTGATTTTCTGCGCTGGAGAGTACATTGCATGAATCGTGAGTATATTTTCATTTATTGCATGTGTTACTATTAAGCTTGCCGTTGTATACTTTCATGGCCTGTTGGATTAGCTCTAATTTAAATGTTTTATTTTACCAAATTTAGGATTAAGATTTTGTCCTCAATACACAGGGACACCTCTGTATGTGGGACAATAACTGTGTATGTGTATGAGTGTGGTTTTCCTTTTCTGTCTGTGTGCTGTGACTTGTGATTGGCTACTGGAATATTTATTTTTATGTTTTTGTTTTGAAACCCTAAACAATTCCTTAACCGTGCACAATTCCAATGATTGGTTTTGAACTACATTTAGAAATATCTCGCTTCCTCTTCTAAGCTTCAAGTTTTCTACTTATCACGATTAGGTTACTGTTTTAATTTTATGTCTATATGTTCCTGAGTGTCCTGTGGTAAATAGCATAAATTAAACCAGCTAATTATTAAGGAATCATTTCTTTATTTTTAAATTAGTGCTTTAAGGTTACCCCGTGAGATTGCCTATCAACTACAGTGGTAGTAAATCTCAAAGGAGTGTTTTTTTCCAGGATTGTATATTATTTCATTTAAGCAATGTTTGTTTAATTTGTGACATGATATTAAATAGATTGTTGTTATTTACTTCCGGTAAATTGCTTTCACTAGATATGCAAGCACTTTTTAGTTCTAGTAGCTATAAATAGATTAAGGGTTTACGATAATTTATCTTTGTTGGCTTCGGTACTCACATCCGGATTCTAAATCTGGATAAGACAGATATACCGGACATGATACTTATTCAGGTATCATATGACAGACTTTCTAGTAAAAGAGATCCACTTACAGTTTTAATTTTATAGGTGTGCGTCCGTGTATGTGTTCTTTGAAAATTGCATAATTATTCCAGATATTTACTATAAAAGGTTCTATATTATATGCCATCTAAAACACTGTTTATTTGTGACGTTGTTTAAAATAACTAGTGCTGATGTTCACTTCCTGGCTCTTTATTGGGGATGTGTTCCGTAATAATGAATTAACTGTTTTAATTTTCCTTTTCACGTCTTATCTACTACTTTCAAACTTCCTTCCCTGCATCTTAAAGATTTATAGTTTTAAGATATATTATTGTATAGAGTTCCAGCATTTTTGGTTCTCAAACCCCAAATGGCGCAGTTAAATTTCGTTTCCGGATTCCATAATACTACAGTGCCTGCCTTATTATCTATGCAATAGGGTTTAGAGATTAACCCTTGCATAACATAACTAACTGGTAAATCAGAACTAAAGAAATTCAGGTTGCTATTATTTCAGAGCTATGTTCAGATAAGACTAGCTACAATTGCCAACTTCCTTTTTATTGAGAACCGTATCTCTGGAAGCAGATAAAGTAATAACCTTCTTTTCCTCCTTTTCCTCTCCTGAAGTATTAATTCTATGAAGACCAATTCCACCAGCATGAAGTTTTAATACGAAAACTTGAACTTACAGTTTTTGTCTGATGTATAGCCCTATTTTCAGTCACCATAATATCCAATGCTTGCAGTGAGCAGTAAACTCAAATTAGATACAGGAAGCACAGTTATTTCGTGATTTCCTTAGGACCGAATGACAGAGGTTAACCCTTGTAGTTCTTAGTTTCTCTTAAGTTCATTTTTACAAAAGCTTTGAACTCAGTATATGATACAGGAATTCATTACGTGTTTCAGATTTTTAATAACTAGATGGGTTATTCTATGATTCTGTGTTATCCTTGCTACTCTTTGTTTAGAATTCAATTTACAATGTAGGCTTACAAGCTGTTCCATTTATCATACTGGTCTATATGAACATATCCTAATGGTCCATTGTGTGCATTTATTGACTTAATAAGATTTGTGATTATATCCTTGATTTTTGAATTTTACTAAAATGTTTTAAGAAATGCTCCTACTTGTCTCCTGCTTATAAAGCGGCTCCTCCTCTGTATTTAAAATATACTCTAAATTGTGAATTGATTCTTGGGAATATATAAGCTTATTTTTAGCTATCCCTCTGAATGTGAATCTTGATATGCTGTCATAATTTAGGGCCCAAATTGTGAAAGCATAGAAATGATCAGTTTCGAATTTAATATAATTTTCATTTTCCAAATTGATTCTGAACTATTACAGAGGACTATAGGTTATTGTCCTTCTCATTTGACCTATTTAAACCTTGTAAAGGTCACGTGAGGAGGCCTCATAGAAATATATAGTTTTTACATTTCTGATATTGGCTTTTCTCTATTTCTCTAAATATCATATTAAAGGCTGTATTTTCCTGGAGCAGACTCTGACCACAATGTTTCCTCAGACTCTGCTGACTTCCTGTGCCAGCAAAATCTAATCTACAGAGAAAAAATTGTTTTCTACTTGTAACTTGTGATTTTACATATTGAGACTATGCTCCACCTATTGGTGCCCCAAGGAACTAACAATGCATTCTTTGACTTTTCTTTCTAATGATCCTGTGCTAAGATTTAAATACTAGGCATTACTCGTATCTCATCTTTATTTATTAAGTGCTGTAGGTTGAATGAAGACTGCTAATCCCATTCCTGATCTACCGCCTCTATTCCAGTTTGGTACTTCTGCTACCACTGACCTCTGGCAAGAAAAAGAAGCGCCAACTTCTCCAATGAGAATTTTCTTTTGTCCAAATGATGTCATTAATTTAGACCTTCTTGGTTATGCTCTTAAATATTCTATTGTATTAAATATTTTTGCAGGCTGCTCATCTTTTCCAGAACCTACATGGCACTTTACGTATGAGCTCTCTATTACAACAGACAGCGACCGTGATTCCAGAAGATACTTCCATCACCTGGACTAGTTATGAGTTTTAAATTTTTGCACATTAGTCTTCTGCTTTGACTATGACTATTTCCTAAGCTACCCTTCTTTCTGAATCATTTAACTCGTAAGTCCTGCTGGCCTCCTGCAGCTGAGGGCCCAACCCTTGGTGAATGGTAGTCATCGCAGGTGAAGATTCCATATCTACTGGCGATAGATTGCAACGCATTGCCTGTGCCTTTTGACTATTTTTGTGCACCATATTCCTGACCCTCCATACATCAATAACTTGAACAATCAACATCATCTCTAAATTTTAATTTTTATTGTTTTTTTGGTACCCTTTTCTTTTGTTCCATATACTTAACTATTGTTATTTGATCATCTCTTAGTAGCACTTACCAATCTGTCTTGCACATTATGCAAGCCAGAAGTGGGGATACATTCTGCAAATCCTAATTCCTAGTATTAAGACTGTCACTTCTACTGATTCCTTGCCCAAGTTGCTGTGAAAATCCAGCCCTGTTAGATCTTCCAGATCTCCGTCCAGATTCTTCAGTGCTTCCACCACCTCAACCATGATCAAGGAAAGAGAATTCAGAACCAACTGATACTTAATTTGAGATTTACTGTTGCTGTTTATGGACATTATAGATTCATATTTTGTTTTATTTTCAGTTTAGCAGTAATCTTGTCTATATATTGAAAAGGTTTTATTTTTATTTTCCTATTATTTCTTTTATTGTTTTTCTAAGAGTTTCCCCGTTATTTCTGTTTATGTAATTTAAATTGAAGTTGATATTGCTCAGATACAAGGGTAACATCAAACCCTAATACTGGCTAAGATATCATAATGTAGGTGTAAACCCTGTTAGTATCAACCAGTTATGCATTTGTTTAACTTTGGTGTAGGCTTACTTAAGCTGCATGTCTTTCTGTAGGTTTGACTAAGCTCCAAGTGGGGTAACGGATATATAAAATGCTTCCCATACTTCCAGGTCATTATGCATATGTCAAGATCCATGCATGACCTTTGTTAATATAAATTTTCCTAGGATTAACCATTTTTGCTGTATGAGGCAACCTCATACTTGCTATCCACTTTTTAGTGCTCATGATTGGATACCAATGATGAGTAATAGTAAAGTCCAGGAATTCTGACGTGTTTAAGGATTCTGAATACCTACAACAGCCTGCAATCAGAGTACTAACCATATATTTGTTGAGCCCATAACAATGCTTAATCAAAACCACTATTCCTTCCAAGGACCACTGAGACAGATACATTAGATTATCTCCCCATGCACTATGCAACAGATACAATAGAAGCCATAGAAAGACCTGAAAGTATTTATTAGCATGATCCACCTGAAATTGCTATTACCCACATACCTATACTTCATGAGATTTGTAAATGAACTCATGGATTTGTCCCGTTCATAAAACCTTTCTCACTACAGGTTTGAGTAAGTCTCAAGAGAGATGACATCAGGATTAAGGCCCAAGGGGTTGGGTAATATAAAGGGAATTCCATATGCCCAAATAATATATCACCTGAGAATGAAGTTTCCTATCTTGCACCATACCTTCTAGCAATTTGTAAGACCAAAACTTGCCCCCTCGTTTGATAGCTTGCCACCTTCTGGAATGGATGATGACAAGCTTGACGAGCTTTGTGTCACCCCTCCCCAGAGGGGGTGACAAGTGGGGAATGTATAATTATGGTACAGCCAGAGACCCCCCACTGGAATGGTGGAGGGCCCAGTCATAGAGCTCAGGCCATTACAGACCTTGGCTGAGTCAGAAATCTGATGGCTGACATAACTGGGAGCTTACTGGAAAAGTATGGCCTAGTTTGTAGCCCGGATTGAGGCCTAAATAAGCTAAATTAGGAAAAGTTAGGTTAATAGATATGGAAAGAAAATGGAGGATTTCAGCACAAAATGGAAGCCGTATCTGTTGCAAAGTGGAATTTTCTCTAATGTAAGTTAGAAAAACAAGTTGAGAAATGAGACTTTCCTGTGAGCAGGATTGTGGTCAGCCATGGTGTGAGAAAGGAAAGATGTAGCTGGATGCAGGGTCTTGCTTAAGATTTGTGGTCAAGCGAGCTAAAGACAAAACCATGTTAGCAAGATAGAAGCTACTCATTAGCATGAGCCAATCAGTGACAACCATGACATTAGCATAGATCCAATCAGGTATATCTGTTGTCATATTATTCATATCCTGAGGGCACCTATAAAAATCAGGGTATTTCCTGGTTTAAGTTAGAGAGAAAAGGGTTGCCTCTCTCTCTCTCCAAGGGAAACCAATGTGTCCAGCAGAATTGACAAATTACCTAATTGCTTTCCCTTGTAAAACCTCTAATTGGTAAAAGAAATTATAAAAGATTAGGAACTAATTAACACCTGTTTGCAGCTGGATTATTATATTCCTGTAATTAATTGATTGTACGTGCTTGTTGTCAATCACTGATTTGACTTGTACCTTGGCAAATAAACTCCTCCTTCCAAATGATGATTTGTGGGCTTCACTTAATGATGAAAGGCTGTAAGTATAAATGCTTTTGCTGTATCAGGCTATCTCTCTCTGCATTGTATAACTTGTAATCTAAATCCAGTTTGCCTTATCTTTTCCTTAGACCTAACATCTCTCTTAGTGGCAATTCCTTTCAGAACTTCACAACTCCTTGATTACCCCAGTACTAGTGCTATTTAGAGATGGAGTCAGATTTAAGGTCACTCCAGCCTTCTTGGGGGGCTCTGGACCCTTAAATTCACAACACAATGGAGGAGAAGGGTGCAGATAAGAGAGACTTACCCAGTGAGCGGAGTTCCCAGGGAGGAATGTAGGAAGAGATGAGCGTGGAGAGGTACTGAGGAGCTGCAGAGTGAATGCACTTATAGGTCAATTAGAGGAGTTTGAACTGTATGCGGAAACGGATAGGAAGCCAGTGAAGTGACTTGAGGAGAGGAGAGGGCTAATATGAGCATAACAATACTGGCGGAATATTAGTCGTGCAGCAGAAGTTTGAACAGATTGAAGAGGAGAAAGATGGCTAAGTGGGAGACCTGTAAAAAGCAAGTTGCAATAGTCTAAGCGAGAGGTGATAAGAGTGTGGATGAGGGTTCTGGTAATGTGCTTAGAAAGGAAAGGGCGAATTTTGCTGATATTATAGAGAAAGAAACGACAGGTTTTAGCAGTCTGCTGAATATGTGCAGAGAAGGAGAGGGTGGAGTCGAAGATGACCCCAAGGTTACGAGCTGATGAGACAGAAAGGATGGGAGTGTTATCCACAGAAATAGAAAATGGGGTAGGAGGAGAGGTTGGTTTAGGGGGAAAGATGAGAAGCTCAGTCTTGGTCATGTTTAGTATCAGATGGCGCTGAGACATCCAGGCAGCAATGTCAGACAGGCAGGCTGATACTCTGGCCTGGATTCCTGCTGAGATTTCTGGTGTGGAGAGGTAGATCTGGGAGTCAACAGCGTAAAGATGATACTGAAAACCATGGGATGAGATCAGAGTACCAAGGGAAGAAGTATAGATGTCCAGCAGCTCTCCCCCTTCTATCCAGATCCCCTCCTCCTTTTCCTCCCACCTCCAGCAGCTCTCTCCCTTCCCAGTTCCCTCTACTCCCCTTCCTCCCACAAGTCTGACTCTGGCAAAACTATCCCTTCCCTCCAGCCCCCCCACCCCCAAAAGTCCAGCACTTACTTTTTAGTTCTGTCTTCCAGGCCCGCCCGCCCGCCTATCCAACATCCTAAATCACTGTTGCTGCCTTTTCTCCTGCAGCTCTGTGTACGGCCGTCCGGGAGGCAGCGATCAGCGTTGCCTGCCAGTGCCTGCCCTGAAATTGTGCTTCTCCCCAGGCTCCGCCCCGCTCTTTTTTTCACTCGTCGCGCAGCGCTGCCATTCACACAGGCAGCTCTGCTCCCCTCTGCCATGTCTATCTGGCCCTACTAAGCAGGAAGTGCATCAGAGGGGACTGGATGGATGTGACAGAGGGGAGCGGAGCTGCCTGTGTGAATGGCAGTGCTGTGCAATGAGCAAATAAAAAAGAGCGGGGCAGAGCCTGGGAAGAAGCACAATTTCAGGGCAGGCACTGGCAGGCAACGCTGATCGCTGCCTCCCAGACGGCTGTACACGAAGCCACGGGAGCAGTGGCGTACCGAGGGGGGGCGGTGGGGGTGGACCGCCCAGATGCAACCAATGGGGGGGGGGGTGTTCCGTCCGGCATGTTCCTCTTTTTCTGCTTCCCAGCGCTGCTCCGTCCGCGTCCGTCAGTTTGTTTGGACATAGAGTGCGGCTCACGTTGTCTCCTCCCAGCAGCTCCTCTCTCCCTCCCTAGTCTCCAGTATCCGAGACAGTCCGAGACGAGTGAGTCCAGCCCATCCTACTTCAACATCATGACGCCTTCTTCCCCCCCTGCGGCACCCTGCGTGCCAGTGCACCTTGAGTAAGGAAGATCCTTGAGATACCTAAAAAAAAGAAAAGAGCAACAAAGAATCAAATTCTTAATAGGGGAGAGCTGACTATACATTTATATTTTCAAAAAGGGGAGAGGAAAGAGTAATGGTACTTATCTGATTTATTCTGGACTGTGATGGTAAAGTTGCGGAACCTGTAAAAAAAAGAAAAGTTAAAGGGTTAATTTTCTGTAAAGGTGTTTGTTCAGTAAAAGAAAACTGGTAATAGGAATTATAGTTTAGTCTTTAATGTTATTCTAGGTTAGTTCATTCACTTAAATTTTTGCTGCTCTACAATAAATACAAACTTATTTAATCATATTAGCAAGGCTGATTCTTTCCCAAGATCAGGATTAATCCTATTTTTAGTTTTTTTTCCCCCTTCACTTCACGGGAGTGAAGGGCGTGGTTAGTGACCTGTACAGCTTCTAACGCTCAGTGGTGTGGAAACTGGAAGTTGGCCATGACCAGTTCCATCAAAATCCCAGCGAAGCACTGTTAACTGAGCGTGAGCATAGCTGATTACAGTATCCTTTTTCTCATGATCTTTTGGCTGGTTTCTTTGATTACTAGAGGGGTGGTGGTCTAATCCTTTTTGCTGTTATTATGGGTCATATTAGGCAAGGCCAAGGGTCAACAGAATTTTATACTGTCAGATCACCACTAATTAACAATTATTGTTGAAATCTTAGGTAATTAAAGTTGTACTAATATATTTTAAAACAAATTCTAATATGGTACAGACTTATTATCCTGATTCCAGATCACACTCATTTGTGCAATTAAAAGTCCTGTTTGTTCAGCAATATGCCAGTTGGTAAAATGGTTCCTTTTCCGCCCCCAGCAATGGCTGCATTGTTGCAGTGTTCTCTGCAGTCCTGTAATGGATAGCGCTATATAAATGCAAATTTCCATTTTCTGCATAATGGATTTTGCAAGGCTTAGATCAAAGAATTGGTTATTTTCTTGCTCTAGATTTTTGAAGCTCCCATCCAGATTGTTTCTGATACTCTCAGTGATGACAATGTTTAATCATGCAATATAAGTTCTCTGCCATGAGCTGAAAACAGTTTCTTCTTCCACCAAACTTCATTGCAGCCGCAACCTAGCTCCTTCTGCTTCCTTCCAACTTCCTGCACTGCTAGTGCACTCCTCCGCCCCTGCCGGCCACCAGTCTATCATCGGCAGAACCGCAGAAGAATCTTGGACCACTTCCATTCCAGCCAGCAGCCAGGTAATTAGGCCCCGTGGTGCGATCTAATATTTATTTAAACTGACTTAAAAAAATTTTCATTGCATTTTCTGCTGCTGCTAGTTTGACAAGAGCAGCAAGCTGCAGCCAGGGGGAGGGGGTCATAAAATGTGAAAAGGAAGGATGGGGTGGCAAGAACACTACTCTGGATGGGAGAGAAAGAGGGCATGATGATGATGAATGGAGGGGACAGACAGAGGGGCGGACAGCGCTGGAAATGAGAGAAGAAAGGGCAGACCAGACACTGGATGGAAAGGGGCAGAGAAAGGAGGCAGATGCTGGATGGAAAGGGGCAAGAGAGAGAGAAAGGGGGTATATGCTGATGGTTAGAAATCTCCATTCCACCAACTGGTTCATATTTATTCTGAATTTTTTAAAGAAATTCGAGGTGGGATACCAACATGAAACAACATCGACTCAGTGGAGCACAACAAAGAAAAATTTAAAAAGCAAAAGAGGAGGCGATTGAAGCAATGTCTGGATCTATGTTGAAATATAATGCCTGCAACATCGCATATAGGTAATGAAAATTTGGAAGAAGGTGGTGCATCCAAAGCACCTATACTAGAAACAACACAAGATGATTCAGATGACACAGGGCTGAAAGATGGCAGTGAATCATCATCATCTATAAGCACTGATAATGAGGAAGAGAAAGGAATTGATAGCAATGGAGAAGAAAGAGACACTAGTAATAGAGACCAACAAGAATTTTAAGAAATGGCAACAAATGATATTTTACTTTATTATGTTTTCGCTTCTTGGCCAATACCGGTTCCAGATGACTTGAGAGTTAATCTGGTTAAAAGGGGACATGAACCTCTTCAGAATAAAGATGGACCTTTCTCTGCAGTTCAACGAGAAGGAAAAAAGAGCAAAGGAGGCAGTCGACACTTAACAACTTCATGGTTTTATAAATCTTTACCAAAGGGTGAAAAAGTATTGAGAACTTGGATGGCTTATTCAAAATCAAAAAATTGTTTGTTTTGTTTTTGCTGCAGACTGTTTGCAGATAATAAGACAAAAGCTGGAACATCAGTTTTTATAACTGGCTTTAAAAACTGGTGGAAGTTAAATCCTAAAGTTCCTGAACATGAGCTATCTGAACATCTCTCCTGCTTAGAAAAATGGAAGACCTTGGCAATGGGACTGCAACTCCAAAAAACTATTGATAAAATCCATCAAGTGGAAATGGATAAAGAGAGAAAAAACTGGAGAGACATTTTATATCGTCTTTTGGATGTAATCATGTTTTTGGCGAAACAAAACCTTCCTGTCCGCGGACACAGAGAGGATAGGTCATCAGCAAGCAAAGGAAATTTTTTGGAGTTGATAGAATTACTCTCAAATTATGACCCAATTTTGATGGAACATTTTGTAAAACTCAATCATACTGTTTCTTCTGAAAGGAGACTGACTTTATACTTATCTCCCAAAATTCAAAATGAATTCATTCATTCATCTTCTTTTTTTTTTTGTTCAATCAATTTTATTGATTTTTCCACAATAGACAATAATAAAACAATTTAGTACCAATGACTATTAACAAGTTAACAAATAGGTCAATGTACTCTGACTATATACATAATAATATCCATGTATAAAAGCAAGCAGGTTTTTTTTGGATTATGCAATCATATCAAATGTTATAAAGTAATGCATATATATAAATAGTAAAACTCTAACTAGTGTAGGAGAAAGCAAACCCAATGTAATATATGTAAACCAAAATAGAGGAGTTTGACTTATATATAACTTATATATAACCTGGGTTTGCGGTTTTTTGCCGCAGCGTTTATTTAGGGCTCCGGAGTTCCTACGTGGGGGGTCCTTGTGACTGAGGGTTTCCTTGGAGTTGTTTCATTCGATTCAAGCTAAGTATATTTTTGTGTATTAGTATTTTTCTGGCACTTGTAAGAGGGTTTTCCTCACTACTGCTGTAAATACTGTCTAAAATCACAATATATATTTAAAGCTGTATAATAATTCAACTTCTAGTTTTTTCCCCCCCCGTATGGGACTTAGGTAGGCAGTCCTTTACTGGCTGAAGTCAGTGATTTTGGGATAGTGTGGGTATACTGGTGTTCGTTTGAATGTATTGGGTATATACAAAGCTCAAGAGAGAAAGAGAGTTTTTTATCCCTTTCGGTTTTCTCATCTAGCTGATGAGTTTTTGCGTTGGGGGTTTTTTCTCTATTCTCTCTTGAACAGAACCTATGATAGTATTCCACTCCCATTTATGCAAGGGATTGACAATATTCTTGCAGAGTTCTTTGCTGGGAGATTTGAGGTTCGTTTTGTTAAGATTCAATAGCTTTAAGGGTGAATCTATCTGTTTTTCACCAATTTAAAGGAACACCTCCACACTATCAGGTTATATATAAGTTATATATAAGTCAAACTCCTCTATTTTGGTTTACATATATATAAATAGTACCCATACATTAATTTATTGTTATTAACTGGATGAATAATTGATCACCGGAGACCAAATCTTGTTAAATGCAATAAGGGAACCACATTTCTCTGCTGCAACGTTTTCATATTTAGCAATTAAACATACTGAGTTCCACCATATTTCATGAGTTAGCTTCGTAAAGTCTTTCCAATTTTGACAAATCAATTTTATGGCCACTTGAATCAGTATACGCAGCAATTTAGACATATGTATTGGTATATCAGCATTAATACCAAGTTCCCCTGCAATTATAATTTTATATGTTAAAGATATCTTTAGGTTTAGAATATGGGAGATTATTTTCTCTATGGTCTAAGGTTCCTATATGGTTATTACAAGACCAGCATCGATTAGAGGCTTCTTTACATATTTTAGATAGTTTATAAGGAGTCCACATGGCTCTATGTAGTATGTAAAATGATGATTGTGTAAGTGCAGACGATTTTGAGGATTTATATAGTGATATTCATATTTTTCCCATTGTTCTTCAGAAAGTTGAGAATTGAGTTCATTATTCCAAATGTTTTGTAACGCTAAAGGAGGACGAGACGAATGCTCTTGGAAAATTTTATACCATAATGATGCCGTTTTCTTTCTTGTATCCATTTGATGACATAACATTAAGTAGCTTGGCGTATCTTCTTTTAGGATATTAATGTTGAAGTTAGTAGATATGCAATGTTTTAGTTGAATCCATTGATAGTGGCAATTATTATGTAGTTTATAAGTTTCTTGTAGTATAGGAAATGGTAACCATGTATGTTTATCCATTAGTTGATGTAGATACCATATTTTTGCTTCTCTTCACTTAGGCCAGGCAATGCATTTCCCATTGATTTTGATTTTTGGGTTATTCCTTAGATGAATCAAGGTGGTCGATTGTAATGGAACTTTTACACATGAGTCCAATGAATTAAATGATGATTGAGATGCAGTAATGATGGGATTAGGTTCTGAATTGTGTAGTGATGACCAAGGTAATAAGGATGTTGGAATCTCTTTAAATTTCTTTGCTTCCCATTTTATCCATAGTGGAATCTGATTGATCTTCTTTTGATGTAATCCATAAAGAAATTTGTCTGAGTACGAAAGCCTTGTGATAGTCCAAAAAATTGGGGAAATTTACACCACCATGTTGTTTAGTAGACTTAAGATACTTTAATGCAATACGAGGTGGTTTATTAGACCATAAGAATTTAGATAAGATTTGTTCTTAACTGGGGCTCTCAGTCGAGCTCTTTGTTTTAATTAGCGAATTGGTGATGTCACTTAGAAAAAAGCACAAGAAAAAATAAAGGTTCACTAGTTAATAAAATATAAAAAAGCATTACCTTTGTGTTGTTAACGTAGAGTTCTGTTATGCGGGAAACACTTTAAGAACTTCTTATAAGATTGTTAATTCATCTGGCATTGACTGGAGTAGGAGCAAGTTCTTCCAGATAAGTAGCGAGAGCATCCAGATTAGTGAAATCTTTGGTGGTATTATTTAAGGTAATTCTCATTTTAGCTGGGTATAGCATTCCATACCTTGCGTTGAGTTGCTTCAGCTTGGGTCTGAAAGTGAGCAACTGTTTACGTGTTTGTACTGTGGTTTTACAAAGATCAGGTAAAAACTGCAATTCCTGCCCTTCATACTTAACTGGGGCTCTCAGTCGAGCTCTTTGTATGATTTCGGAAACTTGTGGGTATCGAAGAACTTTCATTATGAAAGGTCTAGGATATCTGTCTTTTGTACCTCGTTGCGTTGGAATTCTTTGAGCTCTTTCTAATTCAAAAGGTCTAGCAAACTGAATACCCAGTAATTCTGGGATGAATTTTTCCAGAAATTGGATCGGATCTGAGCCTTTGAGATTTTCAGGTAGACCTAGAAGTCTGATGTTGTTGCGTCTAGACCTGTTGTTATTTTCTTCAATTTCTTTTTCAAATATGGTTATCTTTTTTATATGTTTCTGAATCATTTTTATTTGCTCCTCCGATGCTCCTATTTTTTGCTCCATTGTTAGAATCTTGGAGTTAAGTAGGGATAAGTCTGTGCGTATAAGAGATATATCTTCTTTTATT
Source organism: Microcaecilia unicolor (assembly GCF_901765095.1). Lineage (NCBI taxonomy): Eukaryota > Metazoa > Chordata > Amphibia > Gymnophiona > Siphonopidae > Microcaecilia > Microcaecilia unicolor. Next base: position 201,030,650 of record NC_044038.1, on the reverse strand, counting down.
TTGTTAAAACCATCCTTAGTATCGGTTAGTATTTCTTTTAAAGCATGGCGCTCTTCCATTATGGCCACCGTGCTAGTGTTGTCAGACTTTTCAGCCGAAGTTTTTTTGCAGTGAAAGAGGGTCTCCTCTTTGTCTCTTGGAATTTTTTCCTGATGCCATGTGATCTTAATATATTTTGATTGTTCTTAATTATGTCTTGGTAATTTATTTTCACATATAAATTGCTTGATATAGGAGTCTAAGTGAGAGCTCAATGTTTATGCTGCCATCACGTTGGTGCTCCACAGTGCCCCCCCCCCCCCCCCCCCCAATTCATTCATCTTCTGGGAAATTATGTCAAAGAAAAAAAATAGTGGCAGATATTAAAAAAGCAAAATACTTTGGAATTCTTTTTGATAGCACTCCTGATGTTTCACACACTGATCAAATGTGTGAAGTGATCAGATATGTCCATATTGAAGATGATAAAGTTGAAATAAAGGAATCATTCTTGGGCTTCTTTCCTATTTCCGGGAAGACTGCTGCTGAACTCACAGAACAGATCTTGAAACAACTGGATAGTGATGGACTGGACATAAACCTCTGTCATGGTCAAGGATATGACAATGCTGCAACTATGGCTGGTATTCATGGTGGTGTTCAGGCAAAAATAAAAGAAATTAATCCCAAGTCTTTATTTGTGCCTTGTGCAAATCATTCTCTGAACCTTTGCGGAATTCACTCTTTTGGAAGTGTTTCTTAATGTGTGACATTTTTTGGAACATTGGAAAAAATTTACTCATTCTTTTCAGTCTCAACTCATCGATGGGAAGTGCTGCAGAATGTAGGTGTAACAGTAAAAAGACTTTCCCAGACAAGATGGAGTGCTCATTATGAAGTTGTGCATGCAGTAAAGACACATTTTGAAAAGTTAATCTCTACCTTTGAAGTACTGTGTGATCCAAAATAAAATGTGGTTAGAAGAGTATCAGCTCAGATTTTGCTCCCTGCTGTGTGCGATTTTTCTTTTCTGAGATATCTTTTTCTCTGGTGTGAAGTTTTAGATGAGGTTAATCAGACACAAAAATATTTGCAAACAGCCGGAATCAGCCTTGAGCAATGTACTGCGAAAATGCAAGCTTTAAAATTGTTCCTTGAAGATCAGCGCACAGAAATTGTGGAGAAGGCCATTAACTTTGCAACAACAAAATGTAAGGAAATGGACATTGCCATCGAAAAAGGAATCAAATTTCAAAGAAGAATGCCTGGAGAAAGAGCAAGAGATGCTGGTCTTACATTGCCAGAAGAAATCAAAAGGGCTATGTTTGAATGCCTTGATGATTTCCACCAAGAATTGGAGACTCGTTCTAAAGCAATGGATCAAATAATGTCAGTGTTTGCTATCATTCAGCCATTCTCTCTGATTTTTACAGAAGAAGAAAAACGTCAGAAGGTTTTACCAAATATAGTTGAAATTTATGATGATTTTTCTGGTGAAGAAATTTTAATGGAAATTTGTCGACTGCAGAGACATTTAAAAGCTGCTGGAATCAATCTTGAAGAAACTAAGACATGGACGGTATTGCAATTTCTAGAATTTATTGTGAAATGGGATTTTTATGAATCTGTGCCAAACTTATCCTTATGTTTAAGACTTTTCCTAACTATATATATATCTGTTGCTTCATGTGAAAGAAACTTTTCAAAATTAAAATTAATAAAAAGTGTTCTTCGATCAACTATGAGTGAAGATAGATTGACAAATCTGGCTATACTGTCCATTGAACATGAATATGCAAAGGAGATCAATTTTGATGAAGTAATTGACAAATTTGCAGAAGTTAAGGCTCGAAAACAGAAACTATAATGTTGTTCTTCATTACTGCAACAGACCAATATGTAGGTTTTTCACATCTTTTTTCAAAAAATACATTAATGTAATAAAAAGTATTAACCCTTTACTTTTTACTGTCTATTTCTTTTCTGACCATTTATTTCATTTCTTGATTATTGCTAAAAATAATTTTTCATGGGGGTGGGGGGGTGTTAAAAAAAGGTCAGCCCCGGGTGTCAAGTATGCTAGGTACGCCACTGCATGGGAGAAAAGGCAGCGACAGCGATGAATGATGTTGGATGGGCGGGCCTGGAGGGAAAGTGCCTGGGCCTGGGCCCATCTAGGCCCACCCGTTGCTACGTCCCTGGTTCGGCGCCATCTTTTCAGGAGACTGTATATCACATTTCTTCCTTTTTTCTCCTGAGGAGAAAGACATGCTAGTTTCCTGTTTGTTAGACTTGCTTGCAGACATGTTTAGCAGTAAGTCTTTGAGCAGTAGTGTGAAAAATTGTGCCAAAGACACCAGTAAATACATGATTTTAACGAGGCCTAGGAGGGAGCTCCGAGTCTACATGTCCATCTAGTCCAAGGTCCTCTAGCGGCCCCCCTATCTATTTATTTACTTATTTATGACATTTGTATCCCACATTTATCATGAATTAAGTTGAAACCTGGGAGCATTTAAAATCTTTTTTTTTTCCTGTGCCTAGATGAAAAAAGATGGTTTGTGGGAACTTGCTCCTTTTGTTTGTTGAATGCATTGGTATATTATAAATAGTGTTTATTACTATTATTTACTACTGATTGATACACAACAGAAGTTAACCAACCACCTTATTTTCGAAAGAGGTCGCTGGCCATCTTCCAACACAAATCGGGAGATAGCTGGCCATCTCCTGAACCTGGCCAAATCGGTATTATCGAAAGCCGATTTTGGCCAGCGCCAACTGCTTTCCGTCGCGGAGCCAGCCAAACTTCAAGGCAGGGTACAGAAGGCGGGATGGGGGTGGGACGGGGCGGGGGATTGGTTACGAGATGGCCAGCTTCCCCTGATAATGGAAAAAAGATGGCCGGCTCTGATGAGTATTTCATCGACTGCACTTGGTCCATTTATTTTTAGGACCAAGTCAAAAAAGTGCCCCAATTGACTAGATGACCACAGGAGGGAATCGGGGATCACATCCCCTTACTCCCCCAGTGGTCACCAACCCCCTCCCACCCAAAACAAAACATATTAAAATTATTTTTTTCCAGCCTCTATGCCAGCCTCAAATATCATACCCAGCTCCATCACAGCAGTATGCAGGTCCCTGGAACAGTATGTAGTAGGTGCAGTGCACTTCAGGCAGGTGGACCCAGGCCCATCCCTCCCCTACCTGTTACACTTGTGGTGGTAAATGTGATCCCTCCCAACCCCCCCAAAACCCACTGTACCCACATGTAGGTGCCCCCCTTCACCCCAATGGGCTATGGTCAGTGGTGTGCTGGTAAATTTTTAACAACAGGCTCTCTCCCCGGTCCACCTCTGCGCCCCCCGTCTACCTCTGCGCCCCCCCCCCCCCCCAAATTGCAGAGCTGGCTATACCCAGGGAGAGAGCTGGGTGGAGGGGTCATGCATTACTCTCTCTGGGAAATTTTTTTTATTTTTAAATGCTTCCAGGTTCCAATCTAATTCAAATTTAATGTGGGATAAAATGCCATAAATAAGTAAATAAATAGAAACTCTGAACATTGAGAACCTGATTCCTTTAACATGATGTCTGTTTTAGAAGCCCATTACCAGGAGAAAAAAATCTCTGCAGAGTTAAATGTCATAAATAACTAAATAAATAAATAAATAAATAGATAGATAGAAACTCTGAATGCTGAGCACCTGATCCTTATAATGACATCTGTTTTAATGGCCCTTTATCAGGAGAAAAAAGATCTCTGCACAAATATAATACATGCTAGGGTGTCCCTATAACCAGCCCCTCTAAATGACACACTCAATATGATTGATAACAAATTACTACTCTATCTATGAAAAGTTATTCCATTACTATACTTCCTCTAAACTCTGTGTACATCTGTATGCTGCCAAAGCTGGCATGTTTGAAAATATAAGAGAGATTGAATTAAAATGCTACCAACAATAAAGAATGACAACCTAGATGCAGCAGCTCATAAGTTTGCTTGATTTTGTTTTCAGTTTAACGGCGCAGGAAGGGGAAACAGACTAACTTAAATAGCTTCAACTTTTTTTTTAACTTCATGCTGTCCTCATTCAAACCCAGCATCATCTCCCTCCTGCTGCTCCTCTGCCTACCTCTCTCTCAGCTTCCATTCTCTCTGGCCATTGTTCAAACATTACTTGTTCCAGCAGCTGTAACAGGAGACAGTGCCTGATCCACCCCCAGCCTGTCTCTGCTGAGTGAATGTACAGCCCCGCTGATGCAACTTGCTGTGGGTGGGATCTAGCAGAGAAAAGGCTCCGGGTTGGTCAGGCAGTGGTGAGGGGGGGATGATGATCCTAAGGGACGACATGACCAGGTATGCTGGGAGCCTATGGGAGGGTGGGGGCTTGGGGAGGAGGGAGAGAGGAGGAGAAAAAAAAACAGATGCTTGCTTGTGCTTGATGCCTGACTCCAACAACCGGCTCGCAAAAATCATTAAAATTTATCAAGGGACTCGTGCGAGGCCGCGCTTCGGAGTTGGCCGCCTTGACTTGTGCCATTGACCGGCCTATCTTGTTTCCGGGCCCGAACTCCGGCCATCACGGCCACGAGGTTTCCGATCGCCGGCCATCGGGTCCGTGTCTGTGGGGGCGAAGATTGCACTGGCGTTCTATGGCCGGCCTCTCCTCTGTACACGGAGCCCGGGAAGTGAAGTTGCGCTTTGGAAGTTCCCGATTGGTTAGGGTACAGCGGGGCTCCGCCTCGGATCCCAAGGCGCCTATCCTGTTGGCTCCTCGGATGACGTCTCCTGGGGCTCCCGCTCACCCCAGCTGATGCTCGGCTCCCTGATGGGAGGGGTACTTAAGGAGTAGCGTTTCTCAGATTCCTTGCTTCGGCTTCTCATCTCAGAGGACTCAGCTACTGCGTGTGGTATCTTGAATCTGTGACTACTTGACCTGACCTGACTTGACCTCTGCCAGTTCCTGACAATCCTTGCTTGCTGCCCGCCTCGAGCTCTGCTAGTTCCTGACTATCCTCTTTGCTGCCAGACTCGACCTCTACGTATTCCTGACCAGCCATGCCTGCTGCTCACCAGTCTGCTTGCTGGTTCCTGTCCTCTCTCCGTCCGGTCAGTCCGCCAACCCCCGCGGTTCCAGAAGTCCCGTTGGCCGCCTGCAGCTGGGAGCTCAACTCCTGGTGAACGGCGGTCGCCGTGGGTGAAGTCTGGGAGTTGGTCGGCTGTCCTTTGGAGGACTGCGGGTCCACACACCTCCGCCCTCCAGCAGGACACAAGGGCTCACGCGAATCTTCAGACAAGTAAGCCGAAGCCATGAGTTCTCCGACCCAACCCAACTTGAGGGACTTGGCGAAGATTCTGCAACAGCAGCAGGAACAGTTGAATGCCCTGTCGGGGGCCCTCTAGAACGTCTGTTCCCAGTTGAATACTGACCAGGTCCAGGCGCAGGCCAAGGGCGCAGCCTCCCGGCTGGGAGGGGCCTTCATGGGGCCTCGGTTTCCCCAGCCAGCCTGCTTTGATGGAACCCCCGGGAACTGCTGGGGTTTTCTGAATCAGTGTAACCTGTACTTTGACATGCAGCCGGGGGCATTCCCCTCGGACCGGATGAAGGTGTCCTATATTATTTCTCTTCTCTCCGGTCCGGCGCTGACCTGGGCGTCCCCGCTCTGCGAACAACGGGACTCTCTCCTCTCCGATTTTGAGGAATTTCAGCACCGGTTCCGCCTGGTATTTGATGTCCCAGGAAGACCCTCCTCGTCCGCAGCTGAGTTGCTGTGAATTCAACAGGGAGATGGGTCAGTGGGAGAGTACGCAGTTCAGTTTTGAACCCTGGCTGCCGAGCTTCACTGGAACCCGGAGGCTCTCTATGCTATCTTCTGGCAGGGACTCCAGGACCGGATTAAGGATGAGTTGGTGGGACGTGATGTTCCGGGTGGACATGATGTTCCGGGTGGACACTCGCTTTCAGGAGAGAGCCCGGGAACAGGCGGCCCAGCGCCAGGCATCGGGTTCCGGTGGCCGGGCTAGGCGGGTATCGCCGCCGAAGGGGCCGACCGATGTGCAGGAGGGCCCTCCAAAAGAACCCATGGTCCTGGGCCGCCAGCGCTTGACCGCAATTGAGAGGGCTCACCGATGTCACCATCAGCTGTGCCTTTACTGCTGAGAGGCCGATCACTTCATCCACGCCTGTCCCACTCGGCCGGCGGGAAACGCCGGCGCCAAGGCCCTGTGAGGGGAATGGTCTTGGGGCGCTCGGCTCCCCCTCCCTACAACTTGATTACCATACCTGTGACCTTGCAGTGGCAAGAAACTAAGATCCACACCTGGGCCTTGTTCGATTCAGGGACAGGGGGGAATTTTATCAGTACCGAGCTGTTTGATCAGTGGCGACAGCCAGCGGAATTGTGCAGTCTGGTTCTGCAGGTCATCTCCATTCAAGGCACGGTGCTACCTCACCCCATTACCCAGATCACTCCACCGGTAGACATGGAGGTGGGTAAGTGACACCGGGAGAAGATCCAGCTTTTGATCCTGCATAGCTCCATTCACCCCATGGTTTTGGGACTCCCATGGTTACGTCACCACACCCCTCTGATCGACTGGGCCAGTGGGCAGATCCATCTCTGGGGCAGTCACTGCATCAAGAACTGCCTGGGAGGGCCGGCAGTTAGCTATCCGGTCCTTACGGCAACTCCCGGAATGCTGCAGGCCTGTAAGGCGGTATTGCCCAAGGAGTATCAGGCCTAAGCCAATGTCTTTAACTCGGTAGAGGCTGACACCTTACCGCCGCATCGAGCGTTTGACTGTGCCATCAATCTGCTGCCGGATCAGATGCCTCCTCGGGGCAGGTTATACACTCTATCTCGGTCCGAGTCCAAGGCCATGCGAGCCTATGGCCAGGAAAACCTGCAAAAGGGGTTCATCCGACCATCCTCCTCTCCTGCTGGAGCAGGGTTCTTTTTCGTCAGTAAAAAAGACGGCTCATTCAGACCCTGCATTGACTATCGGGGCTCAACGCTATTAAGGTGAAGAATCGTTACCTCCTGCCACTGATTCCGGAACTTTTTGACCGGCTCCAGGGAGCCCGGATCTTCACCAAGCTGGACTTGCGGAGGGCCTACAATCTCATCCGGATTCGACAGGGGGATGAGTGGAAGACCGCCTTCAACACTCACGAGGGGCATTTCGAGTACTTGGTTATGTCCTTTGGGCTGTGTAATGCCCCGGAGGTCTTCCAAAACTTCATCAACATTGTGTTCCAAGACCTTCTCTATTCCTCGGTGATCGTTTATTTAGACGACATCTTGATTTTTTCCAAGTCACCTCAGGAACAAGTCGGCCATGTATGAGTGGTGCTCCAGTGCTTGAGGCAACACTGGCTGTTTGCTAAGTTGAGCAAATGTGCTTTCCACCAGCCGGTGGTCCCTTTTCTGGGCTACATCATATCCGCCCAGGGCCTCCAAATGGATCCGGACAAGCTGCGGGCCATCCAGGTAGCCCAGAGCATCAAGGCATTGCAACGTTTTCTGGGGTTCGCGAACTATTATCACCAGTTCATTTGGCACTATTCTCTACTCATCGCTCCGTTGACCGCCCTCACCCGGAAAGGAGCGGATGTCCGACAGTGGTCACCCCAGGCGCATGAGGCTTTCGCAGCCTTGAAGAAGGCGTTCCTCTCAGCGCCCATCCTACGGAGTCCCGATCCCAGTAAGCCATTTATCGTGGAGGTAGATGCCTCCTCTTTGGGAGCCGGGGCCATCCTGTCACAGGTTACCTCTTCCGGGAAGAGACTCCCTTGCTTTTTCTTTTCCCAAAAGTTCACTCCTGCGGAATGGAATTACACCGTAGTGGACCGGGAGCTTCTGGCCCTAAAACTGGCGCTACAGGAATGGAGGTATCTACTGGAGGGCGCGGAACACATGGTCACCATGATTACGGACGATAAGAATCTGCTATACCTGCAAAAGGCTAAGTGATTGAACCCTCACCAGGCTCGCTGGTCGCTATTTTTTGTCAGATTTCAATTCCATCTGGTGTTCCGGCTGGCCGAAAGCAATATCCAAGTAGATGCACTCTCCAGAGCCTTTGAAACACCAGAGGACCCTAAGGACTCTCATCCCATGTTGAATCCCGACTGTGTGCCAGCCATGCCCACCTCGGTGGTTCCCATAAGGGCCCGGGTGCCTCTCAAGGATAGAAGGAGGGTAATGCACTGGGCCCACTCTTCGGCCTTCGCAGGGCACTTTGGCTTCCACAAGATGCTGCACCTGATTGCGCGACAATATCAGTGGCCTCGCATGGCGCAGGATGTGCTCCAGTATGTCGCCTCGTGTCCCACCTGTGCCTGCACCAAAGCGGTGGTAGGAAGACCATGGGGAGAACTCCAGCCGTTACCGGTCCCCGAGGGTCCCTGGGAGGAGCTCTCCATGGATTTCATCACGGACCTTCCTCGCTCCCAGGGACATACGGTGATCTGGGTGATCGTGGACTGGTTCTCCCGAATGGCCCATTTTGTTCCGTTGAAAGGGCTGCCTTCTGCAGCGGCCTTGGCCTCTCACTTTATTCAACATATCTTCCAACTCCACGGATTACCCGTCAGAATTATCAGCGACCGGGGGGCGCAATTCACCTCTCGATTCTGGAGGGCATTGTGTGCTGCCCTGGGAATCACTACACATTTTTCTTCTGCCTACCATCCCTAGACCAATGGGATAGTAGAAAGGATTAACCAGACTCTGAAAGGATTCCTCCAAGCCTTCACTAATGACCGGCAGGACAATTGGTCTCCGCTCCTCCCATGGGCGGAGTTCGCTTACAACAATAGCATGCACTCAGTCTCCAAGAAGTCACCATTCTCAGTGGTATATGGCCGGCACCCACAACTTCCACCTCCAATCTCCACGAATCAGCCTATCCCACAACTGTAGCAGGCCCTCTCGGACATGCAGAAGACCTGGCGGTCGGTCCAGAAGCAACTACAACACGCAGCCGCCAAGTATAAATTGTTCGCGGATCATCGACGGCGAGCAGCACCGGCCTTTCAGCCCGGTCAAAAGATCTGGTTAAGGACCAAATATCTCAGACTCCGGCTGCCATCCCGAAGACTAGCTCCACGCTTCATTGGACCCTTTGTTGTCCAGTCCTGGATTGGTGCGGTTACCTACCGCCTGTGCCTGCCAAGGACCCTGCGGGTGCATAATGCCTTCCACATATCGCTACTAAAATCCTTCCAGAGGTACAGATGGCATCCCCAGGAGAGCAACCCAGTTGTTCCAGAGTCTGAGCCTGATTCCGAATATGAGGTTGAGGAGATCGTGGATTCCAAGTAACAGAGGGGGAAGCTACGGTACTTGTTGTCCTGGAAGAATTTTGGCCCAGAGGACAACTCCTGGGAGCCGGCTGCCAACGTTCACGCACCGGACTTGATACGGGAATTCCATGCCCGCCATCCTCAGAAACCAGAAGGAGGAGGAGGGCTTCAGGGGGGCGATACTGTCTTGTCCCTCACCTCTCGCGTCCCTCATCGGGGTAACTCCGCTCCCGCAGAGGCCACGCTTCGGAATTGACCGCCTTGCCTCGTGCCATTGGCCGGCCTATCTTGTTTCCGGGCCCGAATGCCAGCCATCATGGCCACGCGGTTTCCGATTGCCGGCCATCGAGTCCACGTCTACGGGGGCGAAGATGGCGCCGGCGTTCTATGGCCAGCCTCTCTTCCGGACGCGGAGCCCGGGAAATGAAGTTGCGCTTTGGAAGTTCCTGATTGGTTAGGGTACAGCGGGGCTCCGCCTCGAATCCCAAGGCGCCTATCCTGGAGGCTCCTCAGATGACGTCTCGTGGGGCTCCCGCTCTCTCCAGTTGATGCTCGGCTCCCTGATGGGATGGGTACTTAAGGAGCAGCGTTTCTCAGATTCCTTGCTTCAGTTTCTAGTCTCAGAGGACTCAGCTACTGCGTGTGGTATCCTGAATCTGCGACTACTTGACCTGACCTGACTTGACCTCTGCCAGTTCCTGACAATCCTTGCTTGCTGCTCACCTTGAGCTCTGCTAGTTCCTGACTATCCTCTTTGCTGCCAGACTCGACCTCTACGTGTTCCTGACCAGCCGTGCCTGCTGCTCACCAGTCTGCTTGCTGGTTCCTGTCCTCTCTCCGTCCGGTCAGTCCGCCAACCCCCGCGGTTCCAGAAGTCCCGTTGGCCGCCTGCAGCTGGGAGCTCAACTCCTGGTGAACGGCAGTTGCCATGGGTGGTCTGGGAGATGGTCGGCTGTCCTTTGGAGGACTGCGGGTCCACACACCTCCTTCCTCCAGCAGGAACCAAGGGCTCACGCAAATCTTCAGACAAGACAGGTAGTGGGTTTTGGGGAGGATTTGGGGGGCTCAGCACCCAAGGTAAGGGAGCTATGCACCTGGGACCAATTTGTGAAGTCCACTGCAGTGCCCCCTAGAGTGCCTGGTTGGTGTCCTGGCATGTGAGGAGTGCACTACAAATGCTGGCTCCTCCCATGACCAAAGGGCTTGCATTTTGCTGGGTTTGAGATGGCCAGACCCAGTTTCCATTATGACCGAAAACCAAAGCCGGCCATCTCTAAACCCGGCGATCTCAACATTTGACCTAAATGTTGAGATTTTGCCGGCCCCAACCGTATTATTGAAAGAAAATATGGCCGGCCATCTTTTTCGATAATACAGTTGGCTCCGCCCCTTTGCGGAGCCGGCCCCGAAGATGGCCGGCCATATAGATGGCCAACGCCGTTCGATAATGCTCCTCCAAGAAAGGATGGTAACCAAACAACTTACCAACTACTTAAACAAATTCACAATACTACATGAATCACAGTCAGGATTTAGATCCAACCATAGTGCTAACCACTCTCATAACCAAATTTAAACAATTAATTGCAACCGGAAACAATGTGCTGCTCCTACAATTTGACATGTCCAGCGTGTTCGACATGGTCAGCCACCAAATACTCTCGAACATCCTAGACTACTTCGGGATTGGAGGAAACGTACTAAGATGGTTTCAGGGCTTCCTAACAGCAAGAAATTATCAAGTGATTTCAAAGTAAAAAACGTCAACACCATGGAAACCCGAATGTGGAGTACCACAAGGATCACCGCTCTCACCAACCCTATTTAACTTAATGATGACACCTTTAGCCAAATCGCTATCCAACCAAGGACTCAACCCGTACATCTATGCAGATGATGTCACAATATACATCCTGTTCAAACACGATCTAACCAAAATCACAAATGAAATCTAACACAGCCTCCAAATAATTAATTCATTGTCGGATGCATTCCAATTAAAACTAAACGCAGAAAAGACACAATGGGGCTCATTTTCAAAGCACTTAGCCTCCCAAAGTTCCATAGAAACCTATGGAACTTAGCCTCCCAAAGTGCTTTGAAAATATGCCTCAATGTCTCATCATTTCTTCACAATATAACTCAAATAAACACAATACCATAAACACTCCAGAATACACTCTTCCGGTCTCTGACAGTCTGAAAATTCTGGGAATCACAATTGACCGAAATCTCACATTAGAAGACCATGTGAAAAATACAGCAAAGAAAATGTTCCACGCAATGTGGAAACTTAAAAGGATAAAACCTTACTTCCCAAGGGAAATATTCCGCAGCCTGGTACAATCAATGGTGCTAAGCCACCTAGACTATTGTAATGCCATTTATGCCGGATGCAAAGAACAAATCATTAAGAAGCTTCAAACCGCTCAAAACACAGCAGCCAGACTCATATTTGGGAAAGCGAAATACGAAAGCGCCAAACCCCTAAGAGAAAAACTACATTGGCTTCCACTAAAAGAACAAATTACGTTCAAAGTCTGCACCCTGGTCCACAAAATTATACACGGGGAAGCCCCGACTTACATGCAGACCTGATAGACCTACCTACTAGGAACGCAAAAAGATCAGCACGCACATTCCTCAACCTCCACTACCCCAACTGTAAAGGACTAAAATACAAGTCCACATACGCAACCAGCTTCTCCTACATCTGCACGCAAATATGGAATGCACTACTGAAGGCCATAAAAACAACGCAAGATCTAGCTACCTTCTGAAGGCTACTGAAAACTGACCTGTTCAAGAAGGCATACCATAAACAACCATCCTAATTACTAAACAATAAGACTGATCACGAACAAAACAGAACCAATCTCTCATCACATGACTGATTAACCTCATTGCTATTAATGAACAAACACTACCACTTCTACCCTAATGTCGAAATTGATTTCTTTATAAATGACGACCCAACATATGTTACAATCCAATCTATTACTCAGGAACTTATATGCAATAACATAACGCATTTTTCTCTACCATGTATGTACGCACCTTAATGCAGCACCAGTTTAACCCTATGTCAAATAAGATCTCTCTATAATTGATGACACAACATAGTTACAGTCCAATCCATCACGCAGGAACCTATTTGCAATACCATAATGTATTCTTTTACCATGTATATACGCACTTCAATGCAATATCATTTGTAATTCTGTTAACCGGAAATGGCAATCGCCACTACGGCAAATGTAAGCCACATTGAGCCTGCAAATTGGTGGGGAAATGTGGGATACAAATGCTACAAATAAATAAATAAATAAATAAATAAACTTCATGCTTTGTAATATAATTTTTAATAGCATATTCTCAATTACCACCCATATATGAATAAAATTATAATATGCCCCGGCCTATATGTCAGACCTCATAGACCTACCACCCAGGAATACTAAAAGATCAGCACACACATTCCTGAATCTCCACTTCCCCAGCTGCAAAGGACTAAAGTACAAATGAATGCATGCGTCCAGTTTCTCCTACATGAGTTTGCAGTTGTAGAATGCACTACCATTTGATGTGAAAACAATACGCAATCTAATCATCTTTCAGAAATCACTGAAGACTTATCTCTTCAACAAAGCATACTCCAACGATCCATCATAAGAACTGTTTCGCATTTACGCTTTATCTATTATTCCGAATACGACCTCTGCATACTGATTGCTTAATTCTATTACGTTGTAACATGATATGTTTAAGTGTCAGAGTTATTAATTGTGCTGAATCAGATACCAATATAAAAATACAGCTTTGAGATCAGCTAGCCTGGATTTCATCTCCCCCTCCCTTTTTCCTGGGAAACTTTTGACAGCCAAAGCTTGGCTAGGTAGTTAACACCTCTAGGACTCTTAACAAAAGAACTATTTAAACACAAACAAGTAAGAGGCTACTTCAAAGAGTGTTTTTAAATTTACTCCCTTCCTCTCATCAAAAGGCCTTCCTGAGGGTGAACAAAGGATCAAAAGGTAACCAGTAGACACAAGGAGGCAGATGCAGCAACCAAACGTAAAAAAATCAAAATCGTTAAAGTCCCTAACGATTTTTAAAAAACGAAGAATGCACCAAAAAAAAAGTCACACATGCTCAGATCGGTATTCAAACGTACAATGTATCAAAGAATCACAATACACATCGGTAATCGGCCCCTAAATCATGCGCAGAGCAGCCAAGCGTTTTGCTGGCTGCTCTGCGCATGCTGCAAACGTAAAAACAAACAAAAAAAAAAGCCACAACACATACACGTGGCTACCCGGTCAGCAAAATCCAAAAACAAAGGATCGGGAGGGGGCAAGGGCGCTCATCAGGAGCGTCCTGTATGGACGGCCTTGCCCCCCCCCCCGCTGCTCCCCACTTTCCGCCGCTCCCCCCCCCCCCCGAAAAAGCAAAATGCTAGCTGCCCCGGTCCCCCTCCCTTCCTGTTCCTGTGTTCTGCAGAGCTAACTCCGCCTCCCGTCATTCTTTCGCCCCATGCCCTGCCCCCGCTGCTCCCCCCCTCCACCGAGACCCCCCTCCCTATTAACGACCCGAGCAGCACCTCTCACCTCTTTCAGAAGCGCTGCAAGGGCAGGAAGATCTATTGTGTTGGTTGTAGAGTCTCCATGACGTCTCTTCTTCCCTGGCCCAGGCCCCGCCTCCTTCTGACGTAGGTTACTTATGTCAGAAGGAGGCGGGGCGTAGGCCAGGGAAGAAGAGACGTCATGGAGACTCTACAACCAACACAATAGATCTTCCTGCCCGTGCAGCGCTTCAGAAAGAGGTGAGAGGTGCTGCTCGGGTCGTTAATAGGGAGGGGGGTCTCGGTGGAGGGGGGGAGCGGCTTAGTCGACCTCAGGGGGGGGCAGCGGGGGCGGGGCACGGGGCAGAAGAATGACGGGAGGCGGAGTTAGCTCTGCAGAACACAGGAACGGAGGGGGACCGGGGCAGCTAGCATTTTGCTTTTTCGGGGGGGGGGGAGCGGCGGAAAGTGGGGAGCAGCGGGGGGGGGGGGGGGCAAGGCCGTCCGTACAGGACGCTCCTGATGAGCGCCCTTGCCCCCTCCCGATCCTTTTTTTATTTTTATTTTTTTATGTGTTTTCTGACGTCCTTTGGACCAATCACAGCGCTTTTAGCTCTGCTAATGCGCTGGGATTGGCTCAAAGTTTGTTTATTTTTTCACTTAATGATTTTTCCTGGCACAGAGCTGTCCTAACGCGAGGTCCAGACCTCTCGTTTGATTTCCTGCCTTTTTCCTGCGTAAAGGCAATCGGAAAAGGTTAGTGCATGTCGTTTCAATAGGGTTTTCACACTAATTGCTCATCTCCATTCCGTTTTCGTTAGCTGCTGGCTTCCTCGGTAAAAGCCCTTTGATGCATGCAACGGATCAAATTTTCCTCGTTGGAGGGTCATTAAAGGCTCATTTAGCTTTAGTGCATCTGCCTCAAGGAGACAGAAAACCTGTGGAGGTGGGAATCCACACACCTATTGACAAAAGGAAAGTATAATGTGTATCTGCCACAGAGATTCAGACAGGAAACCTTTTCGCTTCAATAGACTATTTGTCAGCAAAATCCAGACAGGAAGTCTTATGATGTCATAAAACATGAGACCAGATACCACAATGCTTTGCAACTACTCAGGGTCGAGTACAAACCAGGAAGCAAATGCACACAGGACATGCACTCATAATTTCCCTGCAAACAGACTGTATAAAAAGCCTGGAAAAGCTCAGCTCTTGCTCTTGGGAAACTTCTTCTTGGGATCTGCTGTTCTGGGGACCTACAGCTCTACCTTTCTCTCCTGTGACCATGTGCCATGTGCTCATCACTCAGCTTTGTAACAAAGACTTTTCTGTAAGTTAATAATTCATATTTAAACCGGCTACCTTACTTTAAGCACAGATTCTCTGTAAAACTCTTACCTCTCGCTGCAATTGTATAAATAAACTCCTTTTGAATCTAAATATATGGTCTGTTTTTTACATATGTTCTTAAACCTGGTAATGCAGGTTAATGTGATCCAATAAATATACTTAATTCCTTTTATTCATTGCAATTGTGAATCGTGTTGCCTTAAAGGGCAACTGGTGGAGAATTATTCAATATATATCTTAAAACTTATAAATATTAGCTAGTGCTCAGGGAGCAATTTCCCCAAGATAAATTAATTCTTGTTACATTTTAAATTAATTCTTGTTACATTTTAAATGGTGGAAAACGTGGGCAGAGATACTGTGGAAGTAGGGTAACTGTGTTCTTAAATTATATTTTTGTATTTTGCTGTTTTATAATAGAGAACTGAGTATCAGGTTTCATTAATTAAATTTCCAATTGATAAATTGATAAGGTTTTCAGGGTATTCAGTATTCAGGATGTTAGGCTGGATGGAAGTGATGGACGTTTGGTCGTCCCTGCCAGTGTGGCAATATCTAGGTACTTACGCACTTATTACATTTATGTACTTTATAACAAAACTTTTAGCCATACTCTGGCATAAAATAAAAACTAATTTTGCAGCTAATTTTGAGGAGGACATACACATAGAGAAACACACTAGTCTAGGGGTACATAACCCCACTTTGCTTAAGCGATGCATAGAATCCTCGGGCCCTAATCCATGGACCCCTAGCGTAGTGGAGGACATTAGTAGCATCTCTGATATGGAGAGCAAATTTGAAAAATATTGTGGTTTATATTCAATTAAGTCAGGGAGCAAGAGAATTTCTGCGTGCACTTGGTTAATGTGGACCATGTGTAAGAAAGCCTTAAAAGAACATGCAGAATTGAATGAGAAATTAGTGCGAAACAGAAAGAATGCATGCAGATAGGCACAGAAAAGGATTTCTTGATCACAATGACTAGGTGCTTAAATTATCAATTAGATTATTCTAAGCAGCAGATAGAGCACCAGACAGCCCAGGAAAATAAAATGAGGACCCAAATTTCAGCTTTAGAAGGCAAATCAGGTCCCAGCAGGGCCGTGCCAACACGGTAAGCGAGGTAAGCATGGCAGGAGGGCGCCGTCCTGTGGGGGGCACCCCGCCGCACCATGCTTACCTCGCCCTCCCGCTCCCATGTCCCAACTGCCCACCCTCTTCTCCCCCCCAACAAGATCCCTTTTAAATTTACCTCCGTCTGGCAGCGAAGGCGCAGCGTCAGTGAAGGAGGCGGCACTCCCGACGTCTCTACTAGTCTTCCCTTCGCTCAGTGTTCCGCCTTCTTCTGACGTCAAGGAAATGACATCAGAAGAAGGCGGGACATTGAGCGAAGGGAAGACTAGTAGAGACGGGAGCACCGCCTTCTTCACTGACACTGCGCCTTCGCTGCCGGACGGAGGTAAATTTAAAAGGGATCTTGGGGGGGAGAAGAGGGCGGGCAGTTGGGACATGGGAGTGGGAGGGCAGGGGAGAGAGGAGCGTGGACGGGAGGGCAGCGATCATTTTCATGGGGGGGAGGGGCGCGCGCGCACCAACTGTTCGTCTGTGGGGGGGGGGGCACTGGGGGCGCAAACTGATCTTCTGCAGGAGGGCGCCACAGACCCTTAGCACGGCCCTGGGTCCCAGGCTTAAAACAACTAATCAGAGAGCTAACACTGCAGACGCCCCCTATAGGTGAGAATAACACTGACCATGTAAGACAAAAAATACAGGATTCTCACGTGCAGGTATCAGCTATCTCAGGCTTTCCATTTGCCCCCCTAAATAAAGCTACAGCCATGCCTGTTTCAGCCGTGGTAAAAGTATCTGAGTCTAGATCGCTAGCGGGAGGACTCACCCACACGATCAGTTCCCAGCCCCTCTCACAGACAGATATAGAAGTGATAGCCAGACAGATAGGCAAGATAGACCCTGGTAAATTTCCCCATGCTTGTGTGGTACTATGGAAATTAGAGCAGGAAGGGAGGATTGATACAGATGAATTAATTAAAGTGATCCGTCTCTGTATTAAACCTGAATTTGCAGAACAGATGGAGGGAGCTATTGAATTGGCAAAACAAAGGGGTTTCTCTTTGCTAAATTTGGCAATGGCTGCGAGTGTATCCTTTGGCATGAGAACGTTCAAGACCTTAAGTGCATATGTCCTGCAGGACAAAAATGAGAGTATTGAAGATTATTTAAGGAGAGCAATCATATTGCTAGTTATGACAGGGCAAGTGGAAGGAAGAGATTCCAGAAGGCAGATTCCAGGAGACCTTCTAGATGTGCACGTAGATGATGAGAATCTAAGAGAAATTTGTCAGGACATGCACCCCACTATTGCTAAAGTATTGTGCTCGTGGGGCGCAGGTGAGCCTGCCTCTGCTAGGAATTTGTGCCTGAAAGCCAGAAATGTACAAAGGTATCAACCCTATGCCTCACACCCAGTGGCAGCAGCTGGACCCTCTCTATACCCTGATTTAGCTCCATACCTAGAACAGGCCCCCCAGGCCCCCTCACAGCATCCAAAACCCCAGTGCATAGGAACACAGCCTGTTCTGTATTCTGATTTAGACATAAAGGTGAGCCTTCAATTAAGTATTCATATTCAGCTCTTCAACACACAGATGCACCACCTAGGCCGCATTCTGATCCAAGTTCCCATAGAAGGGAACCTCTAATAAAGAAATCAGCTCCTCAATATGTAGAGACTGAAAACCGCAAGCAAGCATGTAACATTTTAAAATCTCATGGTGAGAATCAGGCCTTCCTGGAATGTATTTCAATGAGACATGAGGAGATGCGTCCAGCCTGGACTGGACTTCTCCTTAGCATGACCCACTCTGCAGATGGCAGTGGGATCCAGGTGGTTGATTTTTGGTATAGGTTGGACAGGAATATAGGAAAAAGTTTTTGCTATGAACCTTTTGTAAATAGTTTCTAAGGATTTAAAATGTAGCTTCTATTGTTCTTTTGAATGAGTAAGATTTAATTATGTCTCTCCCACTTTAGCTAAACATTTAAAATGTGAAGTTTAAAAAATGTCTCTTTCTAATAACTCCCACTGGAGCTGAAACTGAATACTGTGCTTTAATTTGAACTAATAAGATATGCTTATTTTTGTAGAAGGAACTAAAGCCTAAGAAAATAAAGCCTAGCTATATCCAAGCTTGCATGCCATGATCTAAGATCCTGAGAAGGAACTGTGAACAAGAGAGGGAGTTCCTACCAGAACCTGGAGCCATGTGACCTGCTAAATTAATGTAAAAGTGTCTTTTTCTTTCTCTTTCAGAGTTCGAGTTTATTGTTATGGTGCTAGTAATTAATACATATATGGCTATCTCAGATACATTTTAAATAGACAGACCTGTGCCTTTTCTACATTTTAAAATAAACAGACCTGTGCCTTTTCTACTTATGAGATACCATGTATAAGTTTTGCTAATTTTTGCTTATTTTGCTCGTAAGAAGTACTTCTAAATGACTGAAACTGCTTTGGGAATCCAGGTTGGATTCCGCATACACTGCTCTTGTGTTTCTTGTGCCTTATTTGCAGGTTAAGCTCAATCCTGGATCTGGAATGGACGATCGGAGACCTAAAGGCCTAATAGAGCTCTTTGTTTGTTTGTCATGTGGCCTCCATGTTTATATGTCTGTTTTATGTTATGGGGTACCCAAGAAACTACACACAGACCTTCATAGACCCTCCCTACTAACAGCCTTTCCATTAGTTCACATTGTACCATGTCCTTGTCCAAGAAAGAAAAAAGAGACCATTTTCACTGGCAGGCAAGCTATAGAAAAGGAAAACATGTTCACTATTATTCAAGCTTTGGCTCACATATAATAAGTTCTACTAATTGCTATCTAAGGTTATGTATTCATATGTGTAAAATTATGAACAAAGGTTTCTCGTTATATGACCTATCAGATACAATTAGTACAGGGAATGTTTCTGACCTTTTTAGTTTATTCTATATCACAGCCAGTACGTACACAATGTCTCTCTCTGGAATGAAATACTGGTTGTGTGCAAAGCACAATTAGCATATCTTTTCTAAATTCTTTATAACACTAAACACATGAATGCTGTCTATTAATTTACTACATTGAGCATTGATAAAGCAGATAAATATTGTAACCTTTTACCACACTCAGCACCCATAAAAGGTTTCTCTCTGAAAAAAAAAAGGTTTCTCTCTGAAAAGTATTTCATTGTACTATACCATGACTCTGCTTTTGCTTATTTGGTTAATGATTAAGTAGATATTGTGGTATAGGATTGATAGGAATAATTATTTTGTGTGTAATAGTAACCTAGAAAATTATTATGATAATTACGTAACTGTGCCTTTCATATTTCTGATGATAACAGTAGTATAGTAGTTCCATATTACCATTCTTGTTTATGTATTAGAACTATATGTCCTTTTATTACTGCTATGAATACATCAGTAGCTTCTGAAAGAGAGAATATAGGGAAACATTCACAGTGTCAGGAAGCACTCATGGAATATTTTCCTTGGAATGTCAAATGCTGAGAATAATGATGGAATAGATTGGTCCATCCCATTGCGGTGGTATAAATTGGTCAATTGCACACTCTCATGCTAGTGATTTGGCTAGCATACTGGGTAAGATATCCTGTGGCATAAACTTGGGAGCAGCCTATGCCCTTGAACAGGTGACAAAAAAAGCTGGTCTCTGGGGGTAGAGCAAAATTACACTTGTGTGGTTAAAGTTATATAAAGTGTAATTGCAAGCCTATTTTAAACCAGAGCAAAGCCAGACTCTGTCACCTGACTGAATAGAAGCCTAATGGGACAGATGCCAGATGACCACAGAAAGTTAACCTAGCTACCTAAATGTAAGGCATGAGTAAGAGCAAACAAAAGTAATAATGATGAATCATTTGCTTATTATAACAGTCATAATTCCTAATAAGTGACATATTCCAAGATTCATAGTGACGTGACATAGTAGATGACGGCAGGAAAAGACCTGCACGGTCCATCCAGTCTGTTCACTGTCCACTATCAAAAGATTTACTTCTCCCAATATACACACCAATGTAAATAGTCCAATATCTTTGCTACTGTTTTATTTGAATTCTGCTTCTGTGTTATGTTAGTGTTAAAATTGTAACTTTTTATAGTTATTTGTGATTCTCCGTTCCAATATTGTGTTAAATATTGTCACTAAGAATCAAGAGAGGGAACTATGTAACAGATATAAGTTTAAGTGTCAGAGTTATTAATTGTGCTGAATCAGATACCAATATAAAAATAGAGCTTTGAGATCAGCTAGCCTGGATTTATCTCCCCCTCCCTTTTTCCTGGGAAACGTTTGACAGCCAAAGCTTGGCTAGGTAGTTAACACCTCTAGGACTCTTAACAAAAGAACTATTCAAACACAAACAAGTAAGAGGCTACTTCAAAGGGCGTTTTTAAATTTACTCCCTTCCTCTGATCAAAAGGCCTTCCTGAGGGTGAACAAAGGATCAAAAGGCAACCAGTAGACACAAGAAGACAGAAAACCTGTGGAGGTGGGAATCCACACACCTATTGACAAAAGGAAAGTATAATGTGTATCTGTCACAGAGATTCAGACAGGAAGCCTTTTCGCTTCAATAGACTATTTGTCAGCAAAATCCAGACAGGAAGTCTTATGATGTCATAAGACTAGAGACCAGATACCACAATGTTTTGCAACTACTCAGGGTCGAGTGCAAACCAGGAAGCAAATGCACACAGGTACATGCACTCATATTTCCCTGCAAACAGACTGTATAAAAAGCCTGGAAAAGCCCAGCTGTTGCTCTTGGGAATCTTCTTCTTGGGATCTGCTGCTCTGGGGACCTACAGCTCTACCCTTCTCTCCTGTGACCATGTGTCATGTGCTCATCACTCAGCTTTGTAACAAAGACATTTCTGTAAGTTAATAATTCATATTTAAACCGGCTACCTTACTTTAAGCACAGATTCTCTGTAAAACTCTTACCTCTCGCTGCAATTGTATAAATAAACTCCTTTTGAAGCTAAATATATGGTCTGTTTTTTATATATGTTCTTAAACCTGGTAATGCAGGTTAATGTAATCCAGTAAATATACTTAACTCCTTTTATTCATTGCAATTGTGGATTGTGTTGCCTTAAAGGGCAACTGGTGGAGAATTATTCAATATATATCTTAAAACTTATAAATATTAGCTAGTGCTCAGGGAGCAATTCCCCTAAGATAAATTAATTCTTGTTACATTTTAAATTAATTCTTGTTACAATGTCACCCATGTTCTTTATGTAATACTAATTGTATCTTTTACTCTGTAATGGTAACTGCCATGACAGAACAATGTTAGCCACATTGAGCCTGCAAATTGGTGGGAAAATGTGTGATACAAATGCAACAAATAAATATTGATTATATGACCATGTCAGCCTCTGATGGTAGTTAGGATAACCCAGTAGTTCCCAAACCTGGTCCTGGAGTTACCCGAGGCATTCAGGTCTGTCAGGATATTGACAATGAATATTCATGAGACAGATTTGCATACAGTGGAGGCAGTACATGTAAGTATCTCTCATGGATACCATTGTGGTTATCCAGAACACCTGACTGCCTGGGGTGCTTCCAGGTCCAGGTTTGGAAACCACTGGGCTAACACAGTCATACAATAGTACCCACCATCTACAATTTGGTAATTGTCACATGATCTTTGCTTAGGTTTCCTTCACAGCCCTTTCATCAACAGTGTTGGATTTCTGCTGTTCGACGGAAAGATTTTGTCCGAACATGTACTGCAGTTTCGTGGTAAGGACTGGTAAGGTGGTTGCATGACTATTTTATTCCCAGAGAATTTCAGACTGGTAATTCAGCGCACTTAACTAAATAGAGTGTCTAATATAACATGTGCAGCTGCTACCTCACTGAAGTAATCCCCACAGAACTGTAAAAGATAGTTGCAGAACATTGCAATTGTAATTGTTATAACCCATGTCTCTCTGGGGCAAGAGAACAAAGTAGTAAAACCAGGAATTTGAATGCTTTCACTTTATTGAGGAAGACATACAAGGGATAGAAGAATCATGAGAAATCTCTACAGGATAATATGCTTCAGGTGCTAGATGAATTGAAAGAAGATCCCTTGTATTGAAGAGAAAAGTACAGAGAGAATCCAGCCATCTACAGTTGCCACTTTCACACTCCTGCGGACCTTCTACAAGAGAGAAAAAGACCAGAAAATACTGAGCACGGGCCACCTGAAACAGAAAAATACAAAATCTGTTTGAAGGGATCACTGTGAGCAGGATTAAAGAAGGCTCTGCTTCAAGTGCACAAGGAGTACTGTGGGGGTATCCTGATTATTTCTTAGCTCTGTGCTGTAGAAGGAATCTGATTGGATGCTTATGACATCTGACTGCAATGTAGAAAGATTCTGATTGTCTGCTCATTAGCTTATAAACTTGTATTGGATTACGTTGCTACTTCCTGCATTTCATGCTCCCTGATTCATAAGTAGATCTCTCATAAAGATGGGTCTCATTCCTGCTCTGTATTAATGCTGAAAAATTACAGGTGATTAGCTCTGAGGATATTTGCTGCTAGAAGAGTCGGGTTTGTTCTCTACCTCGGTGGTTTTCAACCCAGTTCTCAAGCACCATCTGGCCTGTTGGCTTTCCGGGATATTCACAATTAATATGCAAGAGTTGTATGACCATGCACATCCTCCATTGCATGCAAATATCTCTCATGCATTCTCTCATGCATGTTCATTGTGATTGTACTGACTGGACAGGTGGTTGCAGAGGATCGGATTAAAAACTACTGCACTGCCTCCCTTCCCCAGAGGACATCTAGCAGTCTCTCTGCAGTGCTCACAGACCCATAGAAAATGCTCAGGTCTGCTCCCAGAACTGGCAGATGGCTGTGAACCTCAGGGATAGTGCAAAGCTGCATGCATAATGTTGGAGTTCAATCCAGGGTTCATGGAAACAGCACCTGCTACGTTCTGCCAACACAATGGTATCATTTTAGTACAAATTATTTCAGAGATCAGTGAGAGAAGGGGGGGGGGGGGGGGGGGGGAAAGAAGCAGATACTGGTTTGAACGTTGGAAAACATATACTCCGCAAAGTTAGGGTTACCATATGGCTCCAGAAAAAGGAGGACGGATTGAGCCAGCCGGGTTTTACTTCCATTGCTTTCAATGGAAGTAATTGAGCCAGCCGGGTTTTGGAAAAGCAATGGAAAGCAATGGAAGTAAAACCCGGCTGGCTCAATCCGTCCTCCTTTTTCTGGAGCCATATGGTAACCCTACGCAAAGTAGTAGAAAACCAGAAGAGGAATCTGAACTGGTCAGAATTGTGCTGGGTGGTGGTGGTGGTGGGGCTATTTGATTATTAATTGCTGTCTGTTAATCATTGAACACTAGAAAATTCATTCTGACAAAAAATAGCTTATATTCCTTACCAGGCCAAATTCAGGCCTCAACAGCAACATTCTGCAAGAAAAATAGACAAGATGACTACAAACAGCAAGTTTTTCTTATACAGTAACACCAACAAATATATATATATAAATTTTTTTTTTCTTTTCTTTTTTTAACATCTGCAATAGTTCAGAAGAACAAAGAACAGGAACAAATGTTTTGGCCTTACCCAAACATTAACTAGGTTGCCAAGAAGCGTGTCCTAAAGGAAAGAATGAGAGCAGTGATTTTAGACAAGAACTTCTCATGCAAAGGTCACAGAGCAGCAAAGTCACTTTATAGGGATCAATCAGTAGAGGCACAGGCACACACTCAGAGACAAATAGAAACACAGACACACATGAACATGCAGGCACACAAACAAACATATACACACACATGTTATTGTTACACGCACATAAATTAATCTGATGCTGGTACTTTAAACTGGAACACAATTTGTGAAATTTGCAAATTAGTCTTACCACTATGACACCCAATATATTTACAAAGTTCTCCTGAAATAGAAAAAGCAATGAGTAAACAGTAAATCTGCAGTCTGTTCAGTGGGTTCCACACTTTTTAATTTAGCACAAAACATGACAAGTTCATTGGAGAACAACTTCCAAGATGACTGTGGCCCTGTCACAAAATGAGAACTACCCCGTAATTCCTAGTGCAAAGCCATGTTTCGGCTTGACCTAACCATATTGGTGGCTTGTAAGCAGCGTTTGTCGTTTGCTGTACAGAGATACCATGGGGCTCATTTTCAAAGCACTTCTATAGGTTACTTTGTAAGTCTAAGTGCTTTGAAAATATACCTCGATATCTTGTTATGTTCTTAAATATCCAGAAATGTTATGCACATAATTTTGTCCCTGTAAGTTATCTGCTTGCTGCCTTTTTGAATATTAACCCCTATAAGGAATATTGCTGGTCTGTGTGTGAAGAAAGAGGTGAAACAAACCACTAGAAAAAAATGACCTAAAACCTGTGGCCCTCAGCATTATAAAACTTTTGCCTTGCTGATCCTATCCTGTTAAAAAAAATTCAGGGCTATTGCCTGGTTAACTTTAAGTTGGACAGACCAATAACTGGATATAAGCAGGAGGGGCTGGAGGCCTACCAGCGGTTGGCTAAAAGTTAACTAACAGACCAATATCCAGTACTATCCAGTGTAAGGTAACTTTAACCAGCTCTACACAGCAGTACCTATTTGGTTGACTACTTAAATATCTGCTGAAAATTAAGCAGATAACTTAACTACCTTTAACTGGATATTCTGCTGCTGAAGCTCAGCCACTTTCATACTCTTGAGAGTGAGAAACAAGATATAGTAGAACTGTGGTATATGTATGAGGTTGGCTATGACATGAATAATGGAAGATGATAGAGGAGAAACTTTGAATAGCATCTCTGAGTCTTGGATATTGTGAAGAATAAGGGACTGTCCTATCTTGGGTGGGCCACTAGATGGCACTGTTCCCATAGAAATGGGGGAAATGCTCAGAATGAGTCACTAGAGGGAGCCAGTAGGAGAATGTCGAGATGGAGGTTGCTAGGACCAGGGAGAGTCTTGGTGGGGGGGGGGGGGGGGGGGGGGGAACAGGTGGAAATTGTTATGGGCTGGGTCCTGCATGGAATTAGGGGGAAGACCCTAAAGGGGTGGATAAGCTAATCAGCCACCTTATACCTACCTGAGTTTTGAAAGGGAAGAGAAGAAAGAGGAGCTGGAGTCATGGCAGCTGGAGGAAGAAGATCCCCTTGAAGGTACTGGCTGGACTCTGTGGACTTTTGGTGGGCTGTGTGTAGCTAGAGCTATGTATTAAGAACAAGGAACTAGCAGCCAGGGGGCTGGAGGACAGAGCTGTACCCTCAGAGTGAGGGAAGAACATCCTTTTCAGGCCAGAGGGGCTGTTAGAACTGGGCCCAGGTGTCTGTGTGTGAGGGCTCAGTGGGAAGACCTGTTAAAGTGTTTAAGCTGGAAGAAGTGTGCCCAGGGGGCTAGAATAAAGAGCTGCCTGATGAATATGCTGTTGTTGAGAACTGTCTAATCTACATCTAATTTGCACATTAAGAACAAGGTCACCCTGAGTGAACAAGGGACCTAGGATCCTGAAGGTTGGTGTGTTCAGGGTGCTGAGAAGAAACCAGCCAGAGTCCTGCTCAGGAGCCACAGGCCAGTGAGGCCTGCTGGAGAGCGGGAGGAGAAGCCTCGTCTTCACAATATATAAAACTATAAAACAATAAAATGTTCTTACCGGTTTAAGGGTACACATTGTATCTTCCAGAACTCCAACAGTGAACATATTAACTTGGAGCATGCCATCCTGAAAGAGATCAGCATATGTTTTTGGAGAACTTAAATCTTTATTAAGCAGTATATTGAGTACAGAGCAGGGGCGTAGCCACGGGTGGACCTGGACGGGCCCAGGCCCAGCCACTTTCCCTCCAGACCCACCCATCCAACATCCCCTTGCCCGGGGTTTAAATCTTTTTTACCTCCATTGAAGCGGCCGCGTCACTGAAAGCCCTGCCCATCAAGCCTTCCCTTCATGAGTTCGTTCCCTCAGAGACCAGCCTTCTGACGTCATTTCCTCTTTCCGTGAGGGTGGGACTCTTGAGTGAACGAACTCATGAAAGGAAGGCTTGATGGGCAGGGCTTTCAATGATGCGGCCACTTTGACGGGGGTAAAAAAGATTTAAACCACGCAGGACACTGTGGCAGGAAGAGAAAGGGGGATATTGGGGGGAGACGAGGGTGGCCAGGTGGATATGAATGGGAGGGGAGGATGGGGGTGAAGGAGAATCACTGGACATGGATGGGAGCGGGAGGGGAAGGCAGGGGAGAGAGGAGAATCGCTGGGTATGGATTGACGGAGGGGGGCAGGGGAGAGGAGAGTTGCTGGACATATGTGGATGGAGGGGGGAGGGGAGTTGCTGGACATGGGTGGATGGAGGGTAGGGCAGGGCAGGGAAAGAGGAGAATTGTTGGACATGGATGGAGGGGAGGGAAGGGTATGACAGGAAGTAGATGCACATGGATGGAGGGGAGAGAGAAGAAATTCTGGACATGGATGGAGGGAAGGGAAGACAGAGGAAGGAGATGCACATGGATGGAGGGGAAGGGAGAGAGAAGAAATGCTGGATATGGATGGAGGGGTGGGAAGAGAGAGGATGTGAGATGAACGTGAATGGAGGGAAGAGAGGAGAAATGCTGGACATGAATGGAGGGGGGAGAGGAAAAATGCTGGACATGGATGGAGGAGAGGGAAGAGAGAGAGGAAGGAGATGAGATGAAGGAAAAGGAAGAGAGGCGAAAAACTGCTCATGGATGGAGAAAATAGGCAGAAGCTGGATCCACTGGACAGTCAAGTCTGCGGAGGACCCAGCTTTAACTTATGGATGTAGGGCAAGAAATGAAGAAGAAATGAGGAAAGTAAAGAAATAAATGAAAAGGAAACCCTGGAAACGGAGTTAAGAGGCCACATAACAGCAGAATCAGATACTGGGCCAGCATAATCAGAAAAACAAAGTCACCAGACAACAAAGGTAGAAAAAATCATTTTATTTTCATTATAGTGTTTGCAATATGTCCACTTTGAGAATCAGGTGCTCAACATTAAAAGTTTATATTTATTTACTTATTTATGGCATTTTTATCCTACATTAAGCATGAATTAGATTGGAACCTGGGATCATTTAATTTTTTTTTCCTGGAGAGAGTAATGCATTGCCCCCCCCCCCTCCAAGGCCAGGCTCTCTCCCCAGCTATAGCCAGCTCTGCAATTTTGAGGGGAGGCGCAGAGGTGGACGGAGGGGGGGGGGGGGGGGGCGCAGAGGTGGGGACGGGGAGAGAGCCCGTTGATAAACATTTACCAGCACACCACTGTCTAGTGCCCACTCATCCAACCTGTTGGCCCACCCAAAAATTGCCTTCTGCTTATGCCATTGGTACAGAGAATCTAACGTAACGTAACAGTCTCCCAAGAGACTGAAATAGTCATTGATGTCAGGAATACACTGGAGATGTAGTGATATCTCTTGCCTGTGTATTGATTATTTATGTTTCAGTGTGTATGGTGTGTGAGGCGCTAGATGGAGGAGGGGGTGGGTGGTGGATTACTAATGTTACCACTACTACTTATCATTTCTACAGCACTACTAGGCATATGCAGCGCTGTACAGTGGACATAAAGAGAAAGTCCCTGCTCGACAGAGCTTATAATCTAACTAGCACAGACATTGTGTTCAATTCTGGTCGCCACATCTCAAAAAGATATAGAGGGGCATAATCGAATGCGAACGCCTATGTGTAAGAACGTCCATCTCCGAGAACGGGTCCGTGAAGGGGCGGGCCGAACCGTATTTTCGAAAAAGATGGACGTCTATCTTTTTTTTTTTTAATACGGTTTCTGCCAGGCCAAAAGCCTTGGATGTAGTCGTTTTTTGAGCTGGGTGATTTCGTTTTTTAGCGATAATCGAAACCGAAGCTCCCCAGCTCACAAACGACCACATCCAAGGCTTTGGGTCATGGGAGGGGCCAGGATTCGTTGTGCACTGGTCCCCCTCACATGCCAGGACACCAACCGGGCACCCTAGGGGGGCACTTTTAAAAAATAGGAAAAAACCTTAAATTACCTCCCAGGTGCATAGCTCCCTTCCCTTGGGTGCTGAGCCCCCCAAATCCCCCCAAAAACCCACTCCCCACAACTCTACACCATTACCATAGCACTTAATGGTGACGGGGGGCACCTACATGTGGGTACAGTGGGTTTTGGGGGGGGTAGAGGGCTCCCATTTACCACCACAAGTGTAACAGGGGTCCACCTGGGTGAAGTCCACTGCACCCACTATCAACTGCTCCAGGGACCTGCATACTGCTGTGATGGAGCTGGGGATGACATTTGAGGCTGGCATACAGGCTGGGAAAAAAGTATGTAAAGTTCGTTTTTTTTTGGTGGGAGGGGGTTAGTGACCACTGGGGGAGTCAGGGGAGGTCATCCCCGATTCCCTCTGGTGGTCATCTGGTCATTTAGGGCACTTTTTTGGACCTGTTTGTGAAAAAAAAGGGTCCAACAAAAGTGTCCTAAATTCTCGCTAAAAACGCCTTTATTTTTTCGATTATCGGCCGAGGGCGTTCATCTCTCCTCGGCCGATAACCACGCCCCAGTCCCACCTCCACCACGCCTCCGACATGCCCCCATCAACTTTATTCGTTCCCGCGATGGATTGCAGTTGGAAACGCCCAAAATCGGCTTCCGATTATACCGATTTGGGCGCCTGCGCGAGAAAGACGTCCATGTCCCGATTAAGGTCGGAATATAGGTGTTTTTCTCTTTCGATTATAAGGTGGATAGTGGAATTAGAAAAGGTACAGAGAAGGGCGACGAAAATTATAAATTGGATGGGACGACTTCCCTATGAGGAAAGGCTGAAGCAACTTGGACTCTTCAGCTTGGAGAAAAGATGGCTGAGGGGAGATATGATAGAGGTCTATAAAATAAAGAGTGGAGTGGAACGGGTAGATATGAATTGCTTGTTTAGTCTTTGCAAAAATACTAGGACTAGGGGGCACACAATGAAACTACATACTAGTAAACTTAAAATGAATAGGAGAAAATGTTTCTTCACTCAACGTGTAATTAAACTCTGGAATTTGTTGCCTGAGAATGTGTTAAAGATGGCTAGCTTAGCAGGGTTTAAAAAAGGTTTGGATGGCTTTCTAAAGGAAAAGTCCATAGACTATTATTAAAATGGACTTGGGGAAAATCCACTGCTTATTTCTAGGATAATCAAAAAAATATAACAAAAAATGGCAACCCTCCACCACTTATAATTTGAACCATACACAACAAACTGTCAATGGAGCAGCTCACACTTATTTATGTTTTAATGAGGGGATGTCTCATACTGTCACACAGGCACTTCTTTTTTGTGCTTCCTTAAAGCCTCAGCTTTAGTGACTCAGCACACAACCCATACACAACGCACCTAACCAAAAGACCAAAACGTGGAATGGACAACCCTTCACCCACGGAAACAACCAACAGAAAGGACAGAAGGGACACAACAAACTCAAAAACCAAGATGACAGACAACTGATAAAAATCAACACATCCCCAAACCCAGCCGAGCCTTACCGAACAATACAAATAGGTTATGTAAATGCCAGATCTGCAGTTAACAAAACCACAACAATAATCGACTGGATCACAACAGATAATCTCGATGTTCTACTTATAAGTGAAACCTGGATTCATGACCTCAAAAATCCCATAATCCTAGAACTATGCCCGCCAGGATACAAGATCTCCCACTGGACAAGGAACGGAAAAAGAGGAGGAGGCATAGCCATAATATACAGATCCCAATTCACCGTCACTACAACAGCCGAATCCATGCTCCCCCTACTCGAAATTGCCTCAGTCAGAGTCACCCACCCAACCCTACAAGACCACCTAAACCTTATCCTGTTCTACAGACCACCAGGCAACTGGCAAGAGTGCCAAACACACTTCATGGATTTCATATCGAACACTTGTGTTTCTTCCCAAAACCTCCTCATCGCAGGCGACATCAACCTCCACCTCGAAGATGCCAACCTAACAAACGTATGTGAATGCAAAGACTTCCTCCAACTATGGGAACTCCAATGGCCAAACACAAACCCCACCCACATTAAAGGACACAAACT
Organism: Microcaecilia unicolor; assembly: GCF_901765095.1. Classification (NCBI taxonomy): domain Eukaryota; kingdom Metazoa; phylum Chordata; class Amphibia; order Gymnophiona; family Siphonopidae; genus Microcaecilia; species Microcaecilia unicolor. The sequence goes on along the minus strand of NC_044038.1, from coordinate 201,000,231 downwards.
AAACTTAATTACATACAAATTCTCACATGAACTAAGTATCAAAATAAAAGATACAAAATGGACAAGCATACCATGGTCTGACCACTACAAAGCGAACCTCTCTTTTCACTGGCGAACAAAACATTCAAAACATAAACAAGAACAAACAACATACACCACGAGAGGCAGAATAGACTCACTGATGTTCTGGCAACAAATCTACAACAACGAATGGACAGCACAAACAGATTCAATCCAATTTCTCCATGACTGGGACAACAGATGCAGAATCATATTAGACAGCATAGCACCACTCCAAACCAGAACCTCACATAGAAAAAAGTCAATACCATGGTTTACTAAAGAACTAGAAGAACTAAAGACACAAGTCAGAAGACTTGAACGTGCATGGAACAAGAAAAAAGACGACTCTACACTTAACGCATGGAAGCAACTACAGAGAAAATACAAATACATTATCAGACAGACTAAAAGATCATATTATAAAACTAAAATCGGTCCAGGCTACAAGGAAACACAAACTCTTCCAACTCGTAAACAATCTACTAAATACCACACCGGTTACCTCTAATAACATAGATACCCCATCAGCAAACAACCTGGCTAACTACTTCAAAGAGAAAATCATAAAGCTACGAACCACTATACCCAGCAACACAATTGATTATGCAAATCTCCTAGAATGCCGAGACCCAATACATGGAGAATATCCAGCAGACCGATCATGGACCAACTTTGACGCACTATTGATCGGAAATGTCTCCCAATCACTCAAAAGATACGCCAAATCGCACTGCGGTTTAGAATCTGTCCCAGTAACCTGATAAGACATGCCCCCCCAACAATTTATAACAGACCTCACGAGACACTTGAACTACATGCTACAAAATGGTCTTTTCCCAAAGGATAAAGGAAATATTCTACTCACTCCAATACCTAAAGATGCAAAGAAAAGTACAAATGACCTAACCAACTACCGCCCAGTAGCATCTATCCCTCTAATAACCAAACTAATGGAAGGTGCAGTGACGAAACAACTCAATAACCACCTAAATAAACACTCAATCTTGCATGTACAGAGATACATATGATGCTACTAGCCTAATACACTTGTTTCAATTCATATTTTTCTATTTTTAATAATATTTATATTTAGGTCAGTATTCTGTTTTTGGCATCTCTGACTGCGCTGTTTTTTCAAATCAAGGTGATCATTTTTACATGTAAGTCACTTTCATCTTTTTCACTTTATTATTTTTAATGGCTTATTTTTCAGTCATATATGTTTTTTCTTTTGTAGTTTACTTCAGCACACTCAATATATATTCATTACACTTGACAGTACAAGGATTGTTGTGTAGGTGGGTGTCTTTTGCCTTAAACTTCTATTATGCTAATGTTTTGTAATAATGATATATTAGCTATGGTTTCTCTTTTGCATTATATTATATTTTATATGCTTTCTATATGTTTTCAGTCCAGTACAGATGTCTATTATTTTATTTTAATATCATAGCTTTTTGTTTGGGATATTGGTGTTATATTACAATATATTTTATCTCTCATGGATTTTATATTAATGTTATTTCATATTTTATGTTGAAATCTCTGCATATGTACACATACATGTTTATATGTGATTGTTTGATAATATTATTTTAAATCAGATGCATATGTATATGACAAACAATATACATGTATATGTCTGTTTTATTTACATAATTTCATTATCTCTTTTGTAGCCCCTGAAGCAGCCCTATTGGGCGAAACACGGCCTGTGTCGGGCTGTTTATGTGTATATATATATATATATATATTTTTTTTTAAATTGGTTCTTAACAATAAATTACGTTTGTCTTTTAACGATCTGCTCTGTTCATTTTCCGTCTTGGAGTTTGCAGACCGTCTGCCTTTGTGCTTTCTTGGACCCATCTCAGAAATGACCAAATCCAAGCCATTTGGTCATGGGAGGAGCCAGCATTCGTAGTGCACTGGTCCCCCTGACATGCCAAGACACCAACCGGGCACCCTAGGGGGCACTGCAGTGGACTTCAGAAATTGCTCCCAGGTACATAGCTCCCTTACCTTCAGCCAGATGCACTAACTGAACGGAAAAAGCCCTTCCCTTACCGATCTCGTAGCGATTCGGAAAGAAACGGGCATGCATGAAGGAAATCGCATGCAAATGAGCTGCTCGCTGTTAGCTCATTTGCGCACGATTTCCTTCCTAAGGAGGGGAAGCCAGTGCAGAGCAGCCAGGCATTATATGTGGCTGCTCTGCGTGTGTCAAGATGGTTTCATATATGCAGACAAGCTGTGCGTATAATAGCCGTCTACAACCTTAGAAAAACACAAGTCCAGGTGAAAATGTCCAAGTGCTCGTCAGGGACGTCTTTTATTTTTATTTTTTTAGAGTATGGGTGAAGGACGTCCTTTGCTATGTCTCCGTCCCTGTGACGGGCAGTTGAGGACGTCCAAAATGTGGATGTTTTTGTGAGAAGGATGTCCATGCCTTTGCTATGCCTCTGACACCCCCTTTATTTATTTATTTATTTATTTATTTGGATCACAAGTAGCAGCAGTGGGATTTGAATTGGCCACCTCTGTATTGCAAGACCAGTGCTCTAACCACTAGGCCACTCTTCCACTCCACTCCCTTGAAATTTGGCCATCCTTGTCGGGGAGGGGGGGGGGCAGTTCAGGACGTCCAAAATGTTTGAAAGAAGGACGTCCATGCCTTCGCTATGCCTCCGCTGACACACACACACCTCCCCTCCCAGGGACCTGCATACTGCTGCGATAGACTTGAGTATGACATTTCAGGTTGGCAAAAAAAGTTTTTAAAATTGTTTTTTTGAGGGTGGGAGGGGGTTAGTGACCACTGGAGGAGTCAGGGGAGGTCATCCCCGATTCCCTCCGGTGGTCATCTGGTCAGTTCGGGTACCTTTTTGAGGCTTGGTCGTAAGAAAAAATGGACCAAGTAAAGTCAGTCAAGTGCTAGTCAGGGACGCCCTTCTTTTTTCCATTATCACTCGAAGTCGCCCATCTGTTAGGCATGCCTCAGTCCCGCCTTCGCTACGCCTCTGACACGCCCCTGGAAAATTTGGTCTTCCCCACGATGGGAAGCAGTTGGGGACGCCCAAAATCAGCTTTCGATTATGCCGATTTGGGCGACCCTGAGATAAGGACGCCCATCTCCCGATTTGTGTCAAAAGATGGGTGCCCTTCTCTTTTCAAAATAAGCCTGATGGTAAGGTGCCACCTTCTTCTTGTAAATAAAATTGCATCACATTTAAGGTGATTTCCTAACTGAAATCTGTAGCCTCTGCTCTGATGGGGAAAGCGCAGAGGATGTTAGGAGATTTGCTCCAGTGTGTAAGGACCCTCTGCTTTGTGCCAGGAAAATCTGTTGCCCTCAGTGTCACCTAAATATCTGTCTAGAGCTTCTGAGAGTCAATGTGTTTTATCATTGGGATTTGATACAGCTGTGACAGTTGATCTTAGCTCCATTTCATTCTATAGTAAGTTGCAAGTTTTCCAGTTGTTGTTCTCAATTAATGATTTGGAAGTTAAAAAGTGAGCTTGTCTTCATATTCCAGAGGTGAATCGAGGTTCATCTATCTGTACAGATTCAAGTGCAGAGAGAACAGGAGAGGTGGACTTGATGATAACTGATTGAGTGCTAGACGTATGAAGCTATAGATGAGTGGGTGGTTTTGCTGATTACCGATGTTGGTGCGTTGTAGGTGTGATCCAGTAAACAATCGGGGCAGGGTGTTGATGATTCCTGATGTTGTGGCATTAGGGGTGTGTGATGCTGTAGATGGGGAGGTGGGGGTTGATGATTTATGCATGGTGGAGGGGGTGTTACTGATTACTGTTGTGGTACAATCTTCTGTGATTGAGCAGTAGCTTTCAATATTATTATTATTATTTTGCTAATTTTGAAAAGATATAGATTATTTTTATAGCATTATATCACCTTTATCAAACATTTATCCAAGATGACTCAGATGGAAAAACACATGGCTGTGAACTATTAACAAATCTGAAAGAGCTGCAAGTCTTACCAATGTTACTTGAAGTGATTCTGCGACTGGATAACAAGTGTTACCGAGATCTGCACCGATGTTTTTCTAAGAAACAATTTCATGTGTGTTAACACAGGGAAGTAAATTTGCTTCAAAGTTTAATCCAAAACCAGACAATATACTTCTGACTCACTGTTACACTAAGACCCCAGTGATGCCATAGGAAGCCACATCTGAAATGGAGTGGCTCCTTTTGATTTTGTTTCTATTTTTCAACGATGGCCCTCTTTAATTTCTCCCTCATAATGCCTAACTTTTCTAAGCTTTAGAAGATTAAAGTGGATTTTAATGGGCATTAAAAGTGAAACTAGAGAGCAAGAAAGTTATCGTCTGTTAAAAGGGCACTTCTATAACCAGGTGCCTGCATTCACCTGTCCCTTGCACTCATTAAGTTACAGGTCTAGGACGTGTAAATGTAAGGTGCCGATACCAGGTTACACTGGGATTCTATAGTGCAATCTGGGCACCCACATTATGCATCATGCATCTGTACAGCACCTAAATGGAGATACCCAGTTATAAAAGTGCTCCCCAGCTGCTAAATTAAACACCTAAGAAGGAAATTTCAATTATGGGGTGAGGAATGGGTAGGGACCGTTTCTTACATTTAATACAGGTGTCACTAACTTCCATTAACTGCTAAGGAGACAGAACATTCAACTAGACCTCCAGAGGTGCATCAGCAAAAATAAGGCAGAGGCCCACACAACCAAAGAAGGAAGTAGCAGGGCAGAAGATCTGGCAGTGGAAAGGTGGAGAAAATGCTGAGGGTTTCCCTGGAGAAAGCATGTGAGAAAAGTTCACATGAACCCCTTCCATCCCACCCCCTCAAATTCTCACCAATCTCAGCGTGATCAGAACTTTAAAATTTCCAGTGTTACTGATGGTGCTCAATCAGTGATTAGTTATAGTAATAGAGTGACTAGTAAGTGACCTTACGCTGCTCCTGTCCTCTGTGGAATCCACTGGAACCTGAGCAGCAAATGTGAGTGTTACACAAGGATGAGGAAAAGCATAGGAACCCAGCAACTGAGCAAAAGCATATGTGAGTTGTGGTTTGCCCAATGTCAAATAAATAAAAGAGGTGAGACTGTGTTGGGAAAATGTCAGGGATTCCCAAAGCTGTTTCTCAGCTGTGAATGATACAGATCTGGTGCGGGGGGTAACGGTGCGAGGGCCGCTTGATAATAGTGATCATAATATGATCAGTTTTGATATTGGCATTGAAGTTGTTACAAGAAGTGATTTATCTTGGGGGAAAGAGCTCTAGAGCACTCACTAATATTTATCATTTTTAATATATATATATATATATATTTATTTTAAATTCTCCACCAGTTGCCGATTAAAGCAACAAGATCTACAGTTACACTGAATGAAAGGAATTAAATATATTTATTGGATTGCATTAACCTGCATTACCAGGTTTAAGAAAGAACAGACTATGTATATATTTAGCTTCAAAAGGGTTTATTAAGTTACAATATGATTAATGCAATCATATAAATAAGGTTATAAGCGAGAGATAGTTCTTTTAAGAGGATCTTAGAACAGAGAATTTGTGCATAAAATAGAACAAAGTAACAGGCTTAAATCTTAAGGTTATAGTTTAACTTACAGAGAGTCTTTGTTACAGGGCATGCTGTGGTCCAGCTGATTGATGAGCACATGGTCAGCAGAGACGACAAAATGAGAAAAACGGTGAAAAAAAGACTGAAAGGTGCAGCTCGCAGGGTAAAAAAACTTGCATCAGGCATTGATGCTGTTTAAAAACACCATCCTGGAGGTACAGGACAAATATATTCCGCGCATTAGAAAAAGGGGAAAAAAGACCAAACATCAGCCGGCGTGGCTAAACAGTAAGGTAAAGGAAGTCATTAGAACCAAAAAAACAATCATTCAGAAAGTGGAGAAGAGAACCAACAAAGTAACAAGATAAAACACAGGGAATGTCAAACCAAATGCAAAGGGGAGATAAGGAGAGCAAAAAAGGACTTTGAAAAAAAGTTTGCATTAGAAGCGAAAATGCATAGTAAAAATTTTTTTAGATACATTAAAAGCAGGAAGCTGGCTAAAGAATCGGTTGGGCCGCTGGACGAAAATGGTGTTAAAGGGGTGATCAGGGAAGACCGAGCCGTAGCGGAGAAATTAAATGAATTCTTTGCTTCGGTCTTCACCGAGGAGGATTTGGGAGGGACACTGGTGCCGGAAAACATATTTGAAGCGGGTGAGTTGGAGAAACTAAATGAATTCTCTGTAAACTTGGAGGATGTAATGGGTCAGTTCTGCAAACTGAAGAGTAGTAAATACTACTACTACTACTAAACATTTATAGAGTGCTACTAGGGTTACGCAGCGCTGTACAAATTAACAAGGAAGGACGGTCCCTGCTCAAAGGAGCTTACAATCTAAAGGACGAAATGTCAAGTTGGGGTAGACTAGCTTTCCTGAATAGAGGTGGTTAGGTGCCGAAGGCGACATTGAAGAGGTGGGCTTTGAGCAATGATTTGAAGATGGGCAGGGAGGGGGCCTGGCGTATGGGCTCAGGGAGCCTGTTCCATGCATGGGGTGAGGCGAGGCAGAAAGGGTGGAGCCTGGAGTTGGCGGTGGTGGAGAAGGGTACTGAAAGGAGGGATTTGTCTTGAGAGTGGAGGTTACGGGTAAATCACCAAGACCTGATGGTATTCATCCCAGAGTATTAATAGAACTTAAAAATGAACTTGTAGAGCTACTGTTAGTAATATGCAATCTATCCCTAAAATCGAGTGTGGTACCGGAAGACTGGAGGGTAGCTAATGTTACGCCGATTTTTAAAAAGGGTTCCAGAGGAGATCCGGGAAATTATAGACCGGTGAGTCTGACGTGGGTACCGGGCAAAATGGTAGAGGCTATTATCAAGAATAAAATTACAAAGCACGTACAAAAACATGGGCTGATGAGACAAAGTCAGCACGGATTTAGTGAAGGGAAGTCTTGCCTCACCAATCTACTGCATTTTTTTGAGGGGGTGAACAAACATGTGGACAATGGGGAGCTGGTGGATATTGTGTATCTGGATTTTCAAAAGGCGTTTGACAAAGTGCCTCATGAAAGACTCCTAAGGAAACTGGAGATTCATGGGATCGGAGGTAGGGTATTACTATGGATTAAGATCTGGTTGAAAGATAGGAAGCAAAGAGTAGGGTTGAATGGTCAGTATTCTCAGTGGAGAAGGGTAGTTAGTGGGGTCCCACAGGGGTCTGTGTTGGGACCGCTGCTTTTTAACATATTTATAAATGACCTAGAGATGGGAGTAACTAGTGAGGTAATTAAATTCGCAGATGACACAAAATTATTCAAGGTCATCAAGTCGCAGGAGGAGTGTGAAAGATTACAGGAGGACCTTGCGAGACTGGGGGATTGGGCGTTCAAGGGGCAGATGAAGTTCAATGTTGACAAGTGCAAAGTGATGCATGTGGGTAAGAGGAACCCGAATTACAGCTATGTCATGCAAGGTTCCGCGTTAGGAGTTACGGACCTAGAAAGGGATCTGGGAGTCATCGCAGATAACACGTTAAAAACGTCTGCCCAGTGTGCTGCCGCGGCTAAGAAAGCACACAGAATGTTGAGTATTATTAGGAAAGGGATGGAAAACAAACACGAGGATGTTATAATGCCGTTGTATCGCTCCATGGTGCGACCGCACCTCGAGTATTGTGTCCAATTCTGGTCGCCGCATCTCAAAAAAGATATAAAGGAATTAGAAAAGGTGCAGAGAAGGGCGACGAAAATGATAAAGGGAATGGAACGACTTCCCTATGAGGAAAGGCTGAGAAGGTGAGGGCTCTTCAGCTTGGAGAAAAGGCGGCTGAGGGATGATATGATAGAAGTCTACAAGATAATGAGCGGAGTAGAGTGGACAGATGTGAAGCGTTTGTTTACACTTTCAAACAACAACAAAACCAGGGGACACAAGATGAAGCTAGAATATGGTAGATTTAAAACAAATAGGAGAAAGTTTTTCTTTACTCAGCGTGTAGTTAGACTCCGGAGAATGTAGTGACAGTAGGGCCTTACGGAATTTAAAGGGGGTTTGGACAGATTCCTGAGGGAAAAGTCCATTGAACATTATTAATTTTTTTTTTTTTTTTGGGGGGGGGGGGGGGGTTGCCGGGTTCTTGAAGCCTGGATTGGCTGCTGTCGGAGACAGGATGTTGGGCTTGATGGACCCTTGGTCTTTTCCCAGTATGGCGGTGCTTATGTACTTATACTGAGCACCAGCACCCCTCAGGAATTCTCAGGACCAGCAAAGAGAAAAGACCCATGAAAGAATCGAATGTGCTACCAGATAGTAAACACAGACACAGAACATAAAAAACAAGACTTACCAATGAATTTATTCCAAGGGGTTTTAGAAGTTCATCACCAGTGCAGGCAGCATCAATCTAAAAAGTTTCATAATTACTGCATTTTAGATCACTGAACAGATTGGAACGATTCAAAACTGTCTTACAATGTGTAGGATTTCAGACTTCAGGCAGGTTATTTTGAATATAATGTTTGTGGGGTTGTTTACCTGTGTGGTGGTAAACCCTGATTAGAAGTGTAATCTCCATGAAGAAAAAGGCTAAATATTGCATAATCTATTTTCAGAATAATTTTCAAAAGCTCCTCTGTGGGACTGCAAGATTTTATTAAATTGTGCATGTGATTTGCAGGTAAACTGACACTGTAACTTTACCCAGACTGAACAGTGCTAATGCCATAGACGCAGTTTTGGAGGCGATTCCATTTACTTGCTTATTTTTGAACATTCAGTTGCATATGCATCGATTAATAGGGAAAAGTTGTGCATACCAAGGTGCATCAATTCACTGGGTAATTTTCAGAGCAGAAATATGCACGTACTTTCGTTTTGAAAAGTTGATGCAGCCCCCATAGTAAAAGGTATGCATGGACTTTAGAAGCATGTGAATACTGACAGAAAAACCCCTTCAGAGGTTCTCTGGTTTGTACTCTGGGCTGTTCTTAAGCTGATCTCTGGAACGTTCCAGCCACTCGCAGTGTGAGGAGAGACATCATGTTTGTGACCCATAGAAATGATCAAATGGTCTAAGCCTGAAACTCATTCTGATGGTGTTCTTGTTATTTAATTTTAGTAAGAAACATTTTGATTATCAGAAGCCAACAGATCTTGAACATGTCTCAACATAAGAACAGAGAACACATCAGTTTTACCAGAAACTGCTTGAGTGCATCACAGACAGCATCTCTGGCACCTGGGACCCCTTTCTAAATGAGATTAAGGAGAGTTAATACAGAGTAAGACTCAGTAGAACAGGTTTAATAACCTAAAAATAATTAGTAACATTAAATTCAAGCAATACTTTGACAGGCACTAAAGGTGGATTCTGGTTGGTTGCATAATGCTGTGTCAGAAATCAGGGATCTCTGGATGTTTCAAGGGTAAAATATTCTTTGCTCTTCCCATAATGAAAAGCAGCAGAGCCAGGGAAGTGACCCGATATGTCTCCTGTATATAAAGCTGTTTGGTCCCCAGTACCTTCCCCCGAGTCCCAGACTGAGCCGTCTCTATTGCTATGCACAGCACCATTCCCGAGGTATCAGGGTCTCTTCAGTTTGGATTAACTCTCTCAACGGTTTCTTTGAGGTGAAGCAATATCACAATAAGATAAATTAATACAATTGCATTGAACCTATTGTAGTGCCTATGCTATCATGATTGAATTAAATAAATGTGTAAAATAAAATAAGATGAAGAATAGCATTCAGAATATTTATGAAATATTTGTTCCATAGCCACATTGTCCCTCTTAAATTCTGAATTGAGTATCCTATTCTAAAAACAGTTCATAAACGCAGTCTTTACCCTGTCATGACAGATAGCACCGAATAGGTCTGCTGTGCTCTGAAACATCTTGCTCTGGTCTGGACCCTAGAAAGAGAGTTTTAGAACAGTGAGTCTGGAGCAGAAAGTTAAGGCTTGTTGGCAAAGGAACTGAGAGCATAAATAGAGAATGCTATGAGCACCCTTTGAGTATTGCACGAAATTCTGCTTGCTGTATCTCACAAAAAATATAGAAGACCTAAAAAAGATACATGGGTCAATTCTCGGCAGCAGTGTCCAGTGTTTATTTATTTATTTATTTTTAAGACCAGATATTCCAGACTGGTTCCCAGATACCCCTAGTTCTGTAACGTCTGATATAGAACAGCAGTAAAATGGCAATGACGTGTGTAAATGTGCTTAGGCACTATTCTAGAACTTAGCGTATAACTTGCAAGGGAGCAATAATGTGAGGGGGCAAGGGCAGGGCATGAAGTTCTGACCATTCCAGCACACGCTATGTAGAATAATGTCAGTTGCATGTACAAGGTACCATATTTACACCTGCTGTAGACCAGGGGCAAGTGGCCGCGCCAAAATGTAGGCACACTTTTACCGACTTAAACTAGTATTCTATAACAGAAATTAATTTAGTGTCTAACTTTTACAGCCTTTATAGAATTAGCCAGATAGAGTGATCATCAGCTCTGCTATCTGCACACAGACAATACTGAGTCCACTATCCTGATATTGAACAGGATAAAGTTAGAACAAACTGCTGGGAATGTCCAGGCTCCATCCAGGCGCTAGCCTGCCACCCCACTTCTGAGATGACCCAATTGCAGAGAGGGCAGTAGTATCTACGTGACAAAGATGAGAGTCAAGCTGTGTTACTAAAGATTGTGTAATTTCACTTTAAGATGTCATTTTTAATCTGTTTTAACAGGTTGGAGTGGAGAGTAGAGGAGTAACCAAGTGTTTAGTGCAGCAGACTTTGACTCTGGGAAACTGGATTTGATTCCCACTGCAGCTGCTTCTGACTCTGGGCAAGTCACTTAACCCTCCATTGCCCCAGGTATCAAGTCCTATTAACAAGATTCCATGCACAGTCTCAAAGAGTAGCAACATTCCATGTAGAACCCCAAAGAATAGCAAGACTTTGATCCTGGGGAACTGGGTTCCAGTCCCACTGTGACTCTGGGGAAGTCACTTAACCTTCCATTGCCCCGGGTACGAATATGTACCTGTCACGATTGTGACTATATTCCCTGTTGGACTGGCTTTGGGGTTGCTCCAGCCAAGCTAAGTCTACTTGTAAATCCTGAAGCCCGGGTGAAAATCCTGAAATCCATTCCAGTCCGGTCGAGTCCATTCCGGGATCCTGTTCCAGCCAAGCTGTGCTCTGCTGTTGTGTTGCTAAGCCCCACCCTGCTGGTGACCTCACCTGTAGTGCCTTTTATTAAGCACCTGAGAATTTTCAGGCTTTGCCTTTGCGTCATCATAGGTCAGTTGGTGTGCTCTCTGTCTGTGTAACACAAATAGAGAGGGTAATACAGTGTACACAGAAAGTATATGAACAAAAAAAGCAACACTGGGCCTTCAAGACTGGGACAAATAAAGTTCTTTATTAATGTCTGTTTGCTTAGTGGTGTTTGGTTATATTCCTTTACTTGTAGTTCTTGTTCTGTCTCCCTGTGCTGGCTGCTGCCAGTGTGTGTGTAATTAGCCCTCACCATACTGCACCTGGGATTGTTCTCTCTGGTTGCAGTACTCGGTGGTGAGCCTGTTTTGTTTCTCTGTGTCTTTGTGGCTGCCTGGTGTTCAGCCTTTGGATAGTGCTCTGGTATTAGGTTATAGTTGTAGTTTTGTATTCTGCCTTGTCTGTCTTATTCTGTGTTTCTGGTTCCTGTAGATAGAATGTATTTGGATACAGGCAGCAGATGATGTTTTGTATATTCCTGAGAATCTAGCATGTGATGTTTTTGTTCTTTCCTGAGAAAGTAGCAGAATAGCAGGTGATGTTTGTACATTCCTGAGCAGGTTCACGAGCTGTTCATGTAGAGTTGTTCTTGTAAGCAATGCATGATCATGGTTGTGTAAGCAAAATGTAACCAATAGTAATGATAATACATGTAATATCCATGAATATTCATAGAGTATATAAGAAGGGGATTGACTCCCAAATAAAGAGTTTTTTTGCCCAGACACACGAGAGGAGAGTTATTTTGCAACATCTGGTGATCCCCGACGTGATCGGTGAAAACGTGACGTACTTACTACGACTGGAACAGTCAGCGCGCCATTCCTTCTACGGAACACTGTAAGTATGGGGGGAAATTTAACATCATCACATAAACAACATGCACAGGAGCTATATACTATAACGCAAAGATATGGTTCCTCCCGAAATCCAATAACTCTTAAAGATATAGAGCGTTTAATTGAGGAAATAGTTTGTCAATGTCCCTGGTATCCAGAGAAGGGATCATTCGATCCTCAAACATGGGAAAAGATAGGGCAGCAGTTTCGTTTAGAGCCTAGAGTTTCGACTCCTATATTATTGACTTGGAGAGAGATATATTCTACTATAGTAATTCTCTCTTCTGGATTGACAGGCATTACTAACGAAAATATATCCAACAAATTGCCAGGCAAGACCTGGTCTCTTTTACCTCCCGCGACTCTTGGACCTACACCTTCTCCTCCTTCTTGTCGGCTGGCCACCGATATGGGAAGGGAAGAGCAAAACAAAACTCCTGACTTTACTACTACTACCCCTAATAAACCAATTGAAAATATCCAAAACAACAACGCTAATGATAGCGTTATTATTACCAAAACACCAAAGAGCGTAGAACGACCTAGTTTAATTCAATTAGGTATACAGCAAGCACGAAAAAATGGTGAATTCATTTGGAACGATGATCTATGGGATAATTCGGAACCTAATCCTAATTTATACCCAGTTACTAGAACTACAACAATAGAGGCAGGGAACGAAACACATCATGCAGAATGGACTGCTCTACCTTATCAAGTTTTGAGAGAATTACGTAGAGCTATCGTAGAATCAGGTTTAAAAAGTTCATTTGTTCAAGGCATGATAGAAGGGATTAGTAACGGTTACTTAATGACTCCAAAAGATTGGAAAGACCTTTTCCGTATGCTGTTAACTCCTGCGCAATATGTAGTGTGGGATAATGAATATAAGCAAGCAGCACAACTTATCACTGGGACTAATTTGGTGCCTGATCAAATTTATGGATCGGGACCATTTTCAACCCTTGATATGCAAATTCAACAAAACGATACCTGTTTTCAAGCCATAGGCACTTGTATCTTGCGAGCATTTAAAAGAACACCAGAAGGGAATAAACCAACAAAATCTTTTGCATCAATTAAACAGGGTGCAACCGAATCTTACCTTCAATTTGTTAATCGATTGCAGGAAGCTGTAACTAGGCAAATTGATAATCTTGATGCGCAAACAGAGTTATTGATTAAATTAGCCCAAGAAAATGCAAATTCAGATTGCAAAAAGGCATTGCAGACTGTAGCTCATCGCCCAGGAATTACTTTAGCAGATTTATTGAGCGCATGTGCAGATGTGGGGACTCATGGTTATTCTATGAATTTGTTAGCAGGAGCTATACAAAAAGGTAATAAGCCACAGGGGACGTGTTTTAATTGTAAGAAACCAGGACATTTTCGAGCTCAGTGTAGAGCCCCAGGAGGGGGTGCCAACTTTGCAAAAGGACCTTCTCGACCTTCTCGAAAATGTCCTCGATGTCAAAAAGGATATCATTGGGCCAATCAATGTCGCTCTAATCCAATTAATTCCACACCGCCACCCCCAAAAAACTTTGCTCCGGGTTAACTCCTAACCTCGGTCCAAAGGGAGTGCAAGGGTCTTTTGCTCATAGTACTACTGCTACACAAGGTAGTGCAGGAATTGACCTTATTGCAGCGGAATGTAAAACTGCCATCTTACCTCATGAAGTTTTGGTATATAATACTACCTTTAAAGGACCCATTCCAGCGGCTACTGTAGGTTTAGTATTACCTCGCTCCTCTGCATCGAAGGCAGGTATTCATGTTATCCCTGGAGTTATTGATGCTGATTACACAGGCATTGTTAAAATTCAAGTATGGTCCTCATCACCTTTAACAATTTCTCCCGGGGACTCGTGGGCACAATTAATTATTTTACCATATTTTACAGCACCTATTCCTTCTACTGTCTCTCGTACAGGGGGCTTTGGATCTACGCGACAGGTAAGTGCAGTTTTAAAACCGGTTTCTAATGCACGACCCACTGCTCAATTTTTATTGCAACAAAAGCCCTTTGTTGGTATATTAGATACCGGGGCGGATGTTTCTGTCATAGCTTATAAACAATGGCCTGTGGAATGGCCCATTGAAGATACTTCACATGTGACAGGAATAGGGGGAACTCAGTCAGCCTCCCAAAGTTCTCAATGGTTATCTATTACATATCCTAACGATACCAAGGTTCTAGGACATATTAAGCCCTGTATTTTACAAGTACCCTTTAATTTATGGGGTCGTGACCTTTTGGAACAATTAGATGCATCATTGATCCTACCTGATTAACAGTTCATAAATATGTCTTTTTCTCTTCCTTTGGAATGGAAAACTGACAAACCTGTTTGGGTAGAGCAGTGGCCGATTACCAGAGAAAAACTGTTGATTTTACATCAATTGGTGGAAGAACAATTACAATTAAATCACATTGAGCCTACCAATTCTCCATATAATACTCCGGTATTTGTGATCAAGAAAAAATCCGGAAAATGGAGATTTTTACATGACCTACGAGCTATTAATGCGATTTTAGAACCAATGGGCCCGTTACAATGTGGTATTCCAAATCCTAATTTGATTCCTTATGATTATCAATTAGCTATTATAGATCTGAAGGATTGTTTTTTTTCAATTCCTCTCCAGGAAAAAGATTATAAATACTTTGCTTTTACTGTACCTGTTTACAATAATGCACACCCTACTACTAGGTATTGTTGGAAAGTTTTGCCCCAGGGAATGTTAAATTCACCCACTATTTGTCAATACTATGTTCATCAAGCCTTGCAACCATTTCGTGCCTATTTCCCTCAACTTTTGGTATATCATTATATGGATGATATACTAATTGCAGGGATAACTCTTCCCCCTTCTTGGAAATCTACTTTAATTTCTATCTTGGCCTCCTCAGGATTAACAATTGCCTCAGAGAAGGTTCAAGAAAAGGAACCCTATTTATATCTAGGTTTCCGTATGACTAAAGCTGCAGCCCAACCTGTCGCTCCTCATCTCAATTTACAGTCTCCCACGACATTACATCAATTACAAGAGATTTTAGGAAATCTCAATTGGTTACGTCCCTACTTGAAACTTCCTACAGAATTTTTACAACCCCTGTTTCTCGCATTAAAAGGTCATAAAACACCTGCTGAATTAATTACACTCACTGCATCGCAACAAACAATTCTGTCACAATTGGATCAAATCTTACAAACAAAATGGACAGATAGACGAGATGCATTTGCCCTTTTTTGTTTTTGCGTTCTCAAAGACCCCACCCACCGACAACCGTTTGGTGTCTTATATCAAGATACAACTCCTCCGAAATTGATAGAATGGGTCTATTTACAGAATACTCTCCATTCTACTATTACACAATGGCCCCAGCAACTAGCCTTGCTGATTACTAAAGCTCGAGAGCGAGCAACATTCATGACTGGTTTCGACATTCTTAAACTCATCATTCCTCATTCTTTGTGGCAGTGGGAAAAAATGATTCAGTTCTCCGACGACTTGCAATTTATTTTAGCCACTTATGTTGGTATTATAGATTGCCACTATCCTAAAGACCCTCGCATACAGGGCACATCCATTTTGCCAATCACTCTTCATGATCCCATTTCTTTACGTCCACTCCCTACTGCTCTCACCGTCTTTACAGATGGTAGTCCCACTCGTGGGGTGGTTACTTGGTACAATCTGAACAAATGGCACGTCAAATTTACCTCTCCACAAACCTCTGCTCAACGTTCAGAGCTTGCTGCCATCATCCTGGCTCTTTCTTTATTTTCAGATCAACCACTGAATCTTATTGTTGACAGTCAATATTGTGCTAATCTTGTCCGTCGCATGCCCGACAGTTATGTATCATTCAAAATGGATGCCTCTTTTTATGCTTTACTGTTAACCCTCCAAGGTTACTTGGAGAATCGCCTTTCTTCTCTCTTTATAGGTCATATCCGCAGTCATCAACCTTTTCCTGGTGGTCTGTCTGAAGGGAATGCTCGAGCGGATCGCCATCTTCATTTTTCTCCACAGCACACTGCAGTCATGAACTTCATCATCAAAATGCACCTAGCCTAGCTCGCCAGTTTCAAATTTCTTTAGAAGAAGCTAGAGCTATTATCAAAAATTGTCCACAATGTTCCTTTTCAGCTCCTACTACCTTTTTTCCTGGAGTTAATCCTCGTGGTCTGGAAGTTAATAGCCTCTGGCAAATGGACGTTACTCACTTTCCCCCTTTTGGTCAATGGTCTAAGCTTCATGTGGTTGTTGATACTCATTCTGGATTTTTGTGGGTCACTGCACAAAAAGGGGAAACTACATCTCATGTCCGCTCTCATCTTCTCCAAGCTTTTGCGGTCATGGGTGTTCCTAAAACTCTCAAGACAGACAATGCCCCTGCTTATACTTCCACCTCCTTACAGGAGTTCCTGACCCTCTGGCATATTGAGCACCTTTTTGGTATCCCCTATAACTCCACTGGTCAAGCTATTGTTGAACGTGCTAATCGCACACTGAAAACTGCTTTAAGTAATCTGACTACAAAAAAAGACGGTATTCTCCGTCATAGAGTAAGCATTGATGAATGCTTAGCACAAATCCTTTACACACTGAATCATCTCAATCTCATCAATAATCCTGCTACAAAAACTTTTCTTCCAGATTTGAACAACATTTTCGTACTCCTGCCCCACCTTTATCTCGTCCTTTGGTCATATACCGACAACTACCTTCTGATCAGTGGAGTTCCCCTGTGCCTCTCCTTACCTGGGGTCGTGGTTACGCTGCTGTTCAAACAGATTCTGGCCCGGTGTGGATTCCAGCAAAGTGGGTGAAACCTCATGTCGTGGCATCAAGGTCTTCACAACCCAATTCCCAATTTCACACTCACCCTTCAAGGACCGCAGATGCAAACACGCAAACGGTCAGTGACTCGTCAACCTAATGCTCCTGTTACTTGGGGACAAATTAAAGCCTTGAGTCAACAAGCTACAGAGACTTTAGAAAAAGCTCATATTGAAAAGACTGATGATAACTTCGTAGTGGCTATTATTGCAGCGCTTAATGCTAATTCCATTACATTGCTTCTACTGTGTTGTTGTTTGTACATACCTTGTGGACAGTCACAATTACTTCCCACAAAAAATATTTGGGAAGCGTTTGCAATTTCACTGAACCAAACTGATTTCTGTCTTTCTCATCAAAAGGCAGTTGGAGAAGTTTTGGCAACTTGCCTGATTCCAGTATGTCATGATCCTAAAGATATGCAAAATGATACTTGGTTTTATTCACAGCTTCCTGTTAATTCATCCTATCGAAATGCTTCTTATGAATACCATAATTGGGGAACACAAACCCTGTTGCCGCCTACTTTGGCAATGCATGTGAGAACCAATCAAATAGCTAGTATCAATATGACATGTGCTCGTATGGTTAATTGTACCCGATCAAATTGTGTTAATTTTGGACCAACTTTGTTAAATTGTAGCTCCTACGAAAATGTTTCATATATTTATAAATTTACTCATTTACCCCCTGGCTGGTTTTGGTCATGTGGAATGTATACCTTTAATTATATTCCAGCTAATATATCTGATGGTACTACATGCTGTCTAAGTCGACTCACTATGGTACTTCCCAGTAAACATATTTTATTTTCTAACTCCTCACATATGCGATCCAAGCGTATGACCCTTGCTGCCAATTGCAATGATAATGTTAAATTTCTGAGTCAAACTGAATATCTGGCACTTGCATTTTCATTAATAGGTGTCCCTGCATTGGCAGCGGCAAATGCAAAAAATATTCGTGAATTAGCCTGTTGGGCAATTAAATCAATCAATGCAACCTCCACTGCTATTAGTTTACTTAATGCTGAGCAACAGCAATTACGTCATGGAGTTTTACAAAATCGAGCAGCCATTGATTATCTTTTATTACTTAACCATCATGGTTGCGAAGAGTTTCAGGACATGTGCTGTTTTAATTTATCTGACAATTCAAAGGCCATTGACAAACAATTAGCTTTCCTACGGAATTTAACTACTCATATTACTATTCATAATAACCTACTCTCTGATGTATGGGATCAATTGTGGCAATGGATCCCTTGGACCTGGCTCCGCCCTATTATCCAGTATTTAGTCATTGGTATTTTTGTTTTCACTATTTTTTGCTGTTGTATACAATGCATTCCTAACCTTTTTTCTTTATGTTTTCCTCGTCCATTCGCTCCAACACGTCACTCTGCTCAATATGTTTATAAGCTATTACAAACATCTCCACCTCCATCTCCAGCTGGCACACCACGGAGATTTCATTAAAAAAAAAAAAAAAAAAAAAAAGGTGGAGATGTAGATAGAATGTATTTGGATACAGGCAGCAGATGATGTTTTGTATATTCCTGAGAATCTAGCATGTGATGTTTTTGTTCTTTCCTGAGAAAGTAGCAGAATAGCAGGTGATGTTTGTACATTCCTGAGCAGGTTCACGAGCTGTTCATGTAGAGTTGTTCTTGTAAGCAATGCATGATCATGGTTGTGTAAGCAAAATGTAACCAATAGTAATGATAATACATGTAATATCCATGAATATTCATAGAGTATATAAGAAGGGGATTGACTCCCAAATAAAGAGTTTTTTTGCCCAGACACACGAGAGGAGAGTTATTTTGCAACAGGTTCCCCTCTGCCTTTTTCCCCAGTCCTTGTTTGTGCAAGTTTGTTGCTGAATCCTGTTGCCTGAGGAAGTTTCCTCAGTTCTGTGTCCTGAGTCCCTGTCTCTGTTAGTCAAGCTTGCTTCAGAGTCCTATTCCCTGTGTGTGCTCCTGGTTCTTGTAAGTCCTGCCGGCTGCTCAACCCCTAGGGAACAGCAGTCAAGTGCAGGTGAAGTCTTGTTCCAGTCCTGTGTTTTAGTCCGAGTGTTCTAGTCCAGTGTGTTCCTGCTTGCTTATCTGCGTCTGCAGTCCCTGCCTTGTTGGTGTGTTAGCCCAGTGCTGGTTGGGGGGGTTTGCCTGCCACTGCAGCTCCTCGGCAGGGGTCCAAGGGCTCACGAATCCAGGTTTAACCTTGAAAACCTGACAGTACCTGTAAACCACTTTGAATGTAGTTCCAAAAATTACAGAAAGGTGGTATATCAAGTCCCATTCCCTTTCAAGAAAGAATTTCCTTATAAAAATATTGAGAGCACAGGAGGGTGCTCAGTTAACTCCCGTGGTCAGCAATGAGCCTGCCGGGACCATGTTCAGTGGCCAGCATTACATTTCTGGATTATTTTGGCCACTAAACACATGCCGGTTAAGCCGATATTCATTGGCTGTCTAAGTTATAGTGGCCAAAGACAGAACTACTATTTCCATGGGTCTATCTGACTGCTAAGCTTAGTTGGTCAGCCAATGAATATTGGTGCTAACTGACTATGTTGGTAACATAGCCGGACACCGAACTACCCACTAAGTGGAAATATTCAGCCAAAATAGCCGGCTATGTCAAGTTGAATATGAACATTTAGCCGGCTTTAGGCTACTTAACCAACCAGGAGCCGTTCTTGCCCAGTGAAATACTTTTAAATATTGTCCAGATTGGATGTGATCATCAGGCATCAGTAAAAGGATGAAACAGTTTTCATAGTTTTCTGGCTGGCTGGGTTTACACCAGGCTCTGCAACTTAGATTAAATAACTACATTTTCTGCTTATTTACAACCCAAACTTTTACTGACTTCTGCTCAGTCTGTGTTGAGGTACCAGTCCTCAATTTTACTCGGAACTTATTCCATTTATTTTTGGCTGGAGAAAGGACATTTTTCACTCCTCATACTCTGAGATTGGAGCTGAATCCTTATTTACATCTATCCTTCCTTTGGAACAATAAAGAAAAAGCCTACAGCAACCTGCATCAATTGGACCATCCAAGGATATCAGAACCAGAAACTCTAAAGTTCATACCTGCAATCCGTGAGTTAAAATTTTTTATTTTAACTACATAATCTACCTTTATAACTCTGAATCTTTTAGATTCCTTAAAACTAAAGGAAACCTATGCAGTGTCTCCAAGAATTTCACATAGAAGTACTAAGTGCAGCCATTTGTTTCTCTATTTGATGGAAGACTTTGATCTCACAGGCCTGGTCTGAATTTACAACTTTAAAAGGTCTGTTCTTTCAGCTATTAAAGCCTTAACCCTGCATTGGCAACTAGGAAGACTGCTGATCTACAGGGTGTACTCCAAAGAGTGGAGTGCAGCGCCACCCAGTGAAATTTTGCCTTATTAGCTTCTGACACAAAAATGTGTCATGCAAGCATCCCAGTGGTGTGTGGGAGAGGAAACCATAACCCCCACAAACCAAAGAGAAGGCAAAAGTGCAAGAGGTCAAACACCCGCATAACAGTACTTAAAAGATCACCTCATTGTCACACCAAAGCTACCTACAGCACCCCCAAACCACCCTTGGAAACTATAGGACTGGTGAATGCCAGATCAGCTGCAAAGAAATCCTCGGTGAGCCATGATGCCATAAATGAACAGCATCTTGACATCCTAGGAATAAGTGAAACCTGGCTAGATGAAAGTGGGAGTTTACCACTGGCTTAACTATGCCCAACAGGTTTAAACATCCAACATCAACCAAGACCAGAAAGACAGGGTGGAGGGGTAGCAGTATCGATTCGGGACACAATCAAACTGTGCAGAATATCCATCCCCCAGCTACATGGATCAGAATCTCTTTTAATCCAAATTGAAGAGGAGAAGCCAATCTGACTGCTCATGATTTACAGAGCACCTCGTAATAACACATTATCTGTGCAAGAACTCCTAGACCTGATTACTCAAGTGACCCTGAATTACCCTAGGCTGGTGATCATGGGAGACTTAAATCTACACATCAAAACCCCAGATACTACCACAGCTGCCTTTCTGGACACGATGACAGTATTATGATTCTGTTAGTATTTCTGCTAGTTAGACAAGGGAATGCTTGGTACCACTCCTGATTGGTCCGTCAGGGGCTGAGCTGATGTCAGTCTGATCTACTTAAGCTTACCCCTCCCGTCAACCCCTGCTTTGGCATTTTCTTCAATTCTGCTGAAGCCTTACTTGTGCTCTGTCTGAGCTATTTGCTCTGTGCTTGTGTGGCGTTGTTCTCCTATCTTGGCTTGCAGTTTTCTATTGCTCTGTCTCTGCCTGTGTGTGTCTAATTACCTTTCTCACTACACCTGGGTTTATCTCTTTGGCTCTGGTGCCATGTGGTGAGTCCCTCCTCGTTCTGTTCCAGTCTGTTTGTTTTGCTTCCCTTCAGAGTTCCCTTTCCGCTGTTTGTTTCTGCTTGGCAGGTCCTGCCCTTTGTTTCTCTCTGTGGGGGTTGTTTGTTTGTTTTTTCATTGTACTGCCAATTAACCCGTTGTCTGCAGTGTTCCCTGCCTCTAGTTACTGTCTGTATGCTGAGCCTGGTTTAACCCTTTGTCTGCAGAGCTTCTCTCTTCTTCTGGCAGTTCTGTTTACTGCAGTTCCCTGTGTGACTGGTTCAATCCTTTCTCTGCTGTATTACACACCTTTCTGTGCTGGTGTGTGGCTCTGCACTCCGTTTTGCAGACTTTTCCCTTCCCTGTTAGCTGAGGGTCTCTGCCTATATTATCTTATATGATAGTCCCTCACTTTCTTTGTGTGTGGTGGGCTACGGGTTGATGGGTTTCTGTGTATGCTTCCCTTCCTCCAGGGCCGTGCCTAGGGTCTCTGGTGCCCCCCTGCAGAATCAATTGGCGGCACCCCCCCCCCCCCCGCCCCCCTGCAGAATCAGTTGGCGGCGCCCCCCCCCATGTGGCATCTCATTTCTCTCTTCTCCAACCCTTCTTCTCATCCTTTTGAACCTCCTAATAACGATCAATCCTCTTCACTGTTTACTGGGAGAGAAAATTTCAGTTTAACCCTCCCCAATTTTGGGCAAACTCCTTCATTGTTTTCAGAAAAGGGTAATTATGGCAGCTATTAGCACAACTTAACCCCTATGCAAACAGATGTTCAAGCAGCCAGAGTGGTCACTTCCTCACCTGTGTAAAACTATATGACGTGGAAGACTGCAGTTGAGCGCCAACCATTCCCAAAGCAACTAGATGGTTAAAATCTTGGATTTAGCGCCCTACTCTGGGTGAGCAGAAGTCAATCACTACTCTGCAATTTCCAATGTTTTTAAACGGTGTATTGGGGAAGGAGTGGAGTCTCTCTCACAATTGATATTATTCTAATTATTTATATTCTACCTTATTTAAGATTCAAGGCGGATTACAACGGAAGAGATCTTCAGTCAGATGAAGAGACAATACAACAATATATCTTCTAATGTTAAGAACTACGTCTTTAGAATTTTTCGAAAAGGGAAATAGAAAGAAATTTGTTTAATCTGTGTCAGAATGGTGTTCCAATTTTAAGAGAATGAACCAGCATTGATTTCAAACGAATGTTTTTATCTTTTCAGTCTCTAAAAGGCCACTTGCCTTCGACTAAAAGCCTTGCATTATTAAGCCCTACTAAAACACAACCACCATACCAAGCTAAGCTGCCCCACAACTGCTTGCTCGCTCCCAAGTCCAAGTCCGCCTCTTCTGCAAGCTCGCTCCGCGCTCCCTTTCGCTCCGCGAGCTTCAACTGACAGAATGCGTTCATTGGCTGAGAGCCTCGGAAGGCAGGTGCTCATTGCTTGCGAACATAGCAACGCCCTTGTTCCACCAATCGGGGAAGGGAGAACAGTTGACTGTCTGTAAATATCTCGGACATGGATTATCTATCTCTTCTCGGCAGCGCATGCGCATAGGCGCCGACGCGCCAACACGGGAAGGTTTATTTTTTAATTTTTAAATATAACTTGATGGAAGCACCACAGGGCGGTGCGGCGCCCTTGAAGGCAAGCGCCCCCCTGCGGTGCTTACCCCGCTTACTGTGTTGGCACGGCCCTGCCTTCCTCCTTGATTACCAGCACCGAAGGGGTTGCTGGTGCTCTGGTCCCCGTGGGGGACCCCTCGGTTAATCTCTTTCTCCCCTCCCTAAGTATGACTCGGTTCCAATTAGGCCATGAGGCCCGCATGCTTGAATTCTGAGTGAATCGATTCCAATTAGGCCGCGAGGCCTGCCTGATTGCCCTATCTTCCCTTTTCTGTGGTGCAAGTTGGTTGCTGTGTGTGTACAGGGCTTGGTAGCTGGGGTTGTGAAGTGCCTGTTCAGCCCGCCCTCGGCCTTGGCCTAGCCCCTACACTAGGCCTCGGCCGGGGCCCAAGGGCTCATAACCAGACTAACAGACAGCACTAGGATTTACACAGGTGATCAATTCTTCAGCCCACGAAAAGGGTCACACACTAGACCTAGTATTCTACAAAAGGGTGGATATCCAAGAATTCTGGGATAACAGTATTGAAATAACCCACCTATCATGGTCAGACCATTTTTTTATTGTTCATAATTTTTATAAAATTTTTATAAACTTATTACAGAAATTTTCATACTGCAAAAGTTTAATACAGCCTTTAAGAAAATTAAAATACTACAGAAACATTATTATTTAAGCAAATTGTCCCACTAAAGACAAAATATTGGATTCCTTAGACCCCAATAATGGGGGAGGTAGGAATTAATGAAGATAACATGAATCATAACATATAAATGAGGAATTTTGGTTCCGTCAGTCCCATATATTTCTCAACTCTACTGTTGTTTATTGTCCAGGAAAGTCTGAAGTTGATCAGGCATATAGTATATATATTTGACTTGATTTAACCTGATGATACATTTACAAGGATAAGCCAGGAGGAATGAACCTCCCAATTCTAGTACTTTTGACCTCATAGAGAGAAACTTTTTACGTTTGTCTTGTGTTGACTTAGTCACATCCGGATACAACCAAATCTTTTGACCAGCAAATACACGATTAGTTGATTTAAAGTAAAGACGCATTACTGCGTTCAAATCCTGTTGAAATACAAAGGAAATTATCAACGTCCCCCTTTCAGGTGGTTCTTCAATTGTTTGCTCCAGTATGGCTGTGACATTTTGCAAATCTATAGAGTTCTCTGTCCCGACTTTTTTCATCGTACTTGGTATGTAATAGATCTTGTTCAGAGGAGGAAATACTTCTTGGGGAAAATTTAAGTTTTCTTTTAGGTATCTCTGAAACATGTCTTTAGGAGATTCTCCCAATATTCTAGGGAAATTCAATATACGGAGATTTAATCTCCTATTAAAGTTCTCCACTTGTTTTAGTTTTCTTCTAATTTCCATATTATCTTTTATCACAGCCATTTTAAAATCATCAGTTTGCTTTGTCTCTCTCTCTAAGGCCTCAATCTTAGAAGAAAAGTCTTGTTTAGCCAAATCTAGGGAGTCCTTCACTTCCTGTACATTCAAATTCAGAGACTTTACCTCATCCGAAGATTGTCTCAGGGTTTTTTCTATTTCCAATAACTTCAGCCAAATCTTGCCCAGGCTCACCTCCGTCTCTCCTGCAGCTGCAGATATCCTTACAGAGTTGGACTCCCCTTTGAGCTCCTCGGAATAAACCTTTCCGGGTTCCGAGAGAAACCCCGTCCCGCTCAGAGCAGTTGCAGGGCATGGGGGCGTCGTAGAGAAAGGCGGGGAGAGAGAAACTTCTATTTCCTGCGGGGGGATCGCTTCACCGGTCCCTCCAGCTAAGGACTCCGCTCCGCTTCTTCGGGACAATGCGGGGAAGAAGCGTTCCAAACCTCCACTTGCCGGTGTGGACGTCGCGGGGTGAAGGGAAATTCCCCGAGTCGTCCCCTTACGCTTAGTATGCGGCATTTTGGGAAAACAGGTAAATTGTTTAATATTCAGCAAGTTTAGGCAGGAGCTCGCTTCAAACACCTCCGCTCACGGCGCCATCTTGACACGCCCCCCGGTCAGACCATTTTTTAATTAAATTCTCCCTAAGTGACTACCTGAAACAAATGGCACCTCCCAGAGTTTGGAAGGAGATCAGAGACAAAAAAAAAGCTGACTGCTGAGAATTTCCTAGAGGCCTTGGACATTTGGAATACATACCTAGCCAAGACCTTAGAGAAAACAGCACCACTTTAAAAGGTCTTATGCCCCACTCACAAACGCTCACCTTGGTTTTCTCCAGAACTTCAGATCCTTAAACGCAAAGGACGAAAACTGGAAAGGAGATGGCGCAAATATCACCTGGATGAAGACAGGCTAAACTGCAGGATGCACATGGCAAAGTACCGCCAAGCCTTAACAGCAACCAAAAAACAGTATTTCTCAATGCATTGCACAGGCTGCCAATTCAACCAAGCAGCTGTTCAGTATAGTAAACTGCCTACTGCAACCCCCACAACAAAACCAGCCTGCCCAGTCTAAACTGAACTGCAATGATTTTGCTTCATACTTCGCCAACAAAATTAAAAAAGTCTCCACCAGGATTTACAGGTAATCCCACCCAGTTCCCAACCAGTCAACCAGGGGTGCACAAACTCGCCCCCTCCTAACAGAGTCAGATGGAACACTTTTAACCTAATGACAGAGGAGAGCCTTGACAAAATGCTAAGAGACCTTCAACCAACTACCTTCTCCCTCAATCCTTGCCCATCAGTGCAGCAGGCAAGTATGGGCCTTATAGAAGGTGCCACAAAAATTGTGAACACTTCTCTTTTTAATGGGCAACTGCCAACAGTATTAAAAAGGGCAGTGGTTTGCCCTCTGCTGAAGAAAAACAACCTTGACCAGGACAAACTTGAAAGTTACAGGCCAGTATCCAACATCCCGTTTCTAGGGAAACTCATAGAACCAACAATCTGTGTTCAACTTAATGAATGGCTAGAAAAGAGTAACTGGCTAGATCCATGTCAATCTGGATGCAGACCTGGTTATGGAACAGAAACGGTCCTCGTATCCCTGCTAGATGATCTTCACAGAAACCGAGACAAGGGATTTGCCTCGATGTTAGTACTACTAGATTTTTCAGCAGCTTTTGACACTGTGGATCATGATATCTTGTTAGCATGACTGACAAAAACAGGTGTCAATGGAACAGTACTTGCCTGGTTCAGATTCTATCTATCAGACAGGCAACAATCCATAATGTTTGGCAGCAACTCATTACCACCATGGACACTGACCTGTGGGGTACCACAAGGATCGATATTGTCACCTATTCTGTTCAATATCTACCTCAAGTCACTAGCTGAGCTGAATCGGTCAATGGACCCTCAGTTCTACCTCTATGCTGATGATGTGCAGCTACTCATACCCACTGAACCTGACTTACCTACAGCCTTGAAAAAACTGATCACTTGTCTAACATCAATTCAAGCATAGGAGCCAACTTTTCAAAATGATTGGGGGTGCTGAAAGTTTTTTTTTTTTTTTTTACAGGCAGTGCGTGCCCCCCCCCCCCCCCCCCCCCCCCCCCATACCTTAAAATTCTGTCTACTGCAGTCTTCACCTGGGCAGTGGCAGCACCACTTATAGGCTGCCTGCAACCAGTGGTGTGCTGGAGCCGGCTCGCACCGGCTCACAAGAGCCAGTTGTTACATTTTTTACCGACTTGCAAGCCGGTTGTTCCTAAGAGCGAGCCGGCTCCTTCCTTCCTTCCTCCCTCCCTCCTACAGGGTCCGGTGGTCCCCCTTGTCAAGCGAATTCTTCGGGGCAGGCAGTCTTGCCTGCCCGCTGCCGCCTGCAACCTGCACCAGGACTTCTTCCCTGAACAGTCCCACCTCTCAGTCCCTCTGTACTGTGCAAATATAAAGAGATGCAAATTTCAAAAACTGACATATTTCAATCACTATACTATAGGTTAACAAATACAAATAAAACAAAAAATGGAAAATATGGAAATATCATTTTAGTGGACTAAATACATTTTTCAATTAGCTTTCAAAGGCCAAAACCTCTTTCCTCAGGTCAGGACAGTATACTGCTGTTATGATTTTCTGTTCTGACACAAGAAAGGAGGATTTGGTCTCCAAACATTAGTCAAAAATGTATTAAAATTAGTCCAGTAAAGATATCACCTTACTTCCATTTTCTGTATTTATTAACACAGCTACCACACTACTTTATCCTAAACTAAAAATAAAATTCATTTTTTCCTACCTTTGTGGTCTTGCCGTTTACTGTTTCTAATTGTGTTGGTCCCAGTCTCATTTCTTCTTTCCTTGATCTTTCATTTTCCCCCCTTTCCATCCAGCGTCTACCCCCTCTCTCCCCCTTTCCATCCAGCATCTGCCCCCTCTCTCTCTCCTTTCCATCCAGCGTCTATTTTCTTCTTCCATGTGTAGTTTTTCTCATCTTTTCCCTTTCCCTCATCTCTGTCAGTATGCGTCTCCTTCCTCTTTCTTAACTCCCCTCCATCCATATGCAACTCCTTCCTCTCTCTTCCCTCTCCTCCATCCATGTCCACCATTTTTCCTCTCTCCACCCCTCCATCCATGCAGTGGCGTACCTAGGGTAGTTGACACCCGGGGCCGGTCATTTTTTTAACACCCCCCCCCCCAAAAAAAAAAATCCAGTACTAGGCATGCCGAGAATACAAAACACTCAGGACCTTTAGAGCAATTCTACCATACCATAAGCAGTCATTTCTACGAGTCACACAAGGAAAAGGAAAGCATCTTAAACACTACAGTGAGCACTAGAACATCAATTCACCTATTGTAAAATGAAACCAGACAGAATAGTACAGATCGTAGATCCTGCACAGTCAATGCCAACTGAAAGCCATGTCTTTTTCACAAACACAGATACACCCTAATCCACTATAGGATAAGTAATCATAAACTTTCTATTTAGACAAAAAATAAACTGAACCCCCAATGCCAGACTCTGCATACAATGCAACACCACAGAAACAGAAACTGTCCCCTAGTACTGTGCAAAATATAACAGCAGATGTAAATTTGAAAAAAACTAACAAGTACCAATCACCACTTTACAAATTAACAAATAGAAATAAAACAATTATAGAAAGTAAAATAATACCATTTTATTGGACTAATACATTTAGCTTTCAGAGGCCAAAACCTCCGTCCTCGGGTCAGTACAGTATAGTGCTGTTACAGTATCCTATCCTGACCTGAGGAAGGGGGTTTTGTTCTCCGAAAGTTAGTCAAAATGTATTAAAATTAGTCCAATAAAAAGATTACCTTGTTTACATGTTCTATTATAAACATTTATTAACACAGCTACAATACTACTTTATCCTAAAGCAAAAAACAAAAATATATATTTTATTTACAGTTTGTTGTCTCTGGTTTCTGCTTTCCTCATCTTCTTTTCACCATCTTCCTTCCATCCAGCATCTGTCTTCGTTCTCTGCCATCCAGTGTCAGCCCTCTCTGCTGCCCCTCCATCCAATGTCTGCCCTCTCACCCTGCCCCTTCCATCCACATCTGCCCTCTATCTCTGCCCCTTCCATTCACTGTCTGCCCTTTCCCTTCCATCCACTCCACTGTCTGCCCCAGGGGCGTAGCCACGGGTGGTCCCGGGTGGTCCTGGGCCCACCCAATTTGGGGTCAGGCCCGCCCAGCAGCACAGCGATACCGGAGGCTCCGGTCCCCATCATCATCCATTCCCCCGTGGCGTGCCGCAACTTTCATCCCCATCTTCCCTCACCCTCACCCTCGCAGGCCCGCCCAGCAGCGATTTCGATCGCAGGCAGCTCCTTCGGCTCGCACACGCTGCCTGCCGGCTGCCGCTCAAATCTCCTTGCAGCTACTAGCAGCGCTAACCCGGAAGCTCAGAGGAGAGGCTTCCGGGTTAGCGCTGCTAGTAGCTGCAAGGAGATTTGAGCGGCAGCCGGCTGGCAGCGTGTGCGAGTCGAAGGAGCTGACTGCGATCGGAATCGCTGCTGTGCGGGCCTGCGAGGGTGAGGGAAGATGGGGGTGAAAGTTGTGGCACGCAACGGGGCAAGGGATGATGGGGAAAAGATGTTGGAATGGGGGAGGGAAGACGGGGATAGCAGCTGCACGGGGGGGGGGGGGGGGGAGGGAAGAAGATGGAAGGAAATGCTGCACAGGGAGGAGGGAAGATGGAATGATGAGGCATGGTGGGTGGGGGGAGAAGCTGCATGGGGAAGAAGGGAGAGATCCAGTAAAGGGGTGGAGGGGTCAGGAAGGGAGAAGTCTTGGCTGCATATGAGGTGGAGGAGAGGGAGACATGCTGCATAGAGAGGGGATAGGTGGTGAGAGGGGGAGAAATGTTAAACATAGGGGTGGAGAGGAGGGCAAAATGGTGGGCATAGGGGTGGAGGGAAGGGAGAAATGTTAGACATGCTGGTAGAGGGGAGGAAGGTAGATATGCTGTATGGGAAGGGGAGAGAGACGTTGGACAGTGGGAATGAGAGGGGGAGATAGATATGGAGGTGGATGAGAGGTACACAGTAGGTGGTGAGGGGGGAAATGCTGGGCCATGGGGGAGAGGACTACTACTATTACTATTTAACAGGAATGAAGAGAGAAGGGGCAGGAAAATATAAGGCTACCATGTTGGGGTGGGAAGGGGATCAGATGCTGGTTAGAAGGGTGGAGGGAGAAGATGATGGGAATGGTGGAACCCTGTGGGAGAGGGCAAGAGGGGGAGGAGGGGTGGCAAGGAAATGAATGAGAGATAGTGATTACAGAGGGTAGAAATATGGTAATGGGGAGTAGATTAAAGATAAAAGAGAAAGTAGGGATGGGGAGGAGTAAGATGGGGAATGGGAGAGCTAGTGGGTGAAAGAAGAAGATGGAAATTTGATAGGTAGTTGAAAAGTAAAAAGGAGACAAAGAAGGGTGAGAGAGAGGCAGAAAAGAGCTACAAAGGAATGACCAACATGTCAGAGGCAGGAATATTGAGGGAACAGACAGGAGAGAGGAGAAAAGACAAATGGACTACAGCCGCTTGAAGAAGAATTAGCAGACGGCAGAGAGGAAAGCAGAAAAGAGAAATTGGAACCAGCAAGATGGAAAAATTAAATGTCCAGACAACAAAGGTAGAAACAAAGCATTTTATTTCAAATGTTTTAAATGGAATATGTTAGCTTTTGGAAATGTGCATAGGAAATGTCTTTGTATTGTGTTCTGTAGAAAAGGAAATGCATGTTTTGTGTCTCCAGTGTTGCAGTAATGCTATGTTTAACTTCTTGGGGTTCCTTTTTAATTTTTGTCTAAATATTTTTATTTCTAATTTGTGATCCCTTGTTCTGTGTTTGGTGAGGTTCTGTTGGTGTGATAGTAATGGCAGGTGGAAAATTGGAAGGGAGGCAAAGAGGAGAGGGAATCGGGGAGGGGAGCCCTCCTTTATTTTCTGACCTGGGCCAAGTAGGTCTTACAACAGTCCTAACCCTTGCTGTATAGCTGGTGAGGATTCCCAGGCATCCCCAGCTAAGGACCTCCTCCAAAGGCGGCCAGAACTCCCTTCTACCAAGCTCTGGCAACCGCAT
Organism: Microcaecilia unicolor; assembly: GCF_901765095.1. Classification (NCBI taxonomy): domain Eukaryota; kingdom Metazoa; phylum Chordata; class Amphibia; order Gymnophiona; family Siphonopidae; genus Microcaecilia; species Microcaecilia unicolor. The sequence goes on along the minus strand of NC_044038.1, from coordinate 200,969,569 downwards.
CCTTGAGCCATCGACAGCTAAGCATGTGTGGGGTGCTGGCATCAGTGGCTTAGGGTCATTGCTGCTGCCTGCCAAGCTTGGTAAAAGAGAGTTCTGGCCACCTTCAGAGAAAGTCTTCAGCTGACTGAGCTTGAGGATCCTCATTAGCTAAAGTATTTATATTTTGAGGTGGAGGTAGGGCGGAGCAGAGAAAATTTTGTGCCCACCCACTTTGGGCTCAGGCCCACCCAAAACTGGCTGTCTGGCTACGCCACTGGTCTGCCCTTTCTCTCTGCCCCTTCAATCCACCATTTGCCCTCCCTTTCCCATCCATCCAGAGTCTGCCCTCCCTCTCGCTCCCCCTTCCATCTAGGATCTGTCCCCTCTCTCTCTGCCCCTTTTTTCAGCCCCCAGTTCCAGTCCCCTTCTCCCCTCCCCTTCTCCTGCCTGTGACCCCCACCCCAGTCCTCTTCTCCCCTCTGAACACCCCACCCCAGTCCCTTTCTCCCCTCCCCTGTCTGAGACCCGCACCCCAGTCCCCTTCTCCCCTCCCCCTCCCCTGTCTGAGACCCCCACCCCAGTCCCCTTCTCCCCTCCCCGTCTCCCATCTGAGATCCCCAACCCAGTCCCCTTCTCCCCTCCCCCTCCCCTGTCTGATACCCCCACCCCAGTCCCCTTCTCCCCTCCCCGTCTCCCATCTGAGATCCCCAACCCAGTCCCCTTCTCCCCTCCCCCTCCCCTGTCTGAGATCCCCACCCCAGTCCCCTTCTCCCCTCCACTTCTCCCGTCTGAGACCACCACCCCAGTCCCCTTCTCCCCTCCCCTTTTCCCCTCTGAACACCCCCACCCCGTCCCCTTCTCCCCTCCCATTCCTTCTCCCGTCTGAGATCCCCACTCCAGTCCCCTTCTCCTGTCTGTGACCCCCACCCCAGTCCTCTTCTCCCCTCTGAAAACCCCACCCCAATCCCCTTCTCCCCTCCCCTGTCTGAGCCCCCCACCCCAGTCCCCTTCTCCCCTCCCCTTTTCCCCTCTGAACACCCCCACCCCAGTCCCCTTCTCCCCTCCCCTTCCTTCTCCCGTCTGAGATCCCCACTCCAGTCCCCTTCTCCCCTCCCCTGTCTGAGACCCCCACCCCAGTCCCCTTCTCCCCTCCCCGTCTCCCATCTGAGATCCCCAACCCAGTCCCCTTCTCCCCTCCCCCTGTCTGAGATCCCCACCCCAGTCCCCTTCTCCCCTCCACTTTTCCCCTCTGAACACCCCCACCCCAGTCCCCTTCTCCCCTCCCCTTGTTGAGACCCCCACCCAGTCCCCTTCTCCCCTCCCCTTTTCCCCTCTGAACACCCCCACCCATCCCCTTCTCCCCTCCCCTTCCCTTCTCCCATCTGAGATCCCCACTCCAGTCCCCTTCTCCCCTCCCCCTCCCCTGTCTGAGACCCCCACCCCAGTCCCCTTCTCCCCTCCCCTTTTCCCCTCTGAACACCCCCACCCGAGTCCCTTTCGCCCCTCTCCTTCCCCACCTCAGTCCCGTTCTCACTACTGTCTGAATTGGCGAAGCAGCATCGCAGGCAGCGCCTCATCTGCCCTGCTTGTAAAAATCAAATCTCCTTCTCCTCGTCTTGACGTCTTGATGTCGACTCGGGCCTTCCAATCAATCACTATGTCCCGCCTGCCCTCGCGGAATTTACCTTAGAGGAGGGCGGGACATAGTGATTGATTGGAAGGCCCGAGTCGACGTCAAGACGAGGAGAAGGAGATTTGATTTTTTCACAAGCAGGGCAGGCGAGGCGCTGCCTGCAACGCTGCTTCGCCGATTTTTGTTTAAAGGAGGCGGTGGGAGCGGAGCACCCCCCCACCCACTGGCACCCGGGGCGGACCGCCCCCACCGCCCCCCTCTTGGTACGCCACTGCATCCATGTTCATCTCACTTCCTCTCTTCCCTCTCCTCCAGCAACTCTCCTCTCTCCCCTGCCCTCCCCTGCATCCATGTCCATCAACTCTCCTCTCTCCCGTGCCCTCCCCTGCATCCATTTCCAGCAACTCTCCTCTCTCCCCTGCCCTCCCCTGTATCCATGTTCAGCAATTCTCCTCTCTCCCCTGCCCTCCCCTGTATCCATGTTCAGGAACTCTCCTCTCTCCCCTGCCCTCCCCAACTCTCCTCTCTCCCCTGTCCCCATGTTCAGAAACTCTCCTCTCTCCCCTGCCCTCCCCAACTCTCCTCTCTCCCCTGCATCCATGTTCAGCAACTCTCCTCTCTCCCCTGCCCTCTCCTATATCCATGTTCAGCAATTCTCCTCTCTCCCCTGCCCTCCCCTGTATCCATGTTCAGGAATTCTCCTCTCTCCCCTGCCCTCCCCAACTCTCCTCTCTCCCCTGTCCCCTGTATCCATGTTCAGAAACTCTCCTCTCTCCCCTGCCCTCCCCAACTCTCCTCTCTCCCCTGTATCCATGTTCAGAAACTCTCCTCTCTCCCCTGCCCTCCCCAACTCTCCTCTCTCCCCTGCATCCATGTTCAGCAACTCTCCTCTCTACCCTGCCCTCCCCTGCATCCATGTCCAGCTACTCTCCTCTCTCCCCTGCCCTCCCCTGCATCCATTCATGTCCAGCAACTCTCCTCTCTCCCCTGCCCTCTCCCCCCATCCATCCATTCATGTCCAGCAACTCTCCTCTCTCCCCTGCCCTCTCCCCCCATCCATTCATTCATGTCCAGCAACTCTCCTTTCTCCCCTGCCCTCTCCCCCCATCCATGTCCAGCAATTCTCCTCTCTCCCCTTCCCTCCCATCCATGTCCAGCGTTTTCTCCTCTCTCCCCTCCCTCCCATCCATGTCCAGCGATTTCTCCTCTCTCCCCTGCCCTCCCCTCCATGTCCAGTGACGCCCCAAACTCCACCTGCACCCCAAATTCCAGTTCCAACCCCCCTGCCTGACCTCTTCTCCCTCAACTGCCCTCCTTGCCTTCCTGCCGCCCAGCCAGCTCTTAGTTTTCAACATATTTATTGATGACAGTTCAAAGTAGACACCTCCAGATAATATGAGTATTAAGAAATTCAAATAAGAAAATGTGCACAGCACAGACAAAATTATGCAGGCCATCATCAAACTTTTGACAATTTTATCCCTGCCCCAGACCTACCCTCTATTTTATGTTCATGTTTAATTTTCAACAATTTTTGGGTCAACATATTAAACAAAACTAACAAATTCAGCATCTGACATTTCAGATATCAAAACACCCCGTTGGCTAATAGAGTAATTCAGTCTATCATCAAACTAAATGTCCCCCCCCCCCCCATTTTTCCCCAATCCCTACCTTAACCACTATCCCCCCCCCCCCCCCCCCCCCCATTGTGTACAGTCCAGCATGTTTGAATATACTAGCCGGCTCGACCAAGAACTCTTGAGTTAATCAATCAAACCATGCTGTTCCAGCTAAAATCTTTCCCACCTCAACCACCCACTCTCCCTCCCCTACTCCTGAAGGGAAAATCACCTTTCATCCATACCCTCTTAACAATTTAAGCCAGCCAAACCTAACTCTCAGCCCAAAGGTATTTTAATCCACCAGCATTCTAGTTAAACAGCAAGAAATTAATGAAATACACTCTACATTACTACTATTAGACTCCCTGCCTCCTCCCTAGCCCACCCGCCAGCTAAACCCTCCCCCTCCGTCCTCCCTCAAACCCAAACCTCACTCCAGCCAGCTCTTAAAACTGATTTTATCTGACTGAACTGGCAGTGAAAGAACTAAGCAAGCAGAGCAGGCTCACCTTCAGTCTTCTCCTTCTCTCTCAGCGTCCCGCCCTCATTTCCTGTTTATTCAAGGGCGGGACGCTGAGAGAGAAGGAGAAGACTGAAGGCAGCCTGCTCTGCTTTGCTCTGCTTAGTTCTTTCACTGCCGTTCAGTCAGATAAAATCAGTTTTAAGCGCTGGCTGGGTGGCAGGAAAGCAAGGAGGGCAGGTTTCAAAATATTGGGGGTGCTCGAGCACCCACAGCACCCACGGAGTCGGCGCCTATGAATTCAAGAATGGGCTAAACACAACAAACTTTGCCTGAACCCAAGTAAAACCGAGCTTCTCTGGGTCCCTAACACAAGTGGATACATACCCGACCTCATGTAAGCCGCATTGAGCCTGCCATGAGTGGGAAAGCGCGGGGTAAAAATGTAACAAAACAAAATTCCTTTTAGGAAGTATGAACTCCCCCTCAAATCACAAGTCAGGAACCTTGGAATACAGTTAGATTCAACACTTACTCTGATTCCCCAAATCCAAGCAACCTTCAAGAGCTACTATTTGGGACAGCTACGCTGCATCTCTCCTTACATCGAGAAGGTAAATCTTATCCCAGTTGTGCATGCCATGGTAACATCAAGACTAGACTACTGCAGTGCACTATACAATGGTCTGACTAAAAAAGGGTCTACACCAGCTCCAGTTGATTCAGAATGCAGCAGAAGGTTGCAAGCGACGTGACCACATCACACCATTTTTGCAAAAACTTCATTGGCTACCAGTGCAATACAGGGCTAAATTTAGAACTCTATGTCTGATCTTCAAGGCCCTGAAAGGAAATGGCCCCGAGCATCTGAAGAATAGGATGATCCTCCACACACCTAAGGTCCTCCCAAGGACTCCACTAATTACACCCTCTCCAAAAGACATTACACGATATGATACCCGCAAGCGAGCCTTCTCCGGAGTAGCCCCCGCACTCTGGAATGCATTGCCTGAAAGGCTCCGCTTAACACAAGACTACCTCTATTTCAGGAAGCAGGTGAAAGCTTGGCTCTTCAACCAAGCCTTTAATGGAAGAAGTAACTAACTTGTTAGTCTCACTCACACACACAAGGATTGACTCGGGCTGCACATACTGCAGCGGGACATGCTTATCCATTCCTACCCTAGCTGAGATAATATTTAACCATCTCTCTGACCTCATCTGCAACTTTCTTGAAATCAATCACTTTACTTTCTAATTCTTCCTACTTTCTTACTCATCTATATGTTACAACTTTGTCTTACCCTTCACTACCAATTATAATGTTCTAGTACATATTGTGTTGTCATTGCAAGTAGTATACCATGCCATACTTTGTATTGTTGTTCGAATATTTTTATTGCTTTAATTGTCTATTGCTCATGTTTGATTTATTCTTACTATACACTGCCTTGAGTGAATTCCTTCAAAAAGGCAGTAAATAAATCCTAATAATAAATAAATAAATAAATAGTACAAAATACTAATAAATAAATAAAAATAGTGGCACGAAATCATTTGAAGTAACAAACACCCATTATTCAGCCCCATGAGCCATACGGCATCAGTGAATATCCCAAATAGTAGCAGTTATGCAGGTAGCAGGTACTGCTAATTGGATAAATGCCACTGAATTCCAAAATGATAGACAGACTGGAAAGGCTTGAGGTTAGGGCTGAAGGTAGATACGATTGTGGTCTATAAAATCATGACTGGAGTGAAACAGGTCAACACAAATTTGCTGTGTACTCTTTCAAAACGTGCAAAGAGTAGGGGACACACCAAGAAGTTACTAAGTAGTATATTTAAAACAGTTTCACTCAAAGTGCAATCAAGCTCTGGAATTCACTTCTGCAGGATTTCCTAAGAGCAGCCTAGCTAGGTTTATCAAAGGTCTGGTCATGTTCTTGAAGGAAAAGTCCATAGATTTGGAAAAGGCCCTGCATCATCTTGTTAATTCTTTGCAATGTGACAACTGTTGCTGTTTGATGGCTGCTCATACACACTTACCAAGACCTTGCTCAGACAGTTCGATAGAGCTGAAAGACCTGAGGTAGCCAGTGGCGCAAGAAGTGCATTGGTATCTAGGAGAGAAAGATATGGATCAAGCAGCAATTTTACTTAACATGTGTGCACACTGCTCTTCACACCAGATTACAGTTATCATAAAACTGTTCCAACTAATGTTTTAGGTGACATTACATAAGTATATGTCTTTGGTCTTCCAAATATACCGATAATCACCATCAACTGTTTCAAGTAAATGTTTGCAAACTCAGCAAGAGCAACAAAAAAAACCGTGGAGAAAAAGGACCTCAGAATTGCTGCACATAACCAGCACAGGTCTCGGGGAAAAACTCCACAAAAATGTCTTCACTCCTCTTAGAAAACTTCTCAACACAACAATGTTAACAAATAAAGCTGAACTTAGCAAATTCACTTACTATACTGCAGAACAGTGACTTAAATCTTTTCTCTTGCTGTAACTATTCTCTTGTTAGTAACCTAAGCCTTTAGCTATCGATAAATACAGTCCTCTTATCGTAAGTATATCCAGCCAAACTTCACAATGTTAGCCGAATTCCAAGATCACTGCAATATTCAATTCCCGACAGATACATCAGGGGAAAATCTACTGTTCTGAATCTCTAATGATATGGCTTCCAAGTATAGCCCAAAATCTTTTGATATGTAATGGATTAAATCTGAAAGAAATGCCCCCTTCCTCTGTGGTGTATCAATCCATCGTTTTCACTTCACTATTAATTTGTTTTCACTTTTAAGATAGAATTTCTTAAAAAAAAAAATTTGGATATGGTCATCCAGCCACAGGAAAAAGATGAATTTTTTTCATAGTGGAAAGACACCATTCTACCGTAACAAGAACCCATTGCTCAGCCCCACTGGTCAATGATAACACAGCATTAATTGCATCAAACAATGGCAGGGCAGCTTTGGTTACATTAACCAATGGCAAGACAGCTTTCATTACATTAACCAGTGACAAGACAACCTTTTCATAGAAAAGGAAACTCAGGGACAAGGGATGATGATATGAAGTGGCAGGAGGGAAGCAACTTCATTAAAAAAATAATAGAAATCAAGCCTGGGTGGGACAGATCCAGAAATTTGGGATGATAACAGTGGAAGAAGAGATAAAGAATAAAGGGGGGGGGAAGGGGCATCTGGACTGTGCTTGAGGTACACAGTCAGATGTGAGTCAATGGGACAAGCAGCCAACTGAGCAGAAATATTACAGATGACCAGTAAGGGCACTAAGGGCAGATGATCAGAGCATTTCCACTGTCCTCCCTAGAGGTGACACAGCGCTGCTCCTGTGTAAGAGTTTGCCTCATGCAGTGTGGGTGGGAACTGGAACTGCAATTGGTCAGGGTAAGATGTGGGAAATGGAGTGAGGGGGATGGCCAGGAAGAGTAAGAGAGAGAGTTGGGTGTGTTTAAGTTTGGGGGAGGATAAATGGCGTGAAATGATAGAACTAAGAGATGGCGAAGTATAAAATAAGCAGAAAGCCTGTTATGTGGACACAAAGGTCCACAGGCGCCTTTTTAGTGCCTCAGGGGTGCTAAACTCGGGTGGCCAGGTCCCTCCCCCCTTGTCCTCCCTGATATTGTTTCTGAGCTTTGATTAAAAAGTCCCTATATGTTTGATTTAGGGACTGAAGTTTAATTGGCACTGATTCAGCCCCTTCTCAGAAGAGTGTCCTGTAAGCCAGGAGAGACAGCCTCACTGATTCTGCATTGAAAGTAAATAATGAAAAAAAACATTAATAATTATAGCTCAGTTAATTTTTCTGTACAGTCTGTCTATTCTGTACATTATCAGCTTCCTCAGGCTCCTCAGGGGAAGAGCCTTAGAGGCAGGGAGAGGCAGCCACAAGTTAAAAAAGAAAACAAAAACGTAAAGGGTAAAGTTTCCATTCGAAAGGAGGGAACCCTTAGAGCAGAATTGACCCTTTTGAGATCTAAAATAGGGCTAAAGGATCCCTCCTTCTTTGGCACTACAAAGTAAATCGAATAACAATCTGTTCCCTGCTGGCCAAGGGGAACTGGAACAACTGCTCCCAGATAGACCAAACGAAGCAACGTGTCCCTTACTGCCACCACCTTTATATGACAACGACACGGGGACTGGAGAAAACCTCGGGAAGCAAACCTTTGAATTCCAGCGCATACCCTCTCGAATAACCTCGAGAACCCACTGGTCTGATGTGATTGGGCCCATCTCTGGTAAAACTGGCTCAGCCGAGCCCCTATCCGCACCAGAGACTGGGCCCCCACACCTTCACTGGGGATTGTGTCCCGAACCAGAACCCCCTGAGGAGAAGTCACGCCCCCACGACAGCCCCCTCGAAAGGACTGGATGCGCTGAAAGAAATGACCTTTAGAAGTCCCACTAGACCTATCCGGTCTATACCGTTGGGCTTCCCGAAAATGTCCTCGCGATGACGTCCCTCTGGCACCTGCTTTGGGATGAAAATCCAGAAAACGAGGAAGTTTAGCGTCACTAAGACCACGTACTAATCTATCCAAATCCTCGCCAAAGAGCATTGACCCCTTAAAAGGGAAAAGAACATAATTTAGACTTGGAGGCTGCATCTGCGACCCAACCTCGCAACCATAGAGCCAGTGGTGTGCTGGAGCCGGCTCGCACCAGCTCGCAAGAGCCGGTTGTTAATCTTTCTACCGACTTGCGAGCCGGCTGTTAAATATCGCGAGCCGGCTCTGGCTCTCCTCCCTCCCTCCTCCTCCCTCTGGATCCAGTCCCACTCACCGATTCCTTGTTCTTCTAATTCTTCGGGCAGGCAGTCTTGCCTGCCCGCTGCCAGCTGACTCTTCCCCGCTGCCGATTCGCGCTTTAAAAATGGCCGCCAAGACTTCCAGAAGCGGCTTCGCGAGACTTCTGCTGAAGTCTCAGTGGCCATTTTGAAACGCGAATCGGCAGTGGGAGAGAGACGAGAGTCAGCTGGCAGCGGGCAGGCAAGACTGCCTGCCCCGAAGAATTAGAAGAACAAGGAGTCAGTGAGGGACTGGATCCGGAGGGAGGGAGGAGAATTCGCTGACAACTCGGGAGGGGGTGGCAGGGGAGAGAAGGGAGTCGCTGGGCATGGGTGGAGGGAGGGGAGAGAACTAAGGGTCGCGCTGGGTATGGGTGCATGCAGGGCAGGGGAGAGGAGAGGAGGGTCACTGCTGGACATGGGTGGATGGAGGGCAGGGGAGAGGAGGGTCACTGGGTATGGGTGCATGCAGGGCAGGGGAGAGGAGGGTCACTGCTGGACATGGGTGGATGGAGGGCAGGGGAGAGGAGGGTCCAGGGCCAGTCTTAGCAAGTGCGGGGCCCTATGCAGACCAATTTGATGGGGCCCCACCCTAGCCCTGCCCCCACCCTAGCTCCAGGGCCGGCCACCCCTCCCTCCGAGCTTCCGGGCCGCTCCCTCCGAGCTCCAAGGCCCCCAACTCCAGGGCTTCCCCCCCTAAGGCTCCCAGCTCCAAGGCCCCCCCCCCTCCCTCCCTCCCTCCCTTCCGGTCATTTTTTAACACCCCCCTCCAAAATCCAGTATGCCGAGAATACAAAACACTCAGGACCTATAGAGCAATTCTACCATACCATAAGCAGTCATTTCTACGAATCACACAAAGAAAAGGAAAACATCTTAAAACACTACAGTGAGCACTAGAACATCAATTCACCTATTGTAAAATGAAACCAGACAGAATAGTGCAGGTTGTCGATCCTGCACAGTCAATGCCAACTGAAAGTCATGTCTTTTTCACAAATACAGATACACCCTAATCCACTATAGAATAAGTAGTAATTTTTAAACTTTCTATTTAGACAAAAATTAAACTGAACCCCCAAGATGCCAGACTCTGCATACAATGCAACACCACAGAAACAGAAAATGTCCCCTAGTACTGTGCAAAATATAAAGACAGCAGATGTAAATTTGAAAAAAAACCTAACAAATACCAATCACCAATTTACAAATTAACAAATATAAATAAAACAAATATAGAAAATAAAATAATACCATTTTATTGGACTAATACATTTAGCTTTCAGAGGCCAAAACATCCTTCCTCAGGTCAATACAGTATAGTACTGTTACAGTATCCTATCCTGACCTGAGGAAGGGGGTTTTGTTCTCCGAAAGTTAGCCAAAATGTATTAAAATTAGTCCAATAAAAAGATTTACCTTGTTTACATGTTCTGTTATAAACATTTATTAACACATCTACAATACTACTTTATCCTAGAGCAAAAAAATAAAAAAATATATTTTATTTACAGTTTGTTGTCTCTGGTTTCTGCTTTCCTCATCTTCTTTTCACTGTCTTCCTTCTATCCAGCATCTGTCTTCGGTCTCTCTCTGCCATCCAATGTCTGCCCTCTCTGCTGTCCCCTCCATCTAATGTCTGCCCTCTCTCCCTGCTTCTTCCATCCACATCTGCCCTCTATCTCTGCCCCTTCAATGATCCATCCATCATCTGCCCGTTTGCCCTCTATCTCTCCCCCATCCATTCACTGTCTGCCCTTTCTATCCCTTCCATCCACTGTCTGCCCTTTCTCTTTGCCCCTTCAATCCACAATTTGCCCTCCCTCTCTCATCCATCCATCCAGGGTTTGCCCTGCCTCTCACTCCCCCATCCAGGATCTGCCCCTCTCTCCACCCCTTTTTTCAGCCCCCAGTTCCAGCCCCACTATCCCACCAGTCCCCCAATTCAGCCCCAGCCCTTTTCTCCCACCAGGCCCGAGCTTCAGCCCCCCAGCCACTTCTCCCTGTCCCCTTTTCAGCCCCCAGTCCCCAGTTTCAGCCACTGCCCCTTTTCAGGCTCCAGTCCCAGTACTAGCTCCCTTATCCCACCTACCCTCCTTTTCAGCCCCCAGTTCCAGCCCCCTTCATCCACATGCCCCCTTTTCAGAACCATTCTCCCACCTGACCCACGCATGCCCCATTTTCCCACCATCCCCAGGCATGGCCCCCATTTTCCCATATGGCCCCTTCTCAGACCCCAGTGCCAGTCCCCTTCTCCTATCCGAGAAACCCCTCCCCAGTCCCCTTCTCCCATTCAAGAACCCCAGTCCCCTTCCCACCCGTCCCCTTCAACCATCCAAGAAACCCCTCCCCACCCCATTCTCCCATCCGTGAACCCCCGCCCCACCTCAGTCCCCTCCCCACCTGTCTCCATCTCCCATCCGAGAACCCCCTCCCCACCCCCTTCTCCCATCCGTGAACCCCCTCCCCACCTCAGTCTCCTTCCCATTTGAGAACCCCCTCTCCACCACACCCTTCCCCCACCTGAGAACCCCACCCCACACCCTTTTCCCATCTGAATCCCTCCCCCCGACCCACTTACCAGCTCCATTCTCCTGCCTCACGGTAATTGGAAGTTACCTCAGAGGAGGGCAGGACTCAATGTGGGAAAGCCCAACGACGTCGAAGAGATTTTTAGTAGCAGGGCAGACGCAAGGCGCTGCCTGTCACTCCGGCGCTTCAAAATTGTTTTTTTAAAGGCAAGACAGGGTAGGAGCAGTGGGAGCGGAGCACCCCCCACCCGCTGACATCCAGGGCGGACCGCCCCCACCACGCCACCATCGCGCACCGTTCAGAGGGAGGGAGGAATGGAGCTCGGGCGGTCAGGGTGGGGCGACCTCAGTTGCTCTGCACGGGGCCCCCCTGAGTGTGAGGCCCTATGCGGCTGCCTCGGTCGCCTCGACTTAAGACCGGCCCTGGGAGGGTCACTGCTGGACTTGGGTGGATGGAGGGCAGGGGAGAAGAGGGGAGAGAGAAGAAATGCTGGACATGGATGGAGGGAAGGGAAGAGTGAGGAAGGAGATGAGTTGAGGGGAAAGGAAGAGAGGAGAAAAACTGCACATGGATGAAGAAAATAGGCAGAAACTGAGGACCAGAAATGAAGAAGAAAGGAGGAAAGGAAAGAAATAAATGGAAAGGAAGCCCTGGAAACGGAGTTAAGTGGACAGATAGCAGCAGAATCGGATACTGGGCCAGCATGATCAGAAAAACAGTCACCAGACAACAAAGGTAGAAAAAAAATCATTTTATTTTCATTAGAGTGTTTGGAATATGTTCTCTTTGAGAATCAGGTGCTCAACATTAAAAGTTCATATTTATTTACTTATTTATGGCATTTTATCACACATTAAACATGAATTAGATTGGAACCTGGGATCATTTAATTTTTTTTTCCTGGAGGAATGCATTGCCACCCCCCCAGGCTATAGCCAGCTCTGCAATTTGGGGGAGGCGCAGAGGGGGATGGGGGGCGCAGAGGGGGACCATGGAGACAGCCTGTTGTTAAACATTTACCAGCACACCACTGCATAGAGCCCTACACACTTCAACCACTAGGGCCATGTTTTTGGCGGGCACTCGCAACAAAATAAAAAGTTATCAGACAAAAAGGACACCCCCATCTCTAACTTGGCCAATTCTTGTACACAAGAAGCCCCAACATCCTCCGACACATCAAGGAGCTTCTCTGACCAGCGAAAACAAGCTCGAGCTACCAAACCCCCACACACAGATGCTTGAAGGGCTAGAGCCGACAAATCAAAACTATGTTTCCGAAAAAAATTCCAACTTCCTGTCCTGGGGATCACGGAGAACGGCACCACCGTCTACAGGAATAGCTGTAGCCTTAGTGACCGCTGTAAGCAGCGCATCCACTGTGGGAGCTCTAAGAGAGTCCTTATCCTCCTGAGGAAGAGGATAAAGCCTCGCCATTGCCCGAGTCACCTTACACGGGGAATCAGGAGACACCTATTCCTGAGAGATCATCTCCCAGAGATCCTTATTCATGGGAAAGACCGCGCCTTATGTTGAATACCTTTAACCAAAGGGTCCACCTGCTTCACTTCTCCCACAGGAATGTCTGCCTGCTCAAACTTAAGCGTAGAAGACACTTGATCTATAAGCTCCGCAAGCTCATCCCTATGAGATATCCGTACCACTGAGGGATCCTCCCCAGGGATCACAAAATCCTGCTCCTGAGAGCCCTCAAAAAAACCTCAGCCTCCCCAAACTCACTGAAAGCATCCGAGCATCCCACCTCTCTCCTTGTTTCCCTGCTCCTTCCATCCCTTCCCCGTCCTCCCCACTATTACTTGTGTAGGCTTTCTATTGTATTAGCTTAATTTTACTGCATTGGCGTCTGCCTCTGCAGTGCGCTGTAAGCAACAGTGAGACTGACACAGCTGGGAAAATGTGGGGTACAAATGAATAAATATAGTGAAAGTATCACCTGCTGGGAAATGCTAGATTTATTTGGTAGCCAAAGGCAAATACACTAATCAAGTTAAAGATGCCAACTATTTTCTCCAGGACCGATATGCATAACAGAAGTCTGCACTCATTCTCCTTGACAAATTCTTTCAGAACCACTCTACTCCCTGCAGTAACTGTAACCAGCAGGAAATATTCAGTGGGTATCCTGTTCCTACATTTTAACATTGACTTTTAGTATATGAGCAGCACATCTGTCTGCCCCATGGACAGGGATGTCTACCTCAAAGCATTCTGGATAAGGAGGTTTCAGCTCAATGTTCCTTAACAATTTAAAGGTTACTTACCCTGGTAGCAGTAGCTCAGAGCCACCAGCAGAAAGGCTACTGAGATCTTCATGGCTGGGTTGGTTGTATATTGAGTTTTGAGCTGCAATACACAAAGGGATGTAGGTAGAGAGCTCTGTGCTCAGAGCACATATATATGCTATGAATGTCCCCCTCACTCCGCCCAGGATCTCAGGTGACAACCCATCTTGTGCCGTCATCTGTGAAGTCATGGGACTCTCTTTATGCATTGAACCTTGTACAAATGCCAAAATTCTACATCTGCTTAATATTTTTTTTGTGAGAAAAGAAAACAATAATAATACCCTGACTGACATGCATTTGTAAAACAAAGGAAAGACGTGTTCTGTCCTGTTAGAAGCTTTGTCAGATTTGAACCCCAATTTTAGACATATTTGAAAGTTCCTAGTATCTTCTCGGACTACTGACCTGAAAAATTAAATGTGGGGTTTGTGTCCGGCAGGTTTGTCATTTTTTAAACCTTTTTTGTATGGAAACATTTTGATAGCAGAGCTGGGCAGAGTTTCAATATCCACAAAAGTTACACTTGTCTGACCCAGCTGGGGGAAAGAGCACCAGCAGCAGGGAAGTTCAACAGGGGTAGCGTGTGGCATAGAGCTGTCCCCCCCTTGCCTTTGTTCTCCCCAATGTTGGATGGAGCACTGGGTCAGCTTAACCATTATTCTGACTTTGGGGTGTTGCCTGGGGTGGCAAAGATCAGCTGCATCAATAAACTGAAAGAACCATTAACATGTATTTTCACCTACAGAAAATGAGAACAGTCTTTCAATAACCCATTTATCAGGGCCAAGGGCTTCCTTCTGTGCTGAGAATCACAGCAGGTTGATATTATAGTCCAACTCTACCTGCTCTCAGCCTTCTCACTGCCTGGAGCTAAAGTCTCTTATTCATTAAGGGCCTGTTAGACCATTGTATGAGTCTGAATCTTCAGCACAAAGACCTATTCAAAGGGTCAATCCTGAAGAAAACAGAATTCTCGTAGGCTGTACAAGACACCACATCAGCACAGGGGGTGAAATACTGCCCTGCATGAAAGAAGAGTGGGACTTGGGGGTGATCACATCTGATGATCTTAAGGTAGCCAAACAGATAGAAAAGATGCCGAAGCGTTAGAAGGTAAAGTTTGCCTTTTTGCGGATGATACCAAGATTTGTAACAGAGTGGACACCCCGGAGGGAGTGAAAAACATGAAAAAGGATCTACAGAAGCTAGAAGAATGGTCTAAGGTTTAGCAATTAAAATTCAATGCGAAGAAATGCAAAGTGATGCACTTAGGGAGTAGAAATCCACAGGAGACATATGTGTTAGGCGTGAGAGTCTGATATGTACAGACGGGGAGAGGGATCTTGGGGTGATAGTATCTGAGGATCTGAAGACGACGAAACAGTGTGACAAGGCGGTGGCCATAGCCAGAAGACTGCTAGGCTGTATAGAGAGAGGTATGACCAGCAGAAGAAAGGAGGTGTTGATGCCCCTGTACAAGTTTTTGGTGAGGCCCCACCTGGAGTATTGTGTTCAGTTTTGCAGGCCGTATCTTGCTAAGGATGTAAAAAGAATTAAAGCGGTGCAAAGGAAAGCTGCAAAAATGGTATTGGATTTGCGTTACAAGAGTTATGAGGAGAGACGATGTCCTGAACATGTATACCCTAAGGAAGGGAGAAACGGGTGATATGATACAGATGTTCAAATATTTGAAAGGTATTAAGCACAAATGAACCTTTTCCAGAGATGGGAAGGTGGTAGAACTAGAGGACATGAAATGAGATTGAAGGGGGGCAGAGAGAGTGGTGGATACTTGGAATGCCGTCCCGTGGGAGGTGGTGGAGATGAAAACAGTAACGGAATTCAAAAATGCTTGGGATGAACATAAAGGAATCCTGTTCAGAAGGAATGGATCCTCAGAAGCTTAGCGGAGATTGGGTGGCAGCACCGGTGGTGGGAGGCGGGGCCATTGGTTGGGAGGCAGGGCTGGTGCTGGGCAGATTTCTACGGTCTGTGCCCTGAAAATGGCAGATACAAATCAAGGTCAGGGATACACATAAAGTAGCACATATGAGTTTATCTTGTTGGGCAGACTGGATGGGCCGTACAGGTCTTTCTCTGCCGTCATCTACTATGTTACTATGTAGATGACAGCAAAAGCCAGAAGGATGTTTGAATGCATAGGGAGAGGAATGGCCAGCAGGAAAAAAGGAGGTGATATGGCTTCAGAATAAATCTCTGGTGAGGCTCTGTCTAAAAGACTATACACAATTCTGGAGACCTCACCTTCAGAAAGCTATAAACAAAATGGATTCGGTCCAAAAAGTGATTACTAAAATGGTGAGTGGTCATCATAAAGCGTATGGGGACAGATTTAAAGATCTCAATTTGTATAATTCGAAAGAAAGGACAAAGATATGATAGAGGCATTTAAATACATCCATGGCATACATGCTCAAGAGGTGAGTCTCTTTCAATTGAAAGGAAGCTATGGAATGAGGGGGCATAGGATGAAAGTGAAAAGGGACAGACAGGAGTAACCAAAGGAAATACTTCTTTACAGAAAGGGTGGTGGATGTTTGTTGTGGCCTTCTGGCGATTCTGGTGGAGATGAAGACTGTTTGTGAACTGAAGAAAACATGGGACAAACCCATAGGAGTCCCCTTGATTTTGGGATCATAATGGTTCCTAAGGAATAAGCCATCAACTTTCCTTTCCTCTCTCACAGAGATCCTAACTTGTACCTCCTTTAGGGGCACTTTTACAATGCCTCGGTAGAGCTACAGCGAGGTTGTCACACACTAAATTGGGACTAGGGCATATGCACTTTGAGATAATTTGAAGAGAGGAACCAGCCAGATATTTCCTGTTTGAACATTCTCCAAAATACATATATACAAAGGATGTGCAGACTTTGCAGCTGTTATTTGTCTCACTGACAGAGTTTTACTCCCTGATCTACGCATGCCCCAAACAAGGTCCCTTTTCAGTGCTGCTAAATATACATCTTGTGCACCTTGTGCTGCTGCGGCTAAGAAAGCAAATAGAATAGTAAAGTAAATGACGGCCGATAAAGACCTGTACAGTCCATCCTGTTCTTGTACTAAAAGTTCTGAAGATTCTGCAATCTTAAAGAGTTACAAGATTCTGGAATCGCAATTAGTAGCAACATTCCATGTAGAACTCCAAAGAGTAATGTGGAGGGGCATAATCGAACGGGGACAACCATCTCTAAGGGTGCCCCGTCTCTAAGGACGTCCCAGTGTAGGGGCGGGGAAACCCGTATTATCGAAACAAGATGGGCGTCCATCTTTCGTTTCAATAATACGGTCGGGGATGCCCAAATCTCAACATTTAGGTCGACCTTAGAGATGGTCATCCCCGGTTTTCGGAGATAATGGAAACCGAGGACGCCCATCTCAAAAACGACCAAATCCAAGTCATTTGGTCGTGGGAGAAGCCAGCATTCGTAGTGCACTGGTCCCCCTGACATGCCAGGACACCAACCGGGCACCCTAGGGGGCACTGCAGTGGACTAACTGATGAACTAACTGAATGGAAAAAGGCATGCAGTGATCATGTTAGGTATTAATTAGGAAAGGAATGGAAAACAAAAATGAGGATGTTATAATGCCTTTGTATCGCTCCATGGTGCGACCGCACCTCAAATATTGTGTTCAATTCTGGTCGCTGCATCTCAAAAAAGATATAGTGGAATTAGAAAATGTGCAGAGAAGGGCGACGAAAATGATAAAGGGGATGGGACGACTTCCCTATGAGGAAAGGCTAAAGCAGCTAGGGCTCTTCAGCTTGAAGGAAAGGCGGCTGAGGGCAGATATGATAGAGGTCTATAAAATAATGAGTGGAGTTGAACGGGGAGATGTGAAGCGTCTGTTTACGCTTTCCAAAAATACTAGGACTAGGGGGCATGTGATGAAAGGGGAGGGGGAGAAAGGGACAATATACTGCCTTTCTGTGGTTTTTCCAACTACATTCAAAGCGGTTTACATTATATACAGGTGTCGGGTTCTCGAGGGCCTTTGCATTCTGTCAGGTCCCTCGAGGCAGAACCTAGATTCGTGAGCCCTTGGGCCACTGCCGAGGAGCGGCAGCGGCAGGCAAGACCACCCTGGAACTGGATACACAGAGGAGCAGGACTGGAACTCTGAACTCGAGTAGTAACTGAGGCAGGACACTAGAAAAGGCAGAACAGAAACAGCTTCACCTGCACTTGACCACCGTTCCTCCGGAGTTGAGCTCCGGAGTGCGGGTGGCCGGCAGGACTTGCAGGAAAGGCAGGAACCGAAGATCCAGAGGACCCACCCTGGGTCTGGGAAACACGAGGAAGCTAGACTAAATACTAGACTCCAGTGGCGTTCCTAGGGGGGGCGGACACCCGAGGCGGCGCCCCACCCCCCCGGGTGCAGCACCACCCCCCCCCCCCCCCGATGCAGCGCGGACGCTCCCCCCCGCCAAAGCACCCCCCCCCGGCGAAAGAACCCCCCCCCCCCCGGGTGCACGCCGCTGTGGGGGGTGCCGCAGCGCGCGCCTGCTCAGCGTTGGCTGAGTTGGCACGTTCGCTGCAGCCTGCAGCTCCCTCTGACCCGGAACAGGAAGTAACCTGTTTCGGGGCAGAGAGGGAGCTGCAGGCTGCAGCGAACGCGCGAACTCAGCCAACGCTGAGCAGGCGCGCGCAGTGGCACCCCCCCAGCGTTGTGCACCCGGGGCGGACCGCCCCCACCGCCCCCCCCCCATTGGTACGCCACTGCTAGACTCGGACTGAAAGCTGCTGTGCAGCCACTAGCAAGAAACACAAGACAGACTAAGGAGAAAAGACGTACACAACGGCTAGGCAGGAGCTGGGTTCAGGATATACCCTCAGGATATACACACTAGCTAGGGTTCAGGATAACCACTCAGAAAATAGACACTAGCTAGACAGAAGCAGGGTTCAGGATATACACTCAGGATATACACACTAGCTAGGCAGAAGCAGGGTTCAGGATAAACACTCAGAATATACACACTAGCTAGACAGAAGCAGGGTTCAGGATACACACTCAGGAAATACTAGCTAGGCAGAAGCAGGGTTCAGGATATACACTCAGGATATACACACTAGCTAGGCAGAAGCAGGGGTCAGGACCTACATACAAGCTTGGCTGAAGCGGGGTTCAGGATATGCAGACAAGTTTGGGAAAAGCACACAGAGAGTATCAGGGTTCAGGCAATAGTCAGAGACAGGCAGCAAGCAGAGAATATCCAGGTTCAGGCAATAGTCAGAGACAGGCAGCAAGCAGAGAAAATCCGGGTTCAGGCAATAGTCAGAGACAGGCAGCAAGCAGAGAATATCCGGGTTCAGGCAATAGTCAGGGATAACAGGGTCGGGGTAGAAGCTTCAGACACCAAACACAGACAGAGAGAAAATGACTGAAGCTTCAGACTCCAAACACAGAGCAAGGCCATAGAAGGACAAGCAGTCCACAGACACAAAGCAGCAGGGCAGAGCCCCCACGGAAGGACTAGCAGTCCACAGACACAAAGTAGCAGATGGGCAAAAGCCCCAGAGAAAGGCTAAGTAGCAGCGCAGCAGTGCACTCACTAACCTGACGACCTATAGCATAACACCATGCAAAGGCCCTGAATGTTAGCATAGCACTTCCTTATGAAGGCCCTCACTGATGATGTCACCTGCGCAGGACAGGAGCAGGAAACACACTCACACCAAGGGGAGGCTGGGAACATATAGGAAGTGAACACACAGGAAAGACAAGCAGAAGCCATCTTGGAAGCTTGCACAGAGAGGCATAACCCACACAGGTGAGGTCTAGTGAAGTAATCAGCACATAGAGCCAGAGACAAAACTAACACAGAAACAGACAGAAGCCTGCACAGAGGCTGACCCCCAGAAACAAGGTAAGGCTGAGGGTGGTCATGGTCACAGACGTGACAACTGGCACTTATTTGTACCTGGGATAATGGAGGGTTAAGTGACTTGCCCAGAGTCACAAGCAGTGGGAATTGAACCTAGTTCCCCAGGATCAAAGTCTGCTGCACTAGCCACTAGGCTACTCCTCCACTACAATGTAGTACATTTAAAACGAATTGGAGAAAATATTTCTTCACTCAACATGTAATTAAACTCTGGAATTTGTTACCAGAGAATGCGGTAAAGGCGGTAAGCTTAGTGGAGTTTTAAAAAAGGTTTGGACGGCTTCCTAAAGGAAAAGTCCATAGACCGTTATTAAATGGACAGGGAAAATCCACTATTTCTGGGATAAGCAGTATAAAATGTTTTGTTCTTTTTTTGGGATCTTGCCAGGTATTTGTAACCTGGATTGGCCACTGTTGGAAACATGATGCTGGGCTTGATGGAACTTTGGTCTTTCCCAGTATGGCAATACTTATGTACTTGTCTTTTTACTTGCTCTTGGGAGGATCCTTTTCAGTCATTCTAGCTTATTCAGATAAAGTAAGTGTGGAAATGGTTTTGAAAATTGCCCATTCCTAACCACTGAATTGCGGAAAGCTGAGTTGTGCATTACAGTAGGTTAATCAAATGCAGGTTCACAAAATAAATTCAGAAATATGCGGTAGAGCTGAGACAGGATGATTTCTAAGGGGAAGAAGATAAAGGCAAGGATATAATTTCCTTTGAAAGACTAGACAGAGCACAGGACACTTCTCTCTCAACTTTGTACACTTATTCTAGGTACGTTCTCTGCGCAAGAGCCAATAAGGATAAAAGTCAAAATGCTATTGGGTAAACTTACACACAACCCAACATGGCCAAGTGTCCACTACAATGTCATGCCTTTCCAAGCCACTGAATGTGGTAGTAATACTGATTCATTATGATTTGAGACCTTAAATGATGTTTTATTAGCTCAGGGGCCCTTTTACTAAGCCACGGGAGGGCTAATGAATGAGTTGCATGTGCCAAATTGGCACCACTACCTGACTCACACATTTGGCTGGCGGTAATTCTGAGTTTGATCCGCGCCATAACCCACGTAGAAATTAATTTTCTATTTTCTACCACGGGGGCATTCCCGTAGGTAATCAGCAGTTGGTGCACGCTGCCTGGTTACCGAATGGTTAGCATGTAAGCCCTTACCGCTAGATCCAATGGTGGTGGAAGGGCACTGGTTTTAAATTTAGCACATGCCCATTTCCTGGCCCATTAGAGAAAGGCCTTTTTCCCAGCAGCGGTAGAAACCAAAAGACATGTTTGCACTACCGCAGGCCACTTTTTACTACGCTTAGTAAAAGGACCCCTCAGTGAACATGCTATGTGTTTAATTGAAATAATATTACAGATGAGGAAGTTCTATGCAATTATTGGCCTTGTTTGGTGAACATTGCTTTCTTTTGTATTATGGGGCCCTTTTACTAAGCCGCATGGGTGCCTATTCATGCCCAAGGCACGTCAATTCTGTTACTGCCCGGCTACCATGTGGCTCGGCAGTAATTTCATTTTTTACGCATGGGCAGTAATTGGCATTTGAACGTGCACTGGCCGTTACAGGCCGGTTAATGCGTGAGACCTTACCATTTAGTCAATGGCTTTTGGTAAGGCCTCAGACCCATAATGGAAGCGCATCAATTTTCATTTTGCCGCACATCCATTTTCACACCCCCCCCCCCCCTCAAAAAAGGCATTTTTTACAGGTGCACTGAAAAATGATTCTGCGCACAGCCAAAACACGCACCTACAGTACCGCAGGCCATTTTTCAGTGCACCTTAGTAAAAGGACCCCTATGTTAGTTATAAGAAACAATTAAAATGAAAAAACATTTCCACTGTATGGTTTGTTCTCTTGCTCCCCTCCAATATTGTGGACTTTAGGGATGGTATGATGTTATTTTCTTGTTTTATTTTTTAAGTTCCTTTGCTTGTTTCAAGATTTGGTCTTGATATATAATTTGGAAAATTGAATAAAATAAAAATGAAAAAAACTTTACATGAAAAATGAAATTAGAATGCTTTATTTTTATTTGTCATTGTTTTAATATCTTTGGGGTATTTTTACTAAGGAGCACTAACCCATGCTAACTTTAACACAGGGGTTCCCTATGTATTGTGGCCACCTTTAGTGGCCCAGCAAAATGTCTGCTATTTTTGTAATGGCTACATACTAATTTCTAGAATATATCAAAAAATTGAAATCCCAATGTACAAACTAATGCCTGAAAATCTACCATCAAATGGTTTCTGAAAAAGGAATAACGGCCTCAAAGAGCTTAAGGATATGATATATCTAAAGAGCTTACCAGATCTAAAAGATCATCTCTTCATCATTGGACGTGAATAAACCTTCTGCAATGGAGTAATATATCAAATATTCTTTTCTGAAGTATCTCCATACAAAAATGAGTATCAGGCTAAACTATCATCGAGTGAGCTTGAATGAAAAAGAAGACACTTATTGTAGTAAAAGTGCCGATAGGCTTTTCCGATACCCGTGCCTATTTGTTGAACCTGTGTACAGCTTATACCCTCCTGCCCCAAGCCGACAGTGGCCAGCGTTTCGCAGTGCTGCATCAGGGTCTTGGAGGCTGGGTACTGCTTTGAGAGTCTGGAGGCTGGGTACTGCTGCAAACAGATCAAAAAAATTACAATTTAGATTCAATGTATTAGCTAGTATTATATTGCTCACATTCTCTCTTATGGCTTCACAATTACCCTTGCACTATCTGAAGGCGACCATAAAAAACTCGCTGTACGGCGTCATTTACGACAACTGGTGCCTAACCGCTCTGTCCATTAAATACCAAAAATGATGTCAGACGCTGATCAAATCCCAGCCTGTTGATACCTGTCAAATTCAAAAGAATTGGTTCCATTCAATGCGTATGTTCAGACCTATTGGTTCAAGAGAATGGAGTTTGTGTATCCATTTCTGTTCCTGTTGTAATAAAATATGATGGTAATCTCCTCCCCTAGTGGACAGAAAGACTCTTTGCAATACAGAACATTTAAAGTCCATGAAATCGTGTGTGAAATGCGTACAGTGCGATACCAATGGCACTCCAATCTTATTACATTATGTATCACATTTTTATGCTCTGCCAGACGGGTTGACAATTTTCTCGATGTTTGTCCTACATAAATTTTGTTGCAAGGACACTTAAGGCAATAGATAACATGGGATGATACACATGTTGTGTTTGATCTCAATACATACACTTTTCCGTCTGATGGATTAGTGAACTCAGACCCTGCTTCCTGAAGTAGAGACAGTCTTGTGTCTTTATATGTAGTTCTAAGTTTTAATTTTTAGGTTTTATAGTATTGATATTCCTTACAAAGAAGATTCAATCATGGCCATGTTAGGATGTATATTACTTTAACCAATACAAATTTTTAGACTTCCATTCACGCAGCCTTGTCTTTATTGGCATCTTCTGTTTGTTCTTCCATCTGGTCTGGATCTTTACCTCTTCTTTCACCTGGTCTGCGCAACAGCCTACAAACCACAATGGCTGTCTGTAACCAGCCTACGATCATTCTAGCATTTACTTTTTTGGGTAAATATCCTCCTCCCAAGGACAGAATGCCAGCAGTTACGTTGGATTGTTTCTAAACTGAGCCTTGAGTCCAAAATCCTGTTTGCATGTGCTCTTGACTTTAATTATATTTACTGATTGAGTAGTCTTCATATTTTAATATTTGCTCTCATTTAATGAGCTTCCATTCCCTTTTTTTGGCAGCTGATCACAAAGAGGAATCTAATAGTACCATGGAGTACAACAGCTCAAGCCCTGGCTGCTTCTAAAGTCTGAAGACTGTTAAAAGTCTAATTTATGGAAGAATGTAGATTTTCCAAACTGGGTCAGAGGAAAGGTCCATCTTCCTTGGTGTCTACTCTCTGACAGTGGAAAGCAAGTGGTGCTTACAGAAAGGGTGTAAGAAACAAGATATGAGTAGAATGGTCCATACTCTGCCATTCCTCAAGTTCCTAACAGTTGAGCTTTATGGGTGGATTGACAGCAAAATGGCAGATCCATCCATTGTGGATAATTTTGTGAATCCCTTTTAAGAGCCCCATTACTTTTGACACCAGAGCATTGTGTGGCAGTAGGTTCCACTGTAGTTCTGTGTTGAATGAAGAAATGCGTCCTTCTGTTTCTTTTAAATCTACTGCTAGAAAGACATATTGTGTACCCTCTACTTGTAGTGATATGAGTTGTGGAGCTCGATGTGGTCTCCACCAGGCTAAGGAAAATCAAATATTTTTCACTGGCTGGACTGTTTCCTTGAGGATTTTTGCTTTCAGTCATTCTTCCACGGAATGAATAAGTTTGTGTCCCTATTACACCACACAATCTCTGGTCGTACCTTAAGTAGTCCCTCAGAGACCCATAATTTCTCATGTTTTTTAAAAATTTGTGTTTGCTACTATTAGGCAAGATCACTCAATTTTCAAACTGAAGATTTTGAGCTGTATAGTCTGATCTATAGGGCACAATTATTTCTGACAAAAGAACATCTGTCATGTGTGAGAAAGAGGGTGGCAGATCGGAGGGGTGGGGGAGGAAAGGGCTTCCTGTGCCCGACAGAGATCAAAAGAAGAAAGAGTGGGGCTATAAGAACTACAAGTCCCAGAAGCCCGAGCTGAGCAGGAAGCAGGAGTGGGAGGAGAAGTCTGCTCAGAGGGAAAGGGGAGGGGAGGTTGATTGGGAGATGAAGTCAGAGGAAGGGGATGAGGAACACCTGTGGGAGAAGGGAGTGGAGGAACAGATGGATTGGCAAGGGGAGGGAGGGGGAGGGGAATCGGAGGAAATGGATATCTCAGCCTTTGCTCAGGGCCAGAGAGGAAGGAGAAAGAGTGCTGTGTGTACTGGATAACAAAAGGTATGAATTCCTTAACCCTGTGGGTGGTTGTCAGGAGTTAGTGCTGACAAATGAGGGCGGTGGGTCTCTAGGTGTAGCCAGTGCTAACCTAGAGGAATTCATACCATAGGGGAAAACTTTGGAACTTTATAGATTTACTTAAGAAAAACTGAACTGTGTGATTAGCCTTTGATTCTGAATAGAGGCCCTAAAGAAAGGGGCCTGGGCCGGGAGCAGGCCCGGGCCAGAGACCTGGTCAGGGACGTAATAGCCGGACTGGAAATAATCGAGGCGGCTAGTCTACCCAAAGGGGGACTCCACCAGGAAATGTATACTTGCCAGTAGCCGGTAAGGGTTGAACCAAGGGGGTGGGCTACTGGCTGGAGAGAACACAACTGAGTAAGCCTGAGTGAGGTTTGCATAAATTACAAGGATTACAGCCAGCACGGAGAGGTGCACGTAGAGTACAGCCAGCTCAGAGAGGAGCCGAAGTCGGACATTGGTGCGACAGGATTGCAGACAGCACGGAGGGGTGCGGCCGACTTGCAGACAGCACGGAGAGGTGCAACTAGAGTGCAGACAGCCCGGAGAGGAGCTCCAGTCTGACATTTGGTGGCAGTGGTGGGATCGGTCGAGCCCTGATTCCAGTGAGCCGAGGAGGAGGATTGAGCCAGACCAGACAGCTGGGGAGCTTGAACCCAGAGGCGCACAAACCTCCTGCTTCCGGTGAGCATATTGGGAGCAGGGGGGGGGATTGGAGAGCGAGGTGGAAGTGTTGTGAAAGTCCACACTTGGGTCTTGTTTTTCTCTTGTGTTTTCTTATAGGAAGAAGATTAAAGTTAGCAAGATGGATCCGAAAGAGATGTTTGCCTTTATGACTCACCAATTTCAAAAGCAACGAGAGATGGCACATAAACTTATGGAGGAGTCGTTGGCAGCCTCCCGAGCACAGCAGCAGCCCCTTTTGGACCTATTTCAGGAATTCCTGCGGGCTGGAGGCAGAGTGGCTGGACCTAGCGAAAGTGGGACACCCTTGCGGGGCGAAGGGACTGCTGCACTGGTAGGACCTGTGGGGGGGAACTGGTTACCTTGGGGAAAATTAACTGAAGTGGATAATATCGAAGATTATCTGGGGGCCTTTGAGAGGGTGGCGGTGACAGCAGGATGGCCTCAGGAGCAATGGACCCTAAGACTAGCTCCTGCGCTGGCTGGGGAAGCTTTAGCGGCTTTTCGGGCTCTGCCCACGGGACAAATAACAGACTATACAAGGCTGAAAGCCGCTATTTTGGATAGGTTTGGGCTAAGCAAGCAGACGTACCGCAGGAGGTTTCGGGAGTTCAAGTGGGTGGAGGGAGAGACACCTAGGGTACTTGCTCAGAAACTAAGTGATTTGGCGGGAAAATGGCTAGAGCCTGAAAGACGGTCCATGCAGCAGGTAATGGAAGACCTGGTGCTGGAGCAGTTCTTGGAGTCCTTACCTAGAGGGCTCCAGGTTGACTTAATTAAACGGGGCTGCAATACCCTCAAGGAGGCAATCCAGAGTCTGGATTGTTTCCTAGAGTCGCAGCATTGTGCTCACAAGGGAATCCCGCCGGGAGGGGGAGTGGGAGTTCTAAAAGGGCATCAGGTTCCTGAAGGTAGGGGCCTGAGAGTTTGGGAGGGGAGTAAAGGGGAAGAAAGAATGTGTTATCGTTGTGGGCGGAAGGGCCATGTGAAGAGAGACTGTGTTATGAAGTTACAATTGGTGGCAGGAGGGGGGAAGGGGGGCAGGAGGGAGTTTTGCCAACGGGTAGAAGTGATGGGGGTGGGGGTGGAGGGCCTGTTGGACTCAGGAGCGGACCAAACTATGCTTGCCCAGTCCTTGTGGGAGAAGATCAGGGAGAAGGGAGTTGGGAGAGAGGGGAAGAAAGGGCGAGAGGTCACCATACAGTGTGTGCATGGGGCTTCCACTAGATACCCGTTGCGGCAGGTGAGAATTGTAGGCCCTTTGGGGGCTCATTGGGTCTGGGTGGCAGTTCTACCTAAGTTACCTCAGGCCCTTATCTTAGGAAGGGATTGGCCCCCATTTTCGCAATATTTGAAAGAGAGAGAGGGGTTAGTGGTTACCCGGTCCCAGCGGGGTGGGGAGGGGACAGAACAGGAGCAGGCTTTGGCCCAGATATTTCCGTTCCAAATGGAGATATTGGGGAACCCGGGGAAAACCAGGGATTCGGCAGGGCATAAGAGGACGGGGCAGCGTCAGCGGGCTCAGTCTATGAAGGACTGGGAGCAGGCGGCGGATTTCCCTGAGGAGGCAGGGGAGGTGCAGGAACAATTCCCCTCCTTTGGGAGGGAGCAGCAAGCCGACCCTACTCTGCAATATGCTTGGGTGCAGGCAAGGGAGGGGGACAGGGAGGTGCAGGGACCCGGGTTTGTGATAGAGCAGGGCCTTCTGTTTCGGAGACCTGCAGGTAATGGAGGGGAGGAGGGACGGAGCCAGTTAGTAGTGCCGAGGGGATTTAGGAACCTACTGCTACGGGTAGCTCATGATCACCCTCTGGGGGGGCATAAAGGAGCTCAGAATACGGTTTCCCAACTGTTACGGCGCTTTTATTGGCCCGGTATATATAAAGAAGTGGAAAAGTATTGTGAGTCTTGTCCTTTATGTCAGAAGGTATCCGAACAGGGTCCAGGGAGAGTCCCTTTACATCCTTTGCCACGCATAGGGACCCCCCTAGGGAGGATTGCGATGGACATAATAGGTCCTCTTCCGAAATCAACTCGGGGGTTCTCCTATATCTTAGTCATTATGGATATGGCCACCAGGTTCCCGTGGGCCATTCCGTTACGAAACATTTCAGCTAAAGTTATTGCTGCGGAACTTATTCACATTTTTTGTGAAGTAGGATTCCCTCGGGAGGTGCTGACTGACCGGGGGTCCAATTTTAGATCACGGGTTCTAGCACAGGTATGGGAGGCCTTCGGGATTGTTCACATTTGTACGGCTGCATATCACCCGCAGACCAATGGCCTAGTAGAACGATTTAATAAGACCCTGAAGGCTTTACTTAGGAAGGGGGTGGGCTCGAGCCCGGAGAAATGGGATCAATTGCTGCCCTTTGTCCTGTATGTAGCGAGGGAGTGTGTGCAGGCCTCCCTAGGGGTGTCTCCCTTCGAGTTGTTCTTTGGGCGAGCACCTAGGGGGGTCTTGGATATCGTGAGAGAAAGATGGGTACCCCCGGAAGCCGAAGATAACACGGTAATAGATTACCTACATGATTTAAAGGGGCGCTTGAGGCGGTTGGGGGTTTACTCCAGAGACAGATGGCAGGCAGCTCAGCAGTATCAGAAGGTCTCCTATGATAAAAAGACTCGGGACCGGGAGGTGGCGATAGGGGATAAAGTGCTGATCATGGTCTCAGATAGTCCTCATAAATTTGGGGGGAACTGGAGGGGCCCGATGATAGTTACGAGGCGGTTGGGCCCAGTCACGTATGAAGTGAGGAATGAAAGAGGGAGGAGGCAGACTTATCATATAAATTTGATCAAACCTTGGCAGGCCCGGGAGGTTTGTTGGGCGACTGCGGAAGATTTAACGGAGGAGGATCTAGGTCCCCAGATATCGGAGATGGATGCTAAAGGGGTGTTGCAGGTGGGAGAGGATTTAGAGGGACCCCAAAAGGAGCAGATAAGGGCTCTTTTGGGGGAATTTAAGGATGTGCTGACTCCTTGTCCTGGGGCAACGAGATTGATGACGCACGATATCGTAACGGGGGAGGGAAAGGTAGTAAGGCAAAGACCGTATAGGTTATCCCCCATGAAACAGCAAGAGGTGAATCGGCAGGTTATGGAAATGTTGGAATACGGGGTGATTGAGGAATCCCACAGCCCCTGGGCAAGCCCGGTAGTTCTGGTGCCCAAGACTGATGGAACCTGGCGGTTTTGCATTGATTTTCGGCAAGTTAATGCTCTATCGGACCCAGATGCTTATCCGATGCCGAGGATAGAGGAACTGCTAGACCGACTAGGGTCAGCCCGGTTTCTGTCAACACTGGACTTAACAAAAGGCTATTGGCAGATTCCGCTCTCTACTGCAGCTAAGCCCAAAACAGCCTTTTGTACTCCTTTGGGCCTGTTTCAGTTCAAGCGGATGCCATTTGGCTTGAATTCGGCGGCGGCCTCTTGCCAACGCCTGTTAGATCAGGTGTTGAGGCCTCATCAGGCATATGCCGCCGCGTATCTCGATGATGTCATCATACATAGCCAAGACTGGGGGTCTCATCTACTCCAGGTGGGGAAGGTATTAAACGCGTTTCGGAAGGCTGGGCTTACACTGAATCCCCAAAAATGTTATTTTGCGCAACGAGAGGTGAAATATTTGGGTTACAAGGTGGGAAATGGTCAGATAAAACCGTTACAAGGTAAAGTCGAGAGCATTCAACTGTTTCCGCGCCCGGAGACAAAAAAATTGATGAGGGGTTTTTTGGGACTAGTGGGATACTATCGAAGATTCATTCCTCACTTTGCTACATTGGCTGCTCCTTTGACTGAGATGTTAAAGAAGGATAGGCCCAATCGGTTAAGGTGGGGGGAGGTGGAGCAGGGAGCGTTTGTGGCCCTACGGCAAGCCCTGTGTGAGGAACCGGTGCTTAGGGCCGTGGATTTTGATAGAGAATTTATCCTACACACGGACGCTTCGGGGACCGGCTTGGGGGCAGTGCTGTCGCAGGTGTTTGAGGGGGAGGAACACCCAGTATTGTATTTGAGCCGGAAGTTGCTCCCTCATGAAACGAGGTATGCCACTATTGAAAGGGAATGTCTAGCCGTGAAATGGGCCATACAAAAATGTCAGTTCTATCTAGAGGGACGGACATTCAAATTGTTTACAGATCATGCCCCTTTAAAGTGGTTGGCCCGGATGAAAGATAGCAATGCCAGATTGATGAGGTGGTATCTGGCATTGCAACCCTTTCAATATCACATTGAGCATAAAGCAGGGAAGTTATTGCCTCATGTGGATGTCTTGAGTCGGATTGCTAGCCCGGGGAATGAGGGAAGGCTAAGGGAAGCGGCTAGCAATCGCTTAAAGAGGGGGGTATGTGAGAAAGAGGGTGGCAGATCGGAGGGGTGGGGGAGGAAAGGGCTTCCTGTGCCCGACAGAGATCAAAAGAAGAAAGAGTGGGGCTATAAGAACTACAAGTCCCAGAAGCCCGAGCTGAGCAGGAAGCAGGAGTGGGAGGAGAAGTCTGCTCAGAGGGAAAGGGGAGGGGAGGTTGATTGGGAGATGAAGTCAGAGGAAGGGGATGAGGAACACCTGTGGGAGAAGGGAGTGGAGGAACAGATGGATTGGCAAGGGGAGGGAGGGGGAGGGGAATCGGAGGAAATGGATATCTCAGCCTTTGCTCAGGGCCAGAGAGGAAGGAGAAAGAGTGCTGTGTGTACTGGATAACAAAAGGTATGAATTCCTTAACCCTGTGGGTGGTTGTCAGGAGTTAGTGCTGACAAATGAGGGCGGTGGGTCTCTAGGTGTAGCCAGTGCTAACCTAGAGGAATTCATACCATAGGGGAAAACTTTGGAACTTTATAGATTTACTTAAGAAAAACTGAACTGTGTGATTAGCCTTTGATTCTGAATAGAGGCCCTAAAGAAAGGGGCCTGGGCCGGGAGCAGGCCCGGGCCAGAGACCTGGTCGGGGACGTAATAGCCGGACTGGAAATAATCGAGGCGGCTAGTCTACCCAAAGGGGGACTCCACCAGGAAATGTATACTTGCCAGTAGCCGGTAAGGGTTGAACCAAGGGGGTGGGCTACTGGCTGGAGAGAACACAACTGAGTAAGCCTGAGTGAGGTTTGCATAAATTACAAGGATTACAGCCAGCACGGAGAGGTGCACGTAGAGTACAGCCAGCTCAGAGAGGAGCCGAAGTCGGACATTGGTGCGACAGGATTGCAGACAGCACGGAGGGGTGCGGCCGACTTGCAGACAGCACGGAGAGGTGCAACTAGAGTGCAGACAGCCCGGAGAGGAGCTCCAGTCTGACACATGTGATAACTCGGACTTAAGTGTTACCCCTGCATCTTCCACTTGGTTTAAAGTCCCATAGCATTCACGTCTTTCCTCTGGCTCCTACAGTTGTTCTCCAGAGTCTTTCTATTGGCTTAGTACCCTCTCCTTACATCCATAGTAACATAGTAGATGACGGCAGAAAAAAGACCTGCATGGTCCATCCAGTCTGCTCAACAAGATAAACTCATATGTGCTACTTTTTGTGTATACCTTACCTTAATTTGTATCTGCCTTTTTCAGGGCACAGACCGTAGAACTCTTGCCCAGCACTAGCCCCGCCTCCCAAACACCAGCCCCGCCTCCCAATTTCAGCTAAGCTTCTGAGGATCCATTCCTTCTGAACAGGATTCCTTTATGTGTATCCCACGAATGTTTGAATTCTGTTACCGTTTTCATCTCCACCACCTCCCGCAGGAGGGCATTCCAAGTATCTACCACTCTCTCCGTGAAAAAATACTTCCTGATATTTTTCTTGAGTCTGCCCCCCTTCAAACTCATTTTATGTCCTCTAGTTCTACCGCCTTCCCAGCTACGGAAAAGGTTCATTTGCGGATTAATACCTTTCAAATATTTGAACGTCTGTATCATATCACCCGTTTCTCCTTTCCTCCAGGGTATACATGTTCAGGTCAACAAGTCTCTCCTCATACGTCTTGTAACGCAAATCCCATACCATTCTCGTAGCTTTTCTTTGCACCGCTTCAATTCTTTAGGAGGAACTACTGATTTACCTTATTCTTAAGAAGGCATTCCTAGAACCTGCCAATCCTGCAAGCCATTGCTCAGTGTCCAATCTCTGCTTTATATCCAAAAAAGTGGTCTATTCACTTCTTTCCCATATAGAACAAAGGTTGGTTCTCCACCCCTTCCAAGCAAACTTTCCTCAGTACTCTAGTATGGAGACAGTTATTACTTCCCTACTCAGTGATCTCCATGCATTCTTGATAACGGAGTGTCAGGTTCTCAGGTTCAGAGCCCGCGGGGCCGGGCTCTGGAGCAAACGTGAGCCCTTGGGCTGCTGCCGAGGAGCGACAGCAGCAGGCAAAACCCACCAACCAACACTGGGTAAGCACACCGGCAGGGACTGCAGGCACTGCCCAGCGAACCGGAACACATGGACTGGAATCCCCCGGAATGGAGGACACAGGACTGGAACACACACCGGACCGGAACACACTGGACTGGAGCACACCAGACTGGAACACACACCGGACCGGAACACACTGGACTGGAGCACACTGGACTGGTCCGCACAGCTTCACCTGTGCTTAGCTACTAAGCCCCCCAGGAGTTGAGCTTCTGGGTTCGAGTAGCCGACAGGACTTACTGGATACCGGGTGACATAGGGACCAGGACTGGAAACAGAAGTGCTCCTAACCCTAAACTGATCTACGTGCTCCCAAGCCCTAAACCAGCAGGAGTGTTCCTAACAGTAAACTGACAAAAGGACTTCCTAAGCCCTATACTAAACAGGAGCTCCTAATCCCTGCTCAAGAAAGGAACTTCCTAAGCCCTAAACTAACAGAGCAGGGAACTAAACACAAAGCTAACACAGGTGCTACTAAGCACCAAGCTACAAGCAGAGCTTTACACTAATAAGCTGAACACAGAACTAACCAGCTACCTAAGCACTGCTCTAGCAAGCTAGATACAACTAACAAGGTGCTTCCCAAGCACTACTCTGGCAAGCAACCAGAAGAGCTCCTAGCACTAAAAGGGAAGACAGGGGAGCCACAAGGAAAAAGAAGGGAAGCTAACACATAAGCCAAAAGTGATTCTAAATCACCAAACACCAACAGCAAAGACTGCAATGCTCCCAATAGCACAATCCCAGAAGTACTTCTAACAGCAAACTCTGCAGTGTTCCTAACAACACCAAACCCTGAAGTACTTCTATCAACAACAGAGCTTCCAAAGCCCTACACACAGCAATGCTTCCAAAACCAAGAGGGAAAAGCAGGGGGACCAAACACACAAACATCAGTGCACACTGCACTAACACTAACCTGGACCTTAGCAAAAGCAAGCAGGGAAACTAGACACAGCGTCAGAAGTGCACACTGCACCACCCTACCTAAAGCAAACACCACCGTTGCAAAGGCCCTGAAGGAAACAACACCACTTCCTTATCAAGGCCCTCCCTGATGATGTCACACTCCCTAGACCTAGGCAAAAGCACACTGACCCAGAGAGGCCCAACCCACACCAATGCAAAACCGTGAAACACTTGAAGCCAGTACACCCAAAGAGAGTTAGAGCAACTCAGACTACCCACACAGGTGCAGTATAATGAAACAATTAGAGCCCTGCTGCTGGAAGCTGCCAGCACAGAGAGACAGAGAAAGAAACAGAAGCCAGCTAAGAAGCTGACCCCCAGGAAAGAGGTAAGTTTGAGAGGGGTTCAGACCCCAATCGTAACACGGAGATATTCTAATCTAATCAGATTTTTTAATACCACTAAATTCTCACAAGGATCTGAAGAATCCTGAGGAGTAAAGCTTTGCCTTCAGGTTTTTCTTGTCTGCCTTGGGAACATCGGCTCAGGCTTTGCTACTTTCCTTGACCGCCTTGGGATTGTCGTCCACCACAACAGAATAGACAAATGAAGAAATGATTATAGAAAGCTGGCAAATTGGGCAACATTATAATAATGAGTGATTTCAATTACTCCAATACTGATTGGATAAATGCTACATTAATTCATAAACATTAGTTGGTATGTTTCATTCTCAGATTATAAAATGTTGTTATGTAATATCGACATTGTTATTCATTATGCACAATTAATTAGGTTTCTATGTTATATTAGACTTAATAAGTGCATAACTGTTTTCTGACCATGAGTTAGCAGCTTATATATTTTTGATGTTCTCATCAGATTTTACAAGTGGATGGCCCTATTGTTGTACCCCTGTATTTGTTAGATTTTATGTTTATTTCAATAGACTCCTGATGCAGGCCCATCTGGCTGAAACACAGCTGCGTTGAGTCCAGAATCATCAGTTTTATTTACATGAAACTGTTTTTACTGAACGGAACCTCGTCCGCTCATTTTTTTGTGTCATCTTCTCTGTCTTGCCACACATTGTGGACCTTGCGGAGATTTGTTTTTTCTGTGTATACATGGATAAATGCTACATCAGGGAGCTTTAGGGAGGTAAAATTCTTAGATGGAATGAATGACTGCTTCTTGGAGCAACTGGTCTAAAAACCAACAAGAGGGGGTGCTATTTTATATCTAGTCCTTAGTGGGATGCTGGGCATAGTAGGATAGGTAACAGTGATGGATCTGCTGAGAAACAGTGATCATAACTTGATCAAATTCGAGCTGATATCTGGAGTAAAGTCACTAACAGGCTCATTTTCAAAAGAGAAGGACGCCCATCCTTCAACACAAATTGGAAGATGGGCGTCCTCTCACAGGGTTGGCCAAATCGGTATAATCGAATGCTGATTTTGAACGTCCCCAACTGCATTCTGTCGCAAGGATGGCCAAAGTTCAAGGGCGCGTATTGGAGGCGTAGCGAAGGCAGGACTTGGGTGTGCCTAACACATGGACGTCCTCGACACATAATGAAAAAAAAGGGCGTCCCTGATGAGCACTTGGACGACTTTACCTGGTCCTGTTTTTCTTACGACCAAGACACAAAAAGGTGCCCGAAGTGACCAGATGACCAGTGCCGTAGCGAGGGTGGCTGACACTCGGGGCGAGTTGCCGCTGCGCACCCCCCCCCCCCGGGTGTGGCACGGCGCACCCTCCCCCAGAGCACACTTTTACTTACATTGAGAAGCGAGGGACGGGCAGGCGGGCCGATCCGCCCCCGAGTGCACGTTGCTGGCAGCTGCATCGGCTCTGCTGGTTCCCTGCTCTCTCTGCCCCGGAACAGGAAGTAACCTGTTCCGGGGCAGAGGGAGCAGGGAACCAGCGGAGCCGACACCCCCCCCAGCGGCATGCACCCGGGGCAGACCGCCCCACCGCCCCCCCTTCCTACGCCACTGACCTGCTATACTGCCTTTCAACAATACACAGCAAACCCGTTTTCACTGCAGCACAAGTGATTAGAAAATAGCAGAGAATTCCAATATACTAGATCAGAAAGAAAAGCCAAAAGCTAAAAGAACAGTGCATGTGACAAGTGAGAACTGCCTAACACACCCGCCAGCCATGACCAGACGTCTGTGAAGAGACCTCAGAGTTGAATTCTACAATAAAGAAATGGGTTTTAAGGCCAGACTTAAATTTATTGTAGGAAGATTCCTTCCAAGGAGCAATCAGGAGGGAATTCCAAAGAGACAGAAAGAGGTAAAATTGTAAATTGGCCCCTAAAAGTTATCTTATCTGCTGCTAGGTGTACATTGACTGATTCCTGCTGCATTCAGTAATTTGCAACAAAGCTTATGAGTGCTTTGCTGATGGACTCTTTCCATTTGTGAACCAGCTCTGAAAGAGATCTCTCCAAGGCTGTTCCTTGTACACAGGCGTGACTGAAGTAGCTACTTTTGCAGAAGCTGGAAGGATATGAAAGATTTGTACAAATGCTTGCAGAAACCATCAAGGGAACTCTGAAATGTTAGTGGTGCAGTCAGGTGTGAGAGAAAAACCTCAGGAGAGGTATATTATATAATGACTACTAAGTGAGAAAGTAATTTAGTCTGTGCTTTTCTCTCAGGGCGCCAATGAAAATGAATAACTGCTAATGGCTGTAAAGACAGGGGGCCAATGAATGGATATAGGGGGTCATTTTATACACCTCTGAAGCATGCAGAACAGCATTACAAGTGTATAAAATTGCTCCAGGCACATGATCAGACAACATATGATATATGGGAAGCACTCACAGGGGCTTTGCCCAGGGGACAGGATCAGATCTTACATATATATGAGACAATTCCCACCTGTACGCACATGCAGAAACTTACACTTGCTTCAGAGCAGGTGTAAATCTGATTCCCCAAGAAAAATCCTAGCATCTGATAAAATTGTTAAAAATGAGTTTGAGCGAGTTCTGTAGATACTTGGTTTTGCCCCTGCAGTGATACACAGAAGATGCCTGAAAACTTCAGTTCTCTTTAAACTCAGAGTAGCAAAACCTAGTATCTGCCTGGGCAAAACGGGTCCCCCCCCCCCCCCCCTTGGGATTTAGCTGACAAGATAAGCGCTCATTGCAAAAAAATATATAAAAAGATGAAAAATGGACAGAAAAAGTTGCTCATTTTTTGGGCACATAGATTTTGGTGGCTATTTTGGAGGCTTTTGGTCGATGATTACAGTTTTATCTGCTGGTCACAATCATGAAAAAGTATTGATGTATGCCACAGGTTTCTGAGGTCTTTTCCTCCATTTTTAAGTTTCACAGTATGGAGTGCCAATATGAAAATCATTATTTCACAGATTGGTGTTAGTAGTTTCTATTCTTTTTGATGTTTCTGTGAAGTAGATCCTGTTTTGTGCATTAAAGAAAACTTACTAAATGATATAAAGATTTCCCACACATTTGTTAGCAGGCAGTTACTATGTTTTGCCTTGAGTGTGGGGGGAGGAGGTGTCAGAAATGTATGTGTAATTTTTCAGATACGTTTTTTTCTTTAATAGTGGCACATATAAGAGGAATAGTGAAATGGTTAGTGCAGCAGCCTGAGAAGCAGGGGGACCAGGTTCAATTCCCACTGCAGCTGCTTCTGACTGTGAGCAAATCACTTAACCCTCCATTGCCCCAGGAACAAAAGGGCCCTTTTATGAAGCCATGGTAGGGCTACCACGGCAATGGTGCTCAGCCAATCGGCTCCTACCTCTGGGCTCACTCAGGAGGCCAGTGGTAGCTTCTGTGCAAGGAACATTTTTTTCTAGTGCTGGGGGCTTAACCAGTGGTAATTGGGCAGCGCATTGGTGCCTCAAATACAAAACCTACTATGCATCCAACTTCTCTCTCGTAGGCAGCCAACTCTGGAACGCCATACCTAGACACATCCGAAAAACCACTGAACACCTACCCTTCCGAAAACTGCTGAAGACTTACCTCTTCAAACAAGCCTATCCAAATGACCCGTCCTAACTCTCAAACCTAAGTCCACACCACTAGTATTACCCATACCCCAATCCTTTCCCCACATCTCTTACTAATGTCCTACTCCATGTAATTATATCTTCTCTGTGATACTTTGTTCCATACTTTGTATTATCTCTGTGATACTTTGTACCATACTTTGTAAGCAGCACTGAACCTGCTATTGAACGGGAAAGACCGGGGTATAAATGCCACAAATAAATAAATAAATAAATAAATAAATAAAACATGGGAGCCCTTACCGCCTCCTGGGCTCCCTGAGTACATGACTGGCCACGTGCCAATGTGCTGACTTAGCGCATGTAGCAAAAGAAAAAGTACCAGGAGCCTTCAAAATAGGGACACAAATCCTTTAATCATATGTATTGGTAAAACAATCCTCGGATAGACCCGACACGGGCCGTGTTTTGGTGCTTGGCGCCTGCGTCAGGGGTCACAAAGAGTAGCAGGAAGTGCGTGGCAATGTTGTTTAACTCAACAAGATTGTTGGAAGCAATATGCTGCAACAGTGTGTTGTCCCTCTTCGCACACAATCAAGTAGAAAAATGCTCTAGTAAAAAGACGCTCTCCTTCAGTAA
Source organism: Microcaecilia unicolor (assembly GCF_901765095.1). Classification (NCBI taxonomy): domain Eukaryota; kingdom Metazoa; phylum Chordata; class Amphibia; order Gymnophiona; family Siphonopidae; genus Microcaecilia; species Microcaecilia unicolor. The sequence goes on along the minus strand of NC_044038.1, from coordinate 200,932,695 downwards.
TGGAGAGCGTCTTTTTAAACAACATTGCCACACACTTCCTGCTACTCTTTGTTACCCCTGACGCAGGCGCCAAGTGCCGAAACACGGCCCGTGTCGGGTCTATCCGAGGATTGTTTTACCAATACGTATGATTAAAGGATTTGTGTCCCTATTTTGAAGGCTCCTGATACTTTTTCTTTTGCTATTTGGACTTTTCTTTGTACTTTGCTCCCTCTCTCTGCTGTATTACTGACTTAACGCATGGCCATTTACTTCCCCTTTGGAAAAAACCCTTTTATCTTCTGCAGTAAAAGGGGTCCTCAGTGCACAGAAAGCCAGTGTGCCAATGCCACCACAGGCCCCCTTTTACCATAGCTTGGCAAAAGATCCCAAAATAAGCACCTGTATATAACATGTAAACTGCATCGATTTTAACCACATAAAAGCAGTATATCAAATTTCATCCTCTTCCTAAAATAGATGCAATGTATGTGGCTTCACAACCTAGGTACCCTGCTATCACATTATCCTCCACATGCCCATCCAATGATAAGAGCAATTTTGGATTTTTTTTTTAAATATTACATTTTAAATCTGCCTACACCGAGACACAGCAGACAATGAAAGCTACTGATGTGCATCTTAGACTAAAATCTCTTCTTAGTGCAGTTGGCTACTGCCAACTCATGTGGACACTTCCTGAGTCTCTTTCAGCAGATAGTCTTATGATATCAGCTACTCCAATCACCTGATGCCACTCGAAACATTCTCTAAATAGGATTTCTCTTATTACAGCAATCCAAACCGTGCAGGTGGCAAGATAAGAGTGAGTTTTTGAAGCCGTGTATATTGCCAATGCAAATATTCTTTTCCTCAGTGATATACAAAACAGCATAAAAACAAAATAAGCAGCATAAAATCATAAAGCCAAACAGATTCTGGAGATCCTGGACCCTGCTAAGGAGAAACAGTTATGAAATCAAAGGACTATTATCCATTTCCCACATTCTGTTATCAATGAGGGAATAATGAAGTGCAGTAAGGGGCAGTCCACATAAGAAGTTCATAAGTTATGCTGTCACTCTCTTCTGTCTTAGGCTGACTAAGATGGCTGTGAATTTGATGGACTTGCGTGTAGCTTCATGAGAGGGCTTTCTCCTTTTTGAACACCGGAGATGTCAAACCTTCCATAGAAAAATCTTCCATCCCAAATTCAAGCATGAGAAAGAACAAGAGTGCCTAACTAGGTTTCACCTGACCAGGCTCTCACCTACCAGATGTTTAAGCACTTGTGTGGCCATGAGGGTTCCCATATATGTATATCTACACCACAATTTGTCTGAAAATGCTGACTTCTTCTCCTAGAACTGAGGTGGGCAAACCACCATCCTCGAGGGCCACAATCCAGTCAGGTTTTCAAGATTTCTGCAATGAATATGCATGAGATCTATTTGCAGCAGTACATGCAAATCAATCTCATGCCTATCATTATGGAAATCTCGAAAACCCAACTGGCTTGTAGCTCTCTAGGATCGTGGTTGCCCACCCCTGTCCTACAAAGTGGCAGAAAGTATGACTGACCTTGGTCAGTTGCTTGTCTCCAAATGTGTCAACTCCATCTCTGATCACAATCTGCACAGCTGTACTCAACAAGATGTGGGAAGGGGAGAGATGAATGAACTTCTGTTGTCTGACATAGTTCATATCACATTATGTTCAATTATTTTTTATTGGTAAATTCCAAACAACAGGTGTATCTGTACAGATAAAAAGATAAGATTTTTCACTCACAAAAGCCCATACAAAAACAGAATTACATAGTCTACACAAATTATCATTATCCAACTTTTTCTCCCAACCCCCCTACTATAGGTCTAAAGGTTACAGTAAGCTCTTACCTATCTATTCCCCACCCTCCCCCTGCCCCCCTTGACCTGTCACCCTGGCATATCCTGATTAGAAATTCAGAAGAAGACTTCTTCCCTTAGGAGGAAGAGTCACCCACAATGACTCCCACATCGCCCTGAACTTAAGGCCCGGGGCACTCTCAAGGTTGTTGACACCACATCTGTCGAGGTGCATCTGTTGCAAAAGCATCGACCTCCAGACTTGCAATGATGGCCAGTCAGAGGACCGCCATGAGCGTAGTATAGAGGTGATCCCAAAATGTATGGCTATCTTTACAAAACCCTTAAATCCTGCTGGAGGATCAGCTGAAAATTTATAATTGTAGAATAACATCAGGGGGTCATGCAATATCGTACAGCCCCACATTTGCTCCATACTCTGCAGCATAGTTTTCCAGAATCTTTGTATGAATGTGCACCTCAAACATATGCCCCAGTATAGCTAACCTCCCTCCACATTTAGGGCAACTTCCACTATTTGCAAATTTTGCCAGATATGCCCTATGGGGGGATATATACAACCTTAGGAGCCATATCACATTATAAAACAAGTGACAATTGCACTTACATGGCTTTGGCTCCTTTATGAGCCCAAGAAGCCATCTGCTAGCACCTTGAGCATACCTGAATGTAATAATCCTTGAGCTACCAACGAAAAGGTGTGAGCTAAAACTAAATTTAAAAAACATGCCATTGGGCTGTGATTTTCATTTGCTGGTGACAGTTGTGGTGCTCAAGTTTTCTGAATCCTGCCACAAGGTCAGTAGATAAAAACAGAATCTGTTTTGGAATGTCTCCAGATGGGTTAATTTTGCACACACCATGACAGAAATGAACATCACTCCTATACCGGGGTATATAAAAGATTATCTGCTGTGTGAATACATGTGTGGTCATGATCCTCAGGATGGATTTGTGTTGGGTATGAAAGCAATAGTTTATCCTAATGTAAATTCTGTGTAAATATTAGCTAATTACTACTGTTTATAAGAAGATCTAAAGAATGTTAAATTTGCATATGGTTTTCATTTCTCAAAGGATTGCACATGTCAACTTAGCCCATGCACAATCTGTTTCAGTAATCTCCTGTTTATACCTTGCACATGCTATCAAGTTTCTAATAAAGGCAGATTTTTCTGTTAAAATTAGCTTGGGGTTGAGTGCTTGCAGAATGTTCTATCCATTCTTTCCCTTTGAGGACACTGCTTGAATGCCATCTTCAACCTTAGGAGAAATAAACATAAATGGAAAAGGGCCTTGCAGAAACACCAGTTAATATAGAGCAGCATTTTAGAAAGGATACTCAAATTACAACTGAGACATCCAGGTGGGATCATCTCAAGTTATGCTACTAATTGAGAACAGGATCTGCCAACGTAGAGCCTTTTCTAAAATTCAGGGAGAAATTGACTTATACACTGGCCAGGAGCAGCATGAACATCCATTTTAGAAAAATGATGGGTCCTTTTACCAAGCTGTGGGAAAAAGGGCCCTGTACTAACGGCGGGGACCGTTTTTCCCCCACGCCAGGGCCCTTTTTACTGCAGCGGGTAAAAGCCCCTAAACAAACATGGCCATATGGTAAGAGAACTCTTACCGTGTGGTCATGCGGCAGGGAGCCCTTACCGCCACCCGCTGAGATGGCGATAAGGGCTCCCATGGTAACCCAGCGATAACTGGGCAGTGTGTGACAATGCCCAATTACCGTTGGTTTACTGCCACACAAGCCATTTCCGAGACTTTTCTTTTTCCCCCAGAAATGGCATGTTCTCAGGGCAAAACTACCACAGGTGGCTGCATTGGGCCCGTGGTAGTCCCGATTTAGCGTTTGGTAACTCCGTGTTGAGTCTCTAAAATATCAATGGGTCAAAATAGATATGTATGTATTTATTTATTTATAAAACTTTAATATACCTCCTCCTTAGCAATGCCATTTCAGATGGTTTTTACAATTTCAGATCACAAAACACAATAAATACACAGTAATAAAATCATAACACCCCTATAACAAGCAATATATATGTATGGAATGAGAGGGCATAGGATGAAGTTAAGAGGAAATAGGCTTAGGAAGAATCTAAGAAAATACTCTTTCATGGAAAGGGTGGTGGATGCATGGAATGGCCTCCTAGTGGAGGTTGTGGAGACAAAGATTGTGTCAGAATTTTAAAAAGCGTTGGACAGGCATGTAGGATCCCTTAGGAAAAGGAGGAGTTAGTGGTTACTGAGGATGGGCAGACTGGATGGGCCATTTGGCCTTATCTGCCATCATGTTTCTATTGTCTGTTGCTGTTCTGCCTCATGCATTGGGAACTGGATATAAAGGGTGTCCCTTCTGAAAAAGACTTGAAGAAAGTCTTTTATGATGCATAAGGCAGATGGCTGGCTCATGCCTGCCACAGCTCCCATAGAGTTGCCAGGAACTCCAGGGCCACGGTCACTTACACATGAAAGGGAAGGGCATGCCCCCTCCAAATAGTGGGTTCCAGGTCCTCCATCAGTTGTTCCCACAGGTGTACAATAGTCTCTCAAAGCACTAGTCGTCTATACATTGCTCATCACTCATGTCCAGGAAGTTGATTGTAGGCCTGTACACCCAATGCCAGTGGCATAACTAGGTGGGGGCACGGAAGCCGGGGCCACAGAGGCCTGCTCCCCCCCCCAAATTTGCTCTGGGCCTCTGGTTGGCTGGCAGGGGTCTCTAACCACCGCCAGCTGAAGACTTTGTGCAGTGCTGGTCTGCGGTGGCGGCGCTGCATTGCCTGCCCTGTTCTCTCTTGCCCCACGTTGGGCATGCTCCTTTTAGTAAAATTGAGCATTCTCAGTTTCACGAAAAGGAGCGTGACGGATGTGAGGGGAAGAGAGAGCATGGTAGGCAATGCAGCGGTGCCAGAGACCAGCGCTAGACGAAGTCTTCAGCTGGTGGGGGTTAGGGACCCCCACCAGCCAAGGTATTTGTAGCAGCGGTGCTTCAGCTGGCGGGAGATGGGGACCCCCACCAGACAAGATGTACAGCGGTGGAAGCAGGTGGCGGAGGGAGGGCAGTGAGGTGGCGTGGGGGGCATCGTGGAGAGGGGATGGCAGTGAGGTGGCAATCAAAATATGTCCCCCCACCTTGGGCTCTGACCCCCTCCAACCTCTGGCTCTGTTGCCTCCACCACTGTTGTACCATCAGCCATTACATGTACAGGGACACACTCAAGACACACACAAATGGCTGAGCTCCGCAAACACACATACAATGTAATAGCAACACATACAGGGACACATCCAATACAAAACACAATACTATCCAAGACAAACAAACAAGTGGCTACAGTTCTGGGACGTAGCCACGAGTGGGCCCAGGCCCACTTTTTTTTAGCAGCGGCAGCATTCTAAATCTAACCTCCTTGGCGACTCAGACAAGATGCCTGCACGGCTGACCGGGAAACCTTTGCTGCTGCATCCCGCCCCCCTCTGACACCACTTCCTTTTGTGGCCTTGGTGGAACACAGCAGAAAAGCGGCTTCAGGGTCAGGTGCAGTCCAGGAAAAGGAATCGTGCAGGGAACGTTTCTTCTGGCAACTGCTCTTAAACTTGCCTACTCCACCCCTTCTTTGCAAGGCAGCCCCTCTGTCTTTGCTCGGCCCCTTTTCCCCATTTCCTCCAGGTACATCCCTTCCTCCTGCTACAGAAGGTGTTGCTGGCAAAGAATAGGCACGGGATCCAGATAGAGAGCAGCTCAGTTCCTTTTACAATGCTTCCTCGATGGAAAAAAGTCATTTCACAAATTTCAAGCTGTTGGGTTGTGGAAGGAGGCTGGAGCTCTGGCTGGCGTGCAGATGCACGTTCCCTTAAACTATGGGCACCCTCTGTTGTAATTTTTCTGGCTTTAGATAGCTTCAGCCCCTTGTTAGTAGCTTTTTTTTTTTTAATTTTTAGAAGTCTTTATTAAGCATTGAAAAAACAATACAACAGCAGAGTAGACGTAAAAGTAAATGCAAAAATGCAGCACAAGGTACACAAAACCAGAATACCATACAGCGTAAACTCTACCACCATATAAGAACATGCAAAAAGAGTCTCAATGCACCTATGATTACAAACTATAACCTCACCCCCCCCACCCCACCGCAAACCAACTAAACCTCTAAACCTCCCACCTAAACCAACCCCCCCCCCCCCCCCCCCCCCCATAGCCTTGTCAGCAGCTTTGAAGAAATGATGTTCCTTCTGGCTGCTCAGGTTGCTGGAAGGAAACAGAGAGCAGCGCTGCCAAGGTGCAGGTGCTGCTGCAGCTGACATGCCCCAGACTTCCCAAGTCATCCTTCAGCAATGTCACTGGCATTTCATTGAAAATACTTATTGGCAAATGCTTCCTAAATATAGTCACAGGCCAACAAAGAAATGCCTTTGGTTAGGTCTTTTATTCGGCGAGAGCCGCTTCAGTTTCTTTTTTTATAAAATGCTTCCATTCGTCTCTCCATGCGATATATCCAGGCCTGCAAGTTTTTGATCCGCAGCCTCTGCTTTTCTGTTGTAAAGGCAGAAATAGCTTCATGTCTACACATCCTGAAGGGACATTTGGTGTAATAATATAAATGAGAGCAGGTGAGTGGCAAAATAAATTCTTATTGCTATTATTTGTCTTTGACTTCTTTTCACCTTATGAGAAAGATGCTCTCTCTGTTTACTGTGGTATTCTTTAAAAGCTCACAGAAGAAGTAATATCCTCTGACAATTAAAACTTTGATTGTTAAGTCATTATTCTTACTACAACTCCCCCACCCCCACCCCCACCCCCGTGTATCTTTTGAACTCTCAAGAACATAAATGTTTATAATGTTCATAACAGTGACAGCAGTTACATGGGATCTGCTGGTATGTGGATTTGCACAAGAACAGCAAAACATAATTCAGTTACAAATGCTATTTTGAATTAACACAGACAGGGGAAGATTGTGCCTAAAAAATTAGCACAAGCATGGCAATCCTCTCCTCTCCCCTTGCTTTCTCTCTCCCTTCTCCTCCCCATCTAACCTTGGTGCTGCAGTGTAGGCTGCTAGGTTCAGTGTATTATCACTGCAAGTCTCTGCTTCATTTAAACAAATTCTAGAAGCAGTAGTTTCCCCTCCTTTCAAATCTGCCCCCTTAAAGGTACAGGAGTTCATGAGCTGGCAGCTATTCCTGTACTGTGGCCTGCAAATCCCTGCATCTTTAAGAGGCTCGGGGGGGGGGGGGGGGGGGGTCGTCACTTTTGGGTCACGAATCCTCTGCTTTCCTGGCTGGAGCAGATACTAAGCCCCACCAGCCAAAGAGGTCTCCTGCCTGGGTCATGCCCGCAGCAGCAGTTATTCAATAGGTGCACTTTGTACTTGCTTAGTTGAGGTCTAACTGAGCATGTGCAAGAAAGCAGGCATTAGTGGTGAAGCGCTCCAGCTGAATAAGTGCTGCTGCAGGCACGTGTAAGGCAGGAGAGGTCTTTGGCTGGCAGTGCATGGCATCCCTGCCAGCTCAGGCATTTATATTTTGAGGAGCCAAGGACAGACACCATGGGGGTGGGGGATGGGTTGGGGGAGAGAGAATTACATGCCCACCCCCCACATTGGGCCAAGGCCCACCCAGAATTGGTTGTCTGGCTACGCTACTGCTGCCGTCGCACACATACTACACAGTAACTTGCACACAGGGATGAGATATATGGTGGGGATGGGGAGAACAAGGGAGGAGGAAAGGGGCAGCAGGGAACAGGGAAGGGATGAATGGACAGAAGTGGAGGCAATAGAGTTGAGAAGGGAGTGAACAGGAGCAGCAGGGACAGTAACCTAAGGAAATGGGTATAGGGAAAGGTCAGAGCACACACCAAGATCGCAATCACAAGAAGCACCAGAGAACACAAACACAACCTCTGAGTCCCAAGGTCAAACTCACCTGCACCTAACGCTGTTTATGAGAGATCAGTGCTAACATAACCATGCCATGCCATTTCGTGCCAAAACTTAATGTAAGATATAAATAGCACCATACTCTATGTGAATCCTTCAGGCACAGATACAATAGCTACTAAGAGGAAGAGCAATATTTTGCCCAGAGAACTGAGCCTCATGGTAGCAGAAGTGAAGGCCAATCACAATGTCCTTTATGGGGACAAACAGAACCAGCACCAATACACAACTTGCTATCTGGCGGTGCATCTGCCATTGGCTTAATTCCATCTAACACCAGAACCAGGAAGTGGAGGATCTAAAAAAGAAATGGTGCCTTCACGTGAAGCAAGGTCCACAACAAACACTGCCAGAGAGAGGCAGAAGGACCCAACAGCACAATTACCTTGAGTGCCCTGGAGAGGGAGGTACTAGCCACAGATGGCCCTGGAATGGTGATTGGAGTCAGAGGCCAGGACGTAGCCCTCAGGCAGTGAAGTAAGATCAGGCACCATATATTCCATATAACCACTGATTCTTCCATATGGACATGTGGCGGAACTTATGCAGAGACAACCTTTGGGTTACAGGGTAGCCAGGCTTTATTCACAGTCAATACTGAGGTCAGGAAATTAATGTTCCAGGCTGTTTTGTGAACCAATGACAAACATTAATATGTCCATTCCTGGACATAATCGTCTTGGGGTGTAGAGAACATGTATGGAAGGCAGCCAAAAGAAGGACAGAAGTCCAGAGCAACTGATAAAAGCCTTGCAAATCACATATCTGCACAATGAATGTCTCAGCCTGCACTGTCAGGTAACTGTTTCACCGGCTGTTGGTCCCTCTTCCCTATGGCTAATCAGGTATTCCCCAGTTACCTGCTGTGGTGGGGGGTGGGGCTTGACTGCATACCACTTTCTCCCCTTCTCATTCCTCATGTAGGACCCACTATGTTATTGAGTGCAGCCTGACTCATGATATTATGCCCAAAAGTGACTAATAGTGATGTTCACATTTAAGGTTCTGTGATCTGTGACACTAACATGTAAAACAATAAGTCAGAAAGAGAACAGTTTCCTTCTCAGAAAGCAGCTATGTCAACCACAGCAGATCCCTTACCTGGAAGTGAGTTGTGTGGTCATATCTATCCAGCATGTCAAATGTGTCCCTTTCAGCCCTCTTTGGGCCTGGTTCCTGCTATGTGCAATGTCTGCCCATGCTCATGTCACATGTTATCACTTCATGCAAATGGTCAAGCTGCCCAAGACCAAGCTCCTGAGGAGGAGGAAGACCCAGCACCAGTAGTACCAGCAGCAGCAGCACCACTACCAGGGATGCCCTCATTTGGGAGGTAAGAGCCAGGAGGACATTCAAGGAGGAATGTCTCTCCTGCCTCACCTCCCTGTGTAACAGCCAAGCAGGCACGCAATGTACCCTGGAGAGCATCCAGATGACCCTCACCACCTTTTTTTCTCCAGCTTCTCAGAAAGACATACCACCAGGCCCCTCCTCCATCCCTCCCAGTGCTGCACCCCCCAGCCAGCATCCTACCACCAGGCCCTCCAAGCAGCCAGGTAGGTCTCCACCATCCAGGCTTCCACCCCTGGGTGCTCCCACAGCCAGCCGTCCACCAGTCGTGGAAGGGGTAGGTGGGGATGAGTGTGTGGCCGTGGGAGTCTAAATTGAGGGCCATCTGTGATGCATGCCTCCCTCCCCAGTGGCCTCAGGGACATTGTGCTGTAAGGGACTCTGCCTCTCTCAGGGACCTTGCTACACATATTGCTGCCATTGTCTTTCCTTTGGATCCTCCACCTCACAGATTGCCTATGGCAGATGCTACCACCAAATAGCAACTTGGGCATTGGCTCTGTTTTGTCAGATGCGTCCCCATAGAAGACATTGTTTTGGAGTGGGGGAAGGAGTCATTTTTGTTTGGTTGTAAAGACAGTTGTCTAATTTTGTTACTGGGGGCAGGGGAAGGGTGGAGGGGACTGGGTACATTTTTGTTTAATGACAGTTGGCTGTTTCAATTTTTGGTGCAATAAATATGTGAGAACGTTTTGCTGTGTTACTGTGTCTACAATCAATTCTTCTCTCACATGCTGTCCCCTCTGTTGGGTCTGTTTCTGAGGTACGTCATCTGCACTGTCACTTTTCTCCCAGCCTCAGGCATGTGGTGCCTCAGTGCAAGGTCAATGCAGCATGCTGTACAACTTTCACATACTTGGGTGCACCTGTAAAGATTCCCCCCCCCCCCCCCCCCTTTGGGAACGGAACATCATTGTACCACTCTTCAGCTTCTCCCTGTGGATGCAGAATGGACTTCACCAGCCATGTTTTTAAGGGCTAGCCATGGTCACTAGGGTTTCCAACTGAATCCAGTCTCTCCTGATAAGGTAGATCCAGACTTGGCCTACCCCACTGTATGCAGGGACTTGTACTTCTGATTTGCCCATTGCATTCCCTAAGAAAAGCAAGACTACAAGTCCCCACGTGCAATGAGGTCAAGCCAGGACTGGATCAACTCTGGTCAGGTGACTCTGAATGCAGTTGGCAACCCTAATGATCACCTGCCTAGGACAATTTAGAAAATAGCTCTCTTTTGTGTGTGCCAGCATATCCACCGAGTACTCTTACCACCCTCCTTGACGTGGGGGCCTGCCAACTCACACAAGGCAGTCATAATCTGCTATTGTTCTGAGTAGGCCTGTTTAGACAACAGTGCAGGAACATCACAATGCAATATGAGGTGGCTGGCTGCCTAAGGCCTGCACCACTTCCGAGGGGGAATTGGCCAGGTTCCTATATCCAGGGAATCCAGGGGCAGGGCATGTCCCCTCCAAGTACTGACCTCCAAATCTGTTTACAGCTGCCCACAGAGGTATTTGATGGGTTCTCTGTGTATACACTGGCTATCAGTGAGGTCCATGAACTTTATCCTAGACCTATATATCTGCTGCACCAGACCTCGCCCTCTCGTGTGTGCCTCTGCAAATTGCGAAGTGCAGTGGCAATGATTTATTTATTTTTGTTACATTTGTACCCTGCGCTTTCCCACTCATGACAGGCTCAATGCGGCTTACATATTGTATACAGGTACTTATTTGTACCTGGGGCAATGGAGGGTTAAGTGACTTGCCTAGAGTCCTACATTCTCGGCACAGACATAGACTGCAAGCAAACATTAGCTGCAGAGACAGCCAGACAACCAAAAGCCCCCACACACATACTTTTACACAGGAGGGTTAGGGAGGGGAGCAGTTGGGGGGGGGGGGGGTTAAGGGACAGGAGGAGATTGGGAACTGAGAAACAGACACAGGTAGAGCAGGAAGAGGCAGAACAGTGTATGGCAGAGTAACAAGGACAGAATGCAAGTGAATAGGCTTTATGGTGCACTGAAGGGGAAAGGGAAATGGGACTTGATATGCCACCTTTCTGTAGTTTTTGCAACTACATTCAAAGCGGTTTATATAGTACTAGCTGTTAAGCTCGTTGTAACGGGCGAGTTTGTTGTTTTTAAAAAAAGTAATGAAAGTGCGTAAACAATGAAAGAATGTAAACAACATTTAATAGTTGATTTTTATAGTACACTTTTATATACAATGTTTTTTTGTGTAAATAGAATTTGATCCTTGGATCAATTGTCCTTGTTCTGATGTCTGCTTAACTAATACTTTCACGTCTGAAGCGTTTCTGACTCTTGGAAAGGCATCATATAGTTGTCCATGGCTAAATACAGGGTTGGGTAGGTAGATTCCAACCTTGTCTAAAGTCTGGCCTTGCGATTTATTAATGGTTATTGCAAATGCAAGGTTTACAGGGAACTGACGCCTTTGTAGTTTGAATGGCAGTCCAGAATCTGTAATAAGATCAATTCGTGGAATGAATACTGTTTCACCTTGTGCACTGCCAGTTATGACTTTAGCCATTATTAAGTTTGGTTTTAAGTCAGTTACAATCAGTCTTGTTCCATTGCATAGACCTCTTTTAGTATTTAGATTCCTCAGTAGCATAATAATTGCTCCCTTTTTGATTTTCAATGTATGAGGGGCAGTGCCTGATGGATGTAATGTGTGAATAAATTCAATTGGGTATTCGCTGACATCATCACCATGTTCACTGATGAGCTTGTCTGAACTGAGATAAATGTGTTCTTCCTCTTGAAGCTTACTCAGAAGTTGAAGATTTATTTCATTGACATGTTCATTTTTGGGGGATAAAATAGCTCTTGTTGAGTATTGTTCAATATCTTTTGATAAGAATGTTGTTCCAAATATATCAGTAATAATATCCTCAGTTAGCATGGAGGAAGGAATTTCAATGATGTCTTCATTTAGTCCCACATTATTTGTTAATTCTCCATTTCCTAGTTTAATAAGCCACTCACTATACATGTGGTCTGTAGACCTCATATTAGTTGTGAGGTTCAATTGTTTGAATTGATTCCAATTTCTATTATACTTTATGCATGACTGAACAACTTCAGATGAATTAGCTCCAGGAATTACAGGTAAACATTGTCTGACGTCACCACCCAATAATAGCAGTTTTCCCCCGAAGGGTATACTTTGTTCAAGTGTTATTTCCTTCAGTAAACGTTCCACACAATCCAGTGCTAACCCAGGTGTCATGGTTGCTTCATCCCAAATGATTAATATGGAATCATTAATAGCTTTTGCTTCTTTAGATGAAATTTTGATACCTGAGACAGATGTTTCATTAAGTTGTAAAGGAATTTTAAACTGAGAGTGGTAGGTTCTCCCAGATTTGAAAAGATTAGCTGCAATTCCTGTAGATGCAACGACCACTGCAATTTGTCCATTACCTCGAATGTAACTGAGTAATGTTCTATATAAATGGGTTTTCCCTGTTCCTCCTGGGCCATCTATGAAAAAACACTTATTTTGTGTTTTCGTAGAATTGATTGCATTTTTTATTGTCTCATAAGCTTCTCTTTGTTGTGAGTTTAACGTTGCTTCCAAATCATGTGATATTTGTCTCTCTAGTTGGACATCGATTCCATCATTGAAGTTGTCTGACAGGTTTTGCAAAGGTATTTGTAGAGAAAAGTCTTTGCAGGTTTTTCCATGTGCCAGCAAAACCTCTTGTATATCTGTTAATGCATATGATGTACACATTTTGCAATGCTGTGAAACTAAATGGCCATGCTTTCTGCAGAAGTCTTCAATTAAAGAGTCTTGATGGTTATCCCATAAAGTGGACATGTCAGTCAGCCCACTATAGATACAAAGGTATGCAAATAACTGCCTTAAAGTTGTGGGCATACCAGTAGATGCAGCATCAGCTAATGTAGCATTCCACACATTGTCATCGGTTGTTAAACCTTTTGCTTTTGCTGCCTCAAAGTATGTCTTGTAGTGAACTGCATGAATGGTTTTTAGAGATTGAAAAGAAGTTGCTCCTGGGATATGCAGTAGTAGCAATCTTAAGAAATATCGTTCAGTATCACAGATGTTTACGGGATACATCCTTCCAAGTGTTTTCCCAAATCCTGCTTTTCGAGGTTGCCATTTGTGATTTTTTGGATTGAATATAAAGTGTTCTGGTATTTCAGTGTATTTGTACACACGTGCGGTATGATTGTCTTGATTAAGTTTGAACCATGCAGTTAAAGTGGTGTCCTTATCTTGTTCAAGAGCTGTGGAAACACTTTTAAAATTAGGTTGATATACAACAGTTTGTTCTCCTTCTAGATGAATTGCTAGTCTCAATATTGAGTGGCTTTGCTGATGCATTTCAAATCGAAATATTCTCCACATAGCTTCAGGAGGGCTTACATAGCGAGAATCAATGTAAGTTTGTACTTCATCAATTGAGAAATGTAGATTTGCGCAATCCATGCCTTTGAAAGCATATTTGAATAAGTATTTCACAGATTTAAACGAAGCACAAATTTCTACATTAATGTGACATTTGTAACATAGAGATAAGTAAGGATTGTAAGGAACAACCCAACTATTATCAATGTAATATTTTCCAACTTTTACTGGATCGAATTTTCACCTTCGATAAGTCGGATATGCGTCTTCATTTGCTGCTGTTTCATTTTGAAACTGTTTTGGAAAGCCTTTGCAGCACTTTCCATCTACTAAGCATGGAGAATGTGGATTTCTCTCATCACATGGTCCATGTATCATGCTTGTTGTTATAATGTCATACAAAACAGGTTGTGTTTTTGCATCAGGTATTTCTGCTGATACTATTCTTTCAATTGTGAGTATGTCATTTGGTTTGTCGCTTGAAGCCAAAGTAAATATCATATGTGCATGTGGTAGCCCTCTTTTTTGAAATTCAATTACCTGAACATATGCGTTTATTTTTCCAAAGATTTCATCCTTTACAATTTCTTCCATAAGTTCTTTAAGTTTAAGTTTGAAGACCCTATCTACCAAGTCTGGTCGATTTTCAGTTCTTTCACCAGTGGCAAGATTATCAGTAATTTCTTTCCACTTTGGATTACATGTCATTGTAATGAAAAGGTCTGGTTTACCATATCTCATTGTGATTGCCATAGCATCTTGGTAACATTGTTGCATATTCCTTGGGCTTCCAGTGAAAGTAGATGGTAGAATAACTCTTTTTCCTGCATTTTGTGCATCATCATCGTCTTGAACATAGGTTAAGTCATAACGTTTTTCAACTCGTAGTTCTTTTTGCTTTGTTCGTATGAAGTTAAGGTCATTGCTTTCTGCTTTTACATAAGCATCAACAACGTATTGTTGTGTCAAGCATCCCGCTCTTAATAAAGGGTTATAATTGTCTCTAATTTGAAAATAGTAGGAATAATATTGTTTTAGAGATATTTGTCTGGAGCTGGTTGGTTTTCCATTGTGTAAAGCTAATCCAATGCCCCATGTTTGTTCAGCGTTTGGAAATAATAGGGGATAACAAAGCGCATCAACATTTCTGTCTCTATAGTCAACTCGACTGGTTGCTTGTACAGTTTTGTTAGGTCTCAGATGTACCAATAAATCTCTGTTGATCGGAGGTTCTCCATCAGGACTCACAAACACCATCGCAACCTCATTGCAACGTTGTGGATTGTATATTCTGGGATCCGTGTTCCTGTTGTTCATAATTGCCATATGTACAGTTGTGTTAAATTTATTACCATGTAGTTCATTTTGTTCTTTTTCTACCTCATGCATCATTTTGTATGCTTTTGCTAATGGGTTTGAACCAATAATATCAGCTAACTTTTTCATTATGTGTGGTTTGCAAGCTTGATTTGCTGGATTGTTCATCCTTTCCTCATTTGCCAGTGACTCGTCTAAAATATATAACTGTGCATATTTTGGGTCCTTATCCTGAGGTGGATGAAGTGTTCCTGCAAGATGATACATTTGTCCGTGTATTTTGAAACAATATGGACCAAAACCTCTTGGTACATTAATATGTGCTCCCACTGATACAAATGCTAATGCACTATTATATGATCTTATATTTTTCATAAATGTTTTTGAATCAGGATCTTGTGCAGTCATCAACTTCTTAATGTATTCATTTGTAGTTATAGGTGGTAAATGTATAGACCCTTTATTGCAACAAACATTAAACTTCTTATCTGTTGGTCTCTCAGTTTTAAAGTGTTTAGCATTACAATGTTCACAGATTTCGCACAAATTGCCAAGGTTGCTACTGGTTATATTACTTTCCTGAAACTCCTGTAATGTTCTTAAAGCTTTGTGTCTTGACATTTGAAGGTTCATTAAGTGTTTGTTGATTCTGGATTGTTTACGTCTGTGTCTTTCTTCATGTTTTTCTTCCTCACTGCGATGTATTCTGTAATTGCGTAGTCTTTCCTTCTCTGCATTTTTTGGTTTTCTGTTTTATTTTCATGTCTAATTCTATCTCTTTCAGCTTTCCTCCTCTTCAATTCTAAATCATGAGCTGCCTGGTCAGTTCCTGTGGTTTCTATTTTTCTTCGTGGCATATTTGTTGTGTTATGCAGTTTTTGAAATAATAGTTTTTGTGGTTTGTTATAGTCCTTGTCTTTTTCAGATTGGGTAGAGTAGTTCATATCAGTTGTAATGTTGTTGTAGTGTGTGTGAGACAGAGAGCGTAAGAGAAAGTGTGTGTCTGTGTGAGAGTGAGCTGCTAGTACTCCCAGTCACAGTGTAGGGTCAATGTTTCCTTGTTTTTCTGTTGTCTGCCCCCCCCCCCTCTTTTTGTAATATGTTGTGTATGTGTGTGTGTGTGTCTGTGTGTGATAGACAAAGTGTGTGTCTGTTTGAAAGTGTAAGAGTGAGATGCTATGAGTCCCAGCAGGGCTGGTTTTAGAGTTGCCTGCCCCCCCCCCCCCCTAAGATCATGAAAGTGTGTGTGGGTGCATCTGTGTGAGTGAGAGACAGAGCGTGTATGTGTATGAGAGAGTGAGTGTCAGTTGCTCCTTTTTTTCCTTTTTTTTTTAGGCAGCAAAGTGTGTGTGTGTGACAGTGCGCTGCTAGGAGTCCCTGTCACAGTGGAGGGGGTCAGTGGCTCCTTTTAGCCATTTGTTTTAGGCAGCAAATCAGTGCTCGTTTTTGATTTGCTTGCCCCCAGCCCTTTGTTTTATTTTTTTTTCTGTGTGTGTGACAGTGACTGAGAGAGAAAGTGTGTCTCTCTGTGAAAGAGACAGAGAGCGTGAGAGTGAGCTATCACAGTGGAGGGGGTCAGTGGCTCCTTATAGGCATTTTTTTTTTAGCAGCAAATCAGTGTTTTTTTTTGTTTATTTGCCTTCCCCCACTCCCTTCTTCTAATGTTGTGTGTGTGTCTGTGTGTGAGAGTGAGTGAGAGAGAAAGCGTGTCTCTGTGGAAAACAGACAGAGAGTGTGAGAGTGAGTTGTAGTTCTTCCTGTCACAGTGTATTGTCAATGGCTCCTTATAGCCATTTGTGTTAGGCAGCAAATCAGTGCTCGTTTTTGATTTGCCTGCCCCCACTCCCTTCTTCTAATATTCTGTGTGTGTTTGTGTGAGAGAGTGAGTGAGTGAGTGAGAAAGTGTGTCTCTCTGGGAAAGAGATAGAGAGCGTGAGATTGAGCTGTCACAGTGGTGGGGGTCAGTGGCTCCTTTTATCAATTTGTGTTAAGTAGCAAATCAGGGTTTGTTTTTTATTTGCCTTCCCCCACCCCTTCTTCTAATGTTGTGTGTGTGTATATGTGTCTGTGTGTGAGAATGAGAGAAAATGTGTGTCTCTGTTGGAAAGACACAGAGAGCGTGATAGTCAGCTGTTAGTACTCCCTGTCACAGTGGAGGGTCAGTATCTCCTTGTAGGCAGTTGTTGGAGCTGTTAAAAAGTGTGGCTCGTTTTTTCAGTCGCGTGCGCCCTCCCTCCCTCGCGCATACACCGCCCTTTCTGCTGACTCGCGCTGTTCTGTGTGCCAAAGGTTCGGGACAGATATGCCATTGCTTCAGGCAGCAAAGCAGGACTCATGTGTGTGTGTGTGTGTGTGTGTGTGTGTGTGCGCACGCAGCGAGCGAATGCACCTCTTTACCTTTCGCTGTGGGTCCAATAACGTTGTTGGATTCCTGGTTGGTCATGTTCTGCTTCTGTCCTTGGTTTTGCGTTGCCCACCTTGCCGGACCGGCTCCCTGGAACATCGCGGTTTTCTCCTTGGTTAACTTATCCTCTCTGAGGTGTCTGCAGCGGCTCCGCCCCGGCTCCTACCGCTTCTGCCCATTGGTTAGCCTTGCGGAAGTCACTGCAGTGACTCCGCCCTGGAACGTTGCGACTCTGCCCATTGGTGTACGTTGTACAACTCGCCGCAGCGGCTCCTCCCATGGATGTCTCGCTTCTGCTCTGCCCAGCATAATCGATTGGAAGTCGCCGCAGTGACTCCGCCCTGGAATGTTGCGCTTCTGCCCATTGGTGTAGGTTGTACAACTCGCCACAGCGGCTCCTCCCATGGATGTCTCGCTTCTGCTCCGCCCAGCATAATCGCGTTTCTCGCCGTTCCTTCTTATTTCTTATCATAACGCCGCGCGAGGGGTGCTTCTACGCATGCGCGGAACGTTAAGAACATACTCCCTACTGCGCATTTGCGGG
Organism: Microcaecilia unicolor; assembly: GCF_901765095.1. NCBI lineage: Eukaryota > Metazoa > Chordata > Amphibia > Gymnophiona > Siphonopidae > Microcaecilia > Microcaecilia unicolor. The sequence continues at coordinate 200,914,855 of NC_044038.1, read as the reverse complement.
TGAGTCGGTCACTCGCAATTTATATGTTTGACTAGTAAAAAAGGCCCGTTTCTGGAACGAATGAAATGGGCGCTAGCAAGGTTTTCCTGGGAGTGTGTATGTTTCAGAGAGCGAGCCAGAGTGAATGTGCGGGTGTGTGACAGAGTGAGACTGTCTGTGTGACAGTGTGTGTGAGAGAATGAGAGTGTGTGACAGGGCCCCCTCCCCTGTTCCTAATGCCCCTCACCCCGTTCCCTCCCCTCTTTTCCTCCTCCTTCCCACACTTTGGGTTCCTTAAGGCTTTCAAAAGTCTATGTACCCCCTGTGGCCTAACGCCCAGTATCCGGATACCCCACCGCTTTCCTCCTCACCCCTCCCCCAAGATGTAATACTTTCACGTCCTTCATTTTTTTAAAAAGTGTCCTATCTACCCTGTGTTGACAATGCCCGGCATTCAGATTGTGTTCCTCTCGTAAATTTTCATTTCTTTCATTCTTTAGATTGTAAGCTCATTTGAGCAGGGACCGTCCTTCTTTGTTTGTTTTGTACAGCGCTGTGTAACCCTAGTAGCACTCTAGAAATGTTAAGTAGTAGTAGTAGTATTCAGAACTTGCCCCCCCCCCCCCCCCCCCCCCCGCCCCTGAACACTTTTGGTTCCTTCAGTCTTTTAAAACTCTCCTATGTACCCTGTGTGCTAATGGCCAGCATTGAGATTGTTTTCCTGTCCCAAATTTGCATGTCTTTCAGTCATTCACAACTCCCCCCCCCCCCTTCTCCAGTTTAACACTTTCGTTTCCTTCAGTCTTTTAAAACTCTCCTATCTACCCTGTGTCCTAATGCCAGCATTCAGATTGTTTTCCTTTGCCAAATGTTCATGTCTTTCAGTTGTTCAGAACTCCCCCCTCCCCCCATGTAACACTTTCGGTTCCTTCAGTCTTTTAAAACTCTCCTATCAACCCTGTGTCCTAATGGCCAGCACTCAGATTGTTTTGCTTTGCCAAATTGTCTGTCACTGATGTCACTGAGGTCAGTGCCTGCCTGCCTAGCAGACCACTTCCGGCAGGCACGGTCCCAAGCACTTCCTGTTGGAGGTGAGAATTATTATATAGGATATACAGGTACTTATTTGTACTGGGGCAATGGAATGTTAAATGACTTGCCCAGAATCACAAGGAGCAGTGAGAATCAAACACAGTTCCCCATGATCAAAGTCCACTGCACTAACCACTAGGCTACTCCTCCACTCCATACATCCATCTGAATTCCTAATTACATCTACAACATAGCAACACAGTTTCTGAATCCCACAAGAAGAAACACCACTCACCTTGTCTGCCGACAATTGCAAGTGCAAATTTCAACGCAGAATTCAGACATCATCAGAATGCAGGGTGGTTGCCATTTCCGCGCTGAAAAATTCCTCGAGATTTGAGCTCACCACCCATGAATGGCAGATCAACCGTTTTAACCACTAGGCCACCTTATTTGTTCTGAAGCAGTAGCTCCTGGGTGTCTGTACTGCAGTGGCGTAGCAAGGGTGGGAGCGGTCCGCCCCGGGTGTCATCGGGTGCGGGGGTGCTCCGCTCCCGCTGCTCCACCTTTAAAAAATTTTTTCCAAGCGCCGGAGAGTGGCAGGCAGCGCGCCTCGCGTCTGCCCTGCTAGTAAAGAAGATCTCGCTGACGTTGTTGCCCTTCCCACACTGAGTCCCGCCCACCCTCGCGGTAATAGGAAGTTGCCTCAGAGGGGGGTGGGACTCAATGTGGGAAGGGCGACGACGTCAGCGAGATCTTCTTTACTAGCAAGGCAGACGCGAGGCGCGCTGCCTGCCACTCTCCGGCGCTTGGAAAAAAATTTTAAAGGCAGGACAGGGTAGGAGCAGCAGGAGAACGATCTCAGCTGGGGGGGGGGACTCAGAGGGGAGAAGGGGATTGGGGAAGGGTGGGGGAGCTCAGAGGGGTGCTTAAAGGGGATTAGGGAGGGTGGGAGAGCATCAAGGAGGGGAGAAGGGGATTGGGGAGGGGTGGGGGCGCTCAGAGGGGTGCTTAAAGGGGATTAGGGAGGGTGGGAGAGCATCAAGGAGGGAAGAAGGGGATTGGGGAGGGGTGGGGACCTCAAAGGGGTGCTTAAAGGGGATTAGGGAGGGTGGGGGAGCTCAGATGGGTGCTCAGAGAGGGGAGAAGGGGATTGGGGAGGGTGGGGGTGCTCAGAGGGGGGAGGGGAGTGCTCAGATGGGAGAAGGGGTCTGAAGCTGGAACTGGGGTCTGACAAGGGGGCAGGAGGGAAAATGGGTCCATGCCTGGGGCAGGTGGGAGAATGGGTCTGGGGCTGAAAGGGGGGGGATGCAAGGCATGTGGTGGATGAAGCGGACTGGAACTGGGGGCTGAAAAGAGGGGGCAGAGAGAGAGGGGACAGATCCTGGATGGAAGGGGGGCACGTGAGGGAGGGCAGACCCTGGACGGATGGGAGAGGGAGGCCTGGACGGATGGGAGAGGGAGGGCAGAAGGATTGAAGGGGCAGAGAGAAAGGGCAGATGGTGGGTGGAAGGGGAGAGAGAAAGAGGGCAGTCTGGGGCAAATGGTGGATGGAAGGGGCAGAGATAGAGGGCAGATGTTGATGGAAGGGGGAGAGAGAGATGGCAGACTGGAGCAGATGGCGCATGGAAGGGGCAGAAGTGGATGGAAGGGAGAGAGGGCAGACAGTGGATGGAAGGAGCAGAGAGAGAGGGCAGACACTGGATGGCAGAGAGAGAGCGAAGACAGATGCTGGATAGAAGGAAGACAGTGAAAAGATGAGGAAAGCAGAAACCAGAGACAATGAACTGTAAATGTATATTTTTATTTTTTTTGCTTTAGGATAAAGTAGTATTGTAGCTGTGTTAATAAATGTTTATAATAGAACATGTAAATAAGGTAATCTTTTTATTGGACTAATTTTAATACATTTTACTTTCGGAGAACAAAACCCCCTTCCTCAGGTCAGGATAGGACACTGTAACAGTACTATACTGAATTGACCTGAGGAAGGAGGTTTTAGCCTCTGAAAGCTAAATGTATTAGTCCAATAAAATGATATTATTTGTTTTATTTCTATTTGTTAATTTGTAACGTGGTGATTGGTATTTGTTAGTTTTTTCAAATTTACATCTGCTGTCTTTATATTTTGCACAGTACTAGAGGACATTTTCTGTTTCTGTGGTGTTGCATTGTATGCAGAGTCTGGCATCGGGGGTTCAGTTTAATTTTTGTCTAAATAGAAAGTTTATGATTACTTATTCTATAGTGGATTAGGGTGTATCTATTTGTGAAAAAGACATGGCTTTCGGTTGGCATTGACTGTGCAGGATCGACGATCTGTACTAATCTGTCTGTTTTCGTTTTACAATAGGTGAATTGATGTTCTAGTGCTCACTGTAGTGTTTAAGATGCTTTCCTTTTCCTTGTGTGACTCGTACAAATTACTGCTTATGGTATGGTAGAATTGCTCTATAGGTCCTGAGTGTTTTGTATTCTCGGTATGCCTAGTACTGGATTTCGGGGGGGGGGGGGGGTTAAAAAATGACCGGCCCCGGGTGTCAACTACCCTAGCTATGCCACTGCTGTACTGATGCCTTAGGAGGAGAACATGTACCTCTCTGAGCAAACAGGTGCCTATATCTCTGGGGGAAAGGTGACTACAGTCTGCAGACTCAAACAATGAGGTTTCCTGGAAGTCTGAGAGACCAACCGATCAAACTGTTCTACAACAGTCTATAAGACATCCTTTTATGTGACAAAAGAGAGGTTCAGTGGTGTCACTCTGGCAAAGGCAGCCCTCAGCCATGTAGCCCAATCCCATTATTATACTTTACACACCTCTTCCCAGAGCACATCTGTTCCAATAAGATCTGGTTGTTAGTCCCAAAGCACCAGTACAAGGGAAGGGGTGTAGAGGCAGCTGTAGAGCAAATAGGATTTGAATTCATCACCCATAAATGGCAGGTCAGCTGTTTTAACCACTAGGTCACCTCATTTGTTCTAAAATGGTAGCTCACAGGCATTTGTACTGATGCCTTAGGAGGAGAACATGTATATCTCTGAGTAAGGAGGTGCCTATATCTCTGGGGAAAAGGTCACTACAGTTTGCAGACTCAAACAATGAGGTTTCCTGGACGTCTAAGAGACCAACCAACCAACCTGTTCTACAACAGTCTATAAGACATCCTTTTATGTGGCAAAGGAGAGGTACAATGATGTCACTTTGGCAAAGTAGATAAGGCACCCTACAGAAAAACTAAACAGGCATGTAGCACAATCCCATCTGTTTGCAAGGTCTGGTTGTCAGTCCCTAAAGACAAGTACAGTGACAGGGGAACTGTAGATCAGGTGGGAATTGAATCTGGGTCACCTGACCCTGAGGTCTAAGTTGTTACCACTAGGCCACTGGTCTGCATACACTCTTCAGTGTTCCAGTGAGGGACACACAGGACTGCATAGGGTAGATATCCCAGATCTAGGGCCAAGCACAAAGCACCTTAGTAAGGGAAGTGAGGTACAATATAGGTTGTAACACCTGTTTATACGATGGCCCAATCACTAGAATTACAAGCAGCGCCCTAAACCCTCCAGCACATCTAAGTTCCTCAATACATTTGAGGCTCATCTAACCAGCATTGCAAGTTTGGGGAAAACTGTGCTGAAAAACACATTGTACATGGGAAGATGGGAAATGCCACTCGTTCCACACTCTGAAAGAGGAATTTGGCTTGAGGGATAGAGACAAGTTTTTTTTATCTACAGATCAGGGATTTTATCCAGAGGAAAGCGAGAGAGGACCTGTCCCTTGCAGACACAGAGCTTGAATTAGCTATGAGGACTGGGGAAGTAAAGGGGGGATATCCCGTATCTACAGAGCTTTGCTACATAAGACCAAACCATTGGACAAATGCCTTAAGAGATGGGAGTCCTTATTAGGTGTCACATATGACACAGGGGTGTGGAACAGGATATTTAAACGGTTATTGGCATTCACTGTGGCTACCCCTTTGTTAGAGAATGGATATAAGATGCTGTATCAGTGGTATCTGACCCCCAGCCGGTTGGCCCGTATTTTTAAAGGTGGAATGGCTGTTTGCTGGCGTAAATGTGGGGTAGATGGGACATTCAGGCACGTTTGGTGGGACTGTCCAATGATACAGCGTTTTTGGCAGGAATTACAGACCAGATTGCGGGATGGGCTGGGACTGGAGCTGGTGCTCGATCCTGGCCTGTGTTTGCTGAACATAACCCTGGAAAAGACCAGAGGTTCCGGCTCTGCACTTTTGATGTATATTGTTACAGCAGCTAGGACTTTAATTGCAAAACATTGGAAACAACCAGTACTACCCACTGTGGATCAAGTGCTTGCTAAAGTGGGCTATTGTTAATGGATAAACTTACCGCCTTAAGGCGAAGGGGAATGGTGAGATATATTAAAACCTGGTCCTCCTATGTGGAATGGCAGGGTCTTACAGACTGAGGATCACAATTTGAGCTTTATACAGTATGACCAGTGGACGGCTATTTGACTGAGATATCCTGAGGGGGATGGGGGGAGGAGTTCAGAGGGAGGTTTAAGGGGGGAAGAATAGATTGCAATGTTAGCCTGTATTATTGCTGTGTATTGAAAATTGTTAATTAATAAAAAGATATAAAAAAAAAAAAAGAAAAACGCTTTGTACAGAATTGCGCTGAAAAATGTATTCACCAGCAGTTAGGCCTGCTTAGAGCAGACCTACATATCTGTGAACAGATTATGCATAGTTAGGCATGATTCTATAACAGCGCACACACATTTTAGACATACCTTCTCATGGTGTGCCTTTTTTGGTTGTACGCCTTGGAAAACTGGCACATAATTTTATAGAATACATGTAGAGGGATGCGCTCATAAAGTCCTATCAGTGCTAATAATTGCTTGTTAGTGGTCAATTATTGGTGTTAATTGGCTTCTTAAACTAATTAAGGGCCCTGTTTACTAAGGCACACTGCGCACGCTAAAGTTTAGCATGTGCTAATGCTAGAGACGCATTAGCACGAGCTAAAAATGTTAACGCACCTACAGTGCAGCTTAGTAAACTATCCCAAGTTGTGCGCACCAAGCGGCAGTGTGCAAAGATCTCTGCGTGCATTTTTGGACGCAATTTAGAGAATTTGGGAGTTGGTGCTTGAAGGGAGGGAAAGGATTTGTCTTAGAGATGGAGAAAGAAGTAGAACAGATAGAAGAATAGATGGGTAGATGGATTAGGTAGGTGAAGAGATGTGTTGTATCAAGTGGTTTTTCTTTTTAACTGTCTATCTTACTTTGTGATAAATACAAGTGCAGCTGTAATTGCACACAAGGGACTCATGATGCTGTGCAAGGATTCCAGAAGCATAAAACGGTTGTTTTGTGGTGTGATGGATGCCTTTAGCTTGTGTCTGAGACATCTGTTTGTTGTATTTAATTAAGGTCCACTGTCAACCAAACATTTTTCCACTGCAGGAGACATGCAGGAAACCTGAGGAAGGGAGTTTGCAGGACAAACATTCATAAGTTAAAGTAGTTTCTCTTTCTACTTGGCAAGATAGTCACAATATACATTCCGTACAAATCTAAACTGACAGAAATCACCAACGAAATCAAGATCAGCTTGAACATCATGGGCTCTTGGGCAAATGCATTTCAACTAAAACTCAACAAAGAAAAAACTCACTGTTTTATCCTCTCATCCCAACACAGCGCGGACAACCCCACAATTATCAACACCCCAGATTACACCCTCCCTATCTCAGACAGCCTGAAAATCCTCGGCGTTACATTGGACCGCAACCTAACACTAGAGAGCCAAGTGACCTCCACAACAAAGAAAATGTTCCAATCAATGTGGAAACTCAAACGCGTGAAACAATTCTTCCCGAGAGAAACATTTCGCAACCTGATACAATCAATGGTACTAAGCCAGGTAGACTACTGCAATGGAATTTATGCGGGATGCAAAGAACAAACATTAAAGAAACTTCAGACCGCTCAAAACACGGCAGCTAGGCTTATCTTCGGAAAAATGCAATTTGAAAGCGCAAAACCCCTCCGCAAAAAACTACACTGGCTCCCAGTCAAAGAATGCATAGCTTTCAAAATCTGCACTCTGGTTCACAAAATTACAGTGGGGGAAATAAGTATTTGATCCCTTGCTGATTTTGTAAGTTTGCCCACTGACAAAGACATGAGCAGCCCATAATTGAAGGGTAAGTTATTGGTAACAGTGAGAGATAGCACATCACAAATTAAATCCGGAAAATCACATTGTGGAAAGTATATGAATTTATTTGCATTCTGCAGAGGGAAATAAGTATTTGATCCCTCTGGCAAACAAGACCTAATACTTGGTGGCAAAACCCTTGTTGGCAAGCACAGCGGTCAGACGTCTTCTGTAGTTGATGATGAGGTTTGCACACATGTCAGGAGGAATTTTGGTCCACTCCTCTTTGCAGATCATCTCTAAATCATTAAGAGTTCTGGGCTGTCGCTTGGCAACTCGCAGCTTCAGCTCCCTCCATAAGTTTTCAATGGGATTAAGGTCTGGTGACTGGCTAGGCCACTCCATGACCCTAATGTGTTTCTTCCTGAGCCACTCCTTTGTTGCCTTGGCTGTATGTTTTGGGTCATTGTCGTGCTGGAAGACCCAGCCACGACCCATTTTTAAGGCCCTGGCGGAGGGAAGGAGGTTGTCACTCAGAATTGTACGGTACATGGCCCCATCCATTCTCCCATTGATGCGGTGAAGTAGTCCTGTGCCCTTAGCAGAGAAACACCCCCAAAACATAACATTTCCACCTCCATGCTTGACAGTGGGGACGGTGTTCTTTGGGTCATAGGCAGCATTTCTCTTCCTCCAAACACGGCGAGTTGAGTTCATGCCAAAGAGCTCAATTTTTGTCTCATCTGACCACAGCACCTTCTCCCAATCACTCTCAGCATCATCCAGGTGTTCACTGGCAAACTTCAGACGGGCCGTCACATGTGCCTTCCAGAGCAGGGGGACCTTGCGGGCACTGCAGGATTGCAATCCGTTATGTCGTAATGTGTTACCAATGGTTTTCGTGGTGACAGTGGTCCTAGCTGCCTTGAGATCATTGACAAGTTCCCCCCTTGTAGTTGTAGGCTGATTTCTAACCTTCCTCATGATCAAGGATACCCCACGAGGTGAGATTTTGCGTGGAGCCCCAGATCTTTGTCGATTGACAGTCATTTTGTACTTCTTCCATTTTCTTACTATGGCACCAACAGTTGTCTCCTTCTCGCCCAGCGTCTTACTGATGGTTTTGTAGCCCATTCCAGCCTTGTGCAGGTGCATGATCTTGTCCCTGACATCCTTAGACAGCTCCTTGCTCTTGGCCATTTTGTAGAGGTTAGAGTCTGACTGATTCACTGAGTCTGTGGACAGGTGTCTTTCATACAGGTGACCATTGCCGACAGCTGTCTGTCATGCAGGTAACGAGTTGATTTGGAGCATCTACCTGGTCTGTAGGGGCCAGATCTCTTACTGGTTGGTGGGGGATCAAATACTTATTTCCCTCTGCAGAATGCAAATAAATTCATATACTTTCCACAATGTGATTTTCCGGATTTAATTTGTGATGTGCTATCTCTCACTGTTACCAATAACCTACCCTTCAATTATGGGCTGCTCATGTCTTTGTCAGTGGGCAAACTTACAAAATCAGCAAGGGATCAAATACTTATTTCCCCCACTGTATCTACGGTGAAGCCCCAGGATACATGCCAGACTTGATCAACCTACCAACTAGAAACATATTCAAATCAACACGAACGTACTTAAATCTGCACTACCCAAGCTGCAAAGGACTCAAATACAAATCAACTTATGCATCCAGTTTCTCCTACATACTCACACAACTGTGGAATGCATTACCAAAAGCCATGAAAACTATGTACGACCACCTAAACTTCCGGAAAAAACTAAAAACTAACCTGTTTAAACAGGCATACCCTACCAATCCAATATAAATGCCTGATCTCTGCAACACAACAAAACTAAAGTACGTAATGCACATAACATAACTCTTCCGTTGCATGATCCCATAATGTGGCTGTGCCACATGAACTTCATCTAACCACAATATCACTTTGTATTTGTTTACACCAGAGTCTGCAAACGCCTCTCCGGTACTATGTAAGCCACATTGAGCCTACAAATAGGTGGGAAAATGTGGGATACAAATGTAACAAATAAATAAAATAAATAACCAGCATCCAGACAGGCCATAAGGAAAGTAATCTAGAACTGCTAGAGGAAACACAGATGCTCATGTAGCCAGGTCGGTCTAGTAGGCTGTGCAGGGGACCTACAACAGGAGACACAGGAAGGGAGGAGTGCTGGGGATGAAACAACTTAATAAAATTTCAGGAAAACAAGAAAGGAACAATATATCAAAAACCATCCTCCATAAGAAGATAGATCTTACAAGCAGTAAGATCTATGACTAATAGCTGGGATATAATCCTTAGCAGTATGGTCAGGAATAATTGGATGGACTGGATGAATCAATTAGACTTTTTTTCTGCTGTCATTTACTATGCGACTATGTTATATATATCATAAACAAATTTGATTTTCTAGCATTTCTTATAAGTTAATCTGAGGCTCAGGATTTATCTTCTAACTGCAAGATTCCTTTACATCACAATTGTCAATTTCTTTCTAATCAGCTATTTCAAAGAAAATGATTGAATGGATTTATCTTGCATACTACATTTTGTTTCCAAACCAGATAGCAAAAGATGTGCTTTGAGGCTGGAGAAGGGAAGAAGAGCATTATCCTTCATCATTGTCCTTTTCAGTAGTGCTTTAACATGAATGGTTTTAGAATGTGCACTCAGACCTGTACCTCCCAGTGCACCCACCAAAATCTCAGTTCTTCCTATGACTGGTTTTGTCTTGGTTTCATCAATCTGGTCTATGCCTTGTGCTTTGCGCATGACAAGTGTGAGGTTCTGGGCAGTAAAGGAGCTATTTCAAGACTTTGTGCTCATGTAGCATCCTTTGTTGCACAAGCAGGCTCATTTTTTCTATTATAAACCAGGGCATAGTTGTTAATTTACCCAGTTCTAGCAGGGACACTGTAGGCCAGTCCTGGTTTTTGACTCACATCCCCAATGCTATATTGTATGTTTAGCCCTCTGCTTATATCCATTGAAAAAAAGGCTCCCTGTCCCATTATGCACCAGAATAGGGTTGTCAGCAATCCAGCACTAGCCTAAAATGTCCCTACTGGAACTGCACTACACACTCAGCTTATCTGCACCAGCACAGCGCAGCTGGGAAATGATACTTATTTATGCTTATGTTTATTAATTACTTGTTATTTGATGAGGAAGTTACGATGTGTGCGTAGTTATTTGGAACAAGATCAGTTCAAACTATTGGTCTAGGCACTCCTGATCTCTCAATTAGACTACTGTAACCTTCTATATTTAGGATGCAATAAGGGTTTTATCAGGAGATTGCAGACTATTCAAAACTCAACCGAAACTGCGCTTACTAAAGTCTCCAATGACCTATTACTGGCTAAATCCAGAGGTCAATATTCCATCCTCATTCTTCTTGATCTTTCCGCTGCTTTTGACACTGTCGATCACAGCATACTTCTCAATACCCTGTCCTCACTTGGATTCCAGGGCTCTGTCCTTTCCTGGTTCTCTTCCTATCTCTCCCTCCGCACCTTTAGTGTTCACTCTGGTGGATCCTCTTCTACTTCTATCCCTCTGCCTGTCGGCGTACCTCAGGGTTCTGTTCTTGGTCCCCTCCTCTTTTCTATCTACACTTCTTCCCTTGGTTCATTAATCTCATCCCATGGCTTTTCCTACCATCTCTATGCTGATGACTCCCAAATCTACCTTTCTACCCCTGATATCTCACCTTGCATCCAAACCAAAGTTTCAGCGTGCTTGTCTGACATTGCTGTCTGGATGTCTCAACGCCACCTGAAATTAAATATGACCAAAACCGAGCTTCTCATTTTCCCCCACAAACCCACCTCCCCGCTCCCCCCATTTTCTATTTCTGTTGATGGCTCTCTCATTCTCCCTGTCTCCTCAGCTCGAAACCTTGGGGACATCTTTGACTCTTCTCTCTCCTTCTCTGCTCATATCCAGCAGATTGCCAAGACCTGTCGTTTCTTTCTTTACAACATCCGTAAAATCCGCCCCTTTCTTTCCGAGCACTCTACCAAAACCCTCATCCACACCCTTGTCACCTCTCGTTTAGACTACTGCAATCTGCTTCTTGCTGGCCTCCCACTTAGTCACCTCTCCCCTCTCCAGTCGGTTCAAAACTCTGCTGCCCATCTCGTCTTCCGCCAGGGTCGCTTTACTCATACTACCCCTCTCCTCAAGACCCTTCACTGGCTCCCTATCCATTTTCGCATCCTGTTCAAACTTCTTCTACTAACCTATAAATGTACTCACTCTGCTGCTCCCCAGTATCTCTCCACACTCGTCCTTCCTTACACCCCTTCCCGTGCACTCCGCTCCATGGATAAATCCTTCTTATCTGTTCCCTTCTCCACTACTGCCAACTCCAGACTTCGTGCCTTCTGTCTCGCTGCACCCTACGCCTGGAATAAACTTCCTGAGCCCCTACGTCTTGCCCCATCCTTGGCCACCTTTAAATCTAGACTGAAAGCCCACCTCTTTAACATTACTTTTGACTCGTAACCACTCGCCTCCACCTACCCTCCTCTCTTCCTTCCCGTTCACATTAATTGATTTGATTTGCTTACTTTATTTATTTATTTTTGTCTATTAGTAAGCTCTTTGAGCAGGGACTGTCTTTCTTCTATGTTTGTGCAGAGCTGCGTACGCCTTGTAGCGCTATAGAAATGCTAAATAGTAGTAGTAGTAGTAGCACTTGATTTTTGGTGTCCAGCTTTCTAAAATTACACTGGTTGCTTATTGATGCCAGAGTATTTTTCAAGTTAGCTTGTTTTGTCTTTAAGATCATGCATGGTCTAGCACCTGATTATGTGTACGATCATTTCCAATTTTCTGCTAATAAAAGAACAAGATGAAAAGGTGAGGTGGGCTATTCATTCCTCCGGGCCAAAGGAAAGAAGAGATTATGTTTATTTGAACAAAGCTTCGTTTTTCAAGCAGCCAGGTTTTGGAATGATTTGTTTAATATATTTTTTTTATTTTTTCTCAAGCTTATTTCATTTTTAGGACAAATTTGAAAACTGTTTTGTTTCAGAAATATGTTTTGCATCAAAACTTTTGATGTTGTTGCACCTCTCCCACTATACTCTTTTCCAATTCCCCCTTCTGTCTTTTTAGGCTGAAAGAAGAAGGTAATACAGTCGTATCCCATACTGCATATTGTCTTATTTCCTCCTTATGGTTACTGTTCACCTCTTTCGGCAGGTTGAAAGAAAAGGAAGGGGTTATCTTGTCCAACTTCCCCATGATTGTCTAATACAATTTATTTATTTATTTAGATTTTGCTCACACCTTTTTCAGTAGTAGCTCAAGGTGAGTTACATTCAGGTACACTGGATATTTCTCTGTCCCAGGACGGCTCACAATCTAAGTTTGTACCTGAGGCCATGGAGAGTTAAGGGGCTTGCCCAAGATCACAAAGAGCAGCAGTGGGATTTAAACTGGCCACCTCGGGATTGCAAGACCCGTGCTCTAACCACTAGGCCACTCCTCCACTCTGCCACAATGTTTCTTTATTTCCTCTTAGTGAACCTGTAGCATATTCACAATGACGAGGCAAATAAAAGATGCCCTAAAGGCAATCGATGGAAAAGAATAACTGCTAGCACTAAAGACACCCACTTTGGGGTTTTATTAGCAGAGGACACAGGTGTATGATTCATAGTGTGGTTCACTATGGTGTTCTGTTGTGCACTACCAAATTCAGTCACAAGCAGAGGAAATAATGTCAACATCTGGATTATCTGTGTCAATATTTGCACTTATCTACCTTAATATTAATAGATCCCATGAAACTCTTCCATTGGAACTTGGTACCACCTTTTTCAGGACAAGACTGTATTCAGTTGGTTTGTGACTCTCAAAACATCATTTGTTTCAGAACAAAGTGAAACCTTGGAAAAGTTCTCTTAAAATATAAGATGCTGGCAAGATTACCTAACTTTCGAGTGCCTGGCTTCACTTGGGATCAGATGGTTTTCATTAAGATAGGTAAATGCTATCAGCACCATGCCACCAATTTCTTCTCAAGGGCTCTCACCAGTTCTGCTCCATGTTGCTTTTGTAAAACAATTTAACAAAGTGCTTCCAAGAGTCACTAAAAGCCCACTTCAGCACATCACTCTATGCTATAAACCTAAGGCATGGCACGCTTATCAGTTTGACTGTGAGTTTAGCACAGCACTTCACAAAGTGGTCTACCCAAAACTTCCATATGGGTCATAAGCCCTGCAAGGAAAGGAAGATAGGATGTCTTGTATCCTGAGCATAAGATGGATTCTGGGTGCAATATCCTCTGAAAACAGGAGATATTTCATTTGACAACATGCTTAGCAAACAAAACAAAACTGTAGACAACTGAAAACAATCTATTCACGTTGGTCTTGGAGTGAACTGATTTTATGAGAGAGTCTCAGATTGAATCAGCCTGGGACTTGCTGCTTGCTTTCTCATGTGTGTCTCTGTACTGAGTGCAAATCTTCTGCAGAAAGTGCTGGGCTGTGACAGATCTGCTGACATTTCCAGGGATTACTGGAAGCAAATGCCTTTTAGAGAACACTAAGAAGGAATATTATGATTTCTTAAGCTCCGGACGGACAAAAATAAGAATGTGAACATAACTTAAAGGTCAACTTATTAAATAAACATTAGGATTTGGCATAATATTCTGATCTGCACATGTGTGATCATCTAATGAAAATAGCCAAATGTGTTTAGCCTGATTTTTATTGGAACTAAAGTTCCATTATGCATCATTATAACATGTCATGGGGTTCTTTTGACAGAAAGGTGCTAAATAAAAATAAAAATGTATTATAATTGAATTGTAATTGCTATCCCCTTTCTTCTCATGCCACTAAAAGCATAGAGTGATGTGTTATCTAACTTGGTATCCCCAATGCCACATGCATTTTTGGGCTGTAGGACTCCAAGATAAGTGAAAGGAGGCATGCAGTTTGGTTCCCTACACATGCAACTACAATGCCAGTTGCACGGGGACAGAAAGTTCACCCATTCCCGCCAGTCTCCACTGGAATCTAACCTGTTCCCGCCCATCCCCACTGGAATCTCCTACATCCCTGCCCATCCCTGGAAATAATCTACTCCATCCCCACAAATAATCTCCTCCATCCCTGTTCGTATCTGTATTGAAATGACCCAACTTAAAAGTAGCCCATGTTGATAACTTTCCCTCCCAGTGTTTATGGGATTTCAATGCTATCAACCATAGCCTTTCATTTTTTTTAGTGCTATTATAATTCCTAAGATAGCTTAGGAACAAACTAATGATGATTGGCGAGTGCAACCTCCCAGTCCCACCCCCTGATTAGTGAGGAGACGGCAACCATGGCACAAGGAAAGGATAGGTAGGTTGGCCTGGCACTGCACTTCTGAGGAAACCCCGTAGGCAGTGGCATAGGAAGGGGGGCGGTGGGGCGGTCCACCCCGGGTGCACACCGCTGGGGGGGTGTCGGCTCTGCTGGTTCCCTCCTCCCTCTGCCCCGGAACAGGTTACTTCCTGTTCCGGAGCAGAGAGAGCAGGGAACCAGCGGAGCCGACGCAGCTCCCAGCGACATGCACTCTGGGCGGCCCTCCCGCCCATCCCTTGCAAGCATGCACTCCGGGGGGGTATGCTCCGGAGGGGGGAGTGTGCACCGTGCTGCACTCGGGGGGGGGGGGGGTGCGCAGCGGCGACCCACCCCGGGTGTCAGCTGCCCTCGCTACGGCACTGCCCGTAGGACCTGCATTCATCCCTGCGGGATCCCCACAGACCTGGAGGGGATCCCCACGGTAGTCCCATGGACCTGGAGGGAATCCATGCAGGTGTCCTAACTGTGTTCCCGTGAAGCTCTCTACGTGGTAATCCTAACAGGATGTGCTAAAGTTCTCATACCATTTGTAACCTTAAATTTCACTCCTTGATTCCCTCCTCCTCCTTGCCCACATTTGGCAAATACCTCCATTTTAAGCATTAGTGGACTGAAAAGTGATGCCTGGAGCAGGTGTGTACACACTATGATTGGTTGAAATTGAAAACCAAGTAGAAAAGTGTTCTTCCTGTTTAAACCAACCAGGGAACTCATTTCCAGCACTCTAAGGGGGCAGGTTGTAAGCATTTCCCCAACAGACACAGAATGGAAGGAAATCTTTAGTGAATCAAGCCCAAAACGGGAAAGGTTTTTCAGTACTTTGGATCTTAAATTTGTCTTGAGTTCTCCTGTGAGAGCCCAGTTCCCACTTTGGTATTCTGAGCAATCCTTCAGAGATGTCCACATTTTGGAACTAGGCTTGCTTTATGTGGTTTGGAGGAGCAGCCGCCTCTTATGAGATGTTTTGGTTCTGTTTTGCTTTTTTTATGTATGGTCCAAGAACTTTATTCCTTTGTGTTGAATCCCTTAGATGTTGTGGACTTCTAATAATATTTTTGCATTGCATGTGGAAGGTTCTGTTTTCCCTATTCTTTTATTATATTTTCTGTTTTCTTTGGACGTGTGTTTATTCTTGAATTTAACTTGATTATTATAGGTGATATTCAAAGGGGTTTAACCAGGCAGGACTCTGCCTAGCTGGCCGACCACCAATATTCAGCATCACTTAACCGAGTACTGCTGCTGAATATCTCCACTAATTGGCCATTCCCTGACTGGCTAGGTTAGGGGATGAGTTTGGGCAGAGCCACAACTTAGGACGATTATCGGCGATGTTCAGTCTGCTAACTGGCTAAGTAAATATGTAGGAGCAAAACAGGCATTATGAAGCACTCTGTGTGCCCTATATAGCAAAGCTATATGGGATTATAATACATGGCACTATCCAGCATTAATAACCTGACTTCAAAAATGCAGACTTAAGCATATTCCATCTTTCAATGCAAAGCCTAGTATTTGTTGAAGCTGCGACTCTGCAAACAGATGAAGACTGATGATAAGGGTCCCAATGTGCATGAATAACAAGGTTGTAATTGGTATTGACGGCATGGCTAGAACAGCCAAGGACTCTTGGAATAAACCTTGCAACTGGAGAGACGATGTGGCTGGCAAATCGCACATTGTTTCTGAAACCCTGGCTTCTTGTCAAGGCGACTCCTTTAATGTGGTGCCAGTGAGACTATCAATTGGCCCTTGAAGCCACAATATTTGGGGTAAAAAAAAGTTAGGTGTGTGACACCCACAAAGCAAGAATGTACATGTTCAGCACAGCTGCAGCCCATGATTTCTGCATAAAAGGGGCTGCTGTGTTGACATTCTTTCCAAGGAGCAGGCCTGTGTTGGACCTGACAGACCATCTGAGAAACACGCTGCAATCTAGAGGTCTGCATCAGGTTGTATGTTTGCCATGTACTTTTGTATAAGTGTTTCTGACACTTCATTTACTAAGGGGCCCCTTTTATGAAGCTGTGACAAAAGGGGGACTGTGCTGGTGTTGACACGTGTTTTTAACACACACCAAGGCCGCCTTTTACTGCAGTGAGTAAAAGGCAGGCCTTTGTTTTTTTTTCAGGAAATGGCCATGCGGCAAGTGAAGCACTTGTCGCGCAGTTATTTTTGAGGGGGAGCACTTACCGCCACCCGTTGAGGTGGCGGTAATGGCTCCTGCGCTAACCTGGCGGTAAACGGGCAGCGTGCAGCACTACCTGATTACTGCCAGGATCCAAGAAAACAACAAGGCAGATGATCTGCAAACTCCAAGATGGAAAGACAACAAAGCAGATCAGTAGAAGAAAACCATAAATTTATTGAACAAAAAAACAAATATTCAAATCAGCCTGATTTGAATATTTGGTTTTTTGTTCAATAAATTTATGGTTTTCTTCTACTGATCTGCTTTGTTGATTACTGCCAGGTACACACCGGTGCTACAGAAATAAAAATATTTTTGTAGAGCCAAATATGACGCGTTGGGGGTGGGAACTACTGCTGGGCTGCTGCGGTAGCCCGGCGGTACTTGCCCTTTTAGCAAGCGGACAGGAAAAAAGCTGTCCTAAGTTTATACATCAAGTTCACTAGCCACCAGTTTGAATATTAGCCAGTGCCTGTTTAACTGCTGGGTCAGTGCACTTATCCAGATATTCAGTACTGAGAGCCACACATTTCCTGGCATAATACCTAAAGTTAGTTCAGGCTGCAACTGTGAGCAGCTTACAAATCACTTATCACCGCAGGCTGAATATCAGCCCCTTAATAAACACATAGAATTATGTCTATTAAAGTCTGCTAGTAAATCAGCTTAGTGTGTTCTAACATGGGACTTTCCCGTACATTAAGCCCATTTCTATTTGAGTCTTTTAGATCATTTAATGCAATCTTTGGAACTTAGTTTTTATTTTTATGTAGATGATATTTTATTAATCCATTATGTATCTGCTACAGCAGTGTTTCCCAAGTCCAGTCCTGGAGTACCCCTTGCCAGTCAAGTTTTCAGGATATCCACAATGAATATGCATGAACTTGATTGGAATATACTGCCTCCACTATATGCAAATCTCTTTCATGCACATTCATTGTGGATATCCTGAAATCATGACTGGCAAGGGGTACTCCAGGACCGGACTTGAGAAACACTGTGCTACAACCCCTGATCTTTCACCCTTGCAGTCTTGTTTAGACAGAGTTGCTCTTTGGCTTCCTGAGCATCATTTAATTTTAAATTTGAAAAAGGCAACTGTTTGTTGGCTTAGATTGTGAGCCCTTCTGGGACAGAGAAATATCCAGTGTACCTGAATGTAACTCACCTTGAGCTACTACTGAAAAAAGGTGTGAGCAAAATCTAAATAAATAAATAAAAAGGTCAGTTCCTCCCTTGACACCTGTGCTATTTGGTGAACCTATTTCTCCTCTTGATTGTTTTAAATATCTTGAGATCCTAATAGACTCCGAACTGTCATTCTCCAATCAGATCTCAGCTATCCTTAAACAGGTTTTTTTCGCAGACTATCAGTTGGCGGCGGCCCCCCCCCCCCCCCCCCCCCCCCCATGAAAATGATCGCTCACCACTTGCCACACTGACAGGAATTGTCAGCAATATTCTTAGAAACAGATTGCTATACATTGCAAAATAAGATAGCAGATGTAAATTCTCAAAGTGGACATATTCCAAACACTAAAATGAAAATAAAATGATTTTTTTCTACCTTTGTTGTCTGGTGACTTTCTTTTTCTGATCATGCTGGCCCAGTATCTGATTCTGCTGCTATCTGTCCTCTTAACTCCGTTTCCAGGGCTTCCTTTCCATTTATTTCTTTCCTTTCCTCCTTTCTTCTTCATTTCTGGTCCTCAGCTTCTGCCTATTTTCTTCATCCATGTGCAGTTTTTCTCCTCTCTTCCTTTTCCCTCATTTCATCTCCTTCATCTTTCTTCCCTCCCCTCTATGTCCAGCAATTTCTCCTCTCTCCCTGAGCCCTGCCCTCCCAATCCATGCCCATCCATGCTCCTCTGTCCCCTGCCCCCTCCATTCATCCTTTTCCAGCAATTCCCCTCTCTCCCTGAGCCCTGCCCTCCCAATCCATACCCATCCATGCTCCTCTGTCCCCTGCCCCCTCCATTCATCCTTTTCCAGCAATTCCCCTCTCTCCCTGAGCCCTGCCCTCCCAATCCATGCCCATCCATGCTCCTCTGTCCCCTGCCCCCTCCATTCATCCCTTTCCAGCAATTCCCCTCTCTCCCTGAGCCCTGCCCTCCCAATCCATGCCCATCCATGCTCCTCTGTCCCCTGCCCCCTCCGTTCATCCCTTTCCAGCAATTCCCCTCTCTCCCTGAGCCCTGCCCTGCAATCCATATCCATCCATGCCCATCTGTCCCCTCCATTCATCCCTATCCAGCAATTCCCCTCTCTCCCTGAGCCCTGCCCTCCCAATCCATGCCCATCCATGCTCCTCTGTCCCCTGCCCCCTCCGTTCATCCCTTTCCAGCAATTCCCCTCTCTCCCTGAGCCCTGCCCCTCCCAATCCATGCCCATCCATGCTCCTCTGTCCCCTGCCCCCTCCATTCATCCTTTTCTAGCAATTCCCCTCTCTCCTTGAGCCCTGCCCTCCCAATCCATGCCCATCCATGCTCCTCTGTCCCCTGCCCCCTCCATTCATCCTTTTCCAGCAATTCCCCTCTCTCCCTTCCATGACCCCCCCTCGCATCCATGCTTTCATCTCTCCCCTGCCCTCCCGCTCCCATTGTTCAACTGCCCGCCCTCTTCTCTCCCCCCAACATCCCTTTTCTTTTTTTTTCTTTTTAAATGTACCTCCGTAGCGGTTCTGGCAGCGTCAGTGAAGGAGGCGGCGCTCCCGACATCGCTAGCCTTCCCTTCGCTGTGTTCCGCCTTCTTCTGACGTCATTTCCTTGACGTCAGAAGAAGGCGGAACACAGCGAAGGGAAGGCTAGCGACGTCGGGAGCGCCACCTCCTTCACTGACGCTGCGCTGCCAGAACCGCTACGGAGGTACATTTAAAGAGGAAAAAAAAAGAAAAGGGAAGTTGGGGGGAGGGCGAGCGAGTTGAGCATGGTGCGGCGGCGCCCCCCAGAGGGAAGCGCCCCCTTGCCATGCTTACCTCGCTTACCGTGTTGGCACGGCCCTGACAAGCATATTATGAAGACACAAGAAAAAGCACTTTTTATTTCCTGGCCTCATTCTTGTGGAATAGCCTTCCTTTGTATATAAGAGCTGAGCCTTTGTTAAAGAAATTTAAGATAACTCTGAAGACTTTTTTTTTTTCAACTATTTAGTGTGTTTCTGGGTTAGTGGATCAGTTGTACTTGAAGAGAATGTAGTAGTTATACAGCTGTATTTTATGCTTTTTGGTGTGATTGTTTTCTTTTCTATATATTTTTTTGGCATTCTTGTCCTTTTTCCATATGGTTTTAATTATTTTGTAAATCACTTTGATTTATTTGTTAAAAAAGGTGATTCATCAAGTACAAATAAACATAAGCATTTCTAGTGTGCCCAGGAAATAGGGCATGTTCAAGTATTTCTTTTTCAGGTTGTGTGCTAATGTTCACATTAGTGTGCATAACCTGGAAAAAAAATTGATGCAGGAACAGTTACTGCCTTTTGTTTAGGAGATGGTACGGGCTCCCGTGTTATGAATGCACTTAGTGCACACCAGGGGCGTAGGCAGACTTCGGCGGGAAGGGAGTCCAGTCTATTAGATTGTAAGCTCTTTGAGCAGGGACTGTCTTTCTTCTATGTTTGTGCAACGCTGCGTACGCCTTGTAGTGCCATAGAAATGCTAAATAGTAGTAGTAGTAGCCCGAGTTGAGGGGACACATTTTAGCAACCCCTGCCATTGCCGACCCCCTCCCCCGCTGCTGCCGCCACCACCACCACCAACAACTTTGACCCCCCCCTGCCGACGACCCTCTTGACCCCCCTCCCACCGCCAACCCTCCCCCGCCACCACCATCCCCATCGGCTACCTTTGCTGGCGGGGGACCCCAACCCCCACCAGCCGAGGTCCTCTTCTTCTGGTGCAAGGCTTCTTTCTGTTTCTGTGAGTCTGACGTCCTGCACGACCAGCAGTTGCAGCAATTGCTGGCTGATCTGCAAGGCTTCGTTCTGTTTCTGTGAGTCTGACGTCAGGACGTCAGACTCACAGAAACAGAATGAAGCCTTGCGCTGGAAGAAGAGGACCTCGGCTGGTGGGGGTTAGGGTACCCTGCCAGCAAATGTGGGTGAAGGCGACGGCGGGAGGAGGGGTCGAGAGGGTTGTCAGCAGGGGGGTCCAGGGCCAAATCTATGGGGGCCTAGGCCCCCATGGCCCCACGTAGCTATGCCACTGGTGCACACAAATGTTGACGCACTAGCTGACTAGTATGTCTTTGCCCATTCCTTGTTCCTGACACATTGCCTCTAAAGAATAAATAAAAAAATATTAATAATGCATGCATAGCACACACAAAAAGGTCGCTTACGAAAAATGGTTTAACACACTTTGCAAGAAGCATTTACATGTGTGATAAGTGCACATTAGCGCTTAACACCCTTTAGTAGACATGCCCCATAATTTAAATAGAGATGTCCTTCTTCCTATTTACTTTCTAATAACTCATTATTGGTATTTAGATTTTCCTTGTGTATTAGCCGCGACCTCTCTAGTCAAAATGTAAAAACTAGGGCTGTATTTCAATGAAAAGCTAACAGCGATTAATCACATGACTAAACCATTTTAATCGCACAATTAAAGGAATTGTATTTACTTATTTATTTATTTCCCACTGTAGCTCCTTGTAACTCTTAACCCTCCATTGTCCCAGGTACAAAATAAGTACCTGTATATGATATGTAAACTGCTTTGACTGTAACCACAGAAAGGTGGTGCTTTTCTGGGAGATGAAACTGTGTGATTACACCTCTGGGTTCTGTTACAAGCCCCTCATGCAGCTCTTGAGAGGGTGAAACATGGCTGTATCGGGCTTTTAAATGATTTATCTACTTATTATTTTAGTGGTGACTATTTTGGAATTTTATTTGTGATCTGCTTTTTTTATCTCCATGCTAAAGTTTGGGATGGGACCATTTTATCGCTTTTGGATTCAAGGCTCTACGCTTCACCCAAAGCCTATGTGCGGGTCAATGGGAGTAACTCAAGGTGGTTCCCTTTATCACATGGTACCTGACAGGGGTGCCCGTTGTCCCCTCTCCTGTTTGCTCTTGTCATGGAACCCTTCTTAAAGGTTGCTTGAGTGAACCCAGACATTAGGGGGGTGGTGCAGGGGGATCAGGAGTTTAAAGTCGGCATTGTTCAGTGATGATGTTTTATTGTCCCTGACTCTGCTCCTAGTCTCCTTGACCACTCTGTTGCAGGAAATTGAGGTATACTCTGCTGTCTCAGGTTACAAATTGCATGCTTCTAAATCGGTGGGTCTTCTGGTCAGTCTTCCTCCTCCAATGGTGGAAGGGGGACCGGGGCTGCTAAACTTTTTAGTTTTGTTTTAATTTTTTATTTTATACGAGCGGAAGCGGGGAGCAGCGGCGACCTCGGGGGGGGGGGGGGGGGGGAAGGCCGTCCATACAGGATGCTTCTGACGAGTGCCTTTGCTCCCTCCCGATCCTTTTTTGATGTATGTTTATTTTTGTATTGATGCAGGGGGAAGCGGGGAGCCACGTGTTTGTGTTTGTTTGTTTTTTTGTTGCTGTTTTGGACATTTGTGGCATGTGCAGAGCAGCCAGCATAACGCTTGGCTGCTCTGCACATGCTTTAGGGGCCGATTACCGATGGGGATTACGAATCTTTGACACATTGTACTTTTCAATACCGCACCGAACATGTGCGACTTGTTTTTGCTGCATGCTTTGTTTTTTCAAATTCGTTAAGGACTTTAACGTTTTAGATTTTTTTTTACGTATGGTTGATGCATCTAGGCCTTAGATCTTTCTTGATTTGGGTGAATTGCTACTTTGAAAATGAATGCTGTCCCTCATTCGCTGTATCTTTTTCAGGTGTTACTGCGACACCTGTCGTGGGCTTTTCTGTCTGGTTTTCAGGACCATCTGATTCGCTTTGTGTGGCAAAACAAACGTCCTCGACTCCCTCATACATTTTTGCATAAGGGGTGCAGCCTTGGTGGGCTGGGTGTCCCAAACTTGTTTTGGTATTATCGTGCAGCACAGGAGTAGGCGGTGATCGAATGGTTCCAGGTCTCTCCCTCCAAGCTGTAGCTTCATTTGGAACAGAGTCTGGTGGGCCCTAGCCTTTTGAAACATCATATTTGGCTTCCACACAAATATTAACAATTGCCAGCAGTGGTTTGTCCTATCATTACTGCTACTTTTTCTTATAGGGATTCTCTTTTTTCTGACTCCTTGTGGCCTTCTTTCACGTCATACCCCTTTGGTGAGTAGCCAGCTGTTCCCTCCGGGGGATGGTGGGGCAGTTTTATCCCATTGGGCTTAATTGGGCATTTCTACTTGGGGTCAGTTTTTTGACAGTGATGAGTTTTTATCTTTTAATTTCCTCTCTGATTCCTATCAGCTTATGCCTTCTGTTCAAACTAAGCACATTTTAACTAAGCCAGCCATTAAGTCGTGTGGGAGGACTCCTTATGTAAGAGAATGCCACCTTATTGCCTGCACAGGGTTCATTGGGAATGGGAACTGGGCCTACCTCTTTCTGCTGATGACTGGACTGTTTTGGAGAAGGTTCTGTTGAAGTCTTCTTTGGCAACTTCAATTATGGAAAATGCCATTAAGGTCTTCTATCGTACTTCATGAATGCTGTTTACTCCATCTTTCCTGGTTGTCCCTCTCTCTGTTGGAGGGGACATGCAGAGGTGGGTACTATGGGCCACATTTGGGGGATCCTGTCTGAAGGCCACAGCATGTTGGTGGGTGGTGCATGCTCATCTGCATCACTGGATAGGTCACCCTGTGCAATGTAGTCCAGTAGTATTCTTGTTCAGCAAGAAATCACAAGGACTTAGTCGCAATCTCTGCTGATTCACCAAGTGGCCAATGCTATTCACCTTACTCTGACCCACCGCTGGAAGCACCGAGCGGTGACCCCGGTGTCCCATTGAATTATTAAATTTTGGAACATTTGTGACATGGAGCCTTTGGTTGTGGATCGGCATCAGCTGTTTCCTAAGTGGAAGCCTCCTTTTTCTCTGTGGTTGCACTCTGACTGTTCTTCATCTGTTATTCCCTGGTATGATTTCTCCTCTTCATCAAAGACCTGGTCCCTTCCTGGGTGGGGAGGGGTTTTGTGGCGGCGGGGGGGGGGGGGGGTTATGTTATTTTTCAAACTATATACAAATCTGGACGACTGTGTATTTGCTAGCCTCCTTTTAGAATTTCCCAGAGTTTTGGTAACTGTTTGTATTTTTGTAGTTATTGTACTATTGCTCTTGGTTGCTTGTTGAATTTTTTTTCATATTGGTATTTTCAATAAATGTCTTCTATAAATTAAAAAAAAACCCTCTAATTTCATCATACACAAAAACTGGGAACTTATCTTTGCCAGGTTCAATGGAACCGCCTATTTCACTATTTAAAAATTCTTCAGAAGCAAGCTCCCAATTATGAAATATTCGGTTCATACTGCTCACATTGCAGTTATGTTCTATTAAAGGCAGCCATGCTGTTTATCGTATTTAGGTTATTTGAATGTTCTAAACTGAAACTGTACATTAAGGTGTATCATTTGTACTGTGCTCACATCATGACTACCATGCCTATGTTAAATGAATACTTTTACATGCTGCCTATTATGATGTATCATTTGTACTCTGTTCTCATTTATCACATTTTGATTATATGATTGTTGTACTATGCTGTTTAAAGGTGTATATTTCTGATTCTGTAGCGTGTTACTCCTATTTCTAGAATTCAATTTTCCATCTCCAACTTTACCTTATTGATTGTATTTATGTTTATATTTGATCATTTCAATATTGCTATGTTAACAAAATTGTACTGTATCTGCTGTACACTGCCTTGGGTGAATCTCTCCAAAAAGGTGGTTAATAAATCCCACTAAATATTTCTTCCTCATGTAATTGACACAGACAATGACTCTTCTCCTTCCCCCTTTCTCCATAGCTGTGGAACAGGAGCCGAGCCATTTATCCCACCCATCCACAGCACCATCACCTTTTACTAATGTGACAGTGTGGTAATCGAACCAGCCTGTTCTACCTACTTCCAACTGCACTGATGGGGATAGAGATGCAACCTCGAGTATCTTCTTTCTGATGTTAATATAGTTCTGACTCACTGAAAATTTTATTTGAACCCAAGAGCAGCCCCATGCTGATATGCCCTGGGTGCTGCTTTGTTGTCTTCCTTGTCCAGTGAATTATTCTGAGAGAACTTCACTTCTTTGCAGATCAGCAATGACATCTTCTCTGCCGTATCTTACAGTAATGGCTGTAATTCCATTGTGTATGAAAGGAATGTATTTTCAGAAATAAGCAGATGGCAGTGTGCTGACAAGACCTTATCAAACTAACAGTTCCGCCTCATCCTCTGCTCCCTTGTGTCCTGACTGTAATATATTAGTGCTTCATTTGCTGAAACAAATTCACTTCATCTTCCAAGTATGGGGGGATTCAGACATCACTCCTTACGTTTTCATCCAGTTGTCCAGCTTCATTCAAACAAATGAATAAGACCACGACAAGCGGTATGGCAAGCATCAGAATAAGTTTTCGTATTATATAGAGGTGAAATATGAATCTCCTGATACCAGGCAGTGCTGCTGGAGTTGGTCATAAAAAGAATGGGAATAATGTTGCATTTTAGTAAACGTACTGTGAACATGATGCTGCCCCTTTGTACATAAGGTCCGTGGTGAAAGTGGGCTGTATGATGAGTCTCTCTAAAAACTGACTAAATGCAGGAATAGGGTAGTAGTTTGTTTTATGACCGCTAATACAGATTATCCTTCAACTCACCATAATCTTGTATTTGGTAAATAACTACACATAAGAACACAAACATTAAAGGGATTCAAAACTGGGCCTCTAAGGGCAAATATCACATGATTCCATCAACCAGAAAATGCCATACAATATTTTACTAAATACCTAGGGTGTATAGTCACAAGGACCAAACCAATTGTGTCAGTTTTGATTCCTTTCTGCATGGTACAATCGATTGTCCCAATTTCAGTGAAGACAGAGCACATTGTGATGTCATCTGGCATTATGATGTCATTTGGCATGTAGCAAGACCATCCATCCTATAGTAGGTCCAGGAGAGAACCGTGTTTGCCTGCCTGTACAGCAGGATCACAGACACCACACAGTGGAAAGCATGCGGAGCTACACACAACCAAGTCTGCACTACAGGCTATTGATATGTTCCGTTATGCTGATGCTGTCTCTGTGGCTTTAGAGGTACAAGCTAAAGAATTGGAATGGCTGAATGAAAATTTAAGATAGTCACACTCAGGACTCACAATAACTAGAGATCTGCTTTATGTCTTCACATGAGTCAGTAAACTGGAAAGTGCATGGTAGAGGCATAATACAAATTGTGAAAAATGATGAGGCTATTGTGAAGATGAAGCTCCCACCTCAGGATTCCAGGTCCCTCTTTCACGCAGGGTGAGCTGGTTCTCAGCATGCAGATTTTATGCAAATTAGTCTATTACCCCTTTCTACTCGGGGTGACCCCCAGGACTTTCAGCCTGCTGTTTGAACACACAGTTCTACCACCAGTCCAAAGGGCACAGCCAGTACTTCTCATGGGGATCCTCCTGCTTCAGCTACCAGCCCTCCTATGCAGCTGCTAGCTCTCCTCTCTCCCTCACAACTCAGGTGGGGTATTAAGTGGTTAATGGCCAAACAGGACCCAGCCCATAACCTGCTGCACCTGTTTCTATCCCCAGGACTCTCCTCGGTCCTAGCGACCTCCTGCTATACACCCCTTACTGGCTCCCTTTAGTGACTCACCCAGCCCTTCTCCCTGGACATTTTAGGGGAACAGCGCCCTCTAGGGGCCAAACCAGGGTAGGACAGCCTCTTCCTTCTCACAAAATGCATTTTTCTATTCTTCCCAGAGTGAAATCAGTCCACGTGTAAACACCAAGTAGTTGTAATTTTGCACTGATCTGAATCAAAGTTACAATTCCCTAGCAGCTTTTAGTCTGGATCCACCATTCAAAATTTCAGCTAAATCTGTGCTGTACCTTCTGACTCTAAGATGAATAAAGATAGACACACTACTGGCAACAGACATTTTCTCACTAGCAAAATACACTTAAATAAATTAATTTCTGATTTATCAAAGTCTTTTACTCCTCTTTTGATAAAGTTACCTGTACATCTGAGGATTCAATTTGAGGGCTCACAAGGCAATTCATGCAGGTGCACCTGATTATTTGGCATCATTGACGATTCCGTATACTCCAGCCCGTTGCTTACGCCTGCCCATTCCTCCGCAGACATACTATGAAGTTACAAGGCAAAGTGCTTTTTACTATATGGCCCTGTTTTTGTGGAACAATCTTCCCTTGTATATAAGATCTGAGCGTTTGTTAAAGATTTTAAAGTAGCTCTTAAAACTTACTTTTTTTTTTTCAAAAAGCTAGAGTTTTGTGATCTGTGGAACAATAGAGCTTGAAGAGCATGCTGCAGCTATATACCTTATTTGTATTCTTGTATGAATGATTTCTTTCCTGTTTATTTTTGGCATGCTGTTTCTTTTCTTTGATTTTCTTCATTTTGTACATCACTTTGATTTACTTGTTAAAAAAATTTGATTCATCAAGTGTAAATAAACATAAACTACTGCCAGCTCAGAAATTGGAATATACAACAGAAACTGACATTTTTTCGGTACCAGAACTAGGTGTTGCAGCATATGACACAATGGGGCGACTTCACTCCCCACCCCACACCAGGAAATAGGGTATCCTGAACAATACCCCAGATGCCATGTCCTAGTTCTGCCCCTGCATTCTTTGTTGTTAAGATGTTTCATTTTTCCCGTGAAAAATCACAGATTCTTCACCTAGGGTGTACGGTCACAAGGACCAAACCAATTAGGTCAGTTTTGATTCCTTTCTGCATGGTACAATTGATTGTCCCATGTGAAATTTCAGACAAGAGAGAGCAAATTGTGATGTCACCTAATGAGGCAAAAGACTTGAGCTTTAAATTATGTTAATCTCTAGTAAACCCATAAATGATGATCGATACCCACTGTACACGAGGCGCTGTCATGTGCTTTGTTGTGATATGCTTAGAAATCTATGGATTTATATAGGGGTCCTTTTACGGAGCCGCAGTAAGCACTAATGTGTCTTTACCGCAGGTTAAAAAGCATTACTGCGGGGCACTCAGTAGTTTTGGGATCGGTAGTTTGGGGATTGGCATGCACTACCCAAATGCTAAAAAATAGATTTTACTTTGTAGCATGTCTGAGGCGGAGAGTAGGTTTGTTCTGTACTAATCAGTTAGCACAGCTACATCGCCTCGCTAACAGACTAGCACTTGGTTTGCACATGAGCCCTTACTGCCTACAAAATTGGTGGTGGTAAGGCCTCACATGCTAATGGGAAATTAGCGTGTGGCCAGTAATAGGAAAAAATGGAGAATGTGGCCATTTTACCATTGCACTAAAAGTGTCCTCAGTGCACAGAAAGACCTGCGCTGAGGAAAGCGCGGCTCCTTAACGCTGCTTATTAAAAGGGCCCCATAAAATGATGACCCAGTAATCTCGGAAGAGAGAACTTATAGGGAATATTCTGCAAATATGCCTCCGAATATAATTAGTTTTTATTACGTTTGTTTACTAATAGCTTTCTCCTATTGTATGTCTATAGGGAAAGTGCTTTGACACAGAATCCAATCTGAAAAAACCCCTTATTACTCAACAATAATAATGGACTGTATTTGTTTTATCTGTCTTGATCTTACCTACATCCTACAGACTCACTGCTGCATGAACACAAATCCAAAAATAAGTGAACACCAAAGGATATGAATAAGAAATTGTTCAAAGAATATATTGAGTAAATGTAACAACAGAAAGTCCAGTGAGACAGCAGCAGTGCTATGCACCATAATTTGCAGAGGAGAACTGCTTGATCTGAACCTTTGTGAAAATTGAACAATCACGTACTACTGTGATAACCGGGCGAGGGTTATGGGGTAGCCCAGTGAATAACTCAGTCAGTCAAGGTATATAAATGTGAAAGTAAATGTTTTTATTCACCTGAACCCTGGGACATGTTGACTCACAGTCCAGAAACATCAGATGGAACAGTTTCTCTTATTTGGTAACCGTAGCATGCCAAGCAGTCTGTGGCTGCCCCACCCCAAACACATACGAGCATAATATATCAAATATATAAATTGACAAAAAACAAATAATAAAATATGGAATACTTAGTAATCTATATATATAAAAGGCAAGACCAACGTTCTATGAAGCCTCCAGCCGGAAGTGTGAAGCGCCAGAGATATCCGGTTTCCCCATGAGTGAAGGAAAACAGCACAGCACGAAATCCCTCTCTCTGTAACAGTGAAGGACTCAGAGGGGGAGGGGAGAGAGATGCCCTCACTCTCTCTGTAACACAAACACAGAACAGCAGGAAACTTAACACTGAAGGACTGGACTCCAAGGGGGGAGGGGGAGAGGGCAGAGGGCAGGGACACACACTCCCACATGCACACTCTGAAGAAAACCTTGCTAGCCCCCGTTTCATTTGCATCAGAAACGGGGCTTTTTTACTAGTATTCCATATTTTATTATTTGTTTTTTGATAATTATTATATATTTGTTCATTGTAGCCCCTGACGCATCCCTAGGTGGGCGAAACACGGCCTGTGTCGGGCGATTTGTTCATACACGGTATTTTCAATAAAATCTTTTTGTTGTGATATTGATCTGCTGGCTTTCTTTCCCACCCCAAACACAACTTGTAAGTTCTCAGATCTTCTGAAACTCCGGTCTGGCCCCAGCCAGACCTCAACAAGGCTTGCAAGTCTTAACAAGAAACAAAAGTTGGCTTACCTCAGCCAGATTACAGCAGTTAAATATATTTATTTATTTGTTACATTTGTACCCCACATTTCCGACCTATTCAGTAGAGACATAGACTTGGGCTTCAGTTTTTCTTTCCCTAAGCCTCCTTAACCTCCTCCTGGCCCTGTCTTTTAAACTCCCAGATATTGCCTCCACCCCTCCTGGGATGGGATCAGTGCTCTTAAGGTGGCCCAGGCTAGTTAGAGAGGGACTTTTCTTAAGGGTGAGGGGCAGTGTTCTATAAACCCCCTCACACGTACTCTGCCCATCAGCTGGCAACCAGTTTCAGCCCCTAAAGATATCAAACACATGCAGCACTAGAGTACTTGAATCTTTCTTGAGTTCAGATATCAGACAGAAGAGCGTGCAAACATAAAACATGAAAGCACTGATAAGGCAGCATCAACTGAAATCTTCAAAGTGGATCTATGGTTGAAGAGATGATAGGCAGTTTAGATAGGTCTTATGTTTTCTCTTTACTGTCATATTCTCATTTCTTTAATTTAAATTATACCATTTTTGTAACTCAAAATTGGTTCAAAATCAAGGTACTATGAGGGGGGGGGGGGGTTATCGCCCTGGGTCTTCATACCACAGGGGGTCCCTAGCCCTGCTTGAAACTAAAGGCACAGCCTGCTAGTGGCCTTGGGCCTTCTCCCAAATTTCTGCCCTAGACCCAGTATGATTAACAATGTATGGTAAAACAACCAAAGAAATGCAGACCATCTACTATAATAAAACTCACCCTCAACGTTCTGAGGACACTGACGTCAGTGAAGCCAAGCTCTGACTTCCTTCAAAAAGGTTCGAAGGTTCATGGTGGTGAAGCCACCAAAATCGCTCCGGGCCCCGCCCTCGAGGGCGGAGCAAAGGCAGAACAACGAAGGGGTTGGCAGGGAGGGAGGCAGGGGGGTGGGAAATCGCTCCGGGCCCTGCCCTCGAGGGCGGAGCAATGGCAGAGCAATGAAGGGGTTGGCAGGGAGGGAGGCAGGGAGGCGGGGGGAGGGGAAATCGCTCCGGGCCCCGCCCTTGCGTCTAACATCATGACGTTGGGGGCGGAGCAATGCCAGAACAACGAAGGGGTTGGCCAGGGAGAGAGGGGGGTGTTGGCGACGAAAACCTTGCTAGCGCCCGTTTCATTTGCTCTGAAACGGGCTTCTTTTACTAGTATTTTATTAAAAAGAAAATCACATAGAAACAACTTTATGCTCATTTGGAGACTTATTGTCAAATAAATTTACATAACCCAACATTTTTCAGATCAATAACAACACATATTCCTATATTCATACCCAAATTATAATAGTCAGTACCATTTTCTTTTCCTAGATGAAGGCTAATTTCATAATACCCTATAGTTCTAAATAAGAACATAAGAATATAAGCGTTGCCATGCTGGGATAGACTGAAAGTCCATCAAGCCCAGTATCCTGTTTCCAACAGTGGCCAAGTACCTGGCAAGATCCCAAAACAGGTTTTATATTGCTTATCCTAGAAATTAGCTGTGGATTTTTCCAAGTCCATCTTAATAATGGCTTACGGAATTTTCTTTTAGGAAATTATCCAAACCTTTTAAAAACCCTGCTAAGCTAACTGCTTTTACCACATTCTCTGGCATCGAATTCCAGAGTTTAATTACATGCTGACTGAAGAAATATTTTCTCCGGTTATTTCAAATTTACTACTTAGTAGCTTCATTGCATGTCCCCTGGTCCTAGTATTTTTGGAAAGAGTAAACAAGAGATTCACATCTACCAGTTCCACTCCATTCAGTATTTTATAGATCTTTATCATATCTCCCCTCAGCCGTCTCTCTTCTCCAAGCTGAGGAGCTCTAGCTGATTTAGCCTTTCCTCATAGGGAAGTCATCCCATCCACTTTTTTAAATTTTAGTCACCCTTATCTGTACCATTTCTAATTCCACTATCAGGTTCATTTTCGAAAGAGAAGGACGTCCATCTTCCAACATAAATCAGAACATGGACGTCCATCTCCCAGAGACGTCCAAATCAGTATAATCGAAACCCGATTTTGGACGGCTCCAACTGCAATCCGTCGCAAGGACGATCAAATTTCAAGGGGGCGTGTCGGAGGCATAGCGAAGGCGGGACTTGGGAGTGCCTAACACTTGGACATCTTTGAACCATAATCGAGAAAAGCAAGGATGTCCATGACGAACACTTGGACGTTTTCACTCAGACGTGTTTTTTTTACGAATAAGGCACAAAAAGGTGCCCGAAATGACCAGATGACCATTGGAGGGAATTGGGAATTACCTCCCTTTACTCCCCCAGTGGTCACTAACCCCCTCCCACCCTCAAAAAAACATCTTTAAAAACATTTCATGCCAGCCTCAGATGTCATACTTAGGTCCATGACAGCGCATGAAGGTCCCTGGAGCAGTTTTAGTGGGTACTGCAGTGCACTTCAGACAGGCGGACCCAGGCCCATACCCCCCTACCTGTTATATTTGTGGAGGAAACAACGAGCTCTCCAAAACCCACCACAAACTCACTGTACCCATATATAGGTGCTCCCCTTCACCCATAAGGGCTATGGTAGTGGTGTACTGTTGTGGGTAGTGGGTTTTGGGGGGCTCAGCACACAAGGTAAGGGAGCTATGTTCCTAGGAGCATTTTATGAAGTCCACTGCAGTGCCCCTCTAGGTGTCCTGGCATATCAGGGGGACCAGTGCACTAGAAATACTGGCTACTCCCACGTCCAAATGGCTTGCATTTGGACATTTTTGACTTGGATGTCTTTGGTTTCGAAAATCGCCGAAAGTCAAAGACATCCAAATCCAAGGATGTCCAAATCTAGGGATGTCCAGATTTAAGGACATCCTTGGATTTGGACGTCTCTGACGGTATTTTCGAAACAAAAGATGGACGGCCATCTTTTTTCAAAAATACGGTTTTCCCCGCCCCCGGATTTCAACGTTTTGCAAAGACGTCCAAACCGCAACTTCGACGTTTCTTTCGAAAATGCCCCTCTATATCAATTTGGTGGCAGTAAGGGCTCCCATGCTAACCTGTGCCTGATTACCGCCGGCTAAACACTGCTGGGTAAAATATTTTTGTAGCACCAGAAATGGCACGGGTTGAGAGTGGGAGCTACCGTCAGGCTGCTGCAATAGCCCAGCAGTAGTTCCGGATTAGTGAGCTGTAAGCTCTCATTGGGTGGCGTTAAGGGCTCTCCCCCAAAATGGCCGTGTGGCAAGTGAAGCACTTACCACATGGCCATTTCCTGAAAAAAAAAAGAAAGACCTATCTTTTACCTGCTACTATAATAGGGGGCCTCGGCGAACATCAAAAATATGCACTGATACCAGTGCAGGCCCCCTTTTGCCGCAGCTTGGTAAAATGGGTACTAGCTACAAGTAAAACAGTGAGGTGGATCCGAGGAGGATGTCAAGTAGTCTTTATTAGAAACAACTAAAAGACTACCCGGCATGGCTGTGTTTTGGTGCGAATGCCTGCCTCAGAAGTCTGGTAGATCTCTGATGTGATGGCAGAAAAGCTTAACACCAAAATGTAGTCAAAAACCTGACATTAAAATCCTTATGATATCCTCAATAGGACCAGAGCGCTAAGTAACAGTAGCCATCCAACCAGCAAAGTCGGTGACGCAAGTATTATAAAATCCCAAGCACACGCTAAAAAACGTTAGCATAGCTTAGTAAACAGGGCCCTTAGATTGTAAACCCACTGGAAACAGGAAAACACTACATCTAAATATAGCTTGTCTTGAGGAACTCATGAAAGGGTATGTACTAAATTTCAATAAATGTAGCTGGATGCCTTAAGCAAATAACGAAAATGCTATTCCAGAGCTTCAAATGAATATTTTAAAAGATTTCATTTAAACATTAATAACATAAGAGTGAACAAGCCCTGGAATACACCACACCATGAGCGTAGCTACAGGGGGCCACAAGGGCCTGGGCCCCCGCAAATTTCATCCGGGCCCCTGGCTTGGCTGGCAGGGGTCCCCAACCCCTGCCAGCAGAAGCCTTCTTCAGCGCCGGTCTCTGGCGCAGCTGCGTTCGCTGCCTGCCCCCTGCTCTTCTTGCTCCTCCTGTGCACGCTGACGCTGAGCGTCAGCATGCACAGGAGGAGCAAGAAGTGCAGAGGGCAGGCAGTGAACGCAGCTGCAATGGAGACCGGCGCTGAAGAAGGCTTCAGCTGGCGGGGGTTGGTGACCCCCGCCAGCAAAGGTATTTGTGAGGGGAAGCAGCAAGAAGGCGAGGTGAGGCGGTGGGAGCCAAGGCGTGGCAGTGGGGGGCAGCACTCAAAATGTGTCCCCAACCTCGGGCTCTGGCCCCCTCCCATCATGAGGTCTGGCTATGCCCCTGCACCACACACTCAGGTGCATTGGCAGGATAACTCTCCTTCATACTCATTTTTATAGTGATCTCCCAGACAGACTATAGACAAACCATTCCAAGAGTGACTCCTTCATAGCTACTTCTCTAATGCAAAACTGTGTTGAAAGCTGAACTCCTATCCCACTTACGAAAAATGTTTAGCCACACACAAAAGCTGCTTTTCTACTTGAGCAAGTATGAAGCCTAGCTGGGACTAAAAGA
The DNA here is from genome assembly GCF_901765095.1 of Microcaecilia unicolor. Taxonomy (NCBI): domain Eukaryota; kingdom Metazoa; phylum Chordata; class Amphibia; order Gymnophiona; family Siphonopidae; genus Microcaecilia; species Microcaecilia unicolor. The sequence continues at coordinate 200,880,596 of NC_044038.1, read as the reverse complement.
GCATATTTTTGTCAAGCCTACATGAGCAAAAATCATGATGCACAACAGTTAAGGGGATTTATCAACGTGGGCTACTGCTCAATTACGTTATTTTAGCACAAGTCAGGTTATTTTAGCACAGGGTCCCATGTTATGCAATAAGACCCTTTGCTAAATAACTCAATTTGTGCTCAAATAACCCAACTTAACAGTAGTCCACATTGATAACTTCCTCCCTTAAGGGGCGTAGCCAGACATCCAATTTTGGGTGGGCCTGGGCCCAAGATGGGTGGGCAGAACTCTGCCTTGTCCCACAAGTGATTTGGCCTCTTCATCTCTCGCCAGGCTCGGCGAGTTGGCGCTAAGTTCAGCCTGCCTTCCCTTCTCGTTGCTCTCAGCTTTGCCTCTGGTCCCGCCCTCATTTCCTGTTTCTGCAAGGGCAGGACCAGAGGCAAAGCTGAGAGCAACAAGAAGGGAAGGCAGGCTGAAGCACCGACTCTGCTCTTGCTCGCCTTTCACTACTGCTGCCGCCGGGACCCCGGTAAGATGATTTTTAAGTTATGGGAGGCATGCAGGAAGGCGAGGGGCAGACGAAGGACTGTTGTGGGAGTGGGAGAAGAGGTCAGGCAGCGGGCTGGCTCCTGGGGAACTTCCGGTTCCGGTGGGGAAATATTGGGTGCACTCAAGCACCCACAGCACCCACGGAGTCGGTGCCAATGACTGGTAGAGTACGTATTTCATTGACCCCAGAAAGTTTACATTCAAGGCCTTATTTACTAACATATTAACCAGTTAACATGCCTTAATGTAGTTTATCACATGTTAAATAAGGCAAACTTATTATATTCAAAGAAGTCTTCTTGCTAACTGTGGGTTAGAGTTAATGAAAGGTGCTGCTGCATGTTATCATGCACTAATGCATATCATTTACCATAGGTTTGTTTGTTTTATTTTTAAGTAATGGGATTTAATTACTACTAATACACCTTAATGATACTAGTGTAGGCTGATGCAGTAGCAGCACACTATAGTAAATCTAGCCCTGCACATTTGAGTTAATGCTGTTAGTAAATGAGACCTTTAAGGACTAGGGGGCTCATTTTCATAACAGAAAAAACATCCACCAAGTGGTGCAAAGCATTATAAGAACTTAAGAATAGCCATACTGGGTCAGATGAATGGTCCATCTAACCTAGGCTTAGAGGCACTAAGATCCCTGTTAAGAATCCATTCGTATTTTCAAATCAATAAAAATTACCGATTTGGAAATATAGATGGATTCCCAAAGAGAACTGCAAGCATATGGTTGCTTGTTGCTTTTGTGACCCAGCTCATTTGCATGTGATATGGGGGAAGCCAGTCGGCCAGATGAGCATTAACAGAGCAGCTCATCGCTAAACATGGCTGCTCTGTGCATGCTACAGACGGCTCTCATACACACAGACAAGCTGCTTGTATAAGAGCCGGCGTAGCTTTTTTTTTTCTAAAACAAGCGAGGAGCCTGCACTCTCCTGCCGCGGGAGGGCGGGGGGGTTCCACTGATGCCAGGAGCCTGGAGTTAGCAATCTGTCGCTCTCTTCAGCGCAAAAAGCGGGAAGAGGGAGACAGCTGAAAAACCTGCAGCCCTCAGGAAGAGCAGTCCCCCCCACCCCCCAGGTTCTCGATCGTGGGCTCCGGGGTTCTCCTCTGCCACCCCTGCTTCTTTGCCAGGGGGCAGGACAGGGCAGTGGTGGCACAAGAACTCCTGTGGCTCTCCCTCATCTCTGCCTGGCCCTGGACAGCTGAAGCAGGATCCTTTCCTCCCATCTCAGGGACCCACCAGCATCCTACAGCCTATCAGGTTGGATTTTTGTAACACTTTTTTTCTGTTCTGGTTAAAAGCAGTCCCTCTACCTTGATATTTTGTTGTGTGAAGCTCACTCAAATTTAATGGGAGGTCTGGAGCTGTCTGGACTGACAGCTCCAGACTTCCCATTAACTTTTCCACAGTAAAGCCAGGGACTGCTTCTGTGCATCGGGTTGGAAAATGGCTGTGCATCGCCTTGCATGCACATTTGTATAGTAATTATCTCATTATAATAGATTTGCATTCCATTTTCGTGAGCTGCTACCATGATAGGAAAAGAGCTCGGAGAACCCTTCTGTCCATGTCTCGTTTTACTTCTTGCTCGCTAAACCAGCTAGAAATGCTATAAAAACCACGTTGCTGGCTCATTAGGTTTTGTGCATCTGGGCCCTAGTATCCTGCTTCCAACAGGGGCCAATCCAGGGCACAAGCACCCAGCAGAAACCAAATTAGTAGCAACATTCCATGCTACCAATCCCGGGACAAGCAGTGGCCTTACCTATTTCCAGCTTAATAACAAACTATGGACTTTTTCTCCAGGAACTTGTGCAATATGCCCAAATCGCTATTTTTGAAGCCCATTTTTAAGACAGTTTTCTATGCAGTTCATATGCAATTCATCTAAATCTCAAAGGGGCATGTTGGAGGTGAATTTTGGGCGGGCTTATGATTTAGAGGTTTTTCTGTGATGATAGAACATTGAAAAAACATCTAGGGCAATAAAATATGTTTTAGGCTGGACCTGTTTCAATAATGACTAAGTGACAAAAAGGTGCCTGAACTGACCGAGTGAAAGGCATGACCCCCCCCCCCCTTAATTCCCCTAGTGGTCACTGACCTCCTCCCACTCCCCTAAGAGGAGAAAATGATAGTACACACCGGCAGTGGCGTTCCGAGGGGCGCCGACCCCCTGTGCAGCACGACCCCCCACCCCAGCGAAAGAACCCCCCCGGGTGCATGCCGCTGGGGGGGTGTTGCGCGCCGGTCAGCGTCGTTGGTTTCCATGCTCCCTCTGCCCCGGAACAGGTTCCTGTTCCAAGGCAGAGGGAGCATGGAAACCAACGACGCTGACCGGTGTGCGGCACCCCCCCAATGGCGTGCACCCAGGGCGGACTGCCCCCACCGCCCCCCCTTGGTACGCCACTGCACACCGGGCTCTATGATAGTTGCACATATAATGGCCATTCCTCTTAAAGCAGGTGCCTGGAGTAACCTAGTGGTTGGTGCAGTGGACTGTAGAGAAGGGGAGCCAGGCCCATATCCCACTCTAATTGTGTGGTGCAAAGTGTGAGCCCTCCAAAAACCACAAAATGCCTACTGTACCTACATATAGGTGACTTCTGTAGGCTTAAGGGCTATTGTAGAGGTGGATACTGTACATTTTTTGTTATTCCTGGAGGGCTCACCATACAATATGTGGGAGTTATGGCGAGATGTGTACCTGAGACCTTGTGTGTGACGTCCACTGCAGTACCCCCTAGGTTGCCTCACTGCTCTGCTGGGATGTCTGTATGGCCAGTCTACTAAGAAACCTGCCCCCCCCCCCCTCCCAGACATCCCAAGAGCTTATTTATGTGCGTTTTTCGCTAGGAGCACAAAAACATCTAGAAAGCAGCAATTTTCAAAACAAAAAGATAGATGGTTTTTCTGGATCGAAAATTGCTGTTCGCCGCTTGATTTGTGAACACTTTCAGCAAAACATGTTAAATCGGACTTAGATGTCATATCAATTCCCCCTGCACATCCACTGAAAGGCACTAGCATGCACTAACAAGCATTAATTGCAAGTTCCTTTTAATGCAATGAGACATATTTACTAATAAGGCATGCTAAGGCATTAAAATAAATGTAGTCTACAGTCTTGAAGCAACATAAGATAGAACAACTTGCCCAACGTCACAAGGAGCATCAGTAAGATGTTTACCCTGGTTTAATGCTCTAATCATTGGGCTTCTGCTCCAATTTTCCGGTGTGTCCCCCTCTCACCCATCACTCACCTCCTCTTTACTCAGCCCAAATAAAAATCTCAAGAAAAACAACAAAATAAATTAGTCAGACACATCATATTCAGGAAGATGGCTTTATTTTTTTTTAATCAATATAGTGAAATATGTATTAGTTAATATACAGAGCTATCCCAGAATTTCCGAGAGGTCGCTGCTGAATTTTCTGACTCATCCAAGAACCTATCACCGAGCAGCACAGGAAAGTGGGGTGGGGGGGTGGGCTGTGTCCTGACACCTACACATGAATGCTGGCCACTGGAGCTTCACATCCATCCACATCGCCGTGGCTGAGGAACACATGCTTCTGTTCAAGCCTTCCTGCCAATTCCTCTGGGTCGATGCGACTAGTCTGCTAACCTTGCAAACTCCACTGGTCCAGCACCTGCAAACGCAGGACTGCACGGAAGCGAAAGCCAGTTTAGCCCTTGTCTTCACTTGACGCTTGAACCCCAAAATCCTACAGATGACATCAGGGCAAGTGATCGGGTGCCTTTGCCTCCACAGGAAGAAGAAAATGTGATGCTCTGTCTCCTGCTCTCAGTTCACTTCTCGCCTGGTGAATAAGAGCAACAGCATGAATACCACGCTGTGTGTGTGCCACTGCTGACCCTCGGCTGCCAATCTCTGCAGGGGCATTTTCCACCTGTCTGCTTGGAAGTGCTAGAGAGGGCAGAGCAGGAGCTGCTGCCTGCATCGAGCCCAGCACCGGGGCCGGTGGGGACCTGACCCTTCTTGTCCGGGGGAGCGGAGGAGGATTTGATTCTTTGTGCTGTCCACTAGTTACGTACAGCGAAGCTCCGGAGGCGGCACTGGATCCCAGCTCTAGGCACCTCCCTTCCCTGCACCGATCGCGCTCCAAGTTTCTCACTTGGCTTCTGCGAAGTGTCCCGAAGCCGTCAGGGGGAGCAGGGGGCTCCGCTTGCCCCAAGACCCCCCTGGCACCCCCCTTGCCTCCCGGCATGCACCTGAACGCCAGCTCCCCGGCGCCGGGCGTCCCAGGGGCAGCTGTGCTCCTCACCGCCTCCCTTAATGCCTCCAACCTGACGGGTCTGGGCCGCCACAGCACGAGCGAAGATGACCTGGAGGTCAACACAGACATCTACTCCAAGGTCATGGTGACTGTCGTCTACCTGCTGCTGTTCATGGTGGGATGCACGGGCAACTTCATCACCGCCTACACCCTGGTCCGGAAGAAATCCCTGCACAACTTGCAGAGCACCGTGCACTACCACCTGGCCAGCCTGGCTCTCTCCGACCTGCTTATCTTGATCCTGGGCATGCCCATCGAGTTGTACAATTTCATCTGGGTGCACCATCCCTGGGCTTTCGGGAACGCCGTCTGTAAGGGCTACTATTTCCTGAGGGACGCCTGTACGTATGCCACAGCCCTGAACATCGCCAGCCTGAGCGTGGAGCGCTACATGGCCATCTGCCACCCTTTCAAAGCCAAGAGCATCATGTCCAGGAGCAGAACCAAGAAACTCATCAGCGTTATTTGGATCGCTTCGGTCTTACTGGCAACCCCGATGATCTTCAGCATGGGGGAGATCTATGGCATGAAGGGCGAGAGCCCCGATAACCTCATCTGTACCCATATCGTGAAGACGGCCACTTTTAAGATAGTGATTCAGGTGAGTTGCTTTGCTCTTTGGTGTTGCGGGTGAGGTGACACCTGCAGTTAAGCTGTAAGAATAAGTTGGAGGAGGCGTTTTGTTTTCTGCAAGTTTGTTGTCCACCAAACCGGACAACTCTTTACTACTGAATGATCTCAATCGGGGCAGAATTTCAGAGCTTTGTGAGCATAAGAATAGCCATATTGGAGCAGACCGATGGTCTATCTAGCCCAGTATCCTGCTTTCCAGCAGTAGCCAACCCGGTAGCCAATTGGACTTGGGGAAAATCCACTATTTCTGGTATAAGCAGCATAAAACGTTTTGTACTTTTTTGGGATCTTGCCAGGTATTTGTGACCTGGATTGGCCACTGTTAGAAACCGGATGCTGGGCTTGATGGACCTTTGGTCTGTCCCAGTATGGCAATACTTACCTACTTATGTACCGGTAGAATCCCAAAAAGTAGTAAGATTCCAGTGCTACTAATCCCAGGGACAGCAGCGGCTATCCCCATTTCTATCTCAATAGCAAACTATGGGCTTTTCCTCCAGAAACTTTTTAAACCCAGATATGCTAAGCTACTACATTCTCTGGTAGGGAGTTCCAAAGCTTAACTATTGATTGAGTGAAAAATATTTCCTCCTATTCAAGTATTACCATGTAAATTCATTGAGTGTTCCCTAGTCTTAGTACTTTTTGAAAGATTCACATTCTACACCACTCAGGATTTTGTAGACCGCTATAATATTCCCCCCTCATCAGTCTTTTCCAAGCTGAAGAGCCCTAACCTCTTAAACCTTCCTTCATCACTTTGGCCCCCCTTTTTTGAACTTTTCTAATTCCACTATATATATATATTTTTTTGAGATAGGGTGACCAGAATTGCACACAATACTCAGGGTGAGGTTGCACCATGAAAGTCCATTAGTTTCTGTCCTTTTCTTAATAATTCTGTTTGCTCTTTTGGCTGCCACCATACAGAAGAGTTCAGCATATTGTCCATGGTAACACCTAGATCTTTTTCCTGGATGCTGACTCCTAAGGCAGAACCTAAGGTCAGGTGATTTGCCTATATCTGCCTTTAATTACATGTCCATAGCTTAAGGCCAGTTACATTCAACTACAGGTCTATTTTCCTGTCCCCCTAGGGTTTGCAATCTAAGGGCCTCTTTTACCAAGCTGCAGTGAAAGGAGCCCTGTGGTAGCATCAGCTGGTGGATTCACTCATGTCCAGGCCCCCTTTTACCACAGTGGAAAAAAGGCTTTAAAAATGTAAATGGTCCTGTGGTAAGTGAACCACCTGCCATGTGGCCATTTATTTATTTATTTATTTATTTGTTACTTATATCCCACATTTTCCCACACATGCAGGCGCAATGTGGCTTACAGAGAATTACATAAGAGTACAAACTTAACAGCTTAGGCAAGCATAGAGAAGTAAACATGGGGGAAGAAACTAACAAAGTGAACTAAGTAGGGTAAGGGACAAGGGATGTTTTAATCAACATGGTAAATTGAGGGATAAGTCTTAGCAAAGAGGAATGTCTTTAACAACTTCTTAAAAAGGGCATGGTCCACTTGAGTTTTAAGGTGGCGAGGTAACGTGTTCCAGTATTTGGGACTCCAGTAACGGAAAGACGAGGCGAAGATTTTCTTATACTTGACCTCCCTTACAATTCGGGAAATGGAGGTGAAGATAGGACCGAGCAGCAGGGTTGGCATTTCTAGGCGGAAGGTCAATCAAGGGGAACATGTATTCCGGGGCATCCCCATAGATGATTTTATGTGTTAGGGAGCAGATCTTAAAAGCAATGCGCTCCTGTACAGGTAGCCAATGAAGTTTAAAGCGTAGGGGGTCAGCGTGTGCAAAACGCCGCTCGTTTAGGATGAGCCTCGCCGCGGTGTTCTGAGCCGTTTGGAAAGTTTTCAGTAAGGAGGCCTGGCAACCCACATAAATACCACTACAATAGTCCAGGTGGGATAGGACAAGCCAGTGGACAAGGGTACGGAACAAGTCTCTGGGAAGGAGGTATCTGATACGTCGAAGCCTCCACATGGCCTGGAACATTTTTTTGGAGACCAAGTGTACATGATCAACCAGCTGGAGATTTCCCTTGGCCATCCATGTAGGAGGTGAACTCCAGTGCTCACCCAGCGGTAACCGGGCAGCATTTTCTAGTAAAAAGGCCCCTAAGTTACTTGCCCAAGACCCCAAGTAGGATTTGAACCACTAACCTTCAGGTTACTCCTGAGAAACAAATGTCTGGACCCTGGTGATGGAGGAGGAGGAAGAGGGAAAGGGAAATGGTGATATACAGCCTTTCTGAGGTTTTTGCAACTACATTCAAAGTGGTTTACATATATTCAGGTACTTATTTTGTAGCAGGGGCAATGGAGGGTTAAGTGACTTGCCCAGAGTCATAAGGAGCTGCAGTGGGAATCGAACTCAGTTCCCCAGCATCAAAGTCCACTGCAGTAACCACTAGGCTACTCTTCCACTAGCAACATTCCACGTAGAAGCCTACCCTTGCAGGTCTGCAATGCGGCCGCGCAGGCTTCTGTTTCTGTGAGTCAGACTCAAAGAAACAGAAGCCTGCACAGCCGTGTTGCTGATCTGCAAGGGCAGGCTTCTACATGGAATGTTACTAGTGGAATAGCAACATTCCATGTAGAATCTCAAACAGTAGCAACAGAATCTCAAATAGTAGCAACATTCCATCTAGAATCTCCAATAGTAGCAACATTCCATGTAGAATCTCAAATAGGGAAAGGGAAATGGGACTTGATATACCGCCTTTCTGAGGGTTTTGCAACTACATTCAAAGCGGTTTACATATATTCAGGTACTTATTTTGTACCAGCGGCAATGGACGGTTAAGTGACTTGCCCAGAGTCACAAGGAGCTGCCTAGTCCACTGCACTAACCACTAGGCTATTCCTCCATAAATATATACATAGGCTCCCAGTATGGGTGGAGGGGGGTAAGGGGGTGATACAGATGCAAGCAGTGCATCCTTGAATTTTAGGGTTTCCTCCAAGAACACCAGAACACCGATACAAAGTGTTATTTAATGTAGAATTCTGGGGCATATGGCACAGTATAATTCACTACCCCCCCCCCCCCCAAATAAAAAAATGCTGATCACCGATTTTTTTTTTTATCTGTAGTTTTTAAATCTTGACCTGATCTACCAGTGGGAGCTAAATCTTGAATTTTAGCTGAAGCGCAGGAAGAATGTGTTTTCTGTTGCTGTTTTTTCTTGCTCTCTGATGGATTTCTCTCGTTGTCTCCTGCCATCTGTTTAAATCGTTCCTTGTTGCACACTCTTGAAATAATGTATTTTCCTCGTAAGGACTCCGAGTTTTTCCTTCCGCCAACATTTACCTTAACACAACAACATTACCTCAACAAATTAGGATCCAGGGTGAGGGAATGAGATAATGGGGTACAGGTGGCATGTAACGAAAAGCTCTGGCGACAATAGAAAAAAAAGTGATTTAATAACATGAGGGATTTATTGAGGCTCCACTAATCTTTTTTAAATGTCTGCTCATCATTGCATGATGTGGCGGTGGAGTACGATGGCCAAAGAGATTAGACTATTCCCAGTGCAAAGTTTTGCATGTCTGACTGCAAAATTTTTAATCTGAAGCAACGAGGGCTAGGAATCACCCCCAGGTGCGAAAATGATTCCATGCTGGCAATGAACTGAGTTCATTGGACGATTATTGAAATACTCTCCATCCGATGATTTATTTATTTTGCTATTATGTCTGACATGATAATTATCTACTAGAATGTTTTAAAAAGTGGAAACGGGGCAGTAATTCACGGATCTGGCTGAAGAGCAACAAGGATGCGATAAATTTAGCTTTTCGTGTAATGCACAATTCACAGCTTTCGGTGAGAGAGATTTTCTTGTCCTGAACCATGACTGTCCTTTTTCATTGCTGCTCTTCCGAAGACGATCACCGAAGCTGATAACCTGAAACGTAATGGCATATGAATGTTGGGGGGGGGGGGGGGGGTCGTTTAACACCATATTGGGGCTGCTTGGGAAAGAGAGAATTCTTTCTGGTCGAGGGAGTTTTGACAGCTGGAAGGGAGATGTGTTTAAACGCCAGCTCAGACGCTAAAATAATCCTAGTACTCTCCGTCCTCTGAAATAGACATTTTTAGCTTGTGAGACCGTCTTGAGATATGCTGGTGCCGGTCCTTGTTTAACACTGACATATTTGAATTATAGGTTTTGTAGTTTCTGAGAAACCTGATTGTTTCATCCACATTCAATTTTATCTTCTGTTATTGATAGATATTATGGGAAGCTTAATGGAGTTTCATGGAAATATATTGCTCTTTTCTGGAGGTGGGGGGAGTTATTTAATATTATGCCTATTTCTGTCAATATATATTCAAATATTAGTAATTGTGGTTCAGAATTCAGCACATCAAGGCCATGAATCTACTTGAAAACACTATTAGGGGTACTGCTATACTTAGCTTTCTACAGGTTCTTTTATCAGCAAAATTCTGCTTTTAACATGCATCATACCAAAGCTAATATTTAAAAGTCTAACCATGATGTCACAGGAGGCATACAGAGGGTATTCATCCTACCTCCTTTTCAGTGTCCCAACCGTGAAAGGTGAAAACCTATTTTATAAGGGAATCTGGGCACCCAGATTTTGTTATAGAATGCTAGCACAACCCAGTAGTACTGGGGCATTTAGAATCTAGGTACCTGCAGTTACATCAGCCCAGTGGCATAGGTATGTGGGGCCACGTGGGCCTGGGCCCCTGTAGATTTGGCCCTGGACCCCCTGCCAATGACCCTCTTGACCCCCCCTCCCGCCGTCAACCCGCCGTCACCTACCTTTGCTGGTGGGGGAACCCAACCCCCGCCAGCCGAGGTCCTCTTCTTCCGGCGCAAGGCTTCGTTCTGTTTCTGAGTTTGACGTCCTGCACGTACAATCTCGGACTCAGAAACAGAACAAAGCCTTGCGCTGGAAGAAGAGGACCTCAGCTGGCGAGGGTTGGGGTCCCCCGCCAGCAAAGGTAGGAGACGGCGGGGGAGGGTTGGTGGTGGGAGGGGGTTCGAGCGGGTCATTGGCGGGGGGGGTCAACGTTGGTGGTGGTGGTGGCGGCGGTCAGCAATGGCGGGGGGGGGGGGGTTGGCAGTGCTGAGGGGGGCTAAAATGTGCCCCCTCACCTCCTGCCGAAGTCTGGCTATGCCCCTGCATCAGCCATAGACCTGATGTGTCTAAACGAGGCAATGACTTGTGTGACTTATATTACTCAGTAAGTAGCAGCACCACCCATGCTCCTCCCATCTGAACACCCTTGCATTTATATGCCATGCCTGTTGTGCACCCCCTAATAATGCTCGAGGATAGTGCTTAGCTGCTTTGCTGCCATTTAGTTGCAAAAGTGCACATATTCTGCACATTCAGCCCTCCAACTGGCACTTAAATGTGGATGCCCAGTTGTAGAACTGATGCAAATGCTGCAGCCTTTATGGGACAAGCTATTGCAAAATCCATCTGAAAGATTGATCTTTATGATAGGAAAGTTTCGTAAAGCAACCCTACTTTCAAATAAATTGCATTGGCTTAAAATAGATTTTCATCTCTACTTCAAAATAGCTTGCATGGTTTACAAATGTTTTTATGGACATAATTCTGAAAAAGCAGTGCAACTTTTAATATTCCCTACTAAAAGGTCAAATTCAAGAAGTATACAGAGATTGAATTTAGGTTGTCCATCTATGAATAAGATGCGCTTAAAGTCTGTCTGGGAGCAATTCTTTACATACCAAAGTTCTAGAATCTGGAGTAATGTTCTTTATCAGATTCAACAAATCTTATCTTATTTTCTTTTTCAAAAGGCACTTAAACCCTATTTATTTTTAAATCAACAGTTGTAAATCTGTTGGTTTAAGATGGGCATGAAAAACCGATATGAATTCCCTTGAATGCTAAGGTCTCTTTATCTGCGATCCGCCTTGCATCCTTAGGGATAAAGGTGAAATGTAAGATGCAGAATAGAAGAGTATCAGCCTCCTGTGAAAAGGGAGCCCTCTGAGCTCTGTTGTTATAGGTCCTGCTAGATCTTTCTTCCACAATACCTTGTGGATATATCTGAAGAGGGAATGTGCAAAGATATAAAATAATACCTCTTCATGGCCAAAGCCAACAGCCTGTCCAGGCACATTTAAATCATGACAACAAAGATTGAAATCTAGCAAAATATGTCCAACACATTTAAAACGTATGCCTGTAAGAAGATATTCTAGACATAATTAAGTAACAAACATGGATGAAAAGGAATAAAAACCTAGATAACAAAACATGAATAATTAAAATAATAAATCAATGAGATCATTAAAAATGAATGAGAAAAAATATATATTAATACTCAACTCCAAGCAACTGTCTGCAACACTAGCATTCCCCCCCAAAACTTTGCAAACCACCTGTTACAGCACTAAGCAGGACGGCTAGCAAGCACACTATGAAGTATAAAATAGTTACACATTTGACAATTATATAATTAAAAAGAGAGAAAAAGCTATGATAATCCTATTACCTATTGTTTAAACATAACTTATCTTTCTCAACTGGTTCTTAAAGCCACTTTCAAAATTGAAAGAATATACCAAGAATTCAACACTTACTGAATATATAATGTACATTAAGAGAAAGTAAACGCTCAGTGTAAGCAGCATAAGAGAAATCATTATGTGGTATCACAAGCTGCTAATGAAAGACAAGGGACCCCAACAGGCTCAATTTGTCAACAAGTAAAACACATCGCGGAGTTCATTTTACCCATATGCCACCAAGAAGATAAAACAAGATAAGTTTGGTGCTGTATTTATGGTGGACTGTATATATTATTGACATTTGACTTGTGAGTTTTGGGTTGTTGGGCATGTATATACTCGTTTTGAACACACACCACAAGAAATAGCTGCAAAATGAGGAACTCTGCAATCCAGGGTTCCTGAACACAAACGGGGGAGGCCCTGGTCCCCAGAGCAGGGAATTAGACAGAAATAAATGTGACTAACTTAAAGAAATATTGCATACAAAGTCAGAAATGGTGCAGGGAAATGATTTCAGCTAGAGTAGAAGTAAATTAGCAAGTCCTGCTACAGTATGTGTAGCTGATGTTAGTCGTAAGTACATAAGTATTGCTATACTGGGACAGATCAAAGGTCCATCAAGCCCAGCATCCTGTTTCCAACAGTGGCCAATCCAGGTCACAAATACATGGCAAGATCCCAAAAAAGTTCAATACATTTTATGCTGCTTATCCCAGAAATAGCAGTGGATTTTCCCCAAGTCAATTTAATAATGGTATATGGACTTTTCCTTTAGGAAGCCGCCCAGACCTTTTTTAAATCCCGCTAAGCTAACCACCTTTACCACATTCTCTGGCAATGAATTCCACAGTTTAATTACATGTTGAGTAAAGAAAAAATTTCTCAGATTTGTATTAAATTTACTACTTTGTAGCTTCATCGCATGCTCCCTAGTCCTAGTAATTTTTGGAAAGAGTAAACAAACAATTCACGTGGTCACACCATGGACCGATACAAAGGCATTATAATGTCCTCATTTTTGTTTTCTATTGCTTTCCTAATAATACCTAACATTCTATTTGCTTTCTTAGCCACTGCAGCACACTGAGCAGAGGGTTTCAACATAGTCCTTGTATGTGTGACTAGCTAATTAGTTGTTTCTTCAATTAAAGGCTTAAGAGAAGAGCTAGGCTTTCACCTGCTTCCTGAAGTAGGGAAAGTCTTGTTAAATGTAGTCTTTCAGGGAATGCCTTCCAGAGTATTAGGGGCTACTCGCTGCCAGATGTCACACCTTGTGATTTCTTTGGAGAGGTTGTACTTAGGGATATTTCTTGTAAGGACCTTAGCAACCTTGGAAGTGAGTAGAGGGAGATCCTGTTCTTCAAGTCCTCTGGCCCATTTCTTTTAAAGGGCCTTGAAGATCAGACATATAGAGTTTTACATTTAGCCCTGTATTGTCTGTGAAATTTATGTAGGAATGGGGTGATGCTGTGGCACTCTGAATCAATTGGAGCTGGAGCATGTTCTAACATGTAAAAACAGCTATTAAAATGAATGTGAGAAAGAAAGTGAATAAGTACCTGAAAATGAGGGAAAAAAGCCAAACTAAATATTTTTTTCACTGTGCAGTCCATGTTAGTTAATTGCATTTTGTTGACATTTCATCTGTGTTGGCCACAGGGGCGTAGCCAGACACCCAATTTTGGGTTGGGTTGGCCTGGGCCCAAGATGGGTGGGCAGAAGAACTCTGCCCTGTCCCACAAGTGAGTTGGTCTCTCCCTCTCTCGCCTGCTTTTCATATGGTCTCTCAAACATCTCCTGTCCCCGCATACCTGTTAAATAGCAGATTTTCACCGGCAGCAAGCAGCAACTAATACACACTGCTCTTGTTGGCCCCACAGCCTTCTCTCTGATGCAACTTCCTGTTTCTGCACAGGTGGGAATACATCAGAGAGAAGGCTGTGGGGCAGGAGCGAGTAGTGTGTATCAGCTGCTGCTCACTGCAGGCGAAGGTCTGCTATTTATAAGGTATGCAGGAGGGACAGTTGTTGGGAGTTTTCGGCTAGTGGGGCTTGGGGATCCCTGCCAGCCACATCATAGATGTGCTGCTACTGGGTAGGCCTGGGCCCACCCAGGTCCACCCTTGGCTACGCCACTGGTTGGCCACCAAAGAGTTTTTTCCCAATTCTGTTTCTAGGTCTAGATTTAACATTCTTTCACTAAATGCTGGGTATCAATTTCCACTCATGGTCTTCTTCTTCTTGCTATGGCAATGGTTAATGGGTTTTGTTCCTTTCCTCTGGAAATCTGCTACAATTAGACCTATTAAAAAATAAAATCCTTCTGCTGATTTTTCCAACCTTGCAAATTACAAGGCCAATTTACAACTTACCATTTTTAGCCAAACTAACAGAATGTATTGTCTTCACCCAACTAACACAACATGTTAAAGCCTCCCACCTGCTTCACCCCTGCCAGTCAGGGTTCCGGCCAGGTCTACTGAGACAATCTTTACTTCTCTCTATAATGATTTTCACTCAACCTTTGAAAAGGGTAATGCAGTTCTCATTTCTCACTGCTGCTTTTGATTTACTACTACTAGTGAGTCACCCGCTTCTACTTTCTAGGCTCTCCTCCCTTTGGATTTCTGGTCAGGTTTCCCACTGGTTCTCTTTTGTCTAACCACGCCTGTCAAATTTTTCTTCCTACTTCTAGATTGGATCTCTTCCCACTGTCCTGTCAAGGGTATGTTCTTTCCCCTCTCCTTTTAAATGTTTCTTAGTCCATTATCTATCATTATTCAAGAATTCACTATTAAAGCTCATATATATATGCAGGCAATATCTTCCTGATTTCTAAACAGGATCCTTATAACTCAGATTTTTCTCATCTTCAGTCAGGTCTGAATTTGGTAGCTGATTGGAATGCTACTACTCATCTGTTTTTGAATCAGCAAACAATGTTCCACTGTGAGTTACAGGTTCTCTTTTCTCCTCCATAGTGGACCTACTTTTCTCGGTTCTCCCTTGATGTTGGTCAAAAATACCTCAGAGAGACTCTAGATTCAAACTTAACTTTTGATTCTCATATCACTAGGTTGTGTTTTTGGTCTCTCCAAATTATTCATTCGCCTCGTCCCTACCTGGATGACAAATTGTGTGCTGCTGTCCTTTAATCTCTAGTGGCCATCAAACTGGATTACTGCAATATTATCTATGCAGGTCTACAGACTGTCCAAAATGCTACAATACTGATTCTTTCTCATGTCTGTAAATTTGATCATATCACTCCTCTCCTTGAACACCATTGATTCACTATCGTCTTCTGTATTTGACAAAAAAATATTTACATTAGTCCATAAAGGTTTGCATATCGTCTTCTGCATTCAACAAAAAATATTTACATTAGCCCATAAAGCTTTTGCATTCTAGTGTCCCCTCCTATTTTTCCTCACGTATTACCCCTATATTCCTTCCTACTTATTGCATTTCTCATTTGCTCACCGTCTCACTACCCCATCTCTGAACAAACTTATTCTAAATTTTGAACTCTAGTGAAGATGCATCTTTTCACCCAAGCATTCCCTTAGGATGCTGGGTCTCGGCTGGACTAGTAGGTTCTCAGTTTTTTTTCTTTCTTCCCATTGCTTTATGATTCTGTTTAGTTCTCTATCCCTGCTATATCTGTCCTATTGATTTAGTAGTTCTTTTCAAATTGTTTTCAAATTATTTTGATTATATACTGCTTTGATTTTGATTTTGCCTGAAGCATATCAAATTTTCAATAAACATAAACATGCAACAGATAGAGACCACCACAGACTGATACACAGTTTACTTTGTGACTACCTCATCACTGAAAGGCCAGAGGAAGCAGATACTGCAATAATTATTTTAATCTAGTGACTCCGTTGGTCTTGGATGCTAATAGATTCTAACTCCCCAACAAACAAATGGGTTACTGCGAGCAGGTTCATGGTGGTCAGGCACTGCCTGTTTCCAACTAGCATGTTATGCACAATGGGCTAGATTCTATATTTGGCGCCTGAAAATTCCATGCAGAAAAAAATATGCCTAGGCTTATTCTATAAAGTACGCCTAAATTTTGTAGAATAGGTTTAAATTTTCATTTGGTATATAGAATACAACGAGCGCCTCTCTATACAACCAAATATAGTCATGGCCATTTACGCCACATTTTACTTGGCGTAAATTCCGACACCTAAATTAGGCACAAAGTGGGTGTATTCTATAACACACACACAGATTTTAGAAACACCCAAGCCACGCCCATGGTCACACCCCTTTTCAACTATACGACTTAGAATTTACACGCACCGCATTACAGAATATGCTTAGCAAGTTGTGCGTGTAAACCTTAATGCCAATTAGTACTGATATTTGCTTGTTCACGTTCAATTAACAGTGCTGATTAGCTAGTTAACCAATTAAGTTATGTGCATTGTTATAAAATACACTTCGATTTCTGCATGGAAGTTAAGGCGCGACGATACATAGAATCCGGCAGACCTGTAATTTGATTTTCTCTGTGTTGCATCTGATACTGGAATGTTGAACACTAACATTTTAGTTTAACTTTTTCAGTGTATAAATGGCTTCATGCTACCAGCGAGTTCTAACAGTTATTTATATATTGGATCTCATTTTCAATTGCCTAATATCTGATGCTGTGTTAGTGATAGATATTGTAAATTTATATTCTTATCAGTAAAGTTTCTTATTTTGTAAGGATGCCCCAGGGCTTGCGTTTTTTATAAAGGACTTTGCCTATAGAGGAAGCCTGAAAGTCTAACTAATGCATACTATGTCAATCTGCTGAATTGGCAGGTTGTACATGAAACTGAATACTCACTTTACATTAGGGGTGGACAAATATCTGAGCCTAAAAGCCACATTGGGGGCGCCAGTGAGTATCTGGGAGAATTCCTCCAGAGGTCTAAGGAGCTGAGGATCAGGAGTCCCTTCATGGCCTGCTGAGCAAGTAAGCAAATGAGGCAATCCCCTAAGGAAGCAGCTTCAGGGGGTGGGGGCAGCAAAAATACTCACATATCCAGATGTATTATGTCCAATTCTGTGTTTTATTACAGGACTGTTCCGAGACAGATGCCATTGGGGTAATCTTCATTAAGTTTAATTATCACAATCTGAAGGCGGGGGAGGGAGGGAAGTGGAGGCCTGAAAGTTACTTGGGAGAACTGCAAGTCTGAAGTGTCCACTAGAGCACCTAAAACCCTTGACCCAGCCATGAGTCACTTACACATCTGAGGAGGGTTGGGGTGGAAGCCTCACTTGCAGCCAGATAACATTACTTCCGGCCAAAAGTGAAATGCTCACTGTGGGGGACAGGATCACAATCACCACTGCAGTTCAGATAAAACCCTGCCATGAACTGCATGTGGCCCACAGGCCATAGTTTGCTCCTCTCTGTGCAACAAAACTGCACCAACCCCTACTGCGATTCCAATTAGAGAATAAGCCCACAGCTCCCCATGTTTAATACGCAAAGATAAGGTACTCAAATCACAAAATGCTCCAACAGCATAGGCATTCATTTTTCCTTAATTCATAAAAAGTTACACTCTGCAGACCAGACACAATAAATATTTCTCATAGAATTAAAAATGGGAGAAACTCCTTTGTCCACTATTGTTATCCAGCATATAAGGAAAGTCATTTCATACCATGATTCTCACATGATGGATTTCTTATATCATGTGAAGAACTGACACCCATCCATCTATAGCCAATGAATGCTAAGCATGACAAGCAGAATTTAATATTCAAGCATTTTTATTTATCACTTTGGTACTGCATTTTAGGCTAAAATTTACCTCAACCAAGATGATTTATATTTTTTAATATAATGTTTGAGGGAAACATAGGGAGTGGAATTAATATATTTTTTCATTCCATTTTTATCCCTCATTTTGACTACGATCATGTAATACTGTTTGTCATTTTTGCAAAAATGTCTGTAATTGACTTATCCTCTGAGGTAATTTCCTGTGGTGGGCTTAGGATATGGCAAAGGACTCTGTAGCTAAGAAACTGGGGATTTAAGCAGAGAGCAACAGGACCTATTTTGGCTTCTGTGTGTGGAGAATTTGTTTATCGGCAACAAAATACAAGTGTGTGGGTGTGGGGGGAAGGAACCACTCTTGAGTTTCCTGCAGGTTAGAAACACACTATACTGTGCAACAGTTTCATTTATTTATAGGCAGACTTTTAACTTGCTGTTTTTTTTTTCTGTCATGCATTTTATCAGACTGTGATACTGCTTGTTCGCAGTCTTATCTGTACAAACAAAATAGAAGATCACCATAATAAAATGGAGGTCTTTTACTATGCCACAGTAGCGTTTTTAGCTCACGGTGCAAAGCAGCTGGTGGTGAATGCCAAGACGCCCATAGGAATATAATGGGTGTCTCGGCGTTTACCGACAGCTGATTTCTAATGCGAGCTAAAAACGCTACCACGGCTTAGTAAATGACCCCCTTAATGTAGAACAGTGAATCTTCAAACAAAAAGAACAAATCAAGTACAGTGGTATAGATCCATAAACGCAAATCCAGAGAGGTGAAAAAGGTGAAAAGCTTCACATATAATGAGTAAATACGCATAGTAGAAAATCATTAAAGCGCCTCTATGGTAGGTTTTGGACTCAAGTTATTGAATGACAAAATGTGCTTCACAAAGAAACAGAAAAGCGTGTGTGACATGTGATGTTTTGCATATACTCGCAACTCCAGCGACACTGAAATGGAGAACAGTCTCTGAACTATGTTCTTGCTCCCCACAGGCCTAAAGGTGCAATGTTGACAGCCACGCTGCCTGCCCTGTCTCCCCACTGTATAAGTATAGTACAAGCCTGCGGCCTACTGCCTGGTTTGGGACCTGCTGGAAGAGCTTGGCCCAGCCTAAGGGCTGCTGGGAAAGATAGGCCAATGAAGAATTAATTGAAATCAAAAGAGCTTGTATTAAAAGTTTCTAACTGGCATAGTTTCTCAAGTTGAGAACTGTGAAACAGAAATAGCTCAGAACCTAGTGTACCAGGTGGGAAAAGCAGAAGTACAAAGTTTGTGGTCAAAGACAGTTGCCCATCTGCCAGAAAAAGGTGAGGGATTTTTTCAAAGGGTAAAAATATCAAAATCTGCGGTTAGTGTTAAGAAAAAACTGCCATCCGGCCATCTGTGCAAAAGTAGTTTTTTTTTTTTTTAGAACTTCATAGAACCTAATGTAATGAGGAGAATATAAATATGGCTGACACCTGACATGTAGGGGGGGGGAGTCAGAGACTAGAGGTAGACCTGCGTGTCACCCTGTCAAAGATCTCCCTGTAAGAATGTCTGCTTATATTCTTATAATCCACGCTTCATATGTAACGTGGCTTTGGTAAGTAATAAATCCTACAACTGAACCTGCCTCTCATCCTCTTTATTTCTTATTTATAGGGAATTTCCAACAATGTCTGAAATTTGGTATAAGTATGACAAAAGGTTAAATAGAACATATTGCCTGTTGGTGGTCTTTTGGGGTCTGGTGCGAGAAGTGCACATGTCCAGCAGTCTTAAGAGACCATAACATTCTGGCTTGTGATATTCTGCCATACTCAGTGACATGGCTGGTCCATAGTTATTGAGTATTGAGTAGAAAACAAAAGGTGAATGATAGGAGTCAGATGAAACTGGTAACAGCCTTCCCTATAGAACCCCCCTCCACACATTAAAACCGAGCATTGGGGGGGGGGGGGGGGGAGGGCGCAGGCAGTGTAGTAGTGAACATTGTTAAAGGAAGGCCCTGCCCCGCTGCATATTGGACCTCAGAATCAGCAGCCCCAACCCTGCACTGGTGGTATTGAGGTTCCGCACCACCCCCGCGGCCAGTTCCTGTACCAGACCTCCCGGCAGGGTAACTTGCACCAGCCACGTCCAGCAGCAGTTCCTGGTCAGGTGATGTCAGATGCTGGATTGCCTATGATTGGACCCAGACTTCCAGTCCCAGATCAGCTGTTTTTGGGCCCAATCAGCTGCAAGCCGCATCTGAGGGGGAGAAGCAGAGGTAAGAGAAAATACTTTCTTAACTTGTACTTCATTACTGAGTACAAAAGTACAGCTTACTTGTAATGCCATTACAAGTAAAAATTATTAGAAAAAAAATTAACTCATTACAATAAAAAGTACTTCCAATTGTACTTAAGTACTATAACGAAGTACAAGTACTTTGTTACTACCCATCTCTGTTAAGCTCCTTAAGCTGCTGACATGGCAGTCTGTTGGAGGCAAACCTCTTCTCCTTCCTCAGACTCCCAGTTACCTATTGTGGAGACCAAACAACTCCACAGGCTCACCTGCCTATATGTAGGAAAACAAGCAAGGAGAGGGAACCATGCTACAGTGGCTAATCACCCACTCTTTTGGGGGAAATCCTTCCTCCTTTCTCTATAAGCTATGTCGTTCTGTGTGACTGTGCCCTCACTTTGTTTCTTCTTAAAGACAAAATCTTCTTTTAAATTCCTCTTATAGCATGAGGCAGGTTAGCAATCAAGCACCTGGGAGCTTGATAATTAACCATCATCCCAGGTTCCTCAAGCACCTGCTCTTTCCTAACTCCAGCTCTGTTGCCTCCTGGGAAATGTAGTCTGGCTTTCTCCACCCTCAGGCATATGCTCCTTCCAATTCCAGCCCTACTGCCTTCTGGGAAATGCAGTCAAAACCCCTTTAAAGGGACAAAGCTTTAAAGTGCCAGAACTTGAACAGAGGACTTTCCCTGTTTTTCTGCTTTTCAGGCTACATTCACGGTAGCCTCCAGTCTACATACCACAATGTCCCACCCCTTATGATCTTCATTACTCCATATGACGATCCTCTCTGCTTGTCCATGAATTAAAGCAAACAACTGGATGGGAATCCATAGGATTGCTTTGCAGTTAGATGTCTCCCTTTTATCCCTGAAACTAGGTTTCTTTTGGGTCAGGATAACTTTCTTTGGTTGGGGTCTCAAACTTGTCCATTTCCTTTTGACCCACCCTAGTCTCCTTTTCCATATATCTAACTTTACACACCACACACAGCTTACTTCTACTAGAGCCTCTCTTCTCCCATTTTTCATACTGCCTTTTATGCCTTAGACTTCGCCTATCTAAGCATCTACTCTTACATACTTTTATGTTGGGAGCGCTGAAACTTCCTCCCACTGCTTTTTGCTAGGTCCTTAAAATTCTTCTTTAACTGGGCTCTCCCCGCTAAAGGGAGTCTTTTAATCCCGACTCTGGGGAGCCTCTGGGGCAGTCTTCCCCTCCCAAATCCTGTCCTTTGTGAGGGCTTCTTAATTTGCCTTTATACATGAAGGACATTATGGCTTTCCTCAGCCCTGCAACTGTACTCTCTGTTTCTCTCTTTGGGCCTGCAAACCCCTTAGCTGGGTCTTGTTCTGTGTCCTTCCCAGCACCCCCCCCCCACCCCCACTTTCATTCTTTGTATATGTAAACCCTTTTCTTGCACCTTGCTATGAGTTCTTTGACTACCTTTCATTCATTGGGCGTGCCAACCCTGTCTTTGGGTCTTTCTTTTTTTTTTTTTTTTTTTTTTTTTTTTTTAATTTGTTTATTGCAATTTTAGAAATACCAAGTATAACATAATGCCTTATCTACACAATAATTCCCCCTGCCAAAATAGCATCCCCTTGCTTCAGGACCATGCTCATACAAATACACTCTTCATATCCTATCCAAAACTCTTTGGGTCCTTCTCTGGGTTGGAAGCTGATTAGCTTGCTTCACTGCATCTGAAAGATCTCTTGAGCACCAAATCTCTCCCTTGCAAACCTTTGCGCTGTATCCCCAGTACTTGCTGAGCCTCCCTTATAGTCTTATGGTTCTGGGCTAATGCTTCTTGCTGCCCATACTATTCCTGTGACAAGGAATACCTAGTTTCCTCCTCTCTACTTTTTCCAATAACCAAGCCCTCTAATCTATGGTCTCTTTCTACTAACTCCTCCAATGTACTTTTCCACTTCTTTAAGGTGCTCTTTCAGATCGCCATTCTCTTCCTTTATCTGTCTGAGCTCCATACAGAGACTTAACTTCTGTTCCCTTTCTGACTGTAGCTGCCCCTAAACCTCATGCAGCTGTGGTCAGAAAGGGTTGATGTAGTGTATCTAGATTTTCAGAAAGCTTTTGACAAAGTCCCTCATAAGAGATTCCTGAAAATTTTTTTAAAAGTCATGGGATAGGAAGCAATGTCTTTCTGTGGATTAGGAATTGAGTATTGGACAGAAAAGAGAGGGTAGGGTTAAACTACCATTTTTCTCAATGGAGGAGTATGAATAGTGGAATGCCACAGGCATCTGTACTGGGACCGGTGCTAATTAACATATTTATAAATGACCTGGAAATCAGAATGAGTAAGGTGATTAAAATTGCAGATGACACAAAACTATTCAAAGTTGTCAAAACACATGGCGGATAGTGAAAAATTGTTAAAAGACCTTAGGAAATTGGAAGACTGCGCGCCCAAATGGGAGATGAAATTTAACATAGACAAATGCAAAACGTGAAGAATAATCCACTTCATAGTTACCTGATGTATTCAAGAAAAAGATCTAGGTGTCGTTGTAGACAATATGCTGGAATCTTCTGCCCAGTGTGCAGCTTCATTTTTATCCTGTCTCATCTTTTCTGATGCAAGCCCTATCTGCTCTGATACCCTGGCCACCACCTTCCGTTGGGTTATTCATTATTGGTGTGGTCCAAGTACTCAGTAACAGCTACAAGAGCCTGGATCCAGCCTTTCTCATGGAAGTAAACTGGGCCAGGTCAGCTTGGCTGACCACCTCTATCACCCGCAAGAAGGCAGTGATCCAATTTAACACTGACTTAGGTGCTCTCACTCCTCCTTCTTGTTCTTACCCCTTTTTCTTCCCTCCAATATCTGAAACATATCAAAGAACTTGCTTTTTAAAATCTTTTTCCTGGTTGATTTGGGGATCATTTGCCACAGACGGCAGGGCCATCATTGCTGGGGGCCAGTCGCCTCTCCCTGTACCAAGTGCCCCCCCCCCAATACCCAACAGTGAATCCTCATCGTCCGAAGAGGAGGAAGAAGAGTCAGAGCTGCTATCACTGATAGATTCACTGGATTTTCCCTTCTTCTTCCCCTTCTCCCTCATCTTCCTTTTGCTCTTTTCATTTACAGTGGCTGCCAGGCTGACATCATTGGGCAGGGCCTGAGTACTGCTGTCGCCTGGAGCCCCTGCCCACCTGACTGGCGGCTGTGAACCCTGCCCACTACAACCCGCTGCTATGTATAGGGTACTTTCCTTCCCCCCCTACACAAATGTCAGCTTGCGCTACTACATGGCTCTCAGTGTTATTTACATTTGATGTTCGATCAACATTGGGTGTTATCACAAAATTGCTAATAGTACCTGCAGCAGCGTCTGATAAGGAGATCATTCCACTGTGATGCCTACAGGCTCTCCTGCAGTCACAGTGGATGCTTGTAGAGTCTCAGTTACCAAAGAGCTGCTCACTTGACAACTATTACGCTCCAGGTTAGTCTCAGAATTATGGCCCTGTGCCACTTGCATGACCACATTGTAGCTGCCTTGAAGCTAGCTATAACTGGTCAGGGACGCATGACACGCATAGCTGGGTGGCATGTGCCCAAGACCTTGATTGCCTGGGGCTAGTGTCTGCAGAGGGGATGGTGGAGGGCCTGCTGACCAAAAAGGGGCCGCTGTAAAGCCTGGTGCCTGGAGATGAGGTTGTGTAGGGCCGAAACAGTGCCAAGCTCCATACATCGGAACGTGCGAAAGGTAAGCCCAGGCAGCATTATATGGAGGCATCCCACCTCAGGGGAGAGAAGGCCATTGGGGGGTTCCTGTCAGGTAGGCAGCTGCCCCCCTGCAATACCTACTGAGGGTTGTGCAGCAAGGGTAGGCAGTGGCTCAGGCTAGTATACAGGAGTATACCATTGTCGGTTGCTGCTAGGTGTTTGTGGCAAATCCTTGTGCCGCCTTTCTACGTGCTCTTGTGGAACTCTTCTTCCTTTTGTTCTGCTTCTCGGCAGGCATCTTGCTCATAGCCTCATCGCTAGCCTGTCTTGATGAGCTGGTCTTGCTCCCCTCTGTAGGCTGCTTTAATTGCCCGCACCAGTTAGCGCCTTCCTGGGGGGGGGGGGGGGGAGGTTCTTCCTCCCCGGCACCACAGATCTCCCCGCCAGAATCGTGGATCTTCCCTTGGCCAGGATTTATGGGCTGGGTGTCTCCTGTCCTCTCCATCTCCTGCACGTGCCCTATTATCTCTTGCTTGGGTTAGCCTCCTTCTCCATTCTGCTTTGGAAGTTGCAAGGGAGAAAGAAATCTGAATAAGCTGAAAAGATATGTCACCAGCCACCGAGATAATTTGCATTATGGGATTCTTGTTGAATTTTTTTTTCTTTTAATATAGTGACAACCACTGCATCCCATCTCAACCCAGAAATTTCTTTGGACAGAGTGTGATGTCACTCCTTATACCACCCAAGTGCCTTAAAACACCTCTCACACGACCTTACCTAACACCTTTCCATCTAAATCCTCATCTACATTCAGCTTATTATCGACTGTATCTAAGATTATGTAATGACTATATCATATTAACACCCTGTAAGCCACATTGAGCCTGCAAAAAGGTGGGATAATGTGGGGTACAAATGCAATAAATAAAATAAAATAAATATATTTATTATTTAATCTAGATATACTTTTTCTTGACCCACCCAATATAGCGGCCACTGCATGATTTACCCAAACGACCTCCCCAAGATAGCTGCCATGAGGCCAGGTGACCATGGTAATAGACCTCCCCAAGATGGCTACCATCATCTCAGCAACAGGACCTGCTAAACATGGCCACTGCCCTAGGACCATATGCATTCCCATATAAGCCTCATCAATATGGCCGCCGGGGGGAGGGGAATGGACGCTCAGAACTGCTTTAAATCAGTGCAACTCTACGCAAGACTAGCCCCCACCCCCACCCCACTTGGCCTGCAGCATAAAAAAATCCCCAGTGTACAATCCCTGCACCTCTCCAAAGGTGGCTCATTCAAATCCTAGTGCTGCTCCTTGTGATCTTGCCCAAGTCACTTAACTCACCATTGTCTCGGGTATAAGCTTTAAGACCCTAAAAAAGGTGTGGGCAAAATCCAAATAAATAAATATTCTGAAATACCAACCTATATGTTTATGTTGCTGTGTTGGCCCTGTTGATATTTAAATGTTTATAATGCAGTTCTAGCGCATACTAGAGCAGAGATATAGCGAACCACCGTACCCTGAAGCAGGTCTTTCGAAACGACGGCCATCGTAGGTCGGGGTTCGATAAGCCTAACAGCAATCACGAACGATTGACTCTGCTTAAAGCTAAGTAGTTAATTTGAAAAATATTGGTGCTAGTTCTTGTAACTATGAGAAATAATGATACTTTAATGTAAAAAGAATAAAGAAGAATATAACGAACTAATAGAGGTTTTTTGGAAGCCAATGATGATGAAGCCCAGCTCTCCATAGTAAAATACTAAATTGACAGTATTTACTGGAGGCTTCTAGAGGCTTTTTCCTCTATATAAGCATTTTATCTTTATAAATACTAAGATTAACAAATAGTGCTGTGTGACGCCATACACGATTATCTCCCTACTATGTTTTGATAATGTTTACTTATTACTGACTTCGGGAGATTACTTCTTTTCATGATTTAGTTTGATATTTAAATGTTGACATTTGTGAAATGGGTGCTTCCACTGCGTATAACCTGCGCATACATATCTGTTCCTGCATGTATTTTACAAAAGGCTCTACATTGGTGCATCCTTTTCTAGAACACTACCGGAATTTAACACATCCCCACTTGGACATCTCAATTCTGATTTCTATCTTATTTCTAAAATCTGTCTTATAATGTGGTCACAGCTTCCAGCTATATGGCCAAATAGTAGAATGAATCATATATAAATGTTTGCGTTTTTAAAAATCTTTATTTATATTTATTTTGCTTATAGCCACAAGTTAATTGAAGTTCAGGTTGTACATTTTTAAATTTACAATTGCTTTATCGCCGTTCTTCCACAGAAACAGCAGGTGCAAAAATCCCTGGGTTCTTTTTTCCCACAAACCTGACACCTAGACAAATACTTACACTGCTTCTTAAACTTGTTTAGTGTATATTAAGGAACATAATAATCCTTCCTTTATACACAGTTCTGGCACTTTGTCCCACATAAAAGTGAGTTCCAAGTCCTCAGCAGGTCCATTACAGTGCTGAATTCCATCTCCACTTCATCTCCTAAAATTATTTCAGCAGAGTTGGCAACAGCTGCATGTTGACAACATAAAGGGAATCTTTTCAGCACCAAGGTAAAAGTCACAAAATCCCAGAATATGTGAGTGACTGACGTTCAGAACCTTATCACAATAATAGCTGTCTGGAAGGAGGGCGCCTCTCTGCTTTATTTCTGCAGGGAATCATTCTGAGTTGGAACTGGAACACCAGACATCAGCAGAGAATGCTCAAGGATTAAGAATTTAAGATTTATTCCACTGTGTATACCCAGGTGCCCACTTAGAGAAGAAAGGGGAGGGCTGAGTGATTAAAGTCACATTTTACAGAAACAAGAAAGTATAAATATTTTTGTGCATTTTTTTTTAACAGCATGCTTGACCTGAGCCATGAGTCTCACAATTTGACTCAGAAGCAATATAATAAAGTAAATGCATGGAGTTGATGCAGAAATCTTGCAAAGACGGCACAGGGTTAGTGTGACATTCGCATGCAATTTTATGGCCTGCGATAACCCTGGGCTTGGAGCCACTTACAGCCCTCTAAACTGCCATTTCAGGCTAGTTCAGGTCAGAGTAATAAAACGAGCCAGTCCAGGGTTTTGTTCTTTATTTCCACCACAATGTGCCAAACTTTCAATTCATAATAATGGTAGCCACAATAACAAAAAAAAGGTCCAAATATATAAGAAAACATTCTCAGAGTCTTTACAGTTATGGAAGGCAGATTGCACAAGGTATATTCAGTTTGGGAAAGTGCAACAGTTAAAAGCACTCTGCTTCTAGTGGTTTAGAAAATTCAACAATTCAAAACACTCTGTTCCCTAGCAGTGAGTCCTTTCCCACTGGAAGAGCTGGCAGCTTACCTCCCTCTACACTTCCTTATTCCTGCTGTGTCCACCCACAGCTGCTCTTAATTGCTAGACATCACTCATTTCAGTGGCTTCCCACTCCATTTCACCATTTCCTCCATCTGACTCCAGAGCCATGAGTTCCTCAGCCCTCAGGATGTTACTGCCCTGTTCCGGTTTGGGCTGGGCTGGGCTGAGAAGAACTCCTCCTTCCCCTCTCCCTGGAGAGGAGGCAGGCATCACATACTGCTTTTTTATCCATGGGAACTGGGCTTCATCCCTGCTGCCCCCTCTTGTGACCACCTGCTGTAATTGTACTCCTATCCCCAAAGGATTTTCCATGCCCCCCCCCCCCCCCCCCAGTTCACCCTGGGTCTTTCATCTTTCCCTTATATTTAGGGACCAAGGGTTTTCTGGGGGATTGGATTTCTTAGTGCCTTTCCTCCTAGCAGTGATCACTACGCCCGCTTCATCACAGGCCACATGATGCAGAGAAGTGTTTCATTCAGAATATAATTCTGTGCAAATCTTTGTGTATGACACCCAGTTGCGGCTCTACCGTTAGGCCACCTGAGGTGGGGGTCCCAGGCATAGGGTTACCATATGGCTCCAGAAAAAAGAGGATAGATTGAGCCAGTCCGGATTTTACTTCCATTGAAAGCAATGGAAATAAAACCCGGACTGGCTTAATCTGTCCTCCCTTTTCTGGAGCCATTTGGTAACCCTACTCAGGTGGCAGTCTTCCAGGAGTGACATATCTCCTATACCGCCATGGTCTGGCATCTCACCCCTTCCTTCTTTAATCTCCTTCCCTGAGCCTACTTTGTTCATTAAAAGACGGTGGCGGCAATTCCCATTGGCTACCCTGCCGCCAGCACCGGCCTTTAGTGCAGCCCATTTCTGACATAACTTCCTGTTTCCTTAGAGGTGGGCTACAGTAGAGAGAAGAGGCCGGTGGCAGGGCAGCCTATGGGAATCGCTGCTGCCGCCATCTTTTGAAAAACAAAGGTAGGCTTGGGGAAGGGGGTCGAAGAAGGAAGGGGAGAGATGCCGGACCATAACGGGGGGGGGGGGGGGGGGAGGTGCACCCTCTCAGCTCTCACCTCAGGAGACAGATTGCTTTGGGCCACCCCTGATGACATCAGTGCACAGCATATTAAAATGAATGGTAATGAAGCTATTGGCTATATTTGGCCCCAATGCAGAGAAGTATGTAGAAGACTTTAAGGCCAAACAGAAGGCAGGACTTTTACTCACATCAGAGGAGGCATACAAGGGTTAGCTCATTCTTCTACAGTACTGTCTGTAAAGATTTAATTCCTCTTTCTTAGTTTTGCCATGAACATAACAGTACCCACATCTTTTTAAGACAGAACAGAAGGGGATGGTTTTCTGCCCAGGTCTGAGCAGAAAAAAATGTATCTGCTTGAATGTTGTTTTGTGCTTAAATATTAGCATCTTAAAAATTTTATGCATGAGATTACGTTGTACTGTGAGCACAGAGGATGCAGTTCAGAGCTGCTCCAGAGTCCCTGTGCTTTCAGACGATTTAGTACTTTTTCACTTATTGATTTTGAGGACTGGAGGTTGATACGGCAGTGGCATACCTGTATGGACCAATTTATGGTTCCAGTGGCTGGCGCAAATTCCAAGCAAGATGCAGAAGCAAAGAAAGAAAAACCACGTGGTGAGGGCAAAATGGCGGAGTCGGTAGTTCAGGCCATTTATAGACCTCCAATTACAACAGCATACTGCGGCAATGGGGAAAGTTCTTGCGCCCCGCTTTGACCAGCTGTTGGGGCAGCTTGCAAAATAAGAGGTTCTCCTTGCTGATACCACCAAAAGAACTGCACTGGAGCAGCGGGTCTCAGACCTGGAGGACTCGCCCATGCAGCAGGGTCTGACACTAGTAGCAATTGGAATGCTAGAAATGATTTGTAGTAGTAGTAGTAGTAGTAGTAGTAGTAGTTGAGAGAGCAAGGCTGACAAATTAGACAACATAGAGAAACACTCCTACCGGGGCAATTTGCGTCTGGTCAGTCTACCAGAACAGTGGAGGAGTGGCCTAGTGGTTAGGGTGGTGGACTTTGGTCCTGGGGAACTGAGGAACTGAGTTCGATTCCCGGCACAGGCAGCTCCTTGTGACTCTGGGCAAGTCACTTAACCCTCAATTGCCTGCCACATTGAGCCTGCCATGAGTGGGAAAGCGTGGGGTACAAATATAATAAAAATAAAATCCTAGCTACTCTCCTTTAAAGTTAGTTCTCAAAGGAATTTGCCCTCTCAGATAACATGGGGGCATTCTGCATAGAATCAGCCATATTCAGGATGGTCAGCAAAGGTCCCGGTTGGTAATTATAAAGATTCATAATTATGTGCACAAAACTGAAATTCTGAGAGGATACAAACAGAAACGAGATACCATGGGCGTAGTTTGGGGGTGAGGGGGGCATTGCCCCCCCCCAAACGCAGGGCTGGCGCAAGGCAGCTCTCCGATGGTCCTTCCTTCCCGCCCTCAGCTCCCCGATGGACAGCCCTCCTCTCCATTCCTCCCCCCCCCCCCGCACGCAAAACATTTTCGTTGCCCTTCTCTGCACCTTTTCTAATTCCACTATATCTTTTTTGAGATGCGGCGACCAGAATTGAACACAATATTCGAGGTGCGGTCGCACCATGAAGCGATACAAAGGCATTATAACATCCTCATTTTTGTTTTCCATTCCTTTCCTAATAATACCTAACACTCTATTTGCTTTCTTAGCCGCGGCAGCATACTGAGCAGAAGGTTTCAACATATCATCAGCGACGACACCTAGATCCCTTTCTTGGTCCGTGACTCCTAACGTGGAACCTTGCATGACGTAGCTATAATTCATGCAAGGTTCCACGTTAGGAATCCTCAACAGCCTTCCTCTCTGTTCCTTCCTGCCCCCCCCCCCCACGCGCATTTAATCATTTTACTTTCAGGCGTAGCGATGGCAGTGAAGACAACACAGCGGGCTCACCTCCAGCTTCTCCCTTCCCTCACACAGGGTCCCGCCCTCGCGGAAACAGGAAATACATCATCACAGAAGGCGGGACACTGTGTGAGCAAAGGGAGAAGCTGGGGGCGAGCCTGCTGTGTTGTCCTCTTCACTGCTGTCGCTGCGCCTGAAAGTAAAATGGTTAAACGCACGCGGGGGAGGGGGGCAGGAAGGAAGGAACAGAGAGGAGGGCTGTTGAGAACACCTAACGTGGAACCTTGCATGAATTATAGCTGTGTCATGCAAGGTTCCATGTTAGGAGTCACAGACCAAGAAAGGGATCTAGGTGTCGTCGTTGATGATATGTTGAAACCTTCTGCTCAGTATGCTGCTGTGGCAAAGAAAACAAATAGAATGTTAGATATTATTAGGAAAGGAATGGAAAACAAAAATGAGGATGTTATAATGCCTTTGTATCACTTCATGGTGTGACCGCACCTCGAATATTGTGTTCAATTCTGGTCGCCGCATCTCAAAAAAGATTTAGTGGAATTAGAGAAGGGCAACGAAAATGATAAAGGGGATGGAACGACTTCCCTATGAGGAAAGGCTAAAGCGGCTAGGGCTCTTCAGCTTGGAGAAAAGGCAGCTGAGGGGTGATAGAGGTCTATTAAATAATGAGTGGAGTTGAACGGGTAGATGTTAAGCGTCTGTTTACGCTTTCCAAAAATACTAGGACTAGGGGGCATGTGATGAAGCTACAATGTAGTAAATTTAAAATGAATCGGAGAAAATATTTCTTCATTCAACATGTAATTAAACTCTGGAATTCGTTGCCAGAGAATGTGGTAAAGGCGGTTAGCTTAGTGGAGTTTAAAAAAGGTTTGGACGGCTTCCTAAAGGAAAACTCCATAGACCATTATTAAATGGACTTGGGGAAAATCCACTATTTCTAGGATAAGCAGTATAAAATGTTTTGTACTTTTTTGGGATCTTGCCGGGTATTTGTGACCTGGACTGGCCACTGTTGGAAACAGGATGCTGGGCTCGATGGACCTTTGGTCTTTCCCAGTATGGCAATATTTATGTACTTATCCTAAAAGTTGCTAGAAATATACCCAGGAGTGATTTTCGAAATCACAACAGAAGAAGAATGCACCTGACATTATATGTACCCTGAGATACTCACATATTGCACAAAAGATATAACATATTATTAGAAAAATTGGTATATTCTGGAAGAGCATGGGTGCGTTAGGAACAAGTATCTGGTAGTTGAATACTCTAGGGGTAAAAATTTAAAAGAGAGAATCATACCATCTGCCCTTCCTGATTTGATTGAAGATCCTTTCCGCGGATCTTTGGCCACAGAAGATGTGGCAAATGCAGTGTTTGTCCTCATTCAATTGAGACTACTACTTTCATTCATCCAAAGTCCAATAAGAGCTTCATTTTAAAACATTCATCTGACTGCAACACAGCAAGAGTTATATGTATTATCCAATGTCTGTGCAGACTTCTATATATTGGAAAAGCCAAATGTAATATCAATATGCACATAATCGAGCATAAGAGTTGCATCTGTAGAAATGTCATATTTGAGCCACTTGTGGCACATTGTAACACTTTGCACCATACTATTTCTGATTTGAAATTCCTGGTTTATAAGGTACCTCACATATTCATGGAGAGGTGGGGACCTAAATGCCTTTTACAGGAGGAGCAAAAGGCCATTTTTACAAGCAAACTTTGGAACTCACAGTTTGACTTCAGCTCCTTTTCTGTGATTCTTGCAATGTTCTTTGGTTTATCTTCATTCAGTACACATGGTTTTAATTTAGTTTGTATTTTTTAGTCTACAATGTGGCTTTTATATATTCTCATCCCTTCAATTGCCTTTTATTTGGTGAGGTTTTTTGCAGTGCATTTAATCTGGACTGTCTCTTAATGTTTGTATGCATACACGTTTCTTGTAAATATCTTATATTTTCATTATTTTAAACTTACCTTTTTATGTAACATATAGTTCATATAATAATAATAATAGTATTATTGTTTTATCCAGTTATTTTAACTGTTTTTAGGTTTAACCAGTTATTTTAACGATATGATCATCAGGCAGCGTTTGCTTTTTTGAATTACAGTGGTTTCTTCTGCCGACAGGTAAATGGACTTTCTCTGTTCCTTTTAACTTTGTTTTCTTTTAACTCAGCCTCTACTAGCCTAGTTGCCCCTTGTTTTATGTGTGCACCACTTATTTTAAGATAGTTTAAATGATTTTTATCTCATGAGAATTTGTATGAGATTCCAAGGACACCATCCTTGGCACCATTTTAGCCGGTGTTCCATTATAACCAACTATACATTACATTGACCGGTTATGTGGTTCAAATTTTGGTAGCGTTTTTATATTACTTTCCCTTTTAAGCCGCTGTTCTTAATTCTTTTTATACCATAGTTCATAATAGTTTTTAAAGTTTATAAATGTATTATTGTTTTTTAGCACCCATAAAGGAATTTTCATTGGTCTTACATGTTTTTAATGTTTACTGGTTTAGTAGTATAACCAGTTATTGGTTTTAATCAGTGACCGATTTCGTAGCCTGCTGGTTACTCATGAAATTCAGAGCCAGTGTCTATAACCAATTATCTATTGTCCTTCTATTGTTTTACCTCTGTTGTGCTCATTTGGTTTTCATGTCCCGGTTTGTTTTAATAGCATTTTTTACCATGTTTTTATCCCTGACAGATTGGTTTGTTTGTTATCCAGAGTATTGCACCAGGTATAACACACTATAACCACAACAGAGGTTTGTTTTGTTAGTTCTTTCCTATTAGACACTGATATGGTTAATTTATATGCCCCTTAATGTGCATATGTAATTAGCATGCACAGTGGTCTTTGTTCCCCTTTCTTATTGTTATATATCCTCATGTTTTTAAATTATAGTTTATTAAAACTTGCTATACCATCCAAGCTGACTCGCAGAACTGGGAAGTTTACAATGCTATAAAAAAAACATAAAAGAACAATAAAAAAGAAAGGAACTACAAGCCAAGTCATTCAAACCTAAGTAATGGAAGACAAGGGGGGGGGGGGGGGGTAGACATGGTAGGTGAAGGTAGAAAGGGAAAAGAAGGAGAAACACATGTTACAGTGAATACAATGAACGCCATTCTCCACAGCAGTGGTAATATGGTATCTGCGCAGAATGTTCATTTTCAGGTTTATTTATGGTGGCAGTCCTTTATGTAATTTGTAATTTTTAAATATGTATTTTTTAAATGTAATTTTTAATATGTTACACATTATATAATTTATATATTTTGTTTTTATTTTATATTTATATTTTTAATGTTTGTTTTACATATAGTGTTTGTACATGACCCCTGAAGCAGGCAGCTTCCCGCCGAAACACAGACCCATGTCGGTTCTTTACTGTTGGTGCTATAATAAAGTGGCTTCTTCTACAACTCCCAGCCTGTGAGTTGTGTGTCACTTTGTACTTTTTTTGCTGTTTTCCTTGGATCGCCATAGAGAACCTTCCTGTTGTTGCTCCTTTGGATATTTACACTGTATGGCATTTTGTCTCTAAACTTTTTTTTTAGTTATTATTGCCTCTAACTGTTACAAAAAATATTCACACATCTTTGAGTCTTCATATGCATACTTACATAGTTCCCTGGTATTTCTTTTCGTTGTACT
The DNA here is from genome assembly GCF_901765095.1 of Microcaecilia unicolor. NCBI lineage: Eukaryota > Metazoa > Chordata > Amphibia > Gymnophiona > Siphonopidae > Microcaecilia > Microcaecilia unicolor. Next base: position 200,846,710 of record NC_044038.1, on the reverse strand, counting down.
GACTGTTGGAGTGTGGGGACCCTCAGTGTTTTGTGATCTCTTCACTGCTGCTATGGTTTCTTTGGCAGTGATTTTGGGAATGTTGAGGAGGGGGAGGTTTTGGGGGAAGGGGGGCAGAGGGGGTGGGGGTTGGGGAGGGGTGGGTTGAGTTTCTGATAAGGGTTTGTATCTTGTTTAATTGGAGGGGCTGGGGTTCCTAGGTTTATGAGATGTCAGGAAGTATTTTTTCACGGAGAGGGTGGTGGATGCTTGGAATGCCCTCCCGCGGGAGGTGGTGGAGATGAAAACGGTAACGGAATTCAAACATGCGTGGGATATGCATAAAGGAATCCTGTGCAGTAGGAATAGATCCTCAGAAGCTTAGCCGAAATTGGGTGGCGGAGCAGGTGGGGGGAAGAGGGGTTGGTGGTTGGGAGGCTAGGATAGGGGAGGGCAGACTTATACGGTCTGTACCAGAGCCGGTGATGGGAGACGGGACTGGTGGTTGGGAGGCGGGAAATACTGCTGGGCAGACTTATACGGTCTGTGCCCTGAAAAAGACAGGTACAAATTCAAGATATGAGTTTATCTTGGGCAGACTAGATGGACCATGCAGGTCTTTTTCTGCCGTCATCTACTATGTTACTATGTATCAGCACCCTTGTGGCCTTGGGGTATCTTGGTTGTATAGTGTGCAAGTATGTGTGTGGTTTGGGGGTTGGGGTGAAAACTGGGTACCCGGAACCCATTCCAAAGAACTGATGTGTTGCTTTGTGCATGTGTTTGGTTTTGAATGAGTGCGCTTAGTGTCTTGGAAAGTGTGTGGTATAACCATGCCAATGAAACATAGTAAGCTTCTTTCTGTGTTGAAGCAATAGGACATGGAAGTGATTTGTCTGCAAGAAACTAGACTTGCTAATGCAGAACAAGAGAAATTGAAGTGTGCCTGAATAGGCGAGGTTTATTATGCTTCTTTTTTTTTTTTGTTACATTTGTACCCTGCGCTTTCCCACTCATGGCAGGCTCAATGCGGCTTACATGGAGCAATGGAGGGTTAAGTGACTTGCCCAGAGTCACAAGGAGCTGCCTGTGCCTGAAGTGGGAATTGAACTCAGTTCCTCAGGACCAAAGTCCACCACCCTAACCACTAGGCCACTCCTCCACACGGACATGGAGGGGTGGTGTGGTGATGTTGCTGCGTAAATCACTGGCTTGTCATATGGAGATCTTACTGAAGAATGGTATAGCCATTACTTAGTGTTGCTGCTGTGATTGCAAGGTCAGGAGCTCATCCTGGTGATGGTTTATAGACCCACTCCTTTGAGACCCCTTTTTACCATGAACTGTTATGGCTTTGCTTGCCCTATTGATCTAATGCTAATTTGTTTGTGTTCGTTGATTTGAATGCAGTTCTAGATCCTGAGCTTGATAGTTTGTCCTCTTGTGCAGGCATTGGTAGGCCAGGTGATTGGACTGTTTCTTCTTTTGTGACATCTCTCAACTTGGTGGATCCCTGGAGCCTGTTACACCCTACTGATCATGATTATACCCACATTTCTCGTGCACATTGCACTTTCTCGCCTTGATTATATTTTTGTGTGTGATTGTTTTTCCATGGTTCAGGCAGTGGGGGGTGGGTACAGGAGGGGTATCAGACCAAACATTGGATGAATTGGAGGCACCCACCTTTTTTGCTGTGTGCAGTGGCTGGCATTTTCCTGATTATTTGGCGAAGGATTGGGAGTTTCAGCAGTATCTGCAGCAACAATGGGAAGATTTTTTGCTTACTAACCATCAACATGTAGAGCAGCCATTGCTGTTTTGGAATAATACAAAGGCAGTGCTGTGGGAAGCCATAATTGCTTTTACCAGTCAGTGCCAGCATCTGGTGACTGCAGGTATTCTCATTTTAGAGGTGCAATTGAAACAAGTGTGAAGGGCTTATGCGCAGTTGCCTTCCATGGCTAATAAATAAATTTGGTTATCCACCCAAATGGTGTTAAATACTCTTTTGCACGAGCAAGCTATGTGCTCCCTGATGCATCATAAGCATACATTTATTCACTACAGGAACAAAGCGGGGTCGCTTTTGGCTATTGTAGCTCGTTGTTGGGTGGGCTCACCATGATTTTTGCTGTGGCCAGTCAGTGCGGTAAGCTGACTACAGAGGTTGAGGAGATTGTGGAGATTGTAACCAATCATTTTCTGTCACTGTACTCTTCTGGCTCCCTGGTAGACTCCTGTCAAATTCTGGATTTTTTGGCTTTGTCAAGAATGCCCATTGTGGGCATGTTTACATAAACCTTCGAATGGTAAAGAGTTCCAAGACGCCCTGAAGGGCTTGAAACCTGGTACTGCACCAGGCCCTGATGGCTACACTGGGGAATTCTATAAAATGTTGCAGGTGCAGCTGCTGGGCCCCTTGCAGGCATACTTTGTGGTGGGGGTGGAACGAGGTTCGTTTTCTCACTGTGCGAACACTGCAGTTGTGTCTTTATTGTCAAAACTGAACCGAGACGATATGCTTCCAGAGTTGTATTGGCCTATTTCGCTGATTAAATGCGTATGTTAAGATCTCACAGGTTCTCGCAGAACACATTTCAGAGCATTTGCCACAGTTGATCGGAGAGAATCGTTGGTTTTGTGCGTGGAAGGCAATCAGTGCTCAATGTGCACAAAGTGCTGCTTGCCATGTTGCATTGTCAAGCTCTTGTGGATCCAGCCTTACTCATCAGCTTGGATGCAGAGAAGGCCTTTGATAAGATTTGTGGCCTTTTCTGTTTTCTGTGTTGGAGTATGTGGCCTTACGGGTTGGTGCTCATGGGCAATCCATATGCTGTACTCGCAGCCAACTACACAGTTTGTTGGTTAACAGCATTCGTGCAGTCCTGTTCGCGGTAGAGCGGGGCACATGACAGGGCCGCCCCTCTCGCCTCTTATTTCATTTGTCCCTGTAATCTTTATTGCGTCTTATCCAGGAATCAGCGTAGATGTGAGGGGGGGTCCAGCTACAGGGGTGACATCTTAAAATATTGACATATGCAGATGATTTGCTGGTACTCTTTCCTCCCCAGGCCTCTTTACTGGTGTTCTTAGATTTGGTATCTCAGTATGGGTGTCTTTCAGGATTCACGTTGAATCTTTCTAAGTCTATGGCCCTTCCGGTGTTGCCTGAGATGCGGAGTGAGTGGCAAGAGGAGTTTCCCTTGGGAAATTGAAGTACCTGGGTGTTTGGATTCCTGCTGATTTATGTGGGATAAATGTCCCGCCCGTATTTCATGAAGTTACTTCTAGGCTCTCCTTGTTTTCTGAATACTCAACAAAAATTCTTGAAGCGTGTCACTTGAAATAACACCTGGGAGATCTTGAGTTCAAGATTGCACAATGACTTTATGGCTGATCTCCTCTGCAGTATCTTTAAGAAAAGTATGATGAAAGTAGAGGGGTACCTCCTGTTGGGCTGCCATTATGTACGTAATAGAGAGTATCTTGAACATCCTCTATGAGATCCTGCCAGGGAAGAGTGGCCACATAGTGTGACGTAATTGAATGTAACCAAATAATGTCACCAGAATGCAAGTGGAATTCATGCTGAAGCTCTTCCCAAGGCTTGACCTCACCCTCCTCTGTCACCACCTGCATCAAAAAAAAGTCCCTTGGATCTCCAGCAGGCAAAAAGGGCAGTATTCAACCCCAGAAGAAAGTTTGTATTCCCATGAATCGGTAAGTAGGGAGAAACAATGGCCAAGAACCAGTGATGGTGGCATAACCATCGCCACACCTTTTTGCCAGTCTGCAGTAAACAATTGGTATGCACCAGCACCAGAACAGAATGCCCACAAGAATGAAGATAGCTACTAATATGTAAGGGAGTGCAACAATCCAAGTTCTAGGTCGGTAGCTGTAAAATAATTGGGCCCACTGAACCAGTCACTAATGTGGCACATCCCACATGCAATGGGTCATGTAGCAGCTGTTAACCAAGCCCAACCCGCCCTGTTTCATGGGAGTCTGCAGGATTGAAATAGGCAATTTTACCCAGCCAAAGATACTTCTGCAAAGCTCCATGCAAGGAACGCTCATCCCATCTGGACTAATAAAGTATACAATGGCAGCCCAACAGAAGGTTCCTCTCTCCTTTCATCATACTTTTCTTAAAGATTCTGCGGAAGAGATCAACTATAATTGTGAAATCTTGGACTCAGTATCTCCCAAGTCTTATTTCAAGTGGCTTGCTTCAAGAATTTTTGTTATTTGGAAAACAACTGCCTCTGTTGCCCATTGGGAGCTCCAATATAAATTTGCTTTGCGATTGTATATTTCACATAAGCATGCACATCTGGCTGGTTTTGCCACTACTGATTGTTGTCCCAAGTGCTCTGTGGCAGGGGACTCTTTGGGATATCTATTCTGGAAATGTCCCTGGGTGTCCAGTTTTTGGAAGTGCCTCCTTGATCCGATCTCTGCTTTGTTGCTCTGCCAAACACACATAGCTCCTCGACTCCTCTTTGGACAATATCATCTGGAATCTCCAATGCCTCATGACTTTAAAAGTTTACTTCACTGGGTGATCCTTTTGGCTAAAAAAGTTATTCTGTTGGTTTGGCTTTCTGACAGTTCTCTAGATTTACAAACTTGGCACTCGCAGATGATACAACAGTTGCGTATGGGGTGTCTGGCCATGTAAGACTTCTCTTCTGAGGGCCAGTGGTTTCAGCAAATTTGGAACTCTTTTTGGTTCACACTGCCTGCACAAGCCTGTAGTAGGCTTCTTAACCTCTAATATTTGTTAAACACACTATTTGACTTGGTGCTGATCTCATAGAGGGGGTGGGTTGAGTGGAGGGGGGGGGGGTTGGGGGGATTTACTGGTGTATTGGTGGAGTAGCTTGATGTCTGAAGTTTGTATATATATGTTATCCTCATTTTTTATGACTATTGCGGTTGTCTGGGTCTTATTGTAACTGAATAAGCGAAGTATCAGCCAGCATGCTGTGGCTTTCTTCAGCATGATGGCTCCGACCATCTGTTCCACTTACTCAGACACGGCAAGACCTGGACAGCTGCAACGATCATGACACCAGCCATGGAAGCCTAAGTGAACAAAAACAAGGATAATGATAAAACTAAGGATTATAGAATGGCAAAATCACTTTGGTAACTTGACAAATAAAGAAGTTACCAAGTTACCCAGTTCAGAGAGGAAGACATTTTGGCCAGTTCTGGTTTTAAACTTATATTGCAGAGGAGTGTGGTGTTTGTGGCCCTTGATTCTATCTATTGAAACAGTACAGGGGTCCCATAATGCACCAGGATGAGGCTGTCAGAAAACCGGAATGGATTTCAATCGGCCTCATGAAACTGGGTAAGTAGGCAACTCTGCAATTATGGTTTGTGATTAAATGTGAGTCTATGTTAGAGTTACAGGCATTTGGTTAACTTCTTTTAAAAGCAAACATGGAAGTAACTCAATCCTGTTCTGATCCCCAGGCATAGAGGTATTTGCTATTAAATGAATTAGGTGGTGTTTACATTCCACTGTAGAGTGAGGGCCAAACTTTTTCCCCTCTGGATCTGCTCAAAAGCTATGTGCCAGAATCACAGTGCCCGCTGCAATGTAGAATTATTCCTAATGAATGTTTGGAACAGGTATTTCACTCTCGGTCTCAAGTTCTGAGAAACTTCGATGGCTCAAGATCCAGGTGGATGGTAATTCCAAATTGACGCATGTTGGATGCGCATAGGTGCCTACGCGGCTTAATAAAAGGGCCCCTTTATTTTTATTTAGGAATATTACTTGTAGGTTCTATGTTAGTACATAGTATGATAATATTTTATTTAGATATTTCATTTTGTTGAACCATCTTTGTAAACTGCTTTGATTTGGGTTCTCCTTGAAAGGCAGTATATAAAAAACTGGTAATAAATAAATACAATGTATTTATTTATTTCCATTTATATCCCACAACCTTGGCATTACCATTCAGTGTGGCATACAAAATGACATACATAAATATGACAAACAAAGACAAGACAGAAACTATCCAGCAGTGCAGAGAAACATACTGAATGTCGCGTTCTCGAGGGCCTCGGCATACTGTCAGGTCCTCGAGGCAGGACTGGAGTTCGTGAGCCCTTGGGCCACTGCCGAGGAGCGGCAGCGGCAGGCAAGACCACCTTGGAACTGGATACACAGAAGAGCAGTACTGGAACTCTGGACTGGAGAAGTACAAGGCCGGCAACTAGAACAGACGAAACAGGAACAGCTTCACCTGCACTTAGCCACCATTCCTCCGGAGTTGAGCTCCGAAGTGCAGGTGGCCAGCAGGACTTGCAGGATAAGGCAGGAACTGAAGATCCAGAGGACCCACCCTGGGTCTGGGATACACGAGGGAGACAGGGCACGGAACTAGACTAGGACTGAGATCTGCACATAGCCGCTAAGCCAGAACACAAGACAGATTATGAAGACAAGACATGCAAGAGCTTAGCAGGAGCAAGGACTAGGGCAACGTGCAAGCTAGGCAGAAGGGGAATCAGGGAATACCCACCGGGTAACCCCACTAGCTAGGTAGCGGCAGGATACAGGATCAACACCCTGGAAACACACACTAGCTAGACAGAGACAGGATTCAGGATATACACTCAGGATATACAAGCAGGGTTCAGGATAAACACACAGGATGTACAAGCAAGGTTCAGGATATACACTCAAGATATACAAGTAGGGTTCAGGATATACACACAGGATATACGTAGCTAGGCAGAGCGGGGAACCGGGTAACACTAGCTAAGCAAGAAACAGGATTAAGGGTAGGCACCAAAGCTGGGCAAAGCAGGGCTCAGGGTTAAGAGAGAAAACCCGGAATAACAGGCCAAGGGTCTTGGGCTGAAGCTACAGCAGCTTCACACACAGCCAGAGAAATAAACCCCGGCTGTAGCTGAGTAGCTCCGAACCCAGGCTGAGAACAAACATAGACTGAGGCTACAAACACTGGGGAAAGCACTAGAAAGACTAGGAGTCCCCAGACACACAAACAGAGGGGCAGAGCCCACCCGGAAGGACTAGCAGTCCACAGGTACAGAAAGCAAATGGGTAGGAACCCAGAGACAGGCTTAGTAGCAGCGCAACAGAACTCTCACTAACCTGCTGACCTTTAGGCATGACACCATGCAAAGGCCCTGTCTGCAAGCACAGCACTTCCTTATGAAGGCTCTCACTGATGAGTCGCCAGCAGCAAGACAGAAGCAGGAAGTACACTGACCCCAAAGAGAGGCTTGACACACATAGGAAAGGAGCCCACAGGAAAGACAAGCAGGAGCCATCTTGGAAGCTGGCAAAGAGCTGGTGGCAGCCATCTTAGATGCTGGCTCCCCAGAGAGGCATAGCACACACAGGTGAGGTCTAGTGAAGCAATCAGCACACCCGGACAGAGACAAGACTAACACAAAGACAGACAGAAGCCAGCAGAGCTGCTGACCCCCAGAAGGAAGGTAAGGTTGAGGGTGGTCACGGCCACAGAACGTGACACTGAAAGACTAACCAAAGGCTTCAGAGAACAAATAAGCATTCAATAATTTTATGAACTGCAGCAGGTTGCTGTCAACCTGCAACTACTCAGGTGACAAATCCAAGGGGCACTGACTGAAGACCTTGAATTTCTGATCATAGACAGTCTGGCTTTCTGCAAAGAAGGAATGATCAAACAAAACATCTAATCAGAGACCATATGATCAACAGATCTTTCCAACAGACCAGTGAACTTCACAACAAAGCCTTAAAAACCAATAAGTGCTTCCTACATTTCTCATGCTGCAGAACTAGGAGCCAGTGCCAAATATTTCAAAATTGGCGTTGTATGATCATGAGAATAAGGAGTAGTGAGACCAGAAAGGCTCTTCTCAATAACAACAGGAAGATGGAACTGCAGTTTAAAGACTTTATTCTTATAAGCCCGACACAGCACCGTGTTTTGACCAAGTGCCTGCCTCAGGGGTCTTAATGTGAGTAGCCAAAATATATAGGCTTGAAAGTATAACTCACTTGCTGTCTTGAAAAAGACGCAAAGTACAGGCAAAGAAAACAAAATAGGCTCACAGTGAGGATGATCGCTGCAAAAACAGATTAAACAGTTTAATCTGTTTTCACAGTGTTCACCCTCACTGTGAGCCTTATACTTTCAAGCCTATATACTTTGGCTACTCATATTAAGACCCCTGAGGCAGGCAAGGCCAAAACACAGTGTCGGGCATTATAAGAATAGTGCTATAGAAATGATAAGTAGTAGTAGTAAAGTCTTTAAACTGCAGTTCAGTCTTCCTGTTGTTATTGAGAAGAGCCTTTCTGGTTCCATTACTCCTTTTGTGTGGACTTTTATACGTAGTGGACCACTGTCTTCCGCTTCTGCGGTCTTCTTTCTTCTCATGGGAATAAAGAAACAGACCACAACATTTTCAATTCATTGCAGTGCAAAAGGTGACTCTGGGAGACCCAAACAGATCACATAACAATCAGCAACCAGACCGCTGCACAAAAATCTTCTTTAGGCTGGGGCCAAGTTATAAATCATAATTTATAAAAGATTGTGCAGCATCTTTCATAATCTGGTCCTTCAAAGACAAATGCTGATGAATTGCAAAGACTAACTCCACTGTCGCATTTCTCAAATCCACGGAGGTAGCAGAAACTATACAGGATGTTTTCCACACCCAGATATCCTCAGTTTTCTTTACATTCAACAGCAGCCAGTTAGCAGACATCCGCTGACCAGCTTCTTGCAATGCAGTCTGCCACTCTAGGTAGGGTTACCATATGTCCGGGCAACTGGACGGGTTTTTCCAATCTGCCCGTTTGTCCAGAAATCCAGACAAACGGGCAGATTGCTAGCCTCCCCTCCCCTTTCTTACTACCCTGGTGGTCTAGTGACCTCTTCCGCCTTCAGGACAGGAAAGAGCCCCCTGTTTCCTGCCCGGAGCGCTGCCCTGCATTCATCCTTCCTGTTGCTGATCCTCGGAGCCGATTCAAAATGGCCGCTGAGAGTTGAAGTGACCTCGCCAGACTTCAACTCTCGTTGGCCATTTTGACTCGGCGCCGAGGATCAGCAACAGGAAGAATGCATGCAGGGCAGCGCTCCGGCGAGGAAAGAGGTCACTAGACCACCAGGGCAGTAGCAAGGTAAGGGGAGGGGGGTGACGGGGAGAGGGGGTGACGGGGTATGTGACAGGGGGGAGGGGAAAATGTGACAGGGGGCGGAGTGAGGGTGTGGCAGGGGCAGGGTGTGTGGTAGGGGTGGGGCATGTGTCCTCCTTTTTGGGGGACAAAATATGGTAACCCTAACTCTAGGGAAGGATCATGGAAAGGACTAGGTATCTATTATTGGACGTCATCCGTGTATATTCTAAATTGCAGATTTCTTGAGCACAATAGATAGCAAGTGGGATTAAATATATATTAAACAAACGACACAAAGCAACAATCCCTGTGGTATCCCACAGACCACAAGTAGATTTAGAATCTGGAGTCATCACTGGGGTATGTTCACTTAGGCAAAGAAGGACTCAAAACAGTTAATTACTAATAAAACAAATTCAATGGATTTTCAGCATGATGGCAGAATTCCTGCCACATCCAACATCAACAGAGGCCTTTGACCACCATTTTCAATATGATGACGAAGTGTGTTTAACAAAGATACCAATAAACCTTCCGGAAATCACAATACAAATCATCCTCCTGCTGCGTCGGCACATAGTTTTCAATCATTTTGTCTAGCAAGGGAAGGGTCAAATTAGGTCATCAAGAGGACTGCAAGGATCCTCTGAAGCTAACTTCAAACTTGGAATTAGAAAAGGTGCAAAGAAGGGCGATGAAAATGATAAAGGGGATGGGACGACTTCCCTATGAGGAAAGGCTAAAGCAGCTAGGGTTCTTCAGCTTGGAGAAAAGGCGGCTGAGGGGAGATATGATAGAGGTCTATAAAATAATGAGTGGAGTTGAACGGGTAGATGTGAAGCGTCTGTTCATGCTTACCAAAAATACTAGGACTAGGGGGCATGCGATGAAGCTACAATGTAGTAAATTTAAAACGAATCTGAGAAAATTTTTCTTCACTCAATGTATAATTAAACTCTGGAATTCGTTGCCAGAGAATGAGGTAAAGGTGATTAGCTTAGCGGAGTTTAAGAAAGGTTTGGACGGCTTCCTGAAGGAAAAGTCCAGACTGCTATTAAATGGACTTGGAGAACATCCACTATTTCTGGGATAAGCAGTATAAAATGTTTTGTACATTTTTGGGATCTTGCCGGGTATTTGTGACCTGGATTTGCCACTGTTGGAAACAGGATGCTGGGTTCGATGGACCATTGGTCTTTCCCAGTATGGCAATACTTATGTACTTATGCACCACAGAGACTCTTTCAAGTCAGTCAGAAATCTCTCCAGAAGATAAAGGTAATTCAAAACTGAGCATTCTCACAGGCAGTGCAGTGTCTTTGCTGCAATCAATGAAGCAGAGCAAGGATCAACATTAATTGCAATTTCTACTTCATCTACCTCCTATTATTTTCTTTTAACTGCATTATGTAGATTGTATGCCACCCAGAAGACTGGCCAATTGGGCATGATAACAAACAAAAACCTAATAAATCTAGAAACCTGGAAGGGTTACAGTGTTGTTTCTTTATGACACTATAAGGTCTAAATAGTCATATGGTTGTGGGTTGGATTTTTAGGTTTTCTGAAAACTCCTCCTACATGTTGTTAGTGAGGCTTTTGTGTCTGCTAAGACAAGGTTCTAATGACCTGGTATTGTGGGCAAGAGAACATTGCTGAGAACTGCCAGGTACATAAGAATCCCCAGCAAGTGAAAATGCTTTCAACAGTGGGATCACACATTCTGTGGCCCACCTCTCTGATGTAACTTCCTGTTTCCTTAGAGGCAGGCCACAGTAGAGAAAAGGCTGGTGCCGGCGGCAGGGCATCATATGGGAATCGCTGCTGCCGTCCCCACCATTTGGCAAGTGGGAAAAGAAGATAAATTCAGGGAAGGGGAAGGAAGGGGGGAGATGCCAGACTATGGCCGGGTTGGGGGGGGCAGCATCTCAGCCCTGTCTCAGGCGGCATCTTGCCTTGGGCCACCCCTGATGACCATTATAAAATTATATGTGAAAGACACCACTTATTTTCTGCAATTGTTGCCTGCAGTACAATTTCACTTTCCTGCCCTGTCCTCTTCCATCTTGCTGGTTACCTTGGATGTCCATATATACCGCAATTCTTCAGCAAGAGGTTTTGACAGTTTTATATGAGATGTTAGAGCCACGACCTTTGCCCAGCATTCGTAGTGCACTGGTCCCACTGACATGCCAAGACACCAACCGGGCACCCTAGGGGGCACTGCAGTGGACTTCAGAAATTGCTCCTAGGTGCATAGCTCCCTTACCTTATGTGCTGAGACCCCCAAACCCCACTCCCCACAACTGTACACCACTACCATAGCCCTTAGGGGTGAAGGGGGGCACCTACATGTGGGTACAGTGGGTTTGTGGTGGGTTTTGAAGGGCTCACATTTACCACCACAAGTGTAACAGGTATGGAGGGGATGGGCTTGGGTCCACCTGCCTGAAGTGCTCTGCACCCACTAAAACTGCTCTAGAGACCTGCATACTGCTGCAATGGACCTGAGTATGATATTTGAGGCTTGCATAGAGGCTGGAAAAAATATTTTAAAACATTTTTTTGAGGGTGGGAGGGGGTTAGTGACCACTGGGGGAGTAAGGGGAGGTCATCCCTGATTCCCTCCGGTGTTCATCTGGTCATTTAGGGCATGTTTTTGTGGCTTAGTTGTAAGAAAAAAAGGACCAGGTAAAGTCATCCAAGTGTTTGTCAAGGACGCCCTTCTTTTTTCCATTATCGGTCGAGGACGCCCATGTGTTAGGCATACCCCAGTCTTGCCTTCGCTACGCCTCCGACATGCCCCCAGGAACTTTGGTCATCCCCGCAACGGAAAGCAGTTGAGGACGCCCAAAATCAGGTTTCAATTATTACGATTTGGGCGACCCTGTGAGAAGGACGCCCATCTTGCGATTTGTGTCGAAAGATGAGCGTCTTTCTCTTTCGAAAATAAGCCTGATTGTGTCCAGTATACACATGGAAAGGGTACAGAGAATGAAATCCCCGTGTTTTCTATGCCTGTCTTCATTTTCCCTTTAAATTAATTAAGCAAAGCAATTCAAAGTGGAGATCAAGTCATTCAGCAGAAGCCAAGTTCACTTGCAGATCCATCAAATAGAATTAAGACAAGACGAATTCAGTGTGTTTATTAGCATCAGACCTCTAACATAATAACTTCTGAAAAGGAAGCAATCCATTAAACTGTCATCCCTGCCTTGCAGTAACCCTGGTGAGCAGGAGAAAGCTGACATTTAAGAATTGAAAAAGGAGAATGAACTAACCTGTTTGTTCCCTAAAGGGTTGAATTTCTGGCCATGCCTCTTGAATGCATTGTTAAGCCTGCATGGCAGGGAAGGACAGAGAATAAGAATTGGAACAGTGACGTAGTTCTCCTGTAGAAATGGACTTTCTATTAGTTGTAGACATTGCAAAACTCTAATTTCATGTCATGGTACGTCTGTTTCTTTTCTTTTTTTGAGAGTGTTTTTATTTTTCTCCATTTCTTTATTTTTTCTTATGAAACATTGGCTAATGGTTTTAATACGTGCTAAAATCCAGTGGTTATAGCTACAGGTGGGCCTGGGAGGGATCAGGCCCACCCAGCCGTGGCACCTCTTTTATGGCTGGCTGGAGCTCCCCAAGCCCCGCCAGCTGAAGATGCCTGCCATCTCTCCCTCCCACTCCTCGTAGGCATCCTGGCATCACTCAACTCCACCTCCAACCTCCCATACCTTTTAAACCCTTCAATTCTTCACTGTTAAGGAGCAGCAACTCAGACCCACTGCTTGCTGACAGCCCCGAGACTTTCCTCCTGACACAAGTTCCTGTTTCTGCATGGGCAGGACCAAGGAGGTTTAATGACCCCCTTGGGCAAGACCAGGTCAGAGGGCAGGCTAGGGACAAGCACAAGCAGCATATACCATAATGTATTCTTCTTTAACATGCATGTATACACATGGTATATATATATATATATATATATATATATATATATATACCATGATCTGTTCCATATATATTATGTTCCATGTATGTTACCATGTATGTATACACCTTAACGCAATACCATTTGTGATTCTATTACCCGGTAATGGCAACTGCCATTATGGCAAATGTAAGCCACATTGAGCCTGCAAATTGGTGGGAAAATGTGGGATACAAATGCTACAAATAAATAAATAACTATGAGTTACTGCTCACAGCCAGATGAAGAACTGAAGGGGTTTAAAAGGTATAGGGGAATGGGGTTCTCATGCCCACCTACTTTGGGCTCAGGCCCACCCAAAATTGGATGTGATGTGCTAAGACTGAAGCCAAATTGAAACGGAAATGTAGTTGATGGGCTGTTTCTGTATTACCAGTTAGAGTTATGAACATGCACTACCACATTAGCATGCATTAACACTGTTATCACATATTATTTAGATCTCATTGCATCAAATGGGAACTGTAGTGAAGTAACACAAATTATGTGTGTTAATACATACTAATGCAGTAGTGCATGTTAGTAATTCTAGTTGCATATATTATTGTTGTTTTCATGTAGTACCAAATATACTAAACTGTGCAGTACCAATCTTCAATTGCCCCAAAACAAATAAAGAACAAATATAAATATATGTGATGGACTAGCAAACCACCTGACAAACCCATAACGTCAAATAAGTTGCAACTCTTCTGTCACATAAATTTGACCATAGGTCCCAACAGTGAAACAGGGAAAATGGTGTCAAAATTGTTCAGAAAACAGAGGAGTGGGAAATAGACCAGGCGATCCATCAAAAGGTTTGTATCTGCGTTCAGCGTGATTAAGTACTCAAGCATATTTTACTCTTTTTAAAGACCACATTGTTCCTCTTTTTTGAACCTTCAGTTACCTTTTGATGGTGTTACATTTTATTTAAAGACTCCTGATGCAGGCTAGTAGCCGAAACACGGTACTGTGTCGAGTCCTTACCAATAAAGTGTTTCAAATCGACTGAAGTCTCCTCGTTTGTCTCTGGATTGCCTGGTCTATATCCCACTCCTCTGTTTTCTTCTGTTGCTTCCCTGTGGGATATCGGTGTTCCCTCACCTCAGCGGACTTTCACCAAACCTATAAAAATCATTCAAGCATGTCTCCAAAAAAGAGACTTAATCTTAATCAACTGCAGGATTCAACTTAAAAAAAGGAATTTATACTGTGAAATTACAACATGACATCATTCTTCATGGTCTGCATCAGGCGATTCACAGCTAAAGGTTAATTGACTGGGCATTCTGCAATGACCAATCCAACATGGTATTGGTATCCAGTCAAAATGTTTGACTCAGAGCCACTCTACCAATCTGCACACCGAACGAGTATCGGTCAAACTGAGGAATTGTATTAAATGAGCCAATCCATAAGTTTTTGTAAGGATTTAAAGGTTTATTTCCACTTTAAGATCAGTAGATAAATATATTCAAAATATTGGATTAAAAGCTTGTTCAAATAGCCAAATCTTAAAACTTTTCCCTAAAAATGTTAAGGTTCATCTCCATTCTAAGGTAATTAGAAGAAGAATTCCAGCTATGAAGGATCATTACTGGCAAGTGCTTTTCCTTCTCTTGCTAAAGTAGCTTGGGAAAGATATGGGACCAATAACAAATTTTCCTGAGATGATCTCCGATTCTGCAATAGAATATAAAATAAATCCTATTCTGAAAGTAATTGGGAGCCAAGCCATGCATAGCCTAAGTTATCAATAGCATAAGCGTGAAATGGCATCAGCAGAACCAGAAGTCAATGTAAACATTTCGAAGTAAGTGTGATATGCTCTCTATACCAGAAATCTCAGCAGGCATCCAGGCCAAAGTTTCAGCATGCCTGTCTGACATTGCTGCCTGGATGTTTCACCGCCACCTGAAGCTTAACATGACCAAGACCGAGCTTCTTATCTTTCCACCTAAATCGACCTCTCCTCTCCCCCCTTTCTCTATTTCTGTGGATAATACGCTCATCCTTCCCGTCTCATCAGCAAGTAACCTTGGGGTCATCTTCGACTCCTCCCTCTCCTTCACTTCACATATTCAACAGACTGCTAAAACCTGTCGTTTCTTCCTCTATAACATCACCAGAATTCGCCCTTTCCTTTCTGAGTATGCAACCAGAACCCTCATCCACACTCTTATCACCTCCCGCTTAGACTACTGCAACTTGCTTCTCACAGGTCTCCCACTGAGCCATCTCTCTCCTCTTCAATCTGTTCAAAATTCTGCTGCACGACTAATATTCCGCCAGTGTCGTTACGCTCATATTAGCCCTCTCCTCAAGTCACTTCATTGGCTCCCTATCTGTTTCCGCATTCAGTTCAAACTCCTCTTACTGACAAATGCATTCACTCTGCAGCTCCTCAATACCTCTCCACTCTCATCTCTCCCTACACTCCTCCCTGGGAACTCCGCTCACTGGGCAAATCTCTCTTATCTGCACCCTTCTACTCTACCTCTAACTCTAGACTCCGTTCCTTCTATCCTGCTGCACCGTATGCCTGGAATAAACTTTCTGAGCCGGTATGCCAAGCCTCATCTCTGGCCATCTTCAAATCTAGGCTAAAAACTCACCTCTTCGATGCTGCTTTCAACTCCTAAACCTTCAACTGTCCCCTATCCCTGATATGTCCTGTCTGTCCTAACCCTTATCCCTTACTTGTCCTGTCTGTCTATCATAATTAGATTGTAAGCTCTATTGAGAAGGGACTGTCTCTCCATGTTCAAGTGTGAAGCGCTGCGTACGTCCGGTAGCGCTATAGAAATGATAAGTAGTAGTAGTATATCCTACATTGGTAATCAACCCTACTGCTGTATTTTGAATTCATTGGAGCCTTTTAATTCTCCACTGAGACCTACATAAGAATGTTAAACCAAAGAGTGAACAACTGTTGCCAAGTCATCTGGTTGTGAAACATGACAAATCTTCCAAAGCAAATGTAGCTGAAAAATGCTTATTTAACAACCATGGCAGTAATCTGACTATCCATAGATAGCGAAGAGTCTAAATAAATACCCAAATCTTTTACATCGGTGCAAGATTTGGCTCATGCTTTTATCATTGTTTGCTCAAAGTGAGTTATATTCAGGTACAGCAGAGAGTACGTTTTATATCTAAGGCAATGAAAGGTGAATGACTTGCCCAAAGACACAAAAAGTGTTAACGGCAAAGCGGGTTTGGACTCTTGACGTCCCTGTTTTTTAATCTGCTGCTCTGATCATGGGGCTGCTTTGCCACTGCTCCATGGTTTCATCTCTAACAATATGCTAGATGTATCTGTCTTTTTATGCACTCATGGAACATGAACTGTGCTCTTAGATCACAGAATTCCTGCCTGTTTGGGACATCTCCATAAAAAGGCCAAACATCTGTTCCTCTTCATTACCTCTAGTGTGCCAGCTGTGCTGCTTGATGGATAGTTTTCTTGTTCATTTCTTAAGAGAGGAAGAAGGGGAGTTTGACTTGCCAACAGTAGTCATTTCATAGATCTCATCAAGCAAACAGCAGAATGTTATGTGCTGCTAGCAGTGGGTAATCCATCAGCTGTTTGCAATAGCTGTCGGGGAATGAAACATTTCCCCCTGAGAGACACCTCTGAGAATGCAAACCAGATTCATCAAGAATTGCTGGCTATGTATATTGTGAATTTTCTAATAAAACTTTAAATTTAAAAAAAGGTTTGTTAGCAGATAGAAGATATATAAACTTTAGTTTGTTCTATGTTCTCCTGGAGCGGCCGCCAATCTGAATGGAGTTCCACTATCAGAAGCTGCCAGGAGGATTTGTAACAGCTGATTCGCAAGTCAGTCATATCTGAAAATGTTAAAAACACATACTTAATATTCAAACCTGAGTAAAACCAAATTTGAGAGTGCTAAACCGCTCCGAGAGAAATTGCATTGGCTTCCTGTCAAGGATCGCATCACATTTAAAATCTGCTCCCTAGTACACAAAATTCTCTATGGTGAAGTCCCTGACTACATGATTGACCTAATCAGCCTGCTACCGAGGAATGCATTTAAGACTATCCCGTTCATACCTTAACCTTCATTATCCAACCTGCAACGGGCTTAAGTATAAATCCACATATGCTTCATCCTTCTCCTTCATCAGCTCACAATTATGGAATTCCTTGCCAAAAGCCATAAAAACCATTCACAACCATCTAAATTTCAGAAAATCTCTAAAGACTTCGTTATTTGGAAAAGCTTACCCCAAGGACTCAACGTGTGTCTCCACTACTTGATACATAACAATATAATGACAATTTTGGACACATCCACCCTTCCCTTCTCTCCCCTGATTTCCCTGTTCCTTTTGTTTCTTCCCCATCATGTCCTTTATTTCTTATGTAGGTTACGTGGAGGGGCATAATCGAACGGAAACGCCTATCTCCATGGGCGTTTATCTCCGAGAACGGGTCCGTGAAGGGGCGAGCTGAACCGTATTTTCGAAAAAATGGACATTTCTGAGCTGGGCGTTTGTTTTTTTTAGCGATAATGGAAACTAAAAACGGCCAGCTCAAAAATGTCCTAATCCGAGCCATTTAGTTGTGGGAGGGGCCAGGATTGGTAGTACACTGGCCCCCCTGATATGCCAGGACACCAACTGGGCACCCTAGGTCAGTGCAGTGGACTTCAGAAAAAGCTCCCACATGCATAGCTCCCTTACCACAGGTGCTGAGCTCCCAACCCCCTCCCCCAAAACCCAATTCCCCAGAAATGTACAACACTACCATAGCTCTTAGGGGTGAAGGGGCACCTACATGTGGGTACAGTGGGTTTTGGAGGCCTTCCATTTTCCAGCACAAGTGTTACAGGTGGGGGGGGGGGATGGGCCTGGGGCCACCTGGCTGAAGTGCACTGCGGTACCCACTAAAAGTGCTCCAGGGACCTGCATACACGCAGGCCTCTAGGACTGGTTGCTGCTATATAACATTGGCACACCAGTTGACACCTGAAGACTAATCTCTCCGAAAACGTCCTTTATTGGAATAACCGCGTTTACTCACTGTTAACTGCAGATCAGAGGTTGTGCCCCACTGGCAACGAGTCTCCCTGGTACTGAGATGAGCAATAAGTCAGAGCTGGCAGAATGCTGTACAATGCCCTCTTTCAGCCACATTCAAGGGAAGAACTAAGTTGTCTAACGTGGCTAACACAGGAAAGGGAACTAAAACTGGCTTACAAAAATGGCCACTACCGCATGGACTACAACAGGAAACACAACAGGGCACACTCTGACCCAGTAGGCAGGGGGAAAAGCACCATGGGAGAAAAGCCTACCAACTACCAACATCGTGAGACTGTAACACAAGCTAATCAAATCACGGAGCCCAATACCCTACACCCACCACAATGCAATGCTGATGTGACCCTGTACTGCACCCAAGAGCCACATCTGACCCAGGGAAAGGCTGTGACAGGATCGAACACATTCTGCTGTCATGGAGGTGTGTACAGCATTTGAGGCTGGCATACAGGCTGGAAAAAATGTTTTTAAAGTGGGGGTGTTTTTGTGGGAGGGGGTTAGTGACCACTGGAGGAGTCCGGGGAGGTCATCCCCGATTCCCTCCAGTGGTCATCTGGGCAGTTGGAGCACTTTTTTGGGACTTGTTCGTGAAAAAAAAGGGTCCAAAAAAAGTGACCCAAAATCGCGGTAAAAATGCCTTTTTTTTCCGATTATCAGCTAAAGGCGCCCATCTCGCCTCGGCTGATAACCACGCCCCAGTTCCACCTCCACCACGCCTCCGACACGCCCCCGACCAAAACATTGATGTTTTCACCTTAGACGTGTTGATTTTGTTCCATTATGGTTGTAAAAAATTCAAGTGTTAGGCACGCCCTAAGCCCACCCTAATCCCACCTTCAAACCACCCCCAACACGCCCCCTTCTGATTTGAACGCTCTGCAGACAAAATGTATAGATGTCTGCAAAACAAGTTTCGAAAATACCAATTTGGACATTTTGAGAACAAATCCGCCCAAATGGTACTTTATAACACTTTTTGGATGTTTTTCTCTTTCAAAAATGAGCCCCATTATATCTCCAGTAACACATTCCACAGCTTAATTATAAGTTAAGTGAAAAACTGCTTTTTTAAAATGTGTTTTATAATTACTGTTAGTTTGGTAGAGAGTTCCTTAGTATGAGGACTATCCAGATGGTTAAGTAGTCATTTCCTAGTTACCTCTTCCACAGCACCGATGATTTTATAATCTCTATTATCTTTTCTCCAAACTGAAGAGCCCTAACCCACGTAGCCTTTCTTAACAAGGGAGTCGTTTCACCCCCTTCATCAATTTTGTTGACCTCTGTATCTTAAGTAAAACCTTATGGGAATTTAACCCCATGAATTAGGCCATATAAGCCACAAAGCTATTGGAGCAAACACCAGACATATAATAACATTACATTACAATATACTTCTACACCGCTGATACCTTCAGGTTCTTAGTGCTTTACAATAATTAAAAAAACAAGACAGCCTCTAGGGAATCAAAAAACCCAGAGAATCTTATTCAAGAACTAATTTTCTAACTTCTTAAAAAGATAACAATAGTCATCAAAAATTAGATGTCAATTTCTCCAACCTTCCACTGGGAAAGGAAGGAAACAGTAATGAGTTGTAATGGTTCTGAAAATGGAACTGTGAGTGTGTGGCATAGGTGGAACGAGTGAAGCAAGCTATAAAACCTACAGCTCTTAGCTGACATCTAATGGTGGGACTGAACAAATAAAAGGAATATTCAAAAGGTGAATTGGAGACACGGACCTTAGCGTTCTCCCTCCTCTAGTTCCAGAAGCGTTATTATTGTAACCTGCACTCATGATAAAATGAACCCTAGCTATCACTCTACATGATGGGCAGGTTTACGATTCCAGTGCAGGATTGCAATTCTTCTAATCTCTCGTAAAACAGTTTTTAGACTGGCAGTGACTCCCTTAGGTTGTCATAATAGGACAATACAAAACAGAATGGTGCACTTAACTTTTGATCTTGCTACGTACTTTACCATTTTGTCATCCAAGATACTGCATTCTAGTTCCGTTGTGTGAGCACAGAGAAACCCTGTGTTGGACCTGCTCTATGAATCCACAGAAATATTCATATAGGACTTAATCCCACTATCCCTCGGATTGTATATAAAGTGCAGCGAGTAGTTTGTGTTAAATTATGTGTGCAGCCAATTTACACACGCTACTCAATTGGGTAATGAGCCAATTGGTGAGATAATTGGCTGATAACCAATAAACAAATTATCATCACTAATTGGCAATAATTGTAATTTTACATGCGCTTCTTTTTAGGCATATTCTATAAAGAGGCGCATGTAAATTCCAACATGCGTAGCTGAAAAGGGGGTGTGACCTTGGGAGGAGTGTGGTCATGTCAGGGGTATCACATTTATGCACATTGTTATAGAAACGCTTGTACATTTAGACGCAGGCATTTACACCAGGTTTTCAGTGGCATATATGGCCATGCCTAAATGTATATGTGTTCCCGTGGCCCGTGGCATGATTTATAGAATTGCGCTAGGAGAGTTATTCCAACATGCTTACATTTTAGATGCCATATATAGAATCTGGCCCTATTAGTGCAGCTCTATAACTGGGTACCTATTACACATGCCTTGTGTATATACGCCAAATCCTATATAATAATTTGCACCTCTGTCTGGATGCCTGGATTCATAACATACTTCTCATTGGTCTGCCCTGGCGATGATGTCAGAGGGCGGATCAGTGAGAGGGAAGGGAAGCCAGCACCAGCCAGCCACAGAACATTGGAGGTGAGGTGAGTACAGAATCGCCCCCTCCCTCCCACCCCTGTCCTCCCTCCGAGTTCCAGGCTCCCCTCTCCTCCGAGTTCCAGACCCCTCCCCTCCAAGTTCCATGCCCCCTACCTCCCTCCCTCCCTCTCCTCCGAGTTCCACACCCCCTCTCCTCTGAGTTCCACGCCCCCACGCCTCCCTCCCTCTCTCACTCTCCCTTCTGAGTGCAAGCACGACCTGTCCTCCGGCAGCCCCTCGCCTTCCTGCATACCGGCTGTAATTTAAAAATTCTTACCTCGGAGTCCGGCGTCTGCAGTGAAGGCGAGCGGCGCTTCAGACTGCGTTCCCATCTGTCTCAGCTCTGCCTGTGGTCCCGCCCTTCCAGAAACAGGAAATGAGAGCAGTACCAGAGGTAGAGCTGAGAAAGATGAGAAGGCAGTTTGAAGTGCTGCTCGCCTTCACTGCTGACGCCGGACCCTTAGGTAAGAATTTTTAAATTACTGCCGGCACGCAGGAAGGCGAGGGGCTGCCGAAGGACAGGTCGTGCTTGCACTCGGAGGGGAGAGAGATAGAGGGAGGGAGGCACGGGGATCTGGAACTCGGAAGAGAGGGGACGTGGAACTCAAAGGGGAGGGGTGCCTGGAACTCGGAGGGAGGGAGGGGGGCATGGAACTCAGAGGGGAGGGGGGCTGGAACTCGGAGGAGAGGGGGGCGTGGAACTCAAAGGGGGAGGGGTGCCTGGAACTCGGAGGACAGGGAGGGAGGGAGGGGAGCATGGAACTCGGAGGAGAGGGAGGGAGAGAGGGGGCATGGAACTCGGAGGGGAGGGGGGCTGGAACTCGGAGGAGAGGGGGCGTGGAACTCAAAGAGGAGGAGTGCCTGGAACTTGGAGGACAGGGAGGGAGGGGGGCATGGAACTCAGAGGGGAGGGGGGCTGGAACTTGGAGGAGACAGACAGACAGAGGGAGGGAGGGAAGGAGGGAGGGAGGGGGACGTGGAACCTTGCTAGCGCCCGTTTCATTTCTGTCTGAAACGGGCCTCTTTTACTAGTACTATATAATGATCACTGATGTTAAAAATCTAATAAACATATAATGAGAATATAGAAAACGGATCTTCAGAGGTGACCCTCCACTTAAGCCATCAGCTTTGGAAATAATGGAAATAGGTATTTCACCTTATGTCTTCATCAATCCGAAATCTTTATAATATTTTTTTGTTTATCAATTTTTTTTGGAAACAATCAATGTGTGTACACTTAATAACTCATGCTCTGACATTATTCCTTCATCAAGATAAATGTTACATATCTGAACTGCATAATGGGGGTAATTGTGCTTACACGTATTTCGCCCAAACATTTCTCAAAGCATCTCCCTAAGAATCAAACATGAAAAATCATTAATATTAATAAAAATTATTTTTTTATATTACCAAAGAAACCCTCCCCCTCCCCCCAAAAGTACCTCAATTCTTCTGCAGCATGTATCACAGTCTGCTACTCAATGTTAAAGCAGCCGTGGCATTTTCAAAAACTTTAAAACGCCAAGGTCAGTTGACTCAAAAATCATCCAGTCCCAAGAACATATTAAACTAATGTCATCCACTCAATGTCTTTGTTAAGTCCCATTGGTTGAACAGAATGTAAATTGTATATCCATTGTTGCTTCTTTAAGGTAAGTCTGTCTTCAAGATTCCCACCTTCCCACCCAGTTAATACTACATCGATAATTCTCCATCGTATATCCATCAAGTCCCGCATCCCACCAGTGTTGCACTAGAGGGGCATCAAGTTTTTTTTTTGTTTTAATCCTTGATTTATGTTCACTTAAATGGATCTTAATTTTTCTAGAACTACAGCCAATGTATATTTGCCTGCAAGGACATTGTATCACATATACACAATTCTGTGTGTCACATTTGTGTTATTCCAAGATTTCATCCTAATCTGTGTTTGTGGATAAGTCCAAGTACTGCCCTCAAACGTATAAATACACCATTGACATGAGTTACATCTGTTATGAACAGCTAAAGATTCTCTTTGAGATCTGACACCTTTGTATCTTAATAACTCTTTTATATTACGCCCTCTATTAAATGCAGTAGTTCTTTAAAACATTCCCACAGTTGTAAAATATGCCAGTGTTTATGTATAGATTGCATAATTTGAGATGATATTGCATATACGCAGCAAAAGGTG
Source organism: Microcaecilia unicolor (assembly GCF_901765095.1). Taxonomy (NCBI): domain Eukaryota; kingdom Metazoa; phylum Chordata; class Amphibia; order Gymnophiona; family Siphonopidae; genus Microcaecilia; species Microcaecilia unicolor. Next base: position 200,823,569 of record NC_044038.1, on the reverse strand, counting down.
CCACTTACACACCCAAACACCGTAAGTTCTATTCTTTAAGGACACCCATATGCAGCATAGCATGTAACTGTAAGGGGGAGGTGTGCATGTGGGTGAAGCATAGGCAGGAGATGAGTGTGTCTCCCACTTACACATACAGAATGCTGTAAGTTGTGTGTGCCGCTTGCCGCACCGAGGCACACCTATTTACGCTTGCCATAGACCTGCAGGTTTATGCTATTATTCAGTAAAGCAATCTGGGTGCCCAGATATCATTATAGCATAGGCACTTCCTGTGCTGCATTGAGGTGCCTACATCCCAGCACTCATTTATAGACTTATTCTCCACCTCCCCCCCCCCCCCCCCCCCCCACTGTGTCTATGGAAGAAAACTATGGGCCATGTTTACTAAGGGGTTTGTTTACTAAAGCTTAGCTGGAGTTATCTGCAGCAGGGCCCATTTTATTTCTATGGGTCCTGCTGCAGATAACGTGAGCTAAGCATTAGTAAACGACCCCCTAAGTGTTAGCAAAGCTAACTACTGTTACGCTCAGGAATTACACACCTACACCACAGTGTTTCCACAGAAAAATAATTTATAATTTTACATCTGCAAACCTCAGCGGTGACACTCACAGACTATCACAACTTTAAGTCGTGAGAATTACACACCCACCTCTTCATCGGTTTGAACAGATACATACTGCTATTAATATATATCGAATTATCACATGTAAAATTCTGACATCTATTCATTCAATGGATTTAATTTTGAACGTATACTCATCTTATAAATATAAAGCGTCAGACAGGCGGGGGGGACTAGCTGTCTGACGTGATCACATTTTGCCAAAGCTGTTTCAAAGACTGTCCCCTAGAATATGAAAAACTGTATAAGTGCCAAAAATTACTTAAAATACCCTATATAGCTTTCCCATCAACTTCATACTATATATTATTGCACAATGTCCATTTATCTTGTGAATGATAAGCACAAGCTTAATGCATTGCTTTACTCTTATTTTGTTTTTGTTTTTTTTTTTTTATTAGGATTTATTTACCACCTTTTTGAAGGAATTCACTCAAGGTGGTGTACAGTAAGAATAAATCAAACATGATCAATAGGCAATTACAACAGTAAAAATATTCAAATAACATTACAAAGTATGGCATAATACACTACTTACAATGTCAACACTCTTGCCAAGATGGTGCCAGTGTATGCTGTCTAAAACTGATACTACTTCCTCTCACCCTTGATATTGAGTAAACTCCACGCACCTCCTGGGCTAAGCCAATGATATCCACTCTATCTCCACGTTTAAATCAAATGGAATCACTGAACGCAATATAAAGATCATGTGCTGCTCCCGATAGTTCAAACTTTTTCTACTGAGCCTCCCCCCCGCCCCTCAATTATCTGACCAACAATCCTCCATTTAAGATCTGACACTGTATGAGCCTGAGCTTAAAAAATGTTGAATAGGAGGTGCATGTACATTCTGAGCAATGATACAAGATTTATATTCAGTAATAGGAATAACATGAGCATGGCGGTGGTTAGCTCACTAATGTTTTTTTTACCATGGGATAACATTTAGTAAATGTGGCCCTTAATTGATTAAGACCTTGGGTTTCAATCACATTTGAAAAAAAGTGCAATGTTGAATGACTAACATCCCTTCCATCTCCCCACCCCCACTCCTAAATGAATGATTGCACTGCTTCTGGTTCTTCCTCAGCAATAACTTTTGAAGTCGCCCTTGTACACAGAGCCAAGGAATTTCTGAAGCCACTCTCTGCAAACAAAACCACCCACAGCCTTAAGGTCTTATTTTGGAACACTTGTGAGATTAAGGCCAAATAAAATGTTCTAATACCAGAAATAGTTTTAAAACATACGAATGAAAAAGAGGTTATAATGACAACAGATGTCTAATGCTTTCAGATTTCAGCTGAGTCTTTGTGTTGATCCGGCAGTAAGCAAAAGGTCCTACTAGAGATCCAATTAACTTCTTTAAGAAGTGGTTTTGCTCTGCAGGATTCCACTCAGTATCTTAACAAAATTACTGATGTTAAACACTGGAAAATGGAACTGTCATGTCAGCTGCCAGAAGGCACCATGTTGTGGTAGAAACCTGGCAAAATCTGAAAGCTTCAGTGTCAGTTGAGATAAAGGTTAAAAGAGTCTATTGAAGAGCAATAGTGTTCAAGGATAGGCATTGCCCTCAGATGGTGTCTTGGACCGAGAAAGGCTGAGTCATGTACTATTTGCAAATTAATTAGGGCTAAAGTTCTCAGTTTTTATTTTTCCTAGGAATTCCAAATGGTTGCTGTCCACCAAAATAAACTCATATTTACCTGGGAAAATGATAGGCCATTTTCCACAGATTTTATCCTAGTTTTGTTCTTCTTGTGATAAACATAGTAAGTTCCCATGGAAAAAATAAACTGAAAATGAGCATCTCTGATTATAATATTCCTAGTAGGTGAGGTCTCTGCAAGTTTCCAGAAGGAAGGGTTGAAGATGCGTAGGAAAGGCAAGAATGATCCTTAATTTGAGAAGTGAACATAAAGTCAGAGATCTTCCAGGAGTATTGGTTTGAATAGGGAACATGACCAGACTAGATATACATCAGTGTTTTATGTTATGGTATTTCTTTATCTCCAGTATGATCAATGATTGTAATTTTACCTTCAATCAAAGCTGGTTTCAGGCTTCTGCTATTTGAGATGTTTAAGGCAAGAACTCTGGTAACCTCAACCTCACAGCCCCTAGAACAGCTATATAGGCTGTGATAACAGTGCAATTAGTCACCCTTAACTAGGTCAACTTGAACAAGTTGATCAAGACTTGAATTCACCCCAGTCCACCAGAGGCAAAACAGAAGCAGTAATTAACAAGATGACCTGGTGGAAGGAGTCCAGGACCCAAAGATGATGAAAAAATGAAGATACTGAAACACCAGTATGGCACACAAGAATGTATTGGATCAACACAAACCCAACATGGCCACATTTCAGCAGGTGCCTGCATCAGGGGTATAGTTGAGTGAACATCGGTCTTTTGCATAAAATTCACTATTGCTTGATTGGTGTTCGACAGAAACTGCCAACAGCAGGAGAAATCTGGTGTATCATCTTCATTTTTTAATCTGTTTGTCCTGAACTCCTTGCACCCGGACATCTTGATGGCAGATAAAGGCCTAAATAATCCATCCAGTCTGCCCAACAAGACTGATATAGTTGCACCCAGTTATACTCCTTCCTGATTGAACACTGGCATTACAACCAGGGTAGCTGGTAATTTGTTACCAAGCTTATCACATATAGGCATTTCTATATTTGCAAGATGGCTTCCCCTCTGCCACAGAGATATATAACACCCACACCCATAGCATATGATATAAATGTGATATAAAATATGCATACTTGATCCTGATATGTCTTTTTGCCATTTTCTATACAGACCATAAAAGTCTGCCCAGCACTGTCTTTACTTCCCAACTAACTAGTGGAGATGCCATCAAAGGCCACTCCAGCACATCTTGACCTGTCTTTGCCATTTTTGGGATATAAACTGTAGAAGTCTGCCCAGTACTGGCCTTCTTTCCAACTTTTGGAGTAGCTGCCTAAGCACCACTCCTGCCTGTCATAACACATCAGCCATGAGGTCATTTTACTTTTGTTTTGATTTCATCTTCGTTCCATATAGGGATCCTCTGTGCTTACCTCACGCATTTTTGAATTCTATCACTGTTTTTCTCTCCACCACCTCCAGTGGGAAGCTATTCCAGGCATCCATTACCCTCTCCATGAAAAAGTATTTCCTGATATTACCCTTAAGTCTACCATCCTGCCAGGGCCACCGAGAGGGGAGGCAAAATTCCCCAGGCCTGGCCTCCAGAGGGGGCCCAGCGACGAAGGTCTGTCTCTCTTCTGCTCCTGTGTGTCAGGACCTGGGTGATTGCATTAATGCAATAATCTGATTCCTAGCACACAGGAGCAAGAGAGTTACAGATCAAGGGAGGAGCAGATGCAGGAAAGTAAGGGGGTGTTGGGTGGGGGCAGTGGGGGCCCAAGTGGAATGGGCCGGGGGCAGCAGCAGCAGCTCAAGTGGGGAGTGGCAGCAGTGGCTGCAGCCCGAGTGGGGGGGGGGGGGGGGGGTGGCGGCGACTGCAGCAGCCCTGACCCAGGCCCGGCTCTGTTTCTCGGTAGCCCTGCACCTTGCAAGCTCAGTTCATGTCTTCTAGTTCTACTGCTTCTCCATTTCTGGAAAAGATTTGTCAAGTATTTAAACATCTGTATCATATCTAACCTATATCTCCTTTCTTCTAGGGTATTCATATGTAAATTTTCAAGTTTCTTCTCACACATCTTCTGACACAAACCCAATACCATTTTTGTCACCTTTCTCTGAACCACTTCAAGTCTTTTTACATCCTTGGCAAGATACAGCCTCCAAAAGTGAAAACAATAATTTAATTGGGGCCTCAGCAATGACTTGTTTAGGGTCACTTACACTTCCTTTCTTCTGCAGGCTATATTTGTCTATGTGCAGGGGTGTATCCAGACCTCGAGGTGGGAGGGGGCCAGAGCCCAAAGTGAGGGGACACATTTTGGTCCGCTACCCCCCCCCCCCACCGCTGCCTTGCCGCCCCCACCCACAGCCACTGCTGCACATACCTTGGCTGAAGCACCGCCTCCGCCGCCACACATGCCTTGGCTGCCCACTACTATACAGCTTAACATCCTTCTGGCTGTGGCCACTGTCTTTTATCACAATGATTCACCCCTTTGCAATCGATACCATCACCTCAAGGTACCGATATCAGCCTCTCACCCCCTGGCACATATAGGGCTAGATTCTATATATGTCACCATAAAAATCATCGCAAAAAATATGCCTACACATATTCTATAAACCGTGCCTACTTTAGGCAAAAAAACATAGTAAAACTTTTTTTCGGTATATTAAAAGCAGGAAGCCGGCAAAAGAATCGGTCGGGCTGCTGGATGACCGAGGGGTAAAAGGGGCGATCAAGGAAGACAAAGACGTAGCGGAGAGATTAAATGAATTCTTTTCTTCGGTCTTCACCGAGGAAGATTTGGGTGGGATACTGGTGTCTGAAATGGTATTTCAAGCGGACGAGTCGGAGAAACTTACTGAATTCGTGGTAAACCTGGAGGACGAAATGGGGCAGTTCGGCAAACTGAAGAGTAGCAAATCACCTGGACCAGATGGTATTCATCCTAGAGTACTGATAGAACTGAAAAATGAACTTGCGGAGCTACTGTTAGTGATATGCAATTTATCCTTAAAATCGAGCGTGGTACCGGAAGATTTGAGGGTGGCCAATGTAACGCTGATTTTTTAAAAAGGTTCCAGGGGAGATCCGGAAAATTATAGACCGGTGAGTCTGACATCGGTGCCGGGGAAAATGGTAGAGGCTATTATTAAAAATAAAATTACAGAGCACATCTGAGGACATGGATTACTGAGACCAAGTCAGCACGGCTTTAGTGTGGGGAAATCTTGCCTGACCAATTTACTTCAATTCTTTGAAGGAGTAAACAAACATGTGGACAAAGGGGAGCCAGTTGATATTGTGTATCTGGATTTTCAAAAGACGTTTGACAAGGTGCCTCATGAAAGGCTACAGAGGAAATTGGAGAGTCATGGGATAGGAGGTAATGTCCTATTGTGGATTAAAAACTGGTTGAAGGATAGGAAACAGAGAGTGGGGTTAAATGGGCAGTATTCACAATGGAGAAGGGTAGTTAGTGGGGTTCCTCAGGGGTCAGTGCTAGGACCACTGCTTTTTAATATATTTATAAATGATTTAGAGATGGGAGTAACTAGCGAGGTAATTAAATTTACTGATGACACAAAGTTATTCAAAGTCGTTAATTTGCGAGAGGATTGTGAAAAATTACAGAAGGACCTTACGAGACTGGGAGACTGGGCGACTGGGCGGCTAAATGGCAGATGACGTTTAATGTGAGCAAGTGCAAGGTGATGCATGTGGGAAAAAAGAACCCGAATTATAGCTACGTCATGCAAGGTTCCATGTTAGGAGTTACGGACCAAGAAAGGGATCTGGGTGTCGTCGTTGATAATACACTGAAACCTTCTGCTCAGTGTGCTGCTGCAGCTAGGAAAGTGAATAGAATGTTGGATATTATTAGGAAAGGTATAGAAAACAGGTGTGAGGATGTTATAATGCCGTTGTATTGTTCCATGGTGCGACCACACCTTGAGTATTGTGTCCAATTCTGGTCGCCGCATCTCAAGAAAGATATAGTGGAATTGGAAAAGGTGCAGTGAAGGGCAACGAAAATGATAGCGGGGATATGACGACTTCCCTATGAAGAAAGATTAAGGAGGCTAGGGCTTTTCAGCTTGGAGAAGAGACGGCTGAGGGGAGACATGATAGAGGTATATAAAATAATGAGTGGAGTGGAACAGGTGGATGTGAAGCTTCTGTTCACGCTTTCCAAAAATAGTAGGACTAGGGGGCATGCGATGAAACTACAGTGTAGTACATTTAAAACAAATAGGAGAAAATGTTTCTTCACCCAACACGTAATTAAACTCTGGAATTCGTTGCTGGAGAATGTGGTGAAGGCGGTTAGCTTGGCAGAGTTTAAAAAGGGTTTGGATGGTTTCCTAAAGGACAAGTCCATAGACCGCTACTAAATGGAATTGGAAAAATCCACAATTTCGGGAATAACATGTATAGAATGTTTGTACGTTTGGGAAGCTGCCAGGTGCCCTTGACCTGGATTGGCTGCTGTCGGGGACAGGATGCTGGGCTTGATGGGCCTTTGGTCTTTTCCCAGTATGGCATTACTTATGTACTTATGTAGGGCTGTCTGTGCAGCTAAATGTAGTTGCGGGAATTTACGCCAATGAAACTTGGTGTAAATACTAGTGACTAAGTTAGCCGCAGAGTGGGTGTAATATAGAACAGTGAGCATAATTTTTAGTAACACCCACGATGTGCCCCTTCCACGCCTATGGCTGTGCTCCCTTTTGTTATTCTGGATGTGAGTCCTTGATCCCAGGCCAAGGCCTAGTATAGAATTTAGGCCAAGGCCTAGGGTGGACCAAACAGGCCATATGCACCACCCCAGCCACCAAACCCCGCACACTCACAATAACCAACAGGCACCACCAGAAAAGGGAAGATAGATCATTCAGGCGGGCCTCTTGGCCTATCGGGAGCCCACTAACGCAGAGACCAAGCAAGCAGGCTTCATGGCCGACCGGGAACCGAGTCATACTCTGGGAATGGGGAAAGAATAACAAGGGTTCCACACGGAACTGCAGCGCACACTGTGCAGGGTAAAGCTACAGAAAAAAGGGTGAGAGGCAGAAGCCTCTACGTGAAAACAAAGCTGTGTCATAGGTGAACAAGAGTACAGGAAGCCCCAGAAAGAAACACTCTAGGCTTAAACAGCACAGCACTCAGGGAAAAGGAAAGAAACTATAGGAATATACTCTAGGCTGAAACAACACAGCACACAAGGGAACAAGGCTGTACTTACAGCACACAAAGGAAAAGGGAGAACTACCTAAGGAATATACAAACTGGCCCCGCAACCCCCAAGGGAAAAAAAGGAACTGCTAAAGGGAAAGAACAGGGCAGAGCACTCTGCAGACAAGATAAGGGGAGAGTGAACAAACAGGGAAAGCTGCCTTGACAAACACAGACAAGAACAGGAAGCTACTCTCCACACACAAGAGACAGCTACAGCAAACAAAAGAGAACTGAACAAACAAACAGGAGCAAAAATACAAGGACAAGGGAAGGCAGAACCACAGGGAGCAGAGCAGCAGCTCAGCACAAGCAAGGGAACACTGAAGGAGAGAAAGCTAAACAAATAAACTGAAATGATTCAAGGCAACAGCTTACCCCAGACAGCACAAGGTTAGAGCAGGAGAAGCAAACCAGGTGTGGGAAGTGAGGCAATCAGGCTCATGCTGGGAATACCCAGCACACACACACAGAAACAGTAAGCATGAGGAGAAAGGCTAAACTCCCACGTAACACAAGCGCCCAAACACAGGCTGGCTTCAGCAAGGCAATCAACGCCAAAGCAATGATTGCAAGGGAAAGGCAGGCTTAAATGGATCAAGCTTCTGACGTCTGCTGGCTCAGCCCCTGACAAGCCAATCAGGAGTGAGTCCCAAACCTTCCCCTGCCTATCCAGCAGAATCATAACACCTTTTTGGCAGGATGCATAAGAATTTACGCACATCACTTTATAGAATACGCTTAGCAAGTTCTGTGCATAAATTCTAATTAAAGTCAATTAGTGTCAATAATTACCTGTTAATTGGCAATTTTCCGCACCGATTGGCTAGTTAAGATACTTAAGTTGCGCACGCAATACAGATTGCAACCTGAAATGTGCATGCAACTCAAGTCACACAACATAGAATCTGGAGGATAACTCCTTTGGATTTCTGCTCCCCAAATGCATCACTCAGCTCTTCTTTACATTCAATTGTACTGCCAAACATTAGACCATTCTTCTAATTTTTGTAAATCACAAAAGAGACTGCCCAGCCCATTCTGTCTATCCTGCTGACAGTCATAGAGCGCAACCATTTGTGAGACCTCTGGCATCACCTTTGGCAGAGAGCTGGTTTTTTATATGTCAGAAAAGAGGAGCTGTTTTTGCCTGGTTTTGAATCAGGGACCGTCTGAACATGAAGCCGTGACTCTACAGAAACCTGAATATTCTAGGTTTGACAGATCCTTTTTGTAAAATACGATGGGACTGCTCCACATCTTGTTTTTGAGTCTGGAGTCTTTCTTTGGTACATCAGTAAACATGGAATCAGTTTTTATTAAGACTCCTGGCCTCACAGTAGGTAGAGCTGTCTATAGTGATTGGGATTCTGCATCTTCTGCCTGAGCTCTGACAGGATCTCAAGGGCGTTTCCACAGTCATCAGTCCTGAGATATTACACTGAATATCACTGACTAACATCCACAGGGAATGGACTCCATCACCCCCTTTATCAATCCTTATTATTTTCCCTCAGTGACAGCATAATGTCCTGATGACATTGGCGACAAAAGAATGTCTATGTGCTGCTGTAATGCTTTTGTAATGGTTTTCATAAGTGAAAGGACAGGAAAATAAAGAGAACAAGTTAGATAAATCCAACACGTTTTATCCAAACTGAATATTTTTAAATTCTGCAGTTGTTGTTTAAATAACACAGCAGGGTCCCTGTTTTTGAGTAATAATTAATGATGCAATACATAAAAATGTATTACTCAGAAACAGAGGTGGACTGACCATTCGGACAATCAGGCAGTGCCCGAGAGCCCAGAGGCTCTGTATGATTGCCCGCCGCCGCACACTACAGCCCCCATGGGGCCATGGTGCCGCGCAGGGCGGAGTAGAGGCAGCGGGTGAGTAGGAAAGAGGGGATTCATTTCCTGCCCCCGAAGAAGCCACAGCCACTACACCACCAGGGCCGTTCAAGGTAGGGGGGACAGCAGCAACATGGTGGGAGGGAGGCAGCATGGCGGGGGTGGGGACACTGGTGGTTGCAGCAGCAGCAGCAGCATGACGGGGGGGGGGGGGGGGCAGGGTGGCACCAGCATGGCAAGGGGGCCCATAGTACTCTCAGTGCCCAGGGGCCCAGAGTACTCTCAGTCCGCCCCTGCTCAAAAATTCATAATTTTAAATATTTTATGCAGGTTTCTTCCATCATAAGCCTTAGTGCCAATCCCTTGCTACGCCCTCTCAAATGATCTTTCCTATTTGTCTTGAACCCCACCACAGGCTCATTCCCTATGCATCCTTCTTCCCTCCCACTATTCAGTCTCTCTCTCTTTCTTTTTAAATGCTCCTCCCCAACTCCAACTGCTTGCTTCTACCCCAGTCCACTCTCTCTTTCTCAGGCTCAAACCCTCTTCCCCAGTTCTCCATCTCTTTCCGAGTTCCAACCGCTCCTCTCCCAAGCAAAATCTCCAGTTTTCTGTCTGCCACCCAAGTTTGACATCCCCTGTTCTATCCCCTCTCCCTTTCTACTTTTTCCTCACCTAGCAAACCCCATTTTGTGCTCTCTTACACCCTCCCTCCAGTTCTTTCTCCTCGCTTCACCCCCCTATTTCTCCCTTCTCCATTCCAGTCACATGAATTGACTCTGCTATGTCATAGACTGACAAACACAGCTACAATCTGTTTTTTACAGGCCTGCACAATCTGGCACCTGCTGCTAAGACTCCTCACATTGGATTGTGTATTCCAGCACCTGTGGCTGCAGTTTCCCCGCCATTGCTGTTCTCTCCTGCATAGGAGCAAATGGTGCACAAATTCTGAGTTATGCAGTCAAACATAATTCCACCAAGAATATGTGTAACCATGATGTGCAATTGTATTTATCACCTACCTTAGAAAATCATTTCCAAACACTTCATAGTGACCAATATTATGCACATGAGGCTCATTAAACTCTCACAGGTCAGGATACGGATTAGCATGTACAGATAAAGGAAAAGAAGATGGAGTGAAGCTGCAAATGTTTTCACAACAGAGGCGCTGTGCATATTAGAATGTGTAAAATGGCCAGAACCAAATAGAAATGCCAGATTGAGCCTAAATCCTCTCTAAGGTGCACAGAAGCAGGGCCGGTCAAACCCGGTAAGTGGGGTAAGCGCCGCAGGGGGGCGCCTTCCTTCAAGGGCGCCGCTGCAGCGCTGTGCTGCCATACCACGCCGACCTTGGTGCTATAAAAATCTTTAATTTACCTCCGTTCCAGCAGCCGCATCATTTGAAAGCCCTGTCCCATCTCTAGCCTTTCCTCCCTTCGTGAGTCCGTTCCACAGTCCCGCCTTCTGACGTCATTTCCTCGAGGGCGGGACTGCAGAACGAACTAACGAAGGGAGGGAAGGCTAGAGATGGGGCAAGGCTTTCAAATGACGCGGCTGCTGGAACGGAGGTAAATTAAAGATTTAAAGCACCAAGGGCGGCGGGGGATGGGGGCGAAGGAGAATCGCTGGACAGGGGCAAGGTGGGAGAAGAGAGAAAGGAGATGCTGGGGGGGTGGGGTGCGCGGGTGCCGGAGGGGGGGCACATGGGTGCCAACTCATAGTCTGCAGGGGGGCGCCAGAGACCCTAGGACCGGCCCTGCACAGAAGTCTGCTGCCTCTGTTTCTAACATCAATGGTGATTCAGCAAACAAGCAAGTTGTGCAGGGTTCCAAGGGGACCTGCGTACCTACATAGTTGAAAAATGATATTGCTGTGCCAGGCTCCATAGTAGGAATGCAGGCAGCGGACTCCCATGCACCTTAGAGGAAACAGTGATGCCAGCATTTCAGCCTTTTCTCTGTTTTTATACGTGTAGCTCCCTAGCCTCAAAAACATTTTGAGAAATCAACTTCAGAAGCTGTACATTTTTGCATGTCAACATTTATTTAAATTCATCATTAATACACTGCTGTGATGCAAAATTATGCAAAGCAACTCCTTAATAATTAATTTGGGGGGGAAAAAACCCCATGTGAAAAGAGCTTCACAGGTCTCTTTTCCCAAATAACTACACCTTATTTTATGTATTTACTTCATTTGTAACTTCACTGTACCTAGGTAGGGATACATTAAAAACATTCATAATCATACAACATCCAACAGACAATATACATTACATAACAATAACATATATTAAATATACATCCTCTATATTATACATAAATATAATCTAGCAAATCATCCCCTCCACTACAGAGAACCTGTAAAACATCAACAATTGAGGTGTATTAAACGCTTAATCCACATGTCTGTGTAAATAACAAGGACTTAAGTTGCTTCGTAAAGGGAAATGTATCAGACATCAACTTTAAATATCCAGGGAGATGATTCCCATCTTTGTGGTCCTGTGATCAAAAAAGAACTCTTTCTCATCTCCACAAGATGAATCTTCTTAATTAAAATGGCATTAACTAATCTTTATTGTGAAGCTAGGAAACTTCTGTGCATAAGTTTTCTACTGATCTCATTACATTACAAACTTACATGTAGACTGTCATGATTTTTCCACAGTTTAATGCATCAGCCTTGAAAAGATATGGTAGTCCATTCTATTTTGAGCGGAGCAAGAGAACAATATCTGCAGGAATGTAGCAAGTCCGACATGCACCTTGTATGACATGCCCCAAATTCTGCTAATTTGCCCCTGCCCCACCCACTCTGCAAGGGAAACCAATGGAAGGGGCGTGAGTTTCTCTCTTATATGGTCAGGAAGCCCCACCCAGTGCATCCCAGGATGCACTGGGCAGGCCTGGGCGCCTCCATTTTAAAAGCGGCGCTGAAGAGGAGGGAGTGTGATACTCCCTCCTCCAACAAGGAAGTATGGAGGAGGGGAAGGGGTCCGCTACACCACCAGAGTGGATGAGGGGTAGAGCTGGGATCCCATTTGGGCCACCAGGGATTTGTTTTGCATTTGGGAGGTTAGGGGGGCTGGAGATCTACTGGACCTACAGCCCCCCTTGCCCTTGCATGGGGGAGGGGTTGGGGTGGATGGAAGTCCACCGGATCTCCAGCCCCCCCATGTCGCTATTTCTGGAGGAGGTTGTGAGGGCTTGGGGAGCACTAGGCCACCAGGGCCTCACTTTTTTGGAGGGGGGTCCGGAGGTCCCACAGACTTCCAGCCCCTGTTTGACAGGTCGAGCTTTTGACAGCTTGGACCTGTCAAACAAGTGTGAGATGCACTCAGGCACAATCCTCCCGCACTTCACCCCTATGATCAGAACTAATAGCGTGCCTAAATTTGCATGCTATTAGTTTTGATCATAGGGGTGTTATAGCCCCTCAGTGTTCCAGCACTATTTTTAGAGCGCTGTTTGGAACAGCGTGGGGCTTCTGATCATCGGCACACCTGTGTGGCTGCACCGCCCGCACATAGCTTGCTGCGTCCCTAGATATCTGCCTACCACTAGGGTTATTTGCCAGATCAGTGATATGCAGTATAATATCCCAGTGGCACGTCTTACCTACCCCTGTACATTGCAAAGGTTTTACCCATGACAATGAAAAGGTTCATTTGATTTCCCGACATCTGGCAGTGTTAGTGATGCTTGAATCTTCTACGGATAATATTATGAATGTACACAGCTGTAGCTTAGTTTCCAATGCTTTTACCCTTGTGGGTATATTGATGCAGATGTTTCCTGAGCTGGAACCTGGGCTAGAGACCACTCATTGCAGTACTGCAGTTTATCCGAACTGTGTCTGTAATCATACAAGTATTAATAACAGCTTCAAGGATCCAGTGGGTTTCATTCTGTTGCAAATGCACAATGTTCTGCACAGACTTACTGAAACAATTTTTGCCACTGCCCTACAAATCGATAGTACTGCTGGGAGGCAGAAAGTGCTGGATATGAGAACAAAGTCCTCTGTTCTGACTTTTTCCTTGCACCCCATGGACCACATGCAGCTATGGCTGTTTCACCGGTTCTGCTTGTGTGAATTGTCAATTAAAGTAAAAAAAACATGATTTTCTGGCTCTGCTAAGGAGTCAGCAAACTCGTATTAATGGAGTTGTAAAGGCCACAGTGAATAACTCTGAAGGAGACTGAGATATAGATTTGTGCATGGGTCAGATATCAGAAGTGATTAAAAAGATTCAGTCTTCCTACAATATACATGTGAATTTTTGAAGAAGGAATACATGTGATCCCCAAGGCTTCTGTGCAATGTCCTTTTTAGATATTTTGCCTGGTGATCGAGTAGCAGGAATCACAGTCCTGCAACGTCTTCTATTTAGCAGGAACACTAGTGACTCTCTGAAAGGATTTTTGTTCTGCAGCAGACCTACTACGAGATGTGGTAGAAGGATTGAGTAATTCCTGAAGTGTGGATACTAATAATATCATCTTCTAGTGTAATTTCTTGTGAAGAGTAGAGAACACATTCCCTTTGGCCCAATCTTATGAAACTCCTGAGCTATATCAATGAACCTAATATCCAGGGATGTTCAACTTGTCACAGGAAGCTGAGCCCATGGAGTCCAAAGCAGTGATGATTTTCTGCCACGTCATGCCAGGTCACTAATCTGGAGCCTTTTGTTACTGACCTGGAACCCTCTGGGATTTGTTTCCTTTTCTCATTGCAGCTGGAGTAGAAGACCGTGAGGTTTCAGAAAGTTACCACTGGTCCTTAGACCATTCCAGTGCCAGATCTTTGGTCCAGCAGTACCCAGTGACCAGGATTCTGATCAGGATATGGCCCCGTTGGACCAAGAAAGCCTGGAACCAACCTTCCAGCTGTTTTCAAGGACAGACACTATTTGTCCTAGAAAATGTCCTTTTTGGGTCTGAAACCAGGAAGTTAATTGCATGTCAAAAAGTATTTTGTACATTCAATTATGAAAAATGAATCAAGCAGGGGAATTAATAGGATCATTTCTCACTGAAAACGGATTTGTACTTTAGTGTGATGGATGTATGCCAAGGTTGCCGCTTCATCACTCTTATCTGATATTCTAGTCGCTGCTTCTTTTAAGACCCATCAGTGGGAGAAAATATACAGGGACACTGGGTCTCCTGAAAAAGGAGGAAACCTTTGCAGGATGCGTGCCCTGCTGGAATAGAAATGAGGATAAATGGATTTTAGTCCTTTATTTTTAGGTTTGCTGTGTTACATGTAAAGCCTGCTTTTCGTGATCTACTCAGGGGCCCTTTTACTAAGCCGCAGTAAAAAGTGGACTGCGGCAGTGTAGGCACGTGTAGGCAAGCTCTGGGCCAGTTTTTACCATGTCTGCAAAAAAGGTGTTTTTTTAAAAAGTGATGGGAAAAGGGTATGCGGTAAAACCGAAACAAGTGCGAGTCTAAAACCGGCCTGAGCTCTTAACGCCGCCCATTGATCTAGCGGTTAAGGGCCCACATGCTATACCCGCAGTGACCGGTCAGCGTGCACCAACTGGTGAATACCAGGAAATGGCACACATGGGAGGAAATAAATAATTAATTCATCCAGGTGTTATGGGCGCGCACCAAATCTGAAATTACTGCCAGAGGGCACACTGGCCTGGCGGTAGTCTCATTTTGGGCACATGCTGCACATGCATAGAGCCCCTACTGCGGCTTAATGAACTACTACTACTACTTATCATTTCTAAAGTGCTACTACTACTACTACTACTATTTAGCATTTATATAGCGCTACAAAGTGTACGCAGCGCTGCACAAACATAGAAGAAAGACAGTCCCTGCTCAAAGAGCTTACAATCTAATAGACAAAAAAATAATAAAGCAAGCAAATCAACTAATGTGTAGAGGAAAGAGGAGAGGAGGGTAGATAGAAGCGAGATGTTACAAGTGGTTACAAGTCAAAAGCAATGTTAAAGAGGTGGGCTTTCAATCTAGATTTAAAGATGGTCAAGGATGGGGCAAGACGTAGGGGCTCAGGAAGTTTATTCCAGGCGTAGGGTGCAGCGAGACAGAAGGAGCAAAGTCTGGAATTGGCAGTAGTAGAAAAGGGAACAGATAAGAAGGACTTATCCATGGATCGGAGCGCACGGGAAGGGGAGTAGGGAAGGACGAGCGTGGAGAGATACTGGGGAGCAGCAGACTGAATACATTTATAGGTTTGTAGAAGAAGTTTAAACAGGATGCGAAAACGGATAGGGAGCCAGTGAAGCGACCTGAGGAGAGGGGTAGTATGAGTAAAGCGACCCTGGACGTACGCAGCGCTGTACACTTGAACATGAAGAGACCGTCCCTGCTCGACAGAGCTTACAATCTAATTAAAGGGCCCCTCAGTGTTTAAAAACATCAAGCTGCCTGGTTTTCGCCACATTTCCTTAGAAAACATAGATTTCATCCTTATCATCCTGAAAATATTATGTTTTATTCTGGTTTTTAAATATTACTTATTGTGGTTTAGGAAATGTTTGGTTGTCTCCCAGAGGAGAAGGTTTATCCAATTAGCAGTGAAGACTGTACCAGAATTTCATAGCAGAATGAACAACCGAAGCTTAGCTTTCCTGCACTGATTAAGTGCTGTTACAAACTTACCTGGAGCATCTCAGCAGACTCCAAGTGTCAGAAGCAGCTGGGCCAGGCGTTTCCAGAGCACCTGTACTGCTGTTAAAGTAAGCGTGTGTGAGGCCAAGCTCCATCTCTGGCCGTCTTCAAATCTAAGCTAAAAATCCACCTTTTTGATGCTGCTTTTAACTCCTAACCCTTATTCACTTGTTCAGAACCCTTAGTTTATCATCCTCACTTTAATGCGTCAACCTTTTTCTATCTGAGCACACAATTCTGGAATGCGCTGCCAAGAAATCTAAAAATGATCTATGAACAAGCCAGCTTCCGAAGTCTACTGAAGACCCATCTCTTCAACAAGGCATACAACAAAGATCAACAAATATGAACTCCTGTACACATATCCAGAACCGCCCTTACAATATTTGCTTGCCAAATCATTATCATATTTTTTTCACTATTACTAAATGATCATTTCCAATATAATTCTTATTTAATTCTTAAATATTTCTTACTATGATTGTTTGCTAAAACACTATCATGTTTTATCATTATCATGTACCCAAAATCCTTCTGTTATTACTAAATGTATACTTTCTAATGTATTCTCACTACTCATGATGTATTGTAAGCCACATTGCGCATGCAAAGAGGTGGGAAAATGTGGGATACAAATGCAACAAATAATAATAATAATATTCCCTTATCTCTTCCTGTTTGTCTGTCCTAATTAGATAGTAAGCTCTGTCGAGCAGGGACTGTCTCTTCATGTTCAAGTGTACAGCACTGTGTACATCTAGTAGCGCTATAGAAATAATAAGTAGTAGTAGTAGAATCACCCTGGTCCCCTTTAAACACACCTGCATTTCTCAAAACCCAGCACCCTGTTTTTGGGATCTGTCACTTCCCAGTTCTTCATAACTCTGGCAACTGTGCCCCCCTCACACTCTCACTTGAATTCAAATGATATCAGGCATCCTTGAACACTGTTTATCTGTAAACGTGGATGGTGGAATATACGGGACTGCAGCTTTATTAAGAAATTAAACATACAGTAGAGTCTCAATTATCAAACAAAAATGGGACCAACAGGTTGTTGGATAATTGAAAAGTCGGATAATACAAAAAAAATGGATGAAGGATAAAAGAAAGGATATAATGTATAAAATATAATAAACAAGATAGACAAATGGCATGAATAAACATTATAAAACACTTAAAAATGTCTAAAAATGAACCATATAGCACAGACTAAACCTTTAAAACAAAATGCATATGAACAACAACACTGGGGAATCAATGGTACAGTATTTATCTGTGCATACCGTTATATTGAATTCATTGATTTTGATGTATTATTTTATTTGTATCTTTTAGATGTTACTTGATCCCTGACGCAGGCCTACGAGTCGAAACATAGCCTGTGTCGGGTCTTTTCTGCTGTGAATATATTAAAGAGCTTCTGCCACCCATCGCTCACTTCGCTGTGTGTTGTTTGTGTATCGGCAATAATGGCCACATGCTAATTTTTCCATTAGCACATGACCATTAGCGCGTCAGCCCTTAACTATACCTATTTTCTTGGCAGTAAGGGCTCACACGCTAATGGGTTAAATGCCTACGCGCTAACCCATTAATGCTAAACACACCCACTCTCTGCCCCCAAACACACCCCTAGTGCTAAAAAATAAAAAAAATAATTTTTAGCATATGGGAACCGTCTGTACATGCCAAAACTACTGCAGGAAACCTCAGCACACCCCATGGTAGATGTCTTAAACTTGCAGTAAGCACGGGTTAGTACTTACCGCAGCTTAGTAAAAGGATTCCAAAGCCCTGAGGTTATAAGGTCACCAAAAGCACTTGAGCAAGGAAGTTAATACAGTAAGTGTTAAAGATGAGGAGACTGGCTGGCTGATTCAGCTTTGCTGACCTGGATTCTGGGAGATGTTGTACTGGTGGTAAAAGGTTTTGACATTATAACAAATGCTGTAACTATCTGCAGGAAACATAAATTTGGCTTGTCCCTAGTTGTTTCCAGTGCTATTACAGACTGTAGTAAACAAATAGCTTTTCTTTCACATTTGCACACCCTGTGGCTACTCATTATCTTAGAGCAAGTAAATTAAGATGGGCAGAAATGTAGGCGAGAATATGAGCTTTTCAATATTTAGCATATGATTGCACTTGCAAATTTCAGGTAATTTAAATGTCACATTCAGTGTTGAGTCGTTCTGCGGGAGACATGTCAGAGAAAATTAATCTTGATTAGCAGACCTGGTTTGTGAAATTAACTTGGCACGGGAAGATGTTTGCCTACTGAGTCATTTTCTGGGTTGCTTTACCCATTCAGCGATTTTTCTTCATCACCCTTGCCATCTAACACATAAAAAGGACTCAAATGAACCTTAATTGAATGTGAACTGCTTGCTTATTCAGTTACAATGTAATTGGCTTGGAAATGTGTGGCCTTCCTCGAAACTCTCGTGTAGTGTATCATGAGTGAGATTTCTGGCCCCTGGGGCATTTGTTATGATTTAATGCCTGTCTAATTAACCAAATTGTACTTTGTGAGAAAATGAATGCGTTATTTAACTGGGGGAAAAAAGCATTAAACCAAAATAAAAGTTAGGGTTCAATTAAATGAATCTCTTTATGTTTTAAATTTGGAGGAGGGAGAGGGTTAGAATATTTTGTCTGGTTTATGTTACGTTATTTTGGGTTGTAATTTTATGTTCTTTTTACTCTTTCTTCTTTTCTATTTCCTTGCCTGTTCTATCGTATTACTGGTGTTCCTTTCTTCCTTATTTTAGCCTGTACACCGCCTTTTACATTTACCCATTAGGCTGTATAGAAAAAACTCAATAAACATAATCATAAACAAATCTAATCTTCAAATTTAGGGGCCCTTTTACTAAGCCGCGTAAGCGTCTACACGTGCCCAATGTGTGCCAAAACGGAGTTACTGCATGGCTACCGCGTGGCTCTTGCGGTAATTTCATTTTTGGCATGCGTCCGATACGCGCATCTGAAAAATATTTTTTTATTTTTGGATGCGCGGAACAGACGCGAGCCAAGTGGCATTTGGTGTGTATAGGTCATTTCTGCCCGGTTACCGTGTGAGTCTTTACTGCTAGGTCAAAGGCTGGCGGTAAGGTCTCAGACCCAGAATGGACACGTGGCAATTTTCATTTTGTCGCATGTCATTTTCAGCAAAAATTTTTAAAAAGGCATTTTTTACAGGTGCTCTGAAAAATGGGTCAGCACGCGCCCCAAACCTGCGCCTACACTACTGCAAGCCATTTTTTCAGCGCACCTTTGTAAAAGGACCTCTTAGTTCATCGGCCACACCACAATTATTAATCTTGATATCTCTACTTACTAGCTATATGGAGGGTTGCCTCATTATACCCAAGACAGCTATAACTACAATCATGAGTACCATGAACAAGCCATTTGATGCAGATTTTTGGTTCCAGCAGATTAAGTGGTATTTAAAGAGCTAATTGTGTTCTATGGACACCATTCATGGGCGTAGACTGAGGGGGGCGAGGGGGGACAATGCCCCCCCAAACGACGACGACGTGGACTGGCACTAGAAGTAAAAAAAAAAAAAAAGCAGGCACGCGCTCTCTCCGTCCGCTTCGCTGCTTCCCTGCCCTCTCTGTCTGCGTCCTGCCCAAAAGGAAATGACATCAGAGGAAGGCGGGACGCAGACAGAGAGGGCATGGAAGCAGCGAAGCGGACGGAGACGAGTGTGTCTATCTACCCCCCTCTCTTCCTACCTCCCTCCGGCGCAGGCAGCAGCAATCTTCTCTAAGCCTTTCTTGTTCCTGGCAGCGGTAGCAACGTACACGCTGCCTTCAGCTCTGCCCCGAAGCCTTCTCTTCAAGTTCCTGTTCCCGAATAGGTGGGAACAGGAACTTGAAGAGAAGGCTTCCGGGGCAGACCGAAGGCAGTGTGTATACGTCGCTACCACTGCCAGGAGCACAGAAAGGTTGAAGAAGACTGCTGCCTGCGCCGGAGGGAGGGAGGAAGAGAGGGGGTAAACGGAGTCACGATCCTGGACCTCGCGAGGGGGGGGGCAGCAGAGGGAAGATGGATGGGACTGGGAGGGTGGAGAGCAGAGGGAAGGAGCAGGAGATGGATGGGACTGGGAGGGTGGGAAGCAGAGGGAAGGAGCAGGAGATGGATGGGGCTGGGAGGGGTGGGGAGCAGAGGGAAGGAGCAGGAGATGGATGGGACTGGGAGGGTGGGGAGCAGAGGGAAGCCTACTAGAAAGAAGACACTGCATAAAACAAAAGACACTGGGACCAAAGCGAATAGAAAAACTAAATGATAAACAAAGGTAGAAAAAGTATTTTATTCAGAATATATTAATTGAAATATGTCAGCTTTTTGAAATGTGCATCTGTGATATTTTGCCTGTAAATTTCAATTCCTTCCTCCATATTAGCATATTCATTTGCATATGTATATATGCAAATGAATATGCTAATATGCTCCGCCCCATCCTTTGCCCCCCCCCAAATGAAACAGTCAAACTACGCCTATGACACCATTGTATAGGAAATCACTTTATTTTCAAAGAGTTGTTGTTCTTGGGTTCTACCTTTCTCAGTCTCTTTGCA
The DNA here is from genome assembly GCF_901765095.1 of Microcaecilia unicolor. Classification (NCBI taxonomy): domain Eukaryota; kingdom Metazoa; phylum Chordata; class Amphibia; order Gymnophiona; family Siphonopidae; genus Microcaecilia; species Microcaecilia unicolor. The sequence goes on along the minus strand of NC_044038.1, from coordinate 200,802,941 downwards.
TTAAGATATAATCTCTTGACATGCAGACTGTGTTCACACCAATTACTTCATTGGGAAGACAGTTATGTTACTGACACAAGCCCAGCACAAGGTGGTTATCCATGATTCAACCCTTTCTATGTGACCTCAGCAGAAGATGGTGGTGGAAGTACATCTTCTTCAAAATGTAAATTTTTCACAAAATGAAACCCTTTTCTCAGTGGCGTACCAAGGGGGGGGGGTGGTGGGTGCAGTCCGCCCCGGGTGCACGCCGCTGGGGGGGTGCCGTGCATCTGTCGGCAATGCTCGTTCCCTGCTCCCTCTGCCCCAGAACAGCTTACTTCCTGTTCCGGGGCAGAGGGAGAAGGAAATGAGCGAAGCCGACAGGTGCACGTCACCCCCCCCCCCCCCCAGCAGGTAAAAATGCACCCGGGGGGAGGTGTCCGTCCTTTCGCCGGGGGGAGGTGTCCGTCCTTTTGCCGGGGGAGGTGTCCTTTCGCCGGGGGTGGGGGGGTCATGCTGCACCCAGGGGGGCGCTGCACCCAGGGGGGGGGCA